>NC_142461.1:54125000-55375000 GCF_049115385.1 Moschus berezovskii
AACCTTTTCTGTAACAATTACTGTCGCTTTTGGAGAAGGCACCCTCTTGTAAAGCCCATTCCAAGATGCTTACATTTTAATATGTGTGGACTGAGCACCCTTCTTTGAGATAAAAAAAGCATTATGTGTGCTCTGCAACTCACTGCATGATTTTTTTCCCCTTTAATGATGGCACCTTTAAATTTATAATACATGCTGTCAGTGAGGTTATGTCTGAGTCTATGCACTTGGCACTATACTGGTATTACAATCACTAGCATAAACTAAACAGAGACTATTTGCCACCATAAATAGATATGACATTATTAGAATCTATGTAAATCATATTATTTCAGTTTGTATTTAATACTATGCAAACTAGAAGAGTACAGTATTTCTTAAGAAAAAGTCATTCTGCCTATCTTGCTGAACCTCTAATTTGTAGAAGGAAGAGTTTTGTGAAAGTACCAAAAACATTCCATGGAACATAGAAAATTATGTCTATTTTAATTCCAATGGGAATTACAGATGAGGAATATAAAAAGATTATTTTTACCACCAGAGATAATGCAGGAAAATACAATAGCTACCTTTATTATGTTTTCCCTTGGTCAGTGGTAACATGTTCTGATGTGTTGAACTTTCATAAATCCTAAAAAATTATACTGCCTTTATTTTATTTTATTTAGTTGTTTTAGCTTGTCTGTGGTTTGGAGACTTGATATATTTATGAGACACAAAAGAGAAAAAAAATATTAGCTCATATGTTTCTCTGGAAAGAAATCTAAGGAGCGATATTAGAAAAACCATTAAAAAAGTAATGGACTACAGTTGATTTACAATGTTGTGGTAGTTTCAGGCACACAGCAAAGTATATCAGTCATACATATACATATATCCAGTCATGTTTAGATTCTTTTCCCATATAGGTCATTACAGAGTACTGAGTACTGAGTAGAGTTCCCTATGCTATACAATAAGTCCTTATTAGTTGTCTATTTTATATACAGTAGTATGCATATATCAGTCTCTATCTTACAATTTAGCCCTTTTGTGCTGGTAGCCATAAGTTTGTTTTCCACATCTATTTCTACTTTGTAGATAAGCTCATTTATAGTATTTTCTGCTTTGAATGCAATATTAATTTTTTCCTGAAAACCAAAAGAAAAATTACTGATCTGGCATTGCAAAATACAAATTCATCAACGTGCAATAATTTGTTAAATAGGATTCAAAGTCAGCAGGAGGTCCAATATTTATGTTATATAATCTGTAAACATTAGTCTTGAGTGTGGCATATCAACAAAGAAGAATGTCACAGTCATCAGCGATTCCAGCCCTCCAGGTCACTCAAGAAGAAAAAGAACATCTGTGATCTGTCAGCCATCAGGCTGCAGCCACTCCCTACCAGGAGCCCTGAAAATCTCAGGATGTGAAAAATCACAGGTACTGGCCCCAATAGCTGAGATGCATATGAAAGAAATGATTTCACTGAGCTCAGACTCTTGCATCTTCCCATACAAAGAGAAGCACCAAATTCCTTAACTTGAAATATCTGATTTTCTTTAATTCACAATAATCTCTTGATGTTCAGGCTCCCTGTCCTTTGTTATAAACTGCTGGATAATCCGACTCCTCCCCGCCACACTCCTGGTCTCCTTAGAGCAGTTCTCTGAGGATTATTTGAGATGCTGCCTCCCAGGCTTAAGTCCTAAATATTTCTGCCAAATAAAACAGAGCACTCAACTTTTAGGTTGTGACTATTTTTTTAAGTCAACTGCCTGCAGTTTTGCGCTTCCCTTGCTATATTTAATGGCAAGGAGGTCATGTGGAAAAATGCTCATTTCTGGACATGTTTGCTATTCTTCAGAACATGCCTCTCATTCAAGCTCTGGAGCAATCTACTTTGTATTCTTCTTGTCAGCAATTTAATTAGATTCAGGGAGGGATATTTTGGTGCTTGTATTCTGTGTGTTGCTATTAATTGTTTTCTTTTCATAAATTAATTCCTCAGTAATTTTTGAAATAAATTTCTAGTAACACACAGAAATTTGGCAATTAATTTCAATTGTGTCCATAATGGATATCTTTGTAACCTTACAAATACTCCCAAAGTTTGTGTTTGCTTATGCTAATTATATCAGTGATCTTTAAAATTTTTATTATTCACAGTAAAATAGAATACTAACATATATTTATGATATACATACATTTGTTTATTATAAATTATATCTGATTATCTACTAATATAAAGGCATTATAAGACAAACATTCAAAAGGGAAAATTTAACAAAATACAAACACATATACATGTAAAGAAGTGGTGTGGCTTATTTTCCTGTCCTATAATTTAAAGTGTAGCATTAAATGCGTGCACCTCATTGCTTACTATTAAAGTGATGTTACATTATAATTATATCTGAGATTGTTTTTCTTCATTGCACATAGGTGTTAAGTTTCATAAGACATGAACAAGTCACATCACAAGATGTGAACAACAGGTTGCATGAAAATGTGTTGCAGGAAAGAAACTTAGCATCATTGAAAATCTATTATGTGCCTGTTATATAATTGGTACTCGCACGTGTCATTTACTCCTTATAAATTCTTATCAAGATATCATCTTTATTCATATTTTTCAGTTTAGGCCAAAGTGACTTAAAAGTTTCTCCAATAACAGAGAAGTGTTACATTGGAGAACAGCTATATAGTCAGGTTCTTTTTGGTAATTAAATAAATTAACAACTTTCACTGTTTGAACATTCAGGTAATTGAAGCATTACTCCCAATAATATGCTGAAACACTCTTACATAGCCTGCTGAGGATAAATATTTTCCAAATGATCCTCTACATATTTCCCTCTTCCCAATGTTCCTCTGCAAGGCTACTTTTGGATACTCTGTTCTTTGAATAAAGAAGGGAAATATATGATTAATGTTAAGTTGTTAAGACAGCTCTGTGTTTATTTATGTGTCCTTGGGTGACTTTAGCTGTCATCCCTTTCTGGGTGATGAACTGTTGATCATTTTATAGTGTTTTCCAATCTACCCTAGCCAAGAGAGTGCTGTCTCAAACGGAGGTAAATTAGAATTGATAGGTTCAATGTTGACATTTGTCAGCCTTTTCTTTCAGGGCCACAAACTGAGTGATTTACCTGAACACATCATAGTTGTTTAAACTAGGTAA
The DNA here is from genome assembly GCF_049115385.1 of Moschus berezovskii. Classification (NCBI taxonomy): domain Eukaryota; kingdom Metazoa; phylum Chordata; class Mammalia; order Artiodactyla; family Moschidae; genus Moschus; species Moschus berezovskii. The sequence continues at coordinate 54,128,167 of NC_142461.1, forward strand.
TAATCACTTGGTGGGAATCAACAAATGCTCAAATTGTACAAATATTTGAAACAAATTCTCAAATTGTACAAATATTTGAATGAATGCTATTGCTCATTTTTCTTCCAAAAAGTCTTTCAGGAAAAAAAAAAAAAAGAAAGAAAAAAAAAAAGGAAATACAGCAAAAATTCAATTTATAATGTTGTTTTAAAAAAAAATGGATTGGGTATATTTCATTTACTATGGAAGGATTTGGAAATTTTTGAGTGAATGAAAGATAAAGGTTAGTATATGACACCAGTCTTGGACAATTTTCTATCATTTGTGTATTTATTTTACTACTTGGCCATGGGATTTATAGAGGAACTAGAAAAGTAGGATAACATATAAACTGATAGGAGAGCTCCAATGAATTATAATGAAAAAAAAAAAAGGAAAGGATTTATACCCAAGATACATTGTCCCCTGGGTTTTTGGATATTGCTTCATCCCAGTGTTTTAGATCTTTGCTTTTCCTAAAATTCATTGAGGCATAGGAGTGATTTTAAAACTATTATTTACATTATAGTGTGATTTTACTTCATATTATTTTGAAAAAAGTTTAAGTATGGAGAAAAATATATGGGCTCAGTAGTTGTGGTACACAGACTTAGTTGCTTCTTGGCATGTGGGATCTTCCCAGACCAAATATAAAACCTCCTGCTTTTGAAGGCAGATTCTTAACCACTGGACCACTAGGGGAGTCTGATACTTAAATTTTAAAGGGAAATATATCTTTACAATGGAGAGGTTCTCTTGTCATTATCTTAAGCAAATGATCATTGTTATTAATTATATACCCTAACCATAAACTGATTGAAATTAAAAGACACTTACTCCTAGGAAGGAAAGTTATGACCAACCTAGATAGCATATTAAAAAGCAGAGACATTACTTTGCCAACCAAGGTCCGTCTAGTCAAGGCTATGGTTTTTCCCGTGGTCATGTATGGATGTGAGAGTTGGACTATGAAGAAAGCTATCACCGAAGAATTGATGCTTTTGAACTGTGGTATTGGAGAAGACCCTTGAGAGTCCCTTGGACAGCAAGGAGATCCAACCAGTCCATTCTAAAGGAGATCAATCCTGGGTGTTCACTGGAAGGACTGATGCTAAAACTGAAACTCCAATACTTTGGCCACCTCATGCGACGAGTTGACTCACTGGAAAAGACTCTGATGCTAGGAAGGATTGGGGGCGGGAGGAGAAGGGGACGACAGAGAATGAGATGGCTAGATGGCAGCACCAACTCGATGGACGTGAGTTTGAGTGAACTCCAGCAGTTGGTGATGGACAGGGAGGCCTGGCATGCTGTGATTCATTGAGTTGCAAAGAGTCAGACACGACTGAGCAACTGAACTGAAGTGAACTAAACTGAACTGTTAACATCTGTTGATGTGATGGTGTATAAAATGTGGAATAGTTTATGAAGTATCTATGCCCAACACTGTTTATCTGAATCTGATTATGCTTTTGGACATAACTCTTAGTTTATATAGCAAAATCCAGATGAAGGAAATAATTTAAATTATATACTAGACTCAAAAAAAATCAGGGTCATAAAAATAAAGTGGTACTATTCTGAGAGATCTAAGAGTCTCAGGAAACAAATGCAGTGCATCAGCTATGATAGAATCCTGTTTGTAAAGGACAGTTAAAATTAATATCTTGTGTTTATGAAGGAAAATTCTATCTTTTTAGAAGATGCATAGTGAATTACAGGTGACTTTTCCTGAAGTCTACCTTTATTGGTTAAAATGTATATATGTGTATAAATCAAATATGGAAAATAATAATCTTGATTTAGTTAGCACATAGTTTCACAGTATCAGCCAATTTTACTCTGTTTGAAAAAAATTTATAATAAAAGCATTAGAAAACAAAACTAAACTATTATTTTTATTTGGGAAAACATCCTGCTATATCAGTTTCACTTGAAAAGTTTCAGTCCATCAACCTCATAACCCTATGGCCTGATTCATTGTAAAAACACCTAACTTTGGATTATTTTAAATTCCATAATACTTACCTTTGGACAATTCAATTCTCTCTAAATATGATTGTACTGTTTCACCCCCATGACTTTTTTCATCCTCTTCTAACAAACACAAAGGAAAAAACCCAAATTCTTGTTTCATTCTCAGTGGATGTATAGTTTTTCTTCATTGATCTTCAGACTTAAAAAAAAAAAATTCACTTCTCCATAGTGTGTTTTGTATTACAATACAGTTTTTAGATGTGTGTAGTTGCTTACATTTTTACTTGTTTTGTACTGTGTTCTTATAAACCAGGATACTTGTTATTTTTCCCTCTGTCTTACACGTATAAGATACTATGTATACATATTTTAAAGAAAATAATACCAAATTTTGTGATTTAAGATCAAGTCAATTGCTTTCATGTACTGCTAATGGGTTCCAAAGTTGCTCAGAATCATATATTAACACAACACTTTGTACCATAATTTTGTGCATTTCCTTAAAACAATAATTCAAAGTAAGGGAAAGCTAAAATTTTATTGCAGTATCATTTCTAATAATAAAAATATTAAATTTCTCAATATTTAATCTTAAGGTTTAAGAAAAGTTATAATCATTGAATATTAGTTCATATATAATCTAGCAACAGTAAAAAACAGTATCATTAAAACCTGATGAACACGTGATAAAGTGTTGACATAACAAAATATAAAATTGAATCTACCCTTTTATAATAAGAGGTTCAAGTTTAAGGCTAAGTGGTGAATTTAAGAACAATAACCATTTTATTCTGTTATAGGAATATGCAGTTGATGGTTCTTAGCACCAATGTATGAGATAATCTATGTGCTTTTGGAGGGATGATACACATATATTCTAAGAGTGAAAAAGATCATCACCAGCTAATAATCCATAATAAAGTGCAAAGTGGAGGCCAAAATCTTAAAACTACATCAGGTGCTAAAAATATAGAACACTAGGTAAGCTATTACTTTTGGCAGATACAGTTTATTTGTCAGTTTAAGCTGCTCTAACAAAATACCATAGACTGGGTGACTTAAGCAATGGATATTTAGCTCACAATTCTGGAAATTTGTAAGATTAGGGTGCCAGCAAAAAGCAAGAGAATTCCAGAAAAACAGATATTTCTGCTTCATTGACTATGCCAAAGCCTTTGACTGTGTGGATCACAATAAACTGTGGAACATTCTGAAAGAGATGGGAATACCAGACCATCTGACCTGCCTCTTGAGAAACCTGTATGCAGGTCAAGAAGCAACAGTCAGAACTGTACATGGAACAACAGACTGGTTCCAAATAGGAAAAGGAGTATGTCAAGGCTGAATATTGTCACCTTGCTTATTTAACTTATATGGAGAGTACATCATGAGGAACGCTGGGCTGGAAGAAGCACAAGCTGGAATTAAGATTGCTAGGAGAAATATCAATAACCTCAGATATGCAGATGACACTACCCTTATGGCAGAAAGTGAAGAGGAACTCAAAGCCTCTTGATGAAAGTGAAAGAGGAGAGTGAAAAGGTTGGCTTGAAGCTCAACATTCAGAAAACAAAGATCATGGCATCTGGTCCCATCACTTCATGGGAAATAGATGGAAAAACAGTGGAAACAGTGTCAGACTTTATTTTTGGGGGCTCCAAAATTACTGCAGATGCTGATTGCAGCCAGGAAATTAAAAGACACTTACTCTTTGGAAGAAAAGTTATGACCAACCTTGATAGTATATTAAAAAGCAGAGACATTACTTTGCCAACCAAGGTCCCTCTAGTCAAGGCTATGGTTTTTCCCGTGGTCATGTATGGATGTGAGAGTTGGACTATGAAGAAAGCTTATTGCCGAAGAATTGATGCTTTTGAAATGTGGTGTTGGAGAAGACTCTTGAGAGTCCCTTGGACTGCAAGGAGATCCAACCAGTCCATTCTAATGGAGATCAATCCTGGGTGTTCATTGGAGGGACTGATGCTAAAGCTGAAACTGCAATACTTTGGCCACCTCATGCGACGAGTTGACTCACTGGAAAAGACTCTGATGCTGGGAAAGGTTGGGAACGGGAGGAGAAAGGGACGACAGAGAATGAGATGGCTGGGTGGCATCACCAACTCTGGGCATTAGTTTGAGTGAACTCCAGGAGTTGGTGATGGACAGGGAGGCCTGGCGTGCTGTGATTCATGGGATCGCAGAGAGTCAGACACGACTGAGCGACTGAACTGAACTGAACTGAATGTGGTTTTCATTCTGAGGTCTCTACTCATGGCTTGCAAATGGTGCCTGCAAGTTTCTAACATAACTCCTTTGTTTTTTTTTTTTTTTTTACCTGCACAGAGAGCAAGCTCTCCCATGTGTCTTCTTTTAAGGACCTTAATCCCATAAAATTAGAGCCCCACCCTCACAACCTCACTTCACTTTCTCACTCCAAACACAGCCACATGGGGGTGGGTGTAGTCAGAGTATGGGTGCCAGTTTAGGACTTCAACATATGAATTGGAAGGAGGGGCACCAAATTTTACATACAGCACTATTTTATACTATCATTCCTCAAGAATATATCTTTAACTGCTGACCTTATTATGACATGTAATTCTGATAAACAATTTTAGTCTGGTGCGATAATTCTGTGATTTTATACTGAAGGCCAATAGTAAGATCATATTAAAATCTTGGGGATTTGATTTGCAGCCAAATACAATTGCCTAATAAAAATAGTAAACTCAATTTTTGTCCTAGTATGTTAATATTATTTTTTTACAAGTACTAAGTCTAGACAAAATACATTTTTAAGAACCATATACTACATATTTTCTGTTCTTTATTTTCATACATTCAACTTTTTTCATTGATCGTACAACTATAAACACTCATCTTCTTGAGTATGAAAGAGCATAAATAGCCAAACAAATACCTAAAAGTAACAAAAGACCTCATGAAATTGTAACAGCTTAATGTATTAACATAATACAGACTGAAGCTGTAGAAGTCAAAGAATATCCCAGGATTAGCTTTTGGATGTTGCATCCAAGGTAAGTGTGTCCTTATTTTTCTTCCTAAGTTACTGTAGATCAGTCTCACCTGCTGAGAGGTTGAATTTTATGAGAGTGTGTTGAATAAGCCCTAAAGTCTTTAAGAAAAGAGCTTTAGGGATTGTTATATTTCCCATTCTTTACTTGTTTCAGAAACATAATAAAGACAAATCTCTACAGTATGGTAGACACACACTGGGCAGTGAATTACTACTGACTATTTTATAATCACTATAGAAGCATTTGCAGTTCAGCTATATATCATAGGTAGTATGTTTTTAAAATATACAAAAATGCAGTACAGGTTTCCCCTGCTATCTGAAAGCAGAGCATTCCTATGAAAACTTTTCTAAGCTGAAATGGTATAAAGTGAAGAAATAATTACCTTATACATTGTTGTTTAGTTGCTAAGTCATGTCCATCTCTTTTGCAACCCCATGAACTGTAGCCCACCAGGCCCCACACTATCCTTTGGATGTTCCAGGCAAAGATGCAGGACTGGATTGCCATTGTAGTCTCCAGTGGATCTTCCCCACCCAGGGATAGAACCCATGTCCCCTGCATTGGCAGGCGGATTCTTTACCTCTGAGCTAAAAGGGAAGTCCTACCTTATACACATCTTGCTAACAAATGCACAAAATAAACTAAGATGAAGCACAGATGCTCACAGACACAGCTCAAAGCTATAGTAGCTTGATGCTGAGATGCTGAGTATAGCCCCTTGAGAAGGTGCCTGGTTGTGCCACTAGCTCTGCTCAAGGTACCTGCTACCTCGGTAATAGCTGCTGCAAACAAGAGGTGAATGCTATTTTAAATTTCCATCCTTTCTGTAAAAGTGAATTTCCACTTTCAATTTCCTTTTGTTAGTGAAAAGAGGTCATATGTAGGTCTTTTGTAAAAGCAAACTTTCAAAAAGTGGGGGATACCTGTACTTGGCATTGAAAGTATTTACTTACTAGCCATGTAATTTATCGGGTATGTTTAAGTATTTCTTCCCAGGAGATAAAAGACAACAGTAGCAGAATCATTAGCAGTGAAATTAAATAGTATTGGGTGATTATTGTAGAACTTAATCTTTTACAAATATATAGATATACTGTAGTTATAAATATTTGAAAATATATATATAGTCTAGGCATAGATACCTTACAAATATTGACATAGATATACTTATAATTATATATTTCTATTAATATATCCTGCACTAACTTGGCCTTCCAGTAGTCAAAAAAGAAAAGAAAGAAGTAAGTCCCATTCTAATTGCTTATTCTTCTCCAGAATCTGTCTCCTGTTTTTGTTCTTTCTCCCATGACTTCAGGGTTTTTTTGTTATTGTTGTTTTTGCTTCAGTTTTTCATGATTTTTCCTTTTCAAAAAATGTTTTAACTCTATACAATTTTAGAGTTGCTATTTGTGGAAGGTATGATCACAAAGAGCTTATTCAGCCATACTAGAAGAAAACTAATAGAATTTAACCTCAAATTTAACATGCCAAAAGAAATTGCTTATATAACTCATTTCTTTAGTGCTATACAGGAAATCACGAAGACTTTTGAATATTTTCTGATATTCATGTTTTCACGTGTTCTAAATAAATAGATCATGTACTGAGAAAAAATCAGAGCTAAAAAGAACAAGCACAATTCACATACACAAAAGTTTAAATAATTCTGTAGCTTTTACCTTATGGCATACTTGGAATGTAATGAAAACAATGATTTAAGGTATGAATAGTGACATTTTAGAATTAATGAATGATAAATAAGCTGTTCACATTTGATTTTATCCATAGCAGAATATTAATAATGAGGCTTTTAAAATCAACACAATAAACCACTGCTTCTTTTATAGGACTCACTAATTAGTGATTGCTAAAATATGTTTAAACTTAGTTTTTAATATTAATTTTCCCTATGTATAAAGAATAAAATTCATAATAGAATTTAAAACTTAAAACACAACACTGTGAAATCAACCAGACATGACTTCAATTTCTAGCTCTATCAGTTACAGTCTGTAAAAATTTTGGCAACTGCCTTAATTATTCTAATCTTCATTTATAAAATTGTGTACAAAAGTATATTATATATAGATTTTACTGTAAATGAGAGTAGAACTTAGTCAAGTATCATATTGATCTTACATATTCATATCATTCATTGGCTTTATTCATTGAAAAGCAAGACTATTGAGAATGTAGTTTAAACTACATATTCCTGAAATTATTGAGTCATTAACCTTTAAATATTAGAGCTATTTTGGTATAATGTAAACAATTTTATAAATATAAAGAATTCTGATTATATTTGTCCCTTTCTATGATTTCTCTCAATTCTATCTTTAGTTACATACATTTCTCTCATCTATTCTTCTGTGTATTCTTGCCACCTCTTCTTACTATCTTCTGCTTCTGTTAGGTCCATACAATTCCTGTCCTTTATCGAGCCCATCTTTGCATGAAATGTTCCCTTGAAATCTCTAATTTTCTTGAAGAGATCTCTTGTTTTTCCTATTCTGTTGTTTTCCTCTATTTCTTTGCATTGATCACTGAGGAAGGCTTTCTTATCTCTCCTTGCTATTCTTTGGAACTCTGCATACAGATGCTTATATTTTTCCTTTTCTCTTTTGCTTTTCACTTCTCTTCTTTTCACAGCTATTTGTAAGGCCTCCTCAGACAGCTATTTTGCTTTTTTGCATTTCTTTTCCATCGGGATGGTCTTGGTCCCTGTCTCCTTTACAATGTCACAGAAGAACTGTACAAAAAAGATCTTCACTACCAAGATAGTCACGATAACGTGATCACTGACCTAGAGCCAGACATCTTGGAATGTGAAGTCAAGTGGGCCTTAGAAAGCATCACTAGGAACAAAGCTAGTGGTGGTGATGGAATTCCAGTTGAGCTATTTCAAATCTTGAAAGATGATGCTGTGAAAGTGCTGCACTCCATATGCCAGCAAATTTGGAAAACTCAGCAGTGGCCACAGGACTAGAAAAGGTCAGTTTTCATTCCAATCCCAAAGAACGGCAATGCCAAAGAATGCTCAAATTACCACACAATTGTACTCATCTCACACGCTAGTAAAGCCATGCTCAAAATTCTCCAAGCCAGGCTTCAGCAAAATGTGAACCGTGAACTCCCAGATGTTCAAGCAGGTTTTAGAAAAGGCAGAGGCACCAGAGATCAAATTGCCAACATCCGCTGGATCATGGAGAAGGCAAGAGAGTTCCAGAAAAACATCTATTTCTGCTTCATTGACTATGCCAAAGCCTTTGACTGTGTGGATCACAATAAACTGTGGAACATTCTGAAAGAGATGGGAATCCCAGACCACCTGACCTGCCTCTTGAGAAACCTGTATGCAGGTCAGGAAGCAACAGTCAGAACTTTACATGGAACAACAGACTGGTTCCAAATAGGAAAGGGAGTGCGTCAAGGTTGTATATTGTCACCTTGCTTATTTAACTTATATGGAGAGTACATCATGAGGAACGCTGGGCTGGAAGAAGCACAAGCTGGAATCAAGATTGCTGGGAGAAATATCAATAATCTCAGATATGCAGATAACAATACCCTTATGGCAGAAAGTGAAGAGGAACTCAAAAGCCTCTTGATGAAGGTAAAAGAGGAGAGTGAAAAGGTTGGCTTGAAGCTCAACATTCAGAAAAGAAAGATCATGGCATCTGGTCCCATCACTTCATGGGAAATAGATGGAAAAACAGTGGAAACAGTGTCAGACTTTATTTTTTTGGACTCCAAAATCACTGCAGATGGTGATTGCAGCCATGAAATTAAAAGACGCTTACTCTTTGGAAGGAAAGTTATGATCAACCTTGATGATATGTTATAAAGCAGAGACATTATTTTGCCAACAAAGGTCCGTCTAGTCAAGGCTATGGTTTTTCCCGTGGTGATGTATAGATGTGAGAGTTGGACTGTGAAGAAAGCTGATCGCCTAAGAATTGATGCTTTTGAACTGTGGTGTTGGAGAAGACTCTTGAGAGTCCCTTGTACCGCAAGGAGATCCAACCAGTCCATTCTAAGGGAGATCGATCCTGGGTGTTCATTGGAAGGACTGATGCTGAAGCTGAAACTCCAATACTTTGGCCACCTCATGCGACGAGTTGACTCACTGGAAAAGACTCTGATGCTGGGAAAGGTTGGGGGCGGGAGGAGAAGGGGACGACCGAGAATGAGATGGCTGGATGGCATCACCAACTCTGTGGACATGAGTTTGGGTGAACTCCGGGAGTTGGTGATGGATAGGGAGGCCTGGCGTGCTGTGATTCATGGGGTCGCGGAGAGTCGGACACGACTGAGCGACTGAACTGAACTGAACTGAACTGAAAATACATTTAAATATTACATGTATTCTCAGTCTATAGTCTTTATGGGGATTATAAATTCTTTATTGTCCCTTTATGCTATCGTGGTTTGAATCCTGACAGAATCAAATGTCTTCACGATAGTTTGTCTTCAAGAAATGTGTTTATAGCCTTAGTTTCTTTTTGTGTATGTGTGTGAATTCTGTAAAGATAGTTTAGGCAATTCATTTGTTTTCAGTAGTAAATATGTGACCAGAAAATCCATTGTGAATAAGAAAAAATGTAGAATCCAGATGATAGAGAACATCTCTAATTTTTTTCAAAGTATCTCCTATTAATTAAGGTTGACTTTGTTAGAATTTGGAAATAAATTGCTTTCAAATATTTTAATTTCCAAAAGTAGAAATACACATATTTGCATGCATGCTCAGCTGTGTGTGACTCTTTGCCACCCCATGGTTTCACTGTTTATAGAATACTGGAGTGGGTTGCCATTTCCTAGTCCAGGGGAACTTCTTGACCCAGGGATCGAACCCACATCTCTTGTGTCTCCTGCACTGGCAGGCTGATTCTTTAACTAAAATTATGTGTAAGCCACTGTGCCATCGTGTAAACAAAAGTATGTGTTTATTTGCTATAAAAGTAAATCAAGCTATTCTTTTCTCCTTTCCTAAACAGAAAAAGAAAACTCATTGTGTTATTTAAACTTTGAGAAATGCATGAAGTATTTTTAATAAGGTACTTTAGGTCTATGAATGTTGGATGAGAATGGGGTCACTAGCTGTAGATAGCTAAGGCTTCTATTTATAGTAATAAAATTTATATACAAAATTTATCTTAAAAAAGTATTTTTCCCCTCTTGATCTTATAATTTAATTATATTTAAATAACACTTTATGTGGATAGTCTACAAGACTCTTAACTACAATATAACACTTTAATGAGTATTGTGGATAATGAAAACCAAACTGGCACATGTAGTTAATTTTATTAAATTGTCTTGTATTTGTTTTCTTTAAATATTTGCATATCAGAGAAACTTGTCTATTTAGTTGCTCAAGCTATTAATGCCACTTATAGTTAAAACTACTCTTTAATAAGTGCACTAATGGTTGCTATTTTATTTCCAACAATTATGCCTTTGGTTAAGTAACCTACTGGTCATTTAGTTAAAAGGCATATTACATTTTGATGCTTGTGAGTCTGGTGCCACAATGAGTGGCTGTTTTTGTTGGGTTAGAAAACTTGAAAACTTTTGACTTCTAAATAGTTAAGAAAATAAGAAAACTAGTAATGCATTTTTATTCAGAAATCTGCAACAAAATGGCAAGGCATTTAGGGTTTCTCTCCCACAATCCAGTATAATTTCTGCTTGAAAATATTTTCACAGAAAATTCAGTAATTAAATGTAAGGATAATAGTAAGAAATAAAGAGCAGAGAGTCTGCTGTGGTTAGCTTTCATAAATACTAAGTCCAATGGTAATATGCCAGACTGCTAAAAAGAAATCACATATTGAGTTAATGAACACAAAGTTTTGTCTAATAGTTTTGGCCACTAAATAAATGTAGATGCTTTCTAAATAAATAGAAAAATCATCATAAATAGAAAAATCATGAATTCTGTAGAGTTTGTTACACTTTTTCCATAACAATACGATAATATAAGGTATCATGTTAATTTATGTTTGTGAAATTAGGAAAGATTAGCTCAAATGTCAACCAAGTGACACTTTGAGTTATTGTGCTTCTGTTTCATTATCCAATATTCCTCTTCCATATGGGAAGTGTCAAACATACTTCCCATTACATATATTATGCATCTGTATAAAAGCTACACTAAAGATAAAGCCATAAATTTGAGAATTCTAATAATTAATTAGTCATGAGCTTTCAACAGTGCAGCACCTGGAAAGAAGGTTGATATCTTTTCTAGATCCCCTGTAAATCCCATGAGCAAGTAGCAAAAGAACACATAAAATAAAGCATTGTTTTATATGAATATTAATTTGTTTATAAATTCTCCCAGCATATAATTATTATACATCTATCTGATATCACCCTTGGCTAAGCACTTGTGATATAAATCTGAATAAATCAAGGTTCTTATATATATATATCTCTATAGTCAAATGAAAGAAACAGCCTTGTAATTAAGTATAGACAACAAGAGTGGTTTCAAAAGGAGGTATTAATACCACTTAAGAAATTAGGTTTTTGATCAAGAAAGACTTCACAGTATGGAAAAGATTATAACAGGATCTGGAAGATGGTTAGAATTTATAATGCTCATATGTTTTAAAAGAACAGGGTGGGACAGATAATCCTGGAAGAAGTAATAGCATCTGGGAAGGTTCAGAAATATGAAGCAGAGTGGTATCTTGTAGAACTTGCGGAATCAAGTTAATGTTAGGGAGATAGGAAATTCAGGATATTTTCACCATAAGTATACATTTAGCAAAGGAGAACCACTGAGCACTTGAAGCAATTGAAGCAAAATGTCTCTTTTACAAAGTTTCCCTGGTGGCTCAGCGGTAAAGGACCCACCTGCCAATGCAGAAGATGCAGGTTCAATCTCTGGGTTGGGAAGATGCCCTGGAAAAGGAAGTGGCGACCCACTCAGTTTTCTTACCTGGGAAATTCCATGGACAGAGAAGCCTGGAGGGTTACAAAACATGAGGTCTAAAAGATTCGGACATCACGTAACAACTAACCAACAACCCTACTGGCAGTGTGGTAAGATGAACAGGGAAAATGCTTAAGATATGGAGACCTGTTTATAGTTTGTTAAATTAAAAAGAAGAAGAAGATGAAGGCCTGAAGTCCATAATTAAGATAATGGAGGGAAGAATATAAACAGGAAAAATAACAAACAGAAAATAACTAACACAACTTAGAATTTAACCCTATCCCCTGGAGGAGGAAATGGCAACCCACTCCAGTATTCTTGCCTGAAAAATCCCATAGACAGAGGAGCTTTGCGGGCTACAGTCAAAAAAGTGTTGCTAATAGTTGGACAAGACTGAGCAACTGTGCAGTTCCTGCATCAAACTGAGCAGCTCCTAGCCAACTGAGCATGAACCAAACAGAGGCATCCAATCCATTCCTACTTTAAAGATGATTTCTCTAATGGGAAACAGTGTTTAGACTTTCCATATACCTGGCCAAAACTTTGTAATAACTCAGCTGTGATTTGAGCCATTTCCTATCTAATATTTCCTATTCTTATAATCTTTCTCTTTCATAGATAACAGGAACCGTTGAAGGATCTCTCTGTCTACTTTTCTCTGCCCCTTCCTTCTTTAAATTTCACAGATAGTTCCTGCCAATAAATCTCTTGCACATCAAAACCTGTATTGGTATCTGCTTCTGGATACCAATCTGAACATCTTCAGAAAACCACATCTTTAGGAAACTAATTGCAAATAAAAATATATGTAAATTAAATTGTCTGTTTCATTAAGTAATCAATATATTATCAATACAGAAACAGAATGACACTCTCATAATATCAGATATTTAAGGAATCTTACCATATATAAACTTCCAAAAAATGAGCTTGTCAAGATATGTATATTTAGAACTGATATGAGTATATTTGTTAATACATTGCCTAAGTATCATGTCTAAAATAATTTATTTTGTGTTTCTAATTTTAATGAGCTATTTTGAAATATTAGTGTAATATTACTGGAATAAACACTAACCTTTTCTTGAACTATATGATTTTAATAATGAGTTGCTACCATTTATAGGTGAAAATAAATTCATTCCCTTATGTTCTTTATCTTAAATTTTAGCTCTGAAGAAACCTTAAAAAGTAGGGCAAAAAGACCAAATCTTTTGTGAAGCTAGAAATGTAAATGTAAAATATAAATATAAAATATATAGACAAATATAAAATGAAGTATATAAAATATATTTATATATTTACATAATAAATATAAAATATAAATGTATAAAATAGTTTGAATGCAGAAAAAAGTAAAGTATATTTCAGATAGATGATATAGGTGACATATATGTTACAAGTTGACTAAATTTTCAAACAATGTAATCCCAAGAATATGCTTTAAATGATTAACATAAAGCTTCATAAGAGAAAGAACAGATAAAAATATAGAAACTCATCCCTGTATATCATTCTACCAGCAAGAATATACAGTTTAAGAAAGCATTAGGTTAAACGATTGTCCTATGAAAGATGGATATATGCTAAATTGTACAGCAATAACTTAACTCTGATAGTCATTGAGAAGTTTACATGTAAAAAAACAGACAATTTTAGAGTATGTTGCTAAAAGAGACAGATAATTAGATTTTTTCACTAAATGTTTATTACAGGTATTGCAAAATTTTTAAAATAAAAATTTTATCTCAATAATTGTAGATTACTGTGCAGTTATAAAACGAGACAGAGAAATTCCTTGTATAATTTGCTGAATTTCCTCCAGTAGTAATATTTTGTAAAATTATATTAGCCAAACCAGTTCAGTTCTGTTCAGTCACTCAATCGTCTCCAGCCTTTGTGACCCCGTGGACTGCAGTACGCCAGGCCTCCCCATCCATCACCAACTCCCAGAGTTGACTGAAATTCATGTCCATTGAGTTGGTAACGCCATCCATCCATTTCATCCTCTATCATCCCGTTCTCCCGCCTTCAATCTTTCCCAGCATCAGGATCTTTTCAAATGAGTCAGTTCTTCGCATCAGGTGGCCAAAATATTGGAGTTTTAGCTTCGCATCAGTCCTTCAAATGGACACTCAGGACTGATCTCCTTTAGGATGGACTGGTTGGATCTCCTTGCAGTCCAAGGGACTCTCGAGTCTTCTCCAACACCACTGCTCAAAAGCATCAATTCTTTGGTGCTCAGCTTTCTTTATAGTCCAACTCTCACATCCATACATGACTACTGGAAAAACCATAGCTTTGAGTAGATGGACCTTTGTTGGGAAAGTAATGTCTCCGCTTTTTAATATGCTATCTAGGTTGGTCATAACTTTTCTTCCAAGGAGCAAGTGTCTTTTAATTTCATGGCTGCAATCACCATCTGCAGCGATTTTGGAGCCCCCCAAAAAGTCTGTCACTGTCTCCCCATCTATTTCCATGAAGTGATGAAACCAGATGTCATGATCTTCGTTTTCTGAATGCTGAGTTTTAAGCCAACTTTTTCACTTTCCTCTTTCACTTTTATCAGGAGACTCTTAAGTCCTTCTTCACTTTCTGCCATAAGGGTGGTGTCATCTGCATATCTGAGGTTGTTGATATTTCCCCCTGAAATCTTGATTCCAGCTTGTGCTTCACCCAGCCCAGATCAAGATACTGATATTGATACAGTTCATTCATCTTATTCTGATTTCCTCAATTTTGCTTGTATTTGTGTGAGTATGTCTCTATTAAGATTTATACAATTTATCCCTTATGTAGATTTGAGTCTCCACCACCACAATAAGATCTGAACAATTCCAATAATACAAGGTTTCCCCTGAAATCTTCTTGTTGTCCACTTATAACCATAATCACTAATCTCTGGCCTCACTCTATTACCACTACTGCTCCCGTCAACACCACCATCCACCAAACATTCCAGTAAATATAATTCCCTATAGATCCATCCAAGTTGTTGAGTATGAATAGTTTGTTTCTTTTTATTGCTTTGTAGAATCCCAGGGAAGGGGGAGCCTGGTGGGCTTCTGTCTATGGGGTCACAAAGAGTCGGTCACGACTGAAGTGACTTAGCAGCAGCAGCAGCAGCAGTACCCATGGTTTGTAAATACCATAGTTTGCTTAATCATTCACTTGTTGGAGAATATCTAGGTTGTTTCCAGGCTTTGGCTATTACAAATAAAATTTGTGTAAGTATCATTTATATTTTAACTTTAATTTTTGTTTCAACTTTGGGACTTTTTGTTTGTTTTATGTGTGAACACAAGCTTTTATTACTATGGGATAAATGTCCAAGGATGAAACTGCTGGTTCTTATGGAAATTGCATGATTGATTTTAAAAAAGTTGTCAAATTATTTTTCACCAACAAGAATGAGAAATACACTTTTTGATATAATTTGGTGTATACTGTTTTTATTTTAGATATTCTGATAAGTTTGAAGTAATATCTTATAGTGGTTTTAATTTCAGTTCAGTTCAGTTCAGTCGCTCGGTTGTGTCCGACTCTTTGCCACCCCAAGAATCACAGCATGCCAGGCCTACCTGTACATCAACTCCTGGAGTTCACTCAAACTCATGTCCATTGAGCTGGTGATGCCATCCAGCCATCTCATTCTCCGTCGTCCCCATCTCCTCCCGCCCCCAATCCCTCCCAGCATCAGAGTCTTTTCCAGTGAGTCAACTCGTTGCATGAGGTGACCAAAGTATTGGAGTTTCAGCTTTAGCATCAGTTCTTCCAGTGAACACCCAGGATTGATCTCCTCTAGAATGGACTGGTTGGATCTCCTTGCAGTCCAAGGGACTCTCAAGAGTCTTCTCCAGCACCACAGTTCAAAAGCATCAGTTCTTCGGCGATCAGCTTTCTTCACAGTCCAACTCTCGCATCCATACATGACCACAGGAAAAACCATAGCCTTGACCAGACGGACCTTTGTTGGCAAAGTAATGTCTCTGCTTTTTAACATGCTATCTAGGTTGGTCATAACTTTCCTTCCAAGGAGTAAGCGTCTTTTAATTTATTGGCTGCAATCAGCATCTGCAGTGATTTTGGAGCCAGAGAAAATAAAGTCTGACACTGCTTCCACTGTTTCCCTATCTATTTCCCATGAAGTGATGGGACCAGATGCCATGATCTTTGTTTTCTGAATGTTGAGCTTAAAGCCAACCTTTTCACTCTCCTCTTTCACTTTCATCAAGAGGCTTTTGAGTTCCTCTTCACTTTCTGCCATAAGGGTGGTGTCATCTGCATATCTGAGGTTATTGATATTTCTCCCAGCAATCTTGATTCCAGCTTGTGCTTCTTCCATCCCAGCATTCCTCATGATGTATTCTGCATATAAGTTAAATAAGCAAGGTAACAATATACAACCTTAATGTACTCCTTTTCCTATTTGGAACCAGTCTGTTGTTCCATGTCCAGTTTTAACTGTTGCTTCCTGACCTGCATACAGGTTTCTCAAGAGGCAGATCAGGTGGTCTGGTATTCCCATCTCTTTTAGAATTTTCCACAGTTTATTGTGATCCACACAGTCAAAAGCTTTGGTATAGTAAATTAAGCAGAAATATAGGTTTTTCTGGAACTCTCTTGCTTTCTCCATGATCCAGCGGATGTTGGCAATTTGATCTCTGGTTCCTCTGCCTTTTCTGAAACCTGCTTGAACATCTGGAAGTTCACGGTTCACGTATGCTGAAGCCTGGCTGGGAGAATTTTGAGCATGACTTTACTAGCTTGTGAGATGAGTGCAAATGTGCAGTAGTTTGAGCATTCTTGGCATTGCCTTTCTTTGGGATTGGAATGAAGACTAACCTTTTCCAGTCCTGTGGCCACTGCTGAGTTTTCCAAATTTGAAATTGAAGAAAGTAGGGAAAACCACTAGACCATCCAGATATGAGCTAAATCAATTCCCTTATGATTATACAGTGGAAGTAAACAATAGATTTAAGGGACTAGATCTGATCGATAGAGTGCCTGATGAACTATGGACTGAGGTTCGTAACATTGTACAGGAGATAGGAACCAAGACCATTCCCATGGAAAAGAAATGCAAAAAAGCAAAATGGCTGTCTGAGGAGGCCTTACAAATAGCTGTGAAAGTAGAGAAGTGAAAAGCAAAGGAGAAAAGGAAAGATATAAGCATCTGAATGCAGAGTTCCAAAGAATAGCAAGGAGAGATAAGAAAGCCTTCCTCAGTGATCACTGCAAAGAAATAGAGGAAAACAACAGAATAGGAAAAACAAGTGATCTCTTCAAGAAAATTAGAGATATCAAGGGAACATTTCATGCAAAGATGGGCTCGATGAAGGACAGAAATGGTATGGACCTAAAAGAAGCAGAAGATATTAAGAAGAGGTGGCAAGAATACACAGAAGAACTGTACAAAAAAGATCTTCATGACCAAGATAATCACGATGGCGTGATCACTCACCTGGAGCCAGACATCTTGGAATGTGAATTCAAGTGGGCCTTAGAGAGCATCAGTATGAAAAAAACTAGTGGAGGTGATGGTATTCCAATTGAGCTATTTCAAATCCTGAAAGATTATTTTAATTTACATTTCCCTAATGGCTAGTATATTAAAAAGCAGAGACATTACTTTGCCAACAAAGGTCCGTCTACTCAAGGCTATGGTTTTTCCCGTGGTCATGTATGGATGTGAGAGTTGGACTGTGAAGAAAGCTGATCCCCGAAGAACTGATGCTTTTGAACTGTGGTGTTGGAGAAGACTCTTGAGAGTCCCTTTACTGCAAGGAGATCCAATCAGTCCATTCTAAAGGAGATCAATCCTGGGTGTTCATTGTAGGACTGATGCTAAAGCTGAAACTCCAATACTTTGGCCACCTCATGAGACGAGTTGACTCACTGGGAAAGACTCTGATGCTGGGAGGGATTGGGGGTGGGAGGAGACGGGGACGACAGAGAGTGAGATGGTTGGATGGCATCACCGACTCGATGGACATGAGTTTGAGTGAACTCCGGGAGTTGGTGATGGACGTGGAGGCCTGGTGTGCTGTGATTCATGGGGTCGCGGAGAGTTGGACACGACTGAGGGAGTGAACTGAACTGAATGGCTGGTAACGTTAATATCTTATGTGTTTATTATCTATCTTCTTAATTAAACTGTCTATTCATGTCCTTAAAGGTGGAGTAGCTCCTCTCGGCCCTCCTGCACACTTGCAGCCACCGCCACTTGGACACAGGGTAGCTCCTCCCGGCCGCCGCCCCTGGCCTCCGGCGTGGGGTAGCTCCTCTCGGCAACACTTGTGCGCTGGGAGCTGGCGTCGCGTCTGCACGCTCAGAGCCAGCATCACCTCTGCAAGTAGAGAAGAGGAACTACTCCACGTTCAAGGTCAGGAGGGGAGGCCCTGAGGAGATACCCCTCGTCCAAGGTAAGGTGCAATGGCTGTGCTTTGCTGGAGCAGCCGTGAAGAGATACCCCCCGAACAAGGTAAGAGAAACTCAAATAAGACAGTAGGTATTGCGAGAGGGCATCAGAGGGCAAACACACTGAAATCATAATCACAGAAAACTGGTAGATCTGATCACATGGATCACGGCCTTGTCTAACTCAATGAAACTAAACCGTGCTGTGTTGGGACACCCAAGGTGGGCGGATCATGGTGGAGAAGTCTGACAGAATGTGGTCCACTGGAGAAGGGAATGGCAAACACTTCAGTATACTTGCCTTGAGAACCCCATGAACAGTATCAAAAGGCAAAATGATAGGATACTGAAGGAGGAATTCCCCAGGTCGATAGGTGCCCAGTAGGCTACTGGAGATCAGTGGAGAAATAACTCCAGAAAGAATGAAGGGATGGAGCCAAAGCAAAAACAATACCTAGTTGTGGATGTGACTGGTGATAGAGGCAAGGTCCGATGCTGTAAAGGGCAATATCGCATAGGAACCTGGAATGTTAGGTCCATGAATCAAGGCAAATTGGAAGTGGTCAAACAGGAGATGGCAAGAGTGAACATAGACATTCTAGGAATCAGTAAACTAAAATGGACTGGAATGGGTGAATTTAACTCAGATGACCATTATATCTACTACTGTGGGCAGGAATCCCTTAGAAGAAATGGCGTAGCCATCATGGTCAACAAAAGAGTCCGAAATACAGTACTTGGATGCAATCTCAAAATCAACAGAATGATCTCCGTTCGTTTCCGAGGCAAACCATTCAGTATTACAGTAATCCAAAACTATGCCCCAACTAGTAATGCTGAAGAAGCTGAAATTGAAAGGTTCTATGAAGACCTGCAAAACGTTTTAGAATTAACACCCCAAAAAGATGTCCTTTTCATTATAGGGGACTGGAATACAAAAGTAGGAAATCAAGAACCACCAGGATTAACAGGCAAATTTGGCCTTGGAACACTGAATGAAGCAGGGCAAAGGTTAATAGAGTTTTGCCAAGAGAACACACTGGTCATAGCAAACATGCACTTCCAACAACACAAGAGAAGACTCTACACATGGACATCACCAGATGGTCAACAATGAAATCAGATTGATTATATTCTTTGCAGCCAAAGATGGAGAAGCTCTATACAGTTGGCAAAAACAAGACCAGGAGCTGACTGTGGCTCAGATCATGAACTCCTTATTGCCAAATTCAGACTGAAATTGAAGAAAGTGGGGAAAACGACTAGACCATTCAGGTATGACCTAAATCAAATCCCTTATGATTATACAGTGGAAGTGAGAAATAGATTTAAGGGACTAGATCTGATAGACAGAGTGCCTGATGAACTATGGACAGAGGTTCGTGACATTGTACAGGAGACAGGGACCAAGACCATCCCTATGGAAAAGAAATGCATAAAAGCAAAATGGCTGTCTGAGGAGGCCTTACAAATAGCTGTGAAAAGAAGATAAGCTAAAAGCAAAGGAGAAAAGGAAAGATACAAGCATCTGAATGCAGAGATCCAAAGGATAGCAAGGAGAGATAAAAAAACCCTTCCTCAGTGATCAATGCAAAGAAATAGAGGAAAACAACAGAATAGGAAAGACAGGAGATCTCTTCAAGAAAATAAGAAATACCAAGGGAACATTTCATGCAAAGATGGGCTCAATAAAGGACAGAAATGGTATGGACCTAACAAAAACAGAAGATATTAAGAAGAGGTGGCAAGAATACACAGAAGAACTGTACAAAAAAGATCTTCATGACCAAGATAATCACCATGGTGTGATCACTGACCTAGAGCCAGACATCTTGGAATGTGAAGTCAAGTGGGCCTTGAAAGCATCACTATGAAAAAAGCTAGTGGAGGTGATAGAATTCCAGTTGAGCTGTATCAGATCCTAAAAGATGATGCTGTGAAAATGTTGTACTCAATAGGCCAGCAAATTTGGAAAACTCAGCAGTGGCCACAAGACTGGAAAAAGTCAGTCTTCATTCCAATCCCAAAGAAGGGCAATGCCAAAGAATGCTCAAACTACCCCACAATTGCACACATCTCACACGATAGTAAAGTCATGCTCAAAATTCTCCAAGCCAGGCTTCAGCAATACGTGAACCGTGAACTTCCATATGTTCAATCTGGTTTTAGAAAAGGCAGAGGAACCAGAGATCAAATTGCCAGTATCCACTTGGACATGGAAAACACAAGAGAGTTCCGGAAAAACATATATTTCTGCTTCATTGACTATGCCAAAGCCTTTGACTGTGTGGATCACAACAAACTGTGGAAAATTCTAAGAGATGGGAATACCAGTCCACCTGACTTGCCTCTTGAAAAACCTATATGCAGGTGAGGAAGCAACAGTTATAACTGGACATGGAACAACAGACTGGTTCCAAATAGGAAAAGGAATACATCAAGGTTGTATTTTGTCACCCTGCTTATTTAACTTATATGCAGAGTACATCATGAGGAACGCTGGGCTGGAAGAAGCACAAGCTGGAATTAAGATTGCTGGGAGAAATACCAATAACCTCAGATATGCAGATGACACCACCGTTATGGCAGAAAGTGAAGAGGAACTAAAAAGCCTCTTGATAAAAGTGAAAGAGGAGACTCAAAAAGTTGGCTGGAAGCTCAACATTCAGAAAACTAAGATCATGGCATCTTGTCCCATTACTTCATGGGAAATAGATGGGGAAACAGTGGAAACAGTGTCAGACTTTATTTTTTGGGGCTCCAATATCACTGCTGATGCTGATTGCAGCCATGAAATTAAAAGATGCTTACTCCTTGGAAGGAAAGTTATGACCAACCTAGATAGTATATCAAAAAGCAGAGACATGACTTTGCCAACCAAGGTCCATCTAGTCAAGGCTATGGTTTTTCCCGTGGTCATGTATGGATGTGAGATTTGGACTGTGAAGAAAGCTGATCTCCATAGAATTGATGCTTTTGAACTGTGGTGCTGGAGAAGACTCTTGAAAGTCCCTTGGACTGCAAGGAGATCCAACCAGTCCATTCTAAAGGAGATCAGTCCTGGGTGATCTTTGAAAGGACTGATGCTAAAGTTAAAGCTCCAATAATTTGGCCACCTCATGGGAAGAGTTGACTCACTGAAAAGACTCTGATGCTGCGAGGGATTGGGGGCGGGAGGAGAAGGGGACAACAGAGAATGAGATGGCTGGATGGCATCACTGACTCGATGGAGGTGAGTCTTAGTGTACTCCCGGAGTTGGTGATGGACAGGGAGGCCTGGCATGCTGTGATTCATGGGGTTGCAAAGAGTTGGACATGACTGAGCGGCTGAACTGAACTAAATTAATTCGTGTCTTCATCTTTTTTCTAATTGGGTTTTTTGTTTCTTCTTTTTACATTTTGAGAGTTCCCTGGACTGCAAGGAGATCCAACCAGTCCATCCTAAAGGAGATCAGTCCTGGGTGTTCATTGGAAGGACTGATGTTGAAGCTGAAACTTCAATATTTTGGCCATCTGATGCGAAGAACTGACCCATTTGAAAAGACCCTGATGCTGTGATAGATTGAGGGCAGGAGGAGAAGGGGATCAGAGAGGATGAGAGGTTTGGATGGCATCACCGACTCAATGGACATGAGTTTGGGTAATTTCCGGCAATTGGTGATGGACAGGGAGTCCTGTCGTGCTGTGGTTCATGGGGTTGCAAAGAGTCAGACATGATTGAGCAATTGAACTGAACTGAACTGAACTGTACCTTCTATATACTAGTCCTTTGTCATATGTGTGGTTTCTAAATAGTTTCTCTTAGTGCGTATATTGTCTTTGTCCTTTTCACATGGGTTTTTACAGTGCAAGCTTGTTAAATTATCATGGAGTCTGATATCAATGCTTCCTTTTATTGATCATGGATTTGGTGTCAAGTCAAGTAACTTTTTGCTTAGCTATCCTGAAAACTTTTTCCAAAAAAGTTTTTTTTTTCTTTTTTGCTCTAAGATTTATAATTTTACATTTAACTCCATGACCTATTTTAAGTTAATTTTGTATAAGACGTGAAGTTCTGGTTTTTTGTTGTCATTGTTTTTGACTCCAGAATGCAGGAAACCTGAATTTGATCCCTGAGTTGGAAATATCCCCTGGAGAAGGGAAAGGCTACCCACTTCAGTATTCTGGCTTGGAGAATTCCATATGTTGTGTAGTCCATGGGGTCACAAAGAGTCAGACACTACTGAGCAACTTTCACATTCAGGTCACATTCATTTATTCCAGTGTCATGTGTTGAAAACACTTCTATTTCCACTGAGTTCTTTTTACATTTTTGTCAAAATTTAGTTGAACATATTTTTAAGGGTCTCTTTCTGTGTCCTCCATTGTATTCCATTGTTTTGTATTTTTGACCCCCTTCCATGATCACATTGTAATGATGATTATAAGTCTTAATATTTAGGAGAGTGATATTTCTCATTTTGTTGTTGTTAAGATAGTTTTACCTATTCTGGGACCTGTGTCTCCCTATATAAACTTCAGAGTATACCTGTCTATTTACAAAATAGCAACATAAAACTTTCAGGGATTTTAAGAGCAGTCACTTTAAAGTTACAGATGAATTTGTAAGAACTGACATCTTTCTTACATAGAGATTTCAATACATAAACATGGCATGCCTTTCTATTTATTTGGATCTTCTTTAATTTCTTTCACTAACATTTTGCAATTTCAATGTACAGAGTCGGCATATGTTTTGTTAAGCATATACCTAAGTATTTTATAATCACAAGAGTCCTTGTAAGTGGAGGTAGAGGGATATTAGATATACTTGGATAAGAAGATGATGCAAGATGGAGGCAGAGGTTAGAGTGACATGACCACAACCTAAGGAATGTTGGCAGTTGCCAGAAGCCGTGATAGCCAAGGAATAAATTCTCTCCTGGTCTTTAGAAGGAACTCATTCTGATGACACCTGGATGTTAACGCCATAAGACACAGAATTATAAGAGAATAAACCTGTATGGTTTTAAGCCACTGTTTGTAAAAATTGGTTACAACATCAATGGGAAACTAATACATACTCCATTCTCTTCTATTTTGTGGAAGAGACTGTGCCCAATCAGTGTTAATTGTTCTTGAAACATTCAATAGAACTTTTTAATGAAGCTAGAACTGGAAATTTGTTTTGTGGAGTTTTTGAAATCTTGAAGTAAATTACTAACTATAAGCTATTTTATCTTGTTCAAATTGGTTTTGTTTTAGTTGTCTGGTTTTTGAAGAATTTGTGAGTTTCATCTAAACTGTTTATTAGTGACTGCTTTTATTACTTGTAGTATTCCCTTATTTCTTTGTATTTAATTATTTTTATATTTTCTTGGCCAGTCTGCATGTAATGTGGAATCTTATTTCCCCAACTAGGAATTGAACCTGTACCTCTTGCATGAAACACAGAATTTTAACCACTGTACAGCCGAGGAAGTCCCTCCCCTATCGTTTTAAATGGCTTCAGTCTTTGTGGTGATACACCCTATTTAACTCCTAGTATTGGTGATGTGTGTCTTTTCTCTTTATACTGCTGTCGGTTTTACTAAAGTTTATCAATCTTATTGATCTTTTAAAAAACTCATCTTTTTTGTTTCATTGATTTTTCTCTATTATTTTCCTCAATTCAACTAGTGGTTTCTGCTAGTATCTTTATCATGTCCTTCTTTCCAAATGTGTGTGTGTGTGCTCAGTCGTTCAGTTATTTCCGACTCTTTGTGACCATATGGAATATAACCCACCAGGTTCCTCTTTCCATGGGATTTTCCAGGCAAGAATACTGGGGTAGATTGCCATTTCCTCCTCCAGGAAATCTTCCTGACCCAGGGATCAAACCCAAGTTTCCTGCATCTTTGCTTTGGCAATTGGATTCTTTACCACTGAGCCACCTGGGAAGCTTTCTTTCCAATTACTTTGGGTTTATTTTGGTTTCAATTTCTGGTTTCTTGTAGAATACTGTAACATTTTGAAATAAATTTTATTATTCGATATTCTACTTAGATTGTGTTATTCATTTAGTTCAATTAAGAGACAATAGGTTATAGGAGATAAAATGGCTAACGGAATGAAAATATTTACAGCTAAAATTTTTAAAAATACTAATGCTACATTAATAATTACCTGGAATGTGAATGCAGGATTTATTATGTATAAGTATTTAGATGGATTCAACTGTGCAAGTATCAGAACATTTTGAGTTTATACAATTTTATTTTGCAAAATTATGAGACTTTAAGGAAGTGAAATAGGAATTTAATAAACTATTTGTATAAAACAAAAGATGCATTTAAGTGGCTGAAAATGAGTTTATTTTCAGCAACTAGTAAGTATGATCATTCTGCACTCCATAATCAATGGTCCATAATGCACTACCAAGTATATAGATGGCAGAACCACTGGCAAAGATCTGAGAATAGG
Source organism: Moschus berezovskii (assembly GCF_049115385.1). Classification (NCBI taxonomy): domain Eukaryota; kingdom Metazoa; phylum Chordata; class Mammalia; order Artiodactyla; family Moschidae; genus Moschus; species Moschus berezovskii. The sequence goes on from NC_142461.1 coordinate 54,153,010, forward strand.
CAGAATAAAGTAAAAGTAGTGGTCCATGTCTGACAATCAGAGGAGATCCAGCTGGATTGAGAACAGGGATCTAAATTCTCAGCAGAAGTGAAGCTCAAATATTGGATATGCATTCTATAACAGTGATAGATATATGGACTCTCAAAGCATGAACCCGTATCTGCCTGATTTACAGGCAGTCTAGCAAAATAACTCAAAGAATAGGGCTCTTTAAGGCCAGGAATTTTTCACTAGAGAACATGATAGATTTTGAAACCAAAACTTAAAGTCAATCAAGAAATGAGTTAAAGGTAGTCTAGAATGTAGCTAAAGATGAATGGTGTCATCATGTGTCAGTTGACTGGTAAAATTTGAAGAGTTGGGGAATGGATGGATAGCATCAAGGAAAAAGTCAGAATCAGATTATTTGGAAAAACATAAGTCGGGAAAGATCCCCTAGAGGAGGAAATGGCAACCCACTCCAGTACTGTCCCCTGAAAAATTCCATGGACAGAGGAGTCTGGTGGGCTACAGTTCAAAGGGCTGCAAAAAGTCAGACACAATTGAGTAACTAAGCATGACATTTAAATGTATGTGTTCACAATAGACCTCAAAATATAGATATTTTTGACCATTTGATAGCTACACTTGAACAAAAGTAGATGCTTTAAACTCAATCTGTCCAAAAATCTGCCCTGTGTGTTGCTTTTTTCATTTCAATTGTTGGAAGTTTCATTTTTTCAGCTACTTAGGCTAGCCATCTTTGCTGTCATTCTTAACTTCTGTAGCAGATGCTTTTAGTATCGTGTGTCATATTCCTTCTGCTCACCACTGAGTTCAACTATAGGAGCAGGGAAACATTATATTCAATTTCAAACTCACCTTATCATGACAGGTCCAACTTCTAATCTCCATAAGCAGGGTGTCTTCCAGTTCTGCTTACACTTTTAGAATCATATTTTTTAGATTTATAGACTTCTTTATTCACTTAATATAAATGTGTTAATTTTATTGAATAAATTAATATTTTTTGGACATGACTGACTTTCACTTTTTTTTCACTTTCTCAGAATCCCAGAAATAGACATATATATTAATTTTAGAACTGACTTTTTAAATTGATTTTCTTTTGCTGTTCTGGTATTTGTCAAGACCTTGCTCCTTGGAAGGAAATCTATGACAAACCTAGACAGTATATTAAAAAGCAGAGACATTACTTTGCTGGCAAAGGTCCATAAAGCTGTGGATTTTCCAGTAGTCATGTATAGATGTGAGAGTTGGACCATGAAGAAGGCTTAGTACTTTCTAATTGTGGTTGTGGGGGAGACTTTTGAGAGCCTCTTGGACAGAAAAAGAGCAAAACATTCAATTCCTAAATGAAATCAACCCTGAATATTCATTGGAGGGGTTTATTCTGAAGCTCCAATACTTTGGCCATATGATGTGAAGAGCTAACTTCTTGGAAAAGACACTAAAAAAGAGGAAAGCCTGGCATGCCACAGTCCATGCGGTCACAAGGAGTTGGACATGACTTATTGACTAAACAACAAGTTTTATATTAGATAGATACAGCTCAAATGAGTGATATGCAGAGTATGGAGAGATGCAATGGTAGAAGCTGATATGAAGAGAAGTGATACATTAAGGGATTAAGTGGAAGAAATATGAATTTTCTAGACCAAATTAAAATTTAGTCTAAAATTTTCTCTACTATCTTCTAAATTACATTCCCCAACTGAAGGGCCTAGGAGCACACAGATTTTCAATATTTCTTGTTTTCTATTACCTCTTTTTCTCTTTACCTCACTCTTTATCAGTTTCCTCTTCTCTTTCCTTCTCCTTTATCCAGTTTTGTACTTCTTTCTCACCTTTCCTCTTCACATTCTAACTTAATTTTCCATCATTTATATGTTATTCTTCCTGGTGCCCTCTGCCATTAGACCAGCATTTGGATTTGAAACTAACAAAACATTTTTAAATGGATAGAAAGGTAAAGAAATTAATGTTTTGTATATTACAAAACACAGACAACTTAATATTTTTTTCTTCAGTCTCTATCCAAGTGTGTGTGTGTGTGTGTGTGTGTGTGTATGTTTCTGTTCTATGAGGCAATGTTAAATTTCAGTGGTATTGTGAAGCATGTGGAGACACAGACTTGAAGTATTTTGGGACCAATGAAGAGAAAGTATGTGCTAGCCATAGCAAAATGATTTGTAAGCTTTACTATTATATTTTTTCTTTAGTTTGACTTCTAGAATCAATTTTGGTATGACTAAAACTTCACAATCCTTCATATAGACATTTCATTTGAACGTACCATTGTTTTTTGTTTTTTGCCTTCACAGAGGATAGAAGACAGATAAATAATCTTTGTTTTTATCATATTTTGTAAAGACTTGTACCCTATACCAGTTTTAATAATTCAGACCTACAGAAAGCAAGATAACTATCTAAACCTAGAAAGACAATCAAGATGAATATTTTCCTTGTTGTCAGTGACAAAAACCCAAGGAAACATTAATTTCTAAACTTGAACTCTCTCATTCTCTGGTGACATAGAAACAGATTATCAATTCAGTCAGTATGACAGCTGCTTTCTTAATTGGAAGATGTGCTGCGGAAATGTCAGGCAGAATTTGCTGCCTTAACAATAACACAAAAATTTTTCTTTTGTTGTGTACATCCTTAATCATTAATTACCCCAAAAGCAAGACTCTAACAAGCACACTTGTTGCCTTTCATATATCAACATGCACCTTTTCACAAAGAGACAACAAAAAGCTATTAATCTTTCATTAGAATAAAGAATGAATATATAAAGCAGAAATCCTATCACTCATATTTACAATTTTTCTAAAATTTCAATAATATATGTGTGTTTCCTGATAGAGAGAGAAATCAAAATCTTATGTATCAACGTACATGTCATACTCATCCACCTTTTTGTTTTCTTTTTTCCTTGATTAGGTAACATGTCAGCTCATGGAATAATAGTTTAAAAAGTAACTTTTTCTGCAAAACAGAATTCAGTGATTTTTCAAAAATGCTAAAGTAATGAAATCACTCTCTTTAAATTAGCTCAATTTTATCACTGGAAAGTACACATGCCAGATGAGAGTGAAAACATTATGTTTGTTTTTATTGTTACTGTGGACATAGGTTAATAAATTTATTAATCTAAGAAAACTTGTGTAGATTATGCATAATGTTAGTGTTAGTCACTCAGTCGTGACCGACGTTTTGCAATCCCATGATCTGTAGCCTGCCAGGCTCTCTGTCAATGGGATTCTCCAGGCAAGAATACTGGAGTGGACTGCCATTCCCTTCTCCAGAGTTATTTATGCATAGTGACCTAAATAAAAACAATTGCCAGTGATAATATTAAGATAAAGCAAAAGTCTTTTGTTTCCCATTAAAATGATGCATTTAATATGAACAATAAGATTATTTTACTGGGCTTCAGTCCTGTCTCTATACTTATAAATTACTTTCTCTATCACCCCTATTTGCAAAGACAGAATAATCTCCACAGAGTTACTTTTTAGGTACTCTTTTTCATGCCAGTGTCTGTACTCTTCCAGTGTATTCGATAGTAATTTACATCACCTCATTTATGGCAGCCTGGCTACATTCCAGCAGCTGTCAAGTCTGCAAAGATGGTTGGGGTTTGAGGTGAGTTTGCATGGCTTTGATTATATATTTCTTAAGGTTCTGAAAGCTCTACCCCTTAGTTAAAAAGATCAACAGAAAGCCACATCCAAAGCTAACAATAATTCTAACATCTAAATCCTATTTGATAAAAGTGTATTTTAAGAAAATTACACAATCAGATTTCATTAAGCGTGAAATATGATGCAGCCATAAATGGTTCATTTCTGCAAAATTTGCATTTGAGGCTATATTTCCTATTGAGAATATTATTCATTATGGTATTCAGAGTGACTTCTGGAGTCTTCAAGGAAATTTGGTCAGGAAAATTTTGATTTACTATTCAATCTATATTCATAATATTAAGGCCATGAGATTCATGTAGTTCTTTCTACTCCTCCTTTAGCATTATTTTAAATCTCAAATACAGATTTTGTTCTCATTCATTGTTTTTCTGTACTGTTATATATCATTATATTATTCAATGAGTGTTCTACAGTCCTCAAAGAAATTAAGAGATCAGGTGAGGAGAAAAACAAAAACAAAACATGATTTCTTGTTGAGTTTGAGACCACCAAGTTGTATATATATCATTAGGCATTTGTCAGTTCCATAGGATTTACAAGGGTGAACTGTAGTAAAAACTGTGGTCTTTGAACGATAATGATGCATTGGTGTAGACTCATTAATTACAACAAGCTACTCTAATGGGATATTTTAATGATGGAGGAGGTCCTGCATGTGAGAGCAGCAGGGCAAAGAGACTATCTCTATATGTTCCCCTTGATTTTGCTACTAAATTTGCTCTAAAATAGTGAAGTGTTTTTTTTCAAAGACTACCTGAGTCATTTAGTTATCTCTTTTCTTGATTTTAAATCTCAGCTAAAAAATTTGAACTCAGTTCATATAGCTTTGCAACACTATTTAAAATATTTTATTGTGAAATATTTCAGTTCTCAGTTCAGTCGCTCAGTCGTGTCCGACTCTCCGCGACCCCATGAATCACAGCACTCCAGGCCTCCCTATCTATCACCAACTCCCGGAGTTCACTCAAATTCATGTCCACAGAGTCGGTGATACCATCCAGCCATCTCATTCTAGGCCGTCCCCTTTTCCTCCCGCCCCCAACCTTTCCCAGCATCAGAGTCTTTTCCAGTGAGTCAACTCGTCGCATGAGGTGGCCAAAGTATTGCAGTTTCAGCTTTAGCATCAGTCCTTCCAATGAACACCCAGGATCGATCTCCCTTAGAATGGACTGGTTGGATCTCCTTGCGGTACAAGGGACTCTCAAGAGTCTTCTCCAACACAACAGTTCAAAAGCATCAAGTCTTCGGCAATCAGCTTTCTTCACAGTCCAAGCATATAATGAGCATCCAGGTACAAACGATTAAGTTTTTTAAATTAATATTTGACTTTTAAAGTCAAAACTTTTTTATTTTAGAAAAAAAATTTAGATTTATTTCATTATCTACATGTGCCTCTCTAATGAAATGATCCTCACACAGAAGTAACCACATATCTGAAATGTATATTTACCATCCCAAATCACACTATTATACTTTTGTTTTTTACTATATATTAGCATACCCATGGCTTGGAAATGAGCAGGGATCATTCTGTCATTTTTGAGAATGCATTCAAGTACTGCATTTCGGACTTTTTGTTGACTATGATGGCTACTCCATTTTTTCTAAGGGATGCCTGCCCACAGTAGGAGATATAATAAATTCACCCATTCCAGTCCATCTTAGTTCGCTGATTTCCAGAATGTCAGTGTTCACTCTTGTCATTTCCTGTTTGACGACTTCCAATTTGCCTTGATTCATGGAGCTGACATTCCAGGTTCCTATGCAATATTGCTCTTTATAGCATCGAACCTTGCTTCTATGCAAGGTTCCCATCCACAAGTGGGTATTGTTTTTGCTTTGACTCCATCCCTTCATTGTTTCTAGAGTTATTTCTCCACTGATTTCCAGTAGCATATTGGGCACCTACTGACCTGGGGAGTTCATCTTTCAGTGTCCTTTCTTCTTGCCTTTTCATACTATTCCTCTGCCTTTTCTAAAACCAGCTTGAACATCTGGAAGTTCACAGTTCACATATTGCTGAAGCTCGGCTTGGAGAATTTTACGCATTCCTTTAATAGTGTGTGAGATGAGCGCAATTGTGCAGTAGCTTGAGCATTCTTTGGCATTGCCTTTCTTTGGGATTGGAATGAAAACTGACCTTTTCTCGTCCTGTGGCCCCTGCTGAGTTTTCCTAATTTGCTGACATATTGAGTGCAGCACTTTCACAGCATCATCTTTCAGGATTTGAAATAACTCAACTGGAATTTTATCACCTCCACTGGCTTTATTCATAGTGATGCTTCCTAAGGCCCACTTGACTTCACATTCCAGGATGTCTGGCTGTAGGTGAGTGAGCATACCATTATCTGGGTCATGAAGATCTTTTTTGTACAGTTCTTCTGTGTATTCTTGCCACCTCTTCTTAATATCTTCTGCTTCTGTTAGGTCCCTACAATTTCTCTACTTTATTGAGCCCATCTTTGCATAAAATATTCCCTTGGTATCTCTAATTTTCTTGAAGAGATCTCTAGTCTTTCCTATTCTGTTGTTTTCCTCTATTTCTTTGCATTGATTGCTGAGGAAGGCTTTCTTATCTCTTCTTGTTATTCTTTGGAACTCTATATTCAAATGGGTATATCTTTCCTTTTCTCCTTTGCTTCTTGCTTCCCTTCTTTTCAGAGCTACTTGTAAGGCCTCCTCAGACAGCCATTTTGCTTTTTGCATTTCTTTTTCTTGGGGATGGTCTTGATCCTTGTCTCCTGTACAATGTTATGAGCCTCCGTCCATAGTTCACCAGGCACTCTATCTATCAGATCTAGTCCCTTAAATCTATTTCTCACTTCCACTGTATAATAACAAGGGATTGGATTTAGGTCATACCTGAATGGTCTGGTGATTTTCTCCACTTTCGTCAATTTCAGTCTGAATTTGGCAATAAGGAGTTCATGATTTGAGCCACAGTCAGCTCCCAGTCTTGTTTTTGCTGACTGTATAGAGTTTCTCCATCTTTGGCTGCAAAGAATATAATCAATCTGATTTCGGTGTCAACCATCTAGTGATGTCCATGTATAGAGTCTTCTCTTGTGTTGTTGGGAGAGAATGTTTGCCATGACCAGTGCATTCTCTTGGCAGAACTCTATTAGCCTTTTCCCTGCTTCATTCAGTGTTCCAAGGCCAAATTAGCCTGTTACTCCAGGTGTTTCTTGACTTCCTACTTTTGCATTCCAGTCCCCTATAATGAAAAGGATATATTTTTTGAGTGTTAGTTCTAGAAGGTCTTGCAGGTCTTCATAAAAATGTTCAACTTCAGCTTCTTCAGTGTTCCTGGTCGGGGCATAGACTTGGATTACTGTGACATTGAATGGTTTGCCTTGGAAACGAACAGAGATCATTCTTTCCTTTTTGAGACTGCATCCAAGTACTGCATTTCAGACTCTTTTGCTGTATTGCTTAAAATTCTCTAAACCAGTCTTCAGCAATAAGTAAACCATGAACTTCCAGATGTTCGAGCTGGTTTTAGAAAAGGCAGAGGAACCAGAGATCAAATTGCCAACATCTGCTGGATCATGGAAAAAGCAAGAGAGTTACAAAAAAACATCTATTTGCTTCATTGACTATGCCAAAAACTTTGACTGTGTGGATAACAATAAACTGTGCAAAATTCTGAAAAAGATGGGAATACCAGACCACCTGACCTGCTCTTGAGAAATCTGTATGCAGGTCATGAAGCAACAGTCAGAACTGGACATGGAACAACAGACTGGTTCCAAATAGGAAAAGGAGTATGTCAAGGTTGTATATTGTCACCTTTCTTATTTAACTTATATGCAGAGTACACCATGAGAAATACTGGGCTGGAGGAAGCACAAGCTGGAATCAAGATTGCCAGGAGAAATATCAATCACCTCAGATATGCAGATGACACCACCCTTATGGCAGAAAGTGAAGAAGAACTAAGAGCCTCTTGATGTAAGTGAAATAGGAAAGTAAAAAAAATTGGCTTAAAACTCAACATTCAGAAAACTATGATCATGGCATCTGGTCCCATCACTTCATGGCAAATAGATGGGGAAACAGTGGAAACAGTGGCTGACTTTATTTTGCGGGGCTCAAAATCACTGCAGATGGTGATTGCAGCCATGAAATAAAAGCCTCTTACTCCTTGGAAGGAAAGTTATGACAGCATATTAAAAGGAAGAGACATTACTTTGTCAACAAAGGTCTGTTTAGTCAAGGCTATGGCTTTTCCAGTGGTCATGTATGGGTGTGAGAGTTGGACTATAAAGAAAGCTGATTGCTGAAGAATTGATGCTTTTGAACTGTGGTGCTGGAGAAGACTCTTGAGAGTCCCTTGGACTGCAAGGAGATCCAACCAGTCCATCATAAAGATCAGTGTTGGGTATTCATTGCAAGGACTGATGTTGAAGCTGAGACTGCAGTACTTTGGCCACCTGGTGTGAAGAGCTGACTCATATGAAAAGACCCTGATGCTGGGAAAGATTGAGGGCAGGAGGAGAAGGGGATGACAGAGGATGAGATATTCGGATTGCATCACTGACTCAATGGACATGGGTTTGGGTGGACTCCAGAAGTTGGTGATGGACAGGGAGGCCTGGCCTGCTGTGTCCATGGGGTCGCAAAGAGTCGGACACGGCTAAGCGACTGAACTGAACTGAACTAAACTAAACATACCCATGGAGCCTGTACAAGTTTTTTTTTTAATTTTTAGATTAATTTCTTATTTGATTTTGTTTATAGATGTATAGAATTTCTAAGGGAGCATTTTATAATTTTTAGTTCTTTTTTTTATTGGAGACTAATTATTTTACAATATTATATTGTTTGGTTTTGCCATACATTGACATGAATCTGCCCCAGGTGTACATGAGTTCCCCCTCCCGAACCCCCCTCCCACCTCCCTCCTCCCCTTATCTTCCCTCTGGGTCATCCCCGCATACCAGCCCCAAGCATCCGGTAACATGCAGTGACCCTGAACTGGTGATTCTTTTCACATATGATAATATACATGTCTCAATGCCATTCTCCCAAACCATCCCACCCTCACCCTCTCCCACAGAGTCCCAAAGACTGTTCTATACATCTGTGTCTCTTTTGCTGTCTCGCATACCGGGTTATCATTTCCATCTTTCTAAATTCCATATATATGTGTTAGTATATTGTATTTGGTGCTTTTCTTTCAGGCTTACTCCACTCTGTATAATAGGCTCCAGTTTCATCCACCTCATTAGAACTGGTTCAAATGTATTCTTTTTAATGGCTGAGTAATATTCCATTGTGTATATGTACCAAGGCTTTCTTATCCATTTGTCTGCGGATGGACATCTAGGGTACTTCCATGTCCTGGCTATTATAAACAGTGCTACAGTGAACATTGGAGTACATGTGTCTCTTTCAATTCTGGTTTCCTCGGTGTGTATGCCCAGAAGTGCGATCGCTGGATCATATGGCAGTTCTATTTCCAGTTTTTTGAGGAATCTCCACACTGTTCTCCATAGTGGCTGTACTCGTTTGCATTCCCACCAACAGTGTAAGAGGGTTCCCTTTTCTCCACACCCTCTCCAGCATTTATTGCATGTAGACTTTTGGATAGTAGCCATTCTGACTAGTGTGAAATGGTATCTCATTGTGGTTTTGATTTGCATCTCTCTGATTATGAGGGATGTTGAGCATTTTTTCATGTGTTTCTTAGCCATCTTTATGTCTTCTTTGGAGAAATGTCTGTTTAGTTCTTTAGCCAATTTTTTGATTGGGTCATTTATTTTTCTGGAATTGAGCTGCAGGAGCTGCTTGTATATTTTGGAGATTAATCCTTTACCAGTTGCTTCATTTGCTATTATTTTTTCCCATTCTGAAGGCTGTCTTTTCACCCTGCTTATAGTTTCCTTTGCTGTGCAGAAGCTTTTGATTTTAATTAGGTCCCATTTGTTTATTTTTGCTTTTATTTCCAATATTCTGGGAGGTGGGTCTTGGAGGATCCTGCTGTGACTTATGTTGGAGAGTGTTTTGCCTACATTCTCCTCTAGGAATTTTATAGAATCTGGTCTTACATTTAGCTCTCTAATCCATTTTGAGTTTATTTTGGTGTATGGTGTTAGGAAGTGTTCTAGTTTCATTCTTTTACAAGTGGCTTACCAGTTTTCCCAGCACCACTTGTTAAAGAGACTGTCTTTTCTCCATTTTATATTCTTGCCTCCTTTGTCAAAGATAAGGTGTCCATAAGTGTGTGCATTTATCTCTGGGCTTTCTGTTTTGTTCGATTGATCTATATTTCTGTCTTTATGCCAGTACCATACTGTCTTGATGACTGTGGCTTTGTAGTAGAGCCTGAAGTCCGGCAGGTTAATTCCCCCAGTTCCATTGGAAAAGAAAAAGAAATAAAAGGAATAAAAAGAATAAAAGGAATAATTTGCAGTTTGAATGCATGCATATCTATTCATTTCTCATTTTTATTTTTCAAAATAGTTTGTAACTTTGTTCAGAGATATTACATATCTTTTTGTATATTTAATCATGGAATTGCTTTTACAATGACATATGCGTATTTTTTCCCTGTTTTATTTTACAAATGCTTAGTTATGGTACCATGCCTATGACCACTGACACATACTAACTCCATAGTTTAAATATAATATATATTTTATTAGGTAAATGTTCTGGTAGAGAAGCAACAGGGTAATCACGATTCTATTGTCATTCCACAAAAGAGTTGTGTGTAGGCCAATCCTATCAGGATGCACCACAGAGAAAACACCAGGAAAGGGGCTCACTCTAACAGTTCTACATAGGGGAGCACATAGAACCTTCCTCATTTAAGATATGGCCTCCTTAGGAAGAAGGAGCTTTCAAAATTTAGGTGCTGGTGCAGTCTAGACATGATTGAGACAACTGAGAACTAATGGGGTAATTTAATCTGGTGAGGAAAGGAACCCTCAGTGTTTCAGTTTTGCATTGTTAAAATTTGTTTCATTTTAAATGCATGAACTAAGGTAAAATTTTATCAAATGTATTTTCCTGTACATACAAATATTACCTTTACTATCATATAGATATTAAAATGTTTCTGTATTCTGATATGTCAGACTTAGTCACTATTTACTTTTTAAAAACTACTCTATTTGATTTGCTAATGTGTTATTTAAAATGTTGCCATCTCTGTTTAAATGTGAGATTACCCTGACACTTGTCTCTTGTACTTTCTCCCCATGCTGAGCTTGATATCAAAATTTGCATGTGTTTGTGCTCAGTCACTCAGTCTTATCTGACTCTTTGCTACACTATGGACTGTAGCACCAGGCTGCTCTGTCCAAGATATTTTCCAGGCAAGAATGCTGGAGTGGGTTGCCATTTCCTCTTCCAGGGGATCTTCCCGACCTGGGGATCTTCCCGACCTAAGGATCAAACCTACATCTCCTATATTAGCAGGTGGATTCTTTACTACTGAGCCACCTGAGAATCTCATATCAAAATTTCAGTCAGTTCAGTTCAGTTCAGTCTCTCAGTCGTGTCCGACTCTCCGCGACCCCTTGATTCACAGCACGCCAGGCCTCCACGTCCATCACCAACTCCCGGAGTTCACTCAAACTCATGTCCACAGAGTCGGTGATGCCATCCAGCCATCTCATTCTCTGTCATCCCCGTCTCCTCCCGCCCCCAATCCCTCCCAGCATCAGACTCTTTTCCAGTGAGTCAACAAGTCGCATGAGGTGGCCAAAGTATTGCAAAATTACTCATCCTCAAAAAAAATAAGATATCTAACTTTCCTATTGGTATGTAATTTTATTTCATATTTAATATTCATTACTATATTCAGATATTGCTTTTGTCTTAGTCATTATAAATTTGTATCTATTTATTTTGCATTAGAATTACTAGCAATATTAACTTACAATTATTCAATGCATTATTTAGTAATAACATTTACCTGTCTTTAGATTGTTTATCTGATTATTCTCTAATTTTTCTTGATAAGATCTATTAAGGGTTTAAAAGGATGAACAAGAATGAAGGTAAGTAGTGAAAGAAAGAATTAAAGCTACCCTACTGTAGGTAAAGTGTGCAATTTACTTGCTTGAAGGACACTCAAGTACATATATGCAATGGGATATTACTCAGCTATTAGAAATAATGAAATATGCCATTTAAAGCAACATGGATGGACCTGGAGATTATCATATTAAGTGAAGTAAGTCAGACATAGAAAGAAAAATATGTATGTCATTATTTATATGTGAAATCTTAAAAAAAAAGAACTTATTTACAAGACAGAAACAGCCTCAAAGACTTAAAGAAAGAATTTATTATTATTATGTGAGAAGGGTAAGGGAAGGGATAGATGATTAGGAGTTTGGGATTAACATGTACACACGACTATATTTAAAATAAATAACCAGCAAGGACCTACAGTTAGCACAGAGAACTCTGCTCATTATTCTGTAATAGCCTAAATGAGAAAATTATTTTGAAAAGACTAGATACATGTGTATGTATAGCTGAAGCATTTTGCTGTAAACCTGAAACTCACACAACGTTGTCAATAAGCTATGCTCCAATATAAAGTAAAAAAAAAAAAAAAATTAAGACTTAATTTCTGCTACAGAGAAACAGTCATATCTTGATCAAATGCCCATAAAGACTCCTGGTGGCTTAATCCTGCTGAGGATAGCACAAGATCCTTTATTCATTTTATTGAGGTTTCTCTTATCCTTGTAATCCCATCCAGTTACTTCTGAAGCTTTAGGTTGTGTCTCTATTGCTAAGGGCAAGCAAGAAACTCAGGACATTACCAAGGGTTTTAGAAGAAATTGGAGTAGAAACGAACTGCTTTCCATATTACATCATTATAGCAGGTATAAGGTCATACCTGCTTAATATGCATTTCAGAGTTTGCCATTCTTATTGATCTTCTTAAAAATAGCTTATATATTGTGTAACTCTGTCACTGCTGTTTTTCTATTTACTAGTTTCTAATGTTTTAATATTTCTTTCTCTTTAAAATCTTTAGTTTTAATCTATTGATTTATGTCTACCTCTTAAATTCATGGTTAAATTTATTTTCTGTTTTAAAAATATATAATCTGCAAATGGAGGTTATTTAAATTCTCCTTCTCAGTTCCTATGCCTATAATTGCTTTCTTTCTTTTAACTGAATCAGTAATAATGTCAATAAAATGTTAAGTGGTCGTGGAGATAGTGAACATTCGTAGCTTGTTTCTGACCCTAATGAATGTGTCAAAGGGACAGAGAAGCTAAACAAAGGGGATTCACTGGCCAAATTTGGCATAATTTGACCATCAACATAATAATGAATTATATTGAATAGTAAAAAAGTGTTTGGTGGCAACTGCAGTGTACAAAATAGATGTAGGAAGAATAGTCAAAAGAGGAAAACATTATTTTTCAACTCCTAAAAGAATCATTAACTCAAATATAAACAATGGGTGTTAAAACAATTGAGTGAAGGCTATCAGTATACAGGATATTATAATCTCAATCTATCAGCATTCACTGTGGTCTGGGCAATGAAATTTTAAAAATATTTCCTCAAAATAGTCTAGTGGCATCCAGGGTTGAGAAACACTGATAGAACCTTTTGAGTTAATGGACATGGAAGAACAAGGGAAAAGGATCTTGTAATAGATATCTCTTTTCTACTGCTGTTGTTTTAAGAAGAAATGCCTGGATCTTTCTTTCAGTTCCCTTTCATTGAGTTTATTTTTTTCAGCTCTCTTTATGAAAAAGATGGTAATATTTAGAGGATTAACCCAAGTTCTGGACTTCAGGGGAAAGATTAATTTGCTTTGAGTTAGAGTGTAGCTAGTGGAGATGAAGGAATTCCAGTTGAGATATTTCAAAACCTAAAAGATGATGCTGTGAAAGTGCTGCACTCAATATGTCAGCAAATTTGGAAAACAGCAGTGGCCACAACACTAAAAAAGGTCAGTTTTCATTCCAATCCCAAAGAAAGGCAATGACAATAATGTTCAAACTACTGCACAATTTCACTCATCTCACAGACTAGAAAAGTAATACTTAAAATTCTCCAAGCTAGGCTTCAACACTACATGATCCAAGAACTTCCAGATGGTCAACTGGATTTAGAAAAGGCAGAGGAATTGTAGATCAAGTTGCCAACATAGGTTGGATCACAGAAAAAACAAGAGAATTCCAGAAAAACATATAATTTTGCTTTATTGATTATGTTAAAGCCTTTGACTATGTGGATCACAACGAATTGTAGAAATTCCTTCAAGAGATGGGAATACCAGAGGAGCTATTTCAAATCCTGAAAGATGATGCTGTGAAAGTGCTGCACACAATATGCCAGCAAATTTGGAAAGCTCAGCAGTGGCCACAGGACTGGAAAAGGTCAGTTTTCATTCCAACCCCAAAGAAAGGAAATGCCAAAGAATGCTCAAACTACTGCACAAGTGCACTCATCTCACATGCTAGTAAAGTCATGCTCAAAACTCTCCAAGCCAGGCTTCAGCAATACATGAACTGTGAAATACAAGATATTCAAGCTGGTTTTAGAAAAGGCAGAGGAACCAGAGATCAAATTGCCAACATCTGCTGGATCATGGAAAAAGCAAGAGAGTTCCAAAATCATCTATTTCTGCTTTATTGACTATGCCAAAACCTTTGACTGTGTGGATCACAATAAAGTGTGGAGAATTCTGAAAGAGATGGGAATACCAGACCACCTGACCTGCCTCTTGAAAAACCTGTATGCACATCAGGAAACAACAGAACTAGACAGGGAACAACAGACTGGTTCTAAATAGGAAAAGGAGCACTTCAAGGTTGTATATTGTCACCTTGCTTATTTAACTTATATGCTGAGTACATCATGAGAAATGCTAGGCTGGATGAAGCGCAAACTGGAATCAAGATTGCCGGGAGAAATATCAATAACCTCAGATATGCAGATGACACTACCCTTTATGGCAGAAGTTGAAGAAGAACTAAAGAGCCTCTTGATGAAAGTGAAATAGGAGAGTGAAAATGTTGGCTTAAAGCTCAACATTCAGAAAACTAAAATCATGGCATCTGGTCCCATCACTTCATGGGAAATAGATGAGGAAACAGTGGAAACAGTGGCTGACTTTATTTTCCTGGGCTCCAAAATCATTGCAGATGGTGACTTCAGCCATGAAATAAAAAGATGCTTACTTCTTGGAAGGAAAGCTATGACCAACCTAGATAGCATATTAAAAAGCAGAGACATTACTTTGTCAACAAAGTTCTGTCTACTCAAGGCTATGGTTTTCCCAGTAGTCATGTATGGATATGAGAGTTGGACTATAAAGAAAGCTGAGCCCCAAAGAATTGATGCTTTTGAACTGTGGTGTTGGAGAAGACTCTTGAGAGTCCCTTGGACTGCAAGGAGATCCAACCAGTCCATCCTAAAGGAAATCAGTCCTGGGTGTTCATTGAAAGGACTGATGTTGAAGCTGAAACTCCAATTCTTTGGCCACCTGATGTGACGAGCTGACTCATTTGAAAAGACCGTGATGCTGGGAAAGACTGAGGGCAGGAGGAGAAGGTGCTGACAGAGGATCAGATGGTTGGATGGTATCACCAACTCAATGGACATGTGTTTAGGTGGACTCTGGGAGCTGGTGATGGATAGGGAGGCTTGGCGTGCTGAGGTTTATGGGGTCGCAAAGTCGGACATGACTGAGCGACTGAACTGAACTTACCTGCCTCCTGAGAAATCTGTATGTAGGTCAAGAAGCAACAGTTAGAACTGGACATTGAACATTTGACTGGTTCCAAACTGGAGAAGGAGTACGTTAAGGCTGTATGTTGTCACCCTGCTTATTTAACTTATATGCAGAGTACATCATGTGAAATGCCAGGTTGGATGAAACACAAGGTGGAATCAAGATTTCCATGAGAAATACCAATAACCTCAGATATGCAGATGAAACCACCCTATGGCAGGAAATGAAGAGAACTATAGAGACTCTTGATGAAACTGAAAGAGTAGAGTGAAAAAGCTGGTTTGAAACTCAACATTGAAAGAATGGAAATCATTGCATCTGGTCCCATCGCTTCATGGCAAATAGATGGGAAAACAGTGGCAACAGTGGCTGACTTTATTTTTCTGGGCTCCAAAATCACTGCAGATGGTAATTGCAGCCATGAAATTAAAAGATGCTTACTCCTTGGAAGGAAAGTTATGACCAACCTAGACAGCATGTTAAAAAGCAGAGACATTACTTTGCCAACAAACATCCTTCTAGTCAAAACTATTTTTTTTTTCCAGTAGTCATGTATGAATGTGAGAGGTGGACTATAAAGAAAGCTGAGCGCCCAAGAATTGATGCTTTTAAACTGTGGTGTTGGAGAAGCTCTTGAGCATCCCTTGGACTGAAAGGCACTGAAACCAGTCAATCATAAAGGAAATCAATCCTGAATATTCAGTGGAAGGACTGATGCCTAATCTCCAGTATTTGGCTACCTGATGCGAAAAACTGACTCATATGATCAGACCCTGATGCTGGGAAAGATTGAAGGCAGGAGGAGAAGGGGATGACAGAGGATGAGATGTTCGGATGGCATTACCGACTTGATGGTCATGAGTTTGAGCAAGCTCTGGGAGTTGGTGATGGACAGAGAGGCCTGGTGTACTGCAGTCCATGGGGTCACAAAGAGTCAGACATGACTGAGTGACTGAACTGAACTAGAGTGTGGCTGGCCTTAGACATGCCTTACTTAAGTTATATGCTATTTTCAAGATTAAGCCTAGATCTGCTGCTGCCATTTAGTTGATAAAGTCATTTCTGACTCTTTGCTACCCAAAGGACTCTATCCTGCCAGTTTCTTCTGTCCAGGCAAGAATAGTGGAGTGGCTTATATCACCAGCAGACAAAAATGAGGACATTTCATTAAGGTAGTGCTTTTGCTGGTGTTGTCCTCTCAATGTCTCTCTTTACAATTTGGAGACTTATACTCAGTGAGGGACTAGTTGTAGATATCAATATAGCTAATTTTTCACATAGATATCCATGTAGTGTGTGCTGTTATAGTTGTTATTGTAATAGACTTCATTCAAATTGCAGCTCATATATTCTTTAGGCAATCTCTCTGCTGCTTTTTTTAGAAATATAAAACAAAAAGGAAACTGACCCCTTTGTAGAATCAATAAAGGAAATCAATATAAACCTCTTTAAAATTTTGTAAAAGCAACTATGCTTTTAAAATTCACGTATGGTAATTGATAAATTATATATTAGGAGTGTTACAATTACTGATATATGTAATGACTTACAGTAGAGAAAACATTTTCATAAAGCTTTACTAAGAATCTTATTTTCACGGGTGTCATGAGTTATCCAGTGGAAAATGCAATACTCCACTTACAAATATTTTTCTGAATAATATATTACATGTTTGTTTAACAGATGGACCAAATAACTTGTTCTTTGTCTGGTCTATAGATGCTATAATTTTTTTAATTTTTAAATTTATTTGTGGCTGTTTTGTGTCTTCATTGCTGCACAGATTTTTCCCTTGTTGTGCCGAGCGACGTTCACTCTGTAGTTGTGGTACACAGGTTTCTCATTATGGTGGCTCCTCTTGTTGTGGAACAAGAGCTCTAGGGTATAGGCTTCAGTAATTATAGGATGTGGCCACAGCAGTTGTAGCTCCCGGGCTCTAGAGCACAGGCTCAGGAGTTGTGGTACACAGGCTTAGTTGCTCCACTGCATGTGGGATCTTCCTAGATCAGGGATTGAACTACTGCATTGGCAGGCAGATTCTTTGCCACTGATCCGCCAGGGAAGCCCCCAGATGTTATAATTATAGAATTTTCTTTGTATTGTTTTCATACATGAGCTATGTGTGTAAGAGAATATTAGTAAATTCTATACAATCACAAATTTTAAAAACAAAAATGAAGTCAAAGTCATGGTTCCTCCTCCATCTAGGTTCGTTGGCCTCACAAAATGGATAGAATGAACTTCTAAAAGACTGGATCATAGACAGTACTCTACAAGGATGGTGTGTCAACCTCAGACACTACGGGCACAAAATCGGACATGTCTTTGTGAGTTTTGTCCCTAATAGGAATAATACATGGGTCTGGCAACCAAGGATGATGGTAGGAATGAACTACTTCATTATTTTGACCTACATTATTATAATTATTATAATAACCTACATTATTTTCCAAAGACTGACTAGAGACCTTTGTGCTTTTTCTCCCTGCAATTTGCACTTTTCCCAGTCAGAGGTCAGAATGCCCAGTGCTGTTGTCCTCTTGCCAGGAAATAAACTAATTGTCCTATGGACATTCTAGTTGTATCTGTCACCAGGCCATCCTGTACTCTTTGTGTCCACAGACCACCATGACCTAAGTAAAATCACCAAGGTCTCTGAGCCTTCAGGAATAATAATGTTTTGGGTCATACCATCAAGACCTGCTTCGTTGACAGCTGAGGAAAGTTTCAAATGGATTTTGCAGGGGAGATAAGTGCAAGTTATAACCCTGAGGTTGATTTCAGTTATGTGGGTTGTGGTTAGTCTTATTAACCTCATTTTTCAATTCTAGTACCAGCTAGTTGAGAATTTTTCAGAAATGAAGTGTGGTCTGAATATCTTTCTCATATCCTTCACTCCTCTCTCCTTTTATAGGTATCAAACTTTGTTATGCTCTGAAAACTCTCCTTAACCACATCCAAGTCTCCCACATACATAACCACACCTTGGCATCTGCTTCTCCTAGAACTACAACTTACCCTTAGGCTTTTATCAAATTTTACTCTCTTTCCTCTCATCCTTGCATGCAAATCTTATTTCTCCCAATGAATGTCCTTTATTCTTATTCTCTCTTCACACAGATATTGACTTAGTGCAAGTGATTACTGCATTAACCCGGAGTTTTCAGATGGTGTCATGAGTTCATTACAGAATTTTTATAGAATAATGTCTCTATCCCATTTCCTAATACATTGGGTCATTTGCTTTTGAGGTTTATTTTTCACTTTAATCAGCCTGACCTTTGTCACTATGGTGAGCTTTCTGTCTTTTCAAGACAAACTAAGGACTTTTGCCCTTTTGTGACTTTGTCTATTTTGATATTTGCTCCTACAATTCAACCAAAGGGAGGGTCATATTTCCCTGTGTCAGAATGACGACTCCTGCTGCTCCTTTTAATGGCTAGTGCCATGGACTGTGAGGGATCGCTATGATGAGCTGTAAGACAATAGAGAAAAAGAGAAGAAATTAGAAAGAGAAGCTGATTCCCACACTTTCTGATCTGTAAAAGTTCCCTTCCCTGCTCCTCAGGCCATGAGCTCTCCCTGCCAGCACCACAGTGCTCATTTCAGAGTTCCTCAAATAAGCTTCCCCCATACCTTCTGTCCTGGTTTTATAGTTCCTGCCTACCCCCTACCCCCACCCCCCAGCACGAAAACACAGGTGAAACATGCATATTGCCTCATAGTGGGACATTGTGAATTGTTGTTTTGAGACTCCATCTTAGAGTCCTCTGGATTGTTACTAGTTTCATTTTGGCAGGCAGGCAAGCTGATGGGTTCTGAATGAAAGTACCATCTGACTTTCTGTGGTGGTGATTCCGACAGCAATTGAATTTTAAAAGTGTTGGTGGGTGCTATTTGAACCTGTCCCTCCATGTTCCACTCAAGGGTCCATTTAGGGCTCAGCAGTTTCACTATTGCAATTCATTTCTCAAAGGCTTTGCTCTAGTTCTTTGGGTTACTTCTGCACACATGTAGCTTGGAACTGATCCTAAAATTGTGTTCACTTGCACATAGACCAGGGACCTCCTTTTCCTGGGCCCTAATCTCTGGAATTTCCTTCAAGCTCTCCACATTTAAGAGATATTTTTTCACCAGTTTCGATGGCTGGAAATACATACATACATATATATATATATAAATATACATACACATATGTACATATGTCTCTTTTCTTCTTGAGCCTCCCTCCCCTCCCTGCATCCCACACCTCTAGATCATCACAGAACCCCAGGCTAGGCTCCCTGTGTTATGCAGCAACTGCTCCTCAGCTGTCTATTTCATAGCTATGGTAGTGCATGTGTCTATGCTACTTTTTCCACTCATCCCACTCTCCCTGACCCACTTTGTCCACAATCCGTTCTCTATATCTGCCTCTCTATAAGTTTTAGCATTTAGCACTGTCCCAGAGTTCCTCAAATGAGGCTATCTTTAAGGCAAAACAGTGAGAGAGAGAAATTTAACCAACCATTAAATCAATCACCAAATAACAAGACTCTTTCCTTATATTTTCCATACCATGGTCCCTTTTCTGATTCTTCGATACAGAGGCACAGATTTTCTCTAAAGTGCTTGCACCCACACCATGGCAATGGCAGTGCAGATCTGGGATTGCAGCAGACCTCAGAGAAAAAATAACAATAATATGGATTCTCTCTTCAGTCTGACTCATGGGCCCCTTTTCTCCTTGCCCATGATTCAGAAAGACTGGCTTCTCTTGGAGGCTACCTGCTACCCAGTTAGAATTTGGTCCACACTTTAGGGCACAGCTGTGAAATAAAAGAAGGCAAAATAGAAATAAAAATAAAGAAAATTAACTTCATTCAAACTTTTACCTTTCTTCAAATTTTTACTTTTCTTCCTAAGTTTCCTTCCCTGATTTCCCTGCTATTATTTACTTGTCAGAAACTTCAGGCATTTTGCAAGTATGTGTGTGTGGTGTGTTTCATTTGGCCAGAAGTTTTAGTTATAATCCCTGGAAGAGAAATGCTGCAGAGAGTTTAATTTATCTTCCCCAGTACCGGAGTCTTCACCTTAGGGTTATGGGTTTTTATTAAACTTCATATTAACTGTTTATGCTAATTTAACAGTAAAATAAAAGAATGTTATTGTGTTAGATTTCAATCTAATTATTTTATGGAACACTTACCTTATAAGCCTTGGATTAATATTTTCTCATTATGAATTTTCAAAAAAAACCCCACTATATGCTGTTTATAGGAGATGTACTTTAAATATAAGGGTATGGATATTTTGAAGGTAAGATGCATGAACAGATGATATATTACTATAAGTCTGTGCTTATCAACAAAGGGTGATCTATCAAGGCAAAAAATATAATTACTAAATATTAAGAAAAAAATTGCAATTATAAAGAGCCAATTCAGAAATTATATACTTTAATATAGCTTCCAAATATCCATAAAAGGAAACATTAAAATCCATACATATTGTTGGATATTTTATAGCTTCTCTATTAATAAATATTCAACAAGTAAACTATGGTAAACCACAAACTTTTCAAATTTATATAAAACATTTACCATATTCATATACTGGGCAACAATTATCTAAAAAATAATACCAAATATATTTTTTGATCACCATTGGTTACCATGATAATCTATTATTTTCATAGATTGTGAAGGGACAGAATTTTGAATGAGGTGTTAAAATCCTCTAAAGCTGTCAGGAGTGTAAATGACATTATTTTTATTCTATTTGCGTGTGTGTGTGTTGAAGGAAAGTTCCATATTTATTGCAAGTGCCAAGCAATGATTCAGAACAATTATTGCTCAAAACTGAACAACAACAACAAAGAGCTCAAAAAGCCCAAACTCCTCAATGAATTTCAGCAAAGCATTTTTAAAGGGCAAGTGAGGAAGGGGGGTTTGAGAGTGGATGATCAGTGCATGGCCAAGTCTCTGGTTGATGATTGAGTATCAGGATTGCGTCACAGAGATTAACATATTCAATCCAGTAAGTCTGGGAGTTACGTTCTCATGATCATCAAGGAGTTAAATTCTTCCATTTGGTGGGGAATTTGTTGTTCAGTTGCTAAGTCATTTCCAACTCTGCAGTCACATGGACTGCAGCACTGCCAGGCTTCCCTGTCCTTCACGATCTCCCAAAGTTTGTTCAAACTCATGTCCATTGAGTCAACAATGGCGGTTTTAGCATCTGTCAAACAATTCAGGAAATGTTTGACAGATACTAAAATACTATTATCTAGGAAATTTTGAGAGAAGATAAAGCAGAGAATTTGGGGAGGGAGCTCTCTTGGAAAGGACCCATAAGGTCCTGCTCAGTTCCAAGACACTCAGGTATTGGTTAGCAGAAGCCCTGTATCTACAAGAGGGAAAACTGCACCCACCTTGAAGATGCATCATCTCAGTCCTCCCCACAGGACTCACTCATAATCCCGAATGAATACTGAATCAGTGCCCACCATCTGCTGCTGTGCTAGTTGCTGGTCCTGACCGTGAGTTGGACAGAAATGGTCCCCACTGTTTCTCCACAGTGCAGAAGGATGTTGAGTGGATGTTGGTTTAGTCATGGAGGTGTCTCTTGGGTTAGTGCATGCTAAGTAGCTTCAGTCATGTCTGACTCTGTGCTACCCTATGGGCTAACCAGGTTCAGCTGTCCCTGGGATTTTCCAGGCAAGAAGACTGGAGTGGGTAGCCATTTCCTTCTCCAGGGGACCTTCCCAACCCAGGGATTGAACCCAGGTCTTCTGCATTGCACGCAGATTCTTTACCATCTGAGACACCAGAGAAGCCCTCCTTGGGTTAGGGCTTCATATGAAATAATACCAAATCCTTGTAGCTAATTTCTGAATGGATGACTAGGGAGCAAGAGAAGAGAGAGGAACACTTTCCTCCAGTGTTGAGACATTTTATTATTAACTCCGGCTTCAAATGACATCCCTAAGGTGGACTGGAAATTGTCACAGAGGTCATTCCCAGGATGGGGGACAGTGTGTAGAGAAGGCAGGAAGCACAGACAGGCTGACCTTGGTGGAGGGCATGTCTGGAGGAAGACTCTCAAGTAGGTGCAGTCACCCATTGGTGCTCATGCAGCCCTTGACCCCAGGAGCCATCTGAGCCTCCCACCTGAGAGAAAGCTTTGTCCAAGGTTTGCATGCTGGGTGAAAGGAGTCTTGCTGGGTCCTGTGGAAACTCTTCAGGAAAAGATTATAGCTCATCCTTCTTTAGTTGTGAAAATGTCCATAAATGCAGAACCTGGCCTGTAGGAATTACAGTCAAGGGTAGATATTTTAAATTAGCCCCAGATTGAGATCCAGTGTCATGCCTGCAACTCTGCTGCACAGATATTTCTGTTGCATATCTAGTTCCAGGAATCTGTTTTTCTTTATTCTTATTTTGATTAAAGAAATACACGCCTAGAAGGGCAATGCAATGCTCAATGGCGAAATGGAGGACCAAAGCAGTCTGCAGGCTTCACACACTTGAAATGACAGAATAGGGTACTGAAACCAGGCTTGTGTCTGTCCCACTTGCTGTCACTTAGGCTACTGCTTGAGGAATGTCGTCTGACAGATCCTTGGTCAGATCCAGTATCTTGGGTGATAACTGACACCCACAGTAAAACCACCCCCTTTCTCTCACCAAAGTACCTCAGGATAACAGTGAGGTTGATGCCGTGGAAAGTCAGCCTTGAGTCTACAAGAATCAGGGGGTGCCAAGGGTCTCACAGAGCAAAGGTGGAGGTGTCCAGATTCTGTCACAACCTCTGAGAGTGACAGTTGGTAGGTCCTCCAAGCCAACCCCTGTCTGGCAATTGGAATCTATTCCAATATTTTTGCATTTCAGTAAGTTTTAACATTTTACAAATAATACATAAATTTTATTTCCTGTAAAAAAGGATGTAAAAGTATATATTGTATAGTGTGAATTTCTCTGTAACTCTTTCTATCCAAATAAACACAATCATGTCTTTTTTTTTTTTAATAAATTAAATGTACAGTGAATAAGTTCTCTGAAATATTTCAATATTTCTGCAGGTTTAGTAACATCGTAAAATACATTTCAACTAAAATTCACAAATCTAAAAACCTGTTAGGCATTTTTAGGCATTTTAAGATGGAAATGAAGACCAATGTTACATCGTAATATGCCAATTACAAATAGTACTTCAAATAGCAAATACTACAGTTTGTCCCAAACTTTAAAAACTATTCATGAACTCAACACTGAACTATTGATGGCTATGAGAATTGTTTCCTAGCCTTTTTGAAAATTTCAACCCATTTACGTTTAAGGTAATTATTGATAAGTACGATCCCGTAGCCATTTTCTTTATTGCTTTGGGTTCAAGTTTATACACTCTTTCTGTGTATCCTGTCTATAGAAGATCCTTTAGCATTTGTTGGAGAGCTGGTTTGGTGATGCTGAATTCCCTCAGCTTTTGCTTGTCTGTAAAGCTTTTGATTTCTCCTTCATATTTGAATGAGATCCTTGCTGGGTATAGTAATCTGGGCTGTAGGGTATTTTCTTTCATCACTTTAAGTATGTCTTGCCACTCCCTTCTGGCCTGAAGAGTTTCTGTTGAAAGATCAGCTGTTATCCTTATGGGAATCCCCTTATGTGTTATTTGCTGCTTTTCCCTTGCTGCTTTTAATATTTGTTCTTTGTGTTTGATCTTTGTTAATTTGATTAATATGTGTCTTGGAGTATTTCGCCTTGGGTTTATCCTGTTGGGGACTCTCTGGGTTTCTTGGACTTGGGTGATTATTTCTTTCCCCATTTTAGGGAAGTTTTCACCTATTATCTCCTCAAGTATTCTCTCATGGTCTTTCTTTTTGTCTTCTTCTTCTGGGACTCCTATGATTCGAATGTTGGAGCGTTTAACATTGTCCCAGAGGTCTCTAATATTGTCCTCATTTCTTTTAATTCGTTTTTCTTTTTTCCTCTCTGTTTCATTTATTTCTACAATTCTATCTTCTAGTTCGCTTATCCTGTCTTCTGCCTCTGTTATTCTACTGTTTGTTCCCTCCAGAGTGTTTCTGATCTCATCTATTGCATTATTCATTGTATATTGACTCTTTTTTATTTTTTCTAAGTCCTTATTAAATCTTTCTTCCATCTTCTCAATCCTTTTCTCCAGGTTATTTATCTGTAACTCCATTTTGCTTTCAAGATTTTGAATCATTTTCACCATCAAAATTTGAAATTCTTTATCAGGTAAATTCCCTATATCTTCTTCTTTTGTTTGTGTTGGTGGGCAATTATCTTGTTCCTTTACTTGCTGGGTATTTCTCTGCCTCTTCATCTTGCTTATATTTCTTTGCTTGGGGTGGCCTTTCCCTCTTCTTGTAGTTTGTGGAGTTCTCTTTATTACGTAGTTTCTTCGCTGTGTGTGGGGTTGGACGGGTGACTTGACCGGGTTCCCTGGTTAGGGAAGCATGTGTCGGTGTTCTGGTGGGTGAAGCTGGATTTCTTCTCTCTCCTTTAGAAGTCAATGGGCTGCTTTTCTGGGAGCCTGATGTCCTCTGCCAGTATTCAGAAGTTGTTTTGTGGACTTTACTCCGCGTTCAAATGTTCTTTTGATGAATTTGTGGGGGAGAAAGTGGTCTTGCCATCTTATCCCTCCGCCATCTTGTTTCTTCCTCCCCAGAACACTGGATTCTTATATTCCACTTGGTCGTGGAGTATCTCTTCCCAGCTGCTCCAGCAAGGCGCAGCTGCTGTACCTCAAGGCCGCACCTCCTGCTTTGAATGTAGATCAGCTTCTCTCGGCCCTCCGGTGCCCAAGCAGCCACCGCCTCCTGAACGTGGTACAGCTCCTCTCGGCCACCGCCCTAACCCTGGGCGCGGAGTAGCTCATCTCAGCCACGATTCTGCACGTGGTTGGTTGAGCCGGAGCCGGGCGTCTCCCCCATTCATGTCTTTAATCTTCAAAAGGAATGGGATTTTTAGCTTGTATTTTCTCTAGATAAAATTCTTATTTAAAAAAAAAAACACAAATGAAGTTCTGAATTTACTTTAATTGCTTTTAGCAAGTCACTATTTTTCTTGGATATTTTGCATATCAAAGTCATATAAATATGTCCTATTAAGATGAATTGCTGCCTGCTTAGTTTTCCCTAGTATGATTCTAAAAATCATACTAATGGCTATAGAAGATAGTTCAACTTATTTTATCAATATTACATGGTGATCCAATAATCACATATAACATATGCACACATACAAATGCACATAACTATTTTAGGTTATGGTCTTGGATTTGTCTGTGTAAATGTGATATATGATGCCAGATTCTTCCAAAAATGCTTTAATAGCCTCACGAATAAGTATGTCTATCAACAATATGCTTCCTGACATAATTGTTAGCACACTTTGAGCAAAAACATATCTGTTTGCATTTGCATACTGCTTATTTCTTTTGAGATTGAATGTATCTCCATAAATGTACTAGTAATTTATAATTCTTTTGTGATTTTTCCATTTCATACATTTCTAAACCTCAGAGTAGAAATATGTCTGTATCTGCCACTCCCTTCAGCCTTTGTAAGGAAAAGAAAATCTGGTTTTCTTATTTAGTTGTACATTTGGGGAAGATCTTTTTTATTGGACTATTAATGTCTAATTGGGGGCTTCCCTGGTGGCTCAGAGGATAAAGCCTTTGCCTGCAATGCAGGAGACCCGTGTTCGATCCCTGGGTTGGGAAGATCCCCTGGAGAAGGAAACAGCAGCTCACTCCAGTATTCTTGCCTGGAGAATCCCATGGACAGAGGAGCCTGGCGGGCTACAGTCCATGGGGTCGCAAAGAGTCGGACATGGCTGAGCGGCTTCACTTTCACTTTAATGTCTAATTAAATTAAAGTCCAAGAGTAGAATCTGATATATGCATGAACATAAAAGTAAGAAGATAAAATGTAGTTAGGATTTGTTGTTGTTCAGTAGCTCATTCATGCCCAACTCTTTGCAACCCCATGGACTGCAGCACACCAGGTTTCCCTGTCCTTCACCATCTCCCGGAGCTTGCTCAAACTCATGTCCACTGAGGCAGAGATGCCACCCAACCATCTCATCCTCTGTCATCCCCTTCTCCTCCTGTCTTCAGTCTTTCCCAGCACCAGGATCTTTTCTAATGAGTCGGTTCTTTGCATCAGGTGGCCAAAGTATTGGAACTTCAGCATTAGTCCTTCCAATGAATATTCAGGATTGATTCCCTTTGAGATTGATTGGTTTGATGTCCTTGCAGTCCAAGGAACTCTCAAGAGTCTTCTCCAACATCAAAGTTAAAATCATCAGTTCTTAAGTGCTCAACCTTCCTTATGGTCCAAGTCTCAGATCCATACAGGACTACTGGAAAAACCAGTAGTCAGGATTTAGGTAGATAAACTGAAAAGTGGACTATTGAAAGGTGAGTTAATACCTGATGCTGAAAGCTGATTCTGTTAGTACTTGTCTGGGGGCACTGTGTCACCAGCATGAGGTGAGGATCTCTTGATTGTAGGGCCTCTTGGTTCTACACTGCATACAAAATGGAAATTTGAGTCTTAATTGTTGACTGTTCCCTGGGAGACCTGTAGAGAGATAGGTTGTATTTCTTTCTTTACACTTTCCTTTTTTAGAGAGCTATCCTATCCCTTTTCCTCTCATGGAGGGCTGTACTCTAGTGTATGGTGGTGGTTGTGGTTTAGTCACCAAGTCATGTCTGACTCTTGCGACCCCATGCACTGAGCCTGCCAGTCTCCTCTGTCCATGGGATTCTCCAGGAAAGAATATTGGAGTGGGTTGCCATTTCTTTCTCCACTCTAGTGTGTGGTATTCAGTAATTACTACCACGGATGCATGCATGTCACTTGCTTTGTGACTTGGAGTAGCCTAAAAACAGCTTTTATGCATTATTCTCACTGTAGAGGAGCCAAGCATGTGCTGTTACACCTGTCCAGAGTCCACCAGTTTCCTCCATTGCTACCTGGAGAGTTCAGGTGGTACAAACTAGAAGTGTGGAGAGTGGATGTCTGTAGGGCAAATGTGAATCCATGAGAGACAGGGAAATGTAGGACAATGGTGGGCTGTTTTCTCCCTTCTTCCAATCAGATGGACTTTGCAGCAGTTCATAAAGCCAGTCTCTATATAATCCCTCAAGAAGGAGCAATCTGATGTACCCATAGTAGGAGCTGGAAGGTACCCCATCACATTTATTCTCCTGTTCTTCTGCCTCAATCTCCCATTTTTTAGTTCTTTTTCCTTAAGATTGTACTACAAAGTAGAAGTGTTTTTGTAATTTACTTGTGCTCTGAACACAAGCTGAACAGTGTTTAAATATGGTCTCAATTATATCTATCTTTTAGACACATCATTAAGATACATCCCAGGAGACAGTGAGATAACTTCCATTTGGGAAGGAGTATAATGTCCTTATATATTATATCCTGTCTTTAGAATTCTTTCAGATAGATTAAAGCCTCCCACTGATATTTTGGAAATCTGAAAGGTGTAGTCACAGAAGGGTAGAACAAACCAATAGCAGATGACAGAAAAGACAATAATTAGAAATTCAATAGACAGCAGGGGATAAACCTGCTACACAACATTTGGACTGCTAAGATCTGCCAAATATCCTTGAATCTAAGAATTCTCAACTACAAAACCGAGCCTTCGTGATCCATGAATCCAATAATGGGTGTGCTAAACACACTTGGGCATTTCATTTGCAATTTATAAGCCACCTTTTAACTTTTCACATGCCTCCTGGAAATTGATGTATTATTGGTGTCTTCTACAAAAGCCAAAGTCTCTATGACTGTCAAGGTTAGAACTAAAAGGTTATAAAGTACTCTCCATCAACTAGCTTGAAAGGGGGTGGGGTGGGGGGTGATAACTGATTGCTCTTTCTGCCAGACTGTATATTGACATTTTAACACCATTTCTAAAAGGCCAGTGTCTACAACTCCTTAAATGTTAGGGAGAGATTAAGACTGGAAGAAGTGTATTTTGAACTGGGACTTCTTAAATTAGAATCTCACTTAGACACTGAGTAGCTGTGTGCCATAGGGATGTTACTTAACTTTCCTGTGCATCAGTCTCCTCATTTATAAAATGAGCATCGTAATAGTTGTGGGGTATCTGAGATGATGAGATGAAACGCAGATCTTTAAAACTTTGCCTGGCTCAGAGTAAATACTATATACATTTTAATTATTAGTAGTATTTGTTATAAAAATTACTTTAAGGTTCTAGCTCAGATGATAAAGAATCCGCCTGCAATGCAGAAGACCTGGGTCCAATTCCTGGGTCAGAAAGATCCTCTGGAGAAGGAAATGGCAACCCACTCCAGCATTCTGGCCTGGAGAATTCCATGGACAGATCATGGACTCGCAAAGAGTCAGACACAACTGAGCGACTAACACATAATAATGATACTATGGCCATAAGCTTAGTCATAGGCATGCAAAGAGTTGTTTAGGCCTAAGTAAAACTACTCAGATTAAGACTACAGCCAAAAATATTTTTAATTTTCTCAAATTCTGGCACTGATCTCAGTACAGAATTAAATAAAAATACAGAGCAAGAATATTACTGTTTCCATTCTCACAGCTTTTCTCTTGAAAAATTATTTGTATAATGGCTATTAAATACAATTTTGCAACAGCTGTAGAGGAATGAAATGGTATAAAAATAAATTACAACAATTATTAAGATAAATATATTATTTAGATAATTGTATCCAAGACATACAATACATGGGTCAATTGTTTTCAACTGGTTTGCAGAGTTTCAGCTGTGAAATCTGCTGCTAGCTTAATGAGGGTAACAGCTTTTTCTTTTCCTCCTGGCTTCCTTTAAAATTCTTTATCATTTAATTTTGACAGTTTTAATAATACGTGTCTTGTGAAAGATCTTCTTGCATTGAGATAATTACTGTACTATTACTTTGTGGACTTATGCATCCTGTTCCTTTATAGGCTTGAGAAGTCCTCAGGTATTCTTTTCTTCCAATAATTTTTTTGCTCCCTTCAACCTCTCTTCTTCTTCTGAGACACCCACTGTTTTTATGTGGCTTTTTCTAATGAAGTCAAATAGTTCTCACAGAGTTCCTTCATTTTCCTTTGAATTCTCAGTTTTCACTTCTATTCTACCTGGATCATTTCTATCTTTGAAACTGCTTATTCTCTCTTCCATACGTTATATTTTCAATGATTTCTAATAATGCAACATTAATCTCATGTATTGAATTCTTCAGCTTCAGAATTTCTGTTTGGTTATTTTCTGTAGTTTTAATCTCTTTGGTAAAATATTCCTTTGGTTCATTAATTTTATTCCTGAATTCACTGAACTGCCTTTCTGTTATTTATTTATTTATTTTTGTAGCTAATAGAGTTTCTTTATGACAGTTATTTTGTGTTCTCTATCAGTTAGTTCACAATCTTCCATGACTTCAAGGTTGGTTTTTGGAGAACTGTCATTTTTGACAGTTTCTTTTTTTTTTTTTTAGTACCATGTTACCATGGTATTTCATGGTTCCTGATGAGTCATTTCTCTGCTGACATATTGGAAGTAGCAAACACTTTTCTTAGGCAAAGCTCTGCTTACTTTGATTCTAACAATCCAGTGAAAGTGAAGTTGTTCAGTTGTGTCTGACTCTTTGCAGTCCCAACAACTGTAGCCCATCAGACTCCTCCATCCATGGAATTTTCCAGGAAAGAGTACTGGAGTGGGTTGCCATTTCCTTCTCTAGGGTGTCTTCCTGACCCAAGGATTGAACCTGGGTCTCCCACATCATAGGCAGATACTTTTACTGTCTGAGCCACCACGGAAGCCCCAACAATCTGGTAGATTGATAAGTAGAGGCCTGTCTTTTGTTTTTCAGTAGGTGGTGCTATAGCATGTTTTTTATCGGTTTTTATCTTCTGTTGACTGTCTATAGTAGAGAATTGGTGCTTGCTCCCTCCACTGCCTCTGGAAGAGCTGTCCTCAGTGCCCTCATCATTGAGCACCAGAAAGGTGGGCACCTCTGTTGCATCTGGTCATCTGGGGTGCAGGCACTGCTACTGCAACTGGGGAAGGAAGAGGGTAGGGTCATGATGCCTTCATGACCTCAGGTCATGAAGACCCCAGGGTCAAGAGCTGGTCAAGATGGGTCAAAAGGGGTCAAGCTCAAGAGAGGTCAAGAGCTGGGATCATGGATGCCTTCATTTTGTTTGGGGTTGTTGGGTTCACAGGCACCTCTGCAACAAGAAAGGAGCCTGAAGTCACAGGCACCTCCACAGCTGGAGGGACCTGGTTAGGAGGCTTGCTACTGTTGCTGCCTGGTTTCCAGTGATCATGAGTACCACTGTGACCAGGAAGCTCTGGTTGTGTGCAATACCTCTGCTACTACTACCAGGTTTGCTGGGACTGTGGGCTCAGCTGCTGCAACCAAGGGATTGGGATTGTGGCTACTGCTTCTAGGGTTCCCTAGGTTCTGCCCTCCCTTTGTGTCCCAATCTACTCTCCTTCAGATACGCAGATGTGTGGCTCTCACTGGTGTCCTGGTGAGTTGAGCAGAGGGAACTTTTTGAGTTATGGATGTTTTGCTAGTGGTGGTTTGAAGAGGAGAGATGAAGAAGGCATCTCATACCACCATGAGGGTGACATCACTGCCTTTATCCCTTTATGATTTCTATCAACCCTGTTTTTTATTCCCTTTCTCCTGGAAATCTGAATAAATATATATTGTGGTATCATGATATTGCAAAAAAATACTTTTATGCTTTTTTCTGTATTATTCATTTTTGTGTGTGTCTGTCCAGAAATTTTCTTCTTTTATCATCCAGATCACTAATTTTCTCACAAGCTGTGACTAAAATACTAAGTCATTCACTGAGTTTAATATATGACTTCTACAGATTAATTCTTTTTCTTATTTTATTGTGCCCTAATTCTATCCTAAAAGTATTGATCCTTGTCTTTTAGTTAAATGAACATTAAAAGCATGGTTATTTTGAAGTCCTCCCCTTTAATTAGGGCTTCCCTTGTGGCTCAGCTGGTAAAGAATCTGCCTGCAATGCAGGAGACATGGGTTTGACCCCGGGTTGGCAAGATCCCCTGGAGAAAGAAAAGCTACCCACTCCAGTATCCTGGCCTGGAGAATTCCACAGACTGTTATAGGCCATGGGGTCACAAAGAGTAATTTTTATTGTGTGTTTTTTCATTTTGGTCAGTATACTGTGCATGACAAATTACATATAATTTAATGTTCTGAATGGTGAGTTCTCACTCTAGAGAGGATTTAAATGTGCTCTGCAAGATGGTTAGGGTAAGATCACAGGATTCACAAATCCTTTTAATCTTATCAAGGATAGACATAATTTGAGCAAGAATTTTAGTCCCTACGAGAGCTGGTCCATTTTCAGTACAGCTTTATAAGTGCATGTCTTGTATAGCCATGAGGTCTCAACTCAAGCAGAGGAATGTTTATTTTTCCTCATTTGCCTTTCAGGCCATGACATGCATTTTCTTTTCTTAACCATGAGATATTTAAAAACTAAGCTTCTTGGTCTCAAGTAAATGGGTCAGGTCTCTAGGTTTTTTCTTTCAGAATGAATGCTAATAATTTTTTGCTGACTCAGAGAAAATAAAGGTTTGTCAAGATCTGAGATAAGAATGCAGTGCTTTTTACACCTTTGAACAGAATCTTGACAAATGTAGTTTTTAACCACTTTATTAAGATTTAATAATTTAATATACATGCTATTCTTTTAAAGTATATAATCAATGCTTTTTAGTGTCTTGACAGAGTTGTACAATTACAAGAGCCATTTAATTTTAGAATATATTCATCACACTCCTGCCAATATAGGAGAGATCAATTCTATCCCTAATTCCAGAAGATCCTATGTGCTGCAGAGAAACTCAGCCCATGTACCACAACTTCCGAGCCTGTGCTTTAGAGCCCATGTGCTGCAACTACTGAAGCCTGCACACCCTAGAGCTTGTGCCCCACAACAAGAGAAGTGACTGAAATGACAAGCCCATGCACTATAACTAGAGAGTAGCCCCTGCTCACCATAACTAGAAAAGCCTGCACAGAAGCAAAGACCCAAAACAAAATATAAATAACTTGTTTTGCAGCAAAACAAAAATAAATAAATAAAATTATTTTTAAAAAGATGGATTTATACTACATGTGGTATTTTGTTACTGGTTTCTTTCACTTAGTATAATATGGTTCACCCATATTCAACCCTTCCTGGATAATATTCCATGATATGAATGTACCACATTTTGTTTCCTTATTTATCAGTTGAAGAACACTTGGGTTGTTTCTACCT
The DNA here is from genome assembly GCF_049115385.1 of Moschus berezovskii. NCBI lineage: Eukaryota > Metazoa > Chordata > Mammalia > Artiodactyla > Moschidae > Moschus > Moschus berezovskii. Next base: position 54,185,778 of record NC_142461.1, read on the forward strand.
TTGACTGTTTTGGATAAGTTTCTATGAACACTGGTGTATATGTTTGGGCATGGCCATGAGTTTTCACTTATGTTGGGCATATATCTAGGAGTGAAGTTTTGTGCCAGGTGATAATGTTGCATTGAAGAATTTGAGAAAATGTAGAATGTTTTCCAAACTGCCTGCACTATTGTACATTCATTCCATCAGTATATGAGAGTTCTCTACATCCTTGCCAACTGTAATAGTTTGACAAGCTTTTCATAAAAAAAGAGAAAAAAAAGCAGAATGGGTGGTTGAAACAACAGAAGTTTATTTTCTCACAGCTCTTGCTGGAATTCAAGATCAAAATGCCAGCAGGGTTGATTTCCTCTGAGGTTTCTCTTCTTGGCTGCTGGTGGACACTCTCTTGCTGCCTCTTCTTGTGGCTGACTCTCTCTACACACATGCACCCAGTGTCTCCTGGTCTGTGCTGTCTGTGTTATAACCTCCTTTTCTTATAAGAATAACAGTCATATTGGATTAGAGATGACTGGAACAGCCACATTTTAATTCAATTAACTTTTTAAAACTCTATCTTCAAATAAGTCATTGTTGAAGATGCTGGGGATTAGGGCTCCAACATATGAGTTTGGGAGGAACACAATCATCTCATAATACCAACAGTGGTTACTCTCTGTGTTATTATAGGAATCTCAGTGGATATAAATTGGTATCTCATTATGTTTTCTTTTTAACTTATTTATTTTAATATGTAATTCATTAATTATTTTAATATTAATATTAAATATTTAAATAATATCATTTTAATTTATTTTTATTTATTTATTTTAATTGAAGGATAATTGCTTTACAGTATGGCACTGGTTTCTCATTATGGTTTTGATTTGCATTTCTTAATAACTATATACAACTTTTTATGTGCTTATTGGACATTTGTATTCTTCTTGGAGAAATAATTATCTGTACTTTTGCAATTGATTATTTGTACATCTATAAATTAGATTATTCTCATACTATTGTAAGAATTTTTCTGTATTCTTTATACAGTAGCATAAATAATTCCACAATAGCATAAATAATTTGGAAATATTTTTTCACTTTGTGCTTTTTAAATTTTACCTTCTTGACTGTAACATTTTCAGAGCAATTTTTTTAAAAGATTGATGAAGTACAATTATTTATTTTTTCTCTTATCACTTGTGTTTCTGGTGTTGTAGCTAAGAAATCACTGCCTAACACAAAATTAGAAAGATTTACTCCCATCTCTTCTGCAATTCAGGAGACCCAGGTTTGATCCCTGGGAAGATCCCCTGGAGAAGTAATTGGCTATCTACTTTGGTATTCTTACCTGGAGAATTTCTTGGACTGAGGAGCCTGTTTAAGCCTTTTTATTAATTTTCAGAGACCTTTAATGATTGTCTTTGTTGTTTCTGACCAGCTTAAAATAAAGAGTTCTTTCTAAATGCATTATTTCCATCAGTCTATCAACAAGTATCTCAGTGTCCAAATATTAAATGTATTGAAATCCAAAAGTGTTCCTAATTATTCATAATAACCAAGTAACTCACATAACTCATGAACCTAACTAATTTAAAATGTTCCCTTTGGCAGTGTATGTTGTTCCTCAAGTTACTATAAAAATAATAAGTTGATTAGCCAGTAGCAATGCCATGATTATAAATTAGTTATATGGTAATTTAAATAACTAAACAATGCATGTGGAAAAAAGTATACCTACTTTATATTCTGGGGATTTCCTCCGACAGAGGCAGCTCTCATTAGAAATGGCAAAAGCAGTAGGTAGACAGTGCCAAAATGACACAGCCAGTGCATTCAAATACAGACAGTATGTTTGTATTTAATAAGCACAGCAGGTGAACAATTGAATTTGAAAGAGAAATTAAAAGGGCTGACCCAAGTGCTAAGGCATTTATTGTGTAGCTCTGCACTCTTTGTTCTATGATTACTGCAAAGTTCTTTTGTAAACCAATATTAAGAAACATTATTAGAGCAATTGTGCATCAATTAAGTATCGGAGCCACAGGAGGAAATACAAACAAAATTTTAAAGGAAGTCAAATTCAATCTGCTCTTATGTTGAAAGCTCTTGTCCTCTCTAATCTTTTATTCTTTATGCTGTATCTGTTATGAATTCAGTATTTTCTTGCACTCAATGAGTCTTGATGTATAGAATACAGTATTACTCTATAACACTGTAGAGTGAAAAATTGCTAGGACTAGATATACTACTTTTCAATGTATCACACTTTTCCAAAAAATTTTTTGACCCTCTTGGTGTCATTTCTATTATTAAGTGTTCATTTGTTCTATTCTTCCTATTGGATCCGTCCGTCCATCCCGTCGCTCAGTCGTGTCCGACTCTTTGCGACCCCGTGGACTGTAGCCTACCAGGCATCTCCGTCCATGGGATTCTCCAGGCAAGAATACTGGAGTGGGTTACCGTTTCCTTCTCCATCCTATTGGATAACATGATTAAAACTTCCGAATAAAATCTTTGGCCACTATTGTGAGTAAGGTATTGATTTCTTTGAACACTTGCCTTTCCAAATCCTGAAATCACTAACTTACTATACACATGTGAAAGGGTCAAATGTTATCTTAAAGAAAAGACTGATATCTAGTGAGGAAGAAAGAGCTGGAAAATTGGCAGAAAGTGATAGGCTCATTTATGGTGTTTTATTATTGGCATCTAATGGAAACCCACTCCAGTATTCTTGCCTGGAGAATCCCGTGGACGGAGAAGCCTAGTAGGCTACAGTCCACGGGGTCGCAAAGAGTCGGACACGACTGAGCGACAGAACTGAACGGAACGGAACCATCATATTAGACATTTATAGAGTCCAATGGAATAATCAAGGAGCTACCCAAAATGTGTTCTGGCCATAATCCATGTCTTAAATAGAATGAAAATAGCTTAAGTTTAAAGCAGGATTAAAGAGTTTATCTAAGAGAACAGTGGAAGGTATGAAAGCAGGACACAGGATGTCTCAAGTAATTATAGAGATACACATAGTTTCTAGATAGTTTTTACAAAGCTGCTTTTGTGATTTATGGCAGGTGCTTGTTTATAAACCCATTTCTGCACAGATACAGTGAAAAACATTTATCATTCTGCTTGGCCTTCCTTATTAGATAAATGTCACATAAACATAACCTAAATCTGGGATCTTGCTAGGCTGGCACATAAGCCAGTAGCAACTCTTTGACTACCTTCGTTTTTCTGTTGACCTCTGGAAGCAAAGGAGTATTTGACAATGAGTATCCTTAACACCTGTGCCTTATTTGCCAAGCAGGAAAATAACAAAAGCCATTCAGACTGGTGGAGTTCAGCAAAGTATTATTTATCAACAAGAGGCAACTCAATATTGATTTTGTTTTAAACATTGTACCTTGCAGCTGTTTTCAGAAAGCAATTCAGACTAAATATTTAATAGCTTAAGGACATATGTATTTTGAAAAAATAAAATTAATCAATAAAGACGTCAGTCAACTTGAATCCAGACAGTAAATAAACTCTCCACTCAAGAGAGTGAGACATTAATTATAGTAACTTTTAAGGTTGTGAGAAATCTTATTTTCCATGGGGTCGTCCACTACCCTAAGATGACCTTACTTTTAAACTGTCATTCTCTTCTTTGGAATAATTGCTAATTAATATATAGAAATTTAAGGGTATTAAATATGACTTATATTTAATGATTTACAGTGTCTTCTTAGGTGGCACAGTGGTAAATTATTCGCCTGTCAATATCGGTTCAGTTCCTGGGTCTGAAGATTCCCTGGAGGAGGAAATGGCAGCCCACCTCAGTGTTTTGTCTGGAAAATTCCATGGACAGAGGAACCTTGTGGGCTACACTCCATGTCTGAGGGACAGAGCACACACACACACAATGTATCATTAATGATGTGAAAGTATCATGAACATTTAACCATAAATGACTAAGAATATAAAAAGAAGAAAGCCAGCTTAAATCTGTACAATATACGACAGATAATGAAGATGATTAATATATTAGAAACTTGAGACTAAATTAATTGTGCAAGTGACATTGATATATTAGTATCTTGATTGTCGTGTCTCTAAAAAGAAAACATTAGAAACTTAGAGGTTGGAGGGTTGAGATAATTGATAAATAAATTCATTATCATTTTCACTTAACGTTCCAAGGCTATCCATATGCTTTAATACATTAAACATGATGCATAAATATTCTCTAATACAGCTGTTAAAGTCTAAAATAAAGTACAAATTATGGGTTTTTCTTATCCTTTTTTAAAAATGGAAGAATATCCTACTTATATGCTCCATCATATAAAGAATGATCACCAAAATAATTTCCAACAGATGTTTTCATCTAATTATTCAAATAAGTAACCATTACCCATGTAGGATGAATAAAAAATGAAAGAAAATAATTTTGAAAAGAAAAACAAAATCTTTGAAATGAAAGAACATTTGTATTTTATGTTTCAGTCACTCTATAAAAATCATTTATGCTACTGCTAAGTCACTTCAGTCGTGTCCGACTCTGTGTGACCCCATAGATGGAAGCCCACCAGGCTCCTCCGTCCCTGGGATTCTCCAGGCAAGAACACTGGAGTGGGTTGCCATTTCCTTCTCCAATGTGTGAAGGTGAAAAGTGAAAGTAAAGTCGCTCAGTGGTGTCTGACCCTTAGCAACCCCACGGCCTGCAGCCTACCAGGCTCCTCTATCCATGGGATTTTCTAGGCAAGAGTACTGGAGTGGCTTGCCATTGCCTTCTCCAAAAAATCATTTATAGAAAGTGATAAATATATGATATATTATGTAATAGGTAATTATGTTAATGAAGGTAACATATATATTAACATATGTACATATATATTTTAATGCACTTATTATACAAAAGCTACTAATTTCAAAGTCTATTAAGGTTTTTCATCATTGCAATAAGAAATATATTACTTTAATTTATTCTCCTCTATTAAGATTTAACTAAATCATTTTGAGAATACCTATGGCTGTTTCGTGTTGATATATGTCAGAAACCAGCACAATATTGTAAAGCAATTTTCCTTCAATTAAAAGTAAATTGAAAAATAAAAAAGAAGTAAAAAATCTATTTTGAACCTAAAACCCCGTACAAAGGCATGAGCAAATAAGCAAATAGACTTAAATTTTCATAAATTTACTTTTCATTTTTAAATTTTTATTTATGCATTCATGTTTCAGTTCAGTTCAGTTCAGTCTCTCAGTCGTGTCCGACTCTTTGCGACCCCATGAATCACAGCACGCCAGGCCTCCCTGTCCATCACCAACACCCGGAGTTCACCCAAACTCATGTCCATTGAGTCCGTGATGCCATCCAGCCATCTCATTCTCTGTCGTCCCCTTCTCCTTCTGCCCCCAATCCCTCCCAGCATCAGAGTCTTTTCCAGTGAGTCAACACATCACATGAGGTGGCCAAAGTATGGAGCTTCAGCTTCAGCATCAGTCCTTCCAATGAACACCCAGGATTGATCTCCTTTAGAATAGACTGGTTGGATCTCCTTGCAGTCCAAGGGACTTTCAAGAGTCTTCTCCAGCACCACACTTCGAAAGCATCAATTCTTCGGCGCTCAGCTTTCTTCATAGTCCAGCTCTCACATCCATACATGACCACTGGAAAAACCATAGCCTTGACTAGATGGACCTTTGTTGGCAAAGTAATGTCTCTGCTTTTCAATATGCTGTCTAGGTTGGTCTAGAGCAATAATAAATACATATGTATTTATGTATTCCCAAAGAGCATTGTGTAGAAGGAAATGTCACCCTACTCCAACACTGCTGCCTGGAGAATCTCATGGACAGAGGAACCTGGTGAGCTAAAGTCTATAGGGTCACAAAGAGAGACACGAACGAAGCACCTTAGCACAAAGAACTTTGAGGTCCTGTTCAGTCAAGGATTTAGAAAGAAGATAATCCTCACACTAGTGAAAAATTATGAACTTGCTTATAAGACATGAGATCTCTGCTGTACAAAAATCATTTTCATATGTATTATATCTACTTGTTCATCAAGATTTGATAAAATTCAGATGTAAATTTCTAGCATTCCAAAAACCACGTAATTCAGAGTGGGGTTGCTAAATCACAGGTTTAGAGAAAAGGAAAAGCATTGAGACAGACACATTCAGAAAATAATTAGTTTTAAGGAAGAAGCAACCTGCATTAAGGAATCTAATTCTTTAGTCACCTTCTCGAAAATCCTACTATGAAACAGAATGTTATATTATTTCAATGTCATTAATCATTTGATTAAAATGTCCTCAAAGGCAAGATGAATTTTTCACATACCTTTATATCCACATTATGAAACACAAACTTGGCATATTTAATAATTTTTAATTTGTGCTGTTATGCCAGGAAGAATTTGCTAGATCACCATCTCTTAAAATTCACCGCCTTATAGCACCAAACATTTATTTCTTGCTCTCCTACTTTCAAATTAGATTGGAGTCACTTAATCTAGCTGGGCATTCCTGGGCTTGGATGAAGAGTGCAGATAAGATTTGGGTTTTCTCCCCTTGTACCTTATCTTCCTTGAAACAAAATCTCCACAAGCCATCTTCTTGTGGCAAATTCAGGAATTCAAGAGTGAAACACTGAGGTCAACTTCATGTATCAGAACCACGCACATAATTTTTTTTCTCTCTCTCTCTCTTTTTTTTTCATGAGACAGGTTTTTTATCTCTAAATGTAATGAGTAATTTTGGTGCCTTAAATTTCTATGGCACAATGTCCTTAAGCTTTGTGGGAATTATTTTGTGAGCCAGAAAGATCCACTGGACACATTCAGAGGTCTTGAAAATGAGTGTTGCAACCATGATATTAACTCCATCTTTCTATGAAGTTTTTTCTTAATGACCACAATTTGATTATTTACCAACTCTGAAATGTTAAGTTTATATGTATGTCCTCTAAATTCTGCTTGTAAACTGGCCATTCCTTTTGGTGTTCTTCACTTCCTATTTTCCTGGTATATAAAACCAGTTTCAACTTTAATATTTGGCCACAAAATTTACTCACCCAGAGCTACAGGTTCATTATGGACATGTTTCCTATGACTTTTTTTTTTTAATTTATGAAGACTACTGTTTGCGGTATTCTTAGGGAGGTTCACAGCCTAAATTGAGAAGGTGGTACAGAGGAATCCTGTATACTTCTTGCTTTACACAAACTTCCACCATTAAAAAAATCCTCCACAACAACAGGACATTTCATACAATTCGTATATCTTCTCTGATGGTGCAGCTGGTCACAGTCAAGAAAAGTCTCTGGAATGAAATTAAAACATTTTTCTCACACCATATACAAAAATAAACTCGAAATGGATTAAAGGCATAAATGCAAGATGAGAAAAAACAAGGCTCCTAGGCGAAAAGATAGAAGAGTTTGGGTAGAAATCATAGCAACTTGGGTTGCTTTTGCTAATTATGATATATTTATTATTCCCAAATACCTAGAAAGTGTGAAAAATTTAAGTGACTAATGCCATCAATTTCTATTTATTTCAAGAATTGCATGTATTATGTAGCTAGTTTGGGGCAATTTAAAATTCTTAGATCTAAGATGTGATAGATGACATGTGCAAAAATTTTATAAGAACAAAATGTAATGAAAAATCACTTTATTTCCTTGAAATATATTGTAAACAATACATAAAAAAGTGGGTTAGTCCAGAGGAAAATGGTACATTAACTGCCAATTATCCATATCACTTTTATATGTATCATATATAATTTATCACCATATAGTGATTTTCAGTGTCCTCAAGAATATTTTGAACGCTATTTATATAGAATGTTGTATTAGATTTCATAAATTTGGATAAAATGTTCGATGCCATCACCAACTCAATGGACATGGGTTTGGGTGGACTCTGGGAGTTGGTGATGGACAGGGAGGCCTGGCGTGCTGAGGTTCATGGGGTCGCAAAGACTCAGACACGACTAAGTGACTGAACTGAACTGATCATGAAAATTGCTTGTAAAAATAAAAAAAGTAATGGATATGCATGAAATATTTTAACTTGTTCTCTTCTGTATTTGAATAGATAGTTCTTAGGACTAGAGCCAATTCACTTGAAGCGTGTTCCTCAATCATTCTGTAGCAATTTCACTCCAGGAATTTATGACTTCACAGTTACTATATCCTTTCCAGGTGACCTAAAATTGACAAGCAAGTCACGATCATTTCTGGCATTTGAAATAGAGTAAAAAATAGTTCCTTCATTCCTTTTCAGAAACCACTGTATAGATTTATTTGCTTTTCCTTGTGTTGTACAGTCAGAAAATTTGTAAGATTAACAACAAAAAGATAATACGCCCCTATTTTTTTGCTCTCATATCATTCTACCTAGTAAAGATTTTTCTACATTGTGATTCTTTAAAAAACATTTTCCTCTACAAAACTATTTGGATGAAATAAAATTGTTACAACATTATAAAAATTTGATTTTACTTTGAAATATATCAATGATCAGTAGTATTTGGCTTATACTTTACCCAGACACTATTAATTACAATAATAAATATATAAATATGTGATTATCAACAATATATATATCAACAAATATGACCTGTTATCCAACAATATATTTATATTCATTAATTATAATTTTTATCATTAATTTTCATTAATTATCCTAATAATAAAATATATTTTATTAATATCTTAAATAATTTTAAGAGAAGAGATAGCTGATATAAAAATAATGATTCTAAATGATAAAGAAATAAAAAGCAGAGAAATTTAAACTTGCCTTGTTTATAAAAATAACAATGATTTTTATAAAGTTATTGATAAAATTAACAATGGCTAATAACATAAGTAACAGCAAAAGCTCATTAAATACCGGCCTGGCGTGCTGTGATTCATGGGGTCGCGGAGAGTTGGACACGACTGAGCGACTGAACTGAACTGAACTGATGCCACAGGGACTCTTATAAATGATGAAAAAAATATATATATACACATGTATATATTTGAGAACCAGTTATATAAGGTTTTAGTATTTATGAATCTTACTTTCTGACAAAAAAGTTGCATACACACAAAATAGTAGTAAATTAAGAAACATGACCACTAGATATAGATAACTGTTTAAAAGGAAACAAATCTGAGGAATTTGTTCATATGGAATATTAAACTTCATCTGCTTCAGATAAAATCAGTTCAATTCAGTCACTCAGTCATGTCTGACTCTTTGCAACCCCATGAACCACAGCATGCCAGTCATCCCCGTCCATCACCAACGCCGGGAGTCTAACCAAACCCATGTTCATTGAGTCAGTGATGCCATCCAAACATCACATCCTCTGTCGTCCCCTTCTCCTGCCCTCAATCTTTCCAGGCATTAGAGTCTTTTCAAATGAGTCAGCTCTTCGCATCAGGTGGCCAAATTATTGGAGGCTCAGCTTCAATATCAGTCCTGCCAATAAATACCCAGGACTGATCTCCTTTAGGATGGACTAGTTGGATCTCCTTGCAGTCCAAGGGACTCTCAAAAGTCTTCTCCAACACTACACTTAAAAAGCATCAATTTCTTCTATGCTCAGCTTTCTTTATAGTCCAACTCTCACATTCATACATGACTACTGGAAAAACCATAGCCTTGACTAGAGGGACATTTTTTGACTAAGTAATGTCTCTGCTTTTCAATATGCTGTCTAGATTGGTCATAATATTCCTTCTAGGAGTGTCTTTTAATTTTTGGTTGCAACCACAATCTGCAGTGATTTTGGAGCCCCACAAAATAAAGTCAGCCACTGTTTCCCCATCTAATGCCATGAAGTGATGGGACTGGATGCCATGATCTTAGTTTTCTGATTGTTGAGCTTTAAGCCAACTTTTTCACTCTCTTCTTTCACTTTCATCAAGAGGCTCTTTAGTTCTTCTTCACTTTCTGCCATAAGGGTGGTGTCATCTGCATATCTGAGGTTATTGATATTTCTCCCGGCAATCTGAATTCCAGCTTGTGCTTCCTCCAGCCCAGCGTTTCTCATGATGTACTCTCCATATAAGTTAAATAAACAGGGTGACAATATACAACCTTGACGTACTCCTTTTCCTATTTGGAACCAGTTTGCTGTTCCCTGTCCAGTTCTAAGTGTTGCTTCCTGACCTGCATACAGGTTTCTCAAGAGGCAGGTCAGGTGGTCTGGTATTCCCATCTCTTTCAGAATTTTCCACACTTTATTGTGATCCACACAGTCAAAGGCTTTGGCATAGTCAGTAAAGCAGAAATAGATATTTTTCTGGAACTCTCTTGCTTTTTCAATTTTCCAGCAGATGATTGCCATTTGGTCTCTGGTTACTCTACCTTTTCTAAAACTAGCTTGAACATCTGAAAGTTCACAGTTCATGATTGCTGAAGCCTGACTTGGAGAAATTACATATTCCTTTACTAGCCTGTGAGATGAGTGCAATTGTGCGGTAGTTTGAGCATTCTTTGACATTGCCTTTCTTTGGGATTGGATTGAAAACTGACTTTTCCAGTCCTGTGTCCACTGGTGCGTTTTCCAAATTTGTTGGTATATTGAGTGAGACACTTTCACAGCTTCACCTTTTAGGATTTGAAATAGCTATATTGGAATTCCATCACCTCCCCTGGCTTTGTTCACAGTGATGCTTCCTAAGGCCCAATTGACTTCACATTCCAGGATGTCTGGCCCTAGGTGAGTGATCACACCATTGTTATTAATTGGGTTGTGAAGATCTTTGATGTACAGTTTTTCTGTGTATTCTTGGCACCTCTTCTTAATATCTTCTGCTTCTGTCAGGTCCATACCATTTCTGTCTTTTATTGAGCTCATCTTTGCATGAAATGTTCCCTTGATACCTCTAATTTTCTCGAAGAGATCTCTAGTCTTTCCCATTCTATTGTTTTCCTCTATTTTTTTGCATTGATCACTGAGGAAGACTTTCTTATATCTCCTTGCTATTCTTTGGATCTCTGCATTCAAATGGGTATATCTTTCCTTTTCTCCTTTGCTTTTCGCTACTCTTCTTTTCACAGCTACTTGTAAGGCCTCCTCAGACAGCCATTTTGCTTTTTAGCATTTCTTTTTCCTAGGGACGATCTTGATCCCTGTCTCCTGTACAATGTCACGAACCTCCATCCATAGTTCATCAGGCACTCTGTCTATCAGATCCAGTCCCTAAAATCTATCTCTCACTCCCACTGTATAATCATAAGGGATTTGATTTAGGTTATACCTGAATGGTCTAGTGGTTTTCCCCACTTTGTTCAATTTAAGTCTGAATCTGGCAATAAGATTTCATGATCTGAGCCACAGTCAGCTCCATATCTTGTTTTTTCTGACTGTATAGTGCTTCTCCATCTTTGGCTGCAAAGAATATAATCAATCTGGTTTTGGTGTTGGTCATCTGGTGATGTCCATGTGTAGAGTATTCTCTTGTGTTATTGGAAGAGGTGTTTGCTATGACCAGTGCATTCTCTTGGAATACAATACAACCATGTTAATCAACATATGTACAGTATGGAGAAATACTTAAATAGCTTATTTTGTGTGTGTGTGTGTGCTCAGTCATGCCTGACTCTTTGTGACCCTTTGGTTCTTCTGTCCATTGTACTTTTCAGGCAAGAATGCTGGAGTGGGCGGCCATTTCCTACTCCAGGTTTTCTTCCTGACTCAAGGATTGAACTTGCGTCTCCTGTGCCTATTGCATTGCGGCCAAATTCTTTACTGTCTGATCCACCAGGTATGCCCTATATGTCATAGTATTAATAGTTATTTATAAAAACATAAGTGTGTTTTTTACTTTGTGTTATTGTTATTTATATCTACTCTAAAACATAAATATGTTTTGTTATGATTCTGTTGCAATAAAAGCAGTGAATTCACTTATGTTTTCTATAAAATGATAGAAAAAATAACTTGCAAAAAATATTTTTGTTGCTTTTCCTCTTTTTATCTAACTTTTTTCTTCTCTGAAATTAACATGTCATCAGAAAGTTCCAAAATTGGGATATGTCTTTTTCCCCCCTTGTAAAGAAAATGAATAAAATCATGGCTAAGGTTTTTAGTGCAAGAACTGATCAGAGAATTTTCAGAAAAATGGTCAGCTTCTGTGTATGTGCCAAGGAACTTACAGAGAGGCACTGCTGACATGTAACCACAAAATTGGCTTCAAAACTAGGTTTGTTAAGTAAAACAATAAATGATTCCATGGGAGAATTACATTAGGTAAGCTCACAGAAACTAGGATATATATCAAAATGGCAATTTATTTTTGATAGAAAATATTGCTATCAATTAACTGAAATAATAGGTCAGCTTGACTTATTCTAACTGGAGATTCCTTAGAGGTCAAGATGTATCAGAAGATTAAGTGGTAGTAAATAGAAACAAAACAAAAAAATGAAGTATAGTTTTTATGTTTTTCGTGACTATAAATGGAATTGTACTGAAATGTATTGATTCATCAGCATTCTCAAGATATGTAGCCTTGCATATGGGATTGAAGTTCTTGAAGATGATTGTGCTGTACTTTTTTCTTATTGAAGAATTCTTTATTTAGCTCTCAAAGTAAGTGTTTTGAAATCTTACTTTTCTATGGCTCTATCATTTATCAAGCATAATTATAAGTAATACATATAAAATATATAAAAATATTCTTGCCTTTAGTGGAATATTATCTAAACTAAAAACATTCATTCAGTTCAACTTTGCATACTTTTTGTTTGCTTGTTTAATAAATTGATGGTCTGTCTTGGACTTCCCTGTGATTCAAATGGTAAAAAATCTGCCTGCAATGCAGAGGACCCAGGTTCATTCCTTGGTTTGGGAAGATCCCCTGGTGAAGGTATTGGCTACTCACTCCTGCCTGGAAAATTCCATGGACAGAGGAGTATGGTGGGCTACAGTGCATGGCATTGAAAAGAGAGACATGACTGAACGACTAACACTTTCACTTTTTCTGTCTTGTACTGGAAATTTCTGAATATAAAAAAGTGCTTTATAGATTTTAAATATCAATATTGTGGTTTGACATTTGGAGTTACTTTTTTTTTTCATTATTGCTAAGTTCCTGGAGGGAGAGGTGCCATATATTTCATTACCACCAAAAATTAATGAAAAAATATTTCCTTAAAATATCAAGTAGAAGCTATAAATCTTCACCTTAGAATGCTTCATAAAATAATCATTTTTAGTAAATAATAGTTTAATATAACAATTATTCCTGTATAGTTTAATTGTTCTATTTGGTAGAAAAAAGCTCCAGAGCATCCATCATCTGCACATATATCTGGAAAATGGTACACTTCAAGCTTTTTTTAAATACAAAAAACTTAGACATTCTTTCACACCTTTTCATAGAATGATGCCCAAATGCTCCATACACTTGGTCCCTGTAATTAGAATCATTATTCCTTATTTGAAAGTGAGTGTTAGTCACTCAGCTGTGCCCAGTTCTTTGTACTCCATGGACTGTAGCTCGCCAGGATCCTCTGTCCATGGAATCCACCAAGCAAGAATACTGGAATGGGTTGCCATACCTTCTCCAGGGGATCTTCCTGATTCCTGCATTTCAGGCAGATTCTTTACCGTCTGAGCACCAGGGAAGTTGGGATAAATTACGTACTCAATATCTTTGCCATTTGAGAGCCATGACATTATTATATAATGCTCACAGGAGCAACATACATAGGATTCCCATAAATTAGGATCAGTGAAAAATAACTAAAAGCAAGTTACATAAATATTCCTTAGAATTACTGAACAGTACAATTTAATTTGTAAATGTGTGTGTTTATGTGCTCAGCCATGTCCAACTCTTTGCAATCACATAGCCAGCCATGCTCCTCCATCCATAGGATTCTCCAGGAAAGAATAGTGAAATGAGTTGTCATTTCCTACCCAGGGGATCTTCCTGACTCAGTGTTGGAACCTGTGTCTCATGTGTCTCCAGCACGGGCAGGCAGATTCTTTACTACTGTGCCACCTGGAATGCCCAATTTGCAAATACCCATGTGATAAACCAAAGTTTCTCATACTGATCAGTTCAGACTGTCATTAAAATATGTCATAGACTAGTTTGTTTAAACTGGGCCTGTCTGAAGAGGTTTTCCTACTCTTTCCTACTTTGAAAGATACTGAGAGTTACTACGATACCAAAAAATGTATTGGGTTAATTATCAAAATTAATAAGATGCACAGGAGGAAGTCACATTTTTTTTCTACAATAGAATCAGATTTTAATAGAGAATCTAAAGAACCCTTCCTTATTTTATCATTTTTCTTTAAATGATTTGTATTGCTTTCACTATGTTTCTAAATTCACAATGTAGTTCTCTACAGGAATTCATCAGTTTCACTCATCTGGTAAGTTCAGTGTTGATTTTCATTAGTATTCTGAAATTGGGAGTATTGCTGATTTAACAACTTGCTCTTATAAAAGAAACTATTATTCAATATGATGGGACCTGCTGGGAACAATTTCTTAGATCACATCACACATGTTGTCAATGGTAAAATGTGGAGACTGTGACAGATGGAATACACAATTTACTGAAAGACATTCTTGCTATTTAAAATTGCATGTGTGCATCCCAATATTGAGAAAATTGAGATTTTTTTTCCTCTGGATCTTAAGAATAACACATGACACAATGCCATAACATTGATGATTTTTTTTAAAAATCTAGACCCACACTAGAGTATTGCATTTAAAATATTTTAAAAATAGCTGGTATTATTTATCTTATGATTCTATCTGGTTTAATATTGACTATAATGACCATACCTATCGAGAACATTCATGGGAAGTAAATATAACAGCCTGCTTCCAACATTTCCATGAATATGCCATCTAAAGAAGATGCCTGAAGTCACCTGATATTATTTACTACCCTTATTACTACTTGTGTCAAATTTCAGTAGGAATTGAATCTATCATGCTAAAATTTATTTCTATAGATATGCACTTGCTCAATTATTAATTAACCAAATAATTCATTCCAGTGTTTTCCAACTTCTTTCATGCGGAACTAATCTATGTCAAAAGGGCCTCTGAATTTAAAAAATTCTGGTGAACAAAACTTAAGTGAAAATTTAACTTTGATTTTCTCATAGATTTTGTTATGCTATTTGCTATTGTGCATTTTGAAACAGAAGTATAAAATACAGCATATTTCAACATTATTTCATCTTGGGAAAACTAATTGATACAGTATCTTTTGCAACTGGAAACTAATGTTGATTTACTCATTTATAGCTTTCTGGAATTATTTAAAATAGCCTATGATAATCAATCTTTTAAAATATAGGATAAATCAAAGTTAAGAGAGTAGTAAATTCTAGAATAAATTATAACCTATAGTAAACGAGAACAATTTTGCAATTCTTCCTACTCCATACCGTTTATCAGTGGTTTGCTGTATATAACATGAGCTGCTCTTGAGAGAGGAAGAGAATAAGGGAAAATGGCTTTATTCATGAACTCCCTCACCTTGCCATCAGTTCATGCTTGGGTTTTTTTTTTTTTTTCTTTTCTACCACAGAGCAATTTGTACTATGGACACAACAAGTTACTGCACAGGAAAAATGTTACACTAACCTAAAAATGAGCCCAGAATTGCCCTCAAGTGGAGAGTCCCAGCAGTGTAGCTGCCAGATGTCAGGCTCAAGGCAGTTAAACTGTAGGAACTACTATATTTTCACATTTTTAATTTGTGGTTCCAACACATATGGAGTTCTATTTCCACGTACTGCACAAGAAGTCTTTTGAAGAAAGTATAAAGTCATGAGTGGAGATTATTTGCATACTCTATTAAAATTATTTTACAAGGACTTGATAATAAGATTTCCTATATGAGAAGAAAATGTTTTTTAAATGAATACCAGAAATAGTATTGTGTAAAATAATTCTTTCTGTCTTCTTGAATTGTAACCACCCTGACTCAACAATTGAATGTTATTTTAGTGTTGTCAGAAATAGCTCTTTCTCTTTCACTTATTACACTTTTGAGTGACATTTCAAATAAAACTTATTTGAGGAAAAATTCATCTATAATTACGTGGGAAATAGTTAAAATGTCATTTGGTGACCCTTTTCTGCTAGAAAGAGCATACATGGGCAATCATCAATAATATAATTTCTACAAATCTCACAGAAACATTTGAGAGAAATAAAATTTGATGAAATTAAGTCTTTTATGAATAAATAACTCAATTTTCTTATATATTCTAGAATATAAGGAAAACAAATTTGACATCAAATCATTGTTTTAATTAGTTAAAAAGACGTTAACTACTTTCAAAAGGCAATATTTACTGGGCATTTTTATTACTTACATGCAACCAATGCACAGTTTTAGACTCTAGAAATATGATAAAAGTTCTAGGTTCTGAAAGCTATCTAAGATTTTTATTGAATATTTTTGAAAATTCTTATGGTTTTTATAATTAAGTATCTTAGAATAAATGAGAATAACTTTAATTCTGGTTATCTTGATTTTGCTTCTTTGGCAATGAAACAATGACTGAAAATAAGCTAAATTTTGGGTTCTGCAGTAGCACAAAGAAAGTCTTTCCTTTAAAATAATCACAAGCTGTGAATGTATGTCCAAGGCTGGCATTTTACTACACTATCTTATGTCTGTTTGCACTACTTTTTTTCTTTTTAGTGTCTGTTAGTCACCCAGTCATGTCTGACTCTATGACCCATGGACTGTAGTCCGCCAGTCTTCTCTGACCATGAATTCTCCAGGCCAGAATACTGGAGTGGTTAGCCTATTCCTTCTCCAGGGGATCTTCCCAACCCAGGGATTGAATCCAGGTCTCCTGCATTGCAGGCAGATCCTTTACCATCTGAATCACCAGGGAAGCCCAACTATTTGTACTATGAGGCCACCAATTTACAATGGACGTCTCTTAATCCACAGAGTAGGCTAATTTTAATATAATTATAAGGAGGTGGATTAGTTCTTTATTTTGGAAGATAAACACATAAAACATCATCTGGACTAAAGAATGATCTTCTTCTCAGGTCTCAACTATTACAGGTAAGGTATAAATAAGCCAAGAAGTTTTGGAGGAATCAGATATAACTAACTTACGTACTTTTTCAGATTATTATTAAAAGACCATGTTGTGTCTTTTATTTCAGGAAAAAAAAAAAGACAGTTAATATGTGAGGCAATGCTAAGCTGAAATATGGCAAGTGTGGCTCTCCCTGCCTTTGACATTGTCCAACCAGTCTCAGTGGCAACCAGATCTCAAAAAGGCCTTGCACTGCCATGTGCCACCACTGACTTCTAGGTTTTAAACTCAGATAAATTTAGTAGAGCAGACTTTTTTTCCATTTTACTTCACAATGTGCATTGGCCTTGGGTGAACAGTGATTTCATAATCATTATAGCCTAAAACATAGACTTTAATTTGTTAATTTTATTAAAGAATGATATCAGCCTACAAAATAATATTTAAATTGTGTTTCATTGTAAATACCCCATGCTGTTCATTTTATTTTCTGTTTTTGTTTTATTTTTAAGTAAGTCAAGCAAGCAATCATTCATCATAAATAATCTTTTATAGGGCTTCCCTGGTGGCCCAGTGGTTGAGAGTCTGCCTGGCAATGCAAGGGACCCTAGGTCAGTCCCTGATCTGGGAGGATTCCACATGCCATGGAGCAACTCATCCCCGTAGAACTCATGCTGAGCAACAAGAGAAGCCACTGTAATGAGAAGCCTACTTAGTACAACAAAGAGTAGCCCTACTGACGGCAACTAGAGAAAGCCCACATGCATCAACAATGACCCAGCACAGCCAAAAATAACTAAATAAATACATAAATAATTTTTTAAAAATGTCACATAAGTAATGAGCAGAAAGGAAATATTTAAAAAATTAATTTTCCTTTTTTTGTAGACAAAAGGCTTGAAAAGTTTTCAAGGAGTGAAAATTTATCAGAGGAGTGAGCTTCTTGGAAAAATTAGCTTGAAAAAATGATTCTCCCCTTTATTGTTTTTTTCTTATTCATTTTATTAATATGTCTGTTCATTCATTCATTGACCAATATTTATTAACTTACCACATGGAAGAAAATTTTGGGGGGACTGAACACAAAATGAATTATGCTCTAGTAAACAGAAGAGATGCCCTGAAGAGATGAATATGGCCTTACTCTTATAAGACATGATGCTCTAAACTAGGAATGTTGATGCACACATCCCAGAAACTGACAAACATGTACTAATTACAGTGTGCTGGCAAGGTTGGATTGAAAGAAAACCAAATGACTTTCTTGGCTCACAAAACTAGTGGACTTCTTGGGAGTGAGGAAAATCTTATTAACATTTCCTTATTAAGAAGAAAAGGAGCTGAAAGAGAGGGCAGAAAGTAGTGATATTAGGGAAATAGATTCTTGTTACTAATCTATTAGCAAGCTTCCCTGCTGCTTGAATGTGAAATGACTAGGGAATTTGGGGTTATAAATCAAAATTCACATATTTATTTAATAATATATACTGAACAATGATCATATATCTGTTTTGGTTTCTGATAATACAGTAATGATCAATGATCTGTTGTTTTCATGCAGCATATTAGTGGGTAAGATTGATAGCCAATATAACGACTTATACTGGACAAAGAAAAACTATAATATAAAATAAATACTATGCAAAATTAATGGGATAAGAGAAACTAGGCAAAAGCAGGACATTAAATAAGGTGGCGTCCTTCACACCTTTTATAAGACCTATGAACAGCAGGCACTTTGGTCTCAAAACATATTTCTCAGAAGACTTTGTTTTTAGAGTCCTAAATGAGATTAAGGCCTGGAGAAGGACATAAATCCATAACAGATTTGGAAGGCAGAAGTGAGACGGAGGCCATCTTCCTGCTGTGGCAATTGGCTACTGATTCTGACAGGCTCAAAATAGTCAGTGGCTGGATGCCTAATCACCACCTTCATGATGGGAGGAAGTCATGACAGTGCCTAAGGCATCAGCAGCAGTGACAACATCGTGGTAACCAACTTGTGGCAATGGTTGCTGCTGCTGCTGCTAAGTCACTTCAGTCGTGTCCGACTCTGTGTGATCCCATAGACGGAAGCCCACCAGGCTCCCCCATCCCTGGAATTCTCCAGGCAAGAACACTGGAGTGGGTTGCCATTTCCTTTAACTGATGTCAAACCAGTATTCATAGCTTTTTCAATTTCTGTTCCTCTCATCCTCCTGGAGATTTTTTTATGACCTCATTTATTGTATTAAGTCCTTTCTTCTTGAAATGTCTACAGAATTTTTATTTCAGTCAATAATTCTGAATGCTAGTAAGTCATCAAGAAATGTTTTCCTTTCTATTCATCCCACCCTCCTCCAGCTCCTGACAACCACTTTTCTACACTGTAAGTTTGACTTTTTAAAATTCTAAACATAAATGAAACCATCCAGTATCTATCTCTGTCTGACTTCTTGCACTTTGCATAATATCCTTTATCCAGGTTGTCACAAATGATAATATTTCCTTCTTTCTCAAGGTTGAAAAATATTTGAATAATTTGAATAGATTATTTGAATAATCTATGGGTATAAGACTCATTTGCCTATCCTTAGATCTCAAGTATATTCTCCTATTATTCTTAGAAAAAAACTACAGTTTAACATTTCTCATCTAAGTCCAGGTTTAAAAAATACATAATTTTTGTATGAGATCTGAGATTTACATTGGCTACATACTTTTACCTACAGATAATAAGTTGTTTCAAAATCATTTATTGAAAAGATTCTCCTTCTTCCACTGAATTGTTTTAGTACCTGTGTCAAAATTTAATTGTATATACTTGTGTGGATCTATTTTAGAGTTCTTCACCCTGATCCGTTGATCCATTGATCTATGAGTTTTTCTTTCCGCAAATACCACAATGCCTTGGTTACTATAGCTCGTGTGTGTGTGTGTACTGTGATTTTCCTAGTGTTGTCAGAGAGACTGCTGGGTGAATCATGGGAGTGATGATCCTATCTGTTCTAGGTAGAGGGACAGGAAATGTCAAGTCAGGGTTTCCTTTGTGCAGGGAATGTGAAAATATTTTGGCATTGTTGTTCTTCCAGCCCTGGACTTCCCTGACTTACCACCTTTCAGAGTTCTCATTCACTTGTATTTTGTGTTATTTCACAGTTATTAGTTTTACTAAGCACTCTAATATGCCAGCAAATTTGGAAAACTCAGCAGTGGCCACAGGACTAGAAAAGGTCAGTTTTCATTCCAAGAATAAAGAAAGGCAATGCTAAAGAATATTCAAACTACTGCACAATTGCACTCATCTCACATGCTAGCAAAGTAATGTTCAAAATTCTCCAAGCTAGGATTCAACACTACATGAACGGAGAACTTCCAGATATTCAAGCTGTATTTAGAAAAGGCAGAGGAACCAGAGATCAAATTGCCAACATCCATTGGATCATAAAAAAGCAAGAGAATTCCAGAAAAACATCTACTTCTGCTTTATCGACTAAGCTAAGTCCTTTGACTGTGTGGATCATAAAAACTGTGGGAAATTCTTTCAGTTCAGTTCAGTGCAGTCACTCAGTTGTGTCCAACTCTTTGTGACCCCATGAATCACAGCACACCAGGCCTCCTTGCCCATCACCAACTCCTGGGGTTCGCCCAGCCTCCTGTCCATTGAGTCAGTGATGCCAACCATTTCATCCTCCGTCATCCCCTTCTCCTCCTGCTCGCAATCTTTCCCAGCATCAGGGTCTTTTCCAATGAGTCAGCTCTTCACATCAGGTGGTCAAAGTATTGCAGTTTCAGCTTCAACATTAGTCCTTCCAATGAACACCCAGGACTGATATCCTTTAGGATGAATCAGTTTGATCTCTCTGCAGTCCAAGGGACTCTCAAGAGTCTTCTCTAACACCACAGTTCAAAAGTATCAATTCTTTGGTCCTTAGCTTTCTTTATAGTCCAATTCTTTAAGAGATGAGAATTCCAGACCACATTATCTGGCTCCTGAGAAATCTGTATGTAGGTCAAGAAGCAACAGTTAGAACCAGACATGGAACAATGGACTGGTTCCCAATTGTTAAAGGAGTACATCACAGCTGTATATTGTCACCCTGCTTATTTAACTTATATGCAGAGTTCATCATGCCAAATGCTGGGCTGGATGAAGCACAAACTGGAATCAAGATTGCTGGGAGAAATATCAATAACCTCAGATATGCAGATGACACCACCCTTATGGCAAAAAGGAAGAGGAACTAAAGAGCCTCTTGATGAAGGTGATATAGAGTGGAAAAGCTGGCTTAAAACTCAACATTCAAAAATGGAAGATCATGGCATCCAGACCCATCACTTCATGGCAAATAGAAGGGGAAACAATGGAAATAGTGACAGATTTAATTTCTTTGGGCTCCAAAATCACTGCAGATGGTAACTGCAGCCATAAAATTAAAAGTTGCTTGCTTCTTGGAAGAAAAGCTATGACAAATATAGACAGTATTAAAAAGCAGAGAAAGGTCCATACTTTGCCAGCAAAGGTCCATCTAGTCAAAGCTATGGTTTTTCCAGTAGTCATGTATGGATGTGAACTTTGGACTATAAAGAAAGCAGAGCACCGAAGAATTGATGCTTTTGCAGTGTGGTGTTAGAAAAGACTCTTGAGAGTTCCTTGGACAGCAAGGAGATCAAACTGGTCAATCTTAAAGGAAACCAGTCTTGGATATTCATTTGAAGGACTGATGTTGAATCTGAAATTCCCATACTTTGACCACTTGATGTAAAGAACTGACTCATTGGATGAGACCCTGATGCTGGGAATGATTGAAGGTGGGAGGAGAAGGGGATGACAGAGGATGAGATGGTTGGATGGCATCACTGACTCGATGGGCTTAAGTTTGTGCAAGCTCCAGGAGTTGGTGATGGACAGGGAGGCCTGGCAGGCTGCATGCCATGAGGTCACAAAGAGCCAGACATGAGTGAGCCACTGAACTGAAGCACTCTATACTCTCCTGTCCATACCAGAAATAAACATACTTTTAAATATAACTATGAGTTAGTAGTGGGAGGCAGAGGATAAGATGGTTAGACAGCATCATCAACTCAATAAACATGAATTTGAGCAAATCTGGGAGATAGTGGAGGGCATAGGAGCCTGGGGTGTTGCAATCCATGGCGTTGCAGAGAGGGGCATGACTTAATGACTGAACAATGACAGTGAGTTCGCTGATTTGGCATGATAAATTTCTGTCTATCAATTATTTGTCTTTAGTCAACATTTGATGTAATAAATTATGATTGGACAACAATAATATTAGAAGTAATTGTCATAATAGTGCAATACACATACTTTACTTTTGAGTATTTGAAAGATAGACTTTCCATAAAATACTAGATAACTGTAAAGCAACTATACTCCAATAAAGATTAATTTAAAAGAAGATGCAGAGTCTCATGATTTCTCTGGTGGTCCAGTGGTTAAGACTTCATGCTTCCATTGTAGGGGGTGTGAGTTTGATCCATGATTGGTGAACTAGGAACCAAACAAAGAAAAAGTACCAGATATAGTTCCATTTGACTATCATTTCATTTGACTATTATTTTACTCTCATCATTTGCCTTCTCCTATATTTTTGAATTGAGCAATAAATATCTAATTTTAAATACAATGCCCTTGGTTTAGAATTACAATAAAAATTGTAAACGTTTATTTTAGGATAATGACATTTAATTAATTTGTTTTATTTCCTACTGTCTAAATTATGGCTACACTGATAACTTGGAATAACTGCACCTGTTAAAGTCAAGTCTAAATTTCAAATACTGGAATTATTTACCATGATAATGGAGCTCAGTAAACTACAACATGGATGTGAAAAGAAAAATTTCTTTGGTCCTGTGATGACAAATATTTTACAAACCTGCTACTTTTAGATGAAACTATAAAGGTATTTCACAAGCTGACTTAGATCAAATGAAACAGGATTGTAAAGTTCTTTTCATTAAAAACACATTATTTCAAGTCCACAACTGGAAGAATAATTAAGTTTTATTGGAGGTGCAGACTTCCAGATATGAAAATAAAAGTGGAAGTGAAAATGTTAGTTGCTTAGTCATATTCAACTCTTTCTTTGCGGATTGTAACCCACCAGGTTCCTCTTTCTTTGGAAATCTCCAGGCAAGAATACTGGAGGGGATTGCTGTTCCCTTCTCCAGGGGTCCTTCCTGACCCAGGGATTGAACCCCCGTCTCCTGAATCGCAGACAGATTCTTTGCCATTTGAGCCACTAGGGAAGCCCAGATATGAAAATAGCTCTGCTTATTTCAATCAGCTGTTACATTTTAAAGATGTTTATTTAGTATATAAGGACTCTTAATTTACAGTATTTGTGCCTTGCCATCCTCTTCCTACATGAAAGAGCTATGTTTACACAATTAGTCAAAAGTTCATCAAGAATAATAGGCAATATTTGCAAACACCAGATATCATGGAATTTACTAACCTAAAATGTTTTCTCAATATTTGTCTTTGAAATTTATCAGGAAGTGACAAAAATAGGTGCCTGTGAAAGTGTTCTCACTGTAAACAATTAATTGTGTAGTATTATTGTTTAGTTCATAAAATCTAAGATCAATTTTATTCATTTATGAATTTCATTAAAGCAAAATAATTTTTAAATTTAAATGACT
Source organism: Moschus berezovskii (assembly GCF_049115385.1). Taxonomy (NCBI): domain Eukaryota; kingdom Metazoa; phylum Chordata; class Mammalia; order Artiodactyla; family Moschidae; genus Moschus; species Moschus berezovskii. The sequence goes on from NC_142461.1 coordinate 54,209,459, forward strand.
TTTCCTTGGTAAAATGTTTTTTAAGAAACTATGTTGTTAATAAGACTGTGATGATCATTTTATATTTAATTATGTATTTTTCTAACTAAATTGTTTTTCTTCAGTGAATTTTACTAATTTATGCATTTGCCCTTGACACAGTAATAATGACAAACTCAGCATTTATTATGTTCTTCAGTTCAGTTCAGTTCAGTTCAGTTGCTCAGTCATGTCCGACTCTCCGCGACCCCATGAATCACAGCACGCTAGGCCTCCCTGTCCATCACCAACTCCCGGAGTACACTCAAACTCATGTCCACAGAGTCAGTGATGCCATCCAGCCATCTCATTCTCCGTCGTCCCCTTCTCCTCCCGCCCCCAACCTTTCCCAGCATCAGAGTCTTTTCCAGTGAGTCAACTCGTCGCATGAGGTGGCCAAAGTATTGCAGTTTCAGCTTTAGCATCAGTCCTTACATGTGTCTTATATACATCAGTGAATACATCGATTAGTCCACATATTCACAAGTGATTTCAACTTGGCTACAACATTTCCGTGATACAATATGATTTGATAATATTATCAGTTACTAGTAACCAACAACAAAGAGATGTTTTACGCTGGGTTGTAACATTAGCATGAGAAAATAGACCAAATTAAAATGTGACAATAAGTAGTGTCTTTAAAGATCCTTTTAAACTCCCATACAGCTTCAATGCAAAAATAGAACATCATTAGTTCTTAGAAAGATTTAGAGTAATATCAAACTGCATAGGATCACTTAAAATAACCCTCATCATTTTTGCTAGACATATGAGTAATCTCAAGATACCAAAGGTTAAATGTATACCTGAAAAGAGAAAAGCATTGTGCTATATTCAGATGCTGAATGTGAAGGAGCCCAGGATGTCTATGCAAGCAATACCTATTGTAAAATGTGGACATGAGTTTGAGCAAACTCTGGGAGAGGGTGAAAGATGTGGAAGCCTGGTGTGCATGGGATTGCAAGAATCAAACACTACTTAGTGACTGAACAGCAACTGTAAAGTGGGTAATCAGAGCTCCCTTGAAGAATTTCTCTTTCTTATATAAAAATTCTCAAAATGCAAAAACACTCTTGGAATTGACAAAACAAAATATTCACACTCAGATAAATAAGAAAAATTGTGTTAACATGGCAAACCAATATATGTATTTCCTTTTACATATATTAAGGAAGAGATGTATCAAATTACCTACGGCAAATCATATCATTTTTCTTAAATATGGTATGGCTATATTATTCACAAATTATTCTATTTGTCCCCAGAAATCCCTGAATTTGGTAATTAGCATCCAAAGTTTGTTTTGTTTGTTTGTTTGTAGTTTTTTTGTTTTTGTTTTTTACTAGAAATAAGGACCAGAATATGGGCCATAATACCTGTGTTTGGATCCTAGCCCTAATACCATCTATTCTAGACCATTCAGATATGACCTAAATCAAATCCCTTATGATTATACAGTGGAAGTGAGAAATAGATTTAAGGGAATAGATCTGATAGATAGAGTGTCTGATAAACTCTGGACGGAGGTTCGTGACATCGTACAGGAGACAGGGACCAAGACCATCCCCATGGAAAAGAAATGCAAAAAAGCAAATGGCTGTCTGAGGAGGCCTTACAAATAGCTGTGAAAAGAGAAGCTAAAAGCAAAGGAGAAAAGGGAAGATATAACCATCTGAATGCAAAGTTCCAAAGAATAGCAAGGAGAGATTAAAAAAAAGTCTTCCTCAGCGATCAATGCAAAGCAATAGAGGAAAGGAACAGAATAGGAAAGAGAAGAGAACTCTTCAAGAAAATTAGAGATATCAAGGGAACACGCAAAGATGGGCTCGACAAAGGACAAAAATTGTATGGACCTAACAGAAGTAGAAGATATTAAGAAGAGGTGGCAAGAATACACAGAAGAACTGTACAAAAAAGATCTTCATGACCAAGATAATCACGATGGCGTGATCACTCAATCTTGGAATATGAAGTCAAATGGGCCTTAGAGAGCATCACTACGAACAAAGCTAGTGGAGGTGACGGAATTCCAATTGAGCTATTTCAAATCCTGAAAGATGATGCTGTGAAAATGCTGCACTCAATATGCCAGCAAATTTGGAAAACTCAGCAGTGGCCACAGGACTGGAAAAGGTCAGTCTTCATTCCAATCCCAAAGAAAGGCAATGCCAAAGAATGCTCAAACTACTGCACAATTGCACTCATCTCACACGTTAGTAAAGTCATGCTCAAAATTCTCCAAGCCAGGCTTCAGCAATATGTGAACTGTGAAATTCCAGATGTTCAAGCATGTTTTAGAAAAGGCAGAGGAACCAGAGCTCAATTGCCAACATCTGTTGGATAATGGAAAAAGCAAGAGAGTTCCAGAGAAACATCTATCTCTGCTTCATTGACTATGCCAAAGCCTTTGACTGTGTGGATCACAAACTGAAAGAGATGGGAATACCAGACCACCTGACCTGCCTCTTGAGAAACCTGTATGCAGTTCAGGAAACAACAGTTAGAACTGGACATGGAACAACAGACTGGTTCCAAATAGGAAAAGGAGTACATCAAGACTGTATATTGTCACCCTGCTTATTATATGCAGAGTACATTATGAGGAACACTGGGCTGGAAGAAGCACAAGCTGGAATCAAGATTTCCGGGAGAAATATCGATAACCTCAGATATGCAGATGACACCACCCTTATGGCAGAAAGTGAAGAGGAACTCAAAAGCCTCTTGGTGAAAGTGAAAGAGGAGAGTGAAAAAGTTGGCTTGAAGCTCAATATTCAGAAAACGCAGATCATGGCATCTGGTCCCATCACTTCATGGGAAATAGATGGGGAAACATTGGAAACAGTGTCAGAGTTTATTTTTGGGGGCTCCAAAATCACTGTGGATGCTGATTGCAGCCATGAAATTAAAAGACGCTTACTCCTTGGAAGGAAGGTTATGACCAACCTAGATAGCATATTAAAAAGCAGAGACATTACTTTGGCAACCAATGTCCGTCTAGTCAAGGCTATGGTTTTCCCAGTGGTCATGTATAGATGTGAGAGTTGGACTGTGAAGAAAGCTGATTGTCGAAGAATTGATGCTTTTGAACTGTGGTGCTGGAGAATACTCTTGAGAGTCCCCTGGACTGCAAGGAGATCCAACCAGTCCATTCTAAAGGAGATCAGTCCTGGGTGTTCATTGGAAGGACTGATGCTAAAGCTGAAACTCCAATACTTTGCCCACCTCATGCAAAGAGTTGACTCACTGGAAAAGACTCTGATGCTGGGAAGGATTGGGGTCAGGGGGAGAAGGGAACGACAGAGAATAAGATGACTGGATGGTATCACCGACTCGATGGACATGAGTTTGAGTGAACTCCGGGAGTTGATGATGGACAGGGATGCCTGGCGTGCTGTGATTCATGGGGTCGCAAAGAGTCGGACACAACTGAGCGACTGAACTGAACTGAACTGAAGGTATTTACTTAACTCTTGTACATTAGGTTCCTCATATACACAGAATGATAAAAAGTATTTAATTTATTTTATAGCCATAAGAATTAAAGTAATAAATTCATATAAAGTACTTAGAAGAGCAACTGACACCGTAAGAGGTAAATAACTTTTTACTATTATGTTTCCAGGACATTATGTAATAAATGTAGCTCTCAGTTACTGTGTTGAGAAGAGTAACTAAAAGCATTGGTACATCAAGCATTTGCAATCCATTTAAGGAATAGCCTTAAAGGCTGCTACTTATGAAAAAATAAACTAAAAATTTCAAAGTGAACTAGTCTACAAATTGATTTATTAGAAAATGTTCTTAATGCTCCCACATCATATGTTTCTTGAATTGTATCAAACCGCACTTGTTTGTGAGCTCTATTACATTTGGCTATATCTATACACAGTAAGAAAGTACTGCAGTGAATTTGATTGAACTATATGAAGACATACATCCAATGACACAAATGTTCCTTACATTTCTAACTTTTAATTAATAGAAGCCAGTATGCTATTTATTCGCTGTGCATGTGCCTCAGCAGATTTTCCTAATTACATATTTTCTAAAGTGTACATTCTACCTCCCTAGTTAGAATTTAATACTCGAGAACCAAGGAGGGAGAAAAAGTGGAAACCCATGCTAAGCAATAGGAAACCAGGAATAGGAAGCCAGGAATCCCTTAAGGCACTGAAATTCTCCCACACTCAGAGACAGCATGTGGCCCTGGAGCACCTACAAAAGACCTCCCACTACAATGAGCAAATCCAGCTCTTGGGGAGCTTTTGTTACCTGCTGATCTTGAGAATCCCCTCCCAACCAAGAGACACAGGGAAGCAGTAGTGTTAGAACAGGCAGGCAAGAAAGATCCAGCTACAGTGAGTGCCCAGTCCAGGAAATCCCTTTGTCACTATAAACCCAATAGTTGTTTTCTCTCAGAGGTACCAGGCAAGCAAGCAGTACCAGCAAGCTTGATCTGGTCACTAGGACACAGCCTAGGACGTACTTTTCATCCCTGCTCAAAGCAGAAGAGATCATCTATAACTGGTAACAGATCTGGGAAGAGCTCTTAAGTCTGCTGGGCTGGTGACACCTTTTCCTCACTAGAGCACCAGGCAGCCTTGCCTGAGAAGCAAAATCCATCTTGGAAAACAGTTCTAGCAAGAAACAATGGGAGGTCCACCAGTAAGAGGTAAGCCAAGCAGATGAACATAGCACCACAGAGACCCTGATAATTAAGTTTCATTGGAATCACAGTTCACAAATTTAGACATAGACCTGAATGCTAAACATAAACAAGTTGAGTGCTTGCTGAATAAGTTGTTTAAATAAAGCCAACAGTTTTCAACAGTCTCCTAACATAATATCCAAGATGTCTAGGATGTTTATTAAGAAGTGACTATAAAAAAAATCAGTAAAATCACAAATAAATTGAGTAAAAATAATCAACTGAACTTAATGTCAAGATAAGTAAGATTTTGGAAATATCTGACAAAAATTTTAAAGCAGGCATCCTAAAAACGCTTCAATAAGTAATTTCAAATGATCTTCAAACAATAAGTATAAAATCTAAGCAAAGAAAAGGATGAAAGGAAAAGAATGAAATTTTTAAAAATCACAGAACTGATTTTTTTTTATTTTTGAAATAAAAAAATCACAGAAAAATAAAATAAGAAACTTGCTCATTGGGCTCAATAATAAAATGGAGAAAATAGAGGATAAAATCAATGAGCTCAAAGACAGGAAAAAAAGATTTATTTAAAAACAAAACAAAATAACTTTAAAAATTCTAAAGACCTTTGTTGTTATTTAGTTGCTAAGTTAAGTCCAGCTCTTTTGCAACCCCATGGACTGTAGCCCACTAGGCTCCTCTGCCATGGGATATCCCAAGCAAGAATATTCAAGTGGGTTATTATTTCCTTCTCCAGGGGATCTTCCCCATCCAGGGATCGAAGCCATGTTTCCTTCATTGGCAGGTGGGTTCTTTATCACTGAGCAACCTGGGAAGCCAACCTTTGGAGGAAATTTCTGGGAATCTAGAGATTCCCATTTCTTAGAATTAACACCAAAAGCATGACATATGTAAACATATGAGATATACTGCAGCCAACATTAACAACTTTTATCTTGAGCTGCTGCTGCTGCTGCTGCTAAGTCACTTCAGTCATGTCCAACTCTGTGCGACCCTAGAGACTGCAGCCCACCAGGCTCCCCCATCCCTGGGATTCTCCAGGCAAGAACACTGGAGTTGGTTGCCATTTCCTTCTCCAATGCATGAAAGTGAAAAGTGAAAGTGAGGTCGCTCAGTCGTGTCCAACTCTTAGCGAACCCGTGGACTTCAGCCTACCAGGCTCCTCCATCCATGGGATTTTCCAGGCAAGAGTACTGGAGTAGGGTGCCATCGTCCTCTCCTTATCTTGAGCAAAACCATGTAAATATGATAACGATATGAACAACAGATTGGGATAAAATGTATGCAAACCACATATCAAACAAAAAACAAGTATCTAGAATATATTTTTAAATTCTCAAAAATCACCAATGAAAAGACAAGCAGCCCACATATAAACTGAGCGAAAGACATAAACAGAAACTTAACCAATGAGGTTGTACATTTTTATATCTTTTAAACTTTTTATAAGCATATAAAAAGATAGCATCACTAGTCAATAGGAGAATGTAAATTAAAACTACCATGAAGTATGACTATATATCCTATTGTGAAATGAAAATATCTCCTCCCATAACAATAAAGAAGAAATGTCACAACCATCAGTGATTTCTGACCTTCAAATGTGAATGAAAGCTCTCAAAATTGAGATCCAGAAGATGCCACCATCACCCAGGCTGATTGATGAGGAACTGGGGGAGTGGTGGAGGGGTGGCGCAGAAATAAAAGCAGCAGCTCTCTGACACATCTGCTATCCTTAAGGTGAACAAGGAAACAGGATTTGGCCCCAGATAACTCAGGTGCAAATGAAAGTAGTGAATTTAGTGAGCCCAGAGGCTTGCATCTGCCCATACATAGAATGAGAAATTGCTTAACTAGATATCTGATCTTTGATGTTCAGACTAACTTCTCCCTTTGTTGCAAACTTGTGTACATTCTGACTCTCCCTCCTTGGAAGAGTTTTCTCAGAGTTACTAAGATGCTGTCTCCTGGCTCAGAGTAAAATAGCTCTCTACTTTCAGGTTGTGACTAATTTTTAGTCAACATTATCATAGCTAAAATAAAAAAAAAAAAGAATAGAGACAATAAGGATGTGGAGAAAGTGGAATATTCATACACTACAGGTGGGGGATGTAAAAAATGGGCTGTAGCCTACCAGGCTCCTCTGTCCATGGAATTTTCCAGGCAAGAATATTAGAGTGGGTTGCCATATCCTACTCTAGGGGATCCTCCCAAGCCAGGGATAGAACCTGTGTCTCTTCCATCTCCTGCATTGACATGCAGATTCTTTATCACTGCACCACCTGGGAAACCCAGACATACCTTTTGGGGAAATACAACTCAAACCACAAATTCTATCTACCTATCTGTCACTGATGCATTCATCCCTCCAACTACTTATCTCACTCCCTGTCTGTCTTCACCTATCACCTAATATTACAGTTGAATTGAAAAAAAAAAAAAAATGAGTGTCTCAGGGACATATATTAGAATGTTTATTAAAACTGAAAAACAAGGGCAGATGATTTTCTTACCATAAATCTGAGATGAATATTTCATTTTGCAAAGAGAATTGGCTTTTCAATTAGGATTGGTATGGTCATGTACTGGTGGCTCAGATGGTAAAGCATTTGCCCGCAATGCAGGAGACCTGGGCTCGATCCCTGAGTCTGGAAGTTCCCCTGGAGAAGGGAATGTCAATGCACTCCAGTATTCTTGCCTGGAAAATCCCATGAACAGAAAAGCCAGATGGGCTACAGTCCATGGAGTCTCAGACTCAGACATGACTAAGCAACCCACACACTCTAAGTTTCAATTAGTTTAAATACATAGATAAAATATCTTTAAAGCATATTAGAGGATAAAAATATTCTATTGTGTCTTTGATTGCTGTTACTTATTCTGAAAAAATTGCCATGTACATTCTTTCTATCAAAGATTTCTATTTGAAATCTATGCTGTTTGGACATTATATTCTCATTTTACTTCTCTTTATGCTTATTCACTTATCCTGATTCTTAGGATCTTTAAAGGAAATATTGCCATCATAACATTTTTGTGTTTGCCACAGAAAGGAATTTTTTAATTTGTGCTTTTGTTCTGTATCTTCGGGGCCTTTATTCTTTTTCTAGTGGTTGTAAAATTATTTATGAGATCTATACTTGTCTTTTTATATTCATATTCTTTCAAATAAGAGTAGATCAATTCAGCACCTGCCCTCCCACACACAGTTTTTTTGTCAGTGTTTGAGGAGTTCTTTAATATCTTTTCTGCCCTCCAATCTTTTTCTGTCTAATTATGTTTGAAATCATGTTCTTTATATTCATTCATGTTAGTATGGCATAGGGTCTTCCCTGGTGGCTCAGACACTAAAGAATCTGCTTGTAATGCAGGAGACCTGGATGCAATGTCTGGGTTGAGGAGATCCTCTGGGGAAGGGAATGGCTATCCACTCTAGTATAGTTACCTAGAGAATTCCATGGTCAGAGGAGCCTGGTGGCTTACGGTCCACTGGGTCTCAGAGTCAGACATGACTGAGCAACGAACCCACACAGTACGGTATAAATGTTATACCATAAACATTATACACAGAAACTAAATTTCTGTGCCTGAAAGTCATTCAGTATGTTGGGCAGAGACACACTGGATCAGGCTCTTCTCAAGCTGTGGTTGTTCTGGAATCAGGTGCATTTGACAACTCTCTGCTCACTGCAGTTTAATATATAACACATTCATTCAGACACAGGTTTATGCTCTTGCAAATTTCAATCCTTACAAAATTTATTTTCTGACACAAACTATGATTTTTTATATTAAATGCACTAAGACCTCTTCTTTCCTGTTAGGAGAGAGAAAAAACATCTCTCCTAACATGTTTTCACCTAGACTGTATCTAAAGAGGTGTACAAAGAGATCTCTTGGGAAGATTTACTGACTTTTATGCTAATCATGACTTGACATCTGATTTTCTGATCATTGTTATGCCACCCTTCCCCACTTAGGGGAGCTAGTGGCAAGAATTGAACAAGGCTGCCCTTATTTTGATTTAGAGGACAGAGTACAGGTAAATCAGCCATACAAAAGCACTAATGATGCAATCAGTGGGCATTATTTTAGATAATTCCCTGAAAAGAAATTTTAAAAAATAAGAACATTATCAACAGCTGTCTACAGAATGATAATTATGAAGATGTTTTCAGAGTCTACTGGTTTGCTACAAAATATACTTATGATTTTATATTTAATTTCATTTCAGGAAAGTTCTAAAGCTGTGGGCCAAAAAATCACTTATATTTTTAAATACAAAAGTGAAGTAAAAAATTCAGCCAAAAAGGAATATAAATATACAGAGAAAATGAGGACAGAGTGCATGAGAATACAACTCTGCAGGTTAGAAGAAAGAGTCAGCATATTTAACAGGCCAGATTAAAACAAAGAGTTAAATAATTTCATGAGAAAACTAAACCTAATTTTTAGAAGAATTTTTTTTTTCTAATATCGATTTCTAATGTTTCAAGTGTGACATTCTTAGAAAGGATACCGGGTGACCTAATATATGCCTGTCACAAGTCTATCTTTAAACAGGTGCAGTAAGAGATTGTGTATGGTTATTTATTGTCATACCCTGAAACAGAAATCAAGGGAGCAGCATTAAACTTTTAGAAAGGGTATTCTGAAAAGTGTAAACATTATTGTCTGTGAACTTGTAATAGATGTAGTAGGTAACCCAAGCACAACACAAAATGTTTACATAAAAACAGTACCAAACTGTGATTTCTTGCCTTATTCCCACTGGTTAGATCAACATAGCTATTTTCTATTGATACATTGGCCTTATTTTGACCACCTGAGATGTTGGGGATGGCATTTATTCATTACATTTTAAGTGATTACATATTCAGATTGCCTAGGATGGTCCTGAATTAAGCCTGCAACCTCAGCATAGTTATTAATAGCCCTCTTTTATTTTTAACAGTGACTAGATTTGGATGACGGAGAAGGCAATGGCAAGCCACTCCAGTACTCTTGCCTAGAAAATCCCATGGATAGAGGAGCCTGGTAGGCTGAGTCCATGGGGTCACTCAGTCGGACACGACTGAGAGACCTCACTTTCACTTTTCACTTTCACGCATTGGAGAAGGAAATGGCAACCCACTCCAGTGTTCTTGCCTGGAGAATCCCAGGGACGGGGGAACCTGACGCGCTGCCATCTATGGGGTCGCACAGAGTCGGACACGACTGAAGCGACTTAGCAGCAGCAGCAGCAGCAGATTTGGATGATGAATTACTTTGCTCCCCCTTTTGATAGGTTTGTGATGCAGTCGTCTGTGTCTTAACCATCACCATCACGTCATTACTTTTTCAGTCTGATCACTGCTGTGCCACACAGTTTTCTTGTTCCTACTCACTTTTGCTATCACACCTGATTTTTACCATTACTCCTTTATAAATTGATATAAAAGGTGACTAACAGCATGTACAGTATTCTTGCCTGGAGAATCCCATGAACAGAGAAGCCTGGCAGGCTACAGTCATTGGGTCATGAGTCGAATACAACTTAGTGACTAAACCATCACCACCTCTGTGGGGCAGTCAACTGCTAGCGTTCAGATTTTTCTTTGATTTCCTATTAGCTGCATACCTCAACAAGTTACTCCCTTCCGTGACTTGATTTCAGTTCAGTTCAGTTCAGTCACTCAGTCATGTCTGACTCTTTGTGACCCCATGAATCACAGCACGCCAGGCCTCCCTGTCCATCACCAACTCCCGGAGTTCACTCAAACTCATGTCCATCGAGTCCGTGATGCCATCCAGCCATCTCATCCTCTGTCGTCCCCTTCTCCTCCTGCCCCCAATACCTCCCAGCATCAGGGTCTTTTCCAATGAGTCAGCTCTTCACATGAGGTGGCCAAAGTATTGGAGTTTCAGCTTAAACAACAGGCCTTCCAATGAACACCAGGGCTGATCTCCTTTAGGATGGACTGGTTGGATCTCTTTGCAGTCCAAGGGACTCTCAAGAGTCTTCTCCAACACCGCACTTCAAAAGCATCAATTCTTTGGTGCTCAGTTTTCTTCACAGTCCAACTCTCACATCCATACATGACCACTGGAAAAACTATAGCTTTGACTAGATGGACTTTTGTTGGCAAAGTAATGTCTCTGCTTTTTAACATGCTATCTAGGTTGGTCATAACTTTCCTTCCAAGGAGTAAGCGTCTTTTAATTTCATGGCTGCAGTCACCAACAGCAGTGATTTTGGAACCCCTGAAATAAAGTCAGCCACTGTTTCCAATGTTTCCCCATCTATTTGCCATGAAGTGATGGGACCCAATGCCATGATCTTAGTTTTCTGAATGTTGAGCTTTAAACTAACCTTTTCACTCTCCTCTTTCACTTTCATCAAGAAGCTTTTTAGTACCTCTTCACTTTCTGCCATAAGGGTGGTGTCATCTGCATATCTTAGTCACCTATAAAATGGTAAGGACAATAATATCTATTGTAACTGTGCAGAGTGGAAAAACACTGAGAAGCTGGGACTTAATGAGCATGTCACCAGATGGGTGTTTCAGTCCTGGCTGTACCCAACCTCTCTTTTTATGTCAAACAGTCTGAATCAGTTTCCAGGTTTGGGATTTCTTGAAACATTTCCTTGTTTATAACCTTTCTTTCCACTGTCCTCTCCTGTCATGTCTTGAACCCATGGCCCAATCTTGCTCTTTCTCACAACTCAGGGGAGCCTCCCTCAGGAAATTAATTTTCCTGAGCTACTCAAAAGTCAAGAAAATCCTAAACTGTATGGTGCCAAAAAAGAAGAGAGATTTTACTTTTCTTTACACCAGTTCTAAGGTTCATGGGAAGTTGCAATTTTAAAGAGGAATTATCATGCTAATGTACAGAAAAATGAAGCAAAAATATCAAGTGATAACCTGAATCAGTATAACAAAAGGGATAAAGAGGGAGGTTATTGGAAACCAATGTCTGAATATCTGCAATATAGTTTAAACTTGACCCACAAAATATGGGGTCTTCAGCCACTAAGATGTATACTGATCTTTGTAAGCAGATAAGGCTGAAACTGTTCACATTCTGCCAGTTGTTGCTTACATTGTACATCAAAGAGTTGATGAAGTCTAGGACTAAAGGTACTAGTTCCTTTATATATAAAAATACAAGGAAAGGGTCAGCTAAAAATTGTACTTCTTTGACCTCTAAGCTGTCTAGTTTAGTGCATTTGCTAACTGTTTGCTTTTTTAATAATAAGGCCATTATTAAAAAAAACACATTTAAAAATGAAAACTACCCCCAGGGAATATTTATAATATAAATAATAAACAAGGGGTAATAACTTGACTGTGATAAAATATATTTTGTAGACAAATTGCACATATATTTGCTTAGAAAAAAACTGAAGGGAAAAAAGTGAAATAAAAGACAACAAATAGATGAGCAAAACCAAGAAAATTTTGTAAACCATTATAAGAACAAAGAACAAGTAAATTTTGTTCAGATACATCGCTAAATTCATATTGTGTATGTGTCCTGTCTGGGAATGGATAACACACAGACAGGGGTCTCTAGTGCCAGTTTGCCAAGGGACAAATATTGGCAGAGGCAGATGTAACAAAACTAGTTAAAATGAAGATGTAACTTAGCTGGGTAGAAAAAAACCCAACAAACTTGTGAGTGTGTTACATGCAAAATACTGAAATATTCTTTCGGTATATGACAACCTATGAGAATTCCAAACCCCTTTTCTGCCAAGAAGTTTGCACATCTAAGAAAGCAGGTGATGCCTGGGGTGACCTTGCTATTGAAAAGAGGTGAATAGCCTACAGCAACAACAGGATCTTGACACTGAAGTTTAAATCTCTCATTGCAATCCTCTAAACATTTAGCCCAATAAACTGTTACATTTGTCAATTAGACAGAAATAGCTCATTCAATCTGGCATAGGATAAAAAAAAGTAAAGAAAGTGAAAAGAAGCAAACAATGCAATAAAGGGTTTACATAGTCGTCACTGCTTAGTTATAGTAGTCCAAACTGGCACAAAATGCAAGTTATGATATTAAAACCCCAATGATTTCAGATGCAGGCTATTTAGAATAATTTGATCCATCTTTCCAGGTCTAAAAAATGGATGGTAGCTCTTATTTTATGTTAGTAAAACTGATAAACTCTATTTAAGTGTCACATTCAATTTTTTTCTCTAAGATATGGTATTAAAATGATTCTGAAGCTTGTTTACTATTAGCAGTGAATATAATTACAGTATTGCTCATAAATTAGTAATGTATTGAGTATTTAATATTTGCAAAGCAATATACTAAATGCATTAAGCAGTGTCTAAATGCAGCATGCAGTATATTTAGTTAAATACTAAGAAAGCTAAGTAAGATAGGTAATACTATCACTATTTTGTGGAGCATAAAGCAGGCTTAAAGAGATCAGTTCAGTTCAGTTCAGTCACTCAGTCACGTCCGACTCTTTGCAACCCTATGGACTGTAGCAGGATAGCCTTCCCGGTCCATCACCACCTCCTAGAGCTTATTCAAACTCATGTCCATTGAGTCAGTGATTCCATTCAACCATCAAATCCTCTGTCATTCCTTTCTCCTGCCTTCAATCTTTCCCAGCATCAGGGTATTCTGCACTGAGTCAGTTCTTTGCACCAGGTGGCCAAAGTATTGGAGTTTTAGCTCCAGTATCAGTCCTTCCAATGAAGATTCAGGACTGATTTCCTTTAGAATGGACTGGTTGGATCTCCTTGCTATCCAAGGGACTCTCAAGAATCTTCTCTAACACCACAGTTCAAAAGCATCAATTCCTCTGTGTTTAGCCTTCTTTATAGTCCAACTCTCAGATCCATACATGACTATTATTTAAAGATGTAGAGATTGTTAGGAAGTAGCACTCTGTTTGAATCTAACAACAGAGTAAAAGATAAAATCCACCATACTAATATTACAGACACTGAAAGTAAACCAATCAGAATCTCACTTAAACCTTTCCTGACACAGACATATGTTGTATTAAATACAGATACATTACAGTATTGTGTCTGAGGAGGCCTTACAAATAGCTGTGAAAAGAAGAGAAGCGAAAAGTAAAGGAGAAAAGGAAAGATATAAGCATCTGATGCAGAGTTCCAAAGAATAGCAAGGAGAGAGAAGAAAGCCTTCCTTCCTCAGCGATCAATGCAAAGAAATAGAGAAAAACAACAGAATAGGAAAGACAGGAGATCCCTTCAAGAAAATTAGAGATATCAAGGGAACATTTCATGCAAAGATGGGCTCGATAAAGGACAGAAATGGTATGGACCTAAAATAAGCAGAAGATATTAAGAAGAGGTGGCAAGGATACACAGACATTGTACAAAAAAGATCTTCACGATGAAGATAATCACAATGGCGTGATCACTCATCTGGAGTCAGACATCTTGGAATGTGAAGTCAAGTGGGCCTTAGAGAGCATCACTATGAACAAAGCTAGTGGAGGTGATGGAATTCCAGTTGAGCTATTTCAAATCCTGAAAAATGATGCTGTGAAAGTGCTGCACTCAATATGCCAGCAAATTTGGAAAACTCAACAGTGAGTGGCCACAGGACTGGAAAAGGTCAGTCTTCATTCCAATCCCAAAGAAAGGCAATGCCAAAGAATGCTCAAACTACTGCACAATTGCACTCATCTCACACGTTAGTAAAGTCATGCTCAAAATTCTCCAAGCCAGGCTTCAGCAATATGTGAACCGTGAACTCCCAGATGTTTAAGCAGGTTTTAGAAAAGGCAGAGGAACCAGAGATCAAATAGCCAACATCCACTGGATCATGGAGAAAGCAAGAGAGTTCCAGAAAAACATCTATTTCTGCTTTATTGACTATGCCAAAGCCTTTGACTGTGTGGATCACAAAAACTGTGGAACATTCTGAAAGAGATGGGAATCCCAGACCACCTGACCTGCCTTTTGAGAAACGTGTATGCAGTTCAGGAAGCAACAGTTAGAACTGTACATGGACCAATAGACTGGTTCCAAATAGGAAAATGTTCGTCAAGGCTGTATATTGTCACCTTGCTTATTTAACTTATATGCAGAGTACATCATGAGGAACGTTGGGCTGGAAGAAGCACAAGCTGGAACCAAGATTTCTGGGAGAAATATCAATAACCTCAGATATGCAGATGACACCACCCTTATGGTAGAAAGTGAAGAGAAACTCAAAAGCCTCTTGATGAAAGTGAAAGAGGAGAGTGAAAAGTTTGGCTTGAAGCTCAACATTCAGAAAAGAAAGATCATGGCATCTGGTCCCATCACTTCATGGGAAATAGATGGGGAAACAGTGGAAACAGTGTCAGACTTTATTTTTGGGGGCTCCAAAATCACTGCAGATGCTGATTTCAGCCAGGAAATTAAAAGACGCTTACTCCTTGGAAGGAAAGTTATGACCAACCTAGATAGTATATTAAAAAGCAGAGACATTACTTTACCAACCAATGTCTGTCTAGTCAAGGCTATGGTTTTTCCCGTGGTCGTGTATGGATGTGAGAGTTGGACTGTGAAGAAAGTTGACCAATGAAGAATTGATGCTTTTGAACTGTGGTGCTGGAGAAAACTCTTGAGAGTCCCTTGGACTGCAAGGAGATCCAACCAGTCCATTCTAAAGGAGATCAATCCTGGGTGTTCATTGGAAGGACTGATGCTAAAGCTGAAACTCCAATACTTTGGCCACCTCATGCGTCAAGTTGACTCACTGGAAAAGAGTCTGATGCTAGGAACAATTGGGGGTGGGGAGAGACGGGAATGACAGAGAATGAGATGGCTGGATGGCATCACCGACTCGATGGACATGAGTTTGAGTGAACTCCAGGATTTGGTGATGAACAGGGAGGCCTGGTGTGCTGTGATCCATGGGGTCGCAAAGAGTCGGACACTACTGAGCGAATGAACTGAACTGATTGTGTCCACTGCACTAGAGATAGCTGAGTGGTAGAAAAAGTGAATCAGTTTCCAATATTTTAAAGATTAAATTATAGAATAAGTAATGCATATACACACTACAATCATATATCATTTTGGATTTTAACTTCTATAAATTTATCTATAGGATCATTGCTGAGACAAAGAGTGAGGGAGAGAGATTTGTGTGAGGATACACACAAGAAAAGCAAAGTATAGGAAGAGTAATAAATAAAATATCTTTTATTTTTCCTGTCCTTAATTGTTCTGACAAGTCTGTTTAAAATAATAATAATAATTTGATGATTATAACTTTTCAGTTTATTAATAAATAAAATTAATGATAGCAATGATACAAGGGATGAGATTATATAAGAGTAATAATTTATTTTTCTGTGGTATTTGCACTAGCTTGTTAAATGGCATAAAATTACTGTAAAGTCAGCATCATATTACTAGAAAGTCAACCTGACTTAGTTGTAAAGTATATTGCAAGTTCTACAACAACCACTTTAAAGTGTGGAAAGATTAAGATAATCCATATGCTTAAAAAGGAGAGTAAAATGAAATCATACAAAATTCTCAATTAGAAATACCGAACACTTAATGAAAAATAGAAAATAAAATAAAATAA
This sequence comes from Moschus berezovskii, assembly GCF_049115385.1. Lineage (NCBI taxonomy): Eukaryota > Metazoa > Chordata > Mammalia > Artiodactyla > Moschidae > Moschus > Moschus berezovskii. Next base: position 54,225,720 of record NC_142461.1, read on the forward strand.
AAATGCCAGAAATGAAAAGTACCGTTAGTATTGCATTTTAATAATACACTAATAGGAGAAGAAAAAAATGTGTGAGCTTGAAAACAAGTCAATGAAAATTATTTGTTCTGAATAATAGTGAAAAATAAAATGTATTAATAAATATAGCAAAACACTTGAAGCCATTCAGGACAGAATTTTCTAAAAACATTGAATGGCGTAGGGGATTCCTTGGCTGTCCAGTGGTTAGGACTCCCTGCTTTCACTGCCTAAGGGTGAGTTTGATTTATCATCAGAGAACTAAGATCCCAAAAGCTGTGCAGCATGGCCAAATAAATAAAGAAAAAAGAAAAAGAACAAAAATAATGAAGGGCATAAATCCAGAGAGGCAACAAGTTCTGTGAACCCCAAGAAGGATGCATGAGTGTGTACTTAGTCATTAAGTCACATCCCACTCTTTGTGACTTTATGGTCTGTAGCCCACCAAGCTCCTCTGTCCATGGGATTTTTCAGGCAAGAATACTAGAATGGATTGCCATTTCCTCCTCCAGGACATCTTTCCAACCCAGGGGTGAAACCCATGTCTCCTGTGTTTTCTGTATTGGCAGGTGGATTTTTTTTTAACCACTGAACTACCAAGAAGGATTAAAACAGATAAACACGAATTTTGCCATGTGAATAGCAAAATTCCTAAGAACCAAAAAACAAAACAAAACAAAAAACCCTAAATTTGAAAGATGCGTTTGTTAAACTTTTGCTTCTCATGCTCAGATTTTTAATGAAATAGCATTGAACAGAAAATTAATTTGTAAAGACATAATAACAGGGTGGCCTGGCATGCTGTGATTCATGGGGTCGCAAAGAGTCAGACACGACTGAGCAACTGAACTGAACTGAACTGCAACTGAACTGAGTAACAGTTTGGGGTCCTTCAACCTGTTTATAAATAGACCCTACTATTTATGTAGATATCCTTTAATTTCTCCTCAGTGCAAAATATTTTAGATTAAGATACAGTACAAATCATATGACAAATACAAAATTCACACATTAAATATAAAGCCACACTTTGGTGATAAAAGGGTGGAAAAAGTTGCACTCTGTAAGCATGAGTCAAAGAAAATCTGATGAATATATGATAAACTAGTTAAACTTTAACTTATGAAACCCTACTAGAGATGAGGATATATAGTTTAAAATGATAACAATGTCAACTTGACAGTTAAGTATTTCAATTCTCAAATCATGTGCAATTAATAATATAGTTTTAAAGCACAAAAGCAGATATTAATGAAAACATCAGAGTAGATAACTCCAAAGATCTGACCCTCATAGCATCACCAAGTGAAAGTGGCTTCAGCTCAGTTCAGTTCAGTTCAATTCAGTCGCTCAGTCGTGTCCGACTCTTTGTGACCCCGTGAATCACAGCAAGCCAGGCCTCCCTGTCCATCACTAACTCCCGGAGTTCACTCAAACCCATGTCCATCGAGTCGGTGATGCCATCCAGCCATCTCATTCTCTGTCGTCCCCTTCTCCTCCCGCCCCCAATCCTTCCCAGCATCGGAGTCTTTTCCAGTGAGTCAACTTGTCGCATGAAGTGGCTTAGTCGTTTCTAACTCTTTGTGACCTCATGGACTGTAGTCCATGGAATTCTCAGGACAGAATACTGGAGTGGATAGCCATTCCCTTTTCCAGGGGATCTTCCCAACCCAGGGATTGACCCAAGTCTTCCACAATGCAGGTGGCTTCTTTACCAGCTGAGCCACCAGAGAAGCCAGCAAAGAACAAAGCAAAATGTGTGAGAATCAAATCTGACCAACAAAATGGTCAAAAGTTTACAACAATCCAAATAAAATGCAGAGCCAAGAAAGAAAAGAAGCAAAAACTTAATAAGTTTCTTCTGGGTCCCCTTAATGTTAGGGATAAGCCAGTTCTTCTTTCCTGAAGGCAGCCTGTATTATCAGCAACAAGATAACAGGCCATAGATTCAGTCACAGATAAAGAGCAAACTCTGGTCTCTGAGCCCTGACTCTAAGCTCCTGGGAGAGAGAGTCTGATTGACTCAGCTTTCTGAGATGAGGAGGCAAGAGTGGCTTCAACCCTGGTTCAATAAGTTGAGTTCTTGGAAAGTGGGCCTCCTCATTGGAATCAGACTGTTAGACTGGGAAATATTCCTGTGGTGGCTGTCCCTGTGGACATCCCAGAGAAGTCTGACTGGTTAGATTCCCCACGGAGAATCTTATACTATTCACAGGCAAAATAAATGCAAATTTTATTCCTTTTAATAGGACACATTGATGTAAAATATGGAAAAATCAACATTTCTAGTAAGTAAAAATGTATCCTTCATTGTTAATATTTTTCACAACTAATGTAATAGAAGAAATTAATATGAAGAGGGAATTTCTGTTAAAGATAAATTAGTTTTGTTAAAACAGTATTCAATCCCCATCCTCATATATTTAAAAAAGTTGATCAGTGTCATGTCTAATACATTGTCCTTATTAGAACACAAAACAAGCATTTATAAGATATTCCTTTGACTTATTTTTTCAGATCTCCTTTTTTAAAAATTAAAAAAAAATTTTTTTAGGAACCCAGGTAGCTCTAGTGGTAAAGAACCTGCCAGCTAACACAGGAGACATAAAAGACTTGGGTTCCATCCCTAGGTTGAGAAGATCCCCTGGAGGAGGGCATGGCAACCCACTCTAGTATCTTGCTTGGAGAATCCCATGGGCAGTGGAGTGTGATGGGCTACAGTCCATGGAGTCACAAATAGTTGGACACGACTGAAGAGACTTAGCATGCACCCACAATCAGGTCTACTACAATATTTCATTAGAAGACACTTGCCAAATTTCTAGCTATAGCATAATAAATACAGTTTTTCAATTAAAAAAAGATGTACAACATGAGAGTTGTGAGTTAAGTTTTATTTGGGGCAAAATGAGGACTGCAGCCCTGGAAAGAACATCTCAGATAGCTCTGAGAGACTGCTCCAAAGTGGCAGTGGGGAAAGTCAATATATAAGGTTTTGGTGAAAGGGGTGTTCAATACCATGAAGCATTCATTTTACAAAGTTTTTTGTTGTTGTTGTTAGTCATGAGGATCTGATGTCACCATGAAAGGATTTAGTGCTTCTCTAGATATGAGGAGATGCAAGAATTGAGATCATAAGATCTGTTCCTAAAAGCACCCAACAATTTAAAGACCTGCCCCACCAGATTCCCTGGAGCACAGAGTGTCTCACTCCACCCTGAATTCCCTCAAGGGTTGTTGAAGGTCAATAGCTATAGCAGGATGGGGTTCAATCTCCACAGTGGCAGATGGCAAATGCTTTTTTTGTTCAGTCGTTCGCAATGCTCTTGGTAAGCACCAATTTGTAGTTGACAAGTTCATAATTGGGAATGCTAATGGTCCTATTTGAAAAAATACAAAGAAATGAGAATTAGTATTTGCTTTGGGTACAAGAAAACCATGCAAGCTATCTCTATGTTACTGTATTAAATATGGAAGGAATGAGAAAGTATATTTCCAATTTTTTCTGTAAGAAAAACCTCATCAAAAGAAGAAAAAAAGAGATGAGGGGATGGAGTAAAGGAGTCTGGTGTTAGGGAAAGGTGGTAGAGCACAGTCTGCCAGAATCCCCTGGCCTGCAAGAGGCTCATCTTGACCTTCAGGCCACCTGAAGTGGGGATGGGGCTCCAGGTGGGGTATGGGAGCTCCAGCCAGGATGACTGAGGCTTTTTGTAAGGACCCTCTGGGAAAGAAGGTCTGCATTAAATGCAATACTGATGACAACATCGGCAAACTTAAGAAGGTGATGATAGCCCAAACTGGCACTGGAAGGAACAATATTGTATTGAAGAAGTGGTACATGATTTTAAAGCACCATGTGTCTCTGGGGAACAATGAAATTCACAATGGAATGAATCTGGAGCTTTATTACCAATAGAACAGAATTCCTTCTTCCTACCCTTCCCTCTCCTCCCACCCTCATCCCCCACACTAATATGGATGCTTGTTTTTGGAAACTCATGTTATTGAACATTCAGAGGCTGATAAAAACAAGAAGAAAAACAGGTATTGTTACTACTTCCCTGTAGATTTCTCAACCTCATGGTGGCACAGCAGTAAAGAATCTGCCTACCAATAGAGGAGTTGCAAGAGATGCAGGTTAGATCTCTGGGTCAGAAAGATTCCCTGGAGTAGGAAATTGCAACCCACTCCAGTATGCTTGCCTGGAGAATCCCATGGACCAAGGAGCCTGACTGGCTGCAGTCTATGGGATCACAAAGAGTTAGTCACAACTGCGGATGCTGATTGCAGCATTGAAATTAAAAGACGCTTACTCCTTGGAAGGAAAGTTATGACCAAACTAGGCATCATATTAAAAAGCAGAGACATTACTTTGCCAACCAAGATCCATCTAGTCAAGTCTATGGTTTTTCCCGTGGTCATGTATGGATGTGAGAGTTGGACTGTGAAGAAAGCTGATCGCCAAAGAATTGATGCTTTTGAACTGTGGTGCTGGAGAAGACTCTTGAGAGTCCCTTGGACTGCAAGGAGATCCAACCAGTCCATTCTAAAGGAGAGCAATCCTGGGTGTTCATTGGAAGGACTGATGCTGAAGCTGAAACTGCAATACTTTGGCCACCTCATGCGACGAGTTGACTCACTGGAAAAGACTCTGATGCTGGGAAAGATTGGGGGCAGGAGGAGACGGGGACCACAGAATGAGATGGCTGGATGACATCACCAACTTGATGAACATGAGTTTGAGTGAACTCCGGGAGTTGGTGATGGACAGGGAGGCCTGGCGTGCTGTGATTCATGGGGTCGCAAAGAGTCGGACATGACTGAGTGACTGAACTGAACTGAACTGAACTGAGGAACTAACACTTTCAATTTTATAAAAGCTATATCTAACAGTTAAAATAAACTGTAAAAAACAAACAAACAAGAAAAAAACCTTTTATATTAAAGATATAACAAAACCTATCTTTTCAAACACAGACTTGTAAATGTCAACTGAGGCTTAGAAGCTTTTGATAAATACTAATTATATCTTTTATGTTACTAATATTTCCAAAAATCAAGAAAGGAACACTAAAACAACCATAAAATGTAATTATTCTTGAATTTCATGACTGCTTTTTGCTCTGTTTAAACGCTTATTTTTCAATTAAGTTATAAAAAATAATCCTAATGAATTTCAGTTCAGTTTAGTTCAGTCGCTCAGACATGTCCTTCTATTTGTGGCCCCATGACCCACAGGATGCCAGGCCTCCCTGTCCAACACCAGCTCCTGGAATTTACTCAAACTCATGTCCATTGAGTCTGTGATGCCACCCAACCATCTCATCCTCTGTCGTCCCCTTCTCCTGCCCTCAATATTTTCCAGCATCAGGGGCTTTTCAAAGAGTCAGCTCTTCGCATGAGGTGGCCAGAGTATAGGAGTTTCAGCATCAGCATCAGTCCTTCCAATGAACATCCAGGACTGATCTCCTTTGGAATGGACTGGTTGAATTTACTTGCAGTCCAAGGGACTCAAGAGCCTTCTCCAACACCCACAGTTCAAAAGGATCAAATCTTTGGTGCTTAGTTTTAAAGAAAGCTATATAGATATATAGCTTTGGACTATAAAGATAATCCAACTCTCAAATTCATACATGACTACTGGAAAAACCATGGCCTTGACAAGATGGAATTTGTTGACAAAGTAATGTCTCTGCTTTTTAATATGCTGTCTATGTTGGTCAAACTTTCCTTCCAAAGAGTAAGTGTCTTTTAAATTTATAGCTGCAGTCACCATCTGCAGTGACTTTGGAGCCCCCCAAAATAAAGTCAGCCACTGTTCCCACTGTTTCCCCATCTATTTGCCATGAAGTGATGGGAGCAGATGCCGTGATCTTAGTTTTCTGAATGTTGAGCTTTAAGTCAACTTTTTTACTCTCCTCTTTCACTTTCTTCAATAGGCTATTTAGCTCTTCTTCACTTTCTGCCATAAGTGTGGTGTCATCTGCATATCTGAGGTTATTGATAATTCTCCCGGCAATCTGGATTCCAGCTTATGCTTCCTCCAGTCCAGCGTTTCTCATGATGTACTCTGCATATAAGTGAAATAAGCAGGGTGACAATAGACAGCCTTGACATACTCCTTTTCCTATTTGGAACCAGTCTGTTGTCCCATGTCCAGTTCTGACTGTTGCTTCCTAACCTGCATACAGGCTTCTCAAGAGGTAGGTCAGGTGGTCTGGTGTTCATATCTCTTTCAGAATTTTCCACAGTTTATTGTGAACCACACAGTCAATCACTTTGGCACAGTCAATAAAGCAGAAATACATGTTTTTCTGGAACTCTCTTGCTTTTTCCATGATCCAGCAGATGTTGGCAATTTGATCTCTGGTTCCTCTGCCTTTCTAAAACCAGCCTGAACATCTGGAACCTCACGGTTTACATAATGCTGAAGCCAGGCTTGGAGAATTTTGAGCATTACTTTGCTACTGTGTGATATGAATGCAATTTTGCAGTAGTTTGAGCATTCTTTGGCATTGCCTTTCTTTGGGATTGGAATGAAAACTAACCTTTTTAAATCCTGTGGCCATGGCTGAGATTTCCAAATTTGCTGACATATTGAGTGCAGCATTTTCACAGCTTCATCTTTTAGGATTTGAAATAGCTCAACTGGAATTCCATCACCTCCACTAGCTTTGTTCATAGTGATGCTTCCGAAGGTCCACTTGATTTCGCATTCCAGGATGTCTGGCTCTAAGTGAGTGATCACACCATCATGATTAACTGGGTCATGAAGATCTTTTTTTGTATAGTTCTTCTGTGTATTCTTGTCACCTCTTATTAATTTTTTCTGCTTCTGTTATGTCCACACAATTTCTGTCCTTTATTGAGCGTATCTTTACATGAAATGTTCCCTTGGTATCTCATTTTCTTGAGGAGATCTCTAGTCTTTCCCGTTCTATTGTTTTCCTCTATTTCTTTGCATTGATTGCTGAGGAAGTCTTTCTTATCTCTCCTTGCTATTCTTTGGAACTCAAATGGGCATTCAAATGGGTATATCTTTCATTTTCTCTTTTGCTTTTTGCTTCTCTTCTTTTCACAGCTATTTGTAAGGCCTCCTCAGACAGCCATTTTGCTTCTTTGCATTTCTTTTTCTTGGGGATGTTCTTGATACCTGTATCCTATACAATGTCACGAACCTCTGTCCATCGTTCATCAGGCCTCTTTCTATCAGATCTAGTCCCTTAAATCTATTTCTCACTTCCACTGTATAATCACAGGCCCAGTCATGAAATTAAAAGACACTTACTCCTTGGAAGGAAAGCTATGACAAACCTAGACAGTGCATTAAAAAGCAAAGACATCAATTTGTCAACAAGGTCCATATAATTAAGGCTAGACTTGATGGACATGAGTTTGAGTGAACTCCGGGAGTTGGTGATGGACAGGGAGGCCTGGCGTGCTGTGATTCATGGGGTCGCAAAGAGTCGGACACAACTGAGCAACTGAACTGAACTGAACTCATTATTGGAATATATCCTGTAAGAAAGCATACTTGCTTGGTTATTAAAGATGTTCATGAGATATTGAACAATTGTAAATATCTTAAAAAGTATGAATAGCAATGTTTCAACAACTAACATATTTTTTTAAATGATGCAAAAGGTCACTATGCAATACTGCAAAATGCACCCCTGAATAGGCTTACTGATATTTTAGGTTCATTAACAGTTGAACCAATCACTCCCACTTTTAGTCCATTATCTTTTGATTCTACACCTGAGGCCTGTAGATGATATTCATTAATCTAATAGCATAAAATAAATCTTTTCCTCCTAGATCCTTCCTACTCCTTCCCACGCCTCTCAACTCCTTTCCCTAAAGGGAGTATCCTTTCTATTAAAGCTAAGTGTTTTCTAACTTCCTCTGAGTGGCTACATTTCAGTAAGTGACTGACAGTAACAGCAAAATGATGTGAAGGAAGTAGGCTATCTCAGTAACCTCCTAGTTATCTCGTCTATAGTACTCAGTTTCTACCACTTATCTATTCAAACAAAAGAAACAAATCAATCCACTATATAATTGCCTTTCTCTATCATCTATTTTGTTAGCCTTCACACAAAGGTAAGCATTCACCCAAAGATTATATACTGTAATGGAGTGGGGTGAAGCACTATTATTTATCATATTTCACAGGGTAACCAGTGATCCTCATTCATAAATCTACCCCATAACTATTCACAGGAATTGCATGGGATTAGTGCAGAGGACGGAGAAGGCAATGGCAAGCCACTCCAGTACTCTTGCCTAGAAAATCCCATGGATGGAGGAGCCTGGTAGGCTGCAGTCCGTGGGATCGCTAAGGGTCAGACACCACTGAGCGACTTTACTTTCACTTTTCACTTTCACACATTGGAGAAGGAAATGGCAACCCACTCCAGTGTTCTTGCCTGGAGAATCCCAGGGAAGGGGGAGCCTGGTGGGCTTCCGTCTATGGGGTCACACAGAGTCGGACACGACTGAAGTGACTTAGCAGCAGTGCAGAGGAAATTTCACTTCTAATTAATCTTCATATGTGAAGACTGGTGTTCTCATGAGGACAATGAAGTTTGCTACTTAAGTTTGGGCAGAAAAGGGTAAATAATAATTTTTTTCTAGTCATTCTTCAAAAATTATATTTTTTGCTGTATAGATTTAGGTGAGAAAAATATTTTCTTAACATTTTGGAGACAGTATGTTATCTCATTTTTGTATAGTCTCTTTATAAAAGATATTTTTAAAAACAATAAACTATTTTGTTTTGATAGCTTATTTTGGACTATTAATTAATTTTAATAATAGCAATGCTTCTTGTAGTTCTGACTGAATAAGATCATTTAAAATTTTATTGTTACAGAAATTCAGCTGATTGAATGGTTTGATTACTCTATATATGCCTAGTTACTATACTTGTCATTGGATATACAAAGATAAATATAATGTAACACTTGCATATGAGGAGCTTAGTATTGATAGTTCAGCATCATCGTGTGTGTGTGTGTGTGTGTGAGTATGTTAGTTGCTCAGTCATGTCTGACTTTTTGCAACCCCACCAGGCTCTTCTGTCCTTGGGATTCTCCAGGCAAGAATACTGGAGTGGGTTGCTATTCCCTTTTCTAGGGAATCTTCCTGACGCAGGGATTGAACCTGGATCCCCTGCATTGCATGCAGGTTCTTTACCATCTGAGCCACCAGGGAAGCACCCAGCATCATCTGGGTCCCACACAAATCTACTGCAGGGTCTAAATAATATTGCTTTTTTATGAGCTCATATAGATCCTGTGTCTTTTCATCAGAGCACTTACCTCAGCTGACAATTATAAATTTGTCAACATGATTATCTAATTACTGTCAGTTTTGACCCACAGATTACATGAGTACAAGACTTCACTTTTGTTACCTATTGTTCCCAGAAGTGCACAGAATAACGGGTATTTTAAAATACTCATGAAATATTTATTGAATGAATTGATGATATAGAATATGAGAGCACAAGTGTCCAATCAATTTCACCTCTAGCTAGTAGATGTCATAAGTGTTATAATGAGCAAGAGAGCTACAAAAATTCAGTGTAGATCTATTTGTTTGTTGTTATTATTGTTAAAATCTGAAAAGCAAAATAAAAATAAAATGAAGTTTGCAATTAACTTAAATATCCAATGTATTATGATGATTAGCATTAAAAACATTAGAAATTATAATTTTAAACTTGTGTTTTCTTTAGAAGAAGCTTATTCCATTTTTTCAGAAATGACATAAAAGAAACCATTTTCTTGATTTTTATAATATTGATTATTCCATTTAAGGTTAATGACAATGAGATGTGTGTGTTTCTGTGTATGTGTTCAGTTGCTTAGTCATGTCTGACTTTTTAGAACCCCATGGACTGTAGCCCTCCAGGCTTCTCTGTGCATGAAAGTTTCCAAACTGGAGTGGGTTGCCATTTCTACCCCAGGGCATCTTCCCTACCCAGGCATCAAACTCACCTCTCCTGCATCTCCTGCAATGGGAGGCAGATTCTTTATCACTATGCCACCTGGAACAATGAGATACACCATATGAATCTATTCTCCCAATAACTGAAAATCACTTCGTTAAAACAAACAGCAAAAGTGATAATAGCTTGTTTCTATATTTCTAAATATATATTTATTTTTAATATTTCAATATTTTTATAGACATTCTAGCCGAAGAATCGATGCTTTTGAACTGTGGTGTTGGAGAAGACTCTTGAGAGTCCCTTATACTGCAAGGAGATCCAACCAGTCCATTCTAAAGGAGATCAATCCTGGATGTTCATTGGAGGGACTGATGCTAAAGCTGAAACTGCAATACTTTGGCCACCTCATGCGATGAGTTGACTCACTGGAAAAGACTCTGATGCTGGGAAAGGTTGGGGGCAGGAGGAGAAGGGGACGACAGAGAATGAGATGGCTGGATGGCATCACCGACTCTGTGGACGTGGGTTTGAGTGTACTCCGGGAGTTGGTGATGGACAGGGAGGCCTGGCGTGCTGTGATTCATGGGGTCGCGGAGAGTCGGACACGACTGAGCGACTGAACTGAACTGAACTGAACTGATAGACATTCTGGGGAGGTATGGTGAATAAGTATTGTTATTGTTGTGAACACTTACAGAGCATTTTTGTCTTCTAATCTATATGGCTTTAGCTGGTCGTGTCTTCCAAATATCTTTTTCAAGATAGATATCTTAGAAAATTGAAGCATGAAAGATAGAAAAATAGATTATAACTAGATAGATAAAGATAGTCATTTTTAGGTATATTCATGGCTACATTCATGTCATTAGGTAAGAGATTGTAACAGCTTCTTTTTGGAGGCAGCTGGAAAACTTGTTTTGTAGTCATGCTCATAACTATTTTTGATACATCATTTTTCAAAAGCAATTATGCTATGCTTGATTCATATATAAAACCAAGGCATTAAATTGGAAATAAATTTAAAATATGCATGATATTAATATATGAAATAAAATACTATTTTAAGATCAATCAATACATGACACAAGTGAAATATGAGCAAACTAGATGTATAGGCAATTCACAAAAGAAAAGCAATAAAACTAAAACTAAAGCAATAAAATTGTTTGATTTTAATACTAGTAAAGCAAAGAGATATATCTTGCCTCCAGATTGTCAAAGATTAGAATGAAGTATATTATTTAGTGTTATTTATAGTGCATTGTCACATGGAAGTATCTGAACACACTAGAATTTTATATAAAAATTAAAAACCATAGATTATTCAGTTGTGCAATTTTATTTCTTGGATGAAATCAATATATACTGTCAACATATAATGCACTTACCTCTGAGCAATGTAAAAGGAGAAATAATTAGAACCAACATCAGTGTTATTAATTATATGGCATACTTTATAGCCACATTAGAATTAAATAATCTAATGATACTAATTATATGAAGTTTTTAAGATCCATATAATTTAATGCTAACAAATACTACAAATAATATTAGATAATATTAGATGGAAACATGCAAGACAATGTAATATAGGAGTATATTCAGTGACTCAGCAGCAGCAGCAGCAGCAGCATTCAGTGCTTTGCAGGTGTTTTGAATAAAATATTCCTACATGGGGATGAACATTATTCATTTGTTAACTTGAACTGAGGTTATGACAGCTGGCTGAATTATAAATCATTTATATTTTTCTTATAGTTTTTCTTTATTTTATAAATATTTTATAACGAACATGTATCACTTTCACAATAAGGAAAATATGGTATTTTAAAATAAACAATGAACTATAGCCTGAGAAGCAGCTCTCTAGCCTTATTTCATTAATATATTTTTGTGGTTCATGTTTAAAGTAGATATTTGATGTCTTACAGAGTTAGGTGATACAGAACAAATTTAGTAAGTTTTAATAGGAGAAATGGCTCATGTAGAAACAGAGTACCAAAAGGAGAATAAATGTCACCTACTTTCTATTTTGCCTACAGCTTGAACTATCATTATCCCAGAGTCTATTATTGCTCTTGAATTAATATTTCCAAGTTGAACTCAATATTAGCAGGGATTTAATTAAGAAATATTCCTTTACTTTTAGTTTAAGTGCATTTAAATCTCTCCAAAGCATTATTTTTAGTCTGCTTAATAAATATTATGAACTTAGCTAGATTTATTCTGATTTCCTTGAGGTATGTGCTGTGCTTAGTTGCTCAGTGGTGTCCAACTCTGAGACCCCATGGACCCCATAGACCACCAGGCTCCTCTGACCATGGGGATTCTCCACGCAAGAACACTGGAGTGGGTTGCCATTCTCTCCTCCAGGGGAATCTTTCCAATCCAAGAATTGAACCCAAGTTTCCCTTATTGCAGGCAGATTCTTTGCCATCTGAGCCACAAGGGAAGCCCTCTGTGGTATAAAATATTCTAAATATTTTAAGGGGCCAATTCTTAAGAAAAGTTTCAAAGGACAGAAACTAAGTTCACTATTAACTTATAAGCTAGAAATAAATAATTTTATACTTTCAGAAGGCCTAGAAGAGAACACGTTTGAAAGAACTTGGAAAATAACATGCATTTTACTCGGAGGGTAAATCAGATTTTCTTGTGGCGGTGAAATTGATAACAAGGACACAGTCAACAAGGCACTATGGCTAGATAACATTTTAAAAAGGGAAAATTGCAGGAGGTGATTGACATGTTTAAACTAAAGTTATGAAAATTATGAGAACGGTACAACTATGGCATAAGTTTAGACACTATTGCATGAGTTAAAGAGGATATCTCACAGAGTTAGAATTATGTTCAATATTTTTTCAGTGCTATGAAACACTACCCCACCATATGTCAGTTCAGCTCAGTTCCTCAGTTGTGTCTGACTCTTTGCGACCCCATGGACTGCAGCACGCCAGGCTTCCCTGTCCTTCACCAACTCCCAGAGCTTGCTCAAACTCATGTCCATCGAGTCAGTGATGTCATCCAGCCATCTTATCCTCTATCGTCTCCATCTCCTCCTGCCTTCAATCTTTCCCAGCATCAGCATATTCTCCAATGAATCAGTTCTTCGCATCAGGTGGCCAAAGTATAGGAGCTTCAGCTTCAGCATCAGTCCTTCCAATGAATATTCAGAATTGATTTCCTTTAGAATGGATTGTTTGGATCTCCTTGCAGTCCAAGGGACTCTCAAGAGTCTTATCCCAACATCACAGTTAAAAAGCATCAATTCTTCAGCGCTCAGCTTTCTTTATGGACCAACTCTCACATCCATACACGACCAAGGGAAAAACCATAGCATTGACTAGATGGACCTTTGTTGGCAAAATAATGTCTCTGCTTTTTAATATGCTCCCTAGGTTTGTCATAGCTTTTCTCCCAAGGAACAAGTGTCTTTTAATTTCATGGCTGCATGTTACCATCTGCAGTGATTTGGAGCCCAAGAACCTAACAGCCCACTGTTCCCATTGTTTCCCCATCTATTTGCCATGAAGTGATGGGATTGGATGCCATGATCTTCATTTTTTGAATGTTGAGTTTCAAGCCAGCTTTTTAACTCTCCTCTTTCACTTTCATCAAGAGACTCTTCAGTTCCTCTTTGCTTTCTGCTGTAAGGGTGGTGTCATCTACATATCTGAGATTATTGATATTTCTCCTGGCAATCTTGATATATATTTTATAAAAGAATGAATAGCACTCATCTTTAAAAGCTGTTGTTTCCAGTTGGGCTGCTTTGTATGCCAGGAAATCTTTCATGTGTCAGTATAGGAGCTCAGTAAATAACGGCTGCCTCTGACCTTTTCCCCAGTAGACCTCACCTCCACCCCTCTGCTCTCCCTCTCACACTCACAGATACATTCCACACTTGTTTGCATACAAATTCATCTTATATTGTTGTGCTTTTAAATGATGTTCTCTTTCATGCTTAGATATATGCCATATTATCATTGTAATAATTATAATGATAAATAATATACTATACAATTTGTTTATTTTTTAATTACTCTCAACTAATACAAGTTATATGGGACAAGGATCTTGTTTGTTTTAGAGAACATAGTACAAACTCATTAAATAATTATTGAAAATAGCATAAAACTCTAAACATATCACAAAGAAGGAGATCATATTACAGTTAATGGAGAGTTCACAGGAGTGGTTTTTACTTCATTTAACAAAATGGACATTGAGCAGTTTAAAATATATTTAACAACAACAAAAATGTATAACAGAATTTTTATAAATATTTATTCCAAGATTAATTTATGTATGCTTAACTGAAGCAAGAATGTCATACTATCTTGAATAGATTTCAAAATAGATTTGTCTTCTGCTTTTCCATTCAGTTGCAAATGTTACTAACGCTGTTAATAGTATGCCTTTCATAATATGCCTTTAATGGCCAGTAAGATGGGAACTTAAAACAAAAAGCTGAGAAATGAAAAGAGAAAAGAAAAGACAAAATGGCACATTTGTCAGCCTGCTGGGAAATCAACGAGAAGAAATCTGAGCTGTAAAATTCACACTTCAGAAGATACAGCCTTCCTTGAGGACTACCAGTCATGAAACTAAAAATGCATTTGTTTCTGATAGGAGAAATGAAAGTCATGACCAACTAAATGTTGAATAGAAAAATGATACATTTTAAAACTGTGCAAAAATTTCATGGGCAAGTTCTTAGATTCAAAATTAAGGTATTGGGTGAAAAGAAAAATTATTTTATAATTTACCTTCACGAGAGAGATGGGAAAATGTAGGGACAAAGAATAGGTTAGGCAATAAAATTTTCCCAATTGAAAAGGACAGTATAAAACTCAAATGTTTACGTTTCTTGAAACTCAATATTAATGTAATTCATACCCTACCATGAAAAGAAACTGAAAAGAGAAATTTTCTATAATTTAGAATCAGTTCAGTTCAGTTCAGTCACTCAGTCGTGTCCAGCTCTTTGCCACCCCCTGAATCACAGCACGCCAGGCCTCCCTGTCCATCACCAACTGCGGAAGTTCACTCAAACTCACTTCCATCGAGTCGGTGATGCCATCCAGTCATCTCATTCTCTGTCGTCCCCTTCTCCTCCTGCCCCTATTCCCTCCAAGCATCAGAGTCTTTTCCAGTGAGTCAACTTGTCGCATGAGGTGGCCAAAATATTGCAGTTTCAGCTTTAGCATCAGTCCTTCCAATGAACACCCAGGACTGATCTCCTTTAGAATGTACTGGTTGGATCTCCTTGTAATCTAGAATAAATATTGATAAATCAATATAATGCTCTTAATATCCCCAAGATTTTCTTCACTTAACCAAGAAAAAAGAAACTTGGAGGAGTGTTAAAGATGGGGAACACATGGACACCCAAGGTGGATTCATGTCAATGTATGGCAAAACTAATACAATATTGTAAAGTAATTAGCCTCCAATTAAAATAAATTTTTAAAAATGCAAAAAAAAAATTGAAAAATTCTTTTCCATATGGATGGTAATTAAGATAGTTAATTAGGAAGACTGAGCACTGTTCATCATTTGTCAAGACTGTACCTAACAGATTAACAGAAACTATATTTCAAAATTTTAATACACTAAATCTTTATTAATTGTAACATTATATTTTTTTTATGAGATATATTCAGAAACAATGTTTTAAGAAATATTAAAACAGGAGGGGTAATAAAGTATCTTTATTCTTCTTTGTTTCTATGTGCATAGTTGACTGTGTTATACATGTGTCAGTCACCTCTGTAGTTCCTAAGATCAAGTGCAATTAAATATATGTGAATACAAATAATAATAAACAGTCAAATAAATAAATAAATATTTAAAGAAAAGAAGTTCTTTAGAAAAAATGCACTTCAATATATGCATTCAAAATCAGTCAGATAAAATCGATATACAAAATAATGTTTTTTGACAAGGTAAATATTGTGTATATTTCTCATGAATGTGTTAAAAATTCTTGTTTTAGTGAGACTTCTTTATAATCATTAAAAATGATAAATGATATAATTTTGAATAGATTTGTATAATGTATTACTGTAATAAATATTTGTCTCCACTTCCTCCATGGCTGTGAAGATGAAGTAATGCATGTAAAAGAACTTTGTTTTATATTTCTCTCCTTTATGATTTAAGTAAACCCTATACAATATTAAGGTCTTCCCTGTAACTCAAACAGTAAAGAATCAGCCTGAATGTAAGGATTGGAATAAAATGGAATGGGTACATTCTATTGACTCATCCAGAAAAAAATTCTGAAATTCAAGTTTTCTGCTCTTTAGCTTGAAAGTGTTCGTTGCTCAGTTGTGTCCAGCTGTTTGCAAAACCATGGGCTTTAGCATTCCAGGCTCCTCTAACCATGGAAAGCTCCAGGAAAGAATACTGAAGTGGGCTGCCATTCCCGTTTCCAGAGGCTCTTCCAAACCCAGGGACTGAACTCAGGTCTCCTGCAGACTAAACCCAGATTTCCTGCATTACAGATGGATTCTTTACCATCTGAGCTACCAAGGAAGCCTGTTTTTTACCTTACAGAATTCAGTTTCCTTAAGAATTAGCAAAACCAGGTTAAAAAAAAAAAGAAAAGAAAAACATTCCCACAAGGATATGAACTTGAAGGTTTTATATTTATGTATTTTATAATTTTTTTCTCAAGTCAAACTGGAAGTTAGCTAACCTAGTGGTATTCACCGCTAGACTTTTCTGAAAAATATTAATAACATAATTTGTTTTTCAGCTGTAATCATTAAAGTTTTTCTTAAAATTCCCAAAGCGGATATTCTATTTGTTGAGAAAATATTCTTCAGAAACTATTTAAATCAATGTCCCATCAAGTCCTTCTGACAAATTTTGTAACACTGGGTATAGTTGAAAATAACCCATCAACTGATATTATAAATAGCAAGGGATACAGTGCTATAACTTCTATTCCTATCTCTTGGTCCCTTTTAAGATAGCTAATAGTTTAAGTTGGATTAGTAATAACAGGGCTTAGTTGGCACTGGCAAAATGAAATTTGTTAGGCAAAATGATTGTCATTCATGATGGTCATGAAGTAGAAAAATATGCTGTTAATTTTCATGTGAGGCAGAGGAACAAGGAACAGAAATTTCCTTAAAGTTTTTTTTTTTTATTATTAATGGTTGTCATGTTATTCATGATTAACACTAACAACTCTTTTCGTAGAAAATACCACTCAAAAGATAAAATTTAGGAAATAAGCATCTTTGAATAGATGAACTGCTGCTGCTAAGTTGCTTCAGTCATGTCCGACTCTATGCGACCCCATAGACGGCAGCCCACGAGGCTCCCCTGTCCCTGGGATTCTCCAGGCAAGAACATTGAAGTGGGTTGCCATTTTCTTCTCCAAAGAATGAAAGTGAAAAGTGAAAGTGAAGTCGTTCAGTCGTGTCCCAGTCTAGCGACCCCATGGACTGCAGCCCACCAGGCTCCTCTATCCATGGGATTTTCCAGGCAAGAGTACTGGAGTGGGGTGCCATTGCCTTCTCCGGAATAGATGAACAATTACTTCCAAATGTTAGGTAGGCCTAACTTATGACGTTCTAGCTTGATTTTCTCTCTTTTATATTTCACACAAATTTCTCTTACATGGTTTGGATATTTATGAATATGTTTCCCCTATAATATAAAAATAAAGCAACAGCATATGATTCATAATTGAATAAACCCAACTAACCCACTTAGCAACGATTAAAGCACAGTTAGCAGCAGCATTCTGTATCGGTATCCTTCTATAACCAATCTCATTTGTGTAAAACAGTCGGATTACTTTTAAACATATGTTAATGAAGCACTGTAAAAATTATCATGTACTGGTTTAAATAGAACAATAAAATATGCATCACTTTATGTAAATCACCAAGCTATTTTTTTCTTGTTGGTTTCTATGTAGCATTTTGAGTAACAAAGTCAGCTAAAAGTCAAATTAAAGACTATATTATTTAGAGAAGAGAGAAATAAAAACTGGATCTAATTGTCCTAGTGTGGCAATGCTAAACCCATAAAATAAGAATTTACTTTGGAGAAGTTTATTTTGCTTCTGAAAGCCAGGGATTTTCAAATTAAGACAGAATCTATTTTCTAAGGCTGTTTTCTTTTCTTAGTTATAATTTAGTATAAATAATTATACTTTATTTTCCTTTTTAGCAAATGAATCACTTTGCTACCATTTCAGCAGCCAACGTTTCAACAAACTGCTTAAAGATTGTCCACATTTGTCAGCCCACCAGCTTCTCCATCATTAACCCTGTCTGATTTTATGCCAAGCTGCCACTTTTCTTCAGCCTGTATAAGTACAGTTTGAACCGGCGACATCTCTTCTCTCATTACAAATACCTATGTAACAAGTGGGAGGATCCAATCTGTCATGTTTTGTCAAGTTGTATAAAATGTGCATTTAGAAGGGACTTGTGAGAATTTATCACTGTCACCAGCAAAATGGTTCAGATTCAAATGAAGGCAATTTATTACTCTCAAAAGCCATTTAATCATTTCTCTCTTCCATCCTCCACTCTGCCTCCTCCCTCTCTCTTTTCTTTCTTTCCTCTTTTCTTCTTTCTTTCATTTTTCTTTTTTTCTTCTTTTATTCATGTTTTATTTTCTCTTTCTTTTTTTTAAGTACAGATTTATCTTGATAAAATATTAGAGTTGTTACTAGTTTTCCATGTGTGGTAGAGATATAAGGCTTCTTTATAGATAAGCTTTTACTTTTTTAAATGAGTCATTTTAAATAAAAATATTAATTAAATTACTGTCACAGACATTATGTGGAGCTAAAACTCAGAGAAGGACATTATTTCCTCTTTCTTTCAGTTTATTTCTCCTCCAACTAGTTACATTACAGTGAAAAAATTACACTTCATTGGTAAGAAATTATAAATATTTACATCTAAAGTTCAGTTCAGTCTGTCAGTCATGTCCGACTCTTTGCGACCACATGAACTACAGCACACCAGGCCTCCCTGTCCATCACCAGCTCCTGGAGTTTACCCAAACTCATGTCCATTGAATGGGTGATGCCATCTAACCATCTTATCCTCTGTCATCCCCTTCTCTTCCTGCCTTCAATCTTTCCCAACATCAGGGTCTTTTCAAATGAGTCAGCTCTTCGCATCAGGTGGCCAACATCTAAAGCAGTTTAGTGTAAAAAATGCTTGCATGCAAATAAAGTAAGTTTTTAAAATGTATGTATATACACACACACACATATATATATATATATCCTATAGATGCTGATTTATTATTGTGACACTGCCTTCATTTAATTTATACATTAATGTTTTCGATAAATATCAGTACTGGGAGTTGACCTACTGCTTGCCAGTGCCTGTGCTAGATTCTGGGATATGAGAATGAAAGATTCTCTGCTACAGTGCACCTCCGAATTTAATGGAGATTCTTAAAAATAGATGAATTGTGTAATTAAGGAATTTAGGGCTGTCATAGAAATATGCACGTATTATTCTGAGGGAATAGAAGAAGGGAAACTGTCACAGATAGAAGAGTCAAAAGATCCACCTGTGAATAGCCACTTGAGGATATTGAGTAGTTTTATTCATTGTCATATCATTAGTGCTGTGTGATTATTTGCATACACCCTGTTATAATCCTGCAGTAAATTTACTTCTGTGTGGACATTTGAAAGCAAAATTATCTGAGTGGAATAAAAGTTGGGAGAGACATTATTGGCAGTGGGAAGGACTGTGCAAAGCATGGACTTCCAAGAGTATTAGGGAATTTGATTGAAGATTAGACAAAAGGGAAGGAATGAAAGAGATTAAGTTAGATAGGATTGAAATCATGAGGGGCCTTCTGTAAGGAGTTTGGATTTTATTAAAAATGCTGTCTGCACCATTGAAGGACTTCAAATTGCTGACTAATTTTCTTAAGACTCAGATTTATTTCCCTCAGGCCTTGAGTACATAATGATTTGCATGGCTGCTGTAATGATATTCTGGGCACTGTATAAATTCAAGTTCATAGATGTCAATGAGTAATATCCCTGTTAATGATGGCACTATCAAAAGCATGTGTATCTGATTTACAGCGACATTCAAAAGATTTATTGTTGAATAATGAGACACTATTTAAAGTGGAATAGAAGTGGAGAGAAAAGTTAATGTAAGTCACTGAAGGATTTAGAGATCAAAGAGGAAGCATATTGAAGTCTGTTTGCACTAACCAGTGTCCAAGTCTTTGATGATAGGTATTAAAAGACTTAACTTTTGTTATGGATGAGTACAAGGCTAGTTTTTCATTCTAAAAAGCATGTACAATATAATAAAATAAAACAGGAAAGTTAAAATTTTCACAGATTAACTCAGATAAAATGTTATGTATCAATCTCTAAATACAAGGAAGCCAATTTTAATTATATGTGCTGATATTCTTGATTAACTAAATTATAATACTCAATACACTCTATACTTTAAACATCAAAATGGCACTGTTTAAGAATGCTGCTCACTGAAAGGATTTTGAATGTGCATTAATGCTAAATTGCAAAAGAAATTTATGAAAACATGCAAGAACCATTAAAAATAATTGAATTTAATACAATGCTTAGAATATTCTCCAACAAACCAGTAAACAAAGATACAGAGAGAAACAAAGCAGACCTATGCCTTTTTTAAACTTTCTTTTTTTTATTAATTATTTTGATTGGAGGATAATTACTTTACATTATTGTATTGGTAAGCTGTGGTACATAAACCCATGTCTTAATAGGTTATCACTTGAGGAAGCAATGTCAAGACATAGAAAGTACAATTCAATTGTTTCAGAATTCTTGAAATGAAACTAATAAATCCACTAGAAGAAACATATTGAATGAGAAAGGAGAGAAAGAAATTTTCAATGAACAAATGTTCCTGGTTAATGTTCCCTCTCACTTAGACAGCTAAATCAAGTATGTTTTTGTTTTCCTTGTTTCCTTCAGTATATCACCATACAATTATCAAAATGATCCATCTAAAGCTCAAGTATGATCATGTCACTCCCTTTTTAAAACCACTTTCTTTTCTTATGTAAGAAGCAAACTCAAGATTCTTTTTGTGACATGAGACACTTTCCATAATCCAGTTTATGTTCAGTATTCCAGCCTCAATTTCTTTCATAGACCATCCGTGTGTTTACATTCCAGCAACTTCGAATCCTGTATATTTCTCTGCATCTGAAGATATGTCATGCCTTTGAGACTGTTCATTCAGTTCACCTAGCTTGGATCCTTTTGTGTTCATCCCACTCATCCTTTGAGACTTGCTTTAAACATCAACTTCTCAAAACATCTTCCATGGCTGTCTGAAGAAAAGCCAGGAGCAATATCTGTTTTATAATTACTATAACGTGTGTTCTTATGGATTGGGATGTGAGATTTTCATGGCACTGTTTTTTTTCTTTCTCTTCTCATCTCCTTTCTTTGTCTGTTCGTCTTTCTTCAGATTGTCCTCCTCTTTCTTGCAATCCTTTCATATAATACAGAGTCTTCTACATATTAGGTGCTCAATAAATGTTTGTGGAAGAAACTGATTTGGTAAACTAAGAAAAAATAATGTATATCATGGTGTATAGATTATTAACAACATAATATTAGTTTCCTTGTATATAAAAAGATATAAAATATTAAAAAAAAAACACACGTCTGTAACATGAAAGAAAAGAAAGTGAAAATGAAGTCAGTCAGTCATGTCCTACTCTTTGCAACCCCAGGGACTGTAGCCTGCCAGGCTCCTCCATCCATGGGATTTTCCAGGCAAGAGTACTGGAGTGGGTTGCCATTTCCTTCTCCAGAGGATCTTCCCAACCCAGAAATTGAACCCGGGTCTCCCACATTGCAGACAGACTCTTTATCATCTGAGCCACATCTGTAACATATATACTTTTTCTTCACCCCAGCCTTTACTGAGCTCCTTCCAATTCTTTTCATTCAACTTTGGTGCTTTGATCAGTTTGTCATTAATTAATGTATAATCTCATGTATCTCTTTTTTATAATTCATTTACTTATTTTTGGATGTACTGGGTCCTCATTTATTTATTTTTGGCTGTGCTGGGTCTTTGTTGCTGTGTGACATTTCCTCTAGCTGGTGCACAGGCTTCTCATTGTAGTGGTTTCTTTTGTTTGAGAGCACAGGCTCTAGGGCACGTTGGGTTCAGCAGTTGTAACTCCTGGGTTCTAGAGCACAGGTTCAGGAGCTGTGGCTTGCAGGCTTGGCTACTCTGTGGCATGTGGAATCCTCCTGAATCAGGGATTGAACCATGATCTCTTTACCACTGAGTCACCAGGGAAGCCCTCTGATATCTCTTTTGAAGTTCTAAAGTCCTGATATAGAACATATGTAGTAAATATTCATTCATTAATTAAGCATGTTACTGTCATAGTTTTACCTTTGAGCATAATTCTTGAGTCAGTCATTTCTTCTGGAATTTCAATGTGTCTATTTTTGTACAGGTACTAAATGCCTCTTGATTACTGCAATAAATTCCCTTTTCTTACACCTATGGTAGGTATTATGGACAGAATGACTTTTGTTAAACACCATTTCCATCAGGGTAATTTCACTGTTGAAAATATTCAGTCAAGTCAATGCCATATATCTTGATATCAATATTTAAAACTTCCAATACAAGAGAATTAGAGCACAAAATATTTGTTTACTTCTATTCTGAACTTTGTTAAATACAAAGATAAATTAATATATGGTATCCTTGAGGTACCTTGTTGGAGATGTAGACCCATAAGCATGTAAGTTCAGTATAACATGATAAACACAAAGCAAAATGGCCATCACAAATCACAACACAGAACACAGAATATGAAAAAAAATGCAATATGTAGGACTTCCAGTTTCAACTCAGACATGCAAAGAACTCAAAATTCCTCATACCTGATCATGCAATAAGAAAAATCTTGAGAAAATGAAAATCCATGACTCTTCTTGGACCCAGCAGAGAACCAAGTTGCAACGTACAGGACCATCATGAAATTTTGAGACAAGTTTTTCAACCTCACCAAGAGATAAGCTCATTTTTGAGAGGTACCACACCTGAGATTTGCTTAGATGGAATGAAAGTTGCCAAAGCTATAAACTGGTAGGAACATTAGTGGATGAATTTGGGCTTCCCGGGTGGTGCTAGTGGTAAAGAATCCACCTGCCAATGCAGGAGATGTAAAAGACTCAGGTTCTATCCCTGGGTTGGCAAGATTCCCTGGAAAAGGACATGGCAACCCACTCCAGTATTCTTGTCTGGAAAATCCCATGGACAGAGGAGCCTGGAGGGCTATGGTCCATAGGGTTGCAAAGAGTTGGATGTGAATAAATTAATTTAGCATGAATGCTAGGCTGAATTTGGTCTAGCCTGAGAGCTGCTTTATTGACTACGCCAAAGCCTTTGACTGTGTGGATCACAATAAACTGTGGAAAATTCTGAAAGAAATGGGAATACCAGACCACCTGACCTGCCTCTTGAGAAATCTGTATGCAGTTCAGGAAGCAACAGTTAGAACTGGACGTGGAACCAAAGACTGGTTCCAAATAGGAAAAGGAGTACATCAACGCTGTATATTGTCACCCTGCTTATCTAATGTATATGCAGAGTACATCATGAGAAATGCTGGGCTGGAGGAAGCAAAAGCTGGAATCCAAATTGCTGGGAGAAATATCAATAACCTCAGATAAGCAGATGACATCAACCTTATGGCAGAAAGTGAAGAAGAACTAAAATGCCTCTTGATGAAAGTGAGAGAGGAGAGTGAAAAAGTTGGCTTAAAGCTCAACAGTCAGAAAACTAAGATCATGGCATGTGGTCCCATCACTTCATGGCAAATAGATGCGGAAACAGTGGAAACAGTGGCTGGCTTTATTTTTCTGGGGGCTCCAAAATCACTGCAGATGGTGACTGCAGCCATGAAATTAAGACACTTACTCCTTGGAAGGAAAGTTATGACCAACCTAGACAGCATATTGAAAGCAGAGACATTACTTTGTCAACAAAGGTCTGTCTAGTCAAGGCTATGGTTTTTCCAGTGGTCATGTATGGATGTGAGAGTTGGACTATAAAGAAAGCTGAGCGCCGAAGAATCGATGCTTTTGAAGTGTGATGTTGGAGAAGACTCTTGAGAGCCCCTTGGACTGCAAGGAGACCCAACCAGTCAATCCTAAAGTAAATCATTCCTGAATATTCATTGGAAGTACTGATGTTGAAGTTGAAATTACTTTGGCCACCTGATGCAAAGAGCTGACTCATTTGAAAAGACCCTGATGCTGGGAGAGATGGAGGGCAGGAGGAAAAGTGGACAACAGAGGATGAGATGGTTGGATGGCATCACTGACTCAATGGACATGGGTTTGGGTGAACTCTGGGAGTTGGTGATGAACTGGGAGGCCTGGCATGCTGTGGTTCATGGGGTTGCAAAGAGTTGGACATGACTGAGCGACTGAACTGAATCGAGAGGCAGGAACTCCTGCACGGCCACAATTCTAAAACATACTGTTGGTGGAAATGCAGACTAGTACAGCCACTATGGAAAACAGTATGAAAATTCCTTAAAATACTGGAAGTAGAAATTCCATATGAACCAGCACTCCCACTGCTGGTCATATACACTGAGGAAACCAGAATTGAAAGAGACACATGTACCCCAATGTTCATTGCAGCACTGTTTATAATAGTCAGGACATGGTAGCAACCTAGATGTCCATCAACAGATGAATGGATAAGAAAGCTATGGTACATATACACAATGGAATATTACTCAGCCATTATAAAGAATACATTTGAATCAGTTCTAATGATGTGGATGAAACTGGAGCCTATTATACAGAGTGAAGTAAGCCAGAAAGAAAAACACCAATACAGTATACTAACATGCATATAACGAATTTAGAAAGATGGTAACGATAACCCTGTATGAGAGATTGCAAAAGAGACACAGATGTATAGAACAGTCTTTTGGACTCTTTTGGAAAGGGCGAGGGTAAGATGGTTTGGGAGAATGGCATTGAAACATGCATATTATCATATGTGAAATGGACTGCCAGTCCAGGTTCGATGCATGATACAGGGTGCTCAGGGCTGGTGCACTGGGATGACCCAGAGGGATGGGATGGGAAGGGAGGTGGGAAGGGGGTTCAAGATGGGGAACACATGTACACCTGGGGCGGATTCATGTCAATGTATGGCCAAACCAATACAATATTGTAAAGTAACTGGCCTCCAATAAATAAATAAAATTTAAAAATTTTTAAATAAATAAATAAAACATACTGTGTTAAGCACTTTCCTCTAGAAAAAAGTATACTAAGATTGCTCAATAAAAGAATGTCATAAGAAATTGTACTTTTGTCTTGTCACTACAAGAAATACTCTAGGAGTTATATAATGTTCATTTATAAACAAGTAAACTGAGAACTTTGGATAGGTCATAAGCCTCTTGGGTGTTAGGATAGTACTAGTCATTGAGTAGGTAAAGAATAAATGTCAAACTAATAAACGAAATGAAAAATGTTGTGCATGAATGACAGTTTAGGCTGCCTAAAGATAAAAATTCTCCATATTTTGGCTCATGCCTGAAAACGGCAGTACTGAGTCTTTTTGCCCAATTATTCTCCTCCTCAAAGCAGCCAAATTAGAAGGAAAACATGTCATTTAAGTAGACTATTTCATTGCTCTAAGTTTCTGTAGACAACTGCATTACCTACAAATAGCAATAGATATATAATAAGGAAGACCTTTTAATCTAAGTTTTATAATCAATGAATTATAAACTATAAATGTTCTAAAAGTCATCATAACCAAACTGGCATTTAAGTTAATGAGTTTATTCAGACACATTTGAATGGAATATATTATTAATACAAAATATTGAAATTCAATATAATTGCATATCAGACTCATAAAAGAAGACATGAAATAGTATTATGTATTTCTGAGGAAATATATGCATTGATCACATTTTGAAACAGATGTCCGAAGTCCATAGTTCTCTTTATTGCCTCTGGGACTTGTGCATATATATATATGCAATCTGGAAATTCCATGATTTTTGTTACGCTTCACTTAATTTTTTTTTATTTAAATATGACTAAGTAATAAAAACCTTTCTGGCAAAAAAATGATTAATATTATTTGCAGTTTATTATTATTGTTCTTAAAAGCATGCTGAAAACTAAAATTCAGTAATCTTCCATGGATTCTAAGAAATAAATAGCCTTAAAAAGAAGAGTAATATAGTAATTATTTTTAATCAAAATATGATGTATAAAAACTAAATATGACAATTCATTAAGTCAGATTTATGTCTACCTAATTTTCAAACTAACATTAACATATAAACTTACAGGAAAAAACAAGGATTTTCATCAGTGTTTTTAATCATTATTTTTCTAATTTCAAAATGACAGCCTATGTACACAAAATCAACATACCACATTTAGTGCATTCATATTTTGATGAACAGTGTTTGGAATATCAGTTTTATCATCAAAACCAGTCTCTCCACTGTGATGTTGGATGTCTAGTAATTGTTTCTTTCTATTGCAATGGCCGGAGAAGGCAATGGCACCCCACTCCAGTACTCTTGCCTGGAAAATCCCATGACGGAGGAGCCTGGTGGGCTGCAGTCCATGGGTCGCAACTGAGCGACTTCACTTTCACTTTTCACTTTCATGCATTGGAGAAGGAAATGGCAACCCACTCCAGTATTCTTGCCTGGAGAATCCCAGGGACGGGAGAGCCTGGTGGGCTGCCGTTTATGGGGTCGCACAGAATCAGACATGACTGAAGCGCTTTAGCAGCAGCAGCAGCAGCATTGCAATGGCAATTAAGGCCATTTCCTCACGGGTAACTGTTACGTTTATTCATTTGACATTAAAATTATTAACTCTGTTAAGACTGCAAAATGGTTTAATCAATTTAAAGGCTGTTTATGTTATTCTGATAATGATTCATTGTCTCAAAATATCCTGGAGAAAATTTTAAAGGTATAAAAATATTTTTTATTTTTCAGAAATTAAAAATAATGCCTACATTAATTGTTTTATGTGGGAATTTTATATCTGTATTTTAGTTTTATAGTCTATAATTTAATACATTTCAAAAGTGTCTGGGAGAAGGCAATGGCACCCCACTCCAGTGTTCTTGCCTGGAGAATCCCAGGGACAGGGAGCCTGGTGGGCTGCTGTCTATGGGGTCGCACAGAGTCGGACACGACTGAAGCAACTCAGCAGCAGCAGCAGCAGCAGCAGCAGCAAAAGTGTCTACTTATTAATATACATATATTGTACCACTTAAATATTCATATTTGTATTTTGACTGTGTATATTGCCTACTATTGTATTTATTATAACATTTTTAAAATGCTTGATTGTATGTGCCTTATTCCTTTTACTGAGATACTATCAAGAAATAATGCTATTTGTTCAATTAAATTTAAGAAAAAATTTAAATATATGTAAAATTTCTCATGTAATATCCTCTCTTAATTTGAAAAAATAAACTATGGGCCAAAATAATTACATTTTCCCATGAAGAGACACAAATATATTAGTATAGAAACTAGGTGTCCAGATAAGTAAGTTGTTCTTTTTTAATATTTATCCATGTGCCCCCTCCCTGCTAATGGCTACATTTTGTCCACCAATTTTCTCACGAAGTTTGAAGGAAGATAAAGAAGGACACCTGCAAGCTTGAAATCTAAAAAGAAATCTTTACAAAATTACTCTATCACATTATTTTGAGGTGTGGAAGTTGAAAATACCTTAGGATTTTGATTGGGAAATCAATGATGTGGCTGCTCGTGATTCCAGTTCATCCTAAGGAATTACTGATTTTAGTTTAATTAATATTGAGGCTATAATATCATGTTATTTAAATGACATTGTATTGTTGCTGCTATTTAGCTGCTCAATCATGTCTGACTCTTTGTGAACTCATGACTGCAGCGTGCCAGGCTTGCCTGTCCTTCACCATCACCGAGATTTGCTCACACTCACATGTATTGAGTCTGTGATGCCATCCAACCATCTCATCTTCTGTTATCCTCTTCCCGGTCTCCTGACTTCAATCTTTCCCAGCATTAGGGTCTTTTCTAATGAGTCGGTCCCTTGCATCAGGTGGTCAAAGAGTTGGAGCGTCAGTTTCAGCATCAGTCCTTCCAATGAATACTCAGGATTGATTTCCTTTAGGACTGACTGGCTTGATGTCCTTGCAGTCCAAGGGAATTGCAAGAGTCTTCTCCAACACCAAAGTTCCAAAGCATCAATTCTTCAGGGCTCATGAAATTAAAAGACGCTTACTCCTTGGAAGGAAAGTTATGACCAACCTAGATAGTATATTAAAAGGCAGAGACATTACTTTGCCAACAAAGGTCCGTCTAGTCAAGGCTATGGTTTTTCCCATGGTCATGTATGGATGTAAAAGTTGGACTATGAAGAAAGCTGATCGCCGAAGAATTGATGCTTTTGAACTGTGATGCTGGAGAAGACTCTTGAGAGTCCCTTGGATTGCAAGGAGATCCAATCAGTCCATTCTAAAGGAGATCAATCCTGGGTGTTCATTGGAAGGACTGATGCTAAAGCTAAACTCCAATATTTGGCCACCTTATGCGACGAGTTGACTCACTGGAAACGACTCTGATGCTGGGAGGGATTGGGGGCAGGAGAAGGGGACGACAGAGAATGAGATGGCTGGATGGCATCACCGACTCGATGGACATGAGTTTGAGTGAACTCCGGGAGTTGGTGATGAACAGGGAGGCCTGGCATGCTGTGATTCATGGGGTCGCAAAGAGTCGGACATGACTGAGCGACTGAACTGAACTGTACTGAACAGCCTTCTTTATGGTCCAACTCTCACATCCATACTGGAGAAACCAAAGTTTTGACTAGAAGGACCTTTGTCGGCAAAGTAATGTCTCTGCTTTTTGTTATGCTCCCTAGGTTTTTCATAGCTTTTCTTCCAAGGAGCAAGTGTCTTTTAGTTTCATGGCTGCAGTCACTGTCCACAGTAGTTTTGGAGCTCAAGAAAATAAAGTCTGTCACCGTTTCCATTGTTTCCCCTTCTATTTGACATAAAGTGATGGGACTGGACACCGTGATCTTAGTTTTTTGAGTGTTGAGTTTTAGGCCAGTTTTTTCACTCTTCTCTTTCACCTTCCTCAAGATGCTTTTTAGTTCCTCTTTGCTTTCTGTCATAAGGGTGGTGTCATTTCCATAACTTGGGTTATTGATATTTCTCCTGGCAATCTTGATTCCAGCTTGTGCTTCATCCAGCTTGGCATTTCGCATGATGTTCTCTGCATACAAGTTAAGTACAGATGGTGACAATATACAACCTTGACGTATTCCATTCCCAATCTTGAGTCATTCCATTTTTCCATGTCCAGTTCTAACTGTTGCCTCTTGACCTGCATACAGGTTTCTCAGGAGACAGGTAAGGTGGCCTGGTACTACCATCTCTTTCAGAATTTTCCAGTTTGGTGTGATCCACCCAGTCAAATGCCTTAGCATAGTCAATGAAACAGAAGTAGATGCAAAAATGACATTTACATATTACATACAATATATAATTTGAAATTAATGGGTAAAATGAAGGAAGATTTTTGGAATATTCCATAGTTTCCATCTCATTGGCAGTCAAAATAAATGCTTCATGGGAAAATGTTTAATTTTGAATAAAAATCATAATCCATGGCATTGAGATTTTATTAAATTTTCTTCCATATGTACAGTTAAGATTAGGTGCTCAAAATTAGAGCAAGTACAGCTATAAATTCCTTTCATCAATGATTATCTTAATAGCTTTGGATGACTATTGCTGATGGCATCAGTCTGTTACTTCATTATTGAGGATAATGAAAATTGTCTGCATAATTTGTTCTGATAAGTCTATATTTCCATCACCTAAAAATTCACATGTAAACACTAAGATAATACTCCCAACACTCTTACTCTCTATTTTTCTTCAAAGTGCTGTGCTCTGCTGCTTCTTCTTTGATGAGAAGACCTTTTGTCTATGAAGACAGAGATATTTGTCCCTTATTCAATGCTGCATTCTGACCACCAAGAACAACATGTGGCCTGGGTAAGCACTTAAGAACTTAATATTAATTGTTAAGTGAACAAATTTTAAAAAGAAGAAATAATAAATTATTAAGATTAATTTGGTTAATAGATAATACCTCATATA
This sequence comes from Moschus berezovskii, assembly GCF_049115385.1. Lineage (NCBI taxonomy): Eukaryota > Metazoa > Chordata > Mammalia > Artiodactyla > Moschidae > Moschus > Moschus berezovskii. The sequence continues at coordinate 54,255,930 of NC_142461.1, forward strand.
TCCATTGTTTCTGCAGGAGTTGGTGAAATACTTAAGTTTTTATAAAATTACCAATATCACTTAAAATTGCTTTTGTTATTTAAAAGAGCCCAAATGAAATACAAACCAAAACTGTAATTTTCTGTATTTATTGGACTCACTGTTATTATAACTGAAGTTTTATATATAGGCAAATATATATATAAAACAACCAATATAGCCAACAAGACTCTTTTGTATCTTAAAACTAGTTGTGCCTTGGAAATGAAATAGTCTTAAATGTGATACAATTCTTAAGTTTTCAAGTATTATTTATCAATATTTTCACACAAAATACACAAATTAAATTTTTTAAACCTGAAGGATAGATGATTAGTAATTTCACATTTGTAAAAGAAAATTATTTCACTTTGTCATTCACTCATCCCTTTGTTTCTTGTATTTTCATAATTCTATCTGTTTATATGTATAAATAAAGGAAATAAAATGAAAAAATTCAGCATAAGTCAAAGTTATTCCATACAGCAGCCTCAAATATCATATAGAAATTTATAATTAGAAGCTAAATAAAAGTTTTACTTCAACCTTATGCCAAAATTATTAGGTAAATATAATGGAAACTGTTAAAAATAATAATGCCAATAATAGTATCTCCAAAATATCTATGCAATTTGTATAAATGTTATATCTATATAGAGTCTCTATGTATAATTCTATATATAACATATAAAATTGCTTTCATTTATATTTGTAGAAGCTCCATGAGGCTGTCAGAAAAGATGTCAGCCCCAATTCATAGCTAAGATGGTGTTGGTTAGAGGAGTTAAATGCACTACTCAAGCTGCTATCTTGGTTAATTTTTGGAGCTGTAGTCAATACCAGTTCCTCTAATTCTTGTCTAGTATTTTTCTCCTTTAAGAAAACTGCAACTCTAATGATAAAGAAATCTTTATAGTTTATAATGACTACATTCTTATGGGTCAATAATCACTATTAAAGAATCTCTGAATACAAAATTACAACCTCTCATAATGGGTTTAATGGAACTTTTGGTTATGGAGTCAATACACTCCCTCTGAATAAACTGCCATTATACATAGGATGCAATTTTGTGGGGAAAAATGACTGTAATAGTACCTACTGCTCTTCACTTCGAGCCTAGTTATTCTATAACATAAATGTAATGAGATCCAATGAAATCTCCAAATATTGAAACTTTATATAGCCATTAGTTATAAATTTCGGCAGTATATTCAAAGCTGTGACTGCTTAAGCTATCCTTTTTGTGTGTTTCTTTATATTTTGAAAATATTAAAATTGAGACCTTAATTTTTCTTAACACACCAATGAACAAAAAAATGAAACTTTTTAATTAACAAATTTTACCAATATTTGTTGCATCTATACTCCAACCTATAGAAATATAGCTGCCTTTTGAGAAATGTCCTCATAAATTCTTGGATTCTACTACTAAATCAGTCAACACACCTTAAATGAAGAAAAATTCTCTCTCTGACATAGAGCATAGTTCTATCGTATCACTACAAATAGAACTCTCATTATATCAGTTTCATCATTTTAAAAATAAGTAGATTGGATATTAAGTGCTCAATCTTCTTCAATTCTAAACAGTGTCAAATTTATGTTGATTCCCTGTAAGGATTAACAGGTGTTTTTTTTTAAATTTTTTTATTCTTATGACAGGTGGCATAACCCTTGATGAAAATAGTTTTACACATTTTTGAAAAATTTCAGAAACCATTCAACTTATTTTTAACAAAACCCATTTAACAGAGAAAATTGATTACACGGTCGATAAGAAACCCAAACAGGGTCTTTGTCATTCGCAACAAGATCTGTTCCAAACCTAGGACAAAAAGAAAACTGAAGGGGCACTGTGACTGGAATTTAGGACCTGGCCATCTGTGAGATTCTGGAACCAGGCCAGGTCTGTTCAGATGAATCTCAGGGTGAAGCGAGTGGCAGGAGAGAAGCCAAGGAAGCCTCACTGTTGCCAGGACTGTTTCCAGAAGCAGAGTTTCAGAAATACAAGTTTGGAGTGGACAGGCAGGGCATCATCTAAACATTGTCCATGCAGCTTTCTTCCATCAGATAAAGGGAATTCTTTGGTAATGCATATCTTGAAATTTCTTACAAGGAGGAAGCAGTCAAGAATGCTCTGCAGTAGCTGCAGAAGATACAGATTTCTGAAAGTGAATGTGTTCCCATCAGCTCTATGAAGAAAATGTTTCAAGAAAGAAAATACTGATAAATGAAGCCAAAATTGCTGAAATTATTCATTCTCCCCAGGCACCCATTTTAACTTCGCAAGTGGCAATATTAAATCTTCCTGGTCATTTTTTCCATGTAGATGACACCAATCCATATCTTCTCTGAGTCTGATTCTGCGCTTACAATCATTAAAAAAACCACAGTCTGTGTTTACATTCTGTCTAGAATTCTATCCACTTTCTCTTCCCCCTAAATCATTTAATATTCACTGTGGAATATCTAGTCATCCTTGCATAGTACTTCCTCAACCCTTCATTAATACATTTTATAGCTTGGTTCTACCAACTCAAGTCTGTCATTTTCTATTTACTTTATTAGTTGGAAAGTTGTAATGAAATTTTGACTGTGCTTGATATGTCCAGATTTTTCATCTTCAAATAGCAATTCAATGACATTTTTTCCAAAGCCCAGAACTGAATAAAAAATTCTACTTATAAAAACCAAACCAAACAAGCAAACAAAAACAATAGTTTTCCATTACCAGTGATCAAAAATATAGCTTGGATATCCCCAAATTTATCAACAAATTGCTTTCCTATGACCCTGTGCCTACTAATACTTGAGTGACTATATTTCCCCAGAATTGTCACTAGTCTTCTGGAATTAAACTATTTTAAAAACAGGATTATCTTCTTCCTGTAACAAAGATTAAAGTTTTGCTTACTCCTTTATTATATTTTCTTCAATTCTAATAAAATAAAAGTCTCCTTACATGTTAATTTTATAATCCTTTCTTTGCTTCATCTTAATAGAAGTTTTCTATTTTTAATTGGTTTTAATTGGAGTATAGTTACTTTACAATGTTATGTTAGTTTTTACTGTAGAGCAAAATGAATCAGCCATACATATAACCCCTCCCTTTTGGACTTCCTTTCCATTTGTGTCCCCACAGTGCATTAAATGAAGTTCCCTGTGCTTTACAGTGTTCTCATGAGTTATCTATTTTATGCATAGTGTCAATAATGTTGGGCTTCCCAATTGGCTCAGTGGGTAAAGTAACAGCCTGCAATGCAGGAGACACAGGAGATGCAGGTTCAATCCCCCGGTCAGGAAGATTCCCTGGAAGAGGCCATGGCAACCCACTCCAGTATGCTTGCCTGGAGAATCCTATGGACAGAGGAGACTGGCATACTGCAGTGCATGGGACACATACACACACACACACACAGACACACACACACACAAAGAGTCAGGTATAGCTTAGTGACTGGACAACAACAAACACAACAATCAATAGTGTATATGTGTCAATCCCAAATCCCAATTCCTCCCACCCCCTTCCCCTTTGGTATCCATATGTTTGTTCTCTACATCTGTGTCTCTATATTTACCTTGCAAATAAAATCATCTATACAGTTTTTTTAGATTGCACATATATTCATTTTTCTTTTACTGACTTACTTCACTCTGTATGACACTCTCTAGGTCCATCCATGTCTCTACAAATGACTCAATTTTGTTCCAAACTTATCGTAATTTTGGCAAAGTGTTTTAATTATCCTTCTAGAAGGCAAGTTTCTATAAAACATTAACTATATAATCTGTGTGTATGTCTGAATTTACTACTGTGGCCATCAAATACCTTGTATTTCATAGACACTGAATATACTCACATTGAATATGCATTTATTAAAGGTTTAAGGTACATTTTCTCCTTTGTTTGATACAAAGAAGTGATAGCAAGTTTTGCCTGAAACATATAAAAGAAAGAAGATATAAATAAACTTTTGTAAATTGAGTCACACTTTACAATGAAAGTGCACAATTCAAAAGATGATGTGACCTCATCTCTCAATTGACAGAGACTGTTGAAATTTCAGTTTTCTGCTTCAAACTCTGTCAAGTATTTAATAGTCTGTAAACAAGTATTTATATTAATTATGGTTAATTACACACAAATGTAATTGCAAACAGTTTAATGCATTTGCATTTAAAAGTGGTGACTATTTACTAAATCTAAATAGTCACTTTCTCATAAATATTTTGTACACTTTCTGAGTTTTCCAAAACACATTGTGACCATATCCTTAATCTAACTTTAAAATACATAAGAGAACTATTTTTCCATAAATCTCATTGACAGTTCATGCACAATTGCTTTCATAGCTTAAAACTGATTTAAAAAACACCGTTTGTAGACTACATGATTACAGTTTCTAGAGTTCAGAGGATTCCTGATATAGATTCCCTTTCCTTGATGAACTTGTATATAGGAAGACAGTCAATATAATTCTATGTGTACACACCACATTGTGTATAAAAGTGAGCCAATACTCTTTTGGAGGAAACAGTTTGTGATACATCTATATTGTGTGGAAGTTCACTAATAAAAACTACCTCAAAGCTATTGCAGTTCTTTAAAATATAAAATCATTAGGTATGGCATTGGGTTTTTTTTTTTCTTTTTGCAAACTGAGGCAGTTGTAAAATAACTTAATGTAGCTTTTTACAACTGTTTATTTTATAGTATTTTTTCATTTGGTGAAATCTTAACTGTTAATGTTTGTGGCATTGTGCTTTGTACCATTTATGAAATAAAAATTAAAATAAAAATTAAAAAAAAGAAAAATCTATGGAGAGGGTGTGGAGAAAAGGAAACCCTCTTATACTGTTGGTGGGAATGTAAATTGATACAGCCACTATGGATAACAGTATGGAGCTTTCTTAAAAAACTAAAAATAAAACTACCATATGAACAAGTAATCCCACTTCTAGGTGTATGCCCAGAGAAAACCATAATTCCAAAAGACACATGCACCCCAATGTTTATTGCAGCAGTATTTACAACTGCCAAGACATGGACGCAACCTAAATATCCATCAGTAGATGAATGGATAAAGAAGATGCAGTACACAATGGAATATTACTCAGCCATAAAAGACAATGAAATCGTGCCATTTGCAGAGATGAGGATGGACCTAGAGACTGTCATACAGAGTGAAATAAGTCAGAAAGAGGAAAATATCATATACTAACATATAGGGGATCTAGAAAAAATGGTACAGATGAACCTCTCTGCAAAACAGAAATAGAGACATAGACATAAGAAAGGAACATGTGGACACCAACGGGGGAAGAAGGGGTGGGATGAATTGGGAGATTAAGATTGACATATATATACTATTGATACTACGTATAAAATAGTTAACTAATGAGAACGTACTGTATAACACAGGGAATTCTACTCTGTGCTGTGTGGTAACCTAAATGGGAAGGAAATCCAAAAGAGAGGGAATATATGTGAACATACAGCTGATTCACTTTGCTATACAGGAGAGACTAACACAACATTGTAAGGCAAAAAATAAAATAAAATATAAAATTCTTAGAAACTTTGTCTTGAAATATAGAATCATGAAAAAAAATTAGGGAGATGATCTGATAAATACAAAAACAATATTACCTCATTTAGGAATTTCTGACGGAGAAGGCAATGGCAAGCCACTCCAGTACTCTTGCCTAGAAAATCCCATGGACGGAGGAGCCTGGTAGGCTGCAGTCCATGGGGTCGCTCAGGGTCGGACACAACTGAGCGACTTCACTTTCTCTTTTCACTTTCACGCATTGGAGAAGGAAATGGCAACCCACTCCAGTGTTCTTGCCTGGAGAATCCCAGGGACGGGGGAGCCTGGTGGGCTTCCGTCTATGGGGTCACACAGAGTCGGACACGACAGAAGTGACTTAGCAGCAGCAGCAGGAATTTCTGAAGTACCTTTTATTAAACTCTTTTTTTCATTTGCTACAATTTTGTTTGTTTTTTATGTTTTGGTGTTTTAGCCATGAGGAATGTGGGCTCCTAGCTCCCTTACCAGGGATCAAACCAGCACCCTCTTCATTGGAAGGTGGTCTTAACCACTGGACTGTCAGGAAAGTCTCAGAAGTACCTTTTTATATTTCACACAATGCTGTCGTAAGTGTTAGGACAAGAGCTGTCAGGGCTGCTCTCCTGTTTATGTGCACTGGCAGGACTGATTTGTTACCCGAGACTTTTTCCACTCAGCATACACATGTAGTCTGTACTCAGCCAGCATAGCCACTACTGCAAGACCATGACCAATTGCTGCTTTAAAAGCAGCATTTTTGCCTCAAAGACTGAATGATTCATGGGCTCCAAAGGAACCATTGCAATTGAGACGACCATATAACAGCAAGATATGTCTGCTGTTGCCTTTTCCCAGAGTTGATGCCTATGGATATAAATTTATATTTTGTTTCAGTGTTTATCTGCAGTGTATTTTTCTTGTCTGCCTGATTGTAGTCTGCCTCAATTCTCCACACAGGCTCTATCATCATCTATTCTCTTCTAGACCCCAACTCAATAAAATTGAATTGCCCAGAATCTATCTTTAGTATTAACACATTTTATAACACAGATTTCTCTTCAAAAGCAACCTCCTTAATTTTCTACGCCTATGATTCATTCTAAATGATTTCATAGTTCTTAGAGTGTCATTATTCTTCACATATATCCCCAAGACATCATACAAGTAATATATGCCCAATAGCAAAATCTCAAATCTGAATTCATAAGTTTATAATTGAAAACAGCTATTATCAGGTCACTTTCAGTTCAGTCGCTCAGTAGTGTTAGACTCTTTGCAACCCCATGAACTGCAGTAAGCCAGGCCTCCCTGTCCATCACCAACTCCTGGAGTTTACCCAAACTCATGTCCATTGAGTCAATGATGCCATCCAACCATCTCATCCTCTGTCATCCCCTTCTCCTCCTGCCCTCAATCTTTCCCAGCATCAGGGTCTTTTCAAATGAGTCAGTTCTTCTCATCAGGTGGCTAAAGTATTGGACTTTCAGCTTCAGCATCAGTCCTTCCAATGCACATTCAGGACTGATTTCCTTTAGGATTGACTGGATGGATCTTGCAGTACAAGGGACTCTATGGAGATTAGCTAAAAATTACCCTTATAATACTTTTATTGTTGAAAAAAGAATAGCTAAGAAGAAATGTTTTCTCTATTGAGGGAAAAAAAGCATTTTGAAATGTACTAAATTATACACATATAAGCTAATTTATTAATACTTAAATACTAGTAGTATTGAGTATTTAAAATTAAATCTTTTTAAATATTTAAAGTATTTAAGTAGTATAATAAATAGCAGAAGAAGATTGAGCTCTAAAATATATATTTAAAGAATTTATTTCATAATGCTGTGTTAATATCATACATATGAGCAATTTTTTTGAATAAAATCTTTCTTAAAATTTTTAGTATCTGTTTATTTTTCAGGATTCATATTTACTAGACTCTGATGCTGGGAGGGGTTGGGGGGAGGAGAAGGGGACGACAGAGAATGAGATGGCTGGATGGCATCACCAACTCGATGGCCATGAGTGTGAGTGAACCCCAGGAGTTGGTGATGAACAGGGAGGCCTGGCGTGCTGCGTTTCATGGGGTTGCAAAGAGTTGGACACGACTGAGCGACTGAACTGAACTGAACTATTACTATAAAATCATCATCTAAGATATTATTTCTAGATGTAATTATATGAAAAGAAAATTAAATTATTAAATAATATGAAGATAGGTAGAGCAAGTGATAAAAAAATTAAAAATGATCACAAAATTGAGGATAAAAGTCTCATTGAAGAAAAAAGTAATAAAATATAAAATAAAGATGTATTTCTTTTAAAAGTTTCAGTTCAGTTCAGTTCAGTCGCTCAGTCGTGTCAGACTCTCCACGACCCCATGAATCACAGCACGCCAAGCCTCCCTGTCCATCACCAACTCCCGGAGTACACCCAAACTCATGTCCACAGAGTCGGTGATGCCATCCAGCCATCTCATTCTCGGTCGTCCCCTTCTCCTCCCGCCCCCAACCTTTCCCAGCATCAGAGTCTTTTCCAGTGAGTCAACTCGTCTCATGAGGTGGCCAAAGTATTGCAGTTTCAGCTTTAGCATCAGTCCCTCCAATGAACATCCAGGATTGATCTCCTTTAGAATGGACTGGTTGGATCTCCTTGCACAAATAATAAATGAGCACTTTCCAAATATCAGGTACCGTGTGTACATTGATAAATAAGCATACTCTGTCCTCTAATGACTTCATGACCTAGAGGACACTAGGGCATAATCTTAAAATGACAATGTATAAGGTAAAAACAATATCAGACATATACATGATTGCAGATATGCTTTCAAGGATTAGAAAGTAAGAGATTTTGCAATAGAAACAATAACGTCTGAACCACTTTTATTTTGTGTTCATGATGCAACAGAGTGAACCAGTGAGTGTACAAAAATAAGCACTTGAATGAAGAAAATCTTGGAGGCACGAAGCAGATTTGTGTACAGGGAAAGGAGCTTCATAATTCTTAGTCTAGAGTGTCAAATACAGAGAGGTAGATAGACAGAAGTTAGGTGGTCATTTAACATCATAGAGCACGTTAAGAAAGTCTGACAAAGAGGAGTCATTAAAGAGCAAAAGCAGTTAATGACATTAGCATCACCATTTTTAAGTAATGATCTAATGATGTTCAATTGTTTGGTAGCCCAGCATTTGGGAAAAGTTTATAATCAGCCAATTTTTGTGATGTATGTGCTCATAAAAAAGACTGCTAATCCCCAAATACCTTTATAATTAGCCCCTACCTCCTAATTCTTCAAAAGAATCAACTGTTTAAGTTTAAATAACTTCTATGATGAATTCTGCTTGAAAATTTCTCTTTACAAATCATCAATTCACCAAATATGGATTTTTTTTCTAAAATTCTTTTCCTAGTACATGATATCCACTTTTACAATCGCTTTCAATACATGAATTTCTCTGCACTACAAACTTCACTGAAGTTGACTGGGGCATCAGGAGATACACTCAAGTATGCTACCAGGTGACAACATGTGTGAGGAACAATAGAATAGGCTACTTAATTGATGAAGCTAAAATATTTCTAGTTACTTGAAGAATCCAAGCTCACAACTGGATCAAAAAGTTAAAAAGTAAGAACATGTTTAGATAAGACATAGCTAAGGTCTAAATAACTATATGGATCTTTCCAATTACAATGTAACACAAACCCTTTAGGATAATAACTAAGGATATTTAACTAGACCATGAGGAGACTATCTGATGATTGTGGTGCTTACAATTACAATACCATATAGTATTCTTTTCCACTATGTTTATAAATGACAGCACTGCATATATATTGGTGCTGTATTATTTTAATGTTACTTTTTCTACATCTTTATTTTCAGTGAAATAAATGTATTTGTACATTTTATACAGTTCTATTTGAAATTTGCACTTGGTAAAAGTGAAAATAGACAAGAAGGAATTCTGCATAAATTCATTGTATCACATACTTCATATATATTGAAAATTAAACATTGACAGTCAAATATTTATTTCCCACAATGTCTGTTCTCTTACTTCAGTATTGATGCCATGTTAGATATTATTTCTGGAAGCTTCTTATGCCACTGAATGATTAAACTGTAGCTTACTTTGAATTGTAATATATTTAAATCCTTAGGGTACAGCTTCTTAGAGCTTATAATCAGAAAACATTTCCTGGATGCACTTTATATCCATTATGTATAGATTACAATGGATTTCCAATAAAGGAAGATAAAGCAACCATTATACTCATGTATGACAAATATAAAGCAACTGTGCTTATTCTAGCTGCAAACCATCACCATTTGTCAAATATGGGTGACAGGCCAGTGTAAATTCCTTGTTGGCACACACTAATTACAGTAACTCTGAACTCAAGATTTTTGAAAGTAAGCTTATTTAATCCCTATATACATTACAAATATACTTGTTCATGTTACATCAAGTCTTTTGTTTTAAGCTGGCATATTTGTCACCAAGACACATTTTCTTATAAGCCATAAATTTACCCCAAGGGTCTTACTTATATGGTATTGAAAATATCAAAATTATATAATTTGGGGATAAAATGTGTTTATATATATATATATAAACTCTTCTCAGCCAAACCTCAATGGTTTGTACTCTTGCCTGGAAAATCCCATGGATGAAGAGGTTTGGTAGGCTGCAGTCCACGGGGTCGCTAAGAGTCAGACACTACTGAGTGATTTCACTTTCACTTTTCACTTTCATGCATTGGAGAAGGAAATGGCAACCCACTCCAGTGTTCTTGCCTGGAGAACCCCAGGGACGGGGGAGCCTGGTGGACTACCGTCTATGGGATCACACAGAGTTGGACACGACTGAAGCGACTTAGCAGCAGCAGCAGCAGCAATAAGACAAATTCTATAATTTTGATTTCTGAGAAAGTTATTTAAATCAGCAGATTCCTGTCTTTTGAGAATTATTCCAAGACAGTGCAGTGGTATCATGTACAATCTTTTTAATTTCCCAACAGTATTGCAATTACATCTCATTTTTAAATAGATGCATGGTCTGAGGGTTAAAAGATCAAGCAGGCTGTTCAAAAATCACTAAACTAGTAAATGATAGAGCCAGGTTTCAAATCAAGTTCTGCTGATATCTAAATTTTATTTTATTTTCCCCCATGAACCTGCCTCTCAGAATTAAACTGTGACCCCAGATTCATTCATATCAGCATTAAAGTATCTTCAAGTAAGGTACAGGTTACCAAAAAATTGCCAGCTCTAGTGCTTTGAGTATATTTAAAGAATTGTTCCTCTGGCATTCTGGCTTATTGCTGGATTTTTTCTCCTTTAAACACGGAGATCTATGCTCCTCAACTGTGAGAGATTTTATTACAAAACAATCAGTAAAGACATCTTGATGTGCCATCTGGAATTAAAGAGGACTGAAGGGAAGAAATGAGGAAAGGTTAAAAAACAACCAAATCGATGCAGTGTAGAAAAAAATTGCTTGAGGTGGGATGTAATTGAATAAAGACCTACATGGTGTAGATAATGTCAATGCAAGTTATTGCTTTTTGCACAATGTGTGCGATAGTTGAGAAGCCACATACGTAGAGTAAATATAAGTTCGAGTGAAACAAATTCTACACAAAGGTGGCTTTTAGTCATTCTCAGTTAACCTATTTTTTTAGACTAGCTTCTCAAATGCTACAGAGCAATTAGGATTTTAACTTGCCTGTGTAATAAGGGGTAACCTTTTGCAGCAATGAAAGCCACCACATCAAATAAATATAATTGTTTCATAGAATTTTTTTCATGTGTCTATCAGCCACTGAGTGTAAAACTTTAACCGATTATTACTTAATGTAAATTTTGATATTGTATTGAAAAGCCCTTCTTTTCTATCTTGTAAATATGTCAAAATGTAATTATAACAGTACTCTTTTTGCAGTTGTTTCAACCACCCAAGAGAATATACAGAAACTTTTGTAGATGATCCGATTTTATTGTTTACTTTCAACTTCACAATGACTTGAAAAAGTTGATAGTGATTATCTCCATTTTAAAATAAAAAAAAAAATTTAGAGATCCAAATGATTAATCCAAGTTAAATATGTATTAATAGTGTGATTCAAGTTTACTGGGTTTCAAAGTCTACGTCTGTTCTTTGCATGCTTACTTTAGTTACATAATAATCACTTGCTGTAATTGTGTGTAATTCATATGCAAATTCTAAATTAAATACTCACCAATGGTTTATTAATGAGCAATGTGTGTGCAGTACACAGATAATCAGGTGCTCTCTTCTTGAGAATATTGGGAAATATGAAATAATATTTTCATTTTTGAAGGTTTCACAATCTAGATTGGAACATGTAATTGAAAAGATAAAGAATCTAGTACAAAGAAGCTTGTAAAAATTCCATATAGTGGAGGCTGGTATTAAATGCCATAAATGTTGGGGGTGCTAGGAAAATCTTTAATGGAAAAAGGCCATAAAAAGTGGCTATTATTTACACAGGCCCAGCCATGAAATTAAAAGACGCTTACTCCTTGGAAGGAAAGTTATGACCAACCTAGATAGCATATTAAAAAGCAGAGACATTACTTTGCCAACCAAGGTCTGTCTAGTCAAGGCTATGGTTTTTCCCGTGGTCATGTATGGATGTGAGAGTTGGACTGTGAAGAAAGCTGATCGCCGAAGAATCGATGCTTTTGAATGCGGTGCTGGAGAAGACTCTTGAGAGTCCCTTGGACTGCAAGGAGATCCAAACAGTCCATTCTAGAGGAGATCGATCCTGGTTGTTCATTGGAAGGACTGATGCTGAAACTGAAGCTCCAATACTTTGGCCACCTCATGCAACGAGTTGACTCACTGGAAAAGACTGATGCTAGGAGGGATTGGGGGCGGGAGGAGACAGGGACGACAGAGAATGAGATGGCTGGATGGCATCACCGACTCTGTGGACATGAGTTTGAGTGAACTCCGGGAGCTGGTGATGGACAAGGAGGTCTGGCATGCTGTGATTCATGGGGTTGCAAAGAGTCGGACATGACTGAGCAACTGAACTGAACTGAACTGAAAGGAGGGAGTAATGCTTTCACAGGAACCTGGTGGAAAAGACTTTTCTCATGAATAAGCGGGTGACATAGCTGAGAAGTAGGAGAAATAAGAGTATGGAAGCCTTAAATGCTACATGGAAGTTCCAATACTTTGACCACTTGATGCAAAGAGCCGACTCATTGGAAAAGACCCTGATGCTGAGAAAGACTGAAGGCAAAAGGAGAAAGGGGCAGCAGAGGATGAGATGGTTAAACAGCATCATGGACTCAATAGACATGAATTTGAGCAAACTTTGTTACATAGTGAAGGACAGAGGAGCCTGGTCTGCTCCAGTCCATGGGGTTGCAAAAAGTTGGACATAACTTACTAAACAACAACAACAAATTAGAACTTATTTTATTGTGATGCTGATTCATTAACATAGTTTTTATAGAAATGATAATGATTAAAACTTTATAAGTAGTGTTCAAGAGACTTTGATTTAAAGGAGTCTAGTTTGAGTGCATAAGATAATGTGAACTCAGTGTAAAGTGGTGATAAAAATGGATATGTGTGGCGTAGTAAATGTATATATTTTTATGCTTCAAAAAGGTTATGATGGATCATTATGGAGGAAATATTGAGAAAGCCATTATCAAGGGCAAATCTAGGGGACTACATGTATATTTCAGGGAGAATGAGCAATGGAACGGACATTCATAAGGAAGAGGGACAAAATATCATCCAAGGTTTTTAAGCTATCTGGGAGAAGTATTACACAGTATAAAATTCTATTCTCTGTGTTTGACTATTTAAGATACTTCTTATTAAGTATGGTGGATCAGCTGGTGAAGAATTGCCTGCAATACAAAAGAACTGGTTCGATTCCTGGGTAAGGAAGATTCTCTGGAGAAGGGATAGACTACCCACTCCAGTATTCTCATGCTTCCCTGGTGGCTCAGCTGGTAAAGAATGCAGCTGCAATGTGGGAGACCTGGGTTCAATCCCTGGTTTGGGAAGATCCCCCAGAGAAGGGAACAGCTACCCATCCAGTATTCTGGCCTGGAGAATTCAGTACAGACCATGGGTCACACAACTGAGCGACTTTCACTTCACATACAACAACTAACAAATTGTAGATATCTGTTGTACAATATTGTGTTATACTTAACAACACTGTTGTTGTTATTTAGTAGTTAAGTTATGTCCCACTGTTTTGCGATTCTATGGACTATAGCCCGTCAGGCTCCTCTGTTCATGGGATTTCCCAGCCAAGAATACCAGATGCTCTGTGCTGTGTTTAGTCACTCAGTAGTGTCCTTCTCTTTGAGACCCTGTGGACTATAGCCCACCAGGCTCCTCTGTCCGTGGGGATTCTCTAGGCAAGAAGACTAGAGTGGGTTGCCATTTCCTTCTCCAGGTGATCTTCCCAACCCAGGGATCAAACCCAGGTCTCCCATATTGCAGGCAGATTCTTTACTATCTGAGCCACCAGGGAAGCCCAAGAATACTGGAGTGAGTTTCCATTTCCTTCTCCAAGAGATCTTATCAGTCCAAGGATCAAACACATGTCTTCTGATCAGCAGACAAATTCTTTAGTACTGAGCTACCTGGGAAGCCTAACACTGTATTGTGCTCTTAAAAAATTGCTAAGAAGATAGGTCTCAAACTAAGTGTTCTTACCACAATTAAAAAAAAAAAAAGACTATCCTGGTATGTTAGGAATTTCAAATTATTGGATTCTTCATGAAATTTAGATAACATTAAATTTCATTTGAAGACATTGTGGATAAGCAATGAAAGGGAATCTATATTTTTACAACATACAATTTACAAGTAGTAATTCTAGAATAAAAGACTTGTCAATAACTAGACTGATTTTACTTTATTATTCTTCATAGAAAAGATCAGAGAAGTAACATATTTTGTATTTTTTGTACTTAACTGTGCTTTAGATACATACAATGGCTTTTAAAAATTATAACTTTATAGCAATTTTTCAGAAATAACATATACTATTTACTTTTGGGCATCCCTGGTGACTCAGATGGTAAGGAAACTGCCTACATTGCAGGAGACCTGGGTTCCTTCCCTGGGTTGGGAAGATCCCCTGGAGGAGAGCATGGCAACCCACTTCACTATTCTTGCTGGAGAAGCCCCATGGACAGAGGAGCCTGGCGGGCTAAAGTCCATGTGTTTGCAAAGAGTTTGACATGAATGAGCAACTAAGCACACACAAATTTACTTATTAAGTAATAAACACCATATCAGAATTTGAAGATGTGAAGATGACATACACAAGACATTCCCAACACTGCACTACTGGAGAGATGTGTTCAGTCCAGTTCAGTCACTCAGTTGTGTCCGACTCTTTGCGACCCCATGAATCATAGCACACCAGGCCTCCCTGTCCATCACCAACTCCCGGAGTTCACTCAAACTCATGTCCATCGAGTTGGTGATGCCATCCAGCCATTTCATCCTCTGTTGTCCCCTTCTCCTCCTGCCCCCAAAGCCTCCCAGCATCAGGGTCTTTTCCAATGAATCAACTCTTCGCATGAGTTGGCCAAAGGATTGGAGTGTCAGCTTTAGCATCAGTCCTTCCAATGAACAGCCAGGACTGAGCTCCTTTAGGATGGACTGGTTGGATCTCCTTGCTGTCCAAGGGACTCTCAAGAGTCTTCTCCAACCCCACACTTCAAAAGCATTGATTCTTCAGCGCTCAGCTTTCTTCATAGTCCAACTCTCACATCCATACAGGAGCATAGAAAAACCATAGCGGTGATTAGATGGACCTTTGTTGGCAAAGTTATGTCTCTTTTTTTTAATATACTGTCTAGGTTGGTCATAAATTTCCTTCCAAGGAGTAAGTGTCTTTTAATTTCATGGCTGCAATCAGCATCCACGGTGATTTTGGAGCCCAAAAAAATAAAGTCTGACACTGGTTCCACTGTTTCCCCATCTATTTCCCATGAAGTGATGGGACCAGATGCCATGATTTAGTTTTCTGAATGTTGAGCTTTAAGCCAATGTTTTCACTCTCCTCTTTCACTTTCATCAAGAGGATTTTTAGTTCCTCTTCACTTTCTGCCATAAGGGTGGTGTCATCTGCGTATCTGAGGTTATTGATATTTCTCCCAGCAATCTTGATTCCAGCTTGTGCTTCTTCCAGCCCAGCGTTCCTCATGATGTACTCTGCATATAAGTTAAATAAGTAGGGTGACAATAGACAGCCTTGATGTACTCCTTTTCCTATTTGGAAGCAGTCTGTTGTTCCATGTCCAGTTCTAACTGTTGCTTCCTGACCTGCATACAGGTTTCTCAAGAGGCAGGTCAGGTGGTCTGGTATTCCCATCTCTTTCAGAATTTCCCACAGTTTATTGTGATCCAGACAGTCAAAGGTTTGGCATAGTGAATAAAACAGAAATCGATGTTTTTCTGGAACTCTCTTGCTTTTTCGATGATCCTGTGGATGTTGGCAATTTGATCTCTGGTTCCTCTGCCTTTTCTAAAACCAGCTTGAACATCTGGAACCTTGCAGTTCATGTATTGCTGAAGCCTGGCTTGGAGATTTTTGAGCATTACTTTACTAGTGTGTGAGATGAGTGCATTGTGTGTTAGTTTGAGCATTCTTTGACATTGCCTTTCTTTGGGATGGAATGAAAACTGACCTTTTCCAGTCCTGTGGCCACTGCTGAGTTTTCCAAATTTGCTGGCATATTTAGTGCAACAGTTTCACAGCATCATCTTTCAGGATTTGAAATAGCTCAGCTGGAATTCCATCACCTCCACTAGCTCTGTTTGTAATGATGCTTTCTAAGGCCCACTTGACTTCACATTCCAAGATGTCTGGCTCTAGGTGAGTGATCACACCATCATGATTTTGTGGGTTGTGGTGCTCTTTTTTTTACAGTTCTCCTATATACTCTTGCCACCTCTTCTTAAAATCTTTTGTTTCTGTTAGGATAGATGTATCGAAGTTTACATTTATAGAGTGATAGAATGAATGCTATAGTAGTTATAGGCATAGAACTAAGTGACTTCATAGAAAGTATAGTTCACACTGGTAAAAGTGGAAATGTGGTAGACAGATATTCTCAAAAATATAGCCTATTAATAAAATGTGCAAAATAGTTTTATATGCACATATGTATATATTTACTCTTTATATTCCCTGATGGTTTGGTGGTAAAGAATATGCGTGCCCATGCAGGAGAATAAAAGACACCAATTGATACCTGGATTGGGAAGATCCCCTGGAGGAGGGCATGGCAACCCACTTCAGTATCCCTGCCTGGAGAATCCCATGGACAGAGGGATTGATAAGCTACAGTCCTTAAGGTCACAAAGAGTCAGACACAACTGAGGCGACTTAGCACACACTCATGCACAAGATATGTATTCTAACAACTGCTGTACAGAGCACATACAGGAAGACTTAAAATGGTGACAAAACCAAATGTCTTCATCATTTTTTCTTGGGCCAATCCTGTTCTGATGCTTTTAAAATACTAACACAAATATAGTTTCTAAGATTATGTTTTAATTGATCTTTACTCCTTGTTATTCTCATTGGTCTCTCAGGAAAAATAAGCTGTTAAGCAGAGGCAGAGCAATTGTTGCAGTATTTCATGAAACACAGTGAAAAGATCTCATAAACTTTTAACTTATTTCTCAATTCTAAGAGAATTATGCTTGAACCCATTCTCTAGGCTTGAAATAGCCATGTATTATTCATTATTCTATCTAGAATAGACAAAGAGTTAATTTTTAAGAGCCACAGCCTAAGGGGATGATGCTCATACAATTTTCACTCCATAGAGAGAATACTCAGTATGCTCTTGTACCTGATTTTATTAGAGACACTCATAAGTATCTCTGATCCTTATGTCCATATGTGTAAATACATGTGCATGTACATGTGTACATATGTGTTGTGACTGTGTGTATAATGGGATTTGGGAGAAAACATCTTAGATCCCTGCATTGCAGGTGGATTCTTGCCTGCTGAGCCATTGGGAAGTCCTTTAATCCCTGGGACAGATCCCTTGGAGAAGGAAATGCCAACCCACTCCAGTATACTTTCCTAAAAAAATCCCATGGACAGAGGAGCCTGGGGGGCTACAGTCCAATGAGTTACAAAGAATCAGACAGGACTGAGTGACTAAGTTTGCATCTTAGATTCTCTGGCCAATTCATAGGAAAAATATGTTGTTAGATAGTATTATATACTATTTAGCTTCAAATTTTCTATCCCCTAGATTGCAATTTTAGCCATTTTATTCACTTATCAGAGGCTGATAATCACACCTGTGAATTATTTCATTTTGCGTTCTTCCTATATATGTCTGCCATTTATCCTTTTTGCTGCTTATTAACACCTATATAAAAAAGTGGTTAGAAATATAAAGTGGAAATTAAATCTTACAATTTACTACTTAATGTCTTTCATAGTAAATTAAAAGACTGGCTAAACTGATATTTCTCTCTTAAGATTTAATTTTTCTTTATGACTTTTTGCTTTGGATGGAGCTACACTAGTGGAAGAATACACAGCTTATACCCTTAGAGTCACAGAAATTTTTTAAACTTATACAGTGCTGTATGTCAATTGTATCTCAAGAAAACTAATGCAAATAGGTATTACTTTTAAAATGACTGTCCTGTGATAAGTGGAATAGGTTGGAAAGAAGAAGCTGTAAAAAGTAAAGAAGACCCTTAAAAGTGGAAGCAGAAGGATACAGAGGAGAGAAAATATGGAGAAAGGGGCTATAAGTTAATATGTGTGGCTTCCAGCAGCTGGACTAGGCAAAGAAACAGATTTTCTAGAACTTTCAGAGTGGAATGCAGCTTTCCTGACATGTTGAGTTTAACCCAGTAAGATCTATAGCACATTTTTGACTAAAGGAATTTAAGGTTAAAATCCTTGAGTCACTGGGCCACTCAGTGCTGGTAATTTTTTACAATAGCAATAGAAATTCATACATGAGATCTCTAAATCACATAGGCAATTCACTTCATTTGTGCAAGAGAGCCATCTCAACATGAAACATCTTTGTTTTACATTTAGCTTATTTCATAGCTTACATGATGTTTTCTAAGGAACCATTTACCTTAAATCTGTAAATTCCAGGGCTTTCTTTTTTTTTCCATAAGAAATTCAAGGCAATGGTACTTGTCAGAGGCTAGAATTGGAGGGTGGTCAAAATGAGTGAAGATGATCAAAAAGTGTAAACTTTCAGTTATAAAGTAACTAACTCTAGGGATATACAGTATAATCTCTATAGTTAACAATACTGTATTGAATATTTGAAAATTAACAGGTGGTTTGGTGGTTTAGTTGGTGGTTTAGTTGTTATATCTGACACTTGCGACCCCATCAGGCTTCTCTGTCCATGGGGTTTTCCAGGCAAGAATACTGGAGCAGGTTGCCATTTCCCTCTCCAGGGGCTCTTCTGGACCCAGGAACTGAACCCTGTTCTCCTGCATTGCAAGCGGACTCCTGCATTGCAAGCGGATTCTTTACCAACTGAGCTTCCAGAGAAGCCCAAAAGTTAAGAGAGCAGATATTAAAAGTTTTCATCACAAGAAATATATATAATTATGTGTATTGATAAATATTAACTAGATTTATTGTGGTGATCATTTTGTATTATATACATATATAGAATCACTACTAATGTTATATATCAATTATATCTCAATAAAAATTATAAGAAACCAAGTGCATTCTTTTGAAGAATTCCACGTGAAATTTCCTTTGCTTGCCACATCTGTCATTAAGATGTTTAGAAGAAAATATAAATTGGATTGGACTTAGATGCCTTCGTTCTTTCATAGAGACACCCTCTTCCCAATAACTGGAGACAGCATATTATAGCCTACATTTTGTAATCCTTTCCTTCTAGGCCTTATAGATTTTTTGTTTGTTTTTTATTGTTTTGTTTTTTATAGTTTTTGTTGTTGCTTTGCTTTTTAAGGCTAGCTATTCTTCTTTAATTTGAATCTTAAAAGATCTAACTGACTCTTAAGGTATAGTACAAACCCTGCTGTCTACCTGATTTTAACTTTTACACAAGCAGGAAGTATAGAGTTTATAATCCCCAAAATAGTATGAAACGGTGAGAAAAAAGGAAAAATAGTACATGGATAAAGCAACTCCATGGCTGACTGTTTCTAGTGACCAAATAGGCAAAATAGTTTTTCCCACTTAAGAAGGGAAGTACAAAGTAATTGCAGGACATATTGGATACAGACAATACTCTGATCAGGTACAGACATGTTTGTGGAAAATGAATGGGATTATAATATTTCAGATTAAATCAGAGCAGAACGATATGGCCCTTGACTCCCATGTCCTCTGCTGCCTTTTGTTTGTGGAAAAACTTTAGCCGAAGAATAAGTATAATCAGAGACATGAGAACAAGCAAAAACAAAGGAAATCTGCTGAAGGAGACTAAATAAAAATAATGTGGTCATTAAACATAGTAAAGGACCCTTCATTCCTTTTTGAGGGCTCTCATAATATTCTGAGCCATATCCTGTGAGCTGTCTTATAGATACTGAAACCTCCACCAGGTAGAAGTTAACTACATGATGACCAGACTATAACCATCACAAAGCTACCACAATTCTGAGAATTAGCCTCAAAGAAATGGAAACAAACTGACACTGGAACTGACTACCTGAAACAATCAAGAAGACTGATAACCAATTTCAAGATGACAGTCAGAGTTGACTGTGCTGTTTCTATATGTAGCCCCTTCCTCTGTCTATAAAAGCTTTTCCACAGTGACTGACAGTGGGAAGACATTCAGCCTTTGAACTGGAGTCCGCTTCCCCTCACCCTCACTGGTGGTTGGCATCCAAAACAATGCAAATTGTCTCTTCCACCAACCTGGCCTCTTTAATGGCTTTTGAGTGGTGGGGAGCCAGACCCCACTTTCAATAACAAGATAAGAAAAGATATCTTAAGAAAAGGAGACAGTAAAACAAAATAAAGGTGACAAATTTCAGAACATGTTTTAATTTTAGTAAGACATCTCAAAATTTGTATTTACTTTTAACCATAGGCTAGGGAATGGATAAAGTAAATTTATAAAATATTGAAGTCACTAAAGCTTTCTCATTCTGTCATTCTCTCAGTGGTTACAAGGATGGAAATACAAAGAGGTATTAAGTCAAACAAAGATTTTTTAAAAGTAATGACTATTGTAGCTACAACTAAAATCACTGTTGAAGAGGAAATAATATAGGCAAAAACAATAAAGAAAGATGAATTTTGTTAGGGGTAGTGGCTAGCTTTTTAAAAAGCATAATAGATAAATATATCTCATAATATTTTACAGGTTTTCAATGCCATTGGCAACATTATATTTATCAAATTTTGAACTGAAAAATCAAATGAATATTCCTTGAGTATACACATCAATGATAACATAAATTATCAGTATTTAGATAAAATTTGCATGAGACATTAACTATTCAAGATACATTTTAGTCTATGTATCATGAATATCATTGGTTAGAGCTCTTTATTGAACTAAGACATTTTAGGACTTGCAAAGTACTCTAAAACATTGAACTGCACAAAATGCTTAAGTCCTCAAATTTAAAAGGCATGTGCATTTTTGTGGCCTTGTCTATAGTTTTAAAGAACAGTTGAGCTTAGGAATGTTTTTAATGTGATTGCTGCATTTTCAAATCACAGCTCACTGTTTAGTAAACTTGTTTCCATTCTTGAAGCACTAGCTTTTGAAATAGTTGATATTTATCTAAAACATAAACACTAGACATAAAATGGTCCATCTCTAGATTGAGACAAGTGTGAGTTGGTGATACACTGTATACATGGGCTTGATCACCCACCCACACTTTGTCAACAGATTCTTTTCTGCTCTCATCAGCAAGACTCTGAAATGTGGGAATTTGGCTGAAACTGATTTCCTGTTTTATGCCAGCATGTCTTAGAGATAGCGCTGTCGAGAGTGTGATGTAAAAGAACAGACAGCTGTCCCCAGTCTTGAAGACTCATCTGGTGTATTAGTTTAGAAAACCAGTTTAACATCAATTTAACCTTTAAAGAGCATATTTAAAAATAAGTTTCTTGTGCAGTTGTCTATTACAAGAATATGAACTATTTTCCCACTAGAAAAAATAAAAAGAAATCTGTGCTTCAAATTTAGCCCTCTATAGAGGCCATGTCCTGAGGGAGAACCAGTTTTTTCAGTAGTTAGGTTATCTGTACCACTGGGCTTCAACTAATTAATTTTATTTTCTAATAGTATACTTCAAGGAGGTCACATTATTAAACTTTGATTGAATGAATAGCAAGGCCAGAAAGCTTTGACAAGCAATAAAAATTATGTGCTATTCATAGAAACCCAGAAAATCAAATACTACTTATTCATTATTGAAAATGGAAGTCTGAAGTGCTTTGCTGGAAAAGCTATGAACTTAGAGGTAGGGAAAAATGTGTATGCCATTGCTACCATTTGGATTTTTATAAGTTAGTTGATTCTTTGAGTTGCGTTCATCTATAAAATGGAGGTAATAAGAATACTTAGTAGTTCAAAGAATATTTTTTAGAATTAAAAGAAATATTAATGGTGATGTTATATGTACTGATAACTATAAAAATATGATACGCTATCATCACAATGGATTTTAAATCAAAGAGTAAAGTATCTCCCCTAATGTTCTGTGCCTTTAGGCATTACCATATCCAGGTCCTTCTAATAAAATAAATTTTATTGCATATTATTCATCCAGAAATCATCAAAATCCCACAGGATAAGTCTAGAGGGCTACATTCTAATGAGGTGAAAGTGTCATAATGAATGTAATTGTGCCAAGAGGTTTCAGTAATGATTGATAGGACTCCCTATGAAGCACTTCCCCTTTCTGTAATGATTTAGTTTGTTCATAAACTCATCTGCTTTTCAAGGAGGTTCATCTTTTCATACCCCTCTGAGTGAATGCAGAAAAGTTGTCCTTACATTTTCACTGGGCAGGAAAACAGCTAAAATCTAGTATATTCCTTACCCAGCATAAGGGAAAGTGTTAGTCACTCAGCCATGTCTGACTTTTTGAGACCTCATGGACTCCTCTGTCCATGTAATTCTCCAGGCAAGAATACTGGAGTGGGTAACCATTCCCTTCTCCAGAGGTCGTCCCTATCCAGGGATGGAACCTGCATCTCTTGTGTCTTCTGCATCCAGGCAGATTCTTTATGGTCTGAACCACCAGGGAAGCTTGGTAGGTGGGTTCTTTTACCACCAAGCCATCTGGAAAGCCCCAATATAAGGAAAGAGGTGTACAAAAAAGTATTATCACAATGAGGATCTGCTGTCAAATTGGGAATATTCTTTTACAATATGAGCCTATAAACATTCTTTGGCATATTCGGCAATATGATAACATTGTGACATTACTTAAGATCTGCCATTCTTGTCCTTATCTGTGGTGTCCCTTAATGAAATCCAGAGTTATGTCACATCTCATATCCTATCAGTTCCCTAGTGTTGTCTAGTCTCCTAATATTGGCCAACCACAACCATAAGCACATCTTATCTTACATACTTTGCATGCATGATGATGGCTGACTTAAACTCTCAAAAGTTGCACTGTTTATGAAGCACAACTTGAAAACTATAGAAATTAAATTAATGATTCTTTCTCTTCATTGTCTTTGTACTAAAAGTATTTGCAGGAATATTATAGAGTTAACTGAGATTCTGGTACAAATTTAGCTTGCTACTGTCCTGGATATAGATAGCAGGGATACAGCTTGACTGAGATGACTAACAAGGAAAGAAACCTGGAATTTCCTTTCACAAGGCAATGGACTCCTGAGCAGAGCCAGAAGAACAGCATGCAGAAAGAAATAGAAATGTGCATACCCTTAACAACTGCCATGTCTCAGTATCACTTTAAACACCTCCTCTCTCCCTCTCTCTGTGTTTAAAGGAGATAGAATGATATTTCTAAGAATTAATGTGTACACAAATAGTCCAAAGAATATTGAAACTATATTTTACACATTACAGAAACTGGGACTGTAGATTAAAATCAGAAATAAATCTTCATATCCAAAGCTAGTGCTTTGTGACAACCTAGAGGTTTAGGGTGAAGAAAGAGGTAGTGGGGGTTCAAGATGGAGGTGACGCATACACAACTATGGTTAATTCATATGATGTATTGCAAAAACATCCCAATTTTGTGATTACGCTCCATTCAAAGTAAATAATTAATATATACAGATGTCCGGGCTTCCCCGAGGCCTATGAATATCTATCTTTAAAATGTTCTATTGTGAATAGAACAATAGTGAATCAATAGTCAAATATCAGTCTGTAAAACTTAAGCTCAGTTTTCTAAGAATCATGACCTTTAAGAGAAGATTTTTATTAACCTCCTGACTCCTAACAACTGGTTCTCAGTAGGAACTGTCATTGTGCTGAGCCAGAAAGGAAAAGTGAGGGATGTGGGATTAGAGAATTATCAGCATCCTTGGGCCACAGTACTTTATGAGATAAAGGCTTTCTGTAGTCCTCAGGGTCAATAAAATCCCAGGATGTGATTGAAGAAGCTGACTGCTGGACCTCTGTTTTCATAATAAAATAATCTTATTAAAAATAATAAAGGTGCGTGATAAAAAATCAAATAATGGAAATGTTATTTTTCTTAATCATCAACTCACACCTTAATTCCTATAGTTAATTAGGTAATTAATGATTTCTAGAGTAAGTTTACAGAATAAAAATGAAAGTATATAATTTGGTGCATATGCCCCTGTGGTTTCTGTTCTTTACCTGTATGTTTCTTTGCAAAGTAATGTATTTGGGTGATCTCACAAAATTAATAAATCTTTTAACACACATATGTGAAAAGTGAAAGTGTTAATTGCTCAGTCATGTCCGACTCTTTGTGATCTTGCGGACTATAGCCCACCAGGCTACTCTGTCCATGGAATTCTCCAGGCAAGAATACTGAAGTGGGTAGTCATTCCCTTCTCTAAAGGATCTTCCCAGCCCAGGGAACTGAACCCATTGCAGTCAGATTCTTTATCATCTGAGCCACTAGGAAAGATCTTAATACATATATATTGCATGGTGATATAATATGTTTTAGTGTTCTTCACATTGGTTGATTTTGATATGATGCTCCTACTTAAGAACCTCTTCATAAAACTAGTATTAATATTTAATTTTCCACCAACTGTGCATGTGGTAGATGTCAGGCTATTTCTAAAATCTTGCCATGACAGAAAATGCTGCAGTCATCTCTCCTTATACTTGTGCTAATGTATCTTAAAATATATTCCTGGAAGAGAGATTTCTGGGTCAAAGAGTATTCATGTTATTTATTTTTCCCGCTTTTATATCATCTACTCGTAGTCCAAAAGAAATTGTACACATGGAAATTCCCATCAAAATCGTAATAGTGCTTCTTTTCTCATACTCCCATCAATAGCAGCTTTTATCATCTCTTCAACTTTTTTAAACAAAGGTTTAGTTTTTTCTATATTTAATGATCATTATCATCAACGTCCTATATTCAGCAGCATAGTGTTACCCCAAATTACCATCTAACCACTCATTCACCTATTTGCTTACACAATGAGAAATCCTATGGGATCCCCATAGCCATTAAAAAGGCATCAATTCCATTAAATTCACTTCCTCTTCTATGAGTCATGCGTGTGTAATGGGAAATGCATATATCCTGGCTGTTTGTGAAAAGGAAAAGAAAAATAACACATATACCCACTCTAATTGAAAATGTGTTCATTTCTGAAACTCATAAAATCTGCAATTTGGTTGGGAAGATTCTTGATTCAATGGGGATTTCAAATATCCAATTTAATTAGACTTAGGATATACTTCTGAGACACTGAATTTCTGAGTATAAGAAAGGAAATATGAAGATGCAATTTCTTTATTATGTGAATAGCCTGATACATAACTGTTTCAGTGGCAGCTTGTGTAATCTATAGCTCCCTCTCTATATATATGAAATAGAAGATTTAAAAATTATATTGATGGAGAATATAAGAACCTCAAAGCTTGAAATAGACTATTTAGTCCTAACCCCTCACATATGGCTGCTTTTCTTTATGATGTTCCCAGCTGTGGTTTGTTGTTCACTTGCTCAGTAGTGTCTGACTCTTTGCAATCCCATGGACTGCAGCTTGCCAGGCTTCCCTGTCCTTCAAAGTTTGAGAGTTTGCTCAAACTTATGTCCTTTGAGACAGTGCCCTTCTCTTCCTGCCTTCAATATCTCCCAGCTTCAGGGTCTTTTCTAATGAGTTGGCTTTTTGCTCAGGTGGTCAAATTTTGGAGTTTCAGCTTCAGCATCAGTCCTTCAAATGAATATTCAGTGTTGATTTCCTTTTGGATTGATTGGTTTGATCTCCTTGCAGTCCAAGGGACTCTCAAAAGTTTTCTCCAACACCACAGTTAAAAAACCATCAGTTCTTCAGTGCTCAGCCTTCTTTATGGTCCAACTTTCACATCCACACATGACTACTGGAAAAACCATCACTTTGATATACAGACTTTTATCAGCAAAGTAATGTCTCTACTTTTTAATATGTTGTCTAGGTTTGTCATTGCCAAGGCAATGGCAAGCCACTCCAGTACTATTGCCTAGAAAATCCCATGGATGGAGGAGCCTGGTAGGCTGCAGTCCGTGGGGTCACTGGGGGTCGGACATGACTGAGCGACTTCACTTTCACTTTTCACTTTCACACATTGGAGAAGGAAATGGCAACCCACTCCAGTGTTCTTGCCTGGAGAATCCCAGGGACAAGGGAGCCTGGTGGGCTTCCGTCTATGGGGTCACACAGAGTCGGACACGACTGAAGTGACTCAGCAGCAGCAGCAGGTTTGTCATAGTTTTCTTCCAAGGAGAAGGTATCTTTTAGTTTCGTCCTTGCATTCATCATCTGCACTGATTTTGGAGCACAAAAAAATAAAGTCTCTCACTGTTTCCATGGTTCCCAACTGTATGCCATGAAGTTATGGGACCAAATGCCATGATCTTGGGTTTTTTAATGTTGATTTTTAAGCCACCTTTTCCACTCTCCTCTTTTATCTTCATCAAGAGGTTTTTTAGTTCTTCTTCACTTTCTACCATAAGGGTGGTGTCATCTACATGAGGTTATCGATATTTCTCCCAGCAATCTTGATTGCAGCTTCTGCTTGTTCCAGCCCGGCATTCACATGATGTACTCTGCATCACTGCAGATGCTGACTGCAGCCATGAAATTAAAAGACGCTTACTCCTTGGAAGGAAAGTTATGACCAATCTAGACAGCATATTAAAAAGCAGAGACATTACTTTGCCAACCAAGGTCCGTCTAGTCAAGGCTATGGTTTTTCCCATGGTCATGTATGGATGTGAGAGTTGGACTGTGAAGAAAGCTGATCGTCGAAGAATCGATGCTTTTGAACTGTGGTGTTGGAGAAGACTCTTGAGAGTCCCTTGGACTGCAAGGAGATCCAACCAGTCCATTCTGAAGGAGATCAGTCCTGAGTGTTCATTGGAAGGACTGATGCTAAAGCTGAAACTGCAATACTTTGGCCACCTCATGCGAAGAGTTGACTCACTGGAAAAAACTCTGATGCTGGGAAGGATTAGGGGTGGGAAGAGAAGGGGACGACAGAGAATGAGATGGCTGGATGGCATCACCGACTTGATGGACATGAGTTTGAGTGAACTCCGGGAGTTGGTGATGGACAGGGAGGCCTGGCGTGCTGTGATTCATGTGGTCGCAAAGAGTCTGTCACGACTGAGCGACTGAACTGAACTGAACTGAACTCTGCATAGAAATTTATATACAACCTTGACATTCTTCCTTCCCAATTTGGAACCAGTGTGTCATTCCAAGTTTGATTCAAATTGTTGCTTCTTGGTCTGCATGCAGGTTTCTCAGGAGGCAGGTAAGGTAGTCTGATATTCCCATCTCTTTAAGAATTTTCCACAGTTTGTTGTTGAACCAGCTGTGGTTATTGAAAGGCAAAAACCTGATGCCAAATATACACTAAAGAAAAATTCTGATTGACACTTAGCAGTTCTCCACCTGAAGTAGAATTAACTATCTCATGATTGGTCTTATTTAAAACTTAAGAATATATATGGTGAAAGTGTTATTGAAAGTGTTAGTCACTCAGTCACATCTGACTCCTTGTGATCTCATGGACTATGTGGCCCACCAGGCTCCTCTGTTCATGGAATTCCCCAGGCAAGAACACTGGAGTGGATTGCAGTTCTCTTCTCCAGGGGATCTTCCCAACCCATGGATTGAACCTGGGTTGAGCCACCTAGGAAGCCTATTTATGGTATTGGAACCATCTTTTCTGATAATAAATAATAATATGTTTTTCTTACATTTAAAAAAATCTATTTTTTTAAATTGATGTATACTTGATTCAATTATTTGCATACTCTGAGCAAAGAAAAAGTTTGCTACATTTTTATGGAATCATTTCATCAAAGTCATGTTCATTTTACATGGCCCTCAGTTACTGTGACTTGAGATATATGTACAAAACTATTTTAAAATGTCCCACAAATATGAGATCTACCTAACTGCTTATTCTAAGTACTAAGTACAACCATCTTCTGGAAAAAAAAACAAAACAAAAATACTTTAACTTCCCAAACAGGTTTCTATGGGAAAGAATGTACACATTATTTTACCTTCAATTATTTTTGTGTGTGGATGCATAGGCAGTAGCCAAATAGGAGAATGGAGGCCTGAAATGACTGCTGTCAAACTTTTAAATAAACTTCCAACCAAGGAGTGGAAATAACTTAGGGGAGACAAAAATCTTTTACTTTTTATTTTCCTCAATTCTCTGTTACTTCATTTTGACTTTTTGCTTGCCAGTGTTTTTTTTTTTTTTTCCTAAACTGTGAGCATGTGTGTGTGTGTGTGTGTGTGTGTTAACTTTGGAAATTTAAGGTTGCAATTAAAAATACACAATTATAGACAAATAATTTTTAAATTATTTTATTTTATCCTTAGACACAAATTGCCATAGTTTGTTCAGTCACCAAGTTCTGTCTGACTCTTTGTGACCCAATGTGCTGCACCATGCCAGGCCTCCGTATCCTTCATTATCTCCCAGATTTTGCCCACGTTCATGTCCAGTAAATAGGTGATGCCATTCAACCATCTCATCCTCTGTCACCCTCTTTTCCTTCTGCCTTCAATTGTTCCCAGCATCAGAGTCTTTTCCAATGAGTCAGCTGTTTCCATCAGGTGGCCAAAATATTGAAGCTTCAGCATCAGTCCTTCCAAAGAGTATTCAGGGTTGATTTCCTTTAAGATTGACTGGTTTGATCTCCTTGCTGTCCAAGGGACTCTCAAGAGTCTTCTCCAGAACCACAGTTCGAAAGCATAAATTTTTCAGCAATTTGCTTTCTTTACTGTCCAGCCCTCATCCATACATGACCACTGGAAAGACCATCAGTTCAGTTCAGTTCAGTTCAGTCGCTCAGTCGTGTCCGACTCTTTGCGGCCCCATGAATCACAGCACGCCAGGCCTCCCTGTCCATCACCAACTCCCAGAGTTCACTCAAACTCATGTCCATTGAGTCTAGCCTTAATTATATGGACCTTCATTGACAAATTGATGTCTTTGCTTTTTAATGCACTGTCTAGGTTTGTCATAGCTTTCCTGCCAGGAGGCAATTGTCTTCTAATTTCATGGATGCTGTCAACATCTACGGTGATTTTAGAGCCCAAGAAGATGAAATGTCACTGCTTCCACCTTTTCCCCTTCTATTTGCCTTGAAGTCGACTCCAAGCTACCCCATGGACTGCAGCCTACCAGATGCCATGATCTTAGTCGTTTTTAATATCACGTTTTAAGCTGTTTATTTCACTCTCCTCTTTCACCATTATCAAAAAGGTTCTTTAGTTGCTCTTTCTTTTCCTCCGTTAGAATGGTATCATCATGTGCATATCTGTAGTTGTTGATATTTCTCCCAGCAATCTTGATTCCAGCTTGCAATTCATCAAGCCTTGAATATCGCATGATATGCTCTGTGTTTAAGTTAAAAACAGGTGACAAATCTTGTCACACTCCTTTCTCAATCCTGAACCAGTCATGCACGGTTCTAACTGTTGCTTCTTGAAGAGCATACAGATTTCTCAGGAGACAGGAAGATGGTCTAGTATTCCCATCTCTTTAAGAGTTTTCCACAATCTGTTATGAGGCACACAGTCAAGGCTTTAGCAAAGTCAATGAAACAGAGGTAGATATTTTTTTGTAATTCTCTTGCTTTCTCGATAATCCAGAAAATGTTGGCAGTTTGATCTCTGATTCCTCTGCCTTTTCTAAACCCAGCTTGAACATCAGAAGTTCTGGTTCACGTAATACTTCAGCCTAGCTTGGAGGATTTTGAGCATAACATTACTAGCATGAGAGATGAGTGCAATTGTCTAGTGGTTTGAACATTCTTTAATACTGCCCTTCTTGAGAACTGGGATGAGGATTGACCTTTTCCAGTTCTGTGGCCACTGCTGGGTTTTCCAAATTTCCTGACATATTTAAAAGCATCATCTTTTAGGATTTTAAATAGCTCTGCTGGAATTCCATCTCCTCCACTAGCTTTATTGGCAGCAGTGCTTCCTAAGGCCCACTGACTTCACACTCCACAATGTCTGGCTGAGTGAGAATCTGTACTATCATGGTTATTTGGGTCATTAAAATCTTTTTGGTATGGCTCGTCTACGTAGTCTTTCCATCTCTTGATCTCTCCTGCTTCTATTAGGTCTTTACCATTTCTGTCCTTTATTTTGCCCATCTTTGAACAAAATGGTACTTTCATATTTCCAGTTTTCTTAGAGATCTCGAGACCTAAACGTTCTGTTATTTCCCTCTATTTCTTTGCATTGTTCATTGAAGAAGGCCTTCTATAGGGTCATGATTGTTATTGGTCACATCTTACTTAAGTCCTTGGGATAACCTATTTAAGTGGATGAGACATTAATGCAATCCTAGAGAAGGATGCAGAAACTTTTGCAATAAAGGAGAGTTCTATTAACCATTCGGTCACTACCCAAAAGTGTCTAATTAGCATATGAAAGGCACTAGGGAGATTGAGAAACAGAATTTTAAAACTTTATTTAAATATAAATGGACACATATATAACCACTACCCTGCTACTGCTAAGTCACTTCAGTCACTTCAGTCGTGTCTGACTCTGTGCTACCCCATAGACGGCAGCCTACCAGGCTCCCCCATCCCTGAGATTCTCCAGGCAAGAACGCTGGAGTGGGTTGCCATTTCCTTCTCCAATGCACAAAAGTGAAAAGTGAAAGTGAAGTCGCTCAGTCGTGTCCGACTCCAGGCGACCCCACGGACTTCAGCCTACCAATGCTCCTACCAATCCTTGCATGGGATTTTCCAGGCAAGAGTATTGGAGTCGGTTGCCATTGCCTTCTCCAAACCACTACCCTATTTGACAGCATATCTCTAGATAATAATCACAAGTTCTTGTTCCAAAGGAAAGCTAAACAGGTAAAATGATACCTAAATGTAGCCTCTGAAAAACAGACTGATCACAGAAATTCCCTATGAAGACAAGTTTCAATCTTGTATCAGCTCCTGGCATTAGATGCAGGGAATGGGCTTCAGGGTCACTCTCTGTCCTATTTAGTACTAGAACTCATCCATTAACAGTGGAGACATTTTTTAGCTTAATGGCTTGATTTTTAAAAGGAGTTAGCAATGATTACACCAGGAAAAAAATTAGGCCTGTATTGTCTTGGACAAAGTTATTATTATTTTATTTTTTGGTCATGGCACATGCAGTTGATTAAAAAAACAGTCTTCTTTTCCTTTCTCAAGTTTAGATAATCACAAAAAGAATATTAAGGGATTATACTGTACAATCCATTCTATAACATAACCTGTGAGTTTATTGTTAGAAACAGAATACAGCTGAGAATATAACTATGTAAAGAGTCTGTTGATTTAATTTTTTTTTAAATTTTATTCTCCTCAAGGTAAGACATTCAGTTCAAGAATACTTTTATATTGACTCATAGCTCAAAATAAAGAATTTCCTCCCTGGAAATTCAAGTCAATTAAATATAAACACATAAAAGATCCAACTGGTATAAGATGAGCCATGAATGGAGGAATAATTTTTAAAAAAACATTTATGATCAATTTCTATAGTAAATCAAATAGCAAGTTTATATTGGAGGGGTATGAGTAGATAGAGCTAGGGTTTTATCCATTTACAAATAAATCATATTTAATTTCCCACTACAATTAAGTTTTATTCTTGCCATGCAATGGAAAGTTAAGATTTATAATATGTGTTAAACACCAAAATTTTATTATTATTATTATTATTGGTTTTGAAACAGTTTATTTTCCATCAATCAAATTTCCATTTTGGTGGAAGTTCGTGGAAGGTCTACAAGTGTTTGGAAGAAAAGCTTACGACCACTCAGTGGTGCTTCCTACCCGTTCAGTGGCCTGAGCGGTGGGAGCTGCCGATCAGTCTTCAGTGGAAGGCTGAGCACTCCAGTCTTCAGTGGGGAACTGCTGAAAGGGTACAGAAGGCACCTGCACACCTTCGGACCAGTCTGCCACCTCAGGCTGAGCAGCAGCGAACTCTGGAGCTGGAGCGGTCCATTCACCCTGAAATTCCTCCTTGGTCACAGCCTTCTCAGCTGCTGCCTGCTCTTCCTTTTCAATCTCTTCAGGATCTTTGTAGAAGCACAGGTCCGGCATGGCCTCCCACGGGTTTTCTCAGGAGATGGTGCCACGCATGCGCAGAACTTCCCAGGCGAGCATCCACCACATCAGACCCACCGAGTGCGCTCCCTTGTTGTTGCATGGGATGGCAATGTCCACGTAGCGCAGAGGAGAGTCTGTGTTACACAGAGCGATGGTTGGCAGGATAACGTACGAGGTTTCTGTGAGCGGCTGGTGGTCAGCCCTGGGGTGGGTAACCACCAGAAGCCTTGGCTCCCTAAACGCTGCCTGGATGTGGTTGGTGAAGGTTCCTGGAGTGAAGCGGCAAGTGATAGGAGTAGCTCCAGTGGCAGCAGCAAACTTCAGCACAGCTCGCTGGCCAGTATTCCTAGAGGATATGACACTGACATCAGCCGGGTTTTCAATGGCAGCATTGGCCCGAGCTGCCAATAGAAGTTTCTCCCAGGTTTTCTTCTGATTGATGATATAGATGCCATCACTTTTCCATTTGTAGATGTATTGTTCCATTTGGAATTCAAGGTTGGTGCCACCTAAGTGGGTTCCTGCTGGAAGAAATTTGAGGACATCCTCCTTCCTTAATTTGCAGGACATCAAGGGCTCCAGACATTGTAAAAGCTTCCCTTTAAGTTACGATAGGAATTCAGAAACAGTGCCATATAGAACTCTCTCTGGGTAGCGCCGAAAGGAAACACCATAATTTTAAAAGTCATATTGAGACATAGATTTGA
Source organism: Moschus berezovskii (assembly GCF_049115385.1). Taxonomy (NCBI): domain Eukaryota; kingdom Metazoa; phylum Chordata; class Mammalia; order Artiodactyla; family Moschidae; genus Moschus; species Moschus berezovskii. The sequence continues at coordinate 54,289,044 of NC_142461.1, forward strand.
GTATTTAGTATATGTAGGTAGATGATACATAGATCTCAATTTAAATAAACTTTTAAAACCCTAAATCCTGAAATGAAACATATACATTTTAAAATCATGCAAAGTCTTCTTTTCTTTTAATTCATGATGAAAAAATTAAAATTACACCACTATGTTCATTTCTGGTTTTATTGGCATGTGTGTTTGTGTGTGTGTGTCTGTGTGTGTTAGTCAGTAAGTTGTTTTGTGTCTGACTCTTTGCGATCCATGGGCTGTAGCCTGCCACCTCTCCTCTGTCTAGGGAATACGCCAGGCATGAATACTGGTGCGGGTAGCCATCCCCTTTTCCAGGGGATCTTCTCAACCCAGGATTTAACCCGTGTCTCCTGCATTGTAGGCAGATTCTTTACCATCTGAGTCACCAAAGAAGCCCTCCATTGGCATAGCAACTTTTAATTATTTATTAAAGTTTCAGCATTTATTTCCTTACAGTTCAGAACTTGCAAAATTAGAATGGATGAGCACTTTTTATTGTCTTCTTGCATTGCTTTCATGGTCCATGCCATGCCAATATAGTTTATACTAAAATTCCATGGGAAAAACGTTCTGAAGAATCTTCAATTAATTCAACAGAAAAATAGGGAATTAATCTAAAATATCCTGTATTGATTTGATGCATTTAAGCTAATCACTTGAAAGTGTATCCCTGTCTTTGAAGAACAATATCTGGTATGCCAAGATGTATCACCTAATGTGTAAATAACCTAAGCTACCACAAATATATACTTAATTTTCCATTTAGAATTGCCACTGCAGGGTGTTAAACTGTTATTACTGTAATGAAAGTATTTCAATAATGAATTAAACAATTTAATGTTTTCCATAGTGCATTAAATGAGTCAATGTGGAACTTAATTTTCAGAAAAACTGAAAATATGCAACCATTGCATAATTATGAACTAACATACTTTAAGCATGCTGTTTGGAGTTAAAAAAAAAAGTTTATACATGAGTTGAAGCACTTAATGGCAACAGCAGGATGATTTTTACATGTAGGATGAAACATCAGAGAAAGAAGGTTTACTTTACTGATAAGTATTTCTATTTAGTAATATTCCCAACTGTGCAAATAGTAAAGCTGAAAAATAAGCCACCATGTCAAGAATATATTGAGTTGTTTAGATGCTTGCTATAAAATTGCATCTTTAGGCCACTAGGAATATCTAAACAAATAAGAGATAAGATAAATAGCAAAGAAAAAGGAAAGAGAAAACCAAGATAAAAGGTGCTCTATACAAACATACCGGAGAAGGCAATGGCAAGCCACTCCAGTACTATTGCCTAGAAAATCCCATGGATGGAGGAGCCTGGTAGGCTGTAGTCCATGGGGTCGCTAAGGGTCGGACACGACTGAGCGACTTCACTTTCACTTTTTACTTTCACACATTGGAGAAGGAAATGGCAACCCACTCCAGTGTTCTTGCCTGGAGAATCCCAGGGACGGGGGAGCCTGGTGGGCTTCCGTCTATGGGGTCACACAGAGTCGGACACGACTGAAGTGACTTAGCAGCAGCAGCAGCATACAAACATACAGATGCAGCTGAGGGACACCTGGGCATTTGTTATCTATAACTTAAGAATGCAAAAATCACAGAGTGGATTTGGTAATGTGGAGAGAAAAAGGAAGATATTGATAAGGACTAGGTAGAAAAAGATCTCATAACTTAATGATTTTTATTCATTTATGTATTTTTCAGTCATGGAAGTATTAAATTAAGGGATGGCAGCGTTGAATCTGTGGTTTAGAAGAGTCCAAAAGGCAATGTGATCACAAAACTCCAGGTAGGGAAAATGTGATGTGATCTTAAAGATAGAGGATGGATATATAAATAAAGAAAAGTTAGCCTTTGGGGGCAATTTTATAAATATATATATATATTATAAAATATATTATATATATTATTTATATATTAAGAATTATGGAATGCTAAGAATGTTGGAAATAAAAGGATATCCAGTAAATTTCAGGTTTCTGACTAGGAGTATGGGTCTTTGCATTTTGCTCTTGAAATGATTCAACAGTATAAGACAAATATGTACCTTAGATAAGTAAGAGTTAGCAAAAGAAACTGCCTGTGAAAAAATAGTGAATGAGAAATATCACTTAATTAAAAAATGCTATTTGGTTTGCATCTGTTATGGAACTCTTCAAAGGGTGTGGTTTGCCACCTGTTCTGTACTCTTAGACCTGAAGCTTTTACAAATACACGTGCTGGCATGAATAGAGAGCATTAAAAACAACAAATAAAATGTCTCTACTAGCCAGTGGTTTTACTACTTTTAATTATCTTTATAAGATAGACACACCAGATCACTTTCTTCTTTTGCTAAATCTCTAGAGTGGTTTGTTTCACTATAGAATGAAGTTTGCTTCACTTAAGCTTTGAATTTACAAGGATTATTTCTGTACCTGACTGAAATTCAGGAGTCCATATTATGCCCACTTCTCTAATGTACATATCATGATATTGCAATATTCTCAGTATTATTTGGATATTAAAGCTTATAATATGAAATCTTCAGACTGCAGCTATTTTGTTTGGTTATACTTGAACTGCTACTTCTATACAGTAATCCCTATAAATTTTACAAAAGTATGTGACTGTTGGGAGGAAGGGAGCAATGGGGGGAAATGAATCCTTAAAGGATGCTTACTTGATTCTCAGATGAATGAGGTTGTGTCATTTATGAGTTTATTGGGTTGATTTAGTACCAGAAGGCTTAGGGTTCTGGACACCTCAAAAGCCTTGATCCTGTTACACTTTAACTTTTCTTATCATGATACTGAGCTTTCTTTTTAAAAGATGTTTATACTAATCACATCAATTATAAGGCAAAATGGGACATCCTGGGTGGCTCAGTGGTAAAGAATCTGCCTGCCAACACAGGAGACACAAGAGATGCAGGTTTGATCCCTAGGTCAGGAAGATACCCTAAAGAAGGAAATGGCTACCCACTCCAGTATTCTTGCCTGGAAAATTCCATGCACAGAAGAGCTTGGTTGGCTACAGGCCATGGGGTTGCAAAGAGTAGGACAAGACTGAGAACAACATAACATAGGCAAAACAAAAACCAAAATGGAACATAGTTTATACTATCTGAACTTTGATTCAGCTGTAAAAGAAACTGGAGGTATGTGGATACAGAGAGAAGAGACTGTGAGTTTTTGGTTCAATGCCTACTTTTTTTAGTTTTATTTTATGGTCCCTGGAAATGATAATTGAACTAACACAAAATATTGTACCTCCAAAAGACTCAGGTATATAATTTCTGACTCTTTATTTTTCTTATGCATTTAAGCAAGAGAGAAGAGTCTAGTAAGAAATAAACAGGATGGGTAGGAAATCTTCATTTTGGAAAATGAAAGATGTGAAGTTAATTGAATGGTTCTCATAAATTAGTGAATGTCTTTAGCAACAACAAAATTACTTTGTAGTGAATATATAATCATTTTACTCCAGATGGTTTTGTCATCACTTGCAAGTTTTAAAGCATTTTAGAAAATTTCCCTTGGGTTCTGTGAAATACTTCTATAATACTTGGTAACATGTGTCACCACATCACTTTTATTTATGACTGTGAATTTTCCCCATTACAACTAGTTTCTATTAGTTGAAAAAGAAGAATGCATAAAGGTGATGGTAATAAAAAACAAGAAGACATTTATTTTGTGTAACTCCAATGTAGGGAAGTGTAGCAATAAATTCATCTTGTCAGGAACAGATACGTTTTTTGTTCAATCTCAAAGCAATAGATTTTTTTTTTTTTTGATGAAAGTGGCAGGTATGTCTAAATATGTTCCAGGGAACTGTCAGTAGTGATAGCTTGAGAGAAAGAACTGTAAATAAAGTGATAATTGCTTTCAAAGATTTGTAGACATGTATGTGCCTTTGGCAGTAATTTAATGATTAAACATTTTGAAATATAGAGATATTAATATTATATGTCCATTGAAAATCATTCCAAATAAAAACAACAGTCACAGGAACATAAAATTGTCAACATATTCTAGGATGAATTCAATATTTTAAAAATACATTTAAAAAAGGTCTTAAACCATGACAACCTAGATGTATAGAGCTTACTTATGAGCTGACTATATAAAATTATAAGAGACTGATGAACTTTGTAGGCATATGGATATAAACTTTCACTTTCATTTCAGTAAATATTTGCAATACAATTGAATATCATCAGTTAGAACATTGGCTACACATGTTAGCATAATGAATTTAGCAAAATGATTTTTTTTCTATGAGATGCCAGAAAATGCTTGGGGAAAATTAAAACTCAAGTATGAGAGATAAAAAATAACAGTCAATGTAGTAAAAAAAAATTGGAGACAAGAGATAGCTAGAAACACTACAAAGGGATTTGTAAACACTGAATTTTACCCAAAGACTGTAGTGGCATCAGGACAGCAGATGGCAAAGTGCTAACAGCACAGGAAGACATCCAAAACTACTGGAAAGTATAATTCAAGAAGCTATATGAGGTACCAAGGGACCATATAGATGGTACCAAGTGTGAGGCAATCATCTGCACAGCCATAAAATAACATTCACCTTTCCTGGCAGAGAAGGAAACTGCAGTAAACAAGATCAAACTGGGAAAGGCACATGGTACAACGTTACAGATGAACTCATAAATGAGGTGGCAACTGTGCACTAAGTGTCCTTCATAAAAGCTGTCAGTGGGAAAATGGGAAACAAGGGACTGGCCAAGTACCAGTGCAAATCAATCCATATAACACTTCCCTAACCATCCAGACATGAAAGAAAGCAAGAGTCACTGAGAATCTTCACTTTCAGGGAGAAATGTTAAGCTGCCACACTTTGAGAATTGCCTGTGAAGAGAGACAACCTAGGGGTCAGAGAAGAAGAAGATGAGAGAGAGAGAGAGAGGATGAATAACATGTCTGTTTTTATCTGACAAGATAGCCAAAACAGATTTTCTACTTAGATTCCACTGATTGTTGTTCAATTGCTAAATCATGTCTGACCGTTTGTGACCCCATGAACTGTAGAATGCCGGCTCATCTGTCTTCCACTATCTTCTGGAGTTTGCTTAAATTCATGTCTACTGAGTCCCTGCTACTATCTAACCATCTCATCTTCTGCTGCACCCTTCTCCTTTTGCTTTCAATCTTTCCCGGCATCAGGGTCTTTTCTGATGTGTTGGCTCTTCACGTTAGGTAGCCAAATTATTGGAGCTTCAACTTCAGCAACAGATCTTCCAATGAATATTCAGGGTTGATTTCCTTTAAGATGGACTGGTTTGATCTCCTTGCAGTCCAAGGGATTCACGAGAGTCCTCTCCAGCACCACAGGTTGAAAGCATCAATTCTCCAGCATTCATTCCTCTTTATGGTACGACTCTTACATCCATACATGATTATTGCAAAGATTTTAAATTTGATGGTACAGATTTTTGTAGCCAAGGTAATGTCTCTGTCATTGGAGTAGGAAATAACAACCCATTCCAGTATTATTGCTTGGAAAATTCCATGAACAGAGGAGCCTGATGGGCTACAGTCCATGGGGTTGCAAACAGTTGGACATGACTAAGCATGCAGATTGTAGTTGTAAGTAGACTAGTTTTGCCATAATTTTTCTACCGAGGAGCTAACATCTTTTAATTTCGTGGCTTCAGTCACTGTCTGCAGTGATTTTGGAACCCAAGAAAATAAAATCTGTCACTGCTTTCACTTTTTCCCTTTATTTACCATGAAGTGATGGGACCAGGTGTGATCTTTTTTTTTAATGTTGAGTTATGAAGATATCTAGACCATTGAGTGCAAATAGTCTAGTCAAGGCTACGGTTTTTCCCGTGGTCATGTACGGATGTGAGAGTTGAACTGTGAAGAAAGCTGATTGCCGAAGAATTGATGCTTTTGAACTGTGGTGCTGGAGAAGACTCTTGAGAGTCCCTTGGAATGCAAGGAGATCCAACCAGTCCATTCTAAAGGAGATCAATCCTGGGTGTTCATTGGAAGGACTGATGCTGAAGCTGAAACTCCAATACTTTGGCCACCTCACGCAATGAGTTGACTCACTGGAAAAGACTCTGATGCTGGGAGTGATTGGGGGTGGGAGGAGACGGGGACAACAGAGAATGAGATGGCTGGATGGCATCACCGACTCGATGGACATGAGTTTGAGTGAACTCCGGGATTTGGTGATGGACAGGGAGGCCTGGCGTGCTGTGATTCATGGGGTCACAAAGAGTCGGACACGACTGAGCGACTGAACTGAACTGAACTGAACTGATGATGCTTTAGAGAGATAACTTGATTATAATAGTAGGTCATCACATTTCCAGACACTGAAGATACTAAACACATATCTAGTAGTGATCCAGCAAGTATAAGGATTAAATACCTTACAATATTATGAATTTGGATAACATCTGAAGCCTTAACCCTAAAAAAACCCCAAAGACAAATAAATAAAATTGCTTGAAGGAGTTCTGTAAAGGTCCAAACTTGTTAAATCTATTTTCAACTATTAAAACCAAAATGCTACTACAAAGTTTGCCCCATGCCTCCATTCCTCACAAACACTGTAATTTTGGTTTTCTTTACTATGTGTATGTTGGGGTGTTGCAGGTGGAGATTGGGAGACATGAATGGTATCAAAGTTTATCAGTTCCTTCCAGCCAAAGACCACAAGTGGCAGCAATTAAACAAGTTGGATTTAATACACTTTGAAACAAAGGAGAATGCACACCTCCAGGATCTGTGAGACATCTTATTAAGAAGGCATTAGAAAGAAATTGTAAGATTTGTGCTTATGTTAGGTGATTTGGGGAAAATTTTAAAGTCAGAATTTGCTCTGGAGGTAGGGGTAATTCTATGATTGGGTATTTTGATAGATTTTATATAAAGTGAAGACTAACCCTGGGCTGAAACCATAATTGAGGAAAACGTAGCAGCCACTCTTATGCGCAGGATAGAGAATGTTTGGTCATTTTTGTGGTTCAGACAATGATCCTATTTGGTCTATGTTCAAACATGATTATGAAGTAGTCTTGGTTTTGTTTTAATCCATCGTGGTCACATTGTCCTTGTCTAAGTTTGATCCTCTCTGAAAGTATTTATGTTCATCAGGAGAGTACCATGGCCTGAATGCCAAGCCAGTTTGGAGCAACAAGGTCTAGGTTACATTGTCAGAAAGCACTTGTTTATCAAGGGCTGCTTTTCTTTTTTCTGTGTTTTGTGGTAAACTCAGCTAATTACTTATAGGTACTGTATTTTTCAAATATGGTCCAATATAATAATCCCTCCCTATTCTCTATTATTGAAGCAGTTGAATCTCTATTGCATTCTACATCTGAGTTTCCTCTGCTTGCTTGCAAAGCCAGTTTGCATATTCAGTAAATGTGATGTGTATTAAAAATGAAAAATGAAGAAAATTATATTTTCCTTCAAAAACATGATCCTCTTTCAATATTTCTTATTTTGTTATACTTCTGAACTAAAATCCTAAGAGATATCTTCCACTTTGTGTTACCTTCTCCTTACTGTGTATCCAGATTGTTGCCAGATCTTACAGATTATAGCAACCACAACAATAAAACCACCTCTTGAATATATCTTTAATTCTCCACTTTAATTCCTGCCTGGTTCCTACTCTGCTCTGAGCTATCTCCAGAATTATACTGCTTCCAATATTTCCCTATCCCCATCCATTTCATCTAGGTAATTTTCATCTTGTTTGACTTCTTTCTAGCACTTGGCACAATTGCCAACACTTCTGCTTAAACGTTACCTTCCGCTTATTTCCAAAGAAAGATTACTTTGATATTTCTCATACCTTAGAAGTATGTGAAGCCTGTTCTTTAATCTTTGACAATTTTAAATGTTAAGATGTGGTTTTGATTTGCATCTCTCTGATTATGAGTCACACCAGTCAGAATGGCTGCTATCCAAAAGTCTACATGCAATAAATGCTGGAGAGGATGTGGAGAGAAAGGAACCCTCTTACACTGTTGGTGGGAATGCAAACTAGTACAGCCACTATGGAGAACAGTGTGGAGATTCCTCAAAAAATTGGAAATAGAACTGCCATATGATCCAGCAATCGCACTCCTGGGCATACACACCGAGGAAACCAGAATTGAAAGAGACACGTGTACTCCAATGTTCACTGCAGCACTGTTTATAATAGCCAGGACATGGAAGCAACCTAGATGTCCATCTGCAGACGAATGGATAAGAAAGCTTTGGTACATATACACAATGGAGTATTATTCAGCCATTAAAAAGAATACATTTGAATCAGTTCTAATGAGGTGGATGAAACTGGAGCCTATTATACAAAGTGAAGTAAGCCAGAAAGAAAAACACCAATACAGTATACTAACACATATATATGGAATTTAGAAAGATGCAAATGATAACCCTGTATGTGAGACAGCAAAAGAGACACAGATGTATAGAACAGTCTTTGGGACTCTATGGGAGAGGGTGAGGGTGGGATGATTTGGGAGAATGGCATTGAAACACGTATGTTGTCATATGTGAAACGAATCATTAGTTCAGGGTCAATGCATGTTATAGGATGCTCGGGGCTGGCATGCGGGGATGACCCAGAGGGAGGATAAAGGGAGGAGGGAGGTGGGAGGGGGGTTCAGGAGGGGGAACTTATGTAAACCCGGGGCAAATTCATATCAATGTATGGCAAAACCAACCAATATAATATTGTAAAATAATTTGCCTCCAATAAAAAATAAATGAACTACAAAAAAAATAAAAAAATAAAAAAAAATAATAATAAATAAATGTTAAGATGCCAAGGACTTCTACTCTCAACCCGCGTAGGTGTCAGTTTGCTCATCACTCTAAAGCTTTTCATTGTCCTCTGCCTTACTGACTGTTGGGGCTGACCTGACCACTATGGTCTGCATCACCCAGGTTCACTCACACCTAGGGGCCCCCAGTTTCTTCTCAGTGCAAAGGTAGTCAGGCACCTCCATTTTTCCATTGTCTTGGCACTGCCTACCCTCCTGTAACCCTCAGCTTTTCAACCCCTAGTGCTTCACGCTCTTGTGATTCTCCTGGTACCTCCACATCCCCTATTGATTATATACCCTGCCCATACTTGTGAAATAAAACTATTCAAAATCCTAGTTCATGAGATTGGGACCATGAAGATGGTTAGGACTCTGAGTGACTCATAAATATTGGTTCTTTCTAGATTTCCTAGATTAACATCTCAGTAAATACATCTTTAACTTTCTTGATTTTCACGCATATCTTTACTGAATTTTCCACCAATACTTCTAACTACTCCTTCCATGTCGTCAAGCTTTATACTTCATGGACACTTCAAATGCACTGTTTTAGAAACATTTCCTTCAAAGTCACTCCCCCTTTCATTTTTGCTGTCTTCCTAAGTAACAACCTGATCTACCTCATTGGCTGAGCTAAAAACCCAGAAGTTATTCTAAATCATCTCTTTTCATCCAGTTGCAACCAAATGGCATCAGTATGCCTAAAAACTTGTTAACTTGTTTTCCTTAAATACTGATGCAAAATGATGTTTTGTAAGTATATGAAAATTTATAAACACTACAGTCTCTTGAGTCTGAAAAAATGTATCTGTTGTCTCTCCCTACCTAATCACACCTTCTTCCTCTTCAGAAGTAGCTAGTGTCCTGATATTTGTATTTACTTATTAAAGAAGTCTCATAGTATTTTCAATTTATTATATTTTGTATTTGTAGCTGTTTGTTCTTAATATTAGCTTAGTCCTTTTTAGTGCTTTTTGTTTTCTTTTTACATTATCAATTCATCTTCTTAGAAATCTAGTGAATATATTTGCTTTATATGCCAGTTACTATTTATATTCCAGATATAATTATAATATTGTGATAATTCCAATATTTGAAGTCTTTTCAGGTTCTGCTCTGTATTGCTATGTATTTCAGGTTCTGCTCTGATCTTCTTTATTTGTCATTTTCTCGTAATTTTCTATAAGCCTGTTTTTCCTAAAATTTACCAGTGAGAATGCTTTGAGGTTTCTTTCAGAGAAGATTTACATTTGTCTCTCTTACATGCCTGTGTCCACTTCTAGGCAGAAATAATTTTAACTACACTTTTGCCTTGAGTTTTTCACACCATGAAATGGTATCATCCCATACTGCAAACCTGCATGAATCTAGCTTATTTGTAAAATATCTGGGAAGACTTTTTCTTTCTCTTTTTGCAATTCTCCATGAACTGTGGAGGTGGCAGGGGATGGATTTATATACCATTTATCTTTGTATGCTATGCTAAATTTTATGTATTTGGTGGTTCTGTATTTAAGCAGAAAGTCTACAATTAAATCTCCACTCTTGGGTGGTCTTCTGCCTTTCCTGAGCTTTTTCCTTTGTCTACTTTTATTTTCAAAAAAGAAAAGATCATAATGTGATTAAGTTCAACATACTTATTAAATGTTTTGAAATCAACAATTGGCTTATCTCTTTAGCATCCTTTTTATACTTTATATATGTATAATATTTCATATTCCTATATGTCACATATATATTCATATTATCTTCAATATTACATTTATAACTAAATTTCACTTTACCAGTTTTTATCCAAAATTTTAGTTGTTTTCATTGTGAACATCAGTCGATTAGGAAACAACAGTTTTATATCCTTAACATATTTTAAATCTCTTCTGCCTTCTGTTAATTCTGGCCCTCATCATTCTTCATCAGAAGGATTGAAATATAATTCATTCTTCATGGTGATGACAGAGAGATCTTTCTCTAATTCATTCTGGCTCTTTTTTCAGTCCTTAACTATCTTAATCATAATATGTCTGTTAATCTAGCATAGTGTCTGTAGGCACCAAATGATAATCACGAGTAAGTTTAATGAAATGTGACTCACCAATTTTAAGTCACTCTATCTTTCCATTTTCCTTTCTGAATAAAGCCAAGACTCCTTATCTTGACATACAAAGTTCTTCATAATTTAGCCTGCACCCACCTACTCAACAAGCACCAGTCTTGCCCTTACTCATTGGTCTTTCTTTTGTTTACTTATCTGCAAATGAGACCTGTAAAATGCTATGAATTTATAACAGTTTGGGTGGAAAGGGATAAAAAAACTTTTATGGAAGTGATTGTGTGCTCTTGACCTTTCAAAATTGTTCCTGCCACTGTAGCATTTTAACATTAAATTGACAAATTTACATCTCTAAACAAAGAAACAAAAAAATGGTTCCCAACTGTAATTAGAATTAACTGAAAATCCTTTTTTTTTTAATTTTTTAAAAATTTTAATTGAAGGCTAATTACTTTACAATATTGTATTGGTTTCGCCATACATTGCAATGAATCCACCCCAGGTATACATGTGTTCCCCATGTTGAAACCCCCTCCTACCTCCCTTCCTATATCATCCCTCTGGGTCATCCCAGTGCACCAGCCCCGAGCATCCTGTATCATGCATCGAACCGGGATTGGCGATTCATTTCACATATGATAATATGCATGTTTCAATGCCATTCTCCCAAATCATCCCACACTCGCCCTCTCCCACAGAGTCCAAAAGACTGTTCTATACATCTGTGTTTCTTTTGCTGTCTCACATACAGGGTCATCATTACCATCTTTCTAAATTCCATATATATGTGTTAGTATACTGTATTGGTGTTTTTCTTTCTGGCTTACTTCACTCTGTATAAACAGTTCCAGTTTCATCCACTTAATTAGAACTGATTCAAATGTATTCTTTTTAATGGCTGAGTAATAGTCCATTGTGTATATGTACCACAGCTTTCTTATCCATTAGTCTGCAGATGGACATCTAGGTTGCTTCCATGTCCTAGCTATTGTAAACAGTGCTGTGATGAACATTGGGGTATGCGTGTCTCTTTCAATTCTGGTTTCCTCAGTGTGTACTTAGCAGTGGGATTGCTGGGTCATATGGCAGTTCTATTGCCAGTTTTGAAACAAATCTCCACACTGATCTCCAGAGTGGCTATACTAGTTTGCATTCCCACCAACAGTGTAAGAGGATTCCCTTTTCTAAACACCCTCTCCAGCATTTATTGCTTGTAGACTTCTGGATAGCAGCCATTCTGACTGGAGTGAAATGGTACCTCATTGTGGTTTTGATTTGCATTTCTCTGATAATGAGTGATGTTGACCATCTTTTCATGTGTTTGTTAGCCATCTGTATGTCTTCTTTGGAGAAATGTCTGTTTAGTTCTTTGGCCCATTTTTTGATTGGGTAGTTTATTTTTCTGGACTTGAGCTGCAGGAGTTGCTTCTATATTTTTGAGATTAATTCTTCGTCAGTTGCTTCATTTGCTATTATTTTCTCCCATTCTGAAGGCTGTCTTTTCACCTTGCTTACAGTTTCCTTTGTTGTGCAGAGCTTTTAATTTTAATTAGGCCCCATTTGTTTATTTTTGCTTTTATTTCCAATATTCTGGGAGGTGGGTCATGGAGGATCCTGCTGTGGTTTATGTCAGAGAGTGTTTTGCCTATGTTCTCCTCTAGGAGTTTTATAGTTTATGGTCTTATGTTTAGATCTTTCATCCATTTTGAGTTTATTTTTGTGTATGGGGTTAGAAAATGTTCTAGTTTCATTATTTTACAAGTGGCTGACCAGTTTTCCCAGCACCACTTGTTAAATATATAGTCTTTTCTCCATTGAATATTCTTGCCTCCTTTGTCAAAGATAAGGTGTCCATAGGTGTGTGGATTTATCTCTGGGCTTTCTATTTTGTTCCATTGATCTATATTTCTGTCTTTGTGCCGGTACCATACTGTCTTGATAACTGTGGCTATGTATAGAGCCTGAAGTCTGGCAGGTTGATTCCTCCAGTTCCATTCTTCTTTCTCAAAATTGCTTTGGCTATTCGAGGTTTTTTGTATTTCCATACAAATTGTGAAATTATTTGTTCTAGCTCTGTGAAAAATACCATTGGTAGCTTGATAGGGATTGCATTGAATCTGTTGATTACTTTGGGTAGTATTTTCACTAAATTGATTCTTCAGATCCATGAACACGATATATTTCACCATCTGTTAGTGTCCTCTTGGATTACTTTCACCAATGTTTTATAGTTTTCTATATATAGGTCTTTGTTTCTTTAAGTAGCTATATTCCTAAATATTTTATTCTTTTCATTGCAACGGTGAATGGAATTGTTTCCTTAATTTCTCTTTCTATTTTCTCATTATTAGTATATAGGAATGTAAGGGATTTCTGTGTGTTGATTTTATATCCTGCAACTTTACTATATTCATTGATTAGCTCTAGTAATTTTCTGGTGGAGTCTTTAGGGTTTCCTATGTAGAGGATCTGAAAATCCTTAAAATGACTCAGGATGTGAGTTTCTAGCAGTAACTCTACCACACATACTTTTTTAACCTCTCTTCATGCCATTTTTTCCTTGAGGCCAGCATTTCCATCTCACTGAACTTCTTTCATTTGTTGCCATTTGCTTTAGTGTTGCCATTCTACCTTCTGTTCAGTTCAGTTCAATCACTCAGTCGTGTCAAACTCTTCCCAACCCCATGAATCGCAGCACGCCGGGCCTCCCTGTCCATCACCAACTCCCGGAGTTCACTCAAACTCATGTCCATCAAGTCGGTGATGCCATCCAGCCATCTCATTCTCTGTTGTCCCCTTCTCCTCCCGCCCCCAATCCTTCCCAGCATCAGAGTCTTTTCCAGTGAGTCAGCTCTTCGCATGAGGTGGCCAAAGTATTGGAGTTTCAGCTTTAGCATCAGTCCTTCCAATGAACACCCAGGATTGATCTCCTTTAGAATGGACTGGTTGGATCTCCTTAGTGCTGCTTCTAATTTTCTGTTTTTTGTTTGAAAGGCTTTACAACTTCTTCCCCAGATTAACTACATAGCTTGCTACCTCAGTCTGCCCAGGCTGCTGTATCTAAATACCAAAGATTGGATGGCTTCAATCTCTATTTATCACAGTTCTGGAGACTGGCAAGTCCAAGTTCAAGATGCTGGCAGATTCAGTGTCAGATGAGAGCCCTCTTCTTGGTTTCTAGACAGTTGTCCTTTCATTACATCCTCATGTGGTGGAGGGTAAGAGATAATTTCTCACATGTCTCTTATAAAGGCACTAATCTCATTCATGAGGTTTCCAGCCTCATGACCTAATTACCTCCCGAATTCTCTCCTACAAATAATTTGGGGCTTCAAAACATGAATTTTGGGAGGACATAGTCCTTAGCACCACTTCTGCCTGTTTTTTTTGGTAAAACTTCTGTCAGTTGACTGAGGATAAGATAATTGAATGCCATTATTGACTCAAAGGTCATGAGGTTGATCAAACTCTGGGAGATGGTGAAGGACAGGAAGCTTGGTGTTCTGCAGGTCATGGAGTCACAAAGAGACGTACACAACCCAGTGACCAAACAACAGCTGTCAGTTTACAACTCAAGATTGAACTAGATGGATCTAATGGATGTTGGAGATTCTTGTAACATACAGTTGAGAACACTTCAGTTCAGTTCAGTCGCTCAGTCGTGTCCGACTCCTTGCCACCCCATGAATCACAGTACACCAGGCCTCCCTGTCCATCACCAACTCCCGGAGTTCACTCAAACTCATGTCCATCGAGTCGGTGATGCCATCCAGCCATCTCATTCTCTGTCGTCCCCTTCTCCTCCCACCCCCAATCCCTCCCAGCATCAGAGTCTTTTGCAGCGAGTCAACACTTCGCATGAGGTGGCCAGAGTATTGGAGTTTCAGCTTTAGCATCAGTCCTTCCAATGAACACCCAGGACTGATCTCCTTTAGAATGGACTGGTTGGATCTCCTTACAGTCCAAGGGACTTTCAAGAGTCTTCTCCAAGACCACAGTTCAAAAGCATCAATTCTTAATATTTGTTAAATTATAGGTGTGCAGTTATCTAATTAATACATTTCTTTCTCACAAGATTATGCATTCCACTAGGAAAGTCTGTTTGTTCAGCAGTGTCTATAAAGGTACAGAGTCAGTTAATTAATACCAACTGAAAGAACGTACATGTTTGCATTGCTGTATTCAGTGGATCCAAACTTTCATCAAACTCATAAAGGAGTATGTTAGCTAAAAATGTAAGGATTATGGGATTAGGTGTTCTCTAATTCTCCTTGAAATCCTAAAATTGCATAATCATCTTATACTCCATACCTAATAAGGACATTGTCTATCAAATCATGCTTTTGAAGCTATTGCAGCTTTATGTTGCAGGAGAGGAGTAGTCATATGAAGAACATAGAATCTATGCAGTTATATTTAAGTAAAACCTCTGAATATAGTGCAGACATTCAAATTTATTATTACATATAGGAACAAAAACTTAGATCTTTGTTGTACAACTTGCTTTTCTTTGTTTAAAATTTAATAATTTTGAATTATAAATGGAAAATTCAATACATGCATATATAGCTATGTTTATATATATAGTTATATATATTGAATATATACACATATGCAATACATAAAATATAACTATATTTGAATGTGAACTGAAAGCTTACTAGAAACTTTCTTAAAGAAAAAAGAAATGTTGAAAATATTAGTAAGTATTTGCCAATCATGTCCATATTAGTAATAAAGCACAATTATTATGTAATGTTTTTAAATATTAAAAATAGGCTAATGATAACCATTACTACCATGAGTAATTAAATCAAAGTACTTATTTGTTACTCAGTAAGGAAAATACTCAGTAATTAGAAGAAGACATTCATAAATAGGTGCAGGTATAATTACATTTCATTCACCTTATAATTACTTCTTTGTCTGTCACTCCTTGGCATGAAGGTGGGAGAAAGAGAAGAGATTCAACAAGAAATGATAGGAGTCTTATACAAATCTTATACAAATACACAAAGTCAAGAAATCATAAATAATTTCTTCCTTTACTAAGTATATAAGTAACATGTTCCTGAAAAATGCATTTTGACAGTCTTGTGTGAAAAATCTCTGTTAGATTTTTATTTTTCTATTGTTTTACATTTTAGATAAAACTTGTTTATATTTCACTGGGTTCAGATAATTATAAGGTCAAAATGATTTAAGATAATTTTGATAGCGTTATGGTCTTCTGCACCAGGTAAAGTCATGGAAAACCTATGATAGTAGCAAGAAACATTTTCAAAGTAGTAGTTACTTCAGATATGCAGGATTATAGGTGCTAACATTAGCACTGATTTTTGTTCTTGATTGTAACCAATTGGCCAGAAAATGGGGAAGTGTTTTCACTTATTAACCATTGACACTAACAAGGAGTCATATGGCAGTTACTAAGTCATTTAGTGGGTTGATACCACTTACAACTTCTATAATTATCTTTAAAGAATTATATAATTTGACCTTCCTCCAATAAAGGTGAAAACTAGCTCAAATGTCATCCAAAACATGTGAATATGTGAATAAACTTATTGATATCACTCTAACAATATATGTATTATTGTATCTATATCTTATGATTTTTATATATGATTTACTTTATAGCATTTGATTTTTTTTTCTAATAGTTTTAGGGGGAGCCTGGTGGGCTGCTGTCTATGGAGTCACACAGAGTCAGACATGACTGAAGCAACTTAGCAGCAGCAGCAACATGGGAAGTCAGATTGTTGAAAACATGAGACATTTACTAAGTCCCTATTTCTTACTTGTAGGCATCATGCCCTGATTGAAGATTTTAAAAGAAAATGAGAAAATGAATGGAGTTCTTTTGACATTGTGAGCCCAACTTGATAATTGAGAACATATCTCTATTTATTCTCAATCCTCATTCTCAACATTCCAGTTAAATTTTAAAGCAAGAAATATAGCAACTTATCTACTAATCAAGTGCAATACACATCTCAGTTTTAAATAAAATACTGTTTTGTCTTTTAAAAAAAATGAACATAAAACTTTAAAAAAGCAAACACACAATTCAGTATAAAAAGAGGCATTTGTTCACTCTTAATGCACTGTTATACCAAATTTGTATTTTTTCCTCTCAGAAAAGAAAGCACTATAACTAGAGTTTTAGTAACTGTTGTACTATTTTGTTAGTATAATGCAAGTGTTTGCAATATAGCAATACACTAATTTTATTTCCCTTTCAGTTTTCACTTAAATACAGAAACATAAGAAAATGGAGAGAACTGAATTTAAAGTGTACTAATAACAATAGTAATTTTTGCTTTCAGACATTTTTAATTTACAAAGTCCTCTCAACAACAATATTTTTTCTTGATGAAGTTAAAAGAATGATGCCTTTCAGCACAATATGAGCCAGAGTATACTAAAACCCTGTTTGTTTCCTATTAGATCCCTATTTTGAATCTCTGTTTTCCTGTATATTTTCAGTTATGTCCTCTATTTAATATTTTACTATTTTGGAAAATATTTTTTGTTTTTTTCTGAATTGCTAGTTTCCCCTGCCTTCCCTGCCTAGGTAGTAATGTCAGCATAAATTATTTTTAGGCCTTTTTAAAAATTGCACAAAGATAATAATATCTTATTAATACTGTAAAACAAATTTGTAATTATAAAATTTAAAGGGATATTGCTTAAGTAGCCTTTCTGTATTCCTGATGTTCCAGTTTCCCTTCTACTATCACAGTTTCCCTTTTCACTTGAAGGAATTCTGTTAGTATTCTTTTTAAATCACCCAAGATACTTTTAACCCAAGAAGTACTTTTTCTCCTTCTTTATTCCTGAAAGATATTTTTGTTGAACTAAGGATTCTGGATTGACAGTTTTTTTCTTTCTAACATTTAAATTTGGTTTAGCACTTTCCTCTGGCTTCTTAAATCATTCCTAGTGAGAAATTTGCATTCATTTAAATGATTATTCTTCTCTATAATATGTGATGCTTTTCTTTGGCTGCTTTCCAGACCTTTTCTTTTCTTTTGATTTTCAGCAATTTGATCATTATGTGTCTGGATGCAGTTTTATTAATATTTATCTATTTGGGGTTCACTGAATGCCTTGGATCTCTATATTTATATCTCATTAACTTTGGGAATCTGTCAGCCATTATTTCTTCACATATTTTTCCTGATACCTTTGGGGTGAAAGTGACTAAAAGAAGAGAAAATCTGAAGCAGTGCTGGAAATATTATATATGTTAATATGAATTCTTAGTACTTGAATAAGAGCATGTAGAAAATTCATCTAGTTCTGCACTTAAGATTCTGTACCCTAATGTATGAAAATTGTCTTAATAAAAATATATCTATGTGTAGATAGATGGATGGATTAATAAATAGATCCCTAGTCTTCTGTACAAACTACCAATCTCTGCAGTTCAAATGAGTTACCAAATTTCAAACACATTTAGCTTCTTTTAGTCTGTATCAGTTTCTTAGTTCTTTTTCACGTTGATATTTTAGAAGTATATAAGGCAGTCTTTTTCTTTTTTTCTTTTTTGTCCTTTTATACTTTTCACGAGGTTCTCATGACAAGTGTACTGGGATGGTTTGCCATTTGCTCCTCCAGTGGATCATGTTTTGTCAGAACTCTCTGCTATGATCTCTGCATCTTGGGTGGCCCTACATGGCACAACTGATAGCTTCATAAAGTTATGCAAGCCCATTCACCACAGCAAGGAAGGGATCCATGAAGGGGATCTGACTAAAGGCAGATTTCCAAAGAACAGCACAGAAAGACAAGAAGGCCTTCTTCAATGAACAGTGTATAAAAATAGAAGAAAACAACAGAAGGGGAAAGACTAGATATCTCTTCAGGAAAATTGGAGATATCAAAGGAATGTTTCTTCAAAAAAGGGCACTATAAATGATGTAAATGGTAGACCTAGCAGACACTTGAAGAGATCAAGAAGAGATGGAAAGAATACACAGAAGAACTGTATAAAAATTATCTAGATGAACCCAGTGAGTAGGATGGTGTGGTTAGCTACCCAGAACCAGGCATTCTGGAAATCAGTCAAGTGGGCCTTAGGAACTACTGCTGTTAATAAAGCTAGTGGATGCGACAAGATTCCAGTGAAGTGAAGTTGCTCAGTCGTGTCAAACTCTTTGCGACCCCATGGACTGTAGAACCAGGCTCCTCCATCCACGGGATTTTCCAGGCAAGTGTACTGGAATGGGCCGCCATTTCCTTCTCCAGGGGATCTTCCCAACCCGGGGATTGAGCCAGGGTCTCTCACGCTGCAGACAGGTGTTTTATCGTCTGAGCCACCAGGGAAGCCCTGTAAAATTCCAGTAGACCTATTCAAAATCCTAAAGGATGACGTAATCCAGGTGTTATATTAAATATGTCAGCACATCTGGAAGACCCAGCAGTGGCCACAGGACTGGAAATGGTCAATCCTCATCCCAATTCCCAAGAAGGGTAGTACTAAAGAATGTTCTCACCATTAGATAACTGTGCTCACCTCCCATGCTAGTAAGGTCTTGCTTAAAATCTTGCATACTAGGCCTCAGCATTATGGGAACCAATAACTTTCAGATGTTCAATTTGGATTTAGAAAAGGTAGAGGAACCAGAGATTAAATTGCCAGCATTTGCTGGATCATAGAGAAAGCCAGGGAATTCCAAAAAACATCTACCTCTGTTTCATAGAGTACACCAAAGCCTTTGACTGTGTGGATCATAATAAACTGTGGAAAGCTCTTAAACAGACGGGAATTTCAGACCATCTTACCTATCTCCTGAGAAACCTGTATGTGGGTCAAGAAGCAACAGTTAGAACTGTGTATGGAATAAGTGATTGATTCAATATTGAGAAAGGAGTACATCAGATCTGTCTGCTGTCACCCTGTTTGTTTAGCCTATACACTGAAAATATCATGAGAAATACCAGGCTGGATGAGTTACAAGCTGAAATCAAGATAGGTGGGAGAAACATCAATAACCTCAGATATGCTGATGATACCACTCTAATGGCAGAAAGCAAAGAGGAACTAAAGAGCCTCTTGATGATGGAGAAGGAGTACAGTGAAAAAGCCAGCTTACAACTAAATATTAAAAAGAAAAAACCCAACAACCAAAAAACCTAAGACCATGGCATCCAGCCACATTCAGATCAGTTCAGGTCAGTTCAGTTCAGTCGCTCAGTCATGTCCGACTATTTGTGACCCCATGAATCACAGCACGTCAGGCCTCTGTGTCCATCACCAACTCCCAGAGTTCACCCAAACTCATGTCCATCCAGCCACATTACTTTATAGCAAATAGAGGGGGAAAAGGTGGAAGTAGTAACAGATTTCTTCTTCTTGGGCTCTAAAATCACTGCAAATAGTGACTGTACTCATGAGATTAGAAGATGATTGCTCCTTGGCAGGAAAGCTATGACAAATTTTGACAGTGTGTTGAAAATCAGAGATATTACTCTGTCAACAAAGGTCCATATAGTCAAAGGTATGGTCTTCCCAGTGGTTGTGTATGGTTGTGAAAGCTAGACCATAAAGAAGGAGGAATGCTGAAGAATTGATGCTTTTGAATTATGGTGTTGGAGAAGACTCCTGAGAGTCCCTTGGAAACCAAGGAGATCAGACTAGTCAATCTTAAGGGAAATCAACCCTGAATACTCTTTGGAAGGACTGATGCTGAGGTTGAAATGCCAGTATTTTGGTCATCTGATGGGAACCGTTAATTCATTGGAAAAGTCCCTGATGCTGGGAAATATTAAGGGCAGAAGGATAAGAGGGTGTCAGAGAATGAGAAGACTGGATGACATCACTGATGCAATGGACATGAACTTGGGCAAACTTCAAGATATGGTTTGGAGGACAGAGAGATCTGATGTGCTGCAGTCCATGGGGTCACAAAGAGTGGGACACAACTGGGCAACTGAACAACAATAACACTGTCATTGTGTAGTATATTTCTCAATTTGAATTTTCTTTTCTTCTCATTAACACACTCAATTTATGCATTTTTTGGCAGGAGCACCACTCATCAAAATACATTTTGGTTACTTAGAAAGATAAATTTTGGAGAATATCAGTAGCATGTGCTGAAGCAGGAGGAGGGCATGGCAACCCACTCCAGTATTCTTCCCTGGAGAATCTCCATTGACAAAGGAGCCTGGTGGGCTATAGTTTACGGAGTTGCAAAGCGTTGGACACGACTGAGCAACTAAGCAGAGCACAGCACACATACTGAAGCAGAGTTAATAAAACAAATATATATATATATATATATATATATATATATACATAAACCTACAGTTCACTCTAGAAAGCTTTTACAAATTATAGTTTCCTATACATGGGATTGGGAGCAGGAGAAGAAGGGGACGACAAAAAATGAGATGGCTGGATGGCATCACCGACTTGATGGACATGTGTTTAAGTGAACTCCGGGAGTTGGTGATGGACAGGGAGGCCTGGCGGCTGTGATTCATGGGGTCCCAAAGCGTGGGACACAACTGAGCGACTGAACTGAACTGAACTGATATATACTTGGAGTGATAAATTATTTTATCATGAACACTTCACCTTTTGTTGTGTCTTTTTGGCAAGAATAGTCTCAATGAGCCAAATGTATGCTGTCACGGAGCAGTTTTTGAACAATTGTATAAACTCTTACTCTTAAAGGATTATAATATTTCCTTGTACTTAGAATCATGGTGATTTATAAGTTGTCATTATAAAAGGCAAACACATAAATTAAAGAAATTAATCTTGAAGAAAGCCAAGTACTTAAGGTCAAAAACCTCAACCTCAATAGTCAGTCAATGTGAGAAAAACCACCCCAGATTAATATGAGGCCAGGTAATGGTAGTGCCAGTGATAAAGAACCCGCCTGCCAATTCTGGAAACATAAGAAATGCAGGAGCGATACCTGGGTCAGGAAGATTCCCTGAAGAAGGGTATGGAGACCACCCCAGTTTTCTTAACTGGAAAATCCCATGGACAGAAGAGCCTGGTGGGCTACAGTCCATAGCATTGCAGAGTTGAACATGACTGAAGCAACTTAGCATGGAGCACACATGCAATACTCAGGTAAGGGCTTCCTTGGTGGCTCAGCCAGTAAAGAATTTGCCTGCAATGCAGGTTTGATCCATAGGTCAGAAAGATCCCCTGGAGAAGGAATGGCTACTCTCTCCAGTATTCTTGTCTGGAGAATTCCATGGACACTGGAACCTGGTGGGTTAAAGTCCATGGGGTCACAAAGAGTCAGACCTGACTGAGTGACTAAAACTTTCACACTTTCAATACTCAGGTAAATGGTACAACTAAGATTATAGACAACTCTCTTATTATAGTTTTGTAGTCATAATACTTAAAACAATTTTAATATTTTTGATTCATGATATGGGCACAGAGTCCTTTATAACAAAGCTATTTGGTGCATCAGGGATGTCCCCTGGGAGTAAGGAGAGGTTCTGGTTACCTATTGATGTTTTTCAAAGTATTGCAAAACTGTTCTGTTCTGTTCTGTTCAGTCGCTCAGTCGTGTCCGACTCTTTGCGACCCCGTGGACTGTAGCCTACCAGGCTTCTCCATCCATGGGATTCTCCAGGCAATAATACTGGAGTGGGTTAAGTTATCTAAAACAACTATTTTATTTTGCTTACAGTTTTGAGTCTCATTTTTGAGATGTGCTTGTCAGAGTGGTTCAGCTCTGACACAAATGAGATGGCTGGGGTTGGTGGGATGGCTAGGATCCAATTCCAAGATGGCATCTTCCTTCACATGTCTGGTACCTTGATTCTCTAGGCTTCTTTTTCTTTCTACATGGCACTTCATCTTCCAGAGGGTCTCCGTGTAGTTTGGGATTTTCACAGCATGCTAGATTTAGTATGTCTCCACTTTTTACATAGAATCTGACTTCATAAAACAGAAAATTGAAGCTGTTATGCCAATTAAAGGCTGTACAATGAAATGATCCATTCAGCCTCAATGCCTAAGAAGAAGGATATAGGCAAGGCCACGTGGCAAAGATTATGTGGAATGAGAAATATTCTGTAGCTATCTTTGGAAGATCCTATTTCAGGTATGGTGAATTTAGAAGAAAAACCACTAAAATTTTCTGCACTAAGATATTTGTTATAGATATGAGACCTTACACAATTTTGTGAGATGCTAGTGTTGTTAACTGGGGCTTCCAAGGTGGTGCAAATGGTACAGAATCTACCTGCCAATGTAGGAAATGCAAGAGATGCAGATTCAATCCCTGGATTGGGAAAATACCCTGGAGAACAAAATGGCAATCCACTTTAGTAT
The DNA here is from genome assembly GCF_049115385.1 of Moschus berezovskii. Classification (NCBI taxonomy): domain Eukaryota; kingdom Metazoa; phylum Chordata; class Mammalia; order Artiodactyla; family Moschidae; genus Moschus; species Moschus berezovskii. Next base: position 54,312,245 of record NC_142461.1, read on the forward strand.
TCTTGCCTGGAAAATTCCATGGACAGAGAAGCCTGGCAGGCTACAGTCCAAAGGGTTGCAAAGAATTGGACACGACTGAGCGCACACACACACACACACACACATACACACACACACACACACGCAGTGTTTTTCATATCTAAAATGAGGGACATTGACTTCCTGGAGGTGGTGACTGAAATGGAGCATACAAGAAAATCTAGAAGTTCAGTTCAGTTCAGTTCATTCGCTCAGTCGTGTCCAACTGTTTGCGACCCCATGAAACACAGCACACCAGGCCTCCCTGTCCATCACCAACTCCTGGAGTTCACCCAAACTCATGTCCATTGAGTCGGTGATGCCATCCAGCCATCTCATTCTCTGTCGTCCCCTTCTCCTCCCGCCCCCAATTCTTCCCAGCATCAGAGTCCTTTCCAGTGAGTCAACTCGTCGCATGAGGTGGCCAAAGTATTGGAGTTTCAGCTTTAGCATCAGTCCTTCCAATGAACACCCAGGATTGATCTCCTTTAGAACGGACTGGTTGGATCTCCTTGCAGTCCAAGGGATTCTCAAGAGTCTTCTCCAGCACCACAGTTCAAAAGCATCAATTCTTCGGTGATCAGCTTTCTTCATAGTCCAACTCTCACATCCATACATGACCACTGGAAAAACCATAGCCTTGACTAGACGGACCTTGGTTGGAAAAGTAATGTCTCTGCTTTTTAATATGCTATCTAGGTTGGTCATAACTTTCCTTCCAAGGAGTAAGCGTCTTTTAAGTTCCTGGCTGCAATCAGCATCTGCAGTGATTTTGGAACCCAAAAAATTAAAGTCTGACACTGTTTCCACTGTTTTGCACTGTTCCAAATGCAGGAAGAGGACTACAAAAAAAAGAATGCAATGCATAAATCTCTGGAAGATTAATGGTCTTCAGAAATTGTACCACATTTGTGAGTTCACAGTGAAGCATCTGATAATGAACATGAAATCTCTGTTGGTCAGCAAATCTAGCAATTAAGAAAGGGAGAGGAACATAAAATTGTCAGCAGCAAAGACAAGTCAAATTCCAATTTGACAGCACCTTGGCCTTTGTGTACCTTTACCCCACCTATCTAAGAAAGAGAGAAGAAAGTGAAGGCACTCAGTCGTGTCCCACTCTATTAAGGAAGAGATCATTTTCAGAGTATAACAGTTGCTATTTTACATCCAGCTCCAAGAAAGTTACATGAAGTTTCACTTTTAGACCAACATTAACCCAGAAACATACAAGGAAGGGGATGCTAAGAAGCATAGTTCCACAAAAATAGCTCCATACACCAAGATCTAACACTGCAGGGAAGGAGGAAGGATGTTGCAGTTCCCAACATCACAACACCTCCCTCTTCACGCTAGGATGAGTGTTGTGTGTGTGTGCAGGTTTGTGTGATCAATCTATCCACCTACAATATGCATGTCAATTAATACAGTGTGGATTAGGCCATAAAAATTATACAATTAGGACTGGTATCCATGTAATGTAAACATGGTTTTGGTTCATTACTTTTTTTTTTAATCCCAGAGAAAGTGAAATAATACAGACAGAATTACAATTTTTAGACAAAAAGGAAAATATCTGCAGTGTAACTGTTACTCTGAGAAAGGAGTACTTTTTAGCTTTCACCTAAAAAATGTAAAGAAAAAAAAATGTCTGTCTGAGGAGGCCTTACAAATAGCTGTGAAAGGAAGAGAAGTGGAAAGCAAAGGAGAAAAAGAAAGATATAAGCATCTGAATGCAGAGTTTCAAAGAATAGCAAGGAGAGATAAAAAAAAAAAAGCCTTCCTAAGGTATCAATGCAAAGAAATAGAGGAAAACAACAGAATGGGAAAGATGAGAGATCTCTTCAAGAAAATTAGAGATGCCAAGGGAATATTTCATGCAAAGATGGGCTCAATAAAGGACAGAAATCGTATGGATCTAACAGAAGCAGAAGATACTAAGAAGAGGTGGCAAGAATACACAGAAGAACTGTACAAAATAGATCTTCAGGACCCAGAAAATCACAATGGTGTGATCACTCAGCTAGAGTCAGACATTCTGGAATGTGAAGTCAAGTGGGCCTTAGAAAGCATCACTACGAACAAAGCTAGTGGAGGTGATGGCATTCAGTTGAGCTATTTCAAATTCTGAAAAATGATGCTGTGAAAGTGCTGCACTCAATATGTCAACAAATTTGGAAAACTCAGCAGTGGCCACAGGACTGGAAAAGGTCAGCTTTCAATCCAATCCCAAAGAAAGGCAAGGCCAAAGAATGCTCAAACTAGCACACAATTGCACTCATCTCACACACTAGTAAAATAATGCTCAAAATTCTCGATGCCAGGCTTCAGCAATACGTGAACTGTGAACTTCCAAATGTTCAAGCTGGTTTTAGAAAAGACAGAGGAACCAGAGATCAAATTGCCAACATCCGCCGGATCATGGAAAAAGCAAGAGAGTTCCAGAAAAACATCTATTTCTGCTTCATTGACTATGCCAAAGCATTTGACATGGAACAACAAACTGGTTCCAAATAGGAAAAGGAGTATGTCAAGGCTGTATATTGTCATCCTGCTTATTTAACTTATATGCAGAGAACATCATGAGAAACACTGGGCTGGAGGAAGCAGAAGCTGGAATCCAGATTGCTGGGAGAAATAATCAATAACCTCAGATATGCAGATGACACCACCCTTATGGCAGAAAGTGAAGAGGAACTAATAAGCCTCTTGATGAAAGTGAAAGAGGAGAGTGAAACATTGGCTTAAAGCTCAACATTCAGAAAATGAAGATCATGGCATCTGGTCCCATCACTTCATGGCAAATAGATGGGGAAACAGTGGAAACAGTGGCTGACTTTATTTTTCTGGGCTCCAGAATCACTTCAGATAGTGATTGCAGCCACAAAATGAAAAGACACTCCTTGAAACGAAAGTTATGACCAATATAGACAGCATATTAAAAAGCAGAGACATTACTTTGTCAACAAAGATCCATCTTGTCAAGGTTATGATTTTTCCAGTAGTCATGTATGGATGTGAGAGTTGGATTATAAAGAAAGTTGAGCACCAAAGAATTGATGCTTTTGAAGTGTGGTGTTGGAGAAGACTCTTGAGAGTCCCTTTGACTGCAAGGAGATCCAACCAGTCCATCCTAAAGGAAATCAAAAAAAATGGCAATGAAACACATATGTTGTCATATGTGAAACGAATCACTAGTTCAGGGTCAATGCATGTTATAGGATGCTCGGGGCTGGCATGCGGGGATGACCCAGAGGGAGGATAAAGGGAGGAGGGAGGTGGGAGGGGGGTTCAGGAGGGGGAATTTATGTAAACCCGGGGCAAATTCATATCAATGTATGGCAAAACCAACCAATATAATATTGTAAAATAATTTGCCTCCAATAAAAAATAAATTAATTACCTAAAAAAAAAATAAATAAAGGAAATCAGTCCTGGGTGTTCATTGGAAGGACTGATGTTGAAAGTGAAATTCCAGTACTTTGGCCACTTGATGTGAAGAGTTGACTCATTTGAAAATTCAGAGCCTGATGTTTCGAATGATTGAAGGCAGGAGGAGAAGGGAATGACAGGGGATGACAGAGGATGAGATGGTTAGATGTCATCACCGACTCAACAGACATGTGTTTGGGAAACTCCAGCACTTGGTGATCGACAGGGAGGCCTGGCATGCTGCGGTTCATGGGGTCACACAGAGTTGGACTTGACTGAGCGACTGAACTGAACTGAAAAATGTAAAAGTAAACAGTTGCTTTTGGGAACTGCCTAACCAGAGAGGTAGACCTCAGTTTTTCACAGCTGTTAGGTTTTGTCAGGTTTTACCACCTCTTCTTTCGATGCTGGCACTCTCACTTCCTCAAATCTCCAAACCCGATGTTGCCCTAATGTCAACAAACCTTGCTTTATTTAAAGTACTATTGAGTCACTGTATTGGTTTCACTTTTTTTCAAATCTTTGCATCTTTCATACCTGCTGTGGCACATTCAGCTACTCTGAATTGCCTGCCTAGGTAGTCTGAGATACCATTTTCTCAGCAGCCAGCTCTTGTTTATCTTGTCTTGCAATGCTGTGGCATACATCTTGATATTTGGTCCAATCGTACTTTTCACATAACTTTGAATGTAATTTCATAATATAGGATTTTTTTAAGGAGAACAATAATTATGATGAATCATATTAGAGATGATATACATGACACACATAGGTGTGTGTATATATATATATATATATATATATATATACACATATGGACTGTGCATATGTAACATTGCCACTTGGATATTACTTTTCTTCTTGGGATAATGATGGTAGTTTAAAAAAACTGTTTAGAGTTTACATAAGAAACAACAGGTTACAGAAAAATCTTCACTGCCCTTTATCTTCAAAATGACATGTGAATAAAGCTTTTTTTAAAAATAATTCCAATTGTTTTTAAAAAAATCGAGATTTGAAGAGGTTAGTTTTGGTTTTCTTATTTTGGCCAGTAGAATATTTGCTTTATTTTTGCTGACATAGTACTTCAATTTAGTATCAATTTAGGGGCTCCTTTTAATTTGAACAATTTTTTTAAACTCTCAACATTTGCCTTTTTTACAAAATTAATTAATTTATTTAATTGAAGGCTAAGTACTTTACAATATTGTAGTGGTTTTTGCCATACATTCACATGAAACAACCATGGGTGTACATGTGTCCCCCATCCTGAACCCCCTTCTCACCCCTCTCTCCATCTTATCCCTCAGGGCCATCCTAGTGCACCAGCCTTGTGAGCACTGTCTCATGCATCAAACCTGGACTGGCGATCTATTTCACATATGGTAATATACATGTTTCAACACTATTCTCTCAAATCATCCCACATTCACCTTCTCCCACAGAGGCCAAAAGTCTGTTCTTTACATATGTGTCTCTTTTGCTCTCTCACATACAGGGTCATTGTTACCATCTTTCTAAATTCCATATATATATATATATGTGTGTGTGTTAACATATCATATTGGTGTTTTTCTTTCTGATTTACTTCATTCTGTATAATAGGCTCCAGTTTCATCCATCTCATTAGATCTGATTCAAATGCATTCTTTTTAATATCTGAGTAATATTCCATTGTGTATATGTACCACTGTTTTTTTATCCATTCATCTGCCAGTGGACATCTAGGTTGCTTCCATGTCCTAGCTATTGTAAACAGTGTTGCAATGAACATTTTTGGGGTACACGTGTCTCTTTCAATTCTGGTTTCCTCAGTGTGTATGCCAAGCAGTGGGATTGCTGGGTCATATGGCAGTTCTATTTCCAGTTTTTAAAGAAATCTCTACCCTGTTCTCCAGAGTGGCTGTACAAGTTTGCATTCCCACCAACAGTGTAAGAGGGTTTCCTTTTCTCCACACTCTCTCCAGCATTTATTGTTTGTAGACTTTTTAACCAGAGAAGGCAATGGCAACCCACTCCAGTACTCTTGTCTGGAAAAATCCCATGGATGGAGGAGCCTGGTAGGCTGCAGTCCATGGGGTCACACAGAGTTGGACACGACTGAAGGGATTTAGCAGCAGCAGCAGAGTTTTTAATAACAGTCATTCTGACCAGGGTGATATGGTACCTCATTGTGGTTTTAATTTGCATTTTTTCTGAAAAACAGTGAGGTTGAGCATCTTTTCATGTGTTTGTTAGCCATCTGTATGTCTTCTTTGGAGAAATGTCTGTTTAGTTCTTTGGCCCATTTTTTGATTGGGTTGTTTATTTCTCTGGAATTGAGCTACATGAGCTGCTTGTGTATTTTTGAGATTAATTATTTGTTAGTTGCTTTGTTTGCTATTATTTTCTCCCATTCTGAAGGCTGTCTTTTCACATTGCTTATAGTTTCCATCGTTGTGCAAAAGCTTTTAAGTTTAATTAAGTCCCATTTGTTTACATTTTCTTTTATTTCCATTACTCTGAAAGGTGCGTCATAGAGGATCCTGCTGTGATTTATGTCAGAGAGTGTTTTGCCTATGTTTTCTTCTAGGAGTTTTATAGTTTCTGGTGTTACATTTAGATTTTTAATCCATTTTGAGTTTATTTTTGTGTATGGTGTTAGAAAGTGTTCTAGTTTCATTCTTTTACAAGTGGTTGACCAGTTTTCCCAGCACCACTTGTTAAAGAGATTGTCTTTTTTCTATTGTATATTCTTGCCTCCTTTGTCAAAGATAAGGTGTCCATAGGTGTGTGGATTTATCTCTGGGCTTTCTATTTTGTTCCATTGATCTATATTCCTGTTTTTGTGCCAGTACCATATTGACTTAATGACTGTAGCTTTGTAGTATAGTCTGAAGTCAGGCAGGTTGATTCCTCCAGTTCCATTCTTCTTTTTCAAGATTGCTTTGGTTGTCGAGGTTTTTTATTTCCATAGAAATTGTGAAATAATTTCTTCCAGTTTTCTGAAAAATACCATTGGTAGCTTCATAGGGAGTGCATTGAATCTATAGATTGCTTTGGGTAGTATACTCATTTTCACTATATTGATTCTTTCAATCCCTGAATATGGTCTCCATCTATTTGTGTCATCTTTGATTTCTTTCATCAGTGTTTTACAGTTTTCTATATATAGGTCTTTTGTTTCTTTAGGTCAATTTATTCCTAAGTATTTTATTCTTTTTGTCACAGTGGTGAATGGAATTGTTTCCTTAATTTCTCTTTCTGTTTTCTCATTATTAGTGTGTAGGGGTGCAAAGGATTTCTCTGTGTTAATTTTATATCCTGCAACTTCACTATATTCATTGATTAGCTCCAGTCATTTTCTGATGGAGTCTTTAGGGTTTTCTATGTAAAGGATCAAGTCATCTGCAAACAGTGACAGTGATAGTTTTAACTTCTTTTCCAATTTGGATTCCTTTTATTTATTTTTCTTTTATGATTGCTGTGGCCAAAACTATGTTGAAATAGTAGTGGTGAGAGTGGGCACCCTTGTCTTGTTCCTAACTTTAGGGGAAATGTTTTCAATTTTTCACCATTGAGGATAATGTTCGCTGTGGGTTTGTCATATATGACTTTTATTATGTTGAGGTATGTTCCTTCTATTCCTTCTTTCTGGAGGATTTTTATCATAAATGGATATTGAATTTTGTCAAAGGCTTTCTCTGCATCTGTTGACATAATCATATGGTTTTTATCTTTCAATTTGTTAATGTGGTGTATCACATTGATTGATTTGTGAATATTGAAGAATCCTTGTATCCTTGGGATAAAGACCAGTTGGTCATGGTGTATGATCTCTTTAATATGCTGTTGGATTCTGATTGCTAGAATTTTGTTAAGGATTTTTGCATCTATGTTCATCAGTGATATTGGCCTGTAGATTTCTTTTGGGGGGCATTTTTGTCTGGGTTTGGTATTAGGGTGATAGTGGCCTCTTAGAATGAGTTTGGTGGTTTACCCTCCTCCACAACTTTGTGGAAGAATTTGAGTAGGACAGGTGTTAGCTCTTCTCTAAATTTTTGGTAGAATTCACCTATGAAGCCATCTGGTCCTGGGCTTTTGTTTGTTGGAAGATTCTTGATTAAAGTTTCAATTTCCTTGCTTGTGATGGGTCTGTTAAGATTTTCTATTTCTTCCTGGTTCAGTTTTGGAAGGTTGTACTTTTCTAAGAATCAGTCCATTTTGTTCAAGTTGTCCGTGAAGAGTTTAAAAAGGTGTCAAAACTAAAATAGCATCAATTTAGGAAGAAGGTCAATAATATGGGAGATTTGAATGGGTATTGTGGTGTACAGAAGATGTGAGAACTTTTCTAGGTATGACAGCTGTTACTCTGTTACTCCCTGTTGTTTACAGGTATTTTACAAAAAGTCAAAAAGTATTTGTTTTTAATGGGGAAATACCTCAATTTCTACAGGAGGGCAATATTCTTAGTCTGAAAATATATATCTCCATTGAGCTCTGTCTTCTGGAAAATAGATTTACACTTTTGGTACAAACATTGATGAAAGACATACTGTTAGAAGTTTTATGGGTAAAAGTTGCATATCAAACTCTGCATCTCCACCCAAACTGTGCTGTATGTTGCCTTTCTTCTCATTGCAGTATACTAAAATCAAACAAACAAAAACTTTGGTCAAATGTTCTGTTAATACTCTATTTTGTACAGTACAGCCAGATCACTTGGCTAATATAAAATTTTTAAATAAGGAAGATGTATAATGTTATTTTAAATTAATAATGTAGAAAATACTATATATTTAATAATTTTACATATTAAAATTTTAATACTAAAATATTATATTTAAATTACACAAATGAAGTCATTATAAATTTGTGTTATTTATCAACACTACTGTGATCTTCAATTATTTTATTTAAGAGCTATTTAAGAGTTTCTTAATAGCAATTATTAGTTAACAATATTCATTATTTATTTTATTATATGTGAGCATACAAAGAGCTACAATTATATTTCATCATGAAGGAAAATAATTTGTTTATGGAAGAAGGTATACCATCCTCCATAATTATGTAAGAATTTGCATTAGGTTGCAAGCACAGAAATGTGTCATTTTCATTTCAAATAAGCGTGTGGAACTGTCTAAACATTTAATGCTTTGCTATGTCTGTTTGATTTGGCACTTCCATTGATGACAACTTCTTCAAAGCGTTTGAAGAATTAATTTGTTGATTTTCACTCATTTTACTCCTATGGCAAGAAGCATAATAAATGAGACTAAATAATAATAATTTTTATACTGAATTAAATATTTATCAAGATACTAAAGTGTAATTATGAGGTAGATTTATTTCTTTAAACATCTACCAGTCTGTGTATTTATTCAGTTATTTATAATTTGTAAACAATAAACCATTTAGAACTTTGAATGCTTCCATTGTTTACCATACTATTTTAAAATTCAGTGAGATTCTCTCAGGCATAAAATACAAATGCCCATAAGTTCAAACTTCTAGAATGTTTGTTCTCTGGTTTTGAAGGAGGTATTGATCATTTCAGTGCCAAAAAGTTTTCCTAAATTGCCACAAATGAAATTAGTGAGGACTCAGTCAGTCAGTTCAGTGGCTCAGTCATGTCCAACTCTTTGGACCCCATGAACCGCAGTACGCCAGGCCTCCCTGTCCATCACTAACTCCAGGAGTTTACCCAAACCTATGTCCATTGAGTCGGTGATGCCATGCAACCATCTCATCGCCTGTCATCCCCTTTTCCTCCTGCCCTGAAACTTTCCCAGCATCAGGGTCTTTTCAAATGAGTCAGCTCTTCACATCAGGTGACCAAAGTATTGGAGTTTCAGCTTTAACATCAGTCCTTCCAATGAACACCCAGGACTGATCTCCTTTAGGATGGACTGGTTGGATCTCCTTGCAGTCCAAGGGACTCTCAAGAGTCTTTTCCAACACCACAGTTCAAAAGTATCAATTCTTCTGTGCTCAGCTTTCTTTATAGTCCAACACTCACATCCATACATGACCACTGGAAAACCATAGCCTTGACTAGACAGACCTTTGTGGACAAAGTAATGTCTTTGCTTTTCAATGTGCTGTCTAGTTTGGTCATAACTTTCCTTCCAAGGAGTAAGCATCTTTTAATTTTGTGGCTGCAATCAACATCTGCAGTGATTTTGGAGCCCATAAAAATAAAGTCAGCTACAGTTTCCACTGTTGCCCCATCTATTTACCATAAAGTGATGGGACCAGATGCCATGATCTTAGTTTTCTGAATGTTGAGTGTTAAGCCAACTTTTTCAGTCTCCTCTTTCACTTTCATCAAGAGGCTCTTTAGTTCTTCTTCACTTTCTGCCATAAGGGTGGTGTCATCTGCATATCTGAGTTTATTGATATTTCTCCTGGCAATCTTGATTCTAGCTTGTGCTTCTTCCAGCCCAGCGTTCCTCATGATGTACTCTGCATAGAAGTTAAATAAGCAGGGTGACAATATACAGCCTTGATATACTCCTTTTGCTATTTGGAACAACCCTGTGGTTCCACGTCCATTTCCGACTGTTGCTTCCTGACCTGCATACAGGTTTCTCAAAAGGCAGGTCAGGTGTTCTGGTATTTCCATTTCTTTCAGAATTTTCCACACTTTATTGTGATCCACTCTGTCAAAGGCTTTGGCATAGTCAATAAAGCAGAAATAGATGTTTTTCTGTAACTCTCTTGCTTTTTACTAGTTGATAGTAAAAGCAATCCATATAATTAGTTGTGTACCCAAACTGAGATGAGCTGTCACAATGGAGATAAGACTGAGGCACAGGTTGAGTCATGGTGACAAGGCATATGTATCACCATCTAAAGCTGGGGATAAAGGGGGAACTTCCAACTTGATAAAGTATATCCACAATGCCTATAGTCAACCTGATACTCAATGGCAAGGAACTAGATGCTTTTTTGTTAAGATAAGGAACAAAACAAGGATGCATGGTATCACAGCTCCTATTAAACAGCTTACTCAAAGTTCTAGCTAATTTAATAAAATAAGACAAAGAAATAAAAGTAGGGAAAGAAGGAATGAAATTGTCTTTGTTTGCAGATGTCATGATTTCTGCACAGAAAATTACAAAAACTCAACATAAAAAGAAACTCCTAGAATTAAAACGTGATTGCTGCAAAGTAGTAGGACAAAAAGTTAATCTACAAGTCAATTGCTTTTTTATATACCATCAATTAACACGAAATTTGAAACTAAAACTTAATATCATTGAAGTTAGTGTCCCCCAATAAAATGCTTATTATAAGTGTTACAAAAATGTAAAGGTCTATCTGAGGAAAACTATAATAGTCTGATGAATGAAATCAGAGAAGAGCCAAATAAATGGAGATATTTCATGTGTAAAGATAGGAAGACTCAGTATTGCCAAGATTTCTGCAATCACAATAATGATACCAAGTTATTTTCTGGATATGGACAAAATGATTTTCATGGAAAATCAGAAGACCAGAATATCAGCAACTTTAGAGGAGCAGAACAAAGATGAAGGATGGACACTGCCTGACTTCAAAACTAACAAAGCCACAGTAAGAAAAACAATATGGTGTTGTTAGGAGTACAGCAAATGTATTAATGGAACAGAAAAGAGAACCCAAAAATAAACTCACACAGATATACATAACTGGTCTTTGACCAAGACAATTAAATAGAGAAAGGATGGTCTTTTCAACAAATGGTTCTGGAACAACTATAAGTCCACATGAGAAAAAATAAATCTAGATATAGACCTTGTAACATTCCAGAAAATCCAGTCAAATTCATAGACCTAAATGTAAAATACACAACTATAAAACTCCTGAAAGATGACATAGGATACGTAATAGAGGACCTTGTGTTTGATAATTACCTTTTAGATGAATACTAAAAGCACAATCCATGAAAGAAAAAAAAAAGTTGAACTTCATTAAAATGAAATTATTCTGCTCTGTAAAAGGAAATATAAGAGAATGAAAAACAAGTCAAAGAGTAAGAGAAAATATCTGCAAAAATATCTCATAAAGGACTACTATCTAAAGTATACAAAGAAAACTTAAGTTGGCAACAAGGCAGCAACAACCTGATTTAAAAACTGGAAATAGATTTGTACACCTAATCAAAGAAGACATACATAAATGAAAAGAGGCTCAGCAAAACATGTTAAAGAATTGCAAATTTTAGCAATGAGATAACTACCACACCTATTAGAATGGCTAAAATCTGAAACACCACCACCAACAACAACAACAAAAAATGGTGGTGAGGATGTGAAGCAGCAGAATCTCTAACTATTCATGGGAATGTAAAATGCAGAATCCACCTTGGAAGACGTTTTGGTAGTGTGTTACACAACTAAACATACTCTTACAATACATTCCAACAATGCTACTCCTTGGTATTTACTCAAATTAGCTGAGAACTTAGGTCCATACAAAAGCTGCATAAAAGTGTTCATCACAACTGTATTCATAATGCTGGAACTTGGAAACAAACAAGATAGGTGTATGGATAAACAAACTGGATATATGCACACAACTGGATATTATTCAGCAATAAAAAGTAAACTATCAAGCTATGAAAATACATGGAAGAACCTTAAACATCAATTGTTCAGTGAATGAAGTTAGTCTGAAAAGCTATATAATGTATGACTCCAGCTATGCAATACTTTTGAAAAGGCAGAACTATGGAGACAGTTAAAAGATCAATGGTTATCAGGGGCTAAAGGGGAGGAAAGGAGAGAAAAATAGGTTTAGCTCAAGGTTTGTATAGGGCTGTAAAATCATTCTGTATGACATTGTACTGGAGGATACATGTATTTTGTCATTTTTACACTTGCAAAAAACCCATATGTAAAACACAAAGTATGAAGGCTAGTGTAAAAGATGGACTTAAGTTAAAATGATGTATCAGTATCAGATCATAAAATTTCCCTGGTGACTGAATGGTAAAGATTCTGCCTGTCAGTGGAGGAGATACAGGTTCAATTCCTGGGGTCAGGAATATCCCCTGGGGAAGAAAATGGAACCCATTCCAATAGTCTTGCCTGGGAGATCCCACGGACAGAGGAATCTTACAGGCTACAGTCTATAGGGTTGCAAAAAAGTTGGACAAAGCTTAGTGACTAAACAAATTGGCTCATAATTTCAACAAATGAACCACACTAATGAAAGTATTACTGTTAGGGAAACTGTGTGTATGGGGATGAGGAGGGAATTAAGTGGGCTAAATTCATTTGGATGATGTTATTTCATTATGAGGTGAAATGTGTTACTAACCAAGTTTTCTGCAGGTTAAGAAACAGTTAAATGTAAATTCAAATTAAGTAAACATGCTTACTTTACTTTTATTGCAACATGTTACTGTTGCAAATCTATTGAAATGTTATTTTAATTTACTCTTCCATATTACAAACTGTAAAAAACACATCTATAAATACTTTTATATGAATCCCAGAAGAGTCGTTCCATTTTGTTATTTAGGTTTGATTCATTACCTTCTTCATAGTCCTTCTTATTTAATCAAATTCTTCTCATTAAAAATGCATTTGAGAGTTCTTTTCCCTTTTTTCATGATGACTTTATAATTGATAAACATTTTATAATTCACTTACAACACAAAGGAGAGAATATGGTAAAGAAATAATACTATCATTATGTTGTTAGTATAGATTATCCATAGATTGAAACCTAGAACATCACTTTATATTTGGCATATAATATTTCTAAAACATTTAATTTTCCAAGAAGAGTAACTAGTTTTTCAAAGAATTTATCAAGGGGAGGAACATCATTCATTCTATATTATCAAGGGAGAAATGAAAATACATTCATATAATTCTCACCACTTTTTAAGAGTGAAAAGAAGATATATCTTGAGTTTTTATATAAGCCTCTAACACTCCTATTAAATCACACAATATTTATATTCTTGGTAAATACTACTTGTTTTTTACATTTGTTGCTATAATTTAGTCCCAGGGATTTATTTACAGTGTGCCATATCATATTAAACTAATAGTAAAGATTTCTCAGTTTTTCAGAGTCTAGGAATCTTGTAAGTTTTGACTTTCCAGGAAAATCCTTAATATTTTGTGGAGAACTTTGGTCATCATCTTAAGTTTGCAGCTGTATGGGGATGAGGGGAAAATGGGGCCTTTCAATGAGATGATATGCTCACAGATGAATTCCAAAGGCTCATCAAAGAGTAATCGAGATTTGTCTAAAGATCCAGAAAGACTCAGTCTGAAATCTATTCTCTTAGGAATCTTTTGATTACCTAGTGTTAACATAACTTAAAAATATTCTGAGAAGCCATAGAAAACAAAAGTCAACACAGAACTAAATCCATGTATTATTATCAGAATATGTTGATCAGACTATGGTCCTAGTAAAGGTTTTTTTTTTTTTTTTTCTGAAACAGAATCTATTTAAGTGGGCCAATCACAAACACTGTGATATAAGATGAATATTGAATCAAAATTTTATGTGTTTCTTCATTTACTTTGCTTTCACTAGCCAACTAATGCAAATAATGGGGGAAAGAAAATAATCATAGATAGAGAAACAAGTCAACAGATTACACATATATACCACACATCTGTGAAACACTAATTTCTTAGTAAATAACAGCACAATTATTTCATAATTTTGACCCAAGAAAGAAAATCAGGACCACAAATAAATATAAAGCATCTAAATGCAATACTAATTTATTTAAAAGAAGAATTAGAAAAAAATAATTGATATCAGTACTTAATTCTGTAAGATATTGTATGTCGCTTATGATTCATTATAATTAACATCATCATTATTATTGTATAATTAGTATTACCTATTAAGTATTAAGTTTCCCTGGTGGTTCAGATAGTAAAGAATCCACCAGTGTGGCTACCACATGAGCAAGCAAACACTCAAAGAAACTTGTCACATGTGAAATGGAGCTAATCTGCAGAAGCAGCAGCCACCCTGTAGCTGAGACACTTGCAAAAGAATGCAGGTGGGCCACAGAAACTATATATTATGTAGTCAAGAAGTTCACATGAAAGTGCTAGTGTGCAATGCCTAGTCCACAAGAAGTGGTATGCTGGGAAGTTGGTGAGACTCACTAGAAAATGAGCACTGGCACTCTCATGGGCAGTCACACTATAGGAGGAAAGTGAAAAGTGAAAGTTGCTCAGTCATGTCCGGCTCTTTGGGAACCCAGGGGCTGTAGCCCGCCAGGCTCCACTGTCTATGGGATTTTCCAGGCAAGAATACTGGAGTGGGTTGCCATTCACTTCTCCAGGCGATCTTCTCAAGCCAGGAATCGAACTGGGATCTCCAGCATTGCAGGCAGATTCTTTACCATCTGAAACACCAGAAAAGTCCATATAGCTGTAGATCAACATCAAAACCAGAAAATAGATAATGATACAGTATTTTATAGACTAGATGCCTTACCCAGTTTTCGTCACTGTTTACATGCACTCATTTGTATGTGTGCATTTTGTTGTTGTTCAGTCACTCAGTCATATATGACATATTGTGACCCTATGGACTGCAGCATGGACTCTACACATGGACATCACCAGATGGTCAACACTGAAACCAGATTGATTATATTCTTTGCAGCCAAAGATGGAGAAGCTCTATACAGTCAGCAAAAACAAGACTGGGAGCTGATTGTGGCTCAGACCATGAACTCCTTATTGCCAAATTCAGACTTAAATTGAAGAAAGCAGGGAAAACCACTAGAACATTCAGGTATGACCTAAATCAAATCCCATATGATTATACAGTGGAAGTGAGAAATAGATCTGATAGACAGAGAGCCTGATGAAGTATGTACAGAGGTTCATGACATTGTACAGGAGACAGGGATCAAGACCATCCCCATGGGAAAAAAAAATGAAAAAAAGCAAAACGGCTGTCTGAGGAGGCCTTACAAATAGCTGTGAAAAGAAGAGACGCTAAAAGCAAAGGACAAAAGGAAAGATA
This sequence comes from Moschus berezovskii, assembly GCF_049115385.1. Taxonomy (NCBI): domain Eukaryota; kingdom Metazoa; phylum Chordata; class Mammalia; order Artiodactyla; family Moschidae; genus Moschus; species Moschus berezovskii. The sequence continues at coordinate 54,327,680 of NC_142461.1, forward strand.
TAAGCATCTGAAAGCAGAGTTCCAAAGAATAGCAAGGAGAGATAAGAAAGCCTTCCTCAGAGATCAATGCAAAGAAATAGAGGAAAACAACAGAATGGGAAAGACTAGAGATCTCTTCAAGAAAATTAGAAATACCAAGGGAATATTTCATGCAAAAATGGGCTCAATAACGGACAGAAATGGTATGGACCTAACAGAAGCAGAAGATATTAAGAAGAGGTGGAAAGAATACACAGGAGAACTGTACAAAAAAAAGCTTCATGACTCAGATAATCATGATGGTGTAATCACTCACCTAAAGACAGACATGGTGGAATGTGAAGTCAAGTGGGCCTTAGAAAGCATCACTACAAACAAAGCTAGTGGAGGTGATGGAATTCCAATTGAGCTATTTCAAATCCTGAAAGATGAGGCTGTGAAAGAGCTGCACTCAATATGTCAGCAAATTTGGAAAGCTCAGCAGTGGCCATAGGACTGGAAAAGGTCAGTTTTCATTCCAATCCCAAAGAAAGGAAATGCCAAAGAATGCTCAAACTACCGCACAATTGCACTCATCTTACACGCTAGTAAAGTCATGCTCAAAATTCTCGAAGCCAGGCTTCAGCAATACATGAACCGAGAACTTCCATATGTTCAAGCTGGTTTTAGAAAAGACAGAGGAACCTGAGCTCAAATTGCCAACATCCACTGGATCATAGAAAAAACAAGAGTTCCAGGAAAAATATCTATTTCTGCTTTATTGACTATGCCAAAGCATTTGACTGTGTGGATCACAATAAACTGTGGAAAATTCTGAAAGATATGGGAATACCAGACCACCTGACCTGCCTCTTGAGAAACCTGTATGCAGGTCAGGAAGCAACAGTCAGAACTGTACATGAAACAACTGACTGGTGCCAAATAGGAAAAGGAATACTTCAAGGCTGTATATTGTCACCCTGTTTATTTAACTTACATGAAGAGTACATCATGAGAAACGCTGGGCTGGAAGAAGTACGGGCTGGAAGAAGTACAAGCTTGAATCAAGATTGCCAGGAGAAATATCAATAACCCCAGATATGCAGATGACACCACCCTTATGGGGGAAAGTGAAGAAGAACTAAAAAGCCTCTTGATGAAAGTGAAAGAGGAGATTGAAGAAGTTGGCTTAAAGCTCAACATTCAGAAATCTAATATCATGGCATCTGGTCCCATCATTACAAGGGAAATAGATGAGGAAACAGTGGAAACAGTGGCAGACTTTATTTATTTGGGCTCCAGATTCACTGCAGATGGTGATTCCAGACATGAAATTAGAAGACGCTTACTCCTTGAAAGGAAAGGTATGACCAACCTCAGTTCAGTTCAGTTCAGTTGCTTAGTCGTGACCAACCTAGATAGCATATTAAAAAGCAGAGACATTACTTTGCCAACCAAGGTCCGTCTAGTCAAGGCTATGGTTTTTCCAGTGGTCATGTATGGATGTGAGAATTGGACTATGAAGAAAGCTGATCACCGAAGAATTGATGCTTTTGAACTGTGGTGTTGGAGAAGACTCTTGAGAGTCCCTTGGACTGCAAGGAGATCCAACCAGTCCATCCTAAAGGAGATCAGTCCTGGGTGTTCATTGGAAGGACTGATGCTAAAGCTGAAACTCCAATACTTTGGCCACCTCATGCGAAGAGTTGACTCACTGGAAAAGACTCTGATATTGGGAGGGATTGGGGGCAGGAGGAGAAGGGGACGACAGAGAATGAGATGGCTGGATGGCATCACCGACTCGATGGACATGAGTTTGAATGAACTCCGGGAGTTGGTGATAGACCAGGAGGCCTGGCGTGCTGCAATTCACGGGGTCACAAATAGTCGGACAAGACTGAGTTACTGAACTGAACGAAGTGGACTGCAGCAAGGCAAGCATCCCTGTCCCTTACCATCTCCAGGAACTTGCTCAAACTCATGTCCATTGATTTGGTGATACCATCCAACCATCATGTCCTCTTTCACTCCCATCTGCACCTGCCTTCAATCTTTCCCAGCATCAGGGTGTTTTCTAACAAGTGAGCCCTATGCATTAGGTGGCCAAAGTATTGGAGCATCAGCTTCAGCATCAGTTCTTCCAATGAAAATTCTAGATTTATTTCTTTTAGGATTGATTGTTTTGATCTCCTTGCAGTCCATGGGACTCTCAAGAGTCTTCTCCAACACAACAGTTCAAAAACCGATTCTTTGGTGCTCAGAAGCCTTTATGGTCCAATGTTCACATCCATACATAACTACTGGAAAAACCATATCTTTGACTAGATGGACTTTTGTTAGCAAAGTAATGCCTCTGCTTTTTAATACATTGTCTGGCTTTGTCATAGCTTTTCTTCCAAGGAGCAAGCATCTTTTAATTTAATGGCTGCAGTGACCATCTACAGTGATTTGGAGCCCAAGAAAATAAAGTCTGTCACTGTTTACATTGTTTCCCCATCTATTTGCCATGAAAATTGGGACTGGATACCATGATTTCATTTTTTGAATGCTGTTTTAAGACAGCTTATTCACTCTCCTGTTTCACCTTCATAAAGAGGCTCTTTAATTCTTTGCTTCCTGCCATAAAGGTGGTGTCTTCTGCATATCTGAGATTGTTATTTCTCCCGGTAATCTTGATTCCAGCTTGTACTTCATCCAGACCGACATTTCACAAGATGTACTCTGTATATAAATTAAAAAAGCAGGATGACAATATACAGCACTGAAGTACTCCATTCCCAATTTTGAACCAGTCTGTTGTTCCATTTCTGTTTCTAACTGTTGCTTCTTGACCTTCATAAAGGTTTTGTAGGAGGCAGGTATTCCCATCTTTTAAAATTTTTCATAGTTTGTAGTTATCTACACAATCAAAGGCTTTTGTGTAGTCAATGAAGCAGAAGTAGATGTTTTTCTGGAATTCTCTGGTTTTCTATCATCCAGCGGGTATTGGCAATTTGATTTCTAGTTCTTCTGCCTTTTCGATATCCAGCTTGAAAATCTGGAAATTCTTGTTTCATAAACTGTTGAAGCCTAGCTTGCAGAATTTTAAACATTACTTTGCTAGGATGTTAAACGAGTTAAATTGTGGGGTAATTTGAACATTGTGCTGGAGAAGACTCTTGAGAGTCCCTTGGACTCAAGGAGATCCAACCAGTCGATTCTAGAGGCGATCAATCCTGGGTGTTCATTGGAAGGACTGATGCTAAAACTGAAACTCCAATACTTTGGCCACCTCATGCGACGAGTTGACTCACTGGAAAAGACTCTGATGCTGGGAGGGATTGGGGGCGGGAGGAGACGGGGATGACAGAGAATGAGATGGCTGGATGGCATCACCGACTCGATGGCCATGAGTTTGAGTGAACTCTGGGAGTTGGTGATGGACAGGGAGCCCTGGCATGCTGTGATTTATGGTATTGCAAATAGTTGGACACGACTGAGTGACTGAACTGAACTGAACTGAACTGGCATTGTATCTGGGATTGCAATGAAAACTGACTTTTTCCAGTCTTGTGTCCACTGCTGAATTTTCCAAATTTGCTGACATATTGAGTGCAACACTTTCACAGCATCATCTTTCAAGATTTGAAATAGTTAAGTTGGAATTCCATTACCTCCACTACTTTTGTTTGTGGTGATGCTTCCTAAGGCCCACTTGACTTCACACTCCAAGATGTCTGGCTCTAGGTGAGTGATGACACTGTCATGGTTATCTGGTCATTAAGATCTTTTATGTATAGTTATTCTGTGTATTCTTGCCACCTCTTCTTAACATCTTTTGCTTCTGTTAGGTCTACACCATTTTTGTCCTTTATTGTGCCCATCTTTGCATGAAGTATTCCCTTGGTATCTCTAATTTTCCTGAAGTGATCTCTAATCTTTCCCATTCTACTTTTTCCTCCATTTCTTTCCATTGGTCACTTAGGAAGTCTTTCTTATCTCTCCTTGATATTCTTTGGAACTCTGCATTCAGATGAATATATCCTTCTTTTTCTCCTTTGCCTTTCACTTCTCTTCTTTTCTCAGCTTTGTAAGGCCTCCTCAGACAACCATTTTCTCTTGAACTATTTGTTTATTTATTTTGAGGGGATGGTTTTGATCATTGACTCCTGTACAGTGTTACAAATCTCTGTCCATAGTTCTTCAGGCACTGTCTATCAGATTTAATCCCTTGAGTCTGATTGTCACTTCCACTGTATAATCATAAAGGGTTTTATTTATGTCATACACGATAGGCCAAGTTGTTTTCTCTACATACTTCTATTTAAATCTGAATTTGGCAATAAGAAATTCATGATCTGAGACACAGTCAGTTCCCAGTCTTGTTTTTGCTGACAAAAGAGAGCTTCTCCATCTTGGCTGCAAAAATATAATAAACCTGATTTTGGTATTGACCATCTGGTGATGTCCATGTGTAGAGTCTTCTCTTGTGTTGTGGGAAGAGTGTGTTTGCTATGACCAATGGATTCATTTGCAAAATTCTGTTAGCCTTTACACTGCTTCATTTTGTACTCAAGGCCAAATTTGCCTTCTTTTCCAGGTATCTCTTGACTTCTGACTTTTGCATTCCAGTGTCCTATGATGAAAAGGACATCTTTTGTGTGTGTGTGTGCATGTTAATTATAGAAGGTCTTGTACATCTTCACAGAACCATTTAACTTCAGATTCTTTAGCATTAGTGGTGTGTATGCATCAGTTCACTTCAGTCGCTCAGTCGTGTCCGACTCTGCGACCCCATGAATCACAGCTCGCCAGGCCTCCCTGTAAATCACCAACTCCTGGAGTTCACTCAAACTCATGTCCATCGAGCTAGTGATGCCACCCAGCCATCTCATTCTCTGTCCCGGTCTCCTCCCGCCCCCAATCCCTCCCAGCATCAGAGTCTTTTCCAGTGAGTCAACTCGTCGCATGAGGTGGCCAAAGTATTGGAGTTTCAGCTTTAGCATCAGTCCTTCCAATGAACACCCAGGATTGATCTCCTTTAGAATGGACTGGTTGGATCTCCTTGCAGTCCAAGGGACTCTCAAGAGTCTTCTCCAGCACCACAGTTCAAAAGTATCAATTCTTCGGTGCTCAGCTTTCTTCACAGTCCAACTTTCACATCCATACATGACCATGGGAAAAACCATAGCCTTGACTAGACGGACCTTGGTTGGCAAAGTAATGTCTCTGCTTTTTAATATGCTATCTAAGTTGGTCATAACTTTCCTTCCAAGGAGTAAGCGTCTTTTAATTTCCTGGCTGCAATCAGCATCTGTGGTGATTTTGGAGCCCCCAAAAATAAAGTCTGACACTGCTTCCACTCTTTCCCCATATTTCCCATGAAGTGATGGGACCGCTTTCAGGCATAAGGGTGGTGTCATCTGCATATCTGAGGTTGTTCGTAATTCTCCCAGCATTCTTGATTCCAGCTTATGCTCCTTCCAGCCCAGCTTTTCTCATGATGTACTGTGTGTATAAGTTAAATAAGCATGGTGATAATACACAGCCTTAAGGTACTCCTTTTCTTATTTGGAACCATGGAAAAGAAATGCAAAAAAGCAAAATGGTTGTCTGAGGAGGCCTTACAAATAGCTGTCAAAGGTAGAGAAGTGAAAAGCAAAGGAGAAAAGGAAAGATACAAGCATCTGAACTCAGAGTACCAAAGAATAGCAAGGAGAGATAAGAAAGCCTTCCTCAGCGATCAATGCTAAGAATAGAGGAAAACAACAGAATGGGAAAGACTAGAGATCTCTTCAAGAAAATTAGAGATACCAAGGGAACTTTTCATGCAAAGAGGCGCTTGATAAAGGACAGAAATGATATGGACCTAACAGAAGCAGAAGATATTAAGAAGAGGTGGCAAGAATACACAGAAGTACCATACAAAAAAGATCTTCATGACCAAGATAATCATGATGTAGTGATCACTCACCTAGAGCCAGACATCTTGGAATGTGAAGTCAAGTGGGCCTTAGAAAGCATCACTATGAACAAAGCTTGTGGAGGTGATGGAATTCCAATTGAGCTATTTCAAATACTAAAAGATGATGCTGTGAAAGTGTTGCACTCAATATGCCAGAAACTTTGGAAAGCTCAGCAGTGGCCACAGGACTGGAAAAGGTCAGTTTTCATTCCAATCCCAAAGAAAGGCAATGCCAAAGAATGCTCAAACTACTGCACAATTGTTCTCATCTCACACACTAGTAAAGTCATGCTCAAAATACTCCAAGCCAGGCTTCAGCAATATGTGAACTGTGAACTTCCATATCTTCAATTGGTTTTAGAAAAGGCAGAGGAACCAGAGCTCAAATTGACAACATCCACTGGATCATGGAAAAAGCAAGGGAGTTCCAGAAAAACATCTATTTCTGCTTTAGTGACTATGCCAAAGCCTTTGACTGTGTGGATCACAATAAACTGTGGAAAATTCTGAAAGAGATTGGAATACCAGACTACCTGATCTGCCTCTTGTATGTGCAGAGCTCTATCTAATTTGATCCCATATTTGTGACCCCGCACAGTCAAAATACAAACTGTCCCGTCTCCACAGGGAAACGCCCTTACTTCCCTTTTAGCATTGTACTCATCTGCCCCATCACTGTCCTTTTTTTTCCTTTGTTAATTTCTAATCTGTTCTCCATTTCTATAATTTATCTTTTCAAGGGTACTATGTAAGTGAAATTGCACAATATGTAAGCCTTTAAGATTGGACGCTTTTTTCCCTAAATATAATGTCCTTAAAATGCATTCAAATAGTTACATGCACTATTAATTGGTTCCTTTTTATTACTGAGTATCATTCTGTTGTATGGATGTACCACCATTTGCAAAACCATCTATTTGTTGAAGGAACTTGTCAATGTTTCCTGTTTTGAGCTTTTAAAAATAAAGTTGTCAAGCTTTTGTGCAAACACAAGTTCCATTTTTTTTTTTTCTGGGATAAATGCCCAAGAATATGATTGCTAGTCTATATGATAAATGCATATTTAATTTTATAAGAAACTGCTGACTTTTCCATAGTGCTGTGCCATTTTACATCTCATAAGCAATGCACATGAGATACTGCCTCTTTTCATTTTTTCCAACATTTGGCATTTTTATTATTTTTTTAAACTTAGTCACTGTAATATAAGTGTAGTAATAACTCATTGTGGTTTTAATTTGCATTCCCCTAATGGCTAATGATGTTGAACATCTTTTCATGTGCCTCTAAGATTTTAGAGACAGCCTTACTTCATAATTCAATGAATATTGAATATAACTATGTAGTCTTTACTTAGCAATTCTGATTACAAGTCAAAATAAAAGCTCTCATAATGTTCCCTTGTGATTTATATGCATTTATGAGGTTCATAAAATACAAATCACATAAAAGAAGATGTAGTTAGAACAAAACCTCATTAATCTGTTTTCCTCTATTTCATGACATATTATAATTCAGGCAAATGCTGCTGTTAGTTTGTCTAAATGGATATTTTTTTTTAATTTTTTTTCTCCAAAATGATATTTTTAGATGTTGAATTAAAAGAAAGTAAGTTAGAAAGAATACAGACTTTCATTTATATTTTGTTTACATTTTCAACAAGCACAAATCAAATGTATTTGTTAATTTGGAATACATGCATGTATGTTTGCGTGCACGCTAATTTTCTTAAGTTGTGTTTATCTGTTTATGATCCCATGGACTGCAGCCCAACAGGCTCCTGTGTCCGTGGGATTCTCCAGGCAAGAATACTGGAGTGGGTTGCCATGCCCTCCTCAAGGGGATCTTCCCAACCCAGGGATCAAACCCCAGTCTCTTATGTTTCCTGCATTGGCTGTTGGGTTCTTTACCACTAGTGCCATCTGGGAAGCCCATATATACGTATACATATTTATATGTATTAATATGCACAAACTGCAGGAGTAGTAGGTCAGTCCAGATAGGGGACGGAAAAGAAGGTTTGGTAGGAAGAGGTTTCTATTTGTATTTAGCACTCTTGTTATTTTCTTAAATCAGATACCTGATTATCCCTTTGTTTCTCCCTCCACCAGCAATGCTTCTCATTCCAGAAATGTTAGTAAATTGTGTAATTATGATTATGAGGCCATAAATTTACCATGTCTCTTTTTCTTTAGAAAATGAGATTATTTTAATAATCCTGGTGGCTCAGAGAGTTAAGAATCCACCTGCAATGCAAGAGACCTGGGTTCTATCCCCGGGTCAGGAAGATCTCCTGGAGAAGGAAATGGCAACCCACTGCAGTATTCTTGCCTGGAGAATCCAATAGAATGAGAAGCCTGGCCAGCTATAGTCTATGGGGTAACAAGAGTCAGATACAACTGAATGACTAACACACTTTCAAATATGTGAGCAACCTATTCCCAGAACCACAAGGGGGAATTTCCTAGGGCTACTCCTAATAAAAAAAGTCATCATTCTGTTCAGGGTTCAGGCAGAACATGGATAATAATTTCAAATTTGGGTAATTGAAGAAAGTTCAATAAAGGAACTGTTTGGAATAATGTGTTAAAGATATAGGGACAGGTACCATGGAAAACTTAGCCACCTACATTGCAATTTACTGGAACCTTCTAGACAGACATGTCAGGCCTAGTTGGTAGGTAAATGCTTCAGCCATTGTACAGTGGAATACTCCTGAGGATGTTCAATTTTACCTTAATGATGTGTAAATGGATGAAAAAACATTTTACAGAAATGAAGAATGGTTTATTTCCTCACATTTAAAAAAATACATCTTTATCCTCTTTCTTGAACATAAAACTCATAATATTAATAAAATTTTGTAGAACCTATAGGCTAACAAGCAGTCTTATGTGAAAATACTGGCTACTAAATGAAGAAACTAGTAAGATACTAAGAAAACTTTAGTTAATGCCTTAGCAACCCATGACATGTATCTATATTAAAACACATACACAGATACATAATAACTTCAAATTGGATTGTTCTCTGCCTCGAACAATACTAACAATTGATTAATCCTTGTCTACTGCTCTTAATGTACAAAAACTCTTCTAAGCACCTTACTTCTATTAACTAATTTGTGGTTGAGTCTAGCTTATTTAGGGGACTATGCCTTCAACCACTGTACTAAATATCAAAATACCATTGCATACAACAGATCAGGACACAACAAAAACCTTATGCTTAAGATGATCTTTTGAAAATATAATTATCTCTGAGAATGTCTTACTCGCTGAAAAGTATTCTTTGAAATGTTAGATAAAGGGCAAGCCATCAATAGCTCTAACCTCATAAATATTTGCATTTTTTATCCTGTTCAAGCAAAGCTTCATGAGAATAACAAAAAGGCTGCCTTATAGCATCATGAAAAGGAAAAAATAAAATGAGAAGAGGTAGATGATTCAAACTAACAACCCCATCTGTGAGGACAAATAAATGTTACCTGTGTGTCTCTTGGAAATACTGGTTATGTATAAGTAAAACTAAATAATATAATTGATTATCCTTTGATGTTTTCTCTCATAGAGTTCACTTTTTACCTAAGAAGAGAAGCAACTCTTCAGGATAAGACATTTAAGAATAACTTGAAAGAAAATATCTGTTGGATTGATTTCATTTTTCAAAGTTTTGCTTTCAATAGAATCTAAAGTTTGAATGGTCATGCACAGAACCTTGAACAAGTATTGATGCTCATCAAATATTATTGTGAAAATGACAAAAAAGTCAGTTTCCTCTCTGGCAAATCTGGATTAAATTGAGGGTATTTTGTTAACTAGCATTGATAGAACATTCTTTATTATTGTGACTCATAGGTGGACATGTACATGTTCATGTTATAGAAGTGTTTTTAAATGATTTATGCTTTGAAGTAAATAGTATCTCATGAGGGATTGGTAAACATATTATCAGAGTACCGAGCCTTTTACTTATGAACATATGGGAAACATGAGTATACTTTTGGACTATTTGGGACTCTGTGGGAGAGGGTGAAGGTGGGATGATTGGGAACGGCATTGTAGCATGTATATTATCATATGTGACTAGTCCAGGTTCAATGCATGATACAGGATGCTTGGAGCTGGTGCACAGGGATGACCTGGAGGGACGATATGGGGAAGAGGGAGGTGGGAGGGGGGTTCAAGAAAGGGAACACATGTATACCCGGGGCGGATTCGTGTCAATGTATGGCAAAACCAACCAATATATCAATGTAAGGTAATTTGCCTCCAATGAAATAAATTAAAAAAATAAAAAATAAAATAGTATCACCATAAAAAAAATTCAATTTGAAATACAGTGTAGCATAGAATGTTTTGTTTTCTGAAGTGATTCCTTGATGTGGTTGATGATATTACACAGAGAAGGAGGAGAATTGTAGGTGATGGAGAGGTCTGTAAACAACAGTACAGAAAAAGGGAGCTCACAGTGGCATCTATTCTCCATCCTGCACCACAGAGCCTAGGGTGAAGTCTTATTGTTAAGAATGAAACATTTCCATATATCAAAATTATTTAATGCGGGCATTTTGGGACTTGGGTATAGTCCATCTTTGAATTTCACCTGTCAGTATTCTGCTATTTGAATTCCCCCTGACAAAGCACTGAGGATATGAACAATTTCCTTTCTCTGCATCAAACCTTTTGAAGTTCTGGAACCCCAGAGCTTAGAGATTATGAAGTTTTATCATTGCATCAGAAATTTGGCATGAGTGTTAGCATTCTCAAGTATCTCTGACACTGTAGTGGCAATCTGCCACATGACCTTTTGAGATAGAGTCTTGTATAGAGTTGTGAACTTTGAACACTGCACAAAGATAACACTTCACTTTACAATTATTTAGATTTGTTGGTTACTTTCTTGTTGTTTTTGGCACATTTTAATATAGGAGAGATTGAATGTTTCAGTGTTAACAGGAAGGGGTAATCAAGTATTAGGCTTTAAAGGTACAGGCCAAAGTAGAATAAATCTGTACAGTCTCCCTGAAAAGTTGAAAGACAATGGGACACAGAACCTTTGTAAAGGGACTGTGGTTTTTGTTTTATGAGAACCAAAGGGCAGGGACAAATTTTATGGTGATTACAAGGAAGAAATTGAGATCGTGCTCATAAGAAAGGTTCAGAGAGAACAAAGTGCAAAGAAAGTAGGTTGGTGTCCATTTAGGACTATTGGCTAGTCAGCAAAATACATAGGGTAGGGTGGAGGGCAATTAGGATTTTGTGCAGAAAAATTTTAAAATAATTGTCCAGGGAAACTAACTATAAAATAATCATTACATGACTCTATGATGTGCACCACTAATATGACTATATGAATTAATATTTACTGAAATGAGAAATAATGGTTTGACATACTTTTTAATCAACAACCTTTTAAAATTATAAACACTAATATCTAAGCTAACATCTAAGCTTACTGTCCTTTTTTACTTAACTAGTAAATAAATAAAAGTAAATATATCATGACCTATATTTAATCTCTTTTAATTTTGGAATATAGATGTCAGGCGTGAAACCATTTTTTAGATTCAGCACCATTATGAACTGAATTGCTCCCATCCTCAAAAAAGAATTCATATATTGAAGTCTTAATTCCTAGTAGCTTATGATGTCACTATTCTAGGATATATAGCCTTTAAAAAGGTAACTAAAATTGAACGAAATCTTAAGGGTGGGGCCCTAATGTAATCTGACAGATGTCCTCATTAGAAGAACATGAGATAGCAGGCTCATGCACACAAAGAGGAAAGGCCAGGTGAAGAGGCAGCAATAAACCTCCAATAGCCTAGGAAAGAGGCTCCAGGAGAAACCAAACTTGAAGTCACATGTATGTGGCACTTCCAGCCTCCACAAGTGTAAGAAATACATATTTGTCCCTTAAACTATCCAGTGGTATTTTGTTATGATGGCCCTAGCAGGTTAATGCCATGCCTTAAGCATTAAGAAATTACATTAAGTAACCCAAACCCTTCAGCTAAATAGTGAAATATGTATGGCTAATATGTTCTATAAAATATAAGAACTATTTTGTCAAGCAAAATAAAATGTTAGTGAGCCTAAAGTAACTTTTAAATTAAAAGACATAAAAAATCAGGATAAAATTTTAAATTAAAAAAATTCTGAAGTCTACGCTGTCTCTATTTCTATTAACTGAATTTGTTTTAGATGCACATATACACACATGGACACATACACTGCCAACATTTAAAGAAATCATTTTGATTTTCAAGAATATAAGGCTCAACTTTCTTTCTTAGTGCTTCCATTTACTTGCCTACCATCAGTGAATGTGATTCTTAGCCTATAAAAATTTCCTTTGGACTTTTAAAACTTTAGTTTTCTTGTCTCTAAAATATGCATAATAATGTCTTCCTAGGGGGAGCCTGGTGGGCTTCCGTCTATGGGGTCACACAGAGTCGGACACGACTGAAGTGACTTAGCAGCAGCAGCAGCAGCGGTCTCTCTTACAGTGATGATGATCAAATGAAATAATGATCATAAAGGCCCTTTTTGAATATTACAAAGACTGATAAAAAATGTTGGAAAGTGTAACATTGACCAAAAAAGGGCTTTAATGAGGTGTAATTGTTTTACATCAATGAATTCTTTTGTGTATGTGTGTGTGTGTCTGTAAGGAAATTGAGGCATCAAATTGTTTATAAGTTCAATAGCTGAGAAAGAAAAACGCCATTCACTTGACCTGAGTTGCATTTTTCTGTGATATGGTAAATATTTTTTTTAGCTACTCATTAAGATTAAAATGGATTTGATTATGTAGGAGTCAGATTTCCATTTGATTGAATGCCTGAAAGGGAAGATTTTCTTAAATTTAATCCAAATTAATCTGCCAATTTAAAAATACGATTAAAAAGACCATAAAATATCCTCATTATGCATGGTTTTCAAGTTTCACAAAAGACAACATTTTCAAACCATAATTTTCATTATTATAATTTACTTTTCTTTCTAAATAGAAGTCCTATACAGACTTCATAATTTTTCTCTGTGTTCTAAAAGACTTCAACTGACAAAGTTTTTCTGACTATACATCAGTGTTGAATAAGCTTGATTATTTCCATGTAATTCTATTTTAACCATTGGCTTTCCTGGACAATTCATTTATCATACTCGAACAAAGTATATCTTGATTTGATAATAATCACAAGAAAAAATTCACCAACCAGAGGCCAGGGCACTAAATAACCATTTAGAATAATATTAGAATAATATTTTAAAAATTTAATAGTGATGACTATAACTTGTTTTAGAGAGTTGCTCATATGTAGTTATGGAAGAGGAGTGTGTTAATATTACTCAAAAGTTACACACCTAGCTTTCAGTTGTCTATTTTAAATGTTTACATTAAAATGCATGAAAAACATAAAGAACAATTAAAATAGCACTTGAAGAGAAGTGATAAAAATTTAAGAATCCCACTGAGATTTTCTATACCTACACTCTCAGACATTCACATGCTATGCAATATGATCTGGCAAAATACATGGCCTAAAATAAAATAATGATTACGATAATAATACCACCTAAGTGATCATATCTCCTGCAATCAATTTGAAGTGAAAGTGTGCTTTTCTTTGCCTCAGCTGATCATTACCATCTTTTAAATAAATCTCTTCTGCCTACTCTGTTGAGACATAGCCTGAGCAGCAGAGGTATTGATTTCTGTGTAATTATTATAAATGTGAAGTTGCTATTACTGATGCATATGGTTCAGTTCAGTTCAGTTCCGTCGCTCAGTCGTGTCCGACTCTTTGCGACCCCATGAAACACAGCACGCCAGGCCTCCCTGTCCATCACCAACTCCCGGAGTTCACTCAAACTCATGTCCATCGAGCTAGTGATGCCATCCAGCCATCTCATTCTCTGTCGTCCCCGTCTCCTCCCACCCCCAATCCCTCCCAGCATCAGAGTCTTTTCCAGTGAGTCAACTCGTCGCATGAGGTGGCCAAAGTATTGGAGTTTCAGCTTTAGCATCAGTCCTTCCAATGAACACCCAGGATTTGTCTCCTCTAGAACGGATTGGTTGGATCTCCTTGCAGTCCAAGGGACTCTCAAGAGTCTTCTCCAGCACCACAGTTCAAAAGCATCAATTCTTCCGCGATCAGCTTTCTTCACAGTCCAACTCTCACATCCATACATGACCACTGGAAAAACCATAGCCTTGACTAGACGGACCTTGGTTGGTAAAGCAGTGTCTCTGCTTTTTAATATACTAATACTTTATTCATCTCAAGAAAAGAACTGTTTCTTTGCTTCAGAGACATGCACATGAATGATGAAAACGAGATTTTTAACTGCATGAGAAAATGAAGATCTCTTGCAATGAGATATGCACTGTCTCCAGCACACACCTGCATTGTTGAATACCATCAGATAAGAGCATCTTTCAAGTGCTGTGCAGATCTCTATGGCACGTGATATTAGTAATGCAGTGTTCATGCCACAGGCAGATTGTTCATGTTTAGCAATTTAAAAGTAAGGATCAGAAAAAAAAAAAAAAAAAAACACAACTTTTGGTTTCTCTAAACCTGAGGTCAGATGGCAAGAAATCACATTAACCAATTATTCAAATGCAGTAGAAATATGCTTTTCTTTATCTTTGCATTTCAGTTGATGCCTATAATCACACTACAGCTTACAGTAAAAATTTTGAGTTAAACAGACTTCAGGTTACCATCACACATAATATCACACATTAAACTACAATTAAGTCAATTACTGATGCCAATTCTAAAAGATTATTGTGCAGAATATGCTTCATGTAGCAGATTCAAAGCTGTAATTATTAGAAAGGACTGCTTGTGAGGTGCCCCTTGGCTGATGCTTGGGGACTTGATTCTGGATTGGGTTCCCCATTTCCTGAAGTGGAATGTACAAATGGACTGGACTGAATGCCAGATTAAATATGTTAAAAGGTATGTGTGTTTTACATGAAGGTTTTTATACACATTTCTGAAAACTTAGGAAAAGAACACAGACACATATACACAAAGTTTGCATTGAGAATTTTTTAACGTGCATTTTTTCCCTGGCTAGAAAACATATATTTTGCTCCAAAATACACTATTAAACAAAGGTTTGTTTATTCATTCATACATCCAGAAAATAAAATGGCATGGAACATGCTGAGGCTGGAAGAGAGAACAAGGGAGACTACACCCCAAAGCAACTACAGAGCTAGTCAAAGTGCACTGGCATATTTTAACAGAATACAGGTGGGTCGCAACTGTGAGGAAGATGCATCAGGAAGGGCTAGAAAGAAATGTTGGATAAGGAAGGGTATATTGATTTTTGAGAACTTTCCTGGAATACATAAAATATTGACTCTGGCAAAGACCCAATAAACATGTTTCTAGAAAGAAGCATGCAGCAATTAAGACACATACTGAGTGAGGTGGTTATGGCAGAGTGCCATGAAAGAGAAGATTAAAAGGCTCAGAAATTGGGGATTCTAGAGTGAATATACTTCATGAGGCAGAAAATCTATGAGAAGTTCAGGTTTTAAAAGAGATTCCAGAGAATAGACCATTTCCTAAAGGTATAAAGGAATGCACCGTGGGAGGTATTCACATTCCTAAGAAGCTCAGTGAAAGTTACTCCTCTGCAGTCCAAAACTAAATATATCAGATACTGTTACATTGCTGAGTGTGTGTTAGTTGCTCAGTCATGTCCAACTCTTTGAGACTCCATAGTCTGTGCCCTCCAGGCTCTTCTGTCCATGAACTTCTCCAGGCAAGAATACTGGAGGGGCTTGTCATTCCTTTCTCCAGTGGATCTTCCTGACCCAGAGATGGAATCTGGGTCTGCCACACTACAGGCAGATTCTTTATCATCTGAGACACCATCAGCACTCTGAGTGCTCAACACAATGGAAATAATTATTGTTATTTAGTCACTAAGTTGTGTCTGACTGTACTACCCCATCAACTGTAGCCACCAGTCTCTTCTGTCCATAGAATTTTCTAGGCAAGAATATTGGAATGGATTGCCATTTCCTTCTCCAGGGGACCTTCCTTATCCAGGGATCTAACCCATGTCTCCTGTATTGGCAGACAGATTCTTTTCCACTGATCCACCAAGGAAGCTCAATGGGAATGAAGTAATTTTTAAAAACAAATAGAGAAGAAGGGAGATGATGGCACTTAAACATCACAATTAATGTGAGAAGAGAGACAGAGATCAGTTTCAACGAAAAGGGTTAACTACACTTTCTTCTACCTTTCCCTCAGGAAGAATAAATCCTCCAGAATCTTGGGAATGATGCTTCCAAAACTTGCATGAATATGCTGGTCCAGTTAGTGTAATGAGTGGACTAGACTGAACGTTGCGTTGTGCTGCCCAGATCTCTTTACAAGAATGGAAAACTTAATTCCTTAACTCTGGAAGTGTTGCTGGCTTTTGATATATTGGTTTTCATATAAACTTTATGCTCTTATTGATTCATGAATTTAAAGATAATAATAAGGGGACATATTTTATGTATTTGATTTGGCTTGGATTTGGAACTCTACTATAATAAACCACACTAAGAAAACTGTGAATTCCATTTCAAGGAATGTAACACAGGACAGAGTAAGTGTGTGTGTAAGTACAGGTCAACTTAGATTTAATAGAGTGAATTTTTAAAATGAGATTGTGTCGTGAATGCTAAATGCAGATGCAAATACATTTCTGTTAATCAAGCATCAAACTACAAACAAATAAAACAAAATTGAATTATGATACTGTTTCTTATTCAATATATGGACTTTTCTATTCTTTAATACTCATATTATCACCTATCATATGGGGCTGTTATAAGCACTAAACATGATTTTTATTTTTATATTTTTATCACAAAGACTTAGCACTGGTCCTAGAAAGTATATAAAAAAGGAAGTTATGTTACTTTACATTTCTACTTCACTTTGCTTGGACCACCTGGAGCCTGTTCTTATAGCCTGTTTCTTTTTTTAGAGTATATTTGCTTTACAATGTTGTGTTAGTTTCTACTGTACAGCAAAGTGAATTAGCTATACATATACATTATCCCCTCTTCTTTGGATTTCCTTTCCATTTAGATCACCATAGAGTATTGAGTAGAGTTCCCTGTGCTATATGGTAGGTTCTTATTAGCATTTACTATATAAATACTATATATAATTGGAAGGACTGATGCTAAAGCTGAAACTGCAATACTTTGGCCACCTCATGTGACGAGTTGACTCACTGGAAAAGACTCTGATGCTGGGAAGGATTGGGGGCAGGAGGAGAAGGGGACGACCAAGAATGAGATGGCTGGATGGCATCACTAGCTCGATGGACATGAGTTTGAGTGAACTCCGGGAGTTGGTGATGGACAGGGAGGCCTGGCGTGCTGTGATTCATGGGGTTGCGGAGAGTCAGACACGACTGAGCGACTGAACTTAATTGAACTGAACTGAATCTCCTTTGGTATCGATACATTTGTTCTCTACATCTGTGTCTCTATTTCTGCTTTGCAAATAAGATTGTCCATGATATAACCACTATGGAGAGCAGTATGAAGGCTTCTTTAAAAACTAAAAATAGAACTACTGTGTGACCCAACAATCCCAGTACTTGGCATATACCCACAGAAAACCATAATAAAAAAACACATGCACCCCAATGTTCATTGCAGCATTATTTACAATGGCCAGGACACAGAGGAACCTAAATGTACATGACCAGAGGAATGAATAAAGAAGGTGTGGTGGAATGGAACATTACTCAACCATAGAAAGGAGTGAAACTGGGTCATCTGTGGAAACATGGGTGGACCTAGAGACTATCAAACAGAGTGAAATAAGTCAAAAAGACAACTATCTGGGGAAGCCTCAGATCTACACGTGGGATGGCCGCCAGTCAGACCGCTGGGTCAAGCTGGACCTGAAGACAGAGCTACCCTGGGATACTCTGCTCTCTGTGGAGATTGTCCATGAGCTGAAAGGGGAGAGGAAGGCCCAGTGGAAGATAAGTGTGATCCACATCCTTGATGTCCTCGTGCTGAACGGCAGTGATGTGCGGGAGAAGCACTTTAACCAACGGATTCAGCTTGCTGAGAAATTTGTGAAATCTGTTTCTAAGCCCAGTTGGCCTGACATGAATCCCATCAGGGTGAAAGAGGTGTACCGGCTGGAGGAGATGGAGAAGATTTTTGTTAGGTTAGAAATGAAGATCATCAAGGGCTCCAGTGGCACACCAAAGCTCAGCTACACAGGGCGGGATGACTGGCACTTAGTGCCCACTGGCCTCTACATCGTCAGGACGGTGAATGAGCCATGGACGATGGGATTCAGCAGAAGCTTCAAGAGGAAGTTCTTCTACAACAAGAAAACCAAGAACTCAACCTTTGACCTCCCTGCAGACACCATTGGTCCATTTCACATCTGCTACTACGGCTGGCTCTTTTGGGAGTGGGGGGATGGCATCCATGTGCACGAATCCCAGAAGCCCCAGGACCCAGACAAGCTGTCCAAGGAGGACGTCCTCTCCTTCATCCAGACGCATAGTGCCTGAGGGTCTGGGGTGCACCCACCCTGCCCAACGCCCTGTCGTTCAGAGCCTGGCCTTGAGGGCGGTGGCCCCTCCAGCTCCCCTGAAGAGCTCAGTTGGAGCCTTTAGAGGACACATATTCCTTCTGTGGGGCACTCTGAACTTTCCTCCCTGGAGCACTTCCTGGGAACTGTCTCCCCTGCCAGGACAGGACTCTGTCAGCTCCTGCAGCAGGTTGAGGTCAGGGACCAGAGCACCTGGGGACAGTGCGGAACATGTCAGGGGCAGCAGGGCTCTGCTGTTCCCGCCAATAGTGCACACTCACTTTTCTGAGTTTTGTGCATTTGCCTGAGGGTGCCTGTACCCCTGCCTTGCCCAACTTTTTATTGGGCAAACTCCAAGAGGGAGAAGGCCCACTGTTGTGAGCTGGCCAGAGCAGCTGCTATATAAATCAAAGTTTTGTTTCCTTGAACTTGTTCTGTTTTGATGCCAAGTTGGAGAAGATTGCCTCTTCCCCTGCCCTGGTCTTCCCTGGAGCTCTTCCCAGACCACACCTCTGACCATCCTGCAGGCTGGGAAGGGAAGCATGTGGACCCCATCTCATACTACATAGGATGCAGGGGGCATGTCCGGGAGTGGGTGTGACTGCTTCCTGGGACTGCAGAGCCTTTCTGTGCCCCACCCCTCTCAGTGTAAACCTTGAAGACCTGCGTTTTCTGTGGCCAGCAGTGGTGCCCCCCTATAACAGGGTCCTCCAGGGTTGGGTAGCACCCAGTCCTCTGGCGATCATGGCACTCCTGGTTGCCCCAGACACTTTGCCACCCTCCCCCTCCTTTGTTTTCTTCCCCAGCAGGAGGCACAGTTTCTTTTTTTTGTCCTTATGTGGTCATTCCATGTCCTCTATCTTGGCGGACAGAGGGGGAAGCTGGGCAGTAGCTTTGGGTGGGGGAGGGAACCTGTGGTTATTTTTAATGGGAAATACCTCTTGGAGAAGCTCACAGGGGCTCCCTAAGGCCCCATTCCAGTACTAGACTGGTTTCCATGGAGATAGAGGGCACCTCGGTGCCCCATGAGGTTGGAATTGACTCCACCTCAGGGGTCTGCAGCCAGCATCCAGCCCCTCCCCCATGCTGTCAGCAGCACCGCTGAGACTCTGTATTTCCACCAAATTCTGGGTATCAGACTGTCTTGCAGAACCTTGGATCATTAAAGACAAACATATTAAAAAAAAAAATGAGTGAACCTAGAGACTGTCATACAGAGTGAAGTAAGTCAAAAAGACAACTATCTGACACCATATATGTGAAGTCTGAAAAAAACTGGGATAGATGATTTGGTAGTCTAATGACCTCTTAGCATGCTGGGACCATGTCTGAATATTAACTTCCTATATGAACCACATTTAATGAGTGGTATTTGAAGAAAAATTCTTCAAGTCATACTGCAAAATATTGTTTTGCTAAGTGAATTATAACCAAAATCTGCAATATGAAGTTCTCAAATTATGAAAGGTTTAGATACTATTTCCTTCTAAAAATCATTTGAAAAAACACTATTTTAGGGACCCCATACATACATATGTCACCAACCTAGCCATAATATTTGTTTATGACCTACTTATAAGACCAGAATATTTTAATAGATTCTGTTGACACAATTATGGCTTTACTTTCAATCAGGACAGTATACTCCTTAGTATAATAACATCATAAAACAGTTAATTTAAATTTGCTGTATACATTTGATTTTTACATTTACAATCCTTTCAGATATAAATGTATAGTTTTGAAGCATTGAGCATTATATTTACATTTTTTAGTTTTACAAATTTGGTCTTTACAATCTACCAAGACATTACTACATTTTGTTGTTCAGTTTCTCAGTCTCTTTGCAACCCCATGGACTGCAGCATGCCCGGCTTCCCTGTCCATCACCAACTCCCAGTTTTCTCAGACTCATGTCCATTGAATTGATGGTGCCATCCAACCATCTCATTCTTTGTTGTCCACTTCTCCTGCCTTCAATCTTTCCCAGCATCAGGGTTTTTTCCAGTGAGTCAATTCTTCACATCAGATGGCCAAATATTGGATCTTCAAATTCAACATTTGCCCTCCCAGCGAATATTCAGAAGTGAATTCCTTTAGGATGGACTGGTTGGATCTCCTTGCAGTCCAAGGAACTCTCAAGAGTCTTCTCCAATCCCACAATTCTTCAGTGCTTAGCTTTCTTTATGGTCCAGATCTCACATCCTTAGATGACTACTGGAAAAACCACAGCTTTTACTATACAAATCTGTGTTGGCAAAGTAATGTATCTGCTTTTATAAATGCTGTCTAGGTTTGTCATAGCTTTTCTTCCAAGGAACGAGCATCTTTTCATTTCATGGCTGGAAAGGAATGACAAACCACTTCAGTATTTATTCTTGCCTCAAGAACCCCATGAACAGTATGAAAAAACAAACAAACATGACACTGGAAGATGAGCCCCCTCAGTGGGCAGGTGTCCAATATACTACTGGGGAAAAGCAGAGAAATACCTCCAGAAAGAATAAAATGTGAGTACTAGAATATAAACACTATTGTCTTGCTTTCAGAGTAAAGAGTTTGAGATGCATTTGAAATGTGTCAATACATTATGCTTTCTGTTTTAAAGAGAACTCTTGGTTGCTCTATGGAGAGTGGGTTAGAGGGGACCACAGTGGAAAATGCATGTAAGACTTTCATAGTAGTCCTAAGAGAGATGGGCATGGAGAATTTTGAGCAGGTATTAGAAAAGGCAGAAGCACCAGAGTTCAAATTGCCAACATCCACTGGATCATGGAGAAAGCAAGAGAGTTCCAGAAAAACATCTATTTCTGCTTCATTGACTATGCCAAAGCTTTTGACTGTGTGGATCACAATAAACTGTGGAAAATTCTGAAAGAGATGGGAATACCAGACTACCTGACCTGCCTCTTGAGAAACCTGTATGCAGGTCAAAAGCAACAGTTAGAACTGAACATGGAACAACAGACTGGTTCCAAATAGGAAAAAGAGTACGTCAAGGCTGTATATTGTCACCCTGCTTATTTAATTTATATGCAGAGTACATCATGAGGAACGCTGGGCTGGAAGAAGCACAAGCTGGAATCAAGACTGTCAGGAGAAATATAACCATAGATATGCAGATAACACCACCCTTATGGCAGAAAGTGAAGAGGAACTCAAAAGCCTCTTGATGAAAGTGAAAGAGGAGAGTGAAAAGATTGGCTAGAAGCTCAACATTCAGAAAACTAAGATCATGGCATCTGGTCCCATCACTTCATGGGAAATAGATGGGGAAAGAGTAGAAGCAGTGTCAGACTTTATTTTTTTGGGCTCCAAACTCACTGCGGATGCTGATTGCAGCCATGAAATTAAAAGACGCTTACTCCTTGAAAGGAAAGTTATGACCAACCTAGATAGTATATTAAAAAGCAGAGACATTACTTTGCCAACCAAGGTTCATCTAGTCAAGGCTATGGTCTTTCCACTGGTCATGTATGGATGTGAGTTGGACTGTGAAGAAAGCTGATCGCCGAAGAATTGATGCTTTTGAACTGTGGTGCTGGAGAAGACTCTTGAGAGTCCCTTGGACTGCAAGGAGATCCAACCAGTCCATTCTAAAGGAGATCAGTCCTGGGTGTTCATTGGAAGGACTGATGCTAAAGCTGAAACTCCAATACTTTGGCCACCTCATGCTATGAGTTGACTCACTGGAAAAGACTCTGATGCTGGGAAGGATTGGGAGCAGGAAGAGAAGGGGATGACAGAGAATGAGATGGCTGGATGGCATCACCGACTCTGTGGACATGAGTCTGAGTGAATTCCAGGAGTTGGTGATGAATAGGGAGGCCTGGCGTGCTGTGATTCATGGGGTCGCAAAGAGTAGGACACGACTGAGCGACTGAACTGAACTGAGTGAGCAAGGAATGCTTGATGCAGATGTATGTCTGTAATACTGCTTGTGTGGAAAGATATTCCTAATGTAAAGAAGGACTTTATGGTGGAAATAGAAGTAACTACATATTGCTTAGTAAACAATACTATGGAGTAAAAATGATATTCAATTACAGACATGAATATAGCACATTTTAAAGCATAGTTATATTGGCAATAATTTCCAATAATTCCCTGTATTGATATTTCATTTTCATGGTTCCTTTCATGGTTATTTCTCTAGTGTTTCTTTCTTGCAATCTTACTTTCTGATGAACCTCTTCTATAAGGGCAGTCACCACAGAAAATCCTCCATTGATCAAGATCCATTTTATTGAAGTATCTTTATCTAATGCATTGCTAATGAAAGCTGTTCCTTCAAACATATTCTAAAAATTACTATTACTCTTCCTTACTGACTAACCAGAAATGGTTTTTCTCCTTCTGTATCTCTGTAGTATTCTGCTTTGTGTCTCTGAAATTTCTCTGCCTTTGTTAATCCTTCCCTAACTCTGTACAACCCCTAACTCCCGTGCAACACACACACACGTGCACACACATGCATGTAGGTACACAATCTTTTTAATCAGACTGTACTTTGTGCCATTTTGTCTGAAAGAATGACTCCTTAATTCAGATCCATCTGGAAAGTAATATTCAATAAAAAATAGATATCTCTAAAAATAGTTAATACCCTTCTCTGACTCTGGGAGCAACTCTGGAGTTTTACATTTTATGTCACAAACTTGTATTTCACATTGTATTTTAAAACTATCTTAACAAACATAAAAACACAAAAGTAATGTGACAGTTTAGTTACTTTTGCTTAAATACTTATTTCATTTAAAACATAAAAGATATACCTATCCAAAATGCTAAATAACTTGTATTACAAAAAGGGGTATAATATTTATATATATATATGTATATATATATTTCAGAATATGTTTGAGAAAGCAATTTTCATTTCACACACACATATACATATATATACATATATGGGGTCGCAAAGAGTTGGACACAACTGAGAGATTTTTCACACTCACATATAAGGTTTCAACTTAATCTTTTTAAGAGATCTAGTTTTTAATGTTGATAAGTGATGCTGTTTGTTATACAAATGTATATAAACATATATGTATGTGCATACTTTTATATCACTTCTCACAGTATATGTATGCTTTTGAGTGACTGGAATAATACTTGGCATTCATGAATAAACTTAATGTGTTTATTATTTAAAGCATTAGGTATTTTATGTGTTGCCGGGAGCCAGCGAGGGAATCCTACTCGTGGCAAAGGTCAATTGGGCAAGAGGCCTGACGGGCAAAGGCTAATCAGGACTCGAGGAACTCTCTGGACTTACCCAAGCATCTACCCCAAAGAAAACCGGAGTCTGACTGCTTTACTATCTTACTCCTCTTACCAAGTTCTCTAATACTTACGGGGGTTCCCCCAACCACCTTTCTCTGAAAACATTAATTCAGAGCTGTAGTTAAAAAGTTCTCCTCGGCTTAATAGGAGTGTTCCAATCCAAGCCCCTCTGATAGCTTTCTAACTTTCATGACAAGTTTGTCCGGGCTCTTATAACTATGAGTGTGACTGTTTATAGCCTCCCAGCCATGCAAGGACAGAAAGCCTAATATTCTAAAATACAGGAATCTGTTGAAGAAGTTAAAATCATTAGAATAATACTAAAAAAGATTTCATTGTTGAATCAATGCTTGCTGCAAAGTTTCCTCTATCTATTGTATCCTTGGAAATATATTAATCACATATAGAGAATATAAGTAATAGCCTTTGATTTAACCACATCAGATCTTAAGTTAATAAATTCCTTTCTTGTAGCTCACTACACCTTTGCCTTATAGGAATGTAACTTTGTCATGTGTCTAGCACCTGACTTTAGGAAAATCACCTTAAAAGACTATGACTTTTTCTAGCTAACTAACCTTTGTTAGGAGAGAGGGCCATAAACTGTTAGCAGGCCTCCTGGCCAGAAGATGATGTAAACCACCCAAAACTTTTGTATATCACGAGACATACAAAAATGAGCCCTGATCCTGATAAAGGTCAAGACTGCTGACCCCGCGTGATTTTGGTGTGACTCTATACCTCTCTTTCTCTATTTTTTATGTGCACAACTTAGGGTATAAAAGCAGCACTGGAAAATAAAGTTTTGGGCCTTGCTCACTGAAGCTTGGTCTCCCCATGTCGTTCTTTCTCTTTTTCCATCCTTTTCTCTATTCTCCTTTTTCTGGTTGAGATCCTTGGAGCACTGGGCCCTCTGCGTTTACTTATCTGCCTGGGCTTCTAAGACCCACTCGAGGGGGTGCCCTGGTGGGGTGCCTTCAGTGATTCGAGAGGGCGCCTGCGGCCTACGTAAACAGAGCAAACCCCGTGCTGAGGTTTTATTGGTTTCCTGCGTAAAGCAAGGAATCATCAGCCCCTGTCTCTCTCTCTCTCTCTCTCTCTGTCTCTCTGACGCCAACGCCGTTCATCCCGAGGATACCCTGGGCCATATCGAGGCTGGTCCCCGATAAGGTGTGTCATTAAATAATCTAGTGGCAGTAATCACAAATTAATATTTTTAAGAAAATAGTAAGTTTTATTTTTGTTTTTTTGGTAATTAATTTATTTTTTATTGGAGGCAAATTATTTTACAATATTATATTGGTTGGTTTTGCCATACATTGACATGAATTCGCCCCGGGTCCACATAAGCTCCCCCTCCCGAACCCCTTTCCCACCTCCCTCCTCCCTTTATCCTCCCTCTGGGTCATCCCCGCATGCCAGCCCCAAGCATCCTATAACATGCATCGACCCTGAACTAGTGATTCGTTTCACATATGACAACATACGTGTTTCAATGCCATTCTCCCAAATCATCCCACCCTCACCCTCTCCCACAGAGTCTCAAAGACTGTTCTGTACAGTCTGTGTCTATTTTGCTGTCTCTTATACAGGGTTACCATTATCATATTTCTAAATTCCATATATATGCGTTAGTATACTGTATTGGTGTTTTTCTTTCTGGCTTACTTCACTCTGTATAATAGGCTCCAGTTTCATCCACCTCATTAGAACTGATTCAAATGTATTATTCAGCCATTAAAAAGAAAATAGTAAGTTTTAAATTTGATTGCTCATATTAATTAATTACAGTGAAAGTATACAACTACCATTTTAAAATGTTTATGTTTGACCGAGTCTTACATTTTGTTATAGTTAGCTTTTTGTACATACTGCGCAAAGAAGTCACATATATTTCAAAGTTAAATAAAAGTTATTTTTACAAAACAACTCTGTAAAAGATGCTACTATTTATTTTTGACCTCTATTCAAGAAAATGCTTAAGGATTCTCTTTCTCTTTTCTGTTCTTGCTAGACCCTATTTCTCTAGTATAAAGTCCACTGTTACCTTGAGAAATACAGAAATATGCAAGTGTTACCTAATACTTTTTTAGAATATTTTTGTCTTCCTGTAAATGGATGGTCTTTAAGGACCACTTGCAAATACATTGCCACTGTTTTAACCACTGAGTCAAACAGTACAAAAAGAAATATTTGATAGCTCTTGTGCCTAGAAACCACAGAGATATCGATGCAGTTTTGACAATCCAAAAAAGCCTTAGGATCGTTTGTACTTTTTTTTTTCTCAAACGTTCCTTATACTTATGATTGTCAGATCTAAACATAATAAAGACAAGTCATGATTTTTCTTGCCTCAAAGTACTAAGGGGAAAATGTGTTAAATCCTAACAACAGCTCATGTCAAAGACTGAAGTGAGCTATCCTTTTAGCTTTTAAAATGAAAATCTAACACTATCACAAGATTTGCTGGGATTTGGAGTCATATGAAAGCATTAATCGCTCAGTCATGTCCAACTCTTTACGACCCCATGGACTGTCGCCCAGCATGTTCCATGGAGTTTTCCAGGCAAGAATACTGGTGTGAGTAGCCATTCACTTCTCCACAGGATCATCCCAAAACAGGGGCTCTGAGTCACCAGGGAAGCTGGGCTAATAACTGTGAAAGATTGGGGAGTAACATGAACACAGGTATGCAACCACAAACACGTAGAGAAAATGCCAGGCAATAATGACTGTCTTGACAGGAGGTAAGGGAAACTACAGAGAAAAAGGGAAGTACATTGTCTTATAACAAATCTACCTACATGGTCCCAATTATGAAACTGCACACTTTTAATAGCCTTCTTCATTTTTGATTCTCCTTTCTGTTTTGTTAACCAATCATCCATCCCAAAATACTTGCTTGAATATTTAGCTTGAGTAGGACAGGAATTTGTAAGACAGTTTTTCCTCTCTCTCTGCATACTGTCTCTCATTCTGTTTCATAATATGTTGTATTATTTTGTATCTTGATTCCCATAAAAATCAGCTATTCCATTTTTCTCTATTGACTGTTATGGTTGAAGTTTTCTTATTTTCAAACTAGCAATATTCTCATACCATTAAGATAAGATCCAGCAAACCTCCAATATTCAATGTCTTTTAGTGACTAGCTATATTTCCCTGGACATAAGCATAAACTTAAAAAAAATGATTTGTTGTTAAATAGGTGAGATTGTTGTATAAATTCTAGCCCTTTCTAAAATGTTTATTTCAAGAATGTTAAGTGAGGACAGATCTGAAATTTCCATACCAAATAACGGCTTAAAGTTTCACATTTAATATCGCCCATGTTTGTAAAGCGTGAGAGAAAAAAACAAAATAAATACAGTGAATATGTTACTATAATTCCTTATCTTTTAGAGACAGCGAGGAAGCTACTCAACAGTCTTAATTAATGTAAGGACTAGATAAAGGTATAAATACCATTTACGGACTTTTCTCCACCTAATGTTTATTTTCCAGTGGAATACAACTTTATTTTCAAATGTACCAATTTCTGGAACAGTAATTGTCATCACTTGATCTCATTTTCAAAAGAAAACTTTCCATTACTGTTTTTCTCTAGGGGTTTTCAACTAAAGGATCTTAGTTGCTGCATATATTACTGCTAAGTTGTTTTAGTCGTGTCCCAGTCTTTGCGACTTCATGAAGTGTAGTCCACCAGGCTCCTCTGTCTATGGGATTCTCCAGGTAAGAATATTTAAGTGGATTGCCATGCCCTCCTGCAGGGGATCTTTCCAACCCAGGGATTGAGCCCACATTTCTTATGTCTCCTTCATTGGCACATGGGTTCTTTACCACTAGTGCCACCTGGAAAACCCAAAGGATTATAGTACTTCTATAAAGACCAT
Organism: Moschus berezovskii; assembly: GCF_049115385.1. Lineage (NCBI taxonomy): Eukaryota > Metazoa > Chordata > Mammalia > Artiodactyla > Moschidae > Moschus > Moschus berezovskii. The sequence continues at coordinate 54,355,359 of NC_142461.1, forward strand.
TTAAATTAATCTAATATTTGTTTTAATTGGAAATTGAAAAATAACTTATTCTCCCCAGCATAAATCACTTCTTTTTTATTTTATTTAACATTTTTTTTTTTTTTGCTGTGCTGAGAGACTTGTGGGATCTTAATTTTCTGACCAGTGATTGAACCTGAGAAACAGGCAATAGAACACCAGGGATTTCCCTTCATTTTTGATGTTTACTGTCCCAAAGGAAACTCTCTAATAATATTTTATTAGTGTTAAATGAAATTAAAACATGAAAGAATGCATAATCATTACAAGGATGTTTCATCACCCATAATATTAAGTTTTGCTCTTGAATATAGTTCCAAAGATTTTTTATTTGTACTTTTTACCATGAGCTATTATGTTTAACCTAACTCCTTAATGTATAGAAAAATATAGAAATAATAATTGATATTCATTAAGCATTTTTGTATGCCAGACAGAATTCTAATTACTTATCAAGAATTGATTAACTTAATTTTCTTAAATATTAATGTCAACATGATTATTTTCCAAATATACTGATAGAAAAATTTAAGAGTACAATCATAAAGAGCCTATTTAAATTTTCTAAAAATAATTTCATTCTTTGCTTTTAAATTGGTGGTTTCAATGTAAATTTCATTTCCTTACTGATTGTTAAAAGAATCAAGTTAGACATTATGTCCAAATGAACTAATTTCCTATCACCGTCAGGTAAATATCTATTGGGAATTGTATTTACCAATTTTAAAGCTCAATTTATAGCCTTTTTGAAACTGAATTAGGCTACCCACTCAGAGCATCACTCTCCATAACTCAATGGTTTAGTCAGACAAAGTGTCACCTTCCAGAACACAATATATAAACAGATGTCTTTCTTGGCCAATTATGAAACTAATACTTGTCTCCATGGAAATGTATTATTATCATCAAAACAATCCATGTATCATGAAATAATTTTAGTCTCTAAGATAGCTCTCAGGCCAACTACAAAAGGTGAACATCCCACTAATTCATTCTCCAGCATAACATGTGTATGTTTGTGTATCACCCAGGGTCTGTGCCATCCAACCTGATTCTGTCCTCTTAATCATCATTTCAGGTTTTTCTTTCCATCATACCATTAAGATGTACTTTACCTGAGTGATATTAATATTCTTATAGTTATCTTTCTTTTCAAAGAAACTGCTTTAGCCAACAGGAAATCTAATGGAGAAAATGTTACTGTTTATTCGCTAAGTCATGTACAACTCTTTTGAGACCCCATGGACTATATCCCACCAGGCTCCTCTGTCCATGGGATTTCCCAGGCAAGAATACTGGAGTAGATTGCTATTTCCTTCTCCAGGGGATCTTCAATGACCCAGGGATTGAACCCATGTCTCCTGCATTGCAGGCAGATTCTTTACCACGGAGCCACAAAGATCAGGCACTAGACAATACTTTTAGTGAACTGGATACTCTTTAAGTAATATCAATTGTTGCACCTTAAACTTCTGTCATTTGGTCCTGTAATGTTTCTGGCAGGTTTCTCTTTGTGACCTGGAGCACAGCACCATGGTATAGTTCTAAATATGTTTTTGGAGTTGCTAATCCTTTCATTCAACCCTAACGAAATGGAATTAAAATAAACAAACAACCAAAACAATATGGGATTCCGGGGGCTTCAGTGGTGAAAAATCTGCCTACAATGCAGGAGACTCCAGTTTGATCATTGGGTCAGGAAGATCTCCTGGAGAAGGAAATGCCAACCTATTCCAGTATTCTTGCCTGGAGAATCCCGTGGACAGAGGATCCTGGTGGGGCTATAGTCCATGGGGTCACAAAAGTGTCAGACACGACTTAGCAGCCAAACAACATTAACAACAAAATTAACTTTAAATAAAGAAAGCCAATGTGTTCTCCCAGTTCAGAAGAATGTAAGATCCTTATGGAATTCTCCTATTGACAATAAATCAGTTTTCCCAAATACCTTCAGCCTTCATTGTATAATTATAAGGACTGTCCTCAATTTCTTTCACCACAGGAAAGCCGCTCTCTCTGTATAGGATTTGGTAGAAGATAATCAGAAACTGGGAAAATCATAAGAGGTATTTTCTTCCTCCACAGGAAGAAACAAATAAGAATCCAAGTATTTATTTAGTGGTTTACTAAATTAAGATTTAAACTTCTTCATTCTTTTCTATTTTTATTAGAATTTCTTAGAAAATAAGCATTAACACTTTTATTATCTGAAACTTGTTATATTGTTTATAGTCTGTAAGTATATTTGGAGATTATTATAATTTTAAAAGCAATTTTTTGAAAGTATACTTAAAAAAATTACTCCTATGTTACAAAATTTTCAATCAAAATAAGAAGCCCAATTTACCCCTTACCAGCACTTTAATATGATTTCCAAAATGCAAATCTAACTCCAGTTGAGAAAACCAGCTGTGAAAGTGCGTTGTGTTGACAGACTGTGATTTCAGAAATGTAATTTAGCGCTGTTCAGTTTTAGTGACCTCTTAAAAGACTAAAATAAAAGCATTATTCATTGTGGCCTGAATCCTTTCAGCTGCTTATGCTCTGATAGTTTACAATACAAACACTTCAAAACAAAGAAAGACAGTGGGAATACAAGGTGAAAAAAAATTTAATAATTATACAAAATATTGCCATAAACAACTTAATAATTTGCCAATAGGAAGAAATATTCAGTTTTTTCCCATATTACATATTCTCATTATTGCATAAAAGTTTATTTTACTTACAAGTTCAGTCATTAAAGGTGATGGAAAAATTGCCCATGTATCTTTGTTAAAGAGACTGTACAGTGTAAGGCATAAGAGTTGAGATTCTGAGTAAACTTATCTGGGTTCAGTTTCTGGCTGTGTCACTTATCAGGTTGATCATCCTTGGTCAGATAAGGAGTTATGTAATTTATTTCTGCTTTAATTTTTTTCATCTGTAATAAATCATATGATTGTTGTTATGATTGTATCAGTAACTTTTGTAAAACTCTTAGTTCTTTTTTGCCAGATACAAAATATGCACTCAATATATATTATTGAAATATATGTATTTTTATATTTTGAATCAAGAAATCAGATTCTTAAAACACAGTTTATTAATTTAATAAGCTAACCTTCCCTGCCTAATTTTAAGAATTTCAAATGGTAAGAGTTACTCATGTTAGCTGAGTTTCACTTAAAAAGATGATGCCATTGTTTTGAAGTCATATTGGTATTTGTATTTTGTATGCTTGTGGTAAAGGCCTCATCTTATGTGTGGGAGTATCAGGAAAAATATCAAAGATAATTTTTTTTTTTAAAAAAACAGTGATTTTTTTTAAAACTGTTAACATTATTTCTTATAACATTAAGTTCTACCAGTACATTCATTTCATGTCTCTTCCTGTCAAAAGCATCTACAGTTTTTCTCTCCTGTGACTCACACTGTTAGTTCAGTGCCAGATAAAAAGTCACAGTTTTGGTTTATCACTTGAAAAAACATTGAGATGGAAAAAGAAGTGTCTCGTGAGATTACTGCCTTTTACCTTATGCCAAGAAGATAAAGGCTTGCGTATTTATAAGTTAGCATAGATTTGGGGACTGTATTTTTAGAATACAAGTGGTGAAAGAGCCAGTTAAAAATGCTATAAACTCACGTGCTTACATTCCTAAACTGAAAGAGTTCACTCTTAACCAAAAGCAAATATGAACAGAACACTATTTCTTCATTTAAAAATATCTCTTGAATTAAATTGGCCATTTTTCAACAATGAGGGAATAGTCAGAAATAATAGAAAATAAGAGACACCTTACAGGTAGGGGAAAAAAAAATTTGAATAAGAGTGAAATTCTACTCTGAAACCATGGGGTTAAGACAGTGAAGTTGAGTATTTCAAATGCCGAAATAAAAGAAGTACTCTAAATGAATTACTAAAGGAAAATAGTTTGGTAGCTTTTTAAAAACAAAACAAAAAACCTAAACTAAAAATACTCTTCCCATGTGACCTGGCAATTGCACTCTTTAGGTATTTATCTCAGAAAAATAAGAATGTATTTCCACACACACACAAAAAAAAAACAAAACAAAAAAACTTTATAGATTTGTTGTTGTTCACCGAAATTTTGCTTGATAGTCAACAACCATAACTTTCCTCAATAGATGAACAGGTAAAATGTGATACATACATGACACAATATACTAGTTGGCAATAAAAAGAAATGAAATATTGATATGTCTAACAACTCGATGCTTCTCAAGAGCATTCAATTAATAGGGAAAAATAATCTCAAAAGATCACAGGTTATATTATCCAATTTACAGAATATTTCAAAATGACAAGATTGTAGAGATGGGAAATAAATTAGTGTTTGCTTGGGTACAGACTCTGATGCTGGGAAAGGTTGGGGGCAGGAGGAGAAGGGGACAACAGAGAATGAGATGGCTGGATGGCATCACTGACTCTATGGACATGAGTTTGAGTGAACTCCGGGAGTTGGTGATGGACAGGGAGGCCTAGCGTGCTGTGATTCATGGGGTCGCAGAGAATCGGACACGACTGAGCGACTGAACTGAACTGAACTGAACTGGGTACAGATACTTGAGAGGAGTAGGGGAGGTATGACTATGGAAGGGTAACACAGAGAAATCTTTACGGTAATGGAATTACTTTGTATTTTAATTGCAATGGTGGCAACACAAATCTACATACATCATAAAATTGCATAAATCTACATTCACACACATACATAATATTTGGGGAGCTAACAAAAAGAATTTTAGTTCATTATTCATATGATGGTCTTTTGAGGTTAAATAATGATTTCTTTTTTAAAATTGCAAAATACATATTTTTTAAACATGCTTTATGCATTTTTTAAAAATTGTATCATGAGAAGCTTGCTCAGATAATAGGCAGAAGCACCCTGGAATGTGATGGTTAAACTATTTCACATCTGAGGGATTATTTTTGCAAAATTTTTGAAAATTTGAAGACTATTTTAATAAAAAACCATGGAAGATTTTAGTCTATGTGCCTATATTTGGGCCTCCCAGGTGGTGCTATTGGTAAAGAACCTGCCTGCTGATGTAGGAGATGTAAGAGGTGCGGATTCAATCCCTGGGTCGGAAAGATCCCCTGGAGGAGGGCATGGCAACCCATTCCAGTACTATTCTAGAAAACTCTATGGATATAGGAGCCTAGCCGGCTACGGCACATAGGGTCACAAAGAGTCAGATACAACTGAAATGACTTAGTATACATGCGTGTGCCTTATTTGTATTAAACAAATTTAATTAATAATAATTTGGCTACCTGATGCGAAGAACTGACTCATTGGAAAAGATCCTGATGCTGGGAAAGATTGAAGGTGGGAGGAGAGGGGGATGACAAAGGATGAGATGGTTGGATGGGATCACTGACTGGATGAACATGAGTTTGAGTAAGCTCCAGAAGTTGGGGATGGACAGGGAAGCCTGGTGTGCTGCAGTCCATGGGGTTGCAAAGAGTTGGACATGACTGAAAGACTGAATTGAACTGGTTTAATAATATTAATGAAATTGATTCTACATTCTAAATATTTCTTAAAAAAACAATAATTTAAAATTAATCTTTAAAAGTACTAATCTGAATTATTTATTTATTTAATCACTGAATCACCCTCTATTGTTTTAGGTACTTGTAGCAGAGAGGTGACTAAAATATAGATTATTTTCCTCTCAAACATCTCACATATCTTCAGGCTACAATAGAAAATCTAAAATACATTTGATGAATAATAAGAGTTTGAAAAATGTTACTTTTAAAGTATTAAAATATTAAGTGAAAACTCCTTACTCTTTGGATCACTGACTTCCTTTGGCTTCTATGAAATTATTCATGCCTAGTTTTCCACTGCCCTCCTTCTCTTAGACTTCTCTAAGGAGTATCTTATCCTTTTTTTTTTTCCCCAAGGTACCATACTATTTTGGTTTTGGTCATGAGCCACATGCTGATGACTCTCAAATATATGTTACAGCTTACAACTTTTTCTGGAGTTTTAGTTGGCTAAATTCAATTTATATTTGAGTTACCTGGAAGCATTGTAAGCACAGTGCAATTAAATCAAAATTTAATTTTCCCCTGCCTTCTCCCACAGTCCAAATATGCTCCTTTTATAGCATTTCCCATGCTGTGAATAATATTACAATCCACCCTAGTGTTTAAGCCAGAAACTCTGAAATTCTCTGCCCCCTACCACCTTCTCCCATCCCTGAAGCCCTTGCATGACAAATATTTGAGATTTATGTACTCTTGAACCCTCTTTCTTGAAGTGGTTGCTTTATCTCCTTCTTCATTGCTTTTGCTATACAGTCAATCATCTCACCATAGATTTTCTAAAAAAAAAAAAACAACCTTATAATTGGTTTCAATACTTACTAATTTATTATTCACCTTACTTTAGACTTTCTTAGTGTATTTGTAAGAAGCTCACTGTCCTCATATATATTGCTTCAGTGATTTCCCAGCTCCTGATGTAATGGTTTATGAGGCTATGTAAGATCTGGCTTATGGCTTCTTCTTTCCTATTGTTTCTTCAATGAATACTTCCTCATTTTGTATCTTATGATTTAACCATAGTAGTTTTAAAAATTGCTTAAATGGGTTATACTCTCTCTAGCTTCTGTGTACGGAGAAGGCAATGGCAACGCACTCCAGTACTCTTGCCTGAAAATACCATGGACGGAAGAGCCTGGTAGGCTGCGGTCCATGGGGTCGCTAAGGGTCGGACACGACTGAGCGACTTCACTTTCACTCATTGGAGAAGGCAATGGCAACCCACTCCAGTGTTCTTGCCTGGAGAATTCCAGGGACGGCAGAGCCTGGTGGGCTGCCGTCAATGGGGTCGCACAGAGTCGGACACGACTGAAGCGACTTAGCAGCAGCAGCAGCAGTAGCAGCTTCTGTGTAAGTAATACAGCCTTCACTTCCCTTCACTTCAGTTGCTCAGTTGTGTCCGACTCTGTGCGACCCCATGAATCACAGCACGCCAGGCCTCCCTGTCCATTATCTTACCTTTTCAACTGTCATTTGAAGAAATTTAACCTATCATTCAGTTTTCAATTAAAACATGGCTTCCGCTAGGAAAATTGCCCTGCATCCTTGTCTAGTTATTTGCACCTTATATTTGTGTCCAGTATTACTTATTTTTCTTCTGATGTCATTTTTATTTAAGATTATTTGCCCATACTCTTAGAAGTATTTAAGAATATTGGTCCACAATGAGGATTATGGTAACAATAATTACAATAATAAGAAGAAGATCTGATAATTTGGAGTCTTTATATGTGTAAAATATTATGGAAAGCCATTTGTTACTTCATTTTGTATGTTGCACTTTGATTAAAAGCATATGTGCAGATAATTTCAAATTTGAAAAGTTGTATTGGGTCCTCTGATTCTTCTTGCATTGTCTCTTCCCCAGTGTAACTAATTTTAACTCCTTAGCTGCTTACATGTTTTTATCTTCATTTTGAACAAATTTATGCCTGTTTTACTGCTGCTTCTTGATTTTTCAGTGTTTAGCTTTAGACTTGAAATTAACACTAGGATATAAAAATTTATCTCTATCTTCTATCTATATTATATAGAGAAGACTTTCCATCCTTGTCAATTCCTGATGTAATTATATTGTCTTTTTTGTTTCCATTAATATCCTGTGAATGCTACTTATAGGTGATTTATATAAAACATTAATTTTGCTGGAAAAAAAATCATATTTTTCACTTTTCAAAAAATTATAACTAACATTATTGAAAATTTTCCATACACTTTTAAAGGCTGAAAAATTCTCAGGTACATAAGACAATAAATTTTAAAAATGCTGTGGTGTATAAACTCTTTTGATCTGGATATAACACTTTTCAATTCTGGAAAATTTTCTTGAATTATTCCTTTGATTATTTCTTGTTCTAAGATTCTTCTCTGTTGCTTTCATTTTCTTATCACTCTATTTTACAGTATATTTCCTCAAATTCTAAACTTAATCCAAATTTTCTTGCTGTTGTTTACTATAGATTTTTAATATACAAAACCAATTCTGTCCTTTGAATAATCCCTTTTGTAATTCTGTTTTATTTCATCTGCATCATTTTTCTTTGATCATATTAATGATAGTTTTAATTTTTTTGTTCCTGCACAAATCTGTCTTTACTCCCATGAAAGCTTATATATATATTTTTATGATAAAATCTTTGATCAAAAGTATGGTGATCTTTGGTTTTCTGACCATTTTCTATGATGCATTGCTAAGAATCTCACTGAAAACTCTCACTGAATTGGCTATCCATGCCCTTCACTGACAATAGACTCATTTTCTTTCTTTTTTTAAGATTTTTTATTTAATATCACATGCACTAGAGAAGAACCATTCACTCTCCTTTTAGAAGACTACAGTTCTGACTGAAGATCTTGGAGACTCAAAGGGAGGAATATTAAAAATCTCAATATTTCGAATGTGTATATGCACTTCAATTCAGTTCAGTTCAGTCACTCAGTCGTGTCTGACTCTTTGCAACCCCACGAACTGCAGTACACCAGGCCTCCCTGTCCATCACCAACTCCTGGAGTTTACCCAAACTCATGTCCATTGAGTCGGTGATCCCATCCAACCATCTCATCCTCTGTTATCCCCTTCTCCTCCTGCCCTCAATCTTTCCCAACATCAGGGTCTTTTCAAATGAGTCTGCTCTTCACATCAGGTAGCCAAAGTATTGGAGTTTCAGATTAAACATCAGTCCTTCCAATGAACACCGAGGACTGATCTCCTTTAGGATGGACTGATTGGATCTCCTTGCAGTCCAAGGGACTCACAAGAGTCTTCTCCAACACCACAGTTCAAAACATCAATTCTTCAGCGATCAGCTTTCTTCACAGTCCAACTCTCACATCCATACGTGATCACTGGAAAAACCATAGCCTTGACTAGATGTCTCTGCTTTTTAATATGCTGTATAGGTTGGTCATAACTTTCTTTCCAAGGAGTGAGTGTCTTTTAATTTCAAGGCTGCAGTCACCATCTGCAGTTATTTTGGAGCCCAAATAAATCAAGTCAGCCACTGATTCCACTGTTTCCCTATCTATTTGTCATGAAGGGATGGGACCAGATGCCGTGATTTCAATTTTCTGAATATTGAACTTTAAGTCAACTCTTTTACTCTCCTCTTTCACTTTCATCAAGAGGCTCTTTAGTTCTTCTTCGCTTTCTGCCATAAGGGTGGTATCATCTGCATATCTGAGGTTATTGCTATTTCTCCTGGCTGTCTTGTTCCACCTTGTGCTTCTTCCAGCCCCGTGTTTCTCATGGTGTACTCTGCAGATAAGTTAAATAAGCAGGGTGACAATATACAGCCTTGACATATTCCTTTTCCTATTTGGAACCAGTCTGTTGTTCCATGTCCAGTTTTAACTGTTGCTTCCTGACCTACATACAGGTTTCTCAAGACCTGTATATTCTCTTAGTCTCCTATTTTCCAAACATTTCTGCTGCCACCCACTAACCTCAGGGTTCCCAGGTCCAGAAATCCCTAATTTTACGTCTAGTGCTTCCCTCTCCTGATATTACAATGAATGAAGGAAGTGAGAACCTTGCTAGTAAATAAAATATTTCACGTATATCCTCTGTTTTTTAGTTCCAATTCATATCCACCATCAGAGCTCTGAAAATATTTAAGCTTTTCAAGGGGACTCTATTGAGTATATGTTGATGTTGTTTATCCCTTTGCTTTTAACTGCATAGCTCATAGTTGTGATTCATGATTTTGAATCAGTTAAAACTCACTCTCTGCCCTTCCAATTTTTTAAACTTTGCTGTGCTTCCAAATTTCCAATTTCCAAAGCTCTTATCATTTTGCTTTCCAGATTTTGCTTTCAACTTGCCTCTTTTTACCCCAGTTTGAGGAATAATGAAATAAAATATGAAGGTTCAACTTGTAATTTTATGACTTTAATCTCATTTATATTTCATAATAACCCTATGAAATTGCTACTATTTCCATTCCTCTTTACATATGAATAAAAAGTCCTTCATTTTCTTAAGGTCACAAAGCTAGTAGTGGGAAATTCAAGGCAGAATAAGTAATTGAATTTGCATTTGTTGATCATAGCATTTATCAGAAGAATGAAAAATATATTCCCCTATTTCTGATCATAGAAAGCATCCATACTTTATCCGGACACTCTTGCCTACACAGAGGGTTCAACTTGTCTTTCCAGTTACTGCTACTGACAAAGGTTAGCACAAAGAGGAAAGCTATTTGCCATCTGTGATTGTCACTTAGAATCAAAAGAGAAAAAAATAATGGCTAAAATTCATTGGGCAGTCTATTGTGCCATATAATTTGCATAAAATTTGAATATTTTAAAATAATTCTGCAGTGCTTTCCTCCTCTATTCATGAATCAGGAAACTTTTAAAGAAAGGTTAAATAGCTCATGATTAGTTTGATTCATATAAATCTACAGTTTGTGATATAGCAATTAGCTATCAGGTTCTAGAGTCAAATAAAACTGTGTCTGAATCACACTCTGCCATTTACCATCTGATCTGGCTTTGATTCCTTTCTATCCTTATGCCTTAGTGTTCTCAAATATAAAATAAGAATTATTTAATTGAGTAAGAAAATGATAGCTATTCTAAATAAAAAGCCACCATGTGATTTTTTTTCCATCTTATTCATTAATATATCATAAGCCTTAGGAATATTGTCTAGCAGATTGTCACATGTATGCATGCACATGTGTGTGTGTCTATATGTGCAATAAAGGTGTATAAGGTATAGACATATTATTTTAATGCACTATATTTAAATGATTACTATTACCCACTGAGATATATTTCTCTTTTTTGATATACAAGAACTGAGAAAGGGTAGTTTCAAAAACTGTTAGGCTCAGAATAAGCATTCATGAATCTGAAATGCCATCTTTTAAATATTGTACCACATCCAAAGTTTCAGTCATTCTGTGAATGGTGATCAGTGAGTGAGGAAAGCATTAGCTTTATTGCTAGCCATATATTACAGGGAGGCAGGTGGCAAAGCACCTGCCACCAGAGCTTTCCAGCCTGTCCCCCTCACACTTGTGAGGTTTATGAAAATTAACCAAAGCACAAATGTTTCAGCAAAAATACACTTAGACTCTATTTAAAGATACATTTAGCAACATGCTTCCGGGGATTTTTTTCAAATAATCATAATGTAAATGTAAAATAAAGATACTTGAATCTTATCACATTTCATGTTTAAATTCATTACAGCAATCTTGATGTGTAGACTTACATAAAACATTTGTTACCAAAAATACATGTAGACATATATATGTGTACACATATATACACACATGTATATCTATATACATAATTTTCCTTTGGAGTTACGTAAGGAAAGCATTTATTTGGAAACATGGTTACTCCTTTTCCTCACTTTTTGACCTATACAGAAAACTATAGATTTGTCAATTGTGTCTCCACCAGCAGACAATTGTATTCAAGAGTAAGTAATAACTATGAAAGATTCAACAATAATAAAAGAAAAACACTGGGGTAGAGATTCTTAAACTGGAGAGATGTGTTTTCTAGAAACACGTTGAATTATAGGAATAGAACAGAATAGAAGGAATTGACACAGACATTTGAAGGCATTTGATCATAGCTATTTTAAATAAGAATGATGTCAGTTCTGGATCTTTCTGGATCCTGAAGCCTAAGCAAGTACAGATTATGAGATTGAGAGTATTCTGCCTTAACCTTACAAAGAATGCAGTCAGCCTGAGAATCAGAGGTGGATAAGGTTGATAAGGTACAGAGACCTAGAGCAGAGAAATAAAAATTATTGATTCCTCTTGAGACTCCTCAGGTTCTCCTGGATATACAATTTTCTATTTCTCTAACAATAAAAGAATGGACATTGAGAAAAGATGAAAAACAATGGGTAGATGGAGATTTACTTAAGCACATCCATCATCTATTTTCACTTGAAATTGCAAAGAAGAGTTTATGAAAAGAAGATGCTCCATCAACTTTACAGTAAAATGAAGAGAACATAGGCTACATTTTTTGTAAGTTGAATTTTTAACTTAAAAAAAGACTTTAAAATTTTAAAAATATGCAATTTCATACACAGAGAAAACTGTGTTACAGTGTCATATCATGTTTGAAACTCAAATTTATACATAGTGATTGTTTGACCTTAAGTCTAATTTAACCATTTAATCAATGTTGGTTTACTTATTTTACTAAACTCATCCTGCTTCCAGAATAGGAATTTTTATTCTTAGTTATCCTCTTTATTCTTTCCAATAATAGAACCAGCTCAGTTTAACTAGATAAAGTTTCTCTCTTATGTGTTATCTGAATGTCCCTTAAATTTAAAACACTTTTCTTATTCTTTAGGTTCTGATAATCAAAAAAATGTATTGTCTTTCTCATTAGCAATTTAAGAATTCAAATAAATTCACTTAAAATGACTAGCAAATGATTTTCTCCTTCCTCTGTGTAAGGATATATCAATTCATTAATAGAAAACATGCTCCAGTATATCCCCAGGAGTGGGATTACTGATGGTAGCTATATTTTTAGTTTTTAAAGAAACCTCCATACTGTTTTCCATAGTGGCTGTACCAATTTATATTCCTACTGATAGTGCAGGAGGGTTCCTTTTCCTCCACACCCTCTCCAGCATTTATTGTTGCAAATTTTTGCTGGACCATTCTGACGTGTGTGAGGTGATACCTTATTATAGTTTTGATTTGAATTTCACTAAAAATTAGTGAAGAAAGCTGATAGCCGAAGAATTGATGCTTTTGAACTGTGGTGCTGGAGAAGACTCTTGAGAGTCTCTTGGACTGCAAGGAGATCCAACCAGTCCATTCTGGAGGAGATCAGTCCTGGGTGTTCATTGCAAGGACTGATGCTAAAGCTGAAACTCCAATAATTTGGCCACCTCATGCGACGAGTTGACTCACTGGAAAGGAGTCTGATGCTGGGAGGGATTAGGGGTGGGAGGAGACGGGGACGACAGAGAATGAGATGGCTGGATGGCATCACCGACTCGATGGGCATGAGTTTGAGTGAACTCCGGGAGTTGGTGATGGACAGGGAGGCCTGGCGTGCTGTGATTCATGGGGTCGCAAAGAGTCGGACATGACTGAGCGACTGAACTGAACTGAATAATTAGTGATGCTGAAAGTTTTTTCATGTCCTTTTTAGCCATCGGTATGTCTTCTTTGTCAGAGAAAATCATTATTTGAAAAGATATATGCAGCCCAATGTTCGGTTCAGCACTATTTACAATAGCCAGCAGAGGGAAACAACGTAAATGTCCATTGACAGAGGAATGGATAAAGAAGATATGGTATATATGTACAATGGAATATTAGTCATTTGCAGTGACATGGATGGATCTAGAGATTGTCATACTGAGTGAAGTAAGTCAGACAGAGAAAAATAAGTATCATATGCCTTTGCTTATATGCAGAATCTAAAAAAAATGTACAAATCAACTTACCTACAAAATAGAAATAGAGTTACAGATGCAGAAAACAAACTTATATGTACCAGGGGATAAGGGGTAAGGGGTAAACTGGGAGATTGGGATTGACATATACACAATACTATACATAAACTAACTAACTAACAAGGACTTACTGTATAACACAGTACTCAGTACTGTATAACCCTACTCAGTACACTGTAATGACATATATAGGAAGATAATATAAAAAAGAGTGGATATATGCACATGTATAACTGATTTACTTTACTGTACTGTAGAAACTAAAACACTATTGTAAACCAACAATACTCCAATAATTTTTTCTCAATAAGAAAGTTCCATTGGTTGTGAAAGTTTGGACATTTCTGACTCTGCTCAACCATTATCTTGTAGGTAAATCTTCCTATCTTTCAGGATGAAATACACAATTAAGATCTATTGAATGATTGAGATTAATTTTGCAGGTCTCCAGTCTAGAAGCGATCTGCATGTACAACCAGGTTAATTCCTTCACCAGGATCTCTAATTCCCATAACAATCTTAAACAAAGTGTATACTCTAGGAAATATTTACAATAAATAAATGCATACTTCTAAACATTATATAGTCTGAAACTTTAAAAAGAATAATTAGCATATTTTCATTATGAGGTTATTAATTGGAATTTTAATCCAAATATGTGTATGCACATCTGCAATTAAATATGCATTTTTTTCTAACTAAAACTCACTAGCTGAGCTAAGCTCATTGTAACTATAAAAGTGAAAGTGTTAGTTGCGCAGTCATGTCTGACTCTTTGCAATCACATGGACTATAGCTCACCAAGGTCCTCTGTCCATGGAATTCTCCAGGCAAGAATATTGGAGTGGGTAACCATTCCCTTTTCCAGGAATCATCCCATCCCCGGGATAGAACCCAGGTGTCCAGCACTGCAGGAAGATTTTTTACCATCTAAGCCACCACAGAAACCTCCATTGTAAGTATAAGCCAAGTTTTATTTCTAACACTTCAATGATTATCACTTTAACTAGTTACATGTAACATAAATATTAATATACTTTGTATATTTCCAATAATATATTTATAAAATTATTGTACTTTTTTATCCAAACAAAAAAAGTAATTATTTCTACAATTATGAATTCTAATGCTTGCCTCTGAGCGACTGAACTGAACTGAATGCTTCCCTTGAATTGATTAAACAATAACATTATTCAATCTTTCATATTCTGTGACAATTTCAGTTGCTTAATATTGAGGATACACAGGTTAACATAAAAATATATATTTCTTCTCTATATAGTGAGCATCTGAGTGAGCATTCTTTCTTTGCCATTCAGCAGTTCAGTGATACATAATTCATTCTCTGTGTTACATCAATTCATATATAGATTTTCTATGGCCAGATTTATGATATGAGTTTAATGGCTTCTAGAAGCTAGTTTGCCAATGCATGGTTATAGGGATAGTTTCATGGGAATTTTATATTCCCTAACCACCAACTCATATGTTGGAAAATACAGTCTGTACTAAGTTTGTTTCTTGACAAGTTGGGAGGCATGGTATAGCGTAATAAAAGAACTTATGGCAAAGAGGCATTCCTTGGTCATTCTGAAAATGGCTTAAATGTATTAAAACTAATATATACATTAGAGAAGACCTTTGAGTTCTATATTAACTGATGATACTGCAAAGCAGTAATGTCCATGAGTACAAATAGACAATACAAAAATGCAGTCCACTTGAATGTATAAAATTTGCTTCTCTTATATAATTTCACCTGAAGTTTCATATAACAATGGGTACAGTGGATCCAAGGTTTTATTATATTTTAATGATATTTATTTATAAATTTGCATATTTACATATGGATGCATGTGCCTGCTTGTGTGTGCTTTGTAGAAATATCCAGAAGCTGTAGTTCCAAGGATATAAAACCTGGATATGACTCACCCTATAGCTCTTAAATTTTCTCAAAAGGTATGTGGACACATTAGAGTTTCCCTAGTAGCTCAGCTGGTAAAGAATCCCTCTGCAATGCAGGAAACCCCGGTTCAATTCCTGGTTGGGAATATCTCCTAGAGAAGGGATAGGCTACCCACTTTAGCTTTCTTGGGCTTCCCTGGTGATTCAAATGGTAAAGACTCCACCTGCAATGCGGGAGACCTGGTTTGATCTCTGGGCTGAGAATATTCCCCTGGAGAAGGGAACCCACTCCAAAATTCTTGTCTGGAGAATTCCATGGACAGAAAAGTCTGGCAGGCTATACACAGTCCATGGGGATGCAAAGAGCTGGACACAACTGAGTGACTTTCACAAGATCATAATCTTAACTGTGGAAAGGACAATTAAGCCCACAGTTAATTCAATTCTTAAAAAAAAAAAATCAAGGTATAGGCTTAATGTTGACTTTAAAGTACATATGGATAGAAGAACTGTCTGAACTTGTGGATACTGCATCCTGCCTTATGAAGATCCTGAAATTGATTTTTTTTTAAAATATCTGCCCTCCAGATCTCTTGGAGCAGATTTTTTGACACAAATTTTACTTACATGAGCAGATGTATTTTCCTCACATCCCAGGCGGCACAGTGATAAAAATCTACCTGCCAATCAATGCAGGAGCTACAAGCCACACAGGTTTGATCCCTGGGTTGGGAAGATACCCTGGAGTAGGAAATAGCAACCCATTCCAGTATTCTTGCATGTAAAATTCCATGGACAGAAGAGCCTGGCTGGCTACAGTCCATGGAGTCACAGAGTTGGACATGACCACCCAACTGAGCACGCACATACGCACTAGTCATTTCTCTCCTCCATATCATCCTTGTCAATGTGATCCTGCACCAGATGCTGGTGAGGAAGTTCTCAACCACACATTGAGTTGGCTGCTAGGCCTCTTGTTTGCTAATTAAGTTAACACAGAGTAATTTGAAACAAAGATGTTGCTAGGAGAGACTAGTAGAATGGTAGGTGGGAAAACAGGATGAGTGCATAGTGAATGGAGTGGGAGAGGCTATCTGTTTATGAGTAAGTTGCATTTTCTTAGTATCTCTCCTCTTTGCTGAAGTGCTTTTAAATAATATAACTTTATTTTTGCTCTTACTACATATTCTTTATGTTTTACAGATTAGTAGGTCAGTGGTAAAAATCCATCTGCCAATGCAGGAATCCTGGGTTCAATCCCTGGGTAGGGAAGATCCTCTGGAGAAGAGAATGGTAACCCACTCCAGTATTCTTGCCAGGAAAATTCAATAAATAGAGGAGCCCAGTGGGCTACAGTCCATGTGGTCACAAAGAGTCAGACACAACTTAGTTGACTACACAACATTTTCTTTATAGTTAATCATTGGATTTTCAATTTCCAAATTTATGAGTAATATTAAACTAATTACCAGGATTTATTAAACACTGCAAAGGACATGTCTCTGTCATGCTTATGGCAATTGTGCTTATCAATTCTCCATATCCAGTAACTCCAGATGGACCTAATTTTTCTATATTTTACTTTGAAGAATTTTAAAAGCAATCTTAGGTGGTGTTACATACAATGCTTTAAGTTTCCAGGTCCTAAAAGTAAACACATGTATGTCTCACAAGGCAAGGTTAGAAAATTACATATTCTGAGTGTCAATTTTCATGCTGTCAAGTTCAGTCAGTTTTCAAAATATCGCATGCGTTCTTTTCTAGCAAGAAATACACTGACATTAAAGTCATGTCAGACTCTCCAGAAAGATAAGAAAAAAATACAAGATAATCCTGTTTTTGGCATAAAATGATAAATGAGTCATGCTGAAAAGTGGGCAGTTACATCACATAAAAAGAAAACGAGTAAAAGCTTTCCAAATAGCCATCTGACTCAAGCCAAGTAGGTGGTCAGCATGCTGGTTTGGCAGAATGCATAGCTGATTGCCAGAGTATTTTTGAACAAAGCAGCTATTCATTTCACCTGCAAAATTGGCAGTTCACTTTGACATTGCACATAATGAAAAACAAGTCACTGGCTATTTTTAGACTAAACTAATAAAGAGGGACTATAAAGAAAATAATAGCACCTTTTCTTCTTTAAAGAGAACATCTTAACGGATGTTTTTATGTGACTTTTAAAAATTATTCATTATGTGATTTTTAAATTTAAATTACATTAGGTAAATAGGATGTAGCTTCCTGTGGTACTATTATGACCATTTTGAGATATGGTGAAGTCTTACAAATGGAATAAATTATGTCATTTCCAAATGTATTTTTATTAGTTTGTATGTATGTGTACATGCAGCTAATATTGTTTCCACTTAAGTTAACCAATCTTATTTAACATTTATTACCAGTCTTACATAATATCCACACTTATTAGTAGAGAGAAGATAGAATGAAAAGTGATATTTAAGATAGCAACACAAAAATGTATGTTTGTGAATAATTTAACATTATAATGTACACATAATATATATGTGTATATATATGAAAGGTATGGATGTAAAACACTGCATAAACATTGAAACAATACTTAAAGCACATCTTAGCACTTTAACAAAAAAAATTGTTGATTATAAAATGGAATATATTCCATGTAAGAATAATCACAATTTAAAACACAAATGCAAAAATAATAACTGAGAGTACAAACAGCTCCTATTTCTATCTGGAATATGTGTGTATATGTAGTGTGCATATATATATATATATGTATAATTACCATTCATATTTTACTATGCATATATGTGACATGAAATAAATATATATTAAATAAGAATTCTAATGTTTTAATATACATAATACACATTTCTAATAGATACTGGCAAACGAATAGCAAAAACTGTCATCTTGAAAAGGCATCTGTAAAGTTTACATATAAATAGGAAGGTGATTTAAAAAATTAATACAGATAACTTAGAAAATCACTATACTTATATAAATATGCATGTGTTCTTGCTATTTTACTAAGAATTTTTGAGTTCTCTCAAACAGAAAATCCAAGGCAATATACCTGTAATACATATGATTCAGTATATATAAACACTATCCTAAAGATATATTTCCTTGTATGTGTCTGTGTGAATTCTTATATTCTTTAGGTACATTTTACAATAACATAAATTCAAACACCTAAAATCCACTTATAAGAGTATTGAGTCAATGCTAATTATTCTAGTAAAAATATTCATATTAATTTAATCAATAATAGCAAAACTTAAGATTCCTATGCTCTAGCCTGAGAAAGCACAAGTAATCTTCCATATGTAAAACTTCAATTTTACAAAGTCAAGTATTTATTACAAAAACAAATTAAGAAAGATAAGAGTATTGCTTTTTAACTAGATGAATATCCTTATAGAGCAGTTTTTAATACTCCCAGTGAAAATATCATCACTGCTGTAGATATGAAAACCTCGGTATAATATGGAATAAAATGCAGGAAGCAACTTATCAGAGATATGATAAAAATTGAAATTTCAGGCAAAATTTGCAATGACTAAATTGCATTGGTTTCCAAAAACTTTTATAATTTCTTTTCCCTTGAGTCTAACCATTATCTTTAATGATCACTTCCCATATCACTAAAAATATTGATATTATCATGCATGTTGGTATGGCTCAATGGTAAAATTCTGTGTGCAATGAAAGAAATACAGAAAACATGGGTTCTATCCCTGGGTTAAAATATCCCCTGAGAAGGAAATGGCAACCTGCTCCAGTATTCTTGCTTAGGAAATCCCATAGACAGAGGAGACTGATGTGCTACAGTTCATGGGGTTGCAAAATGGTCAGACACAACTTAACAACTAAATAACAACAACAGTTATTCTGTTTTATGTCATTAGGAATACATACATGTGCATTTTTCCATGAAATTTAAGACATATAAATATTTATATATATATATACACACACCTCATATATCATTTGATACACCTTGATTGCTCTTGATTTGCTACACTGATTATTCTATAGCTGTTACTTTTTTTTCAAGGTAGCAGTCAATCTAAAAGGAATCAGCGGCCTTTGGCAAAAGTCCTTGATAAAAGTAAAACTATATTTCAAAGGGATATGCTGTCATACATATTAGACCTATTAGTACTCCTTATTAATGTTAAAAAAAAAAAACTTGTGATGAGTTAAAACATGGCTTTTACAATGATATCTCTGATTTATACTAGGAAGTGTTGGGATACAATGTGACCCCACTTTAGTAGTGATGATTGTCAAAGAAGTGTTATTGATTCATGTCTCAGCTGAAGCAGAAAAATCAATACCAGACAGCTCTAGGGGAGATGTTTCTAATGGTTTTACTGTTTTAGAGTCACCTGGGAGATGCCTTTCAAAGATGATCAACATGGCCAAACAAGATCAGTCCATCTATATTGTGAACCAAGGCTAGGGGTATCAAAATTCTATTTGTAAGAAATCCACCTTGGTTCATTATTTCTAAGAGGTATAAGAATTGTGCAGATCATGTATATGTGTATAAGTAGACTGTCATTGAAAGACTCATTGTTTTTATAATTTATCAGGAAATATATAAATTGTATATATATGTATATATACTTTCAAATATTATTTCATTTATAATTTAACCATAATTTCTCCTGTCAATAAAGCAGAACATTGTAAACAATTAAATTTTGCACAAGTTACAATTTATTCACTTTTTCCAACAATCAGCTCTAATTTTTCGCATACCTTTGCAATTTTCCCAAATGACCAGTGGTGATGAAATAATTTTGCTAAAGTTCCTGTCTGTAGAGTATCCAAACTTGAAAGGTAATGTACAGTGTTTGGCAGGATGTATAGAAAAGCAATTTGTGACTTAAAAGCACTGCCAGAACACTGATTTTTGCAACAGAATTGAGATTACTCTAATAATGGTCTGAAATACTTTCAAAAAAAATACTACACAATCAGGCTATTATTATCCTGGGAACTCTTTTGAAAAATTGAAATTAATGCTTCACAGAATTTTCTCTCAGCTAATTAGCATGGAGAAAACTTTGATGACATATCCTAGATAATCTAGCATGTTTTAAAGCACTTTACAGATTATTCTACATACAAATATATTTCAGGTCAAAGATATCCTTTCTTATGAATGTTTTCTTTAAAATTGTTCCAGGACATGTTGCTTGTTTTGTGGAAAAAAAGTAAAGGAAGGGGAGGAGAAAGTTTCATTAGTTTGTAGTATCTGAGTGTCTAGTGGCATAAACTCAACTCAAAATAGCTAAACAGAGATGGGAATATATTGACTTGTGCAATTTAAAAAGCAAAGGGATAGTTGGATATAGGGAATCAAAGGATATTATCAAGAATGTGCCTCTCTGTTTTCCTGGTTTTCTTTTTTTCTAGCATAATCTATCAAGATATCTCCATGTGAAGACAGTTTTTGCCCACTATTTAACATTCAAATAACCTATGCTAATAAGTTTACATAAAACGTTAGTGAAAAAAGCATCATCCTCTCTCTCTGTCCTAGGTTTTATTTCAATCTCTGGGGAAAAAAACTGTATTTGTTTGCACCATGTAGTATTGCCTAGCCTGTGTCTTGCAGTTCATCTGTGGTGGGAGAAACTACTCTATGTACTTAACAACCATTAATAGAAGGGGAAAGAAGTTAGACACAGGATTAAAAAAAAATCCAATTCATCTGGAATCAGAATGTAGCACATTCCATTTTACTAGAATACTTTGAACCCAAGTAAAGCTTTGCCACTTAACTAATCCCTCTCAGAAGTGTTTTGCCTTTGACTATTGTCTTCTTGCCATCATGAAACTTAAGATACCTGTGCATACTTTTTCTATCAATCATTGTGTCCTATTGGTAGTTGATTTATGCTTCCCTCATTGTTGTTCTTTTATCTCTATATTTTTGTTTGTCCTTTGTGTACTTTTGTTTTACCCTTTATACTTAGCTGATTAGTTATCAGCACATCTGTATTTCAACTCCATTTTTAAATTCTTGTGTTTGCTAATCTCATAATAACCTGAAACTTAAATATAAAGACTTTATAAAGAAAACACTTGGTTGTATTTTCTAGAATCCTGGCAAAATCCAAAACCTACTGATTTGAATAAGAATGTAACCTCTTTTAGAAAAAAGAATATGAAATTTATTTTTCTATCTCCATTTCTAGCAAAATGGTAAACACATTAAATAAATGGCAGCTGTACTAGGATTTTGGTCAACATTCTTTTATTTTATTTTTTGTTGGAGGCTAATTATTTTACAATATTATATTGGTTGGTTTTGCCATACATTGACATGAAAAAAATATAGCTCCAGTATTCTTGTCTGGGAAATCCCAAGGACAGAGGAACCCGGCAGGTTATAGCCCATGGAGTCACAAAAGAATCAAACAGGGCTTATTGACTAAACAGCAACAACAGCTTAAATAAAAAGCAAATCACAAAAGAACAAACAAGAATGAATGATTCATGTAATTGTAAAATGAAAAAGGATACCCATTTCAGTTATTGGTGAATCAAGGATATAAATGTATTTTCATGTGCTTCTGGTCAGAGTCAAATTTTTTCTTCCTAACAGCACAACGGAGAAGGCAATGGCAACCCACTCCAGTACTCTTGCCTGGAGAATCCCATGGACGGAGGAACCTGATAGGCTACAGTCCATGGGGTCGCTAAGAGTCGGACACGACTGAGCGACTTCACTTTCACTTTTCACTTTCATGCATTGGAGAAGGCAATGGCAACCCACTCCAGTGTTCTTGCCTGGAGAATCCCAGGGATGGGGCAGCCTGATGCGCTGCCGTCTATGGGGTCGCACAGAGTCGGACACGACTGACGCGACTTAGCAGCAGCAGCAGCAACAGCACAAAGCAATTTTCAACAAAAGGGACAGGGAAACAGCAATATCTTTTCCCCAGAAGGCAGTTATAGAACTGAAAAAAAAATTGCAACCTCATCAGCACCATTAAAAATAAAACTAAGGAAAAAATAAGTATAAATAAATAGCACTCTGGAAATTGGTCAAAGACATAACAAGTTAAGGAACTCTTAAGTCTGATAAATTGCTGAAATTCCAGTAAGATTGATGTGCAAGTGTGAGGTCCTGAACTGGGGCTCCTCCTATCTCTCCCACAATAATCTTTCCCCCAAAATCCATCTACAGTTTGATTGACAGGGATATTCTCCCAGGTTAGGGCATGTTGTGAGGACAGGAAGCCAGTATGTTTATTCTGTGGTGGAAGTAAACTTTCTATTTGGAGCACTGGGCAGTGCTCATACCCAGTGATATTGCCCATGAAAGTAAATAGGAAGAACTAAAGTCTTGAATTTACTAGCCTGAGATTATGGTCATTGAAACAACACATTCCTAGCTGAGGCTGTGAGCAGACCAAGGAGAGGTCAGAAGAAGCCAAGCCCTGACAGACCCTTAATTTTGAAAGTGCTTCCCACCCTGTCAGCTGATGATGATTGGCTCTACTGACTCTTGGCTCTTTGCATACAATGTGCAACTCTATCTGATCACTGACTGATAATTAAGACATGTAGACAGAGAGGGAAACATCAGCAAGAAAGCTAGGCTTAATTTTAAAAAAAAAAAACAAACAATATGCAAAGTAAAGTTAAGCTGAGACAACAGTGCCTGCACACTGCTATTATAATCTATAATAATTAAAACAATTTAGATAGACCTATGGCTGATGCTACAGAATGGAAGTCTCAGTAATTGGTCTATACCTACATGAATATTTTATATATGACAGAAGAAGCAATGCAAATCAGTAGGGAAAAGATATTGTAGTAAAATGTGCTAGGATATTTTAATGCCCATATAGAAATGTAATAAAGTTGAATCTCCTGTCCAAAGTCATTTCCAGGTGGCTTAAAAATTTTAAACTAAAAAGTCAAACTTTTACAGGAAAAAAATGATATTTTTAAAACCTTGTGATACAAAAAAATCTCAAGCAAAAATTTTAGGTTTTTTTTTTTCAATTGGAGGCTAATTACTTTACAATATTATATTGGTTTTGCCTTACATTGACATGAATCCGCCCTGGGTGTACATGTGTTCCCCTTCTTGAACCGCCCTCCCACCTCCCTCCTCTCCTTATCCTCCCTCCAGGTCATCCCCGTGCACCAGCCCCGAGCATTCTGTCTCATGCCTCGAACCTGGACTGGTGATTCATTTCACAAATGATAATATACATGTTTCAAAGCCATTCTCCCAAAACATCCCACCCTTGTCCTCTCCCACAGAGTCCAAAAGACTGTTCTATACACCTGTGTCTCTTTTGCTATCTCATATACAGGGTAATCATTACCATCTTTCTAAATTCTGTATATATGCTGTGTTGGTGTTTTTCTTTCTGGCTTACTTCACTCTGTATAATAGGCTCCAGTTTCATCCACCTCATTAGCACTGATTCAAATGTATTCTTTTTAATGGCTGAGTAATACTCCATTGTGTATATGTACCAAAGCTTTCTTATCCATTCGTCTGCAGATGGACATCTAGATTGCGTCCATGTCCTAGCTATTATAAACAGTGCTGCAATGAACATTGAAGTACATGCGTCTTTTTCAATTCTGGTTTCCCTCGTGTGTATGCCCAGGAGTGTGATTGCTGGATCATATGGCAGTTCTATTTCCAGTTTTTTAAGGGATCTCCACACTGTTCTCCATAGTGGCTGTACTAGTTTGTTTTCCCACCAACAGCGTAAGAGGGTTCTCTTTTCGCCACACCCTCTCCAGCATTTATTGCATGTAGACTTTTGGATAGCAGCCATTCTGACCGGTGTGAAATGGTATCTCATTGTGGTTTTGATTTGCATTTCTCTGATTATGAGGGATGTTGAGCATTTTTTCATGCATTTGTTAGCCATCTGTATGTCTTCTTTGGAGAAATGTCTATTTAGATCTTTGGCCCATTTTTTTGATTGGGTCGTTTATTTTTCTGGAATTGAGCTGCAGGAGCTGCTTGTATATTTTGGAGATTAATTCTTTGTCAGTTGTTTCATTTGCTATTATTTTCTCCCATTCTGAAGGCTGTCTTTTCACCTTGCTTATAGTTTCCTTTGCTGTGCTAAATCTTTTAATTTTAATTAGGTCCCATTTGTTTATTTTTGCTTTTATTTCCAATATTCTGGGAGGTGGGTCATGGAGGATCCTGCTGTGATTTATGTCGGAGAGTGTTTTGCCTACGTTCTCCTCTAGGAGTTTTATAGTTTCTGGTCTTACATTTATATCTTTAATCCATTTTGAGTTTATTTTTGTGTATGGTGTTAGGAAGTGTTCTAGTTTCATTCATTTACAAGTAGCTGACAAGTTTTCCCAGCACTACTTGTTAAAGAGACTGTCTTTTCTCCATTGAATATTCTTGCCTCCTTTGTCAAAGATAAGGTGTCCATAGGTGTGTGGATTTATCTCTGGGCTTTCTATTTTGTTCCATTGCCCTATATTTCTGTTTTATGCCAGTACCATACTGTCTTGATGACTGTGGCTTTGTAACAGAGCCTGAAGTCTGGCAGGTTGATTCCCCCAGTTCCATTCTTCTTCCTCAAGATTGCTTTCGCTATTCGAGGTTTTTTGTATTTCCATACAAATTGTGAGATTATTTGTTCTAGCTCTGTGAAAAATATCATTGGTAGCTTGATAGGGATTACATTGAATGTATAAATTACTTTGGGTAGTATACTCATTTTCACAATATTTATTCTTCCAATCCACGAATAATTCTACTACACTCAGTTTAGTAGCCTCTTGAAAACAAATGTTGTGATACATGAAAGTAAATAATATGTACACCCGGGGTAGATTCATGTCAATGTATGGCAAAACCAATACAATAATGTAAAGTAATTAGCCTCCAATTAAAATAAATAACTTAAAAAAAATAATGGTCATGTAGACAGATATGAATATGGTCATACATACACAAACACATTTAGAAATGTACACACACAATATTCTCTTAAAATCAAAAACACATTAAAAATAGCAACAGAAAATAAACAAGTGGCTCATAGAGAACAAAAAAGGGAAATTCACACATAAAAAGGTCCTGTTTCACAGAAAAATATTCAAATGTAAACCAAAGGCCTAGAGAAGGAAATGGCAACCCACTCCAGTATTCTTGATTGGAGAATCCCATGGACAGAGCAGCCTGGTTGACTATAGTCCTTGGTGACACAAAGAGTCAGACGTGACTGAGTGACTAACACAAACCAAAAGCAAAATGAGATCCAACAACCCTCATCATTTTGTATAAATTTACAAAGCTTACCACCACCAAAAACTGGCCAGAATATTGATCAATGGAAACCTTAGCTTGTGAAGATATAAATTGGTATACACAATGTTGACGTTAACTTGGCATTATCTCTGAAATTTGAAGATACACATAACTATTTTTTCTAGTAAACTTATTGATGCTGGAGAAGACTCTTGAGAGTCCCTTGGATTGCAAGGAGATCCAACCAGTCCATTCTAAAGGAGATCAATCCTGGGTGTTCATTGGAAGGACTGATGCTAAAGCTGAAACTCCAATACTTTGGCCACCTCATGTGACGAGTTGACTCACTGGAAAAGAGTCTGATGCTAGGAGGGATTGGGGGTGGGAGGAGATGGGGACGACAGAGAATGAGATGGCATCACTGACTCGATGGACATGAGTTTGAGTGAACTCCAGGAGTTGGTGATGGACAGGGAGGCCTGGCGTGCTGTGATTCATGGGTTCGCAAAGAGTTGGACATGACTGAGCAACTGAACTTAACTGAACTGAAACTTATTCATTGGCATTTTTATGATATTAAAAAAAACCCTGAAAACAGCTCAATAAAGAAGTAAATATGCTCTATTCAGGCAAAAAATTATTATACCTTATAAATGAGTGAATGGCTATCCTACATACAGAAAAGCAGTATTGGAAGAAAATTCTCCTTGCTGTTTCCACACATCTTGTTAAAGATTTGTTCCACAATGTCTTTTCAAGGATGTTTACTAAGCACACAATGTTGAACATTAGTGTCTTCCTTTCAGGCAGAGGGCAGGTTTGTTTACTGTCTAAGATAATAAAGATAATGTCTCTACCTGGGACTAAAATTAAACAGGTTTGCCAGCAAATTCCTTTAAAAGATCAGAGATTCCTAAGTTCTAGGTTCTGACTTGTGACACAGATTCATTGTGTGCATGGTATCCACCTGGACTTGACACAGTGTGTTACCTGTGGGTCTTGAGGGTAAGTTGAACTCATTATAGCATGAAAGTTCATGCTCCATGCTGTTCTGAGAGTAATGGATTCCCTTGTCTCTACCCAGGATCCCCATATTTCTGTCATATTTTTGAAATTGTACCAAACCAGCTTGTCAGTTAGCAAGCAGGGTAAACATCTCAGATCATTAACAATTACTGATGTATAGAAGAAGAGTATGGGGAGAGAATGACTAGGAGATTGAGATTGACATATACACACCACTATATTTAAAATAGATAATTAACAGGGACTTGTGGCTCAGAGGTTAACGCATCTACCTGCAATGCAGGAGACCCTGGTTCGATCCCTGGGTTGGGAAGATCCCCTGGAGAAGGAAATGCAACCCACTTCAGTATTCTTGCCTGGAGAATCCCATGGAGAGACGAGCCTGGTAGGTTACAGTCCATGGGGTTGCAAAGCATTGGACACAACTGAGTAACTTCACTCTCACTTTGTGAACTCAAGAGGGCTTTAGGAAGCATTACTACGAACAAAGCTAGTGGAGATGATAGAATTCCAGCTAAGCTATTTCAAATCCTAAAAGATGATGAGTGACAGTGCTGTACTCACTATGTCAGAAAATTTGGAAAATCCAGCCATGGCCACAGGACTGGAAAATGTGTTTTCACTCCAATCCTTAAGAAAGGCAATGCCAAAGAATGCTCAAACTACCTCACAAATGCACTCATCTCACACACTAGCAAAGTCATGCTCAAAATTCTCCAAGCCAGGCTTCAGCAATACATGAACTATGAACTTCCAGATGTTCAAGCTGGTTTTAGAAAAGGCAGAGGAACCAGAGATCAAATTGCCAACATCCGCGGGATCATCAAAAAAGCAAGAGAGTTCCAGAAAAACATCTATTTCTGCTTCATTGACTATGCCAAAGCCTTAGACTGCATGGATCCCAATAAACTGTGGAAAATTCTGAAAGAGATGGGAATACCAGACCACTTGACCTGCCTCTTGAGAAATCTGTATGCAGGTCAGGAAGAAACGGTTAGAACTGGACATGGAACAACAGACTGGTTCCAAATAGGTAAAGGAGTATGTCAAGGTTGTATATTGTCACCCTGTTTATTTAACTTACATGAAGAGTACATCATGAGAAAAGCTGGGCTGAAAGAAGCACAAGCTGGAATCAAGATTGCCGGGAGAAATATCAATAACCTCAGATAAGCAGATGACACCACCCTTATGGCATTAAGTGAAGAAGAACTAAAGAGTCTCTTGATGAAAGTGAAAGAGGAGAGTGAAAAAGTTGGCTTAAAGCTCAACAATTCAGAATACTAAGATCGGCATCAGGTCCCATCACTTCGTGGCAAATAGACGGAGAAACAGTGGAAAGAGTGGCAGACCTTATTATTTTGGGCTCCAAAATCAGTGTAGATGGTGATTGCAGCCATGAAATTAAAAGACGCTTACATCTTGGAAAGAAAGTTATGATCAACCTAGACAACATATTAAAAAACAAAGACATTACTTTGTCAACAAAGATCTGTCTAGTCAAGGCTATGGTGTTTCCAGTGGTCAGGTATAGATGTGAGAGTTGGACTGTGAAGAAAGCTGAGCGCTGAAGAATCGATGCTTTTGAAGTGTGGTTTTGGAGAAGACTCTTGAGAGTCCCTTGGACTGCAAGGAGATCCAGTCAGTCCATCCTAAAGGAGATCAGTACTGAATGTTCTTTGGAAGGACTGATGTTAAAGCTGAAACTCCAATATTTTGGCTATCTGATTTGAAGAGCTGGCTCATTTGAAAAGTTCCTGATGCTGGGAAAGATTGAGGGCTGTAGGAGAAGGGGATGTCAGAAGATGAGATGGTTGGATGGCATCACCGACTTAATGGACATGGATTTGGGTGAACTCTGGGAGTTGATAATGAGCAGGGAGCCCTGGAGTGCTGTGGTTCATGAGGTCTCAAAGAGTCGGACACGACTGAGCGACCGAACTGAACTGAATGGACACATTTGAACTGCAAAAGGCCTTGACCAAAACATAGTGCCAAAATATCTAGTATGTGTAAAAAATCATATGAAAGTTTCTAGAGGAAAATAATGAAACAGTAAAACATGACCATGATTGAAGACCTGAATATTTATTATATAATAATGTTCACAAATAAGTCTGGAATGATAATAGATTTTTGCAGAATATCTTGTTATGGCATTGTAGGTATTTTAAGAGCAGTATCATAGGTATGAATTAAACAGCTGATTTCTAGTATTTTATTAAATAATGATCATAATCAAAATAGTTTAATGTTATATTTATTTTACAAGTGTATACAGGTACAGATTTTTGCATGTTGCTAAAATGTTGTGGATTAGCTGCTATTAAAATATTTTCACATCTATTAGTAAGGAGTCACATTGTCCACTACCCTCAAGATAACACTTCAACCCAACAACTAAAGTTGATGTCTACACAGCAGGTGGCCTTAAAGACCCTGTTCTGCTCTGGTGAGACACCATCTGTTAAATATTTTGATAGTCACCCCGTGTATATGTGTATTTGCATACTAAAAGTTAAATTCATATATTTTGCTATCAAAAACACAACCTTCTGACTATAGCCTCCTATGCTCTAACTACGTTCACCGTGACCATTCTTCAACCTAACCTGGAATTTCAGTTGTTTCATCTCTCTAAAGTTACATATTCATGACCTCCGTCTTTCTTTCCCCTCCTTTACCCTTTGCGGAATGAATAGCCAAAATCTTAGTAACTCTGTTATCAATATCTTTAGTCTCTTGACCACTACATCTGTCTGGCTTTTGTGATTTGAGACTCAGTCTAGGGGCCCTAGCATGCTCCAGTTTTTGCTTTCATATGAAATCATTATGATTTCATAATGCCCATATTTCATAGTTTCATGTGTAGTTTTATGGACCTCAAAAATCTCTTACTGATTCTGTTCCACTGAATTTCACATTGAGGGGTATCATTAGCTCCTTATACTCAAAATTTAAAAACCTTCATGTATGGTCATTTTATCATATATTACACTATACTTGTTGATTTTTCCTTTTAAATGTATTTTTATTTTTATGACTTGCCTTTTTAAAATGACAGTTGACATTATGTACTGAAATATTACCTGCCTCCTACAAAACCTATATGCAGTCAAGAAGCAACAGTTAGACCCGGACTTGGAACAATGGGCAGGTTCAAAATTGGGAAAGGAGTATGTCAATGTTGCATATTGTCACCCTGCTCATTTAACTTCTGTGCAAAGTACATCATGCAAAATGTTGGGCTGAATGAAGCACAAGCTGGAATCAAGACTGCTTGGAGAAATATCAACAACCTCAAATATGCAGATGACACCACCCTTATGGCAGAAAGCAAAGAAGACTTAAAGCGCCTCTTGATGAAAGTGAAAGAGGAGAATGAAAAAGCTGGCTTAAAACTCAACATTCAAAAAAAGGAATATCATGGGATCCAGTCCCATCACTTCATGGCATATAGATGGGGAAATAATGGAAACAGTGACAGACTTAATTTCTTGGACTCCAAAATCACTGTGGATGGTGACTGTAATCATATTACAAGATTCTTGCTCCCTGGTAGGAAAACTATGACAAACCTAGACAGTGTATTCAAAAGCAGATACATCACTTTGCTTACCAAGTTCTGTATGGCCAAAGCTAGGGTTTTTCCAGTAGTCATGTATGGATGTGAGAGATGAACAATAAAACAGGCTGAGCACCGAAGAATTTATACCTTCAAACTGTGGTGCTGGAGAAGACTCTTGAGAGCCTCTTGGACAGCAAAGAGATCAAACCCAGTCAATTTAAAGGAAATCAATCCGAATATTCATTGGAAGACTGGTGCTGAAGCTCCAGTCTTTGGCCACCTGATGTGAAGAGCCAACACCTTGGAAAAGACCCTGATGCTGGGAAAGATTGAGGGTAGGAGAAAATAGGCAACACAGGATGAGATGTTTGGATGGCATCACCGATGCAATGGACATGAGTTTCGGAAAACTCTGGGAGCTGGTAGGCAGGGAAGCCTGGCATGCTGCAGTCCATGGGGTCACAAAGAATCAGACACGACTGAGCAATTACAGCAACAACTAAAATATTACCAACAGACAAGAATCCCTGAGAGTCTTCTTTGAAAACTCCTCATCTCCATTTTTCATTTCCGAATAGTGTATTTAATATCCTGATCCACAGTGATTAGTTCAGAAGTTATGTGTATCCTAAGCCAGATTCCCTGGAATAGGAAATAGCAACCCACTCTGTTATTCTTGCCTGGAAAATCCCACAGACAGAGGAGCCTTTTGGGCTACAATCCATGGGTCACAGAGTTGGACATGACTGAGCATGTACTCAGCAGCAAACATGAGTCTTATTGTTATGGCTCAGAACAACCAAGTGTGAAACAAGGCTACAGAAAGCAAAGAAGGGATAAAAATAGAAACTGAGTTCTGTGGCATTGAATTTTTGACCATGTAATTCACTTGGGTAAATGTTGTCAACGAATTCTCCTTTATTTGATAAATGCATTCCAAAATCTGCCTTCAGAATACATAAAGTTATCTTCTTAAACACTCTTGGAGCATCCTGTATTTTCCTTAGGGTTTTTATGACAACTAGTGATCATATATTTGTGTAACTATTGAATAAATATTTATGATTTTCATTAGAATGTGTTTCAAATGGATAAGAAAGTATAGTTTCCTTACCATTCAATTCCCAATGCTGCCACAATATAAGAGCTCAAAATTATTTTTAGATAAATAAATATAGACTTGAACACAATATACACAAATAAAATATATGTCTGGAGGGTCAATGGATGGAGGAACAAATGGGTGAATTTCTTTCAAAAGGACCTTTTAAAAAAGATTCTCATTTTTAAAAAGAGACAAATTTACCATGTTTTCCTCTGAGAAGAGTTAACTTCTTTATTATTAATTAAAATGAAATCGTTGCTGAGAAATATTTGCTTTACTAGAGATGATATATGGCTGTCTCTTCTCAGTGTACAAGGACGTTAAAATTTGACTAAGCATTATTCTAACAGCATGAATTTAGTTAAGCAAAATATTTTTAAAGGCCATCACCAGTATACCAGTGTCAAAACTTCAAAGATAAATTGTATTCATAGATTTAACATTTCGAACTTGTGGCATTTAGAGAGAAAGTACACAGGGAACTTATTTCTTTATATATATATATATATATATATTTTACAATCTTGATAAAGTTTGAAAAATATTTTATCAAGTTAAACCTTTTATTTTACATGTTTAGCAACATTTAAAGTACTGATTTTCTAGCTTACTTTTTTCAATTTAGGACTATTTGGAGAATGCAATAGAACCACATAACAATTAAAGACACACAAATACACACATACATATATATGCACATAAAATTTTAATATAATTTCAAAGTGTTCATGAACCAATTAATCCAAATTCCAGTCTAGAATAATTGATTTATTGGATAAAATATGAACTTTAATAATGTGTATCTATATATACACATACAAAAGGTAGAAACAAGAGTAAATTCCAGTCAAAATTTATTTTTAATTTTACATTACTAATTGAACTGTAAAACATTGTCCTATATGTTAAAAATCTATATGGTTTTTGAAGCTGATTAAAAACTGTCATCACACTAGACAAAATGTGATAAAAATAAAAAGCCTATGTATTCAGTGTTAGTGTTTCAATCTTAACACTTCTCTTTACTCAATGAGTAGACCTTTGGTAAAAATCAAAATTAAGTCTCAAATATTACTTCAATACCATGTTACATGTTTCTTCAGAAAGTAAACACCGTCATTGAAATAACATATTCTTAGTTCAAAACAATTTTATCTGTACTTCAGCAAATTCTAAGATTATGACTCTATACTTGTATTTCTAGGCAAAATTCACTTTGCTAATAATATACATTTTCAAAATCTAACTGTGGGAAAACACCATTTGTGTTTTAGTGACAATAAAAATAGTTTCAATTGTTGAGGTTTTCATTATTTAGAAATCACTAAGGAACAATCCCAAAAAAAGGCAATACCAAAGAATGCTCAAACTACCGCACAATTGCACTCATCTCACATGCTAGTAAAGTCATGCTCAAAATTCTCCAAGCCAGGCTTCAGCAATACATGAACCATGAACTTCCAGATGTTCAAGCAGGTTTTAGAAAAGGCAGAGGCACCAGAGATCAAATTGCCAACATCTGCTGGACCATGGAGAAAGCAAGAGAGTTCCAGAAAAACATCTATTTCTGCTTCATTGACTATGCCAAAGCCTTTGACTGTGTGGATCACAATAAAGTGTGGGAAATTCTGAAAGAAATGGAAATACCAGACAACCTGACCTGCCTCTTGAGAAACCTGTATGCAGGTCAGGAAGCAACAGTTAGAACTGGACATGGAACAACAGACTGGTTCCAAATAGGAAAAGGAGTACGTCAAGGCTGTATATTGTCACCTTGCTTATTTAACTTCTATGCAGAGTACATCATGAGGAACGCTGGGCTGGAAGAAGCACAAGCTGGAATCAAGATTGCTGGGAGAAATATCAATAACCTCAGATATGCAGATGACACCACCCTTATGGCAGAAAGTGAAGAGGAACTCAAAAGCCTCTTGATGAAAGTGAAAGAGGAGAGTGAAAAGGTTTGCTTGAAGCTCAACATTCAGAAAACAAAGATCATGGCATCTGGTCCCATCACTTCATGGAAAATAGATGGAAAAACAGTGGAGACAGTGTCAGACTTTATTTTTGGGGGGCTCCAAAATCAGTGCAGATGGTGATTGCAACCATGAAATTAAAAGACGCTTACTCCTTGGAAGGAAAGTTATGACCAACCTAGATAGCATATTAAAAAGCAGAGACATTACTTTGCCAACCAAGGTCCGTCTAGTCAAGCCTATAGTTTTTCCCGTGGTCATGTATGGATGTGAGAGTTGGACTGTGAAGAAGGCTGATCGCCGAAGAATTGATGCTTTTGAACTGTGGTGTTGGAGAAGACTCTTGAGAGTCCCTTGGACTTCAAGGAGATCCAAACAGTCCATTCTAAAGGAGATCAATCCTGGGTGTTCATTGGAAGGACTGATGCTAAAGCTGAAACTCCAATACTTTGGCCACCTCATGTGACGAGTTGACTCACTGGAAAAGACTCTGATGCTAGGTGGGATTGAGGGTGGGAGGAGAAGGGGACGACAGAGAATGAGATGGCTGGATGGCATCACCGACTCGATGGACATGAGTTTGGGTGAACTCCGGGAGCTGGTGATGGACAGGGAGGCCTGGCGTGCTGTGATTCATGGGGTCGCAAAGAGTCGGACACGACTGAGCGACTGAACTGAACTGAACTGAATATCTCATGGCTTATAAAACTTATCATACAATAACTCTCTCTTTGAATGCCCATGGACTATTATATAGTATATTATTTTAAAAATTAGAAAAATGAAAGAGATATTTGAACTAGTTTGCATAAAACCATTTGATTTAAACCTTCCTAGAATTAAAATATCCAGCTTTCTCTAAGACCTTTTTTCATATGCTATAATTTTATTCTTATTGAAAAATCATGGATAGTATATTAGATTATAAGGTTCAGTCAAATAAGTGCTCAATAAATGCTAAGACAAACTGTAATCTTCTGATCAATAATGATTGCATAGGTCTCTTGGTTTTTAATATGTCTGACTTTAACAAAGTAGGGCAGTCAGTTTTGACATGGTTGTGTGCTCTTCTACTTAATATCAAATTCAAATAAAATGAGAAACTTACAGCATGAAATCAGTTGCTAGTTTCAAGGAAGACCCCTTTCACCTCTGAAAATGTTATCATATTTAAAAAGAAAGAGACCAGATTTAACACTTTGAAGTTGCACTTTTTTCATGACTCTGTGAATAATGTCATTGGAGAAACGTCTGAATGCTGATAGATTAAACATAACAGCAACTGAAGTATGACTTTATTCTTTCACAGATCATTTTAGATGCAAAGACAAAAAATGAGAAAAGAACAGTGGAAATGGAGTTTTAGAGCTCTGATTTTATAAGAATATAATTTCATTGTGTAAGGTTAGAAGGATGTCAGGAAGGAAACATAAACCCTGCTCTCATACACTGATGCAGAACTTCCATTTTGAAGTCTATTGCTTCTGATGGTAGATTTTTTTCATAATAATATGGCTAATTTTATGTATTTAATTTTTACTGTACTGTTCCTTATCTGTCATGTATCTTGGCCAAGAAAAAATGTACCATCATACTTTACAAAATGTATACACATTTTTGAAAGTCAACATTACATTTAAAATTAAATCCACATGTGTATGGGATTAAAAAGTAACACTTTCAAAGTATGTTGATACATAGTCTCAGTTAAATAAAATTTATTTTACTCTTCTTTGTAACTTTGCCATACTATGTTCATAAAAGAAAAACCTTAATCTTTATGATGATGAACAGCCCAAATTCAAGACTCAAATGCTTTTTAATTTTAAGGAAAAAAACATGACAATCATCTATTGGACACTTTAAACGCTAGTCCACCTCAACATAGGCAAGAGTTTATATGCTAAGTCTTTCCCAGCTCTTTTTTCTGAACTGTGCAGGTGTGATTTAGCCATATAAAAAATTAAAACACATTATATTAGCCTTATTCTTCTTAGTTAATATTTATGTTGTATGTAAAGTGTGGAGTAAAGTGATTATGTTTTAATCTCTCTGTACTAATTATGAAGACATGAAAAAAGTAACTTTAAGAAAATCTTAAAAGCAAGTAATGTCTTTACATATCTCATAAATGTTGACCAGTAAGGAGAGTGGAGAGTAAATTAATCAGCTTAACCTTAAATCACTGTACAGTGAGATGAGTAGAATTTGAATTGCAAATTGATCTCTTTGAATGGGCCTTGCCCTGTGAGGTATTCTTTTTATTTATTTTTCTTGTTTGATCATTTTATTAAAGATGTACAAATTGAAATGTCTACTGTAGGCTCTTTTGTCAGTAGATATAGCTTGATTAGATGAGAATCAGTAAAAAGGATTAATTTGTTTCAAAAGATGACTTTCAGGATTTCTGAAGCATATATTTAAAAAAAATTTTATGTGCTTAAGTATCAAAATAATCTCAAAATGTAAAACTAATTCTGAAAGTCCATCCTGAAATAATTCCATGATAAAAGCATACTAATATAAAGAAACACAACTAAATCCATTGGATTATTAAAAAGAGGCAGCTGTGAGCCACTGGCTTTGGAAACTTTTTTCAGATTTTTACTGAATATTTGAGACCCATGGGAGAATGGGCCAATAAACCACTGGGAACTTTCATCACTTAAGCTACAATATTCACCTATTTCTCATCATATCTTACTTGTAATTCTGTATTACATTTTTGTGTTAAATTTGTTAATCCCCCACGGACAGTAAAAGGATTGAACCAGCATCTCTTATGTCTCCTGCCTTCGCAGGCAGGTTCTTTACCACTAGTGCCTCCAGGGAAGCCCATTGTTAGGTTTATTATTTGTTTGTTTTGATAGTTTTACCTATACTTACAAGTCTTTTTCATCAAAATTGGCTTATTATATTATTTTTTCCAGTAGCAACTTTCTATCAAAACTGTTTTTACCATGATGTTTGTGAGTTCATTAATTCTGTTTTTGAAAGTGCTCATTAGGAAACCTTTTGATGTATATTTATTAGTTTTGTACCTCTTCTTCTCCCCTTAATTCATCATAAAATTCTGATTTCTTGATCCTTCTGGAAATGTCAGAGGTCTTTTTTTTTTTAATTGTTTATCCACAACAGACCATATTCCTGTTTTACCTGACATCCCCATCCATTTACCCCACTCTGTGCCAAGTTCCATCACAGTAGGCAGTAGAATAAGGAATGTCCAAGAATAAAATACAGATCAAATATATAATGCTTGATAAATGGTCATTACATGTGACTATAGTTGCTACCATCATTAACGATCAGGTGTTGATAACTAAGAATTCCCTGTGGTGCAGATGGTAAAGAACCTGCCTGCAATGCAGGAGACCCGGGTTAGAAGAATGAGTAAGTTTATTAAGTACTTTCCCCTTCTGTTTAGTAATGGGCTATATATTCATAATCATGTGGCTTAATTATTTGCTAATTTGGAATTCTTCTGCATCTACACAAGATTCAACTCATAGTTTGATTGTGAAAAAAAGGAAAACCTAGATTCATTAAACACAAAAGTAAGTGTGCAAGATTAAAGAATGATGTTGCCTAGTTAGGATAAAAAATGTTATTAATGATGAAATGGAAGGAGAGAATGGAAACAGGGAAATGCTTGTAGGTAGTTTATCTTTTACTTTATTTTGTTTTGTATTTCAGGATTGGTAACATGGCATATATGAAGTGGTGAAGACAAAGGTGTTGAGTAGTTGGAAAAACAAAAATAGAATAATCAAAGACATATTTGAAAAGAATGAATAAAACTTTCGGTAGGAAAAAAAAACAAATTTTTCTGTGGAAGATAAGAAAATAGAGTTTGCTTTAACACGTCCCATTCAAACAGAAATGGAATCATATACTTGCTCATTCTTTTTGAAAATGCAGTGGGATAAGCCTTAACTGTTTGTGTAAATATTAAGGTAGTTTCCATGATCTGCCAACATAGGAAATATAGATGACAAATCATAAGAGATCCTTTAGACTCTGACTTCATGCCATTAAGTGTATCAGCTGCTATTTTGGGGAGCAGCAAGGATATCAGCTGGGATTAGAGTTCTCATTTAGTAAAGAGAAACTGATGTCCTGAAAATTCATTTATATATGTTCAAATAATATTGGTAATATTGTAGTTGAGGTCATTTTTTTCCCAAGTGTCTGGTGTCATTAATTGGCTCCATCAAAAATCTGAAGCTGTTTTGAGAAAGGACCTTGATATGGGACTCAAGAGAAGGGCAAATATTTTGTTTTTACCACCTATTTTGTGGGCAGTGTCTGATACACTCTCAGTTCAGAAGTTGAAGACACAGCTGCTAAAAATTACTTATCAGGACCTTAATGAAACACACAGTAAACATACATTGAAGTATTTCATAACGAGCACTTTCAAAAACAGAATCCACGAACTCATAAATATCCTGGTGAAAACAGTTTTAATAGAAAGTCGCTACGCGGAGAGTCGGACACGACTGAGTGACTGAACTGAACTGAACTGAACTGAACTGGAAAAAATGATATAATAAGCCAATTTTGATGAAAAACATTTGTAAGTATAAATAAAAGTGATCAAAATAATCCCCCCAGGTGGTGCCAGTGGTAAAAAACCTGCCTAGCAGTACAGGAGACATAAGAGTCGTGGGTTTGATCCCTGGGTGGGAAAGATTCTGTGGAGGAGGGCATGGCAACCCACTTGAGTATTCTTGCCTAGAAACTCCAGTCAGTCATGACCGAAGGGACTCAAGATGCATGCACACAAACATTCCAATAAAAGCAACTAGAAAACATAGATGAGTACAACTGACCATAATAAACAAAGAAAAAGAATTTGTTAAGAAATAACAATATAAATAAATATAGCAAACCACTTCATTAAAAATGTCATAATTTTTTATGTTTGAAATATTAGCATTCTTTACTTATATATTTTATGTAATTTCTGTCAATTTAAAATATTTAAATTATTATAATTATTTCAAGAAATCACCAATTTTGTACAATATTGAATTGTTATAGTATATTATTTGATATCATACATGTATAATATGTATCACCATCCAGTGAAAGTAAACAATAAAGCTCTCATAGAGTATTAGACTAGATATCATTCATAGGTATTTGGTTATTCAGGATATGATGTATAAAATAGAACCATAATCTTACAAAATTTTATTGTTAAGATTTCAAAAGAAAATTATGGTATTAAAACACATCTTTGTTTAAAATAATTAAACTAAATTAAGGGGAAATAGTTGCTGAAAGTAAATTTCTTTAATATATTTGCATATCAAAAATGCTATGGTCAAGGAGCAAAAGATAAATGTATGAAAAAGGAATTTTCCACAAGTCTAGCCTATATTACTTTTTCTTTACTTAAAAGGGTAAATTTTAAAATTCCTAATATAATTTACTGCATTTGTGTTGCTTTTCATTCTTATTACCAAAGTTATAGAAATAAGAACTTAAAATATACAAACTCATGAAGTGAAAGTGAAGTTGGTCAGTTGTGTCCGACTCTTTGTGACCCCAGGGACTGTCGCCTACCAGGCTCCTCCGTCCATGGAAATTTCCAGGCAAGAGTACTGGAGTGGGTTGCCATTTCCTTCTCCAGGGGATCCTCCTGACCCAGGGATCAAACCTTCATTGTAGGCAGAGGCTTTTACCGTCTGAGCCACCAGAGTAGCCAAACTTTTGAAGCGTACCTTATAAACTTCCGAGCTAAATATATTAGTATTTAAACCAAGCTTCAAATATTTCAAATTAATTAAAGTTTAGTTCAGTTCAGTCGCTCAGTCGTGTCCGACTCTCCGCGACCCCATGAATCACAGCACGCCAGGCCTCCCTGTCCATCACCAACTTCCGGAGTACACTCAAACTCATGTCCACAGAGTCGGTGATGCCATCCAGCCATCTCATTCTCCGTCGTCCCCTTCTCCTCCCGCCCCCAACCTTTCCCAGCATCAGAGTCTTTTCCAGTGAGTCAACTCGTCGCATGAGGTGGCCAAAGTATTGCAGTTTCAGCTTTAGCATCAGTCCCTCCAATGAACATCCAGGATTGATCTCCTTTAGAATGGACTGGTTGGATCTCCTTGCAGTCCAAGGGACTCTCAAGAGTCTTCTCCAACACCACAGTTCAAAAGCATCGATTCTTCGGCAATCAGCCTTCTTCACAGTCCAACTCTCACATCCATACATGACCACGGGAAAAACCATTGCCTTGACTAGACGGAATTGGTTGGCAAAGTAATGTCTCTGCTTTTTAATATACTATCAAGGTTGGTGATAACTTTCCTTCCAAGGAGCAAGCGTCTTTTAATTTCATGGCTGCAATCAGCATCTGCAGTGATTTTGGAGCCCAAAAAAACAAAGTCTGACACTGTTTCCACTGTTTTTCCATCTATTTCCCATGAAGTGATGGGACAAGATGCCATGATCTTTGTTTTCTGAATGTTGATCTTCAAGCAAACCTTTTCACTCTCCTCTTTCACTTTCATCAAGAGGCTTTTGAGTTCCTCTTCACTTTCTGCCATAAGGGTAGTGTCATCTGCATATCTGAGGTTATTGATATTTCTCCCAG
Organism: Moschus berezovskii; assembly: GCF_049115385.1. Classification (NCBI taxonomy): domain Eukaryota; kingdom Metazoa; phylum Chordata; class Mammalia; order Artiodactyla; family Moschidae; genus Moschus; species Moschus berezovskii. The sequence continues at coordinate 54,395,342 of NC_142461.1, forward strand.
CAATCTTGATTCCAGCTTGTGCTTCTTCCAGCCCAGCGTTCCTCATGATGTACTCTGCATATAAGTTAAATAAGCAAGGTGACAATATACAACCTTGACGTACACCTTTTCCTATTTGGAACCAGTCTGTTGTTCCATGTCCAGTTCTAACAGTTGCTTCCTAACCTGCATACAGGTTTCTCAAGAGGCAGGTCAAGTGGTCTGGGATTCCCATCTCTTTCAGAATGTTCCACAGTTTATTGTGATCCACACAGTCAAAGGCTTTGGCATAGTCAATGAAGCAGAAATAGATGTTTTTCTGAAACTCTCTTGCTTTCTCCATGATCCAGCGGATGTTGGCAATTTGATCTCTGGTGCCTCTGCCTTTTCTAAAACCTGCTTGAACATCTGGGAGTTCACGGTTTACATACTGCTGAAGCCTGGCTTGGAGAATTTTGAGCATGACTTTGCTAGCGTGTGAGATGAGTGCAATTGTGCAGTAGTTTGAGCATTCTTTGGCATTGCCTATCTTTGGGATTAGAATGAAGACTGACCTCTTCCAGTCCTGTGGCCACTGCTGAGTTTTCCAAATTTGCTGGCATCTTGAGTGCAGCACTTTCACAGCATCATCTTTCAAGATTTGAAATAGCTCAACTGGAATTCCATCACCTCCACTAGCTTTGTTAGTAGTGATGCTTTCTAAGGCCAACTTGACTTCACATTCCAAGATGTCTGGCTCTAGGTCAGTGATCACATTATCGTGACTATCTTGGTCGTGAAGATATTTTTTGTACAGTTCTTCTGTGTATTCCTGCCACCTCTTCTTAATATCTTCTGCTTCTGTTAGGTCCATACCATTTCTGTCCTTTATCGAGCCCATCTTTGCATGAAATGTTCCCTTGGAATCTCTAATTTTCTTGAAGAGGTCTCTTGTTTTTCCTCTTCTGTTGTTTTCCTCTATTTCTTTGCATTGATCACTGAGGAAGTCTTTCTTATCTCTCCTTGCTATTCTTTGGAACTCTGCATTCAGATACTTATATCTTTCCTTTTCTCCTTTGCTTTTCGCCTCTCTTCTTTTCACAGCTATTTGTAAGGCCTCCTCAGACAGCCATTTCGCTCTTATGCATTTCTTTTCCATGGGGATGATCTTGGTCCCTGTCTCCTGTACAATGTCACGAACCTCCGTCCAGAGTTCATCAGGCACTCTTTCAATCAGATCTAGTCCCTTAAATCTATTTCTCACTTCCACTGTATAATCATAAGGGATTTGATTTAGGTCATATCTGAATGGTCTAGTGGTTTTCCCTACTTTCTTCAATTTAAGTCTGAACTTCGCAATAAGGAGTTCATGATCTGAGCCACAGTCAGCTCCTGGTCTTGTTTTTGCTAACTGTATACAGCTTCTCCATCTTTGGTTGCAAAGAATATAATCAATCTGATTTCGGTGTTGACCATCTGGTGATGTCCATGTGTAGAGTCTTCTCTTGTGTTGCTGGAAGACGGTGTTTGCTATGACCAGTGCATTCTCTTGACAAAACTCTATTAGCCTTTGCCCTGCTTCATTCCGTGCTCCAAGGCCAAATTTGCCAGTTACTCCAGGTGTTTCTTGACTTCCTACTTTTGCATTCCAGTCCCCTATAATGAAAAGGACATCTTTTTTGGGTGTTAGTTCTAAAAGGTCTTGTAGGTCTTCATAGAACCGATTAACTTCGGCTTCTTCAGCATTACTGCTTGGGGCATAGGCCTGGATTACTGTAATATTGAATGGTTTGCCTTGGAAATGAACAGAAACAGATGCGAGAGACGCCGGCCCCGGTGGCGCAGACGCGACGCGAGAGACGCAGGCCCAGGTGCAACGAACGACGCAAAGAGGTGCGGCCGTGAGGAGCTACCCCACGCCTGAGGCCAGGGCCAGCGGCCGAGAGAAGCTACTCCGCGTTCAAGGTCAGGAGGCGCGGCCTTGAGGAGATACCCCTCGTGCAAGGTAAGCTACAGCGGCTGCATTTTGCTGGAGCGGCTGTGAAGAGATTTTTCACAACCAAGGTAAGAGAAACCCAAATAAGACGGTAGGTATTGCTAGGGGGCACCAGAGGGCAGACAAACTGAAATCATAATCACAGGAAACTAGCCGATCTGATCACATGGACCACAGCCAAATGTGGTCCACTGGAGAAGGGAACGGCAAACCACTTCAGTATACTTGCCTTGAGATCCCCATGAACAGTAACGAAGGGCAAAATGATAGGATACTGAATGAGGAATTCCCCAGGTCAGTAGGTGCCCAGTATGCTACTGGAGATCAGTGGAGAAATAAATATAGAAGAAATAAAGGGATGGAGCAAAAGCAAAACCAATACCCAGTTGTGGATGTGACCAGTGATAGAAGCAAGGTCCGGTGCTGTAAAGAGCAATATTGCATAGGAACCTGGAATGTTAGGTCCATGAATCAAGGCAAATTGGAAGTGGTCAAACAGGAGATGGCAAGAGTGAACATCGACATTCTAGGAATCAGTGAATTAAAATGGACTGGAATGGGTGAATTTAACTCAGATGACCATTATATCTACTACTGTGGGCAGGAATCCCTTAGAAGAAATGGAGTAGCAATCATGGTCAACAAAAGAGTCCGAAATGCAGTACTTGGATGCAATCTTAATTAAAGTTACCAACTCTCTATTGAGATTTAACACTTGAAAAATTAAGATACAAATAAAAAATACATATTTCCAATGAGACTTTATATAGGACCGTCCTTTATATTTTATTCTACAACTTATAGCACTGTTATATAATGGTACACGAAAACAAAACAAAGTTTTACAGATATTTATTAGGAAATATAAATGCTGAGGCACAGTGATGTAGATTCGGAAATATATATTCAATGAGAAGTCATTTACATCAGTACTGAAAGATGGAGATACATCAATATGCCTAAAAACAGCATTCTAAATAGTTTCAAGCTTTATGATCTAGTTATTCTTTGCTAAAATTTTCCAAAATCAATAATAATCTCATTTCAGAATTAAATCCAAGATAGGAATTTGGAAGATTCCCTGAGATTGTCCATAATTTTGAATGTGATTGCAAATATATTTTAAAGAAACTACAAATAACTTATAGGAAAATGCAGCCGTGGCCATAGGACTGGAAAAAGTCAGTTTCATTCCAATCTCAAAGAAAGGCAATGCCAATCAATGTTCAAATTACCATACAATTGCACTCATTCCACATGCTAGCAAGATATTGCTCAAAATCCTTCAAATTAGGCTTCAACAGTACAAGAACCAAGAAATTCTAGATATACAAGCTGGATTTAAAAAAGGCAGAGGAACCAGAAATCAAATTGTTAACATCTGCTGGATCATAGAAAAGGCAAGAAAAAAAAAAAAAATCTACGTCTGCTAGATTGACTACATTAAAGCCTTTGGCTGTATGGATCACATCAAACTGTGGAAAATTTTTCAAGAGATGGGAATACAAGACCACTTTACTGCCTCCTAAGAAGGACAAGAAGCAACAGTTAGAAACAGACATGGAACAATGGACTGATTAAAAATTGGGAAAAGAATATGTCAAGGCTGTATATTGTCACCCTGCTTATTTAACTTATATGCAGAGTACATCATGAGAAATGCTGAGTTGGATTACTCACAAGCTGGAATCAAGATTGCCAGGAAAAATATGACCAACCTAGACAGCATATTAAAAAGCAGAGACATTACTTTGCCAACAAAGACCTGTTATAGTCAAGGCTATGGTTTTTCCATGGCTGGATGGCATCACTGACTCTGTGGACATGAGTTTGAGTGAACTCCGGAAGCTGGTGATGGACAGGGAGGCCTGGCGTGCTGTGGTTCATGGGGTCGCGGAGAGTCGGACACGACTGAGCGACTGAACTGAACTGAACTGAACTGAACTGATGTGAGATTTGGACCATAAAGAAGACTGAGTGTTAAAGAACTAATGCTTTCATACTGTGGTGCTGTAGAAGACTCTTGAGAGTTCCTGGGAGTTCAAGGAGATCCAACAAGTCCATTCTAAAGGAAATCAGTCCTGAATATTCATTGGAAGGACTGATGCTGAAGCTGAAGCTCCAATACTTTGGCCACTTGATGTGAAGAGCTGACTTATTGAAAACACCCTGACTCTGGGAAAGATTGATGGCAACAGGAGAAGGGGACAACAGAGAATGAGATGGTTAGATGGCGTCAAAACTCAAAGAACATGAATTTAAACTCAGGGAGATAGTGAAGTACAAAGGAAGCCTGGTGTGCTGCAGTCCACAAGGTTGGAAAGATTTGGACATGACTTAGGGACTGAACAACAACATAATTTGATACATTTTGATTATATACATATACTCATCAAATAATCACTAAAATCAGGACAATGAACTTATTCAACATAGTATATAACATAAAAATCAACTAATACTGATGTTTTACAACTTCAAGTGAAATATAGAAAATCGCCAACATCTAGGTTTGTTTCCTCTCATTTTATACTGTGATTTTCATAAACATTTTCTCTGCATATACTGTGACACCATATAATATACATTTTGCTTCTCATAAAAAAATAAAGAAGAGAAGACTGGTCTATTATTTTACTTGCTCATTTATCTGTTTGCTACTCTTTCTCCGTTCATATTCTTTCATCATGCTTTCATTTCTTCGTTTAAAAGGCTTCCTTTAGCAATATTTTTTTGTAACAAACTATCTTAGTTTTCATTAATGAAGTAATGTCTTATTTCATATTTATTCTTTAACAATATTTTCAACAGATACGCAATTTTGGGGTGGTAAGCTTTTTTTATTTTTTCTTTCAGTCCTTTAAAAATATTTGCCACTTCCAACTGGGCTGTATAGATTAGTGTTGTTGTTGTTCAGTTGCTAAGTTTTCCAGTGAGTCAGCTCTTCACATCAAGTGGCCAAGGAGCTTCAGCTTCAGTGTGAATCCTTCCAATGAATATTCAGGTTTGATTTCCTTTAGGATTGACTCTTTGATGTCCTTGTAGCCCCAGTAACTCTTAAGAGTCTTCTCCAGCACCACAATTCGAAAGCATTGATTCTTTGGAGCTCAGCCTTCTTTAAGGTCCAACATTAACATTTGTACATGACTACTGGAAAAACCAAACTTTGTCTATATAGTTAATGAAAAATCCACTACTATTCAAAGCGTTTTTGCCCTAAATATAATACACTGTTTCTGTCAACTTTAAAAACATTTTCCCCTGCTTTGTCTCTGGCTTCAGATATTTAATTATAGCATCTTAAAATGGGTTTCTCTGGTGTGTTCCTCTGTGGTTAGATCTAACTTTTGAATCCAGAGGTTTAAATTTTTCACCGAATTAGGAAAGGTTCAACCATTATTTTCTATTAAGTTTTCAGCACTACACTTTTATTCCGCCATTGATGGCAATAATATGAATATTATATTTTATTTACTTATGCAGGGGTTTAGGTTCTAAAAATTTTTTAAATTTATTTTAAAAATGTAATTAAAAAAATTAAAACTACTCTTTAACAACAGTTTTGGGAGGAGAGATAAATTGGGCAATATGATTGATATATTCAGTTCAGTTCAGTTGCTCAGTCATGTCCGACTCTTTGTGACCCCATGAACTGCAGCACACCAGGCATCCCTGTCCATCACCAACTCCCGGAGTCCACCCAAACCCATGTCCATCGAGTTAGTGATGCCATCCAACCATCTCATCCTCCGTCGTCCACTTCTCCTGCCCTCAATCTTTCCCAGCATCAGGGTCTTTTCAAATGAGTCAGCTGTTTGCATCAGGTGGCCAAAGTATTGGAGTTTCAGCTTCAACATCAGTCCTTCCAATGAATACCCAGGACTGATCTCCTTTAGGATGGACTGGTTGGATCTCCTTGCAGTCCAAGTCTTCTCCAACACCATAGTTCAAAAGCATCAATTCTTCAGTGCTCAGCTTTCTTTATAGTCCAGCTCTCACATCCATACATGACCACTGGAAACACCAAGCCTTGACTAGATGGACCTTTGTTGGCATAGTAATGTCTCTGTTTTTTTAATATGCTGTCTAGGTTAGTCATAACTTTCCTTCCAAGGAGTAAATGTCTTTTAATTTCTTTTAATTTCACTTCAGTCACCATCTGCATGGATTTTGGAGTCCAAAATAGTAAAATGTGTCACTGTTTCCCCACCTATTTGCCATGAAGTGATGGGACCAGATGCCATGATCTTCATCTTTTGAATGTTGAGTTTTAAGCCTGCATTTTCACTCTTCTCTTTCACTTTCATCAAGGGGCTCTTTATTTCCTCTAAACTCTCTGCCATAAAGGTGGTGTCATCTGCATATTTGAGGTTATTGATATTTCTCCAGGCAATTTTGATTCCAGCTTGTGCTTCATCCATCCCAGGGTTTCTCATGATGCCAAAGCCTTTGACTGTGACTGGATCACAACAAACTGTGGAAAATTCTGAAAGAGATGGGAATACCAGACCACCTGACTTGCTCTTGAGAAACCTGTATGCAGGTCAGGAAGAAACAGTTAGAACTGGACATGGAACAACAGACTGGTTCCAAATAGGAAAAGGAGTACGTCAAGGCTGTATATTGTAACTCTGCTCATTTAACTTCTATGCAGAGTACATCATGAGGAACGTTGGGCTGGAAGAAGCACAAGCTGGAATCAAGATTGCCAGGGAAAATATCAATAACCTCAGATATGCAGATGACACCACCCTTATGGCAGAAAGTGAAGACGAACTAAAAACCTCTTGATGAAAGTGAAAGAGGAGACTGAAAAAGTTGGCTTAAAGCTCAACATTCAGAAAACTAAGATCATGGTATCTGGTCCCATCTCTTCATGGCAAATAGATGGGGAAACAGTGGAAACAGTGTCAGACTTTATTTTTCTGGGCTCCAAAATCACTGTGGATGCTGATTGCAGCCATGAAATCAAAAGATGCTTACTCCTTGGAAGGAAAGTTATGACCAACCTAGACAGCATATTAAAGAGCAGAGACATTACTTTACCAACTAAGGTCTGTCTAGTCGAGGCTATGGTTTTTCCAGTGGTCATGTATGGATGTGAGATTTGGACTGTGAAGAAATCTGATCACTAAAAAATTGATGCTTTTGAACTGTGGGGCTGGAGAAGGCTCTTGAGAGTCCCTTGGACTGCAAGGAGATCCAATCATTCCATCCTAAAGGAGATCAGTCCTGGGTGTTCATTGGAAGGACTGATGCTAAAGCTGAAACTCCAATACTTTGGCCACCTCATGCAATGAGTTGACTCACTGGAAAAGACTCTGATGGCGGAGGGATTGGGGGCAGGAGGAGAAGGGGACGACAGAAGATGAGATAGCTGGATGGCATCACCGACTCGATGGACATGAGTTTGAGTGAACTCTGGGAGTTGGTGATGGACAGGGAGGCCTGGTGTGCTGTGATTCATGGGGTCGCAAAGAGTCGGAGACGACTGAGCGACTGAACTGAACTCTGCATATAAGTTAAATATATGTGACTATATATACATATATATATATATATGTGTGTGACAATATATAGCCTTGACGTATTCCTTTTCCTATTTGGTACCAGTCTGTTGCTCCATGTCCAGTTCTAATTGTTGCTTCTTGACTTTCATATAGGTTTCTGAATAGACAGATTGAGAAATACATGCTACTATATATAAAATAGAAGCACTAATAAGCACTAACTGTAATAGCACAAGGAATTCAACTCAGTACTCTCTAATGATTTATATGAGGAAAGAATCTTTAAAAAGTGTGGATATATGTACATGTATAAGAATTGCTGTACATCTGAAACTAACACAACATTGTGAATAAACTATATTCAAAGAATTTTTTTAAAAAAAGCAGTTCTGAATTTACAACAAAACTGAGAGAAAGTTATTGTGATGTGCCATATACCTGCTGCCTCCTTGGATGTATAATCTCCCCCATTATTAACTGCTCCTCCATATAGGCTGATTTTTAAAAAAATCTGTTTTCTCTCTTTTGTTCAGTGTGGATAATTTCTATTAATCTGGTTCCAATTTTACTGATTCTTTCCTCCATCATTTCCACTCTATTATTGATCCCAAACAATGGGTATTTTATCTCAATTATTGTATTTTCTAGTTAACACTGTTTATTCTTCTTTATGGTTTTTATTTATCCAGCTCCTTTCTTTCTTTTTTTTTTTAAAACTTGTTTCACAAATAATTACATTTGCTTGTTGGATAAACTTTATTATAACTTATTTAAAAATCCTTGTCATATAATTTCATCTTATGTATTACCTAAGCATTGGTGCTCTATTGATATATGATATTAAGCCAAAGAAAATGATAGTAAAACTAACAAATATGCTACATTTTAGGTTTTACATAAGAAATCTCGCCATATATTTTTCCAAACTGAAACTAATAAAATTTAATTGTGTTAAAGATATACCCACATTAATGTAAAGAATAATAATACTGGGCATTTAAAAATTACAGTTAATTTTTAAATATAGCAAAGTTAAGTATAATCATTTAATGCACATTTGTTATGACTCCAGGACATATAAAATCATTCAACAAATTAATATTTATCCTAAACATGATTCTTTAGCTTATTACAACTTCTTTAAAAATAAATAGGTTATAAACATGTGAATGTTATATTATATAGTTTCCTACAATTGCGCTCTAAATATAACTTAAATGATGTAAAGATTTTCATTGTCTACAAATATATATCAGCCATAAACTTGGGAACATATTTATAATTTAATTCTCTTCACTATTTTTTACATTGTTTACATTCTACAATGTTTTTCTTGAATTTTTCTGTTTTTTATATTGTTTAATTACTTTTTAAAATAAGGATGCATCATAACATAATATCATGGGAGCCAAATATCGAGATAAAACCTATTATCTTACTAATTGTCCTTTCATACTTGGGAGGCAAATAATCAAATTATCAGCAGAAAATAATCTCTAGCACAAATAGCTACTATATCTTAACTTTTATATTACAATACAAATTAGATAAACAAATTATTAAAATTATTAAAATCCATATGCTTTCCATTTGGGAGCTACAGATTCCCTCACATAATATTCCATGTAACCATCACCATTATATTTAATTTACCATTTAATCAAAAACTATTTATAATTCTTGATGAGCATCATTTATCTGGAATTTGTCTTGCATTAGCATATAAATGTTTATATGTTCAGTTCAGTTCAGTTCAGTTCAGTCGCTCAGTCGTGTCCGACTCTCCGCGACCCCATGAATCACAGCACGCCAGGCCTCCCTGTCCATCACCAACTCCCGGAGTACACTCAAACTCATGTTCACAGAGTCGGTGATGCCATCCAGCCATCTCATTCTCCGTCGTCCCCTTCTTCTCCCGCCCCCAACCTTTCCCAGCATCAGAGTCTTTTCCAGTGAGTCAACTCGTCGTATGAGGTGGCCAAAGTATTGCAGTTTCAGCTTTAGCATCAGTCCCTCCAATGAACATCCAGGATTGATCTCCTTTAGAATGGACCGGTTGGATCTCCTTGCAGTATAAGGGACTCTTTATATGTTAGTTGTTTGTATTCTGCTTACTCAGAGCAATTGAAGGCAATTGCTTTGTCACAACCAATATGTTACTTGCTTCAGGAGAGATTATAGGCCCAGGTAACCTCTCAACTTCAGCTGAGCAAAACATCCAACTATCCTATGTTTAGGTTCCTGTTCCATGGAAACTATGAGATAAGTTCATTACACAGCAAAATAGAAAACTAATACAACTGTTGATATAAAGAATATGTGAGTTATAATTTTTTCTCTCTTTTCAGAATTCGTGTAGAATGGTTCTTTGATAAGTATGCCATTCCTAGGTTTCAAGAATTCTATATGTGCTTTGAATTGTTCCCAAGAAATATATTTTAAATTGATCTTTATCTGTCCACTGATTTTCTGGAAGTGACTCTAGATCCACTTTAATTCAGGAATTTGCTATAGTTGACATTCCTCAATTTATGTATATACAGAGCAAAAGATGTCATAGATTGAACAGTGGGAAAAATATATATATATATATGCATATGCATTTACAGTTATTCCTCAAAACCACAGGAGATTCATTCCAGGATCCCTCACTCCTCCAGTATACCAAAATCTGCAGATGATCAAGTCCCTTAGATAAAAAGACATAGTACAGTCATCCCTAGGGCTTCTTCCCCGGTGGCTCAGCTGGTAAAGAAACTGCCTGCCATTGTAGGAGATGCAAAAGACATGAGTTTGAGTACTGGGTTGGGAAGATCCCCTGGAGAAGGAAATGGTACCTGTTTCAGTATTTTTGTCTGGAAAATTCCATGGATGGAGGAGCCTGGCAGGATACAGTTCATGAGGCCACAAAGAGTAGGACATGACTGAGTGCACACAAACAGTCATTCTTGTTTATACAATGGTTTCACATCCCTGGATATGGAGGATCTACGCTATAATTATTGAAAAAAATAATTCCTTGTATAGGTGGATTTACATGGTTCACACCTACGTTGTTCAAGGGTCAACTGAATTTAATATATGTATATATATAGTTGTTATATATATTTGATATATTTGTTGTTCAGTCACTAAGTCATGTCTGGCTCTTGGTGACCCTATGGACTGCAGCAAACCAGGCTTTCCTGTCCTTCACCATCTTGCAAAGTTTGCTCAAATTCATGTGCATTGAGTCAGTGATATCATCCAACCATCTCATCCTCTGTCACCCACTTTTCCTCCTGCCCTCAATCTTTCCCAGCATCAGGGTCTTTTCCAATGAGTAGGCTCTTAGCATCAGACGGCCAAAGTATTGGAATTTCAGCTTCAGCATCAGTCCTCCCAATGAATATCCAGGGTTGATTTCCTTTAGGATTGACTGGTTTGATCTCTTTGCTGTTCAAGGGATTCTCAAGAGTCTTCTCCAGCTCCACAATTCAAAAGGATCAATTTTTCAGCACTCAGCCTTCTTTATGGTCCAACCGTTATGTCTGTACCTGACTACTGGGAAAACCATAGCTTTGGATTATACAGGCCTTTGTTGGCAAAGTGATGTGTCTAGGATTGCCATAGCTTTTCTTCCAAGGGGCAAGTATCTTTTAATTTCATGACTGCGGTTACCATCTGCAGTGATTTCGGAGCCCAAGAAAATAAAGTTTCTTACTGTTTCCACTTTTCCACCATCTATTAGCCTTGAAGTGATGGGAGATGCCATCATCTTTGTTTTTTGAATAATGAGTTTTCAGCAGCTTGTTCACTCTCCTCTTTTACCCTCATCAAGAGGTTCTTTAGTTCCTCTTTACTTTCTACTATTAGAACAGTATCATCTGCATATCTGAGGTTGTTGATATTTCTCCTGGTAACCTTGACTGTGGATTGTGGTTCATTCACACATTTATGCATACATATTTTATATCTGTATATGTGTACATGCTTGATTGTTTAATTTGAATGAATATTTCATTTCCAGAGAACTATGCAACTTAAATTTCCTCTCTCCTTAAAGGTGGCATATAAGTGGTAGCTTTTCACTGAGTCTGAAGTCTCAGACTCAAGTCCGAAGTAGTAAAAAATTATCATAGTTATGGAACTTTCTGCATAACTTGGCCACAGGTATTATTTTTCCTTTGCAAAACAAAAATAGTAATTGAAATTATATAGACATGTTTACATCCGGAAAGGAAATATTCTTTCTGTTTTCCAAATATGGAATGAAATGAGTTTAGCAAGCCAGCAGTTTTGGAGTACCATTCAATTGACTCTTACTGGGTGACTCTTATTGGGTTCCAGTATGATATTTAATCACATCCAGTGTCTAGTCATATAGCAGCTCAATCATCAATATAACATGCTTGTTGATAATTAGGAATTATTTATTAAATTAAAATATATTCATTGCAGCACTGTTTATAATAGCCAGGACATGGAAGCAACCTAGATGTCCATCTGCAGATGAATGGATAAGAAAGCTTTGGTACATATACACAATGGAGTATTTCTCAGCCATCAAAAAGAATGCATTTGAATCAGTTTTAATGAGGTGGATGAAATTGGAGCCAATTATACAGAGTGAAGTAAGCCAGAAAGAAGAACATCAATACCGTATATTAACGCATATATATGGAATTTAGAAAAATGGTAACCTAAACCCTGTATAAGAGACTGCAAAATAGACATAGGCATTTAGAACAGTCTTTGGGACTCTGTGGGAGAGGGTGAAGGTGGAATGATTGGAGAGAATGGAATTGTAGCATGTATATTATCATAAGTGACCAGTCCAGGTTCGACGCATAAATTTTCCTCTGTTCATTTCTTTGCATTTGTGCTTTTTTAATAAAATTCTTTTTTAGAAATAAAAAAAATAAAAAAATAAAAAATAAATAAAATTAATGTCCTGCAAGAAAAAAAAAATAAATAAATAAAATAAAATATAAAATATTTTCCTCATAATGGTTTTGAAAGACCATTATGGAAAAAAGTAATTTTTTAAAAAAATTAAAGATATTAAAGAGAAGGGGTTTGTGGTCATTTTCAATAAGAAAATATTATTAATCAATACCTTAAAATAAAAAGTAACTGAATTACTGACTTTTCATTTTTCACAATCTGGACAACTAAAACATAATTGTAACATCAGAAAAAAATATAGTATTTCATTGTTTAAACGTGTGCCTGTCAACATAAAGAACAAAGACTAACATGGTTGATATACTCCGCTCACCTTTGTGTTCATTAAATTGATACGTTTTATTTTGCAAATTATAAGTATAGCAAATTTCTGAAAATAAACTAGAATAAAAAACATTCACTTTTCAAGGACTTATGTTTATGTTTTTTTGCTACCTAGTATTCTCTAACTCGAGGGCTTCTCTGATGGCTAATTGGAAAGAACCTGCACCACCAATGAAGGTGATGTAGGAAACGTGGGTTCTATTCCTGGGTTAGGAGGATTCCCTGTGGAAGGAAATGACAACCCACTTTGTATTCTTGTCTGGGAAATCACACAGACAGAAGAGCCTGGCAGGCTACAGTCCATGGGGTTGCAAGAGACTAAACAACAACAACAATATCACTGCCTATCTTTATAGCCTTTACTTTTTTCCTTCTCATGTTTGTTGTCTCTCTTCCTCAACACAACACCACAGGTGTTATAACACCAAGGACAAAACAATCCAATTGAATGTTTAGTTATCCCATAGTATAAACATACTACATACTTGTATTAACTTCATTTTGGTGGCTCAGCTTGTAAAGAATCTGCCTGCAATGCAGAAGACCACAATTCAATTCTTGGGTCGGGAAAATTCCCTGGAGAAAGGAATGCCTACCCACTCCAGTATTCTGGCCTGTATCTGGAATTCAGTCCAGAATTCCATGCACTGTATAGTCCATGGGGTAGCAAAGAGTCGGACATGACTGAGTGACTTTGAATTCATTGCATTTGCATTTATCTGAAGAAATTTTAAAAATTGTATTAATTCACAGAAACTGTCAGACAGTATATCAGAATTCTATACCAAGAGAAAATATCTTCTTTACAAAAAGAGGAAAAAAAAAAAGACCATTTTCAACATAGAAAGTGGATAGAATCTATTGCCAGCAGACAAGCACTACAAAAATGACAAAGAAAGTCCTTCAGGGAGAAAGAAATGATGCTAAAGAGAAATTTAGTTCTACAAAAGTAAATGAGGAGTGCAGGAAATGGTGAATGCATGATTAACTTCCAAGTGTTATTTCTTATTTTTTTAACACTTCAGAAGTGAATTGAAAATAACAACAATGAAAACTAACAATTCATTTTAGGGCTTATATTCTATGTAGAAGTGAAATGTGTGGCAACAAAGGCACAAAAGCTGGGAAAGGGATGATGGGATGCTATTAAATGAGGATGGGTATAATATCATTTGAAGTTGTACTGGGACCACTTACAGGTTAATAATGTGAATCTCTGTAGTATTCTAGACTTCTAAGCTCAAGTTACAGCCTTCTAAACTTGGAGATTTGTCTTTGTCCTTTTACTTGAAGGAAAACTTGGCTAGATATAATACTGTTTGTTCCTATGACCTTTACTTTAGTGATTTGACACTGTTGTTCAGCTGCTTTCTGACATCAATGAACACTGCTCTTGAGAAGTCTGAGGACAACTTATAGTATTTTTAAATAGATACACAAACTATCATTTATCTTTACTCAAGTTATTTAGACTTTAAAAATTATTTTATAAATTTTGCCAGTTCCTTTACAAGTTGTTTTTTTCTCCATCATCTTTTATTGTTTCTTTGTCTTCTATCAATGTGTATATTCTTTATGTCACTGTTTCAAGCATAGCTTGCTTCACCAACTTTTCTTTTTCTCCAATAATACTAGGCAATTTTTAAAAATCTACATAGGTCTTGCAAAAACTTTACTACTTTTATTGTTGTTTTAAGAAAGGACTTTAAAAAATAAGACTCATTGTATTTCCTTGAACTTTGCCTGGACCCAGCTTCTATTCATTTTTAGGAATTGTATCTCATTGCTGACCTTTGAGATCCCAGATTATTTCAAAGCAACTCGCTGTTTCTGTCAGCAATTCTGCCTTGGTCAATCATTCTTGCTTTCAGGGTAGCTTCTCAAAAAATATGTTGAAGACTTCTACATATTTACTTCACCTCTAAACTTTCAAATCTTCCCTGTAGCTCTTTTATGGTCTCCTGTGTGACTTGTCTTAAAAAGTTCTCATACATAGTATCAGTTTTATGGTCCTAAAAGGAAATATATTGCACACTAAAATTAGGAAATTTCATTGCGTATTCTCTACAAACAGGATATTCACAAAGTATAAGGATGGTTCAAAATGCAAGGAATGGTGCAGGAATCCACAGCAAATTATAGCAGAATGGCAAGCCACTCCAGTACTCGTGCCTAGAAAATCCCATGGATGGAAGATCCTCGTAGGCTGCAGTCCATGGGGTCGCTACGAGTCAGACATGACTGAGCGACTTCACTTTCACTTTTCACTTTCACACATTGGAGAAGGAAATGGCAACCCACTCCAGTGTTCTTGCCTGGAGAATCCCAGGGATGGGGGCGCCTGGTGGGCTGCCGTCTATAGGGTCACAAAGAGTCGGACACGACTGAAGTGACTTAGCAGCAGCAGCTCTTGTTCACATAATAGCAAACAAATTCTAAATACCCTAGACGAGAAAGGGTACAGAGAGGAAATGGCTAGCATAACCTGGAAAGAGATATCAATAAATAAAGTTGTATTGACAGCAGTAGTGTCATCCATGTGAGGGACACACACTGATGAAATATCTCTCTTGGACAAAAACACTGAAATAAATCTATTTACATCAATATAATTCCTCCCCTTGATTCCCAAACAGGACTGTGTATTGCCTACATGAACCAAAAGCTAAGATTCTCAGCTTCTAGGGGCAAAGGTAAGATAGAATGATGGCGAGTGAACTCAGAATCACAAATGGAAGATCTGGCAAAGTCCACCACTATGCTTTCTCAGCTTTTCACTCTTGTCCTTCTTACAGGTGAAAGTTTGTGTCTCCTTCGTAAAGTACACACAAAGTACAATCATCTGCAAGTAAAGGTATCATCATGAGTACCATCAATTTGTTGGGGAGAAGCAGGGAGAAAAAAGTACATAATATAAAATATATAGCTGCTGTATTCCTGGGCATCCCAGCTGGGCATAAAGTATAAGTTAGTAAAAATAGACACCTTTATGTGTCTAAGTAATGACAGACACTAATCATACCACACATCACTTGCTCTTTCCTACTTTACAGATAAATTGGTTTTTTGGCCTGGTGAAATAACTCAAAGTGTTATCCCTGCAGAACTTGAGTTATTAATTACATTTTTTTTTTAGTAGAAACAAGTTTTTCATTGACCACGACTATGAGGAAAGAGAGATCTAGGAAGAATCCTTCTTATTTCCAAATAGTCTTCTTGTTGCCTGCTAGGGTATCAACAACAAAAATTGTCCCCAGTCATCAGGATCAATCAACAATGTAGGTTCCCTGTTGATTTGTTATTTAACCTAAACGAGGAATGTCGAATTATGAGGGGCATCTTCCAATTCATTGGAACCATTTTTGAGTTCCCTAATGAAAGCAGACTTCCCCTGGGCACAATGACCTACAAGCACAATTTCTAGAGCATAGAAAACAGGACAAATATTCTTCAAATAGATTATTAGGAACACTGAGAGAAGCCCCTCCTATCTCTGCTATTGATTTGGGGATTTATATTTTTATCTATGGGGAAGACTGTATAATATGTTGATTACTGATTTTAGGCAAATAACTCATTCAATAGGCTGAGATCCCAAGGCAACAGGTTCATATAAGCCTCCAGTTACATAACTGAGCCTTCTGAAGGTCATTACACTGTTCCTCCAAGCCAGTTCAGTTCAGTTCAGTTCAGTCGCTCAGTCGTGTCCGACTCTTTGCGACCCCATGAATCACAGCACTCCAGGCCTCCCTGTCCATCACCAAATCCTGGAGTTCACTCAAACTCATGTCCATCAAGTTGGTGATGCCATCCAGCCATCTCATTCTCTGTCGTCCCCTTCTCCTCCTGCCCCCAGTCCTTCCCAGCATCAAGCCAAGTCCTTCTGATTGATGGAATGCATAATCAGTTCAGTTCAGTCGCTCAGTCCTGTCCGACTCTTTGCGACCCCATGAACCACAGCACGCCAGGCCTCCCTGTCCATCACCAACTCCCGGAGTTCACTCAATAAGACCAGAAAATTACATGCAGACGGTATACTGCCACATTTCCTTTGACATAACTCTCTGACAATCAGTTTTATGTGGCATAAAAGATGATCACCAAAGAATTGATGCTTTTGAACTGTGGTGCTGGAGAAGACTCTTCAGAGTCCCTTGGACTGCAAGGAGATCCAACCAGTCCATTCTAAAGGAGATCAATCCTGGGTGTTCATTGGAAGAACTGATGCCGAAGCTGAAACTCCAATACTTTGGCCACCTCATGAGACGAGTTGACTCACTGGAAAAGACTCTGATGCTTGGAGGGATTGGGGGCGGGAGGAGACCGGGATGACAGAGAATGAGATGGCTGGATGGCATCACTAGCTCGATGGACATGAGTTTGAGTGAACTCCAGGAGTTGGTGATGGACAGGGAGGACTGGCATGCTGTGATTCATGGGGTCGCAAAGAGTCAGACACGACTGAGTGACTGAACTGAACTGAACCATGGGGATGAATGCAATATTCTATAAATCTCTGAGTAATAGTAAAAGGCTGTATGTAAAGAAGGCAATTCTATACTCAAAGTATATCTGGCTCAGTCATGAGAATGATTGTTCCCATGATAGGTTCTAATGTAATTAATCTGCCATGATGATACCAGTTTGTACTCTATGAGAATGGTGATGTGATAAAGGTTTATTTGATGTTTCTACAGAGATAACTTTAATTCATTCAGAATTCAAGAAGTCTATGTTTAAATATATCTTAATCTTTTATCCATCTTTCATTTAGTCTTCCCTTTTTAAGTCTATATCCTAATCAATGACATTTCAATCTACTTACATACTTGAGCTAAGAAGTAGCTTCTAAGCAAACTTAGAAACTTTAAAAATTTAAAATCCTTAGAGGCATCCTTAGCTTGTTCTTGTGCTTTACCCTCCATATTCTTTTAGTAATCAAATTTATAAGAAAGAAAGAAAGTGAAGTCTCAGTCGTGTCCAACTCTTTGCAACCCCATGGACTGTAGCCTACCAGGACTCTCCATCCATGGGATTTTTCAGGCAAGAGCATTGGAGTGGGTTGCCATTTCCTTCTCCAGGGAATCTTCCCAACCCAGAGACTGAACCCGGGTCTCTCGCATTGTAGGCAGACGCTTTACTCTCTGAGCCACCAGGGAAGGCCAAGTTTATAAGTCTATTCAAATTCCCCACAAATATGTTTTTCATCTTCATTCTCTATATCATAGCCTCTCTCAGAGACTTTCCTAATACTCTTTTGCACAGGAATAGTTTCCTCTGTATCTTATCCTTTCCCTCTATACTCTGCCCTCAAATGTATGTTTAAAAATACAAATATATCATTTATTTTCTTTTTAATTAATTCAGTCTTCCTTAGAGGTGATTATGGCATGCAAACCCCAGTAAAATCTGTCCTCATCCTACCTTTCCTTTACTCCTTGTCATCTATTTGTCCTAATTCCATAGATTTACGTTCTAGCTACAATGCACTATAATATTTCATGTTTAAGACTATAAATATAATATATAATATACTCTGGCATTCTGTTCTACCCACTATAATTCTTATTATACTTCAGAACAAATGTAGTCAGCTGTATAGAAATGTAACTTGAAGATAAAGTATAAAAATTGATTTGAAATAATATATTTATTTAATCTGCAAGGGTTAAATAAGGATGAAAATCTTCCACCAAACCAAGAAACCTCAAAAACCTTTCATTTTATTTTTTAACTCTGGAAAAAGAATGTTATAAATGTCATCTTCCCACTTGAATACTTGTTTTCTCTCAGTTAATCAATTATTATTTATCCTTTGAAAGTCGTAATAGTCATACACTCACAAATAAAAAAAAACACACAAAGATTTTAAATAGAGGTATTAACTTTCACAGGAAATGTATGATGTTTATCTTTTTTTTTTTTCAAACAAACCATTTAATGCAACAACAGTTTTTATAGTCTCTGTACCAAGTATAAATTGATCTTTTGGGAGACACAAAACAATGTCAGTTAACAAGGTGTATATGCCCACTATTTATTTTACCACATAGCATACACAACATGACATTTAGTATCTAGTCACCTTATATAAAGGGTTTTGTTTTGTCTGGCCTTGTTTTGCTTTCCATTGATTAGATGGGTATGGAAGCAGAACTTCTCTGTCACTTTAGAGGAAACTGTCTGGACAGAAATGAGTATATCATAAATCAATCCTACCAGGAGAATGAATCACAACCAAAGTCACTATCATGGTATAAAATATGCATAACAGGGATCAAAATGCACCTTCTTCATCACAGAATTTTAGTTTTAAAAATGTGTGCAATAATATGGTAAGGTCTTACATTCATTAATTTAAATCTATAGTAAGTATATAAATGCTAAACCCATATTTCATGAAAGTGGGAAGTACTGAATAAAATAGTTGATTATAGTCATAATTTTTTATAGCATAACATGTACAAGCATGCCTAAACAGAAATTCTGTTAAGTCAGATTTGAATATGCAGGACTGCACGCTCCATTAATAGATCTTACTGATTTTTTAATTTCTATAAATCACTCTGAATTCTGTTTAGTAGCTACTGAACTAATTTTGTACATTATATATATACAGATATATATATATATATAATTATTTATATACAGATATGTAACTTTTCACCGAGATTCCCCATTTGTATTCCTGAATCATTTGATTTCTCTACAAAATCAAAGATAAAAAGAAAACCTGCCATTCCCCCTGTTGTAATTGTAGATATTTAGTGGCTCAGATGGTAAAGAATCTGCCTGCAATGTGAGAGACCTTGGTTCAATCCCTTAAGATCCCCTGGAGAAGGGAATGGCAACCCACCCCAGTATTCATGCCTGGAGAATTTCATGGACAATGGAGCCTGGCCAGCTACAGTCTATGGGGTCACAAAGTCTTTGTGACTTTGTGACTTCATTTTTAACACTTACATTTTAAAAATATCTTATAAATATTGCAAGGAGAAATATTGGCTATGCAAGAGAAATAAAATTGAAATGGCCTAGTAGGGTGTAGTTAAGCTGAAAAGAAGTTTCCATTTCTAAGGCATTATTATTATTCAGTGATTACGGTATTTTGATATACTGAAGAGAAGTAAAGAAAGATCAGAATCCTAAAGAGAACATTTTCATCACTATTTTTGCTATAATCGTTAAGTAATATGTATTTTTGGAGTGCAGTACAATATATTCAAAGGGTTAAGTGAAAAGAGTTGAAAGAATAATAGAGACAGTAAGAAGACTTCCTGCCCATTTTCCTTTGTGTATGCTTTTTTTAAATAAAATACTTGACTTATTCCTTGGCTACTTGTCTTTCAAGGTATGTTCAGCGATCCATTTAGTGCTCAATATTTATTAATGTTAAGAAAAAACTTGTTTATAAATGTTTAAGATGGTTCTTACTGCAATAGAATAGCACTGAGTGACAAGAGTTTTCAATAACTCATGGAGAGGTTGTTCAAATCAAGAAGGATTTTCATATTATGAATGATATTTCTGTGCCTCCTGTTTCTGTTCCTTTTACTTTAAATAATTGGTGCTTTTAATAATTAGTACACTTTTATTATTGATATTATTGTTGCTGACATCATTATAAACAAGTAGACTTGAATTATTTTGAACTAGGTTAAATTTTAAACTTAATGTGAAACTAAGAATGTTTAAAGATATAATTTCAGAATAAAATAAAAAATAGCATAGCATGATGCCTAACTGCCTTGAAATGGCATTTGCTTAAAGTCATTGCCCTTAATAAACTGTTAATATGAAAGCAAACTGGAAAATTAATGCTAGTCTTAAGCTCTTTTTGACAATATGTTCTATCTGTATGTGTGCATAAAAATAAAAATTATACAGACACTTTAGCCAACAATTTTATCTCCATTACTGATGCTTAAGTAAATAAGTTTATAAACAATAGGGCATATGAATAATTTGCTCACTACAAGTCTGTTTTAAACTGTATCAAGATGGTAACTGTGTATATCTGAGAAGAAACAACTTAATAAAGTACAGTAAAAACATTCAATATAATATGTTATATTGTTAATATAAATATTCAGATATGTTTTTATATGAAATATCTGGTTATAATAATCAGTTTACAAAAAGTATTAATTCTAATGTATCTGGTTTATAATAATCAGTTTACAAAAAGAGTATTAATTAGGTCAAAAAACATTTACTGGGTAAAATTAAGTCAGTAACAATAAAGATATAGTACATAGCAGTATAATTAAGTTAGTAAGAATGAAGACCAAGGGAATATTTCATGCAAAGATGGGCACAATAAAAGACAGAAATGGTATGGGCCTAACAGAAGCAGAAGATATTAAGAAGAGGTGGCAAGAAGACACAGAAGAATTATACAAAAAAGATCTTCATGACCCAGAAAATCACGATGGTATGATCACTCTCCTAGAGCCAGACATCCTGGAGTGCGAAGTCATGTGGGCCTTAGGAAGCACCACTATGTACAAAGCTAGGGGAGGTAATGGAATTTCACTTGAGCTATTTCAAATCCTAAAAGATGATGCTGTGAAAGTGTTGCACTCAATATGACAGCAAATTTGAAAAACTCAACAGTGGCCACAGGATTGGAAAAGGTCAGTTTTCATTCCAATCCCAAAGAAAGGCAATGCCAAAAATTGCTCAAACTACAGCAAAATTGCACTTATCTCACACACAAGTAAAGTAATGCTCAAAATTCTTCAAGCCAGCTTCAACAGTACGTGTGCCATGAGCTTCCAGATGTTCAAGCTGGATTTAGAAAAGGCAGAGGCACCAGAAATCAAATTGCCAACATACGTTCGATCATCAAAAAAAGCAAGAAAGTTCTAGAAAAACATCCATTTCTGCTTTATTGACTATGCCAAAGCCTTCGACTGTGTGGATCACAACAAACTGTGGAAAATTCTTAAAGAGATGGGAATAACAGACCCACCTGACCAGCCTCTTGATAAATCTGTATGCACTCAGAAAGCAACAGTTAGAACTGGACATGGAACAACAGACTTGTTCCAAATAGGGAAAGGAGCACACCAAGGCTGTATATTGTCACCCTGCTTATTTAACTTATATGCAGAGTACATCATGCAAAATGCTGGTCTGGATGAAGCACAAGCTGGAATCAAGATTGCCGGGAGAAATACCAATAACCTCAGATATGCAGATGACACCACCCTTATGGCAGAAAGTGAAGGAGAACTAAAGAGCCTCTTGATGAAAGTGAAAGAGGAGAGTGATAAATTTGGTTTATAACTCAACATTCAGAAAACAAAGATCATGCATATGGTCCCATCACTTCATGTGGAATAGATGGGGAAATAGTGGAAACAGTGACAGACTTTATTTTTGGGGGTTGCAAAATCATTGCAGATGATGACTGCAGCCTTGAAATTAAAAGACACTTACTCCTTGGAAGAAAAGTTATGACCAACGTAGACAGCATATTCAAAAGCAGAGACATTACTTTGCCAACAAAGGTCCATCTAGTTAAAGCTGTGTTTTTTCCAGTAGTCATGTATAGATGTGAGAGTTGGACTATAAAGAAAGCTGAGCACTGAAGCATTGACGCTTTTGAACTATGGTGCTGGAGAAGACTCCTGAGAGTCCCTTGGACTGCAAGGAGATCCAACTAGTCTATCCTAAAGGAAAATAGTACTGAATATTCATTGGAAGGACTTATATTGAAGCTGAAACTCAAATGCTTTTGCCATCTGATGGGAAGAACTGAATAATTTGAGAAGACACTGATGCTGGGAAAGATTGAAGGCAGAAGGAGAAGAGGACAACAGAGGATGAGATGGTTGGTTGGCATTACTGACTCAATGAACATGAATCTGAGTAAACTTTAGGAGTTGGTGATGGAGAGGGTGGCCTGGCATGCTGCAGTCCATGGCATCACAAAGAGTCGGACACGATAAGTGACTGAACTGAAGAATGAAGACACTAAAATAAGTTAAATTAAGTGCATTTATTAAAGAGAATAACATAGTTTAATATTACCTCAAGGATTTGGGAAGTCATAAAAAGTTAAAAGTCAAGATGAAATGTACAGAGTAAGAAGGATTTAGATCAGTAAAAGTTGGCATGCTGCAAGGAGACCATTTCAAGCACACCCACTATCTGTCTTAAGGTTGGATCACTGAGAAGAGTTTGTCTGGAGTGCTGTCCAGCTTAATGAAGAGAAAGCCATGTCTTGAGATGCTAAAGAAGACCATAGAGTTAGGCAGCTTACGTCAGGTTATTTTAAGAATGTAGGATTTGACCGGAAGTATAATGTCATGGCAATTAAAAGTTATCGATCTGCTGAGGGACATTATCTTATTTTCCTTTTTCAAAAGAGCTTTTGGGTGGAAGAGTGATGAATGAGTTAGAGTGGGACAAGAGTAAATATAGGGAGCCTAGTTTTGAGAGTATTCCATAAAGGCTAGTGATAAAATTGCCTTAGGTAAAACAAGGTAGCAACAATGAACAAAACACTTAGTAGATACATGTGGTAAGACATAGAAGTTGAATTTGAGAGGTGAGAAAAGTTTCAAAAAATAATATTTCACAGAAGTAAAATCGAGCATCATGTCTAAATGTATAATTCATGAAAAATAATTCTGAACAGGTGTATATGTTAATAGACCAATCACTGGTAGGTATGATAACAATTAACTTTGGTTTTATTCTTTAGGCTTGTACTTACTTTGTTTTTCAAATAGCATATGATTTCTCTAATCAAGATAATCAATGTTGTTAAAGCAAGCAACACAAACTGCCCCATACTCCAGGTCTTAATTTCTTTGTTGATGAATTCTAGCTAGGGTGCATGTGTTTTTAAGACTTTCCCTTAACTCCAGTTAGACTGTCTCAGTTTTCTCCACTCAGTCTGTAGAGTTGAGAATCGGTTAGAGTGGGACCATGGTGTATATATGTGAAGAACAACAACATAGTGTCTATAATTAAGAGAAAAGAATATAGATTGATCTTGGCATTCTTGACTCCAGGCTTTTGAGAATATGGATCTTATTAATTTAGTATTTTTATCCTTAAGATATATTATGACTTTGCAATCATGTTTTCAATAAGACTAATTAAACCATTACTTGTTTTCAAGCAACATGACAAGCAACATGTTTTCAATAAGACTAATTAAACCATTACCTGTTTTGTTGTCGATTCTCCCCTTTTAAAGTTTTCTCAATATCTTACCCTAATTTTACTAGACTTGAACTAGCATAACTGTTTTCCTTAATCTTTTATATGAACAGTTATCATAATTCTTCCTATTATTACTGAGAACATAGTTCTCCCTGATATTTCAAGCCAACCTTGGAATTCTCCTTGCTAACTTGATTCATAATTTTCCATCAGTTCACTTCACACCTGGGCCATGCATCACTTACTTTTGAAATGACAAATTGCATGCTAGAAGCTGTTGTCTGAGATTGACAAAAGGAACTTTTTCAACCATAAAACTATATTTAGTTCAAAGACTAACTCTGTAAATAAAAAGTGGACTTTTTTTTTTCACTATGTAACTTTAAAATAATACAGAATTTTTAGATTCTGGAAATGTTTTAAGAATCTATCTGGAAACATAAATATTATGGCAAACTTAACTACTTTCAAAATTAATCTCAAGATTATGGAACCAAAAGTTTAAAAAATGGGAATTTACATGTTTTAAACAAAAATTCTAAAATAGCTGATGTTAATTTCCATGATTAGAGGCAGAATTCTATCCCTTTAATAAGATACATATATATACATATATATATATAAAACATTAAAATCTATGTACACATTGCTCACTCAAGAGTGGGAAAACGTTTAGAACCAAAATAGCAGAAATATTTATAAAACAGAACCAAAACCCAAAAGCTGTAAGATTTTTTTTAATAAAGGGAAACTGGATTTATAAGTAAATTATAGGTAAAATCAATATATAAGTCAAGTAAAGATGCCACAAATATTCTAGTAAGAAATTAAATTAAATAGGTAGAGTAATGAATATAGGAAATTTTCTTATTATTACAACAGAACATTGGGTCTATATGTCTCAGGGAAGAATATTTTTAATTTGATATTTAATAAGAAAATAGTTGTAAGATTTCTTATTAAATCAGACAAAGGCTAAGTATGCTATTTGCTAGAAATTTAAAACAAAATACTCACACATTTACCTTTTCAATCTCAAAATCAGTCTCAACTAACTAAAGGTTATATCAGTTTAAATAAATAAAAATAAACTTTCATAAATTGAAGGAAACATTCGGTTTGTGTGTTTGATTTTCGGTAAGAGGAAACTTATGAACTCTCCTGGTGACTCAGCAGTAAAGAATCCACTTACCAATGCAGAAGACTCAGCTTGTATATCCCTGAGTCCAGAAAATCCCGTGGAGAAGCAAATGGCAACCCACTCCAGTATTCTTACCTGGGAAATCCTATGAAGAGGAGCTTGGTGGGCTACAGTTCATGGGGTCACAAAGAGTCAGACATGACTTACCAACTAAACAGCAACAACAAAAGAAAACTTGCTCAGGTAAGACTTTAAATATGTCAAAGACAGCTTTAAAATTTTTTAGCCAAGAGAAGGTTAGACACAATCCAATAATAATTCAAAATATATTCAATAGAGAATATCCATCATTTATTGTTCTCTCTTATCACAAATTTATATTTACATTTATCATTATTCAAGGTAGAAGAAAGACAAAAATAAAATAATATTGGATATAAGAAGTGAAGAATGCAACATCTAAAAAGGAAATAAATTTTAATTTGATATACAGGGAACTTATATTTATTATGTGGGGAAACAGATTTTTCCAGATTATCTCTAGATTTCTTTTAAAAATATGAAATTATAAATTCAATTTAGAAAAAAAATAGTTGTACACAAAAAAGTTGCATCAATGGTGAGTCATAATATCAACAAAAATACTGTTATCTAGTGATAACTTGCTGTTATCTAAGTAAGTGTTAATTGTTAAAAATACTATTTAAAATAAAATCTCAAAATTAAATTTCAAGTATTTTCAATATGCAAAATGAAGTAAGGAAAGTCAAAGATACAAAAAGACATTGATATTAGCATATTAACTCCAGACATTAGAAAAACAATGGTATTAAACAACAAATATAATAATTTGAGATAAGATTAAATTATTTATTTTAAAGAAAAAAGGCAAACAGACTGATTAACTCAATGAATGGAAGAAAGGGGAAAAAAGAAGTATAAATGTCTATACTAGGAAAGAAGAAAAATCTCAAACCAAATGCTTTATCTTCTATCTTCAGATACCAGAAAAGGAAGAGCAAAATAAACTCAAAACAAGCAGAAAACAGATAGTAATAAAACTTTTAGAATAAGAATGGATCAAATTTTATAAAACCATAATATAGAAATAGAAAAAAATCAATGCAACCAAAGTTGTTTTATTTTTAAAGGTCAACAAATTTGATTAACCTTTCATCTTAACATGTTAATACTTTTCTCTAACAGCTGGATAACAGAGAAACTGAATAGCTCTTATTTTGTTAAGAAAAAAAAATTCTGTGTGTATTTGCTTAATGTTGAATGATCAGAAAACGTTCAGAAATGTAGTTAGTCTGTGTAGTCTAAAGCATCCAGACTATCAGAGGAATGAAAAGACTTTAAAGGAAAATTTATACCAACAATAGATATTAGGAGATAATAAAATAAAATTCAATAAATAAAAAAATTTAAACAGTTAAAAGAGAACTCAAATATTGTCAATAATCACAATATATGTAAGCATATTAAAATGACCTATTAAGACAAGATGTCATCAAATAATCAAGTGATCTCTAAGCAATAGTGTAGCTGAGAGCCATGTGAGGATGGTCTGCAAACCAAGAAATGGTCCTCAACAGACTTGAGATCTGCCATCACCTTGAACTTGGACAGATTTCCAAACCTCCAGAACTATGAGAAATAAATGCCATTGGTTAAGCCACCCAGTCTACGGTAATTTTGTTATTGCAGCCTGAACTAAGATACCAAGTAAATACCAAAATTTTAAAAATCTTGGGTGGCAATAATACCAAGACAATCTATGACCAAAAGCTTCACTAGAGTTTATAGTAACTCTGTGTTGATAAAATGAAAAATTCTAGTTAGAAAATGTAGCAGTCATTAACTGTAATAAAGCTAGTAATAAAACCCTGAAACATAACTAAAAAATGACAAAACTCATAGACTGTATTGTCAAATTCACAAATACAATGGATGCTGTGAAACATCTCTAAGAAATCTATAGGACAAAGGAACAAAAAATGCATTAGTTATAGCAAACATAAGCTTTGAGTGATGTTAAACAATTATATTTTTGTCCCAAATATTTACTACCTCTTCTTGTAGGAGGTGAATTCTTCCACATCCACTGACATCTAATTTAGCCGTGTGACTTGCTTTATTCAAAGAATTGTGAGTCAAGTACAATACATAATATCCAAGTATGAAATTTAAGAGCATTCATATGGTTCCAATATTGCTATTTTCTCTCTGTCACAGTAGTGGCAATGGAATGTCTCAGAATTTCCTTCTGTAGTCTGGCTACTAAAACAAAGATACTTGGAGCAGAGAAATATTTGACCTGAATAGGGCTTCCCTGGTGGATCAGAGGTTAACGTGTCTGCCTGTAAGGTGGGAGACCCGGGTTCGATCCCTGGGTCAGGAAGATCTCCTGGAGAAGGAAATGGTAACCCACTCCAGTATTCTTGCCTGGAGAATCCCATGGATGGAGAAGCCTGGTAGGCTACAGTACATGGGGTTGCACAGAGTCGGACATGACTGAACGACTGAACAGAACAGATATGACTATACATATAATAAAAGTTTCTGTGGCAGTAAACTACTAAGATTTTTTGTTTGTTCCCACTACAGATTGTATCACAGACTGACAAACAGAAGTAGAATCCAGAACTCTCCTAGCAAGGCAAAATATACATTAATTACAAGTATACATAGAAAGTTTTCTAAGGTGACGGTATTAAGTACATAATAATATGCATTTTAAGTAATTTATTAGAAAGCTATGTTATCACAAACACTTCACTTGTTAAATAATAAATCCCAATGGAAATTACACCCTATTTAGAGCTAAATAACAGCACTAGTATATTTTGAAAGTCATGGGATAGAGTCAAATAAGTTTTAATCAATTTTAAAAAAACAAGACCAAATTAAAATAAATAAATTTAATTAAAAAAAGAAAGACAAAAGATGCATTTCTCATTTATATTACAATCCAGTTTCATGTTCTCTGGAAAATGAGTCAGGAATCCCAGTTACTCTTTTTTTTGCAAATCTAATGCATTTTGCTTCCCAGAGCCTAGTGGGTCTGAGAGGGTTGAGGAAGAGTAGACATACATTGGCATGATTATGATTTATTTCTACATTGGTTTTTTGCTAAAAGATTTCCAAGGATAATTTTGAATTAAAATCTGATTTCCTGGAGAAACTCTGGCTTTACATCCTGACTCTTCCAAAATAAGTCCACAGTATTTAAAAAGAATAACAACTCTATTCAATTATGACAACTGCAGTCATTATATTTCGTTGTAATGAATATTTGCTAAACAACTTGTAGAGTAAGTGCTATAATTCTGCTCAGAACTTCAAGTTACTAAAGGAAAAATAAAGCATACTTTATTTCATTCTATTACCTTTGTTTGTTTCACATGAGTCCATATTTCTGGTAAAAATTTTAGGCTTATGTAATATGGAGTAGCCATCATGGTCAACAAAAGAGTCCGAAATGCAGTACTTGGATGCAATCTTAAAAATGACAGGATGATTTCTGTTCATTTCCAAGGCAAACCATTCAATATTACAGTAATCCAGGCCTATGCCCCAACCAGTAATGCTGAAGAAGCCGAAGTTAATCGGTTTTATGAAGACCTACAAGACCTTTTAGAACTAACACCCAAAAAAGATGTCCTTTTCATTCTAGGGGACTGGAATGCAAAAGTAGGAAGTCAAGAAACACCTGGAGTAATTGGCAAATTTGGCCTTGGAGCACGGAATGAAGCAGGGCAAAGGCTAATAGAGTTTTGTCAAGAGAATGCACTGGTCATAGCAAACACCGTCTTCCAACAACACAAGAGAAGACTCTACACATGGACATCACCAGATGGTCAACACCGAAATCAGATTGATTATATTCTTTGCAACCAAAGATGGAGAAGATGTATATAGTTAGCGAAAACAAGACCAGGAGCTGACTGTGGCTCAGATCATGAACTCCTTATTGGGAAATTCAGACTTAAATTGAAGAAAGTAGGGAAAACCACTAGACCATTCAGATATGACCTAAATCAAATCCCTTATGATTATACAGTGGAAGTGAGAAATAGATTTAAGGGACTAGATCTGATTGATAGAGTGCCTGATGAACTCTGGACGGAGATACGTGACATTGTACAGGAGCCAGGGACCAAGACCATCCCCATGGAAAAGAAATGCAAAAGAGCGAAATGGCTGTCTGAGGAGGCCTTACAAATAGCTGTGAAAAGAAGAGAGGCGAAAAGCAAAGAAGAAAAGGAAAGATATAAGCATCTGACTGCAGAGCTCCAAAGAATAGCAAGGAGAAAAGAAAGACTTCCTCAGTGATCAATGCAAAGAAATAGAGGAAAACAATAGAATAGGAAAAACAAGAGACCTCTTCAAGAAAATTAGATTCCAAGGGAACATTTCATGCAAAGATGGGCTCGATAAAGGACAGAAATGGTATGGACCTAACAGAAGCAGAAGATACTAAGAAGAGGTGGCAGGAATACACAGAAGAACTGTATAAAAAAGATCTTCACGACCAAGATAGTCACGATAATGTGATCACTGACCCAGAGCCAGACATCTTGGAATGTGAAGTCAAGTGGGCCTTAGAAAGCATCACTACTAACAAAGCTAGTGGAGGTGATGGAATTCCAGTTGAGCTATTTCAAGTCTTGAAAGATGATGCTGTGAAAGTGCTGCACTCAATATGCCAGCAGATTTGGAAAACTCAGCGCTGGCCACAGGACTGGAAGAGGTCAGTCTTCATTCCAATCCCAAAGAAAGGCAATGCCAAAGAATGCTCTAACTACCGCACAATTGCACTCATCTCACACGCTAGTAAAGTCATGCTCAAAATTCTCCAAGCCAGGCTTCAGCAGTATGTAAACCGTGAACTCTCAGATGTTCAAGCAGGTTTTAGAAAAGGCAGAGGCAACAGAGATCAAGTTGCCAACATCCGCTGGATCATGGAGAAAGCAAGAGAGTTTCAGAAAAACATCTATTTCTGCTTCATTGACTATGCCAAAGCCTTTGACTGTGTGGATCACAATAAACTGTGGAACATTCTGAAAGTGATGGGAATCCCAGACCACCTGACCTGCCTCTTGAGAAACCTGTATGCAGGTCAGGAAGCAACTGTTAGAACTGGACATGGAATAACAGACTGGTTCCAAATAGGAAAAGGTGTACGTCAAGGTTGTATATTGTCACCTTGCTTATTTAACTTATATGCAGAGTACATCATGAGGAACACTGGGCTGGAAGAAGCACAAGCTGGAATCAAGATTGCTGGGAGAAATATCAATAACCTCAGATATGCAGATGACACTACCCTTATGGCAGAAAGTGAAGAGGAACTCAAAAGCCTCTTGATGAAAGTGAAAGAGGAGAGTGAAAAGGTTGGCTTGAAGCTCAACATTCAGAAAACAAAGATCATGGCATCTGGTCCCATCACTTCATGGGAAATAGATGGAAAAACAGTGGAAACAGTGTCAGACTTTGTTTTTTTGGGCTCCAAAATCACTGCAGATGCTGATTGCAGCCATGAAATTAAAAGACGCTTGTTCCTTGGAAGGAAAGTTATGACCAACCTTGATAGTATATTAAAAAGCAGAGACATTACTTTGCCAACCAAGGTCCCTCTAGTCAAGGCAATGGTTTTTCCCGTGGTCATGTATGGATGTGAGAGTTGGACTGTGAAGAAGGCTGATCGCCGAAGAATCGATGCTTTTGAACTTTGGTGTTGGAGAATACTCTTGACAGTCCCTTATACTGCAAGGAGATCCAACCAGTCCATTCTTAAGGAGATCAATCCTGGATGTTCACTGGAGGGACTGTTGCTAAAGCTGAAACTGCAATACTTTGGCCACCTCATGCGACGAGTTGACTCACTGGAAAAGACTCTGATGCTGGGAAGGGTTGGGGGCAGGAGGAGAAGGGGACGATGGAGAATGAGACGGCTGGATGGCATCACCGACTCTTGGACATGAGTTTGAGTGTACTCCGGAAGTTGGTGATGGACAGGGAGGCCTGGCGTGCTGTGATTCATGGGGTCACGGAGAGTCTGACACGACTGAGCGACTGAACTGAACTGACTGACTGAATATTATTATCTGTTATTTTGTATTCCAGTGTCCTTAATATTGAGTTCATTCATTGCCTAAACCATTTTTCATGTGTTTATATTTCACTTTTATATATGCTTGTATACTCTGAAGAAAAATTAAACAACATTTTGCCTGGTGATTCAGTGGTAAAGAATCTACCTGCAAATGCAGGAGACATGGGTTCAATCCCTGGGTGGAGAAGATCTCCTGGAGAAGGAAATGACAACCAACTTCAGTATTCTTGCCTGGGATATCCCATGGACAGAGAAGCCTGGAGGGCTATCGTCCATGGGGTCACGAAAGACGTGACCATGAAAGCAACTAAACAACCATCAACAAATAGCTCTGCTAATATTCATTTCTGTAGTATGTGCAGTTTTTAAAATAAGGTTCACCTTGGCTCTTCACCATTATCCATATTCTTTTATGAAATTGACCAGTGATATATTTTCTAGCTTTTATGGTATTTTATCAATATTGATTATACTCTATGCATGCATGCATGCTAAGTCGCTTCAGTTGTATCCTGCTCTGTGTGACCCTATGCACTGTAGCCTGACAGGTCCTCTGTCCATGGGATTCTCTAGGCAAGAATACTGGAGTAGGTTTCCATGACCTCCTCCAGGGGATCTTCCTCACCCAGGGACTGAACCTGAAACTTTTATACCTCCTGAACTGGCAGGCAGGTTTATTACCACTAGCACCACCTGGGAAGCCCAACTATACTCTATAACTATTAATTTTAATACTTTTAAATGTATGCAGTTTTGCCAGAAGATGAATGATTGATAAAATTACTTGAACTCAACATTTTAGAGAAAAATAACACTTCAGTTTATTTGTTTGCCTTTGTTTTGCTTAAAACAATTAGAATATGTTTTTACAAGACTTTTAAGTTTCAGGTGAAGGCAAATAGTCAATAAGTCTTTAATTATATTAATGCTTAAATGATATATAATAGCTAATAAAATATATTATTAATATAAATATGTATTTGCATTTTAGATTTCCTTCACAATTATGTGATGGTAACTCTGCCAAGCATTGAATTTAGAAATTTTATAAAATGAATACTTTATTAAAATTTCACGTGAGATAATTCCAGCAGCATCTTGAAGTTACAAGTCTTAAAATATCACCATTCAACCACTTTTCAGTTGTTTCCGTTACCAGAGAATAGCTGAGGGGTTTTACAAGGGAACAAAGAAAAACTACAGGAAATTACAAGAGTCTGAAGCCCAGGATTTTTCTAGTGTTGATTTGTATAGTATGGAATCTAAATTCTGAGGCAGGTCTCGCAGCGCCTCATTTGATAACAAACCAGTCATTGCTTCAGTTATTTTCATTGTTTGCCCCTAGGTCTATTAAAATGCACTTTGCCAAAATATAGTACTCTTTTCTAGTTCTTTCTAGCAGAGACATATTTTAAAAGTCTGCATAGGATAACACACTTTGGAATCTCACCATTATATGTAGACACTAAAAATAAAGCTGCAATCAATTTGCCAATAAAATTAATTCCGGAAAAATAAACTGGGAGAAAATTTGATATGTCTTTATCTTATTCTTTCTTATTTCAATTCTTCAGAATGAAATTCTAAGAATCAATGCCTTATTAATAGGATTAAAAAAAAAATCTCTCTGGGTTTATTTACTTTGAGTAACCAGTTTTGTTACCTCTGAATAAAATACAGGGCTCTAAGTTTCAATAATGCTTCAGACATAGAATGATAGTAATGGTGTAACCTGGAGATATTCGAAGGTTATTTTTGTTGATTCTACTTGAAGATAGGCCCATTACTTTTGGCATGCATTTCAACATTCTACCATTGTCCTACAATTTTCTGGCATTCATTTGTCACACTGACAGAAACCAGTTTAAAATTTAAATCCATATCCCTCCTGAATCTCCTAAAAGAGTTTGTAGGCCAAGCCTGTGCAATGACTGATGATGCTCCTGTCAGGTGCCAGCAGATCCAGCAGAATTGCTCAACAAGTTTCTTAACAAGATAAACAATAAGGCAGATTACAGAAAAACAAATGACCTATCGTAAGGTTACTTCCATGGCGTTCTTCATATGTGCTCCCTAAAACCTTTTCTACAAATAAAACATTTCAAAAATAGGAAGTATCCTACAAATATATTGATAATTAATTCTCTGTGAGCTCATTCAGCTTATTTATTTGTAATGAAAGGGCATATGATTGAAACAAAAGGTAGAAAATTCCTACAAAATACACTTTAATTTAATTCAACCACTTTTCTACCTCAAAGATATAGATTGGTAGGATTTGATTCCACTATGAATGTATTCATCATTATGATTCAGCTTTCACTGTTTGCAAATTTCCAGCATCCAAGGTACTGCTCAGGAAAGCATGCTTCCCTTAAATTAATGGGACTTAAAATTTGAGCCAGGGAGAATTAGTGTTACTTCTCAAGCCATGGTAAAATATGTATTCTAAGAAACTTTTTATCCAACTGCATATTTAAACCTACAAGTCACAAAAAGTGTACTATTAAAAGATACAGCTATATTAATGATTTTTTCAAGACACATGAAGTTCTTGTGTTCACTCCTTTCTTCTACGGCAGAATAAACGTACTCCCAGGCTAAATCAAATATGGTCTATAGTTTTAAAATATGATGACATGTTGCTTTTACCTGTTTAACAATTGTAGTAACGTCTATGAAAAATTAAACTTACTACATACTACATATGTGTCCATTTCTGTTACATTTGTCTGTTCAACAAAGTATAGCCACTAAACAAGAAATTAGGGGCTTGCTTTCCTAGGCACTGTTACCAGCTTCTGATATGACATGTACTGTGTATCATATCTTACAACACAATATTCCAAGAGAGTTCAAATGATAGGCTTATGCATTAACATGAGCTTAATTTCTTTGTTTTTTATAAAATAAATTACAAAATTAGATTAGTTCAAGGTTCAGGATATTTTGCTGTAATATTAGCTGTATAATCTTAGATATTTAAAAAACTTTTTAAAAGTTTCAATCCCTATAATTCACATGAAATATCACCAAAAGGACGTAAATGCTCTAAAGAGTCTGTGTTGACAGATTATGACCCATGTGCTACAGAAAAAAAGAACAGCAAATGATTACTGAAAGCATTTTTGGGAATAACACTTAAGAGAAATAACTGGTCATTAAGTGATATTAGGGCTTCCCTGGTGGCTCAGAGGTTAACGTGTCTGCCTCCAATGCGGGAGACCTGGGTTCGATCCCTGGGTCGGGAAGATCCCCTGGAGAAGGAAATGGTAACCCACTCCAGTATTCTTGCCAGGAGAATCCCATGATGGAGAAGCCTGGTAGGCTACAGTCCACAGGGTCGCAAAGAGTCGGACACGACTGAGTGACTGAACAGAACAGAACAG
Organism: Moschus berezovskii; assembly: GCF_049115385.1. Taxonomy (NCBI): domain Eukaryota; kingdom Metazoa; phylum Chordata; class Mammalia; order Artiodactyla; family Moschidae; genus Moschus; species Moschus berezovskii. Next base: position 54,429,909 of record NC_142461.1, read on the forward strand.
AAGTGATATTAGAAGCACGTTTTCTATCCATGCATAAAATGCATTAAAACTGCACAGGAAAAGAGACCTGATTAGAAGTGCAATTGTATTGATTCACTTGACTTGAATACACAACTAACTCACAAAGGTAGCAAATACTCATGTATAATATCCCTAAGAGAATGAGGTTGAACTGTGTGGAATTGAGTTTTTAAGACAGAAAGAGATATTCTCTGGAACGCACACTCAAAACATATTGCAAAGATTTCAAAGAACAAATGATTGTGAAGTTTTGATGTCATCTATGACAGTTAATGTTTCTGAAAATAATGACACATCTAGAAATGCATCAAGACTTTATAAAAAAAAGTGTATTTGTCTATAAGACAAAGTTATCACCAAAAAAATAGCATCATCATGTGAGTAAGACCAGGGATAAACTTGTTGTTCAAATGCAAAAAATATAACGATAATTGTGTTTGCCATACCCATGAAAAATGCAGCTCAGTGTTCTGGTAGTGACACCCTAGAGTCTTGTAGCTTTCAACTTGATCCTTCTATCAGTGCAGACATATTTCCTAATGAGCTTTCTATTCCTACCTAACCTAACATTATCTTTGATTTTAATTATACATAAAGATTAAAAAAAAAAAAACTCACCACTTCAGTACAGTTCAGTTCAGCTGCTCAGTCGTGTCCAACCCTTTGCAACCCAATGGACTACACCAGGCTTCCCTGTTCATTACTAACTCCCAGGGTCCACTCAAATTCACATCCATTGTCAGTGATGCCATCCAACCATCTCATCCTCTGTTGTCCCCTTCTCCTCCTGCCTTCAATCTTTCCCAGCATTAGGGTCTTTTCAAAAGAGAAAACTCTTCACACAGGTGGCCAAAGTATTGGAGTTTCAGCTTCAACATCAGTCTTTCTAATGAACACTCAGGACTGATCTCCTTTAGGATGGACTGGTTGGATCTCCTCACAGTCCAAAGGACTCTCAAGAGTCTTCTCCAACACCATAATTCAAAAGCATCAAATCTTTGGTGCTCAGAGTTCTTTATAGTCCAACTCTCACATCCATACAAGACTACTGGAAAAACCATAACCTTGACTAGACAGACACTTGTTGGCAAAGTAATGCCTCTGCTTTTTAATAAGCTGTCTAGGTTGGTCATAACTTTCTTTCCAAGGAGTAATTGTCTTTTAATTTCATGGCTTCAGTCACCATCTGCAGTGATTTTGGAACCCAAAAAAATAGTCAGCCACTGTTTCCCCATCTATTTGCCATGAAGTGATGGGAACAGATTCCATGATCTTTGTTTTCTCAACTCATGTACATTGAGTTTTAATCAAATTTTCACTCTCCTCTTTCATTTTCATCAAGAGGCTCTTTAGTTCTCTTTCACTTTCTGCCATAAGGGTGGTGTCATCTGCATATCTGAGGTTATTGATATTTCTCCTGGCAATCTTGATTCCAACTTGTGCTTCCTCAAGCCCAGCATTTCTCATGATGTACTCTGCATATAAGTTAAATAAGTACGGTAACAATATACACCCTTGAAGTACTTCTTTGCAACTTGGAACCACTCTGTTGTTCCATGTCCAGTTCTAACTGTTGATTCCTCACTTACATACAGATTTCTCAAGGGGCAGGTCGGGTCGTCTGGTATTCCCATTTCCTGAAGAATGTTCCAGTTTATTGTGATCCCCACAGTCAGGCTTTGTCATAGTCACTAAAACAGAAATAGATGTTTTTCTGGAACTCTCTTGCTTTTTTGATTATCCAGAAGATGTTGGCAATTTGATCTCTGGTTCCTCTGCTTTTTATAAAACCAGCTTAAACATCTGGAAATTCATGGTTCACGTATTGTTGATGGCTAGCTTGGAGAATTTTGAGCATGTGAGGTGACTGCAATTGTGCAGTAGTTTGAGCATTCTTTGATTGCCTTTCTTTGGGATTGGGATGAAAACTGACTTTTTCCAGTCCTGTGGCCACTGCTGAATTTTCTAAATTTGCTGGCATATCGAGTGCAGCACTTTCACAGCATCATCTTTTAGAATTTGAAATAGCTTAACTGGAATTCCATCACCTCCACTAGCTTTGTTAGTAGTGATGCTTCCTAAGGCCCATTTGACTTCACATTCCAGGATGTCTGGCTCTAGGTGAGTGATCACACCATCTGATTAACTTGGTTATGAAGATCTTTTTGTACAGTTCTGTGTATTCTTGCCACCTCTTCTTAATATCTTCTGCTTCTGTTAGGTCCATACCATTTCTGTCCTTTATTGAGCCCATCTTTGCATAAAATGTTCCCTTGGTTCCAGTTTTCTTGAAGAGATCTCTTCGCATTTTATTGTTTACCTAAATTTCTTTGCACTGATCACTGAGGAAGGCTTTCTTATCTCTCCTTGATATTCTTTGGAACTCTGCATTCAAATGGGCTTATCTTTCCTTTTCTCCTTTGCCTTTCACGCCTCTTCTTTTTGTAGCTGTTTGTAAGGCTTCCTCAGCCAACCATTTTCCTTTTTTTGCATTTCTGTTTCTTGGGGATGGTCTTGATCCCTGTCTCCTGTACAATGTCATGAACCTACATCCATAGTTCATCAGGCACTCTATCAGGTCTAGTCCCTTAAATCTATTTCTCACACCCACTGTATAATCATAAGGGATTTTATTTAGGTCATACCTGAATGGTCTAGTGGTTTTCCCCACTTTCTTCAATTTCAGTCTGAATTTGGCAATAAGGAGTTCATGATCTGAGCCACAGTCAGTTCCCAGTCTTGTTTTTGCTGACTGTATAGAGCTTCTCCTTTGGCTGCAAAGAATATAATCAATCTGTTTTTGGTGTTGACCATCTGATGATGTCCATGTGTAGAGTCTTCTCTTGTGTTGTTGGAAGAGGGTGTTTGCTATGACCAGTGCGTTCTCTTGGCAAAACTCTATTAGCCTTTGTCCTGCTTCATTCTAAGGCCAAATTTGCCTGTTACTCCAGGTATCTCTTGAATTCCTCCTTTTGCATTCCAGTCCCCTATCATGAAAAGGACATCATTTTTTGGGTGTTAGTTCTAAAAGGTCTTGTAGGTCTTCACAGAACCATTCAACTTCAGCTTCTTCAGCATTACTGGTCAGGACATTGACTTGGATTACTGTGATATGAATGATTTGCCTTGGAAATGAACAGAGATCATTCTTTCATTTTTGAGACTGCATCCAAGTACTGCATTTTGGACTCTTTTGTTGACTATGATAACTACTTCATTTCTTCTAAGTATTCTTACCCACAGTAGTAGATATGATAGCCATCTGAATTAAATTCACCCATTCCAGTCCATTTTAGTTTGCTGATTCCTAGAATGTCGATGTTCACTCTTGCCATAGTTTGTTTGAACACTTCCAATTCGCCTTGATTCATGAACCTAACATTCTAGGTTCCTGTATAATATTGCTCTTTACAGCATTGGACCTATCTTCCATCACCAGTCACATCCACAACTGGGTTTTTTATGCTTTGGCTCTGTTCCGTCATTCTTTCTGGAGTTATTTCTCCACTGATCTCCAGTAGCATATTGGGCACCTACCAACCTGGGTACTTCATCTTTCAGTGTCCTATCTTTTTGCCTTTTCATACTGTTCATGGTGTTCTCAAGGTAAGAATACTGAAGTGGTTTGCCATTGCCTTCTCCAGTGGACCACGTTTTGTTAGAATTCTTCACCATGACCCATCCATCTTGGGAGGCCCTACGTGGCAATAGCTCATAGTTTCATTGAGTTAGACAATAAAATTCACCACTTAGGTAATGGGAATTTCAATTTTCATTGTATCCACACTTCCAAACTGTGTCATATACTCTTCCCTTCCACTATCTCCTGCTTTATTGTTGTTCAGTCATTCAGTTTTGTCTGACTCTTTGCAACCCCAGGGACTGCAGCATGCCAGGCTTCCCTGTCCTTCACTATCTCATGTCTATTGAGCCGGTGATGACATGCAACCATCTTGTTCTCTGTGTCCCCCTCTCTTCCTGCCTTCAGTTTTTCTTAATCTGTCTTCAATCTGTCTCACGCTTGAAACACCTCCTTTTTATTACCTTCATTGCTACTTTGACTCAAGAATATATCTTATTATACCTGGATTATTGTAATATTCTCTACTGTATTTTACCTGTTTCTCCACATTAATATTTCAAACCAATTGTTACTGAAATAATCATCATACATTAATATTGTAGACAGAATCTTGCTCAAAAACTGTTCCCCCTTAATGACAGAATAAGATTTAAAGACTTAGACAAATAACGAATTTCCATAAAAGAACTTGTGTGTATTGGGTGACGCAAAAATTATGTTCCTAAGTAATAACAAACAGTGGGTAAAAAGAGAAGTTCGGATTAGACACAGTTAAATTAATGAACCTATGGCAGCACAAATTATTCAGTTATTAATTTTATTTCCCCATATTTACTGTCCCCAATGTTGAATTATTGTGAGATGTTGACTTTTATCTTTTTGAATCATATAAGATTATTAAAAAAATTATGCTAAGATAATAGGAGGGGAAGAGAATGCACTAATTTAAGGGCCACAGTTTGCAATAAGGGAGTGGTGTATTGGAGTTTAGATTCCATATTACTAGATAACAATAGAAGCACTCTGTGTTTGTGTTGGGGGAGAAATGCTCCATAAATATCTTCTTGTTTCTGCAAAGCCAGAGATTTCAGAGCAAAGAGCACTGGTACCTGAGTTTAAAGAGATTTTAAGGGCAAATATGTCTTTGAAGTTAGAGATTGCCCTGAAGGAATGCAAAATATCTTCTACCCTGATCCATTTTATTTACTTTTTAAGGATAATGAATCCTGACTAAACTGTTTACATTTCAGGCTAATGAAAAAGAGCTAGAGAAGTTCTTCTTATTCCTCATGCCCAGGGAATTTGTTTATATTCCAGAATAAATACCTCCCTCTCTGTATTTCCAGGTGCTTCCTGGGTAGCACTAGTGGTAAAGAACCTGCCTGCCAGTGTGGGAGATGTAAGAGACATGGGTTTGATTTCTGGGTTGGGAAGATACCCTGGAGGAGGGCACAGAAACCCACTCTAGTACTCTTGCCTGGAAAATCCAGTGGACAGAGGAGCATGGCAGGCTGCAGTCCATAGGATCGCAGAGTCAGACATGTCTGAAGTGACTTAACACATAATACTCCCTCTATTCCCAGAGGGAGAATGGTCAGATGTGCTAACAGCTTATATAATCTCCAGGTATGATAAATCCAGGATCTCTCTCCTCTAGTGCAATATCAAGAGACATTTTGCTCTCAGTGCACTGCCCTGAAGAGAATTGGAGCATGAGGAATCAGTGTGGCAAAGATTGTTCTGTGAATAAAATAAAAACCAGCTCTTTGATCCAAAAGTATAGCGTTCCTGTTAATATACATAGATATAGATATAATAGATAAATATATATAGAGATACACATACACTCACATACTCTATATGTATACATATATATGTATATGTGTGTGTGTATATATATATATATATATACACATATACAGAGGTTTATATATATTCTTCCATATATATTAATGTGTATATATTTGTATATGGATGCATCCATGTATATGTATACGTGTGTGCATATATGCACGTATAAAATGGCAGCAGGCTATTATATTAACAGGATTCTGTATAGTTTCAGGCTTAATGGTGTATCAAGCACTGCCTGAGGAAAGAAAAAAAGCTGCATTTCCTGAAATATAGAAAGAATACAACAGAGGCTAGTGGCAAAAGCAATTAAATAAGTAAATGTGAATTCTTGACCCATAACAGTAGGAAACTCCCCAATGTTTGGCTAACTAATGCATTCTGGCTATTGTGGTTGCCAGTTTTGAAAAAAAAAAAAGATGAAATTTTAGATTTCCTTGAGATGGATTAGGGTTAAGGTTGAAGATACTTTGAATGAAATTGAATTTTTCAAAGTGAAGTTTGTTTACTCATACCTTCTATAGATGTTTCCTTGCCACTCCTGAAGGTGGTGGATTGTAGCCTATCCATGGTGGTTGAATGAGATGAGTGAAATAGGTAGAAGAAGTAGTGAGGGAAGAGGACAGGAAAGGAATACAGGCAAAAGATTTTAGTGTTCATATTCAAAAGTCAATGGGTAACTGTGGCTCTTATGTCAATCCTAAAATAACAGTGCTGTTATATTTTAAGCAACAGCTTCACATTGAACTATGCATCCACATCTCCTACTGTGGTTCTGTCCTTGATGTGAGTGAATGCAAACTCAGGAAGCTTTTGGAACTCCAAAAAGAAAGCACTCTAGGAACAGATGTAAGAAAGGGACTAATGAAAGAGTGGTGAGACAGATGTGCATAACTCTGGTATTTTCAACATTATGACACTGCATAAAGGTTTAGTCCCCACTATGTTCTCATTCAGAGCAGAGCCTTGCTGGATCTCTTTGGTTAACCTTGGGGAGGACAAAAGTGTGGCCGATAGAAAACAGGATGATGTCATCCACCTTGTACAGGTTGGCCAGAGCTGGTTTGGAGAAAATTGTGTGACAACACATACAGTGAAGGCAGAAGATGGGAACGACAGAGGACGGATGGTTGAATGGCATCACCAATTCAATAACCATGAGTCTGAACAAGTTCCGGGAGATGGTGAAGGACGGGGGTGGAGGGCTTGCTGCAGTCCATGGGGTCACAAAGAGTCAGACACGACTGAGCCACTGACCAACAACAAAGAGGGGAATAAATGAAATAAATTACAACAAACATGAAATGAGTGACCTCTTAATGCACTTCAAACAATTACTTTTTTTCTCTCCTCATAGACTATGGCTGCATATCCTACTGTATATGGTATTGAAGCCATGCCACCTGATGCAGGTTTGAGAGAACTGCATGTTCAGCAAATTCAAGATCCCTAAATGTGCATAATTAATATCAGTAAAGGTTAATTATAGCTACCCATAAAGCTTCATTACAATCTGTCTGAGAATAAAGCCAATCCGAACATTTTAATTATTATATAAATTATAATTATCTAGTCAGAGTTAGATTGGGTTGAACTACTCTTCTGAAATAAGACTTTTGAAACAGTGATCTCTTCCATAAATAAAACAGTGCAGCTCTAAATAAGGATCATACAGTTTCAATATAAATGATTCAGCTGGATCTCCAGCCACTGTTTCAAATATCATGGAAGACAGGTAAAAAGAAAAACTACATTTTTCTTTCTCTTACAGACCTTGGTGGGCAAAATTAAATTGATCTTAATTCTTGTTACTTAACAGATTAACATCTGCATTCCATATATGCCCTTCAATATATTTATTTGTTTTTAACACCAAAGGAGCCCTCATAAATATTCAGTAATTAGGATATCTGTAAAATGCATCAATCTACATCTTTCTTCAAGGAGGGAATTTGTAAATATTTCTGATTTTTGATAAATGTTCAACCAAAAGAGAGTGAGCACTAAGATTTAACAGTAAGCTGATAAAAATAAAATATTTCAATTAAGAAATGTCTCAGAAGAATTCCTTAAGGAAAGCAACAAACATTGGATTGTAGATACTTATTGACAGTTAAAGTGTTCTTTGAGGTATATTAGGAAGAAGTGGGCTCAAGGTAGCGAGAAAGAATTGACAATATTTTTAGAAGTAGAACATAGAAAAATTTCACATCCAACTCTAGTGCTTGTTTTCATGCCTAAGATTAAATTTCTGAATAAGAATTTCTAAATGATCTATTGGGTTACATGCCCCTTGCATGTTCAGGGAAGGCTGAATAGAGTAGACATTTTTGCCAATTCATGTCTTTTGCCAGTTACCAGCATTTTTCCTATGATAAAATGACAATTCTATTCTAGAATTAGACTCATATTAATATTTTTCTAATGATAATTTAATTATTTTTATATAATTGTCTTAAGCATAGACATGCTAAAGTTTGGTAGATTGTAAACATGGCTACAATCCTAGTATGCACACTTTTTTTTTCCTAATAATTTGACTTTGCAGCATTTTCCCTTAAGTGTCTATTTCTGAAAATCTTGAATCTGGGCTTTGCCAAATGATACAAAAGTACTTATGGTGCAAGCAGACACATGAAACATACCGATATGTTGTAGCTTGTTATTTTTTGTTATTTTTGTTTTTCTTTTTGAAACAACTCTGTGACCACACTTATGTGAAATCCCATAATATCATTCTGGATATAAGTGACTCATCAGCCTTTCTGAGAGCCATCACATACATGACCATAAACTATCAGCTGACTACAGATGCAAGCTCAAGTTACAATAAAATGAGTTAGACACAAATCATGCAATTTTAGTTTGGGACAACTTGCCATCACACATACTCATGAGCAAGTAGATTTGGGGAATTTTAAAAAATGGAAGCAAAGGCTAATTGATACATTATACAATCTGCATACCAAGATTAAATAAGGGGAGAACTGCTGTCAGGCTAAAAAAATTTTCTCACTCCTTTTTGCCTTTGAATACAACTATATAGAGAAACAATACTTGAAGTAACTATAATGACATGAGAAGGAAATCTATATTTTCAGCATGGAAAAGTAAAATAATACAGAATTGTAAGTCCTTGATGATATTATACTAGTGGATCAATTAATTAACTGACTTTGGAACCACTTTGCCTCCTGATTTCTCTTTTTGTCTGTTAAAATAATTATATATTCTTACCAGGTAGGTCAGTCATAAACAATCTGCCTGCCAATGCAGGAGATCTGAGTTCGATCCTTGGGTCATGAAGATCTCATGGAACTCAGTTCAGGTCAGTTCAGTCACTCAATCCTGTCGGACTCTTTGTGACCTCATGGACTGCAGCATGCCAGGCCTCCCTGTCCATCACCAACTCCCAGAGTTTACTCGAACTCATGTCCATTGAATTGATGATGTCATCCAACCATCTCATCCTCTGTCATCCCCTTCTCCTCCTGCCTTCAATCTTTCCCAGCACCAGGGTCTTTTCAAATGAGTTAGTTCTTCACATCAGGTGGCCAAAGTATTGGAGTTTCAGCTTCAGCATCAGTCCTTCCAATGAACATTCAGGACTGATTTCCTTTGGGGTGGACTGGTTGGATCTCCTTGCAGTCCAAGGGACTGTCAAGAGTCTTTTCCAACACAATATTTCAAGAGCATCAATTCTTTGGTGTTCAGCTTTTCTTAATAGTCCAACTCTTACACCCATACTTGACTACTGGAACAACCATATCCTGGACTTGAGGGATTTTGTTGGCGAAGTAATGTCTCTGCTTTTTAATATGCGGTCTAGGTTGATCATAACTTTCCTTCCAAGGAGTAAGCGTCTTTTAATTTCATGGCTACAATCACCATCTGCAGTGATTTTGGAGCCCCCAAAAATAAAGTCTGTCACTGTTTCCACTGTTTCCCCATCTATCCGCCATGAAGTGATGGGACCAGATGCCGTGATCTTAGTTTTTTGAATGTTGAGTTTTAAACCAACTTTTTCACTCTCCTCTTTCACTTTCATCAAGAGGCTCTTTAGTTTTTCTTCTCTTTCTGCCATAAGGGTGGTGTCATCTGCATATCTCATGGAATAGAAAATGACAATGTGCTCCAATATTCTTGCTTCCCTGGTGACTTCAATGGTAAAGAATCTACCTGCAGTGCAGGGTTTGACCCCTGGGTTGGGAAGATCCCCTGGAGAAGGGCATGGCAACACACTGCAGTATTCTTGCCTGGAGAATCTCCATGGACAGAAGAGCCTGGCTGGCTACAGTCCATGGGGTCACAAAGAGTCAGACATGACTGAGCCACTAAGCATGTACATTCTTGCCTGGAGACTCCCATGGACAGAGGAACTTGGTGAGATCATGGGTCACAGAGTCGAAGAAGACTATGACTGAGAGCACACATGCAAATATATACTCTACTGTTTAGTTTACTGTTGTTTCATCTTGTCCTTTTGCAGCAAAAAGTGTGCTAAGTGAAACAGTGACTCTGAGGAAAAACAAACTGGGGAGTGCTAGAGCCTGAGAATCCAGGCTTGACCTCCATCAAAATACCTCTACTTCATGAAAATAAATCATCAGAACTTTCATGATTGCTTCAGCTTGAGTGAAAAAAATTGGAGATGCCAGGGTTTCAGAAATATAGCTAAGTGTTCGCTACAAGATGTTTGCCAAAACATGGGATTGTATGGAGCAACGAGCTAAAAATTCTATGACAGAAACCTTTGAAAAACATAATGAAAGAATTCCAGATGAAGGTGGTGGTGTAGAAAGATTCTAAGCTCATCTCCTCTCACAGACACATCAAATTATGCTGCAAGTAGAACAACTATTGCTGAGAATGACCTGTAGTTTGGCAGAACAGATTTTCTACAACTAAGAATAAAAAGAAAGGACTCTCTGAGTAAAGCAGGAGGGGCAGTTATGCAGCCCACTCAGAACTCAATCCCCCAGGGCAGTGACTCACAAGGAAGAGGGATATCTCTACCACAGAAGGCGACCCTAAGGAGTAGGAGGTCTGAGCCCTGTGTTGGACACCCCAGACTGGGGGACTTGAGTTGAGAAAACAAGTCCCCTTAAAACCTGGCTTTGAGAACCAGTGGGGCATGTGATGGGAAAACTAAAGAAGTGTGGGGAAACTAGACTCTGCTTTTGAAGGACTCACATACAAATTCACATGCTCTGGGTCCCAGTACAGAAGCAGCAGCAGCTTGAAAAACACATGGGTCATACTAGAGGAGTTTGACTGACTAATTTAGGGCATATGCTGGAAGAGCAGAGATCTGGTGGAACTTTCTCCAGAGACAGAAGGACTGGTGGATACAAATTTTCTTTTCTGTCCCATCTAACTTGCTCAGCACCAGTGAGCACCATTTCTGTCATTCTCCATAAACCTAGCTAATACCACGTGCCTAGCTCTGGTATTTCCCTGAAGACCAAACACACTCAACCTGTGAGTTGAGGGGGTCAACCTCTCCAAAGCAACTCTTGCACCACCCTACTTGGAGAGCTACCCTCTTTAGCACTGTCACCCTTAAAAACCAGCTCATCTCCATTTCCACCCCATGGTCAGCCCAGCCCAGCACCATCACTCCAGCCCCAACCCAGGATGACCCTTGCCAGCTCTAGTATCCCTTTATATCAGCTCCCTCTCCAGGAGGCCACCACTATATACCAATGTGTCTACAAGAGTCTTAGCGGAGCCTCCCAACCAGAGGCACTAAGGAATCCCCCAGTAGTCACAGCCAGCCTTCTCGGTCAATCAGTCCTACCAATGAACACCCAGGACTCATCTCCTTTAGGATGGACTGATTGGATCTCCTTGCAGTCCAAGGGACTCTCAAGAGTCTTTTCCAACACCACAGTTCAAAAGCATCGAATCTTCGGCACTCAGCTTTCTTTATAGTCTCTCCCATCCATACATGACCACTAGAAAAACCATAGCCTTGACTAGATGGACCTTTGTTGGCAAGGTATTATCTCTGCTTTTTAATATGCTATCTAGGTTGGTCATAACTTTCCTTCCAAGGAGTAAGCGTTTTTTAATTTCATGGCTGCAATCATCATCTGCACTGATTTTGGAGCCCAGAAAAATTAAGTCAGTAACTGTTTCCCCATCCATTTGCCATGAAGTGATGGGACCTGATGCCATGATCTTAGTTTACTGAATGTTGAGCTTTAGGCAACATTTTTCACTCTCCTCTTTCACTTTCATCAAGAGACTCTTTAGTTCTTCACTTTCTGCCATAAGGGTGGTGTCATCTGCATATCTGAGGTTATTGATATTCCTCCCAGCAATTTTGATTCCAGCTTGTGCTTCCTCCAGCCCAGCGTTTCTCATGATGTACTCTGTATACAAGTTAAATGATCAGGGTGACATACAGTCTTGACATCCTCCTTCTCCTATTTGGAACCAGTCTGTTGTTCCCTGTCCAGTTCTAACTGTTGCTTCCTAACCTGCATACAGGTTTCTCAAGAGGCAGGTCAGGTGGTCTGGTATTCCCATCTCTTTCAGAATTTTCCACAGTTTATTGGGATCCACACAGTCAAAAGCTTTGGCATAGTCAGTAAAGCAGAAATAGATGTTTTTCTGGAACTCTTTTGTTTTTTTGATGATCCAGAGGATGTTGGCAATTTGAACTCTGGTTCCTCTGCCTTTTCTAAAGCCAGCTTGATCATCAAATCATTAAATCCTTACATTTTCTTTTTTTCATTTATAAGATCAAGCATTCAATCTATGAATATCAAGCTTCAAGGCAGACAGTGCTGTATGACGAGTAACAAGAAAAACAATAAAATCAGATTCCCAAATGTTTGGGATAGTGAAAGTAGTGACAAAAACTTTAAAATCCCCAACGTTAAAATATTCAATTAAGTACAGTAAGATAAAATTTAAGTATGGTAAACCCAAAGCTGAATAAATGTATTGTACCCTCTCAAACAAAAAATACCCTGTTTACCTATCATAAGCAAATCACTGGAAGTCAAGGTAAGAGTAAATCATAAAAGTACTCAGAAAAAAGATACATTACCATGAAAATGCAACAAGGTATATAGCTGACCACCAAACAGGAGTAAAAGAAGTAAAAACACAATGGGTATCAGTTCAGTCAGTTAGTTCAGTCACTCAGTCTTGTCCGACTCTCCACGACCCCATGAATCACAGCACGCCAGGCCTCCCTGTCCATCACCAACTCCTGGAGTTCACTCAAACTCATGTCCACAGAGTCGGTGATGCCATCCAGCCATCTCATTCTCGGTCGTCCCCTTCTCCTTCCGCCCCCAACCTTTCCCAGCATCAGAGTCTTTTCCAGTGAGTCAACTCGTCTCATGAGGTGGCCAAAGTATTGGAGTTTCAGCTTTAGCATCAGTCCTTCCAATGAACACCCAGGATTGATCTCCTTTAGAATGGACTGGTTGGATCTCCTTGCAGTCCAAGGGACTCTCAAGAGTCTTCCCCAACACCACAGTTCAAAAGCATCAATTCTTTGGCGATCAGCTTTCTTCACAGTCCAACTCTCACATCCATACATGACCACGGGAAAAACCATAGCCTTGACTAGACGGAACTTTTTTGGCAAAGTAATGTCTCTGCTTTTTAATAGACTATCAAGGTTGGTCATAACTTTCCTTCCAAGGAGTAAGCGTCTTTTAATTTCATGGCTGCAATCAGCATCCGCAGTGATTTTGGAGCCCAGAAAAATAAAGTCTGACACTGTTTCCACTGTTTTTCCATCTATTTCCCATGAAGTGATGGGACCAGATGCCATGATCTTTGTTTTCTGAATGTTGAGCTTCAAGCCAACCTTTTCACTCTCCTCTTTCACTTTCATCAAGAGGCTTTTGAGTTCCTCTTCAATTTCTGCCATAAGGGTAGTGTCATCTGCGTATCTGAGGTTATTGATATTTCTCCCAGCAGTCTTGATTCCAGCTTGTGCTTCTTCCAGCCCAGCGTTCCTCATGATGTACTCTGCATATAAGTTAAATAAGCAAGGTGACAATATACAGCCTTGACGTACTCCTTTTCCTATTTGGAACCAGTCTGTTGTTCCATGTACAGTTCTGACTGTTGCTTCCTGACCTGCATACAGGTTTCTCAAGAGGCAGGTCAGGTGGTCTGGGATTCCCATCTCTTTCAGAGTGTTCCACAGTTTATTATGATCGACACAGTCAAAGGCTTTGGCATAGTCAATGAAGCAGAAATAGATGGTTTTCTGGAACTCTCTTGCTTTCTCCATGATCCAGCGGATTTGGCAACTTGATCTCTGGTGCCTCTGCCTTTTCTAAAACCTGCTTGAACATCTGGGAGTTCACGCTTCACATATTGCTGAAGCCTGGCTTGGAGAATTTTGAGCATGACTTTACTAGTGTGTGAGATGAGTGCATTGTGTGTTAGTTTGAGCATTCTTTGGCATTGCCTTTCTTTGGGATTGGAATGAAGACTGACCTTTTCCAGTCCTGTGGCCACTGCTGAGTTTTCCAAATTTACTGGCATATGGAGTGCAGCACTTTCACAGCATCATCTTTCAAGATTTGAAATAGCTCAACTGGAATTCCATCACCTCCACTAGCTTTTTTCGTAGTGATGCTTTCTAAGGCCCACTTGACTTCACATTCCAAGATGTCTGGCTCTAGGTCAGTGATCACATTATCATGACTATCCTGGTCATGAAGATCTTCCAAACTAGAATTTCACAACTAGTAAAAAATACTTTGTAACAAAAGTCAATTTTAAAAATAAAATTAAAAATTGCCCTTACATCAAAAAGTGTCAGAGCTTCCCTGGAGGCTCAGATGATGAACAGTCTGCCTGCAATGCAAGAGCCCCAGGTTCCATCCCTCTATCAGGAATATCCCCTGGAGAAGGAAATGACAGCCCACTCCAGTATTTTTGCCTGGAGAATTCCATGAACAGAGAAGCCTGATGGGGCTGCAAAAAACTGGACATGACTAAACAAGTAACACTTCACTTCACACTTTCAAAAAGGAATCCTGAAAGTATTTCTTCAGACAGATGAAAAACAGTTCCAAGGAAAAGAAAAGAAATAATTGCAGAAAATAAATTATATCAGAAAAGATAAATATAAGGGTATATAAGTAAATATATTTTGCATGGTTAAACAATACTAGTAGTTTTTTTTTTTTTCCTATGGTTTAAAACAAGTATAGATTGTGTAGATTTACTATTCCTTTTTTTTTGACTGAAACACACAGCACGTGGGATATTAGTTCCCTGACCATGGATTGAACTTGCACCCCTGCACTGTTCATGAGGTGTCTTAACAACTGGACTGCCGGGAAGTCCCTAGATTTACTATTCTTGACAACCCTGATACAAAAGCTTGGATATGGAATGAAGGAGTTAACATGCTCTGGTGGCTCAGAGGTTAAAGCGTCTGCCTTCACTGCGGGAGACCCGGGTTCGATCCCTGGGTTGGGAAGATCCCCTGGAGAAGGAAACGGTAACCCACTCCAGTATTCTTGCCTGGAGAATCCCATGGACGGAGAAGCCTGGTAGACTACAGTCTACGGGGTCGCAAAGAGTCGGACACGACTGAGTGACGGAACGGAACGAACGGAAGATTCAGAAAAGAAACAATTCCACGATCCAAGACTTTAATAATCCCTGTAGACAAATTAACTGAAAAGTCTCTCTTTTATGCTTTCCTCAGGACAATTTTTCTTATTATCTCTTGAGGCAAAATACTGTCCTCAGTTACTCAGTTGTTTAACATCTGGAACTCTTTCCTGTTGACTGTTTCAAAGGCGAGCAGTTGCTTTCATAAACCAAGTTGACTAACCCACCACCTTTAGCTTGAGTTGTCCCACCCAATGTACCAATGACCTTAGAAGAATTACATTTAAAGGCTTCTTTCCACATATTTTACTGTTCCAATGTTTAATAATAATTGACTTTTGGACATTTTTTTTCCATTTGCTGAATTTATTTAAACAAATCAATTTAGAGATATCATAGAATTAAACAAAACTTCTGACATGGGCTTCCCTGGTGGTTCAGAAGATGAAGCATCTGTCTGCAATGTGGGAGACCCAGGTTCTACCCCTGGGTCGGGAAGATCCCCTGGAGAATGAAATGACAACCCACTGCGGTACTCTTGCCTGGAAAATCCCAAGGATGGAGAAGCCCGGTAGGCTATAGTCCATGGGGTCACAAAGAGTTGGACACGACTGACCGACTTCACTTTCACTTTCTGACATGCAAGCAGACTACCATGCTCCCAAAACATATGTTAACATTTGGTGGAAGTTAATAATCGCCTATTAGGAAAGCTGTCCATAAATAAAGCCAGTCTTCAGCAAAACTAATCAACAAAATCAAGATTTAAATGTGATTCTTCTGGATCCAAGACCAATGCTATTTATTACTACAATCTTATTATTACTAGCTGGTTTTATTTTTCCAAGGCTTACTGATATTTATCATTGCTGTCTCAGATTTTCTGAAATATCAGTTTTTCTGATAACCTGGCTTTAAATGCCTTCAAATGAATGAATTACTAAATCACTCATGTCAGACTCTTCAAAATCTGAGAGCATGTTCACTGATATTTTATGCATTTTTAATAATGGATGCTTTAATTATGGGCTTCCCTGGTGGCTCAGAGGGTAAAGCGTCTGCCCACAATGCGGGAGACCCGGGTTCGATCCCTGTGTCAGGAAGGTCCCCTGGAGAAGGCAATAGCAATCCACTCCAGCACTCTTGCCTGGAAAATCCCATGGACAGAGGAGCCTGGCGGGCTATAGTCCATGGGGTCGCAAAGAGTCAGATACGACTGAGCGACTTCACTTTAGAATTATATACTGGTTTGTTGAGTTTAATGATAGCATAGTTATTATTTCCTCTCATATCATGATTTAAGGTTGAGAAAAGAAAAAAAATTGCTCTACCACTTAAATATAAGTACTAAATATCTTAAACATTTTGGAAAATAAGGCTTGAATCTATGCAATGTAATGAAATACTAATACTACTTATAATAATTATATGTTATCATTAAAATAAAAATAAAATAAATAAATGTCAAGACATGAATGAAATTCAGACATTATTGAGAAGAAAGAATTTCAATAATAATGTTCCTTTATACAATCCAAATAAGCATAATTTTATTGTGAGTATTAACACTTTAAGTCTAATATTGAGACTTTATGATTGGCTAAATAATGACTTCACTTCACCCAAGAAGTCCATGTCTTAATCCACACAAGCTGTGATTGTTGTCTAATATGGCAAAATATAATTTTGGATGTTATTGAATTAAGGATTATAAACTGAAGACTTTACCTTGAATTATATGGTGGTTCTGAATCATAGGAATCCTTACAAGAAGGAAGCAATAGGTCAGAGAAACAAGGAGATGTAAAAAGAGAAGCAGAGAGAGAGATGAAGATATTATACTGGTGACTTTGAAGATGATGGAGTAAATGGCAAGTCAATGACTTGCAGTGCAGCTCTACAAGCCAGAAAAGGCAAATATAAGGATGCTCCTCCCTTCAGAACTTCCACATGAAAATAGCTTTGCAATTAGCCCGGTGAAACTGCCTTAGGATTTCTGAACTCCAAAAGTATAAGAGAATACATTTGTACTGTTTAAGTCACTATGTTTATGGTAATTACAGCAGCAATAGGAAACATAAAGAACTTGATACTTTTCATATGTACGAACTAAAGTGTTTCATATTAGCTATATGCATTTTATTGCTATGATTTTTAATTCTTGTGTGCTTAGTCACTCAGTCATGTCTGACTCTGTGACCCCATGTACTATAGCCCGCCAGGCTCCTCTGTCCATGGGGATTCTCCAGGCAAGAATACTGTGTAGAGTAAAACACAAGAGTGAAAAGAGAGAGCTATATGCATTTTATTGCCGTTTTTATTTTTACTTCTTATGGAACTCAATTTTGGGCTTCTCAGATGACTCAGCAAGTAAAGAATCCACCTGCAATGCAATAGCCGCAGGAGATGCAGATTCAATCCATGGGTTGGGAAGATCCCCTGGAGTAAGAAATGACAACCAACTCCAGTATTCTTGCCTGGGAAATCCCATGGACAGAGGAGTCTGGAGGGCTACAGTCCACGGGGTCACAAAGAGTCAGAGGTGACTGAGCACATGAGCACGTGGAGCTCAATTTTAATTTGTAATATTTATTCTACATGTAATTTTATCTAACACACTTAATATCTCAATATGCTTCGATCTTTGGCATCTTTAAAATGGAAATTGTGTATCAAGGACATCCAATGGTGTATTTTTACTGGGTCTAAATTTCCTCAATGGGAAGATATTATGCAAGATTGTCAATTACAAGTCAGTAATACCTTCCCAATGGCAGAGAAATATCAGTACACAAATGTCTATAAACTTTCACATTTTTAGATGAGAGAAACTGTATTTAGAGCCTTGAATGCCTGCAGATGGCATCACCTACTCAACGCACATGAGTGTGAGGAGGATCTGGGAGTTGGTGATGGACAGGGAAGCCTGGCATGCTGCAGTCTGTGGCGTTGCAGAGTCGGACATGACTGAATGACTGAACTAAACTGAACTGATAACTGCAGAAAACATCATTGAAAGTCATTGAAAAGTGGAGTGGTTGTTTTTGCTGGTAAAATTACCAGCAGGGAAATTTTAGACAGAAGAAAATGTTTCCATGCAATACAGTTTCTGCTAGATCATACACCTGATGTATAAATCTAAGGCCAAGATTCTGCCACTATAAAAGATAACATAGATAAAGTAATAAAATTTACTACTCATATTGTAAGATCCTTAATGCAAGAAATGTGCTACCAATGGAATGTGTCCTGAAGCCAGAAGACAATGAAATATAAGGAGTCTCAGAATATTGTATAAGGTATTGGGAATTCACCTTTTAAAAATTATTGACAGTTTTATTTTCTATTAATTTGTTCTAAGTGATAGCAGAGGTCATACTCTTCTTGAACAGGATTTCTCTTTTGGAAAACAAGAATTAAAATGTATATCATGAAAATACTGGAAAGAGCCTTCAATACTATTCTCAAAAATTATTAAATTCATACAATTTTATTTTGTTTTTTGTCTTGATACCTTCTCCAAAGTCATGTTTGAACTTGGAATATTTGACTGTCTTACAATCATAGACAGGAAAAACCATCTGTTACATGGGTCATTCAGATAAGGATAAATTGCCAATAATCCCTGTGAACCCTTTGTCAAAAGAGAGAGAGCTAGTTTTCTCTTTGTACTCTTGTGTTTTACTCTATGCATCAGCACTGACATATTCAATAAGCATTATTTACTATATGTAAGGTATTAATAGAGGATCAAAATAATATCCAGAAGAGGAGAGAGAACAAGTAATAAGGTGGATAGATAACTTAGAATATAACATGTTGTTTATTTTAATAGCATCTTGAACTGTATACTTGGAAATCCAAATGTTTATTCTGGTGATTCTACATTTGATACAAATACTGCTTTAACTTATACATATTCTTTAGTTCTTGAATAGCCTAATATTAATGACCTTAGATACTGACTTAAAAGAAATCAGTTAATAAATCAGTTAATTATTTCAGCAAACATTCATAATTTTTTTTCTAAGTATTAGATCATCTCCGTGCATTGGGGAGTTTAAATATTAACATGAAAATGTTCAGATAAACAATATTATCTTTCAGAGAGAACAGCCTAATTTGAATATAATGTAAACAAGTTTTTTAGACATAATCTTTTGCTACTGAAAATTTTTATCAACAGTTTGATAAACCTTGTTGTTGGTGTTATCAGGCTGGAATGTGGTAAAACTCTTTCTGAAAAGGAGATTTAATATTAATGAAGTTTTTTAATTTGTTTAAATGCTTTGCTAAGTCACTTCAGTCAAGTCCAACTCTTTGCAACCTCATACATTGTAGCCTATAATGCTTCTCTGAGCCTGGACATGAAATTAATGGTCTATAGTGTTTGGCTTCAGAAAACTTTAATTTCACAAGAACAGCAATAAAGGTCTTGTTATTATATTTTCCTACATCCACATTTTAGTCAGGACTGTATGACTTGAAATTTAAGGTTACTGTAGACACAGTGTCTCCACATATTGAAGGAGAGTTCCCGTCTATAACAAAGTAATTATGCTACTAATAAAATATAAATCATTAACAATAATAATGATAGGGAACATTTTCTATGGATCCACTCACCTATTTGAACACTGCATTTTCCATCTCACTTAATTATTGGAATATAACTTGTATACATTTAACATGTAAAAAGGAATTGCAGATTATTTAAATAATTCAGGTAAATTCAATTATTACTTCTTAACTGGAAAAATCAAGATTTGAATTGTTATATTTCCTCTAAGTCACACTAATTCTCAACAAATTCATTTAAATAACTATGAAGATTTACACATAATTCAGTTTTATACTAATATTAGCTTTATATTTTCATTAAAATGTTGCTTTCTACATACCATTAAATCATGTTTCCTGATTAAATTCCTCCCATGTTTTCTCAGATGACTTAGTCCTGCAGGTTGGTTTGGTATCAGAGCCTTGCCAGGCCATTCTTCTCTACCTCATTTCATCACCCATCACCCATTCAACTACTCATTGACATCTTTATTTTAATCATTTAAAAATAAAATTTTCATAGTTAATAGCCATCCCCCAGTTGGGAAAGACATTCATGTATTTGAGTCAAAAAATATTACAAAACAACAACAAAAAAATAAAAGTTCGCCACCTATCTTTTGCTATTGGCTGTATATAAAAATAATGACATGTGTTTAGTGTTTGCACTTTACTCAGTATGGACCTTACTTAGCAATGTTTTGTTCCCCTACACCTCCAAATACTATGTTTTGCAATAGAGGTAAAAAGCAATTCATTACAGAGGATAGTTACTTGATATACATTTTGGAAATGTAGGTATGAGAGAATATATAAGAGAAGGGGCTCATAAAGTAAAACCTTTCTGTCAGGAAGTATCTTGCCATAATTTTGAAAAGAAATTAGAATACAGGTAAGCATATAAGAGGCAAAGTCTTCTATTTATTTTTGATATT
This sequence comes from Moschus berezovskii, assembly GCF_049115385.1. NCBI lineage: Eukaryota > Metazoa > Chordata > Mammalia > Artiodactyla > Moschidae > Moschus > Moschus berezovskii. Next base: position 54,450,465 of record NC_142461.1, read on the forward strand.
ACTAGATTATTATTTGTGGGACCGACTTTGCAAAAATAATATATATTTTTTATGCTTCATTTTGGATATTGATGTTGTCACATTTCCAGTGGGTATATGGATCATATCACATCTAGAAATACAAATTTTCTGTTTTCCCAAGTGTTTGTGTTATATATTTTCTTGTAGGAAAATACAAGTTGAAAAGACACTAAAATTATTAATTATCTTCACAGAAAAAATGTTTTCCCTAACGGGTATTTAGTAATGAAATTAAAATGAATTTAAATTTTAAATTATTTTCTACTCACTACATTTAGCAGAAATATTAAAATAGAGTCCGAAAACAAACTTAGAATTTGGTTTTTGCTTTTTTTAATTATTTTGCCAAGAGGTAAAAACATTGAGCCAGAATGAAATCATCAAAATGAAAGTTTACAATTATAATGACTTCACAGGGGTATTTTATGGGATTTAGAAGCAAGCTAAAAATATGTGGTTACAGCATAATTTAACAATATTTTCAGTTTTATAAATATAGTCAGGATTTTGGAATTCTCCTACAATTTTGCCAGCAAGTAAAGAAAGAAGTGCCATTTCTACTAATTAATTTATAAACAACTTTAAATTTTAGAAATGTCAGTTATTTTGAAGTAACTGACATCTTTTGTCCAAATCATAAAAGCATTGTTTATCATCTGTTTCAAGTTAATAACAAACAAGACCATTTCTAAAGTATATAATCACATGTTTTCACTTAAGTATCTTCAAGTACGAGTGCATGTGTGCTAAGTCACCTCAGTTGTGTCCAACTCTTTGTCACCTTATGGACTGCAGCCTGCCAGGTTCCTCTGTCCATGGGATTCTCCAAGCAAGAATACTGGATTGGGTTATCATTCCCATCCCCAAGGGATCTTCCTGACACAGGAATTGAACCTGTATTGCTTACGACTCCTACATTTGTAAGTGGCCACTAGAACCACCTGGGAAGACCATCTTCAGATATATGTGTTTTCTTTTGCTTGAATATAAGAACAACAACAGAGGCAACTTTTGTAATATACTTTAAGACAAGACTTCTTTCAGTGGAGCAAAACCAAATTTATGTCAAATTCCAGAAAATATCAGCACTGATTCCTACAAATATATATAGTGAAAAACTTTATTGAAAAATACATATTACATACTGTTATGATCCACAATGATCCACCAATAAAAAAATTTAGTTAATAATCAGAGTTTCTTATCTTCATTTTGTTTTATTTTACTATAGGCCAAAGTGATAAAAAAGCATTTATCTACAATTATAACAGAATAAATTGCATTAAGTTTACATTAATGAGAAATTATCCTAGAAATCATAATTTAACAACCATTATGACTCTTCATTTGCCATAATAAAAATTATACATAGCCACAACATAATTCAAACACTTGAGAAATAAAAATTAAATCTCTTCTTTCCCAATCCTACTTTCCAGATCTTCACTGTAACATGTAACAGTCTCTGTATTATTTCAAAATTTTAATGTGAATATAAGTACATATCTACATAATCTGAACAAAGAGGAAACCTAGAGTACTTTTCTGTTCTTAATATGCCTCAGATATATTTTATATATGTGTTATATATATATTTTATATCCGTCCATCTATTATCTATCTATCTCTACATTTTAGAGAACAATACACCAATACTTAAATTAAGCTAAGCAAAATCTCCTTCTTATTTGAATCCATTTGTCCAAGAAATGTTTTATCTTAGTGAATTTCTTGCCTGTATAGACAAATATTCCATCAATACTCCTTTGGACGAAGTGAAAGTCGCTTAGTCATGTCTGACTCTATGTGATCCCATGGACTATAACCCATCAGGTCCCTCTGTCCATGGAATTCTCCAGGCAAGAATACTGGAGTGGGTAGCCATTCCCTTCTCCAGGGAATCTTCCTGACCTAGGGATCGAACCTGGGTCTCCTGCATTGTAAGAGGACTCTTTACTGTCTGAGCCACCAGGGAAGCCCTTTGTACTAAAACACTCTTTAATATAAAAATTTGAAAAAAATAGTTAATTGAAATATATTTGTAAAAGAAGAAAATAGTATATGTTTAATTTATATATTTAATAATGCATAATAAATCCATTTCACTTATGCTTTGGAGTCATTCTGGTACACTTTCAGGTAGTAAAGTAAGATTAGATAAGGTATTCTGAAATCAGGATCACAGAACCACTTTCATTGTGAATAGATTAATATTACAATTGGTAAATATTATTTCTAGTTCTAATAAAAAGACATTATAACTGCTTTTGTGTATATTATTTCTTGGGCACAGATATAGAAATTATAATAACTCCTTAACTCTTCCATTTATATTCCAGATCACTGTGATGTAACATGTGTAAATATTTCAGAATCTTATTTCTCAAAAATTATGCTATTCCTCATATTCCTGCAAGAAAAATCTACAATTCACTCTATTGGTCTGGTATATCATGATTGGGGGAGGGGGTAAATTATATACCACCTAAAATGAAACACCAATAGTTAATTTTAACATATGTTTCACAAAGTTCTTTATTAAATATTCATATCATTTAACTTATATGGTAATCATTGAAAAGAGAGATAACAATGCTTGTGAGTGAGCAACACCATTATGACTTTCAATTCATTCTTTGTTCCAACCACAAATTATATTATTTTACTAATGTATTAATAAAGCTTAGTTATCCATTCTAAGTTACACAGATTTCAGATATACCAGATAATTAACATAAATGAAGATGGCTTTTGTAGTAAGCATATAGTAACTTATTTATTATAATTCTTAATTATATTAATTACTATTTCCATATGATTTAAAACTCAGTGGTTATCACTTGTCATCTTGCTGCTTAGAGTTGCGATAGCAAAATCCACAGACTGACTTTTGCTGGACAATGAAATATCCAACCCATCAAAATAGACAAAAATAATTACAAACTTTTTTTCTCTACAGTTAAAAAAAAAGACCACAGTTTATATTTTCTATGGACATTGTCAGTGAATTTGATCATGTTCTACAGAGGCAAAAATCTGTAGCTATAGCCTATTGTTTCTAGAAATCTGGGGTGCTGGCACCATTTAAGAAAACAAAATAGATCCTATGGTAAAAATTTAAAAGCAGCAAGGTTATGGATCTCTTGAGATATATCTTTACAAGCCTGTCAGTAGGTCATTTAGATTATGTCCTATTGTTTAACAGTCATCTTTCTTCATTCACATTTTATCTCATTTTTACCATTCTGTCTTAATACTTTTCACCATATTTCCTTGTAATGATTTTTGACACCTACAGGAAGGAAAGGAGAGAAGAGTGTTTGAGTGCTGATAGAAACATAAGTGTTAAGTAAGTGTTAGTCTCTCAGTCGTGACCAACTCTTTGTGACCCCATGGACTGCAGCCCACCAAGCTCCTCTGTCTGTGAGATTTTCCAGGCAAGGATTCTGGAGTGGGTTTCCATTTCCTTCTCCAGGGTATCTTCATTTTACTAAAGTTGACATATCAATGACAGTTTTAGATTTTTAAATAAATAATAAATAGATGATAGAATAAAGGTATGGGGAGATTAAAGGACAGAAATGGTATGAACATTAAAAGCAGAAGATCTTAAGAGGTGGCAAGAATACACTGAAGAACTATAGAAAAAAGATTTTAAAGACCAAGATAACCACAATGGTGTGATCGTATTCACCTAGAGCCAGACATCCAGGAATGCAAAGTCAGTGGGCCTTAGGAAGTATCACTACAAACAAAGCTAGTGGAAGCAATGGGATTCCAGTTGAGCTATTTCAAATCCTAAAAGATAATGCTATTAAAGTGCTTCAGTCAATATGCCAGCAAATTTGGAAAACTCAGCAGTGGCCAGAGGCCTGGAAAAGTCAGTTTTCATTCCAATCCCAAAGAAGACAATGCTAAAGAAATTTCAAACCACCACACACTTGCACTCATCTCACATGCTAGCAAAGTAATGCTCAAAATTCTCTAAGCCAGGCTTCAATATTACATGAACGATGAACTTCCAGATGTTCAAACTGGATTTAGAAAAGACAGAGAAACCAGAGATCAAATTGCAACATCTGGTGGATCATCAAAAAGCAAAGGAATACCAAAGAAATACAATCTATTTCTGCTTTATTGATTATGCCAAAGCCTTTGACTGTGTCGATCACAACAAACTGTGGAAACGTCAAGAGATGGCAATACCAGACCACCTGACCTGTCTCCTGAGAAAACTGTGTGAAAGTCAAGAAGCAACAGTTAGAACTGAACATGGAACAACAGACTACTTATAAATCATGAAAGGAATACATCAAGGTTGTATATTGTCACCCTGCTTATTTAACTTATATGCAGAGTATTTCATGTGAAATGCTGGACTGGACGAAACACAAGTTGGAATAAGATTGCCGGGAGAAATATCAGTAACCTCATATATGCAGATGACGCCACCCTTACAGCATAAAGTGAAGGGGAACTAAAGAGCCTCTTGATGAACGTGAAAGAGGAGAGTGAAAGAGTTACCTTAAAACTCAACATTTCAAAAACACAGATGATGGCATCCCATTCGATCACTTCATGGCAAATAGATGGGCAAACAGTGAAAACAGTGACATACTTCATTTTCTTGGGCTCCAAAATCGCTCACCACAGATGGTGACCACAGGCATGAAATTAAAAGGAGTTTCCTCCTTGGAAGAAAAGCTATTACCAATCTAGACCGCATATTAAAAAGCAGAATCATTACTTTGCCAACAAAGTCCCTTCTAATGAAACCTATGGTTTTTCGTAGTCATGTTTGGATGTGAGAGTTGAACTATAAAGAAAGCTGAGCACCAAAGAATTGGTGCTTTTAAACTGTGGTGTTGGAGAAGATTCATGAGAGTCCCTTGGACTGAAAGGACATCAAACCAGTCAATCTTAAAAGAAATCAGTCCTAGAAATTCTTTGGAAGTACTGATCCTGAAGCTGAAACTCCAATACTTTGGCCACCTGATGTGAACTGACTCCTTGGAAAAGACCCTAATGCTGGGAAAGATTGAAGGCAAGAGGAGAAGCGGACCACAGAGGATGAGATGGTTGGATGGCATCACCAACATGATGGACTTGAGTTTGAGCAAGCTCCAGGAATTAATGATGGATAGGAAAGCATGGCGTGCTTCAGTCCATGGGGTTGCAAAGAATCAGACACAACTGAGTGACTGAACTGATTTTTCTTTTTCTTTTTATTATTTCATATGCAAGTTTATTTTATTTTATTAATTTATTTATTTTAATTGGAGGCTAATTACTTTACATTATTGTATTGTTTTTGCCATACATTGACATGAATCTACTGAAAATATACAAGAACTTCAAAAGGAATTACCAATAGCAGATTGAAATTTCAACAGACCCTCAACTTTTAAAGCTCATTTAGTTTTTCCTGTTAAACAGACAACATTAAGAAATTTGCAGTACTGTTTCAAGTCACTGTCTTCTTATGATAAGCCTAAGAAAATGATGCTACCTTATCAGCAAAGAGTCTTTGAGACTTAATATTTTGGTGTGTCCAATGTTAATGGGTCAGATCATTCCTCTTTGTGAATTTCTAGTTCTTAAATTGTTTATCTTTTTTTGAACCAAAGCCTTTCTCTGTAACTTTTACCTATAGTTTCCATATCTATGCCTTGGAAATATGCCAAACATGACAAAGCCATATTTATAAGATAGTCTTAAATATTTAGAGAAAACTATCAAACCCTCTCTAAATCCAACATATTTATCTTCACTTTGGTCTTCATCCTCTAAGACTCCACATTGTCTCCATGTCCCTCCAATCTCCATACTAGAAAACAGTAAGAAGTTTTGCTATAAATTTCTTTACCTAAATATTCTGTAAGTAGTTGTTGAGTATAAATTGACTTCTTGATAAGGTTTTGGTCATATTCAGTACAACATTATATGACATCTCACTTACAAAACATATGCTCCCCAGAGGAAATTCTATCATTAAAACATTTTAGTTTTCCTTACAGCAGTTGTATTTATATAATGTCATCATTTCTGTCTGATTTTTAAAATGTATATTTTGAAACAAACCATAATGAAAATGAAACTTGCCCCTTTAAAAAAAAAAAAAAAATATATATAAGGGTCATGGAGAAAAAATGTTATAGGAATTATTTTTTCAGAAAATGGTAGAATGTTGGAAGAGGAGAGGTAAAATCAATCCAAAGAGGTGAAATTATATATCTTCTAAAGCCTATTGGGTTCCATAATCAAGGGCCATTTTTTTCAATTGCAGCACATCACTCTTTGAACTGTTTCTTGGATTTTTAATTAAAGAAAAAGAATCACTAGAAACATTTGGAGCAGGAACAAAGAGCATCAGACTCATAATGTGAAGTTCTGTATTCAAATCCTGATACTGTAATTAATTTGCTCAGAAAAAAAAAAAAAGTAAATAAATGGAATCACATGAGCTTCACTTTCCTCAAATACAAAGCCTTAGAAACTACTGCTGAGCTTCTTTCTTGACCTGGTCTTGCTCTGCACATGTGTCATGCCCCTAAAGGCCAGGTTGTAAGTAACAGTAATGACATACTATAATATCAGAGGAGGTTGTCAGGAGAACACGACTGCCAGCTGACCCATGAGCTGGACCGCATTAGACGTCCCTAACTGGGAACTCAATTAAAGCTCAATTAGATGTTCTTCTCCACTGCCCCCTCATCCTTGGAATGTACATTCTGCCCACTCTTCCCACAGGGGGAGCCATGTTTGAAGATGCAGTCTTGAGAGAGTAACTTATTGTCAAGACCAACTGGATGGTATGTTACTGAACCCCTTGAAGGCCTTTAAACTTTTTCAGACCAGTGGGTACAAACATCTGCTCACTTATGCCCATCTAAAACAAGCCTCCTTTATAAATTCCCTTGTTTATTAAACCTGCTATCTGCCAATCTGGGGTAGTCTGTCAGGGTGTTTTTCAGTATCGCCTTACCCTCCATGTATAGGGCCAGTTGGTGGACCAAAAATTGGCTAGCCAGCCAGGAGACTAAAGAAATGAGCCTTGGGAAAGAGGTATCCACATGGGGAATTCCAAGTTAGCTACCGACATCTAGGTTGGGAGGGATGATCTATATGTTAGATGTTTGTGTATGGTACACCCCCAAAATGTCAGATAGCTTAATGTGTTTGTTTGAGGAACTGTGCATACTGCACTGGGCCAAGAAGGGAAATGAATGTCTGCCACAGTGGGCTGGCCTCTACAAGAGTCCAGTAAAATGAGCCTGAATCTAATGTGATTTGACGTCATTGCTGCCAGGATTCCACCTAAAAAGACAGACTGGCAACCTGGTGCTATGTTAATATGTTAATATGCCTATAAAGGTCTTAAAATTTGAACAACAGTTCAGACCTGCCTCACCTGCCCCTATGATGCCTGATGTTCCCCCTGCTCTAGAGAGAACTCAGTGATACAATTCTACAAAGGATGCATGCTTCCTATGCCTATGGTGTAAGATGTAGGTCAGGATTTCCTCTAGGTTAGGGCTTCTAGAGGCATTCAGAGGCTTCACACTGAGCTCTCTATTCACTGTTCCTACAGAAATAAATAATAGGGAGCTGCTCTGCTCCTCTCAATACCATTGATGGTTATGGAAGGCAAATCGTTATGGTTCTTTTGGCACTGAAAATTGGTGTTTTCTCCAATGAGAATAGGAGGAATTTATCTTTTCAGGGCTACAGAATATACCAGACATTGATATCCTACAAGGTCAAACTCTGGAAAAACTGTCAGTTAATTCTGCCTCTGAGTTAGAGTAATCAAATTATGCTGAGGAGAAACACTAAAGAGTGATTACTGACATAAATTGCCTGGGAGTGGAGGTATAAATAAAAAAGAGAAACTATCCAAGAAATGCACCTACTGGGTTTTGTACACCCTGTCCATAATCCTTTCCACAGCCCAGTATGGCCAGTAAAATAAAGTCAGATGGCTTATGGTGGATGACTGTGAATTAAAAAAAAAAAAAAAAGTACTGCCCCAACCACACAGCTGTATCCAAGATTATCACTATCTTAGGTACCTTGGCCTGGGTCCTAGGAACTCACCATGCTGTACAGGACTTAGCAGATGCATTTTTCAGTATACCCCTAGACTCTTTGTAATATGATCAATTTGCTTTCATGTGGAAGGGGCAACAATGGATTTTTCAAATGTTTATCCAAGGTTACCCATAGAGTCTCACAATATGTTATGGGATGGTAACCTGATGTCCCTGTTCTCCTTCCCCACATCAGTAAAATGGGCCCACTACACTGATGGTATAATGCTCATATGTGAAGACTGCCTTTCTGCAGGACATTCTGCAAACCTTGCTGAAACAACTGCAAACAAAAAGACGAGCAGTGAACCCACAGAAAAGTCAAGGCTAAGGCACCGCTATAAAGTTTTGGAGAGCTGTTTGGTTGGGTAAGACTTCTGTTGTTCCAGAGTTGTAATTGAGAACATGTAAGCTGGGTGTTCATTGGAAGGACTGATGCTAAAGCTGAAACTGCAATACTTTGGCCACCTCATGCGACGAGTTGACTCACTGGAAAAGAGTCTGATGCTGGGAAAGGTTGGGGGCGGGAGGAGAAGGGGATGACAGAGAATGAGATGGCTGGATGGCATCACTGACTCTGTGGATATGAGTGTGAGTGAACTCCGGGAGTTTGTGATGGACAGGGAGGCCTGGCGTGCTGTGATTCATGGGGTCGCGGAGAGTGGGACACGACTGAGCAACTGAACTGAACTGACTGAAGCCTATCCAACCCTCAACAATGTGAAAGAGATAAAAGCCATTTGTAGGGATTAGGAGGTTTTAAAGGACTTTTATTCCCCACCTGGCACAGTGCCTCTTTCTCTTATCAGTCAGGTCAGTTCAGTTCAGTTCAGTCGCTCAGTCCTGTCCTCGCCAGGCCTCCCTGTCCATCACCAACTCCCGGAGCTCACTCAGACTCAACTCCACAGAGTCGGTGATGGCATCCATCCATCTCATCCTCGGTCATCCCCTTCTCCTCCCGCCCCCAACCCTTCCCAGCATCAGAGCCTTTTCCAGTGAGTCAACTCGTTGCATGAGGTGGCCAAAGTATTGCAGTTTCAGCTTTAGCATCAGTCCTCCCAATGAACACCCAGGATCCATCTCCCTTAGAATGGACTGGTTGGATCTCCTTGCAGTACAAGGAACTCTCAAGAGTCTTCTCCAACACCACAGTTCAAAAGCATTGATTCTTCGGCAATCAGCTTTCTTCACAGTCCAACTCTCACATCCATACATGACCACGGGAAAAAACATAGCCTTGACTAGATGGACCTTTGTTGGCAAAGTAATGTCTCTGCTTTTTAATATACTATCAAGGTTGGTCATAACTTCCTTCCGAGGAGTAAGCGTCTTTTAATTTCATGGCTGCAATCAGCATCTGCAGTGATTTTGGAGCCCCCCAAAATAAAATCTGACACTGTTTCCACTGTTTTTCCATCTATTTCCCATGAAGTGATGGGACCAGATGCCATGATCTTAGTTTTCTGAATGTTGAGCTTCAAGCCAACCTTTTCACTCTCCTCTTTCACTTTCATCAAGAGGCCTTTGAGTTCCTCTTTCTGCCATAAGGGTGGTGTCATCTGCATATCTGATGTTATTGATATTTCTCCCGGCAATCTTGATTCCAGCTTGTGCTTCTTCCAGCCCAGAGTTCCTCATGATGTACTCTGCATAGAAGTTAAATAAGCAGGGTGACAATATACAACCTTGATGTACTCCTTTCCTATTTGGAACCAGTCTGTTGTTCCATGTCCAGTTCTGACTGTTTCTTCCTGACCTGCATACAGGTTTCTCAAGAGGCAGGTCAGATGGTCTGGTATTCCCATCTCTTTCAGAATTCTCCACAGTTTACTGTGATCCACACAGTCAAAGGCTTTGGCATAGTCAATGAAGCAGAAATAGATGCTCTTCTGGAACTCTCTTGCTTTCTCCGTGATCCAGTGGATGTTGGCAGTTTGATCTCTGGTGCCTCTGCCTTTTCTAAAACCTGCTTGAACATCTGGGAGTTCACGGTTCACATATTGCTGAAGCCTGGCTTGGAGAATTTTGAGCAAGCTAGGTCTTGTAGAGGATGTATATTCTCCAAACGTCTCAGGCCCTATTCCTGCAGTGGTTCCTGTGGTCCCTAAATAGGGAGAAGGGAAACTGTAGCTGATATCTGGTACACAGGTGGGCTTAGTCAGGGGCAAGGTGCCCAGATGGACTGCAGTTACCATTCAGCCCAACACTGACAATATCTGGTTGGAAACAGGAATGAACCATAGCAGCCGATGGGCTAAATTCAGGGTGGTTTGGCTGGTGATCACTCATAAACTCTGGCCATTAACTCTTTGCATGACAGTTGGGCTGTTCTAAATGAATTAACGTTGAGTTTTAGACAATGAGAATTTGAGGGGTAGATAATTATTAGTGAGCCCTTGTGGGATCAAGATATGTGGAAAGGCATTTGGGTTCACTTGTAAGAGCCTGGGGCAGTACTCTCTGTTTTCCATATCCTGGCCCATGACGTGCTAACACCCACTGACAATCAGAAAACTAATGCTCTAGCCCAACTACAAGCGCCAGCAACCAACCTTTTAAAAGATACAGCAGATTGGGTACACAGAAATACCAGCCACCAGAACACCCATGAAGAATGATTATAGACAAGGATATTGAATTGCCCTTGAAATACAGTGACTTGGTTAAAGCAGTAACAGCATGTCTTGTGTGTTAGGAGCAATACCCAAGACCAAAGGAACATGAGGCTTCCCATTAGAGTTCCCAATTGGTGAGGGACTGACAAATCAATTATATTGGCCCCATCCCTCTGAGTGAAGGGTTCCAAATATGCCTTGATTTGTGTGGACACCATGTCAGGCCTAACCCAAATTTTCTGTTACTGTGCAAACCTGGCACCATTAGAAGATTAGGGAAACTGAATACCATGCAAGGATACCCTCATTGAACTGACAGTGATCAGAGGTCATATATCAAAGGTCATAATATGTAAGACTAGGCCAAAAAACATGACATTAGAAGTTCTAGCTCCCCTATAACTGCTAAGCAACAGGGCTGATAGAAAACAAACAAAAAAAAAAAAAGGAATGTTAAAGCAGCAGATTAAACTGCTGGGTAAAATCATCTGGCCAAGGGGAATAAAGTACTACTCTCGGCTTTAATATGGGCTTCTCTGGTGGCTCAGATGGTAAAGAATCTGCCTGCAAAGCAGGAGACCCAGGTTTGATTCCTGGGTTGGGAAGATTCCCTGGAGAAGGGAATGGCTACCCACTCCAATACTCTTGCCTAGCTAATTCCATGGACAGAGGAGCCTGGTAGGCTACAGTCCATGGGATTGCAAAGAGTTGGACATAACTGAGTGACTCACATACACATACAGACCAAGCTTTAATACATTTGAATTGTTAAGTCATGTGCTAGACAGGGGACACATGCCATCCAATATTGTAAAGAGAATAAAATGGCTGGATGGCATCACCGACTCAATGGACATGAGTTTGAGTGAACTCCGGGAGTTTGTGATGGACAGGGAGGCCTAGCGTGCTGCTATTCATGGGGTTGCAAAGAGTCGGACATGACTGAGTAACTAAACTGAACTGAACTGATACAAGTTATGGGAAAGCTACTGCCCCAGCTCTCATGTTCAATCAAAGTGTTATGCTGCTGAGAATACCAAGTCCCAGTGGGTTTGCAAGAGGTGTTATTTACTGGAATTTGCAATGAGATATCCCACTGGGAATGTTTAGTTATTTTTTACCCCTGGGTAAGGGGGAACTGAAATCCCTTTGTTCTGCTGCAAGCTGGACCTGCTGAAACATATTATATGCAATTGAAAAAATGGAGAATATGGAGGACCTAGTCTGGCCTATCTCACCCTTAGTCCACTCCTCCTGCTTGACACCACCCCCTACCAACATGAATAATGCCCACAACCAATTTAAGTTACCCTCTCCTCAAGGCCAGATTGGCACATTCATTTCCCACTGGTGCAGTCATTTGGTTGCCACCTTTGTTCTATCCATTGACCTTGAGGATATTATAGTCCTTACTAAATTCACCCAACAAGACTGAAATGATAACTAACAAAGTCTGTCTTTCAGTTCAGTTCAGTTCAGTTGCTCAGTCGTGTCCGACTCTCTGCGACCCCATGAATCACAGCACGCCAGGCCTCCCTGTCCATCACCAACTCCCGGAGTACATTCAAACTCATGTCCACAGAGTCGGTGATGCCATCCAGCCATCTCATTCTCCGTCGTCCCCTTCTCCTCCCGCCCCCAACCCTTCCCAGCATCAGAGTCTTTTCCAGTGAGTCAACTCGTCGCATGAGGTGGCCAAAGTATTGCAGTTTCAGCTTTAGCATCAGTCCCTCCAGTGAACATCCAGGATTGATCTCCTCGAGAATGGACTGGTTGGATCTCCTTGCAGTATAAGGGACTCTCAAGAGTCTTCTTCAGCACCACAGTTCAAAAGCATCAATTCTTCGGCGATCAGCTTTCTTCACAGTCCAACTCTCACATCCATACATGACCACGGGAAAAACCATTGCCTTGACTAGAGGGACCTTGGTTGGCAAAGTAAAGTCTCTGCTTTTTAATATACTATCAAGGTTGGTCATAACTTTCCTTTCAAGGAGCAAGTGTCTTTTAATTTCATGGCCGCAATCAGCATCTGCAGTGATTTTGGAGCCCAAAAATATAAAGTCTGACACTGTTTCCACTGTTTTTCCATCTATTTCCCATGAAGTGATGGGACCAGATGCCATGATCTTTGTTTTCTGAATGTTGAGCTTCAAGCCAACCTTTTCACTCTCCTCTTTCATTTTACTCAAGAGGTTTTTGAGTTCCTCTTCACTTTCTGCCATAAGGGTAGTGTCATCTGCATATCTGAGGTTATTGATATTTCTCCCGGCAATCTTGATTCCAGCTTGTGCTTCTTCCAGCCCAGCGTTCCTCATGATGTACTTTGCCTATAAGTTAAATAAGCAAGGTGACAATATACAACCTTGACGTACACCTTTTCCTATTTGGAACCAGTCTGTTGTTCCATGTCCAGTTCTAACTGTTGCTTCCTGACCTGCATACAGGTTTCTCAAGAAGCAGGTCAGGTGGTCTGGGATTCCCATCTCTTTCAGAATGTTCCACAGTTTATTATGATCGACACAGTCAAAGGCTTTGGCATAGTCAATGAAGCAGAAATAGATGTTTTTCTGAAACTCTCTTGCTTTCTCCATGATCCAGCGGATGTTGGCAATTTGATCTCTGGTGCCTCTGCCTTTTCTAAAACCTGCTTGAACATCTGAACACTAATATTTAATGACAAAAACTGTCCTCCAAAATAGAATGGCCTTGAACATTATTATTGACCCTCAAGGCGGCATATATGCCATTACCTAAACATAACGTTGTGTGTTCATAAGTGGTGAATCTGCTATGTATCATCACATGAGAATACAAGTGAACAACCTGAATGATGCAACCCACAGCCTAGGGGATTTCATAAATAATGGTTTGGATCATGGGATTCTTGGCAAAAAAGAAAAAAAATGTCCCTTATTTTGGGAATTACTATCATTGTCTGTGTTTTCTTCATGCATGTGCCTGTATTGTTGCTGTAGGTATCTGCCTCCAGTGCAGCCTTGAAAGCTACCAAAGAGCCACCACCATTCTATGAAACCTCTTGCTGATGGCTAGGGGTACATCGCAGAAGACAGAAGGGCAGGATGGGAATGGGAGGAGAAAGGGAGATTGTAAGAGCCAGCAAGGACTGGTGGAGTGTTGGAGGTGGTCATCCCACTTATCCTCAAGTTGGACCAAAGCCATCAGCCAGGCTCCTCTCCCTCTCTCCTGTCCTTATCACATGTGCTGTGCTCACTATTTCCATAGTGAGAGCCATTTTCAAGCATGAAACCTTCAGAAAGCAATGTGTTGTTCTGACCATCTGGATAATATAATGTAACTGGACCCAGTGAAACCTCTATATAAAATTTTCAGATTCTGGTGGGTGGGTACATCAATCTACTCATCTTGGAGTTATGCAAGACAAACTTAAGAAGTAAGTTCCCTAGCTTATTAAATCTCCCACTGATGAATCTGGAGTGGCCTGTTTCTTTCTTTGGAATCTTCTTGCCCTTTGTGTTCTGGGGACAGTTTGCAAACGGACACACAGTTGTAATATTTTTAAGTACTTAATTCTTATAACACTTTGATAATATATCGAAAGGCAAAATATTTATTTAAAAATTCAAATATCCCACCCATGATTGATAATTTACAATGTTTTTTTTTTCCTGTATTGAAGGACACATTTCCAAAGAAGCTGAAAGGCATGTTAGTATACTCAGGGAATGGTGGTTTTCTTTTTGGATTTCACTAAATTGGGATATGATATTAATATTCTATATGTCTTCATTTATTCTTACCAATTTGAATTGTATGCTTCTATGCTAAATGGCCTGGAAAAATGAGAAAGGTGATTGAAAAAATATACAATGCTTGTTCATGGGCATAGAAGACCACTTGGCTTGTGCTAATTTAATTAGTCTTCACCTAAAGCATACACAGCGCCCTGGTACTTAATGTACTGGAAAAATATACATAGCGTTTTGACACCATCCTGTACTACTGAGAGATAACACTATACTCTGACATTGTATTAATGTCAGTAGACAGCTTCCAACAGCGATATAAGATCATACTTTCCAGCTTTATTTTTTAATGGAATTTAATTCCCAGGGAAGAGTCCTTACAATTTGCATTTGCTACCATTCTTTCTAGTCTAGTAACATATGATACCACTTATGGATGAACATGGATTTTAAGGAAATAATCATTAGAAACAAAATATTGAATTTATAGGTAGCAGCATTACTATCAGCCTCACGTGTGTGATGCAATTATCTAATGTCTTCATTTATATTTTTATCAACTTGATGGAATTCTGATACTCTCTCTTAGCCAAGAAGACAAAAACAACTAATTGTTTTGCATTCACTATCTTGGCTGAAGGGTGAGAAGCTAAAAGCCAATGTATCCAATAATTGCTACATTTGTGAAAACAGCACCAAAGCCTTGATGCATTTTACTGTGGCCTCCTGGGAAGGTTCATGTCTAATTTTTATGCTGATATGGCTAATATTATAGTCCTCTGACTCTTCTATTTGCTCTAGCAATTACAAGGTTTCTTATTCCATTGAGAATGTTTCTCTGAACTAAGATTAGCTTAACTGAGCTTCCTTTGAAAACTTGCCCACCCATCAAATGTGTCAGGCCTAATACATTCAGTAGCCAAAGAAAATCAATGAGGAGCACATTTTTCTGCTTCCTGAAATGATCAATAAGATGCACATAATGGGTGGAAAATTTTTAATCATGACAACTCAGAATCTTCTTAGCATAAATCTCCTCTGCATTATAACCTCTCAATTTCCCATTTCCTGAATTTCCAGGCATTGAGAAAAATATATGTAGAAGATATATTATTAAACGTACTGCAATTAGAAGTTCACACTTCAGTGATAATGAGTTTAGATTCCAAAGGCCTATTTTCTAGATATGAAGTATTCTATACTTGACATTTGAAATGTACAAATTGAAGATATTTTCTTAGAATGTTAAAACTTATTTAGATTCAACTTATTTCAAATATGTATAATGAAGGAAGCAGATACTGCTTTAGTTTTTTTTTTCTAAATTAAAATATTTGGTCATATTTGTGGCTTTTAAAACTGAAATTAGTTTTTAAATTTTAAAACAATTTTTAACAATGTGTATCTCTGAGATGAAGAATCAAAGTTCTCAGTGTTATAGTGCTCAACAGTGAGGTTTGGGGAAATATTATAAACAGAGTTAAAGCAATTTAATCAAAGGTGAACAAAATTCATTTAGAATTTAGGTTTTCTGTCATTAATTTATTATTTATAGATGCATTAATTAATTGTTAAATCAATTAATCTTACAAAGTACAATTGATTTCCTTCTGTGTGACATGTGTTACTGTGTTTAGGTGATAGTTTTCAGAGGCAAAAGACAACCCTTGCCTTGGAGAAGTTAACAGCAAACTTCTTTTATAAAAAAGTGAGAAATTTCAATTTAGTGAGGTAATCTTAAGTATATTTTTCTGTGCATGTGGGAATGTGTATATATACACAGCAAGCATATCAAATAAGCAAAATAAAGATATGATTTTAAAACTATATTTGAAGCTATATTTCAAAAACATTACAGAATCACAATACTAAATATTTTTACATTTAAAAGTTATTTTCTTAGCAAGTGAAAGGATAGGCCAATATTTTATGAATCTTTGTATCCAGCACTTGCACAGTATAGGACACATTTTGTGTGTATTGTGTGTGGGAGTTTGGTTCCTCAGTTTTTTCTTCTCTTTTTTCCTTAATTTCCTTCTTGATTTTGCTAGATCATAACACAAGCATTAACTTGTAATATATTCCATTTCTCACAGTTGTCCATTCTACTTTCCTCATGATGAAAATAAGCATTCCCAAAGAGTTAAGCTTAATATTTATCTCATAAAAACTGAATTTATAAAAAACATTCTATACTATTTCCTTGTGGTTTAGAAAAAACTTCATGTTACTAATATTTTTATATTAGAAATAAGTTCATATAGTTCTTCTCTAAGCCAGTTTATAATTATGCAAATACCTAATGCAACCATACACTTGAGAACAATTGTAGGTGGGATATTTAATAGTATAATACCTATTAAATTCAAAATTAACCTAAATGTGTATAAGATAAGGCCAGTAAGCTTTAGGATATATTTGGTAATAATGATATCTTTAGTGAAATAAATGTTCTATATCTGTTATTTCATAGATTTTTCTATGTCTATGTATAGAAATAGCTATGGAATACATATATATTTATAAATTCATAACATTTTATATTTGTTAATATTTATAATTTCCTTTTCGCTAAGATCAAGTGTATTATGGGGGCTTACCACGTGGCACAGTAGTAAAGAATCTGCCTGCAAATGCAGGAGACACAGGTTCAATCCCTGGGTCAGAAGATCCCCTGGAGTAGGAAATGGCAACCCACTCCAGTATTCTTGCCTGAAAAATTCCATGGATAGAGGAGCCTGGCAGGATAGAGTCCATGGGGTCACAAAGAGTTGGACACAACTGAGTGACTGAGAACACCTAGCTTCTAATTCCTTACCAATGATATTAAATAACACTGAAATTTTTTAATAGCTGAGACAAAATTAGGTTATCAATATATGGATTTCATTGAATAACTGTTGTATAAATTCATGATTTATATTTTGCCCTATTAGCAACTTATTGTTTCCCTTTAAAGAATGTCTTACAAATCCATTTATGCTTATTTATCTAGCTGTATAATTATTGTGCAATAATTCTTTCCTTTGCCAGACTATCCGATCTAAGAGAGAATATCTGTTTTGAACTATTTGGTTAGCAGGTTCATCTTGGTCTCAATATTTAAAACATGAACAAATTTTGTTACACATAAAGCATTAACATTTTATCAGCTAAATATCATATTGATATTTCTTCTATTTTGTTTTATGCATGCACAGATGCTAAGTCACTTTAGTTGTGTCTGACTCTTTTCCAACCCCATGGACTGTAGCCTGCCAGGCTCCTCTGTCCATGGGATTCTCCAGGCAAGAATACTGGAATGTGTTGCTCTGCCCTCCTTAAAGGGATTGTCCTGAATATCTCTGGCATTGGCAACCAGGTTGTTTAACACTAAGGCCACCTGTGAAGCCCATTTTGTTTTGTACTATAATTTTTTTTTTGAAAATATGACTCAAATACCTCAGCCATGTGAATATGTTAAAGTCAAGTCACTTACTAAGAAGTTAGCTAAATACTTCCAAATAAGCAAAATTTTTATGCTGTCCTTTCACTTTGATATAGAGGGAGCCAGGGATGTTGTTGAAGGGGTAGATGATTGATATAGTATTTTTTTTGTTGTTATTATATATGAGAAAGTAAGAACAAAAATTACTGCCTTTAATCAGAAAGAAGCAGAGTTAATATATGCCCTAATACAGTCCCTCCTGCTTTATGTCATCTCAAGTTAGTTTCTGTCACTGGTATTATACAATCTTTACAGGGCAGCATTCATCAGAGCTGTCTTCAGTTCAGTTCAGTTCAGTCGCTCAGTCGTGTCCGACTCTCCGCGACCCCATGAATCACAGCACGCCAGGCCTCCCTGTCCATTACCAACTCCCGGAGTACACTCAAACTCATGTCCACAGAGTCGGTGATGCCATCCAGCCATCTCATTCTCCGTCGTCCCCTTCTCCTCCTGCCCCCAACCTTTCCCAGCATCAGAGTCTTTTCCAGTGAGTCAACTCGTCGCATGAGGTGGCCAAAGTATTGCAGTTTCAGCTTTAGCATCAGTCCCTCCAATGAACATCCAGGATTGATCTCCTTTAGAATGGACTGGTTGGATCTCCTTGCAGTATAAGGGACTCTCAAGAGTCTTCTCCAACACCACAGTTCAAAAGCATCGATTCTTCGGCGATCAGCTTTCTTCACAATCCAACTCTCACATCCATACATGACCACGGGAAAAACCATTGCCTTGACTAGATGGACCTTGGTTGGCAAAGTAATGTCTCTGCTTTTTAATATACTATCAAGGTTGGTCATAACTTTCCTTCCAAGGAGCAAGCGTCTTTTAATTTCATGGCTGCAATCAGCATCTGCAGTGATTTTGGAGCCCAAAAAAACAAAGTCTGACACTGTTTCCACTGTTTTTCCATCTATTTCCCATGTCAGCATCCAAAGGGATGAGAGCGTTATCAGCAATCCCCTGGACAGTCCTACATTATTGGAATGTAAAACTTTATTTCAAGATTGAATTATGAGAGTTTAGAAAACCTAGTTATTAGCAAGGATTAAAAAAAAAACACCACCCTACCTTGCCACATAGTGCATATCTTGTAATCCAGATGTTTTGATATCTTATACTTTCCATGAATTATGAAGCTATAGGCTTCATTTTTGGCCTTTTCATATAATACATCTAATTTGCTAGTTATTCAATCCCCTTCTCTTTTATAGCCTCAGTAACCTGTGGGGATAGAAAGAATTGCCAACCAATCCTAGTGTGAAATAGTGAAAGGTCAAAGCTGTAAAAATCTCTACTAAATTTCTAAGAATACTTTAGATACTTAATTCTGTTACTGCTTAATACCCCAAAGTTAAAAATAATAAAAGTACTTAATTCTTGTCCTAACAATTCAAGTGACAAGTAGTCAATGAATGTCATATTCTGCTAAATTTGTAAATTTTCATTAAGCTGTATAAATCCTTTATGAACACTCTTTCTTACTCATTTCTTACTTCTATTATACTCTTATCTCAAAACTGAATGGTGAGTACATTTTAAAATTTATTTTTATCTATATATTTTTCATTTAAGAAGACAATAGTAACATTTCTTTTTAAAATTATTTTTATTTATTTTTTAATTTGTCAATGTATGGCAGAAACAATACAATAATGTAATTAGCCTCCAATTAAAATAGTAACATTTCTTAAAAATTTTTAACCTTGGCCAAATCTCTCACTTTCTGTAAGTCTCAGTAACTTCATCTGAAAAATGAGCAATTTTAAGTTACCTCTGCTATTCTTTACAACTCTGAAACTCTTAACATATTTTATTTCTAAAGTAAGTCTGAAATTGATTTGTTTTCTGTGATTGTGGTGAAGCTGAAACTCCAATACTTTGGCCACCTGGTACGAAGAACTGACTCATTGGAAAAGACCCTGATGCTGGGAAAGATTGAAGACAGGAGGAAAAGTGGACGACAGAGGATGAGATGGTTGGATGGCATCATCAACTCAATGGACATGTGTTTGAGCAAGCTCTGAAAGTTGGTGATGGCCAAGGAAGCCTGGCGTGCCATGGGGTCACAAAGAGTTGGACACAACTGAGTGACTGAACTGGCTGAAGCCTGAAATACCCATGAAATCAACTGGTGAGTTAAGGGATGGATATTTCTGTATTCTCTTTTAGTGATGTCTGTCTCTTTACCCAACTTATGCATTCTCTTTCAAGAACTCACTAATTCTAAAGGCAGCCCAGCCATCTAGGCAGTGAAACTAGCCTCCACTAACATTTGAGGATAATTTGTACTCCTGTGCCCTGGAACTATCCTATATTTCACACTTCTTCTTGAGACAAAATTTCTAGTGCTTTCAGAAGTGTCCTTTCTCCAATTTGATGCATTAATCTAAGAAAATAGACTAATGAATGTAGCCTAGAACATTTACACACTAATTATGTTTATTCATTATAATTTGACTTCTTAAACAGAATAATTCCCCCTTTATATTTTAGCCATCTGGAATGACTATCCTCATGTTTATTCAAAGTATAAAGAAGTATGATGTAAGATATTTCTTTCATATGAGGGAACCTGGAAGAATTCTGTAAATTTTACTGCATAGTGTGCTATCACTATTCTTGAATCTCCCAAAGAAAGTCTGAGTTTATGCCTTTAATAATTATCACCTGATAATTATTTTGTGTGTTCTTTTCATTACTGAAAGTGTCCTTGTTTAGAAAACAAATTATATGATTCTCTACCTATTACTCCATTTATATACAATCCTTCTTAAAATTTTAGGGAGCCATCACACAGATTAAGAACAAAAAGCTAATCTATCAGTAAAGTTCATATCAAAAGAGAGTCTATGTGTCATCAAAATAGGTACATAATGTTTGTCATATTTATCAGCTTCCTTATATTTCATACCAATATATAACTGGTGCTGAACTACTTACCCTGATTTAAAAAAAAAGCAAGCTTCTAACTATAAACAGCTAAGATGTGAAAGGAAATAAAACCTTAACAAGGAAACAGATGAAACAATTGAAAAACAAGCAAACAAACAAAACTATTTTATTTTGTGGAAAAGAATGGTTGAAAGATTCTTATTTGTGTCTTATATCCCAAAATGGAGGAAGACACATGTTCTTATCAACCTTGGATATTCTGTCAAGCAACTTATCTATTTATTTTAGCCCCACTTGCAGAGAAGGTCATCTCTAATCATGCACTATACATGCTATTTTACCTTGACTCCATAGCCCCAAAAGCTACTTTTTTCTGCTGCCACAATTAATGCTAGAAAAAAAAAATCAAATATGCATATATATATATCTATACTGTATCCATATATTCTAAAAGGCATAAGTTTTGGGTAAGATAAATTAATTCAGATTGAAGAAAAAGTCACCATTCTTTCTCCATGCAGTTTTATTTTCAAACAGAGTATTTTTCATGTCAGATGAGTTATTATGTGGGCTTACTGAAGCTTGTCTTCCCACATGCATTTCAACACACATTAATAATTTCAGTAGTAATAGAGGATGTATATTTTTTCAGATTGATCAATTTACTGCTAACCCAATAATGAGTACTATTTCCTTCCTTGTAAAATTGTTTTCTGTGAACATCTAAGATCTCCTAATGGCTAATCTTCCCCAACAAACACAGTTTTCCAATAAATAAAGTAAATATCTCCATACATATTCTAGCTTTATCAAAGCAGAATTTAAAGAGAATCCAGCGGTCTCATTATTTTAAGTAATATTTGAATCTTGTTTTACAAATATTATGTAATATGATGTTTTTTAAGGAGAAACTGTTAAAACTGTAAAATACACATTTTTCCCAGGAAATTTATGGTTAACATGAATTTGATCTATAAGACTATAAAAGGGAAAAACACAGAACAACCATTTGCAAGCTACAGAACATAAATTGATTTTGTTCAGATATTAATCAATGAGAAAATTAAAATAAATGAGATGTTATAAACTCAGGAAAATAACATAAAGCTTCTCTTTTGCAAAGTGCCTCTAATACAACTAATAGTTTAGATTTGAAATAAGAGCTCAGATAACAAATCATATGCAAGTTATTCTCACATAGACAGTTATGATTTCATATTCACTAATTTGTAGAATAATCATGAATCATGTTTTCATCAAAGATTTCAAAGGGCCTATCTCATGGGGTATAATCTCATCTTCTCCTAATTATCATACTGGAATGAAGGGGATACTATTATAATTTCAAACTTGGTGACAAACTTCTATGATGAATATCAGCCATGAGGCTGAAACACATTAAATAATACCAAGTTCCTTACCAGTATAACACCAGACTAATGAAAAGAAAGAGAGTTGAAAAGCAGAACAATGCCAATGGGTCAATAACTGGATGGAGGTCTTTATATTGGTTATTGTCAATATTGAACAAAATAATAAAATATAATGAAAAGTTTTATCATCACTATGATATAATATATAGGTAGAATAAATTAAAAATATTCTGGTTCTATGGAAATTATATATGAAATAAATTTCAATATAAAATAATATAATGCATATACCAAAGGATTATTGCATACCACTAGGGAAGGTTACACAGAGAAGGCACTGGCAACCCACTCCAATTCTCGTGCCTAGAAAATCCCATGGACAGAGGAGCCTGACAGGCTGCAGTCCATGGGATCGCTGAGTCAGACACGACTAAGAGACTTCACTTTCACTTTTCACTTTCATACCTTGGAGAAGGAAATGGCAACCCACTCCAGTGTTCTTGCCTGGAGAATCCCAGGGAAGGGGGAGCCTGGTGGGCTGCCATCTATGGGGTCACACAGAGTTGGACACAACTGAAGTGACTTAGCAGCAGCAGCAGGCAAGTTTACAATGGTTATTTAGCAAATATATAAACACATTTTAGAGAGGGTTGAATTAAGTTTGTGAACTAACACAGAAATGCCAAAGAAAATATATATCACTGAATTAAATAAGTAAAAAAATGCTGCTTAGAGCTCTAATATACAGAAAAGTGCTGAGTTACACAATAAGTTTTTGGGATTGGAATGAAGACTGATCTTTTCCATTCTGTCTGTGGCCACTGCTGAGTTGTCCAAATTTGCTGGCATATTGAGTGCAGCACTTTCACAGCATCATCTTTCAAGATTTGAAATAGCTCAACTGGAATTCCATCACCTCCACTAGCTTTGTTCGCAGTGATGCTTTCTAAGGCCCCCTGGACTTCACATTCCAAAATGTCTGGCTCTAGGTAAGTGATCACATGATCGTGACTATCTTGGTCTTGAAGATCTTTTTTGTACAGTTCTGTGTATTCTTGCCACCTCTTCTTAATATCTTCTGCTTCAGTTAGGTCCATACCATTTCTGTCCTTTATCGAGCCCATCTTTGCATGAAATGTTCCCTTGGAATCTCTAATTTTCTTGAAGAGATCTCTTGTTTTTCCTATTCTGTTGTTTTCCTCTATTTCTTTGCATTGATCACTGAGGAAGGCTTTCTTATCTCTCCTTGCTATTCTTTGGAACTCTGCATTCAGATGCTTATATCTTTCCTTTTCTCCTTTGCTTTTCGCTTCTCTTCTTTTCACAGGTATTTGTAAGGCCTCCTCAGACAAAGAAAAGGAAAGAAAGGGAATGCTAAAGAATGATCAAACTACCACACAATTGCACTCATCTCACATGCTAGTAAAGTCATGGCTTCTCAAAGCCAGGCTTCAAAAATATGTGAACCGTGAACTCCCAGATATTCAAGTAAGTTTTAGAAAAGGCAGAGGCACCAGAGATCAAATTGCCAACATCCACTGGATCATGGAGAAAGCGAGAGAGTTCCAGAAAAACATCCATTTCTGCTTCATTGACTATGCGAAAGCCTTTGACTGTGTGGATCACAATAAACTGAGGAACATTCTGAAAGAGATGGGAATCCCAGACCACCTGACCTGCCTCTTGAGAAACCTGTATGCAGGTCAGGAAGCAACAGTCAGAACTGTACATGGAACAACAGACTGCTTCCAAATAGGAAAAGGAGTACGTCAAGGCTGTATATTGTCACCCTGCTTATTTAACTTATATGCAGAGTACATCATGAGGAACGCTGGGCTGGAAGAAGGACAAGCTGGAATCAAGATTGCCGGGAGAAATATCAATAACCTCAGATATGCAGATGACACCACCCTTATGGCAGAGAGTGAAGAGGAACTCAAAAGCCTCTTGAGTAAAGTGAAAGAGGAGAGTGAAAATGTTGGCTTGAAGCTCAACATTCAGAAAACAAAGATCATGGCATCTGGTCCCATCACTTCATGGGAAATAGATGGAAAAACAGTGGAGACAGTGTCAGAGTTTATTTTTTGGGGCTCCAAAATCACTGCAGATGCTGATTGCAGCCATGAAATTAAAAGACGCTTACTCCTTGGGAGGAAAGTTATGACCAACCTAGATAGCATTTTAAAAAGCAGAGACATTCCTTTGCCAACCAAGGTCCGTCTAGTCAAGGCTATGGTTTTTCCCATGGTCATGTATGGATGTGAGAGTTGGACTATGAACAAGGCTGATCGCTGAAGAACTGATGCTTTTGAACTGTGGTGCTGGAGAAGACTCTTGAGAGTCCCTTGGACTGCAAGGAGATCCAACCAGTCCATTCTAGAGGAGATCAATCCTGGGTGTTCATTGGAAGGACTGTTGCTAAAGCTGAAACTGCAATACTTTGGCCACCTCATGCGACGAGTTGATTTACTTGAAAAGACTCTGATGCTGGGAAAGGTTGGGGGCGGGAGGAGAAGGGGACGACAGAGAATGAGATGGCTGGATGGCATCACCGACTCTATGGACATGAGTTTGTGTGAACTCCGGGAGTTGGTGATGGACAGGGAGGCCTGGCATGCTGTGATTCATGGGGTCGCAAAGAGTCGGACACGACTGAGCGACTGAACTGACTGACACAAAAAGTTACAGAAGACGATGTAAAAGTGTACTGAATAATTTTCTTTTATGTCATAATCGTTTCAGTACAGTTCAGTCACTCAGTCACGTCCGACCCTGTGCGACCCCATGGACTGCAGCACCAGAGAAGACAATGGAACCCCACTCCAGTAGTCTTGCCCGGAATATCTCATGGACAGAGGAGCCTAGTAGGCTGCAGTCCATGGGGTCGCTAGGAGTCGGACATGACTGAGCAACTTCACTTTCACTTTTCACTATTGTGTATTGGAGAAGGAAATGGCAACGCATCGGTGTTCTTTCCTGGAGAATCCCTGGTACATCAGAGCCTGGTTGGCTGCTGTCTATGGGGTCTCACAGAGTTGGACATGACTTAAGCGACTTAGCAGCTGCAGCAGGACTGCAGCAGGACTGCAGCAGACCAGGACTCCCTGTCCATCTCTAACTCCTGGAGTTTACCCAAACTCCTGTCCATTGAGTTGGTGATGCCATCCAACCATCTAATCCCCTGTTGGCCCCTTCTCCTCCCACCTTCAATCTCTCCCAGCATCAGGGTCTTTTCCAATGGGTCAGATCTTTGCATCTGTTGGCCAAAGTATTGGCGCTTCAGCTTCACCACCAGTCCTTCTAGTGAATATCCAGTACTGATTTCCTATAGGATTGACTGGTTGGATCTCCTTGCAGTCCAAGGGACTCTCAAGAGTCTTCTCCAACACCACACTTCAAAAGCATCAATTCTTCGGTGCTCACATCCAGACATAACTACTGGAAAAACCATAGCCTTGACTAGACAGACCTTTGTTGGCAAAGGAACGTCTCTGATTTTGAATATGCTGCTTAGGTTGGTCATAATTTTTCTTCCGAGGGGTAAGTGTCTTAATTTCACGGCTGTAGTCATCATCTGCAGTGATTTTAGAGCCCCCCAAAATAAAGCTTGTCACTGTTTCCACTTTTCCCCATCTATTGCCATGAAGTGAGGAGACTGGATGCCGTGATCTTAGTTTTCTGAATGTTGAGCATTAAGCCAACACTCGCACTCTCCTCTTTCACTTTCATCAAGAGGCTCTTTAGTTCTCCTTATCTTTCTGCTATAAGGGTGGTGTCATCTGCATATCTGAGGTTATAGATATTTCTCCCAGCAATCTTTATCCAGCTTGTTGTTCATCAAACCCAGTGTTTCTCATGAAGTACTCTGCATATTGGGCTTCCCTGGTGGCTCAGAGGTTAAAGCGTCTGCCTCCAATGCGGGAGACCCGGGTTCGATCCCTGGGTCGGGAAGATCCCCTGGAGAAGGAAATGGTAACCCACTCCAGTATTCTTGCCTGGAGAATCCCATGGACGGAGAAGCCTGGTAGGCTATAGTCCACGGGGTCGCAAAGAGTCTGACACGACTGAGCGACTGAACGGAACGGAACGGAACTCTGCATATAAGTTAAATAAACAGGGTGACAATATACAGCCTTGATGTACTCCTTTCCCAGTTTGGAACCAGTCTGTTTTTTCATGTCCATTTCTAACTGTTGCTTCCTGACCTGCATATAGGTTTCTCAAAAGGCAGGTCGGGTGGTCTGATATTCCCATTCTTGAAGAATTTTCCACATTTTTTGTGATACACACAGTCAAAGGATTTAAACATTAGACACATATTAAAAATTTATCAGTATTTTATTTGATTGACTGATAGATCTGTTTTTTCTTTTGGTCTCAGTAGCAATAAGTTAATGGGAGACAATGAAAAGAGTAAAGTCTTGACAGTAAGAGATACATTTAAATCTAGGTATCTTTATTATTTGCATCTGTGTGTGTGCTAAGCTATTTTAGTCTTATCTGACTCTTTGGGACCCTATGGACCATAGCTCGCCAGGCTCCTCTGTCCATGGAATTCTCTAGGCAAGAGTACTTAATCAGGTTGGTATTTCTTCCTCCAGAGGAATCTTCCCAAAACAGGGATTAAACCTACACCTCCTGCATTGACAGGTGGGTTCTTTATCACTAGGGCCACCTGGGCCACCCAATGGACTATAGCCAACAGGCTCCTCTGTCCATGCAATTTTCCAGGCAAAAATACTGGAGTGAGTCCCCATGCTCTCCTTCAGGGGATTTTCCCCACCCAGAGATGGAACCCGCATCTCTTATGTCTCCTGCATTGGCAGGGAGATTCTTTATGACTAGCACTATCTGAGAAGCCCATTCAGTTCAGCTCAGTTGTGTCTGACTCTTTGTGACCCCATGAACTGCAGTACACCATGCTTTCCTGTCCTTCACCATCTCCCAGAGCTTACTCCACCTCATGTCCTTCAATTTGGTGATGCCATCCAATCATTTCATCCTCTGTTGTCCTCTTCTCCTCCTGCCTTCAGTCTTTCCCATCATCAGAGGTTTTTTCCCAGTGAGTCAGTTCTCTGCATCAGGTGGCAAAAGGACTGGAGCTTCAGCTTCAGCATCAGTCCTTCCAATGAATATTCAAAATGTATTCCCTTTAGGATTGACTGGTTTTATCCACTTGCAGTCCAAGGGAAACCCCTTATCTGCACAGAAATGGGTAAATTATTCTATCTATAAAATCGACTTTTCTCATTTTACAAATGGGTTACTGATATCTGCCTGAATTGTTGCTGTAAAACTTCAATACATAACATTCCTATGATAATGGATTGAAAGTGTTTGTTTAAGAGTGCCTGGCCAAACAATAGTAGGCATGCATTTTCAACTCAATTTAAATTCAAAAGTGACTGATCAAATCCTGAGAGCTTCTTTGATTATAGACACAGTGAGTTCTCATGCTCCACTGTATCAACAGTGCTTATTTCAATGGTTGTTGAGCACAAAGCACTCAACATGTGTGTATCAAATGAAATTAAATAAAATTTTCTTGTGCCATTCTGTAACAGATGCATATTTTGAAGTGAACTTTTTTTAAAGAAATCTGATTATTCAAGTTTATTACCATCAAGAATTATGCAATGATGCTCTAGTTTTACTAACAAATAGAAAACAGACTATGTACAACAGTGAACTCTATAACACTAGCATCCATAAGGCAAAACTGAATGCTGCATTCAACATTACCAACCCTAGATTGTTATCTTGACAGCTTAGCTGAATCTGGGGATGTCCATCTTGTGCCCTTTAGCTAGAACAGCTATGCAATCTCCTCACCCTCACTTCCCTACCTAGATAGTGCTGTCCAGAGGAAGAAGTCCTCTCCCTGCCCCTCAGCAAGCTGAGATAGTAAGGACTGAGTAAGAATTTGTCTGCCAATTCAAGAGACAGTTTCAATCCCTGAGTTGGAAGGAAATGGCAATCCACTCCAGTATTCTTGCCTGGGAAAGAGGAGCCTGGTGGACTACAGTCCGTGGAATCACAAAAAATCAGACACAACTTAGCCACTAAACAACAACGACAAAGTACCATTGAGGGAAGTCCAGTAGTGGCCAGGTTGGTTTATGAGAGTATCCTGAAGGAGGAGAAAAGAATGATTCTCAGAGGCTTTGAAAACAGCAACAGATCAGGGAGGGAAGTTGTCTGACCACTGCTTTGAGGACAGAAATGTGCCACCACGCCCACTGGCTTAGAACTGAAGGGCCAGGTTGTACCTCTGCTTGACCTTGAGTGAGTGGGGTATGGCACACACCCTAAGTAGTATCCATCACAATGGCCACGTGGCCAGACCCACAGCCTGCCAACACAGCCCTATCCCACAAAGCTGGGGACAAAAACCAGGTTCTGCAGACCTGAGGGAGCTCATGGAGTGGTCTGTCCTCTCAGGGGTTTAAAGTAGAGGCCTGGGATGACTATTTTTTTTTTTAACTTTGTTTTTTGTCTTTGCTTTGTCTTTAACCTTTACAAACAGGATTATCAAGAGGAATGCCTGCTTGCCCAGATATGTCTGTGATTCTGAAACACAGGGGGTTTTGGGTTTAACTTCTGTTTTGCTTTTCCATAAGAGCCTTATCTGAGGCCCTACAGATAGTGGTGGGTGGAGAGGAGATAGGAAACACTCATCCCCAGTTGTCTATTCTAGTGGTGGAGTGAGCAGTGTTTAAAGTATTCTTTTTATTATTTAAATGATTTCCTGTGAAAATCAATAGAGTTCAGAATTATATGAAGTTTTAAGCTAGAGTACATGGATTTTAATCCTGATATTACCACTTGTTTATTATTGGTGTGAATTTGGGGAAAGTATTTACCTCTCCTTTCCTGCTTCCTATTCTTTAAAACAAGGATATAAATTGCTTGTGCCTTTTGTTTTCTTCTTCTTCTTTTAATGAAATTAATGAATTCATGTAAAGTGCATAGCAGAATATAGCTTATGTATTTAAATAAGTCTCTGTCTTAGTACATGGAAAAAAAATTATTATGATTCTCTCACACCATCCAGGGCTTACAAATAGAATATAAAAGTACCACTAAGAAATGTGAGTATCTCCCAAATCCCAAGCAGGTCTCAGAAATATTTGAACTGGAAAAGTCCAATGCAACTCTAACTATCACTTTCTATTAATACTTATACTTCTCTTGCTGCAACCAGACAATCCCAGCTCTTTACTCCAGGTTTTTTCAGCCTTGCCTGGGAATTAGAATTAATTTAGGAGATTGTAAAAGCCATGATGACCAAGTTACACTCCATGTCAATGGACCCCCAATTTCTGAAGGTAGGAATTTGACATTATGCTTTTAAAAAATTCTACAAAGTGATTACAATAAAAAAAAAATATTTTATTCAGCAGATATGTTCCTGTCTGCAGGTTTCTGGTTGATTGATAGGTCTTAGTTGCTTGTTTGTTTAGGTACCTTGTGAACTGTGGTAATACACGACCAATTTCTGTAAATTATTTTAACTCCTTTTACTTACTGTTAATAAAATGGCATGGTTTTCTGAAAATATTTTCTAATTCTAAATCCTGAAAGTATATGTTTGACTGAAAGATTCTAAGTCACTGACGAAAAATGTCTTTCTACACTAAGCATCACCATTAACCATTACCTAGACAAGGCTTGATTATGTAAAGGTAGAATATGTAATCTTGATTTATTCAATTTACTCACTTACAGCAAAGGGCAAGGACTTATTTCTTAGGGATATTTTCTCAGGTGGCAGTTGTAGACTAAGAGCAGAGTCCTGTAGAAAAGGACTGTGAGGGTGGTAGCAGGCATGGTGACAGACCTCTCCATGCCATGTAAAAATGAGTCTCCATTTCCTTAAGGAAAATCAAAAAGCACCTTCCCCTTCTCTGTTTAATATTATAAAATGTTGATTTTATGAAATAAGAGAAATATTTTGTTTTCCACACTTTGATAATAGGAAGTGTGCAAAAGGAGGACCTTTAAAAAGACTTGGATGAAAAACTGCCACACTCAGAATGTGTTACCTATCATTAGACATTTTCTTCTATCCACATGATATATGTATGCTAACACATCTCTCCATATATATATTTATATATAAATGATTGAAAAATCCTCTCTCTTTATATAGACCTAGATCTAGATAATGTATCTATGTCTAGAACTGGATGAAGATATATAGCAAAAGTCTATCAATTGTTTCCTTCAGTTGTTTTTCAATCCATGAAAATAAGCATGTTCTCATATTCTGTCATATACATCAAACTTTAACATTAATATTAAATTCACTTTTTTTTTTCTTTTTCTGTCACTTGAATCCCCCATTGAAGCCAGTTATAAGCACTTAGTGCCCTTTGCTACAATAGTTACAATTGGAAGTTTTGTGATATCTGTCTGTTGTTCAGTAATTGGATAAAATAGCTGCTGAAGATATTTCCTCAAGGACAGATTGGTTTAGCTGACTGCTGTAAGTTGTGCTAATTCTCCTTCTACAACATTTTCAAACCTTACCATTTTATATATTACGGAACATTATTGGAAAGAAATCCTTTGATGCATATTGTCGAAAAGGAGGGATTTTTAATTCTCTATTAAAATTTTGTATCTCTTTGATTTTCCTAAAGATTTGTGAACTAAAAACTATATTATATATTCCTTCAGAGCCCTACTTAAAACCATATTATTTATTCCTTTACTGCCCTATTTTCAGCCATTGGTCCAGAGTATTGGTTTCATGTATATGTCATAATAGGTGACATTGTTTTTATCTTTTCATTTTTATCACCTTAAATATAAGTTGAGAAGAAAGACTATATGTAGGAGGAGAGAAAAAATACGAAAAATAAGAAGTAAGGATTTGTAAATTAGTGAATTTATTTGACTTATCTTGCAAGTATTATATTAACCATATTTATAGTTGTGAGTTTATATGAAATTTAAAATTCAATTTTGCACAAATTTGTTGAAGCAAATGTCATTGGCTCAATATCCTTATAGACACTTAAGCCATTACTACCTTAATCACTTTCAATTCTCTGAAACAGGATGTTGTCCTATGTAAGTATCTCCCTGTAGCTCTTTTGTAAATTAGAAAAAAAAGAGGGGAAATTGACATGAATGAGGAGAGGAGAATTAGCTGTGAATGAACATCAAATGAAAACAAATAGATCCAGGTTAAATATAAAAGGACCTGGGATATTGTTCCTATTTGCATTTGCACTTGCTTTGTTAGACAGGTCTTCCTAGCCCTAATGTTTCTTTTCTCTCCACATGTTAAAAAATTTGCCCCCCAGATCTCTTTATCTGACTGACATTTTCAAAAATTTATCAACACTAGTGACTGTTGTAACCATGTTTTCAAAGGATCTATCTATAGTCAACCTATCTTCATTATGACATTATCTTAACATATATACTCAAACATTGCTTTTATTTCTTCTGAGACAATGACAATTTTACTTGATGAATGAATCAACACTGTTAAAAGACACTATAATTTGCATTCCAACAAAGCAATGAATGTGATTTTGACACAATTGTTTACTAAATAATAACTTTCATTTTTTCCCTAGCTTAGATCTTTTCCCTGAAAGTAAAAAGTGAAAGTGAAGTCACTCAGTCATGTCTGACTCTTTGCAACCCCATGGACTATAGCCCACCAGGCTCCTCTGTCTATGGGATTCTCCAGGCAAGAGTACTGGAGTGGGTTGCCATTTCCTTCTCCAGGGAATCTTCCTGACCCAGGGATCAAACCCAGGTCTCCCGCATTTCAGGCAGATACTTTAAACTCTGAGCCACCAGGGAAGCCCTAGTGATAGGTATATCAGTCTGAAAGGGGTGAGAACAGTAAGACAGTAGTCCTAGGAGGGAAACTGTTTTTGGGCACTGAGGGTTTGTGGTGCTCATAAATTATGCCAAGTCCCTGCTTTACTCAACTGTTAAAATGAATTGATGACATTATTTCACCTTATTAATGCTTATCAAAAATTAATTTCCCACTTGTTTTCTTTCTTTAACTTTTCTGAGACCAGTGGAAAAGAGAATTTTCCCTTTATGTACAGGTCACAGTGTTTATGAAAGGTGTATGAGAGATTATGCTAAATAGGGCATAAATCTAGAGTAGAACAAGTCAATATAAGGGACCGAAGATGAATGTGTTGGCCTTCCTGTCCAAATAGTTGGGTAAAATTTCTCCAGGCTGTTTACACTACTCTATAATAAAGATTCTATTCATGCTAGTCTAACCACTCTTTCCCTCTTGCAACTATTTGACATAGTTAGCAATATTTGGAAGTTTAGCCAAGTGTTTCACATTTCCTGTGTAGGTATTTGCTTTTTGCAGTACAAATTTCAAGGTATTATGTTCCTTAACTCTTCAAAAAAGATGCCTTTTAAAGACAATGAGGTGTCGTTTATCTTTAATTGCTCCTTAGTTTTCCCTCTCTCTTGAAAGCATCTATCATTTTTGAAAGACTGAATTTTTTGATAGATTCTGACTGAAATAAAACTGCATACATGTTTTCTGCTCTAACGATAGGTAACACATAAGAAATCAGCATACAGCAATGAAATTTGTGGAATTGTAAACACTTTTTTGTGTGTGCATGTGGCCTCTTTGCTCTAATAATAATAGGACAAATATTCTTACTTGAAAAACAATAGAAAGTTGTTGGAAGGCTCCCAGGTGGTGCTGTGGTAAAGAAGCTGCCCTGCCAGTTCAGGAGACGTAGAGACACAGGTTTGACCCTTGGTTTGGAAAGATCCCCAGGAGGCAGACATGGCAACCCATTCCAGTATTCTTGCCTTGGGAATCCCCATGGACAGAGGAGCCTGGCAGGCTGCAATCCACAGGGTCGTAAAAAGTTGCACATGACTGAGCAACTGACACTTTCACACTTTGTCAATAGTGTTAAATATGTAATCTTCAAATTTTAGAGCTTTCCCAACTAGGGCCACTTTCCAAATAAGAATTAAATTATTCTGTATGAGACTGTTTGAAGATGTATAACAAAGTGGAACATTTTTCATTTGAATCATGAAAGAAATTTTGTGCAAAGAGAATATTGTAAGCTGTGTCACTTTTATGAATCTGGCCTGGATGGTGTCTTTTATAACTTTTACCAAAGAAAAGACACACATCAAAAATTTGGTGAAACACAATAAGGATATATCCTTTCAGTTCATTTTTTAATCTGATTCCTGATATATGAATGAAATGATACTTTCAACAAATATCTAAATAAACAATCAGAGAAATTTTGCCAGATAAGTTAAACAGAAAAGGAAGACTTTACTGAAGACTACTGTGAAAGGGGGGGAGAATAAACGGCTAAAATGAAAGAAAAAGGTTTTACATGTTGGAGTGACCTAGTGAAAAATTATTGGGAGCCTTAGGGAGTTGTATGGTCAATAAAATCAGGCCACCTGTGTTTGTTAATGGTTGCTTGTGTGAGTTAGGCTCTTGCTGTTGCTGCTGCTAAGTCACGTCAGTCGTGTCCGACTCTGTGCGACCCCATAGACGGCAGCCCACCAGGCTCCCCCATCCCTGGGA
Source organism: Moschus berezovskii (assembly GCF_049115385.1). Lineage (NCBI taxonomy): Eukaryota > Metazoa > Chordata > Mammalia > Artiodactyla > Moschidae > Moschus > Moschus berezovskii. The sequence goes on from NC_142461.1 coordinate 54,484,243, forward strand.
TTCTCCAGGCAAGAACACTGGAGTGGGTTGACATTTCCTTCTCCAGTGAATGAAAGTGAAAAGTGAAAGTGAAGTTGTTCAGTCGTGTCCGACTCTTTGCGACCCCATGGCCTGTAGCCTACCAGGCTCCTCTGTCCATGGGATTTCCCAGGCAAGAGTACTGGAGTGGGTTGCCATTGCCTTCTCCGAGTTAGGCTCTTAGCCTTCAGTAAAGATTGGGAGGTAAGACACTGTCCTTCTTGATGTTTTTATTTCAAGGAAATGGTTCCCAGGTTATTGACAAAAGACATTCCTGGTTTGAAATATTAATAAAGATGGAAAAAGACAATTCACTATTTTCTATAAACTTTGACTAGTATTGAACATGTTTATTTTTTGTTCACACTCAGAACTGAAGTTTATAGGAGAATAAATTAGAGAACTTTATTTCATTGATGGACTAAAATATAATTGAGTGGCTGATACTATAAAATAAATTGTCTTTTTTGTTTTTCAAAATTTTACTCTTTAAAGTTCCTTGGATGCATTCTTTAATAATGCACCTTAGGAAATAAAGTAAAATAAGATGTGTTCTATTGTGAATGATTGCTGAATTTTGTTGTGTGGAAAATATTCAGTTAAAGAATTTATGTGTAATATGAGATATAGGTTTTTATTTTGGGTTTTGTTTAACCAAACAGGACACACTGAGAGTGTTTATAAAAAAGGTATTTCTTGGTAAAACTGAGAAAAAAATTAACTGATGTGTTCAAGAAATGATCAGAAACAGGGAAGCTTGAGTATGAATACTAGAAGTGATGGATGTGGGACCTATGGATAGTCACAATAGGTATTGAAGGGAATCAATATTTATTTCCTTTAATTAGGACTCTGTAATGTATTTAATCAAGGGAGTAATTTGACCAATTTATATTTTTAACAGGACACTATCACTACTGTAAGATTCAATTTAGAAAGGAGTCGGGGCAAGATTGAGAGAGAAGGAGTTATTCCACTAGGCCATGTGAGGAAGAGTAATGGTTTGGATTGGGGAGAGGTAGCGGTGCCAATAAAGATAGGAGAACAAAACTGATATATATGGAGTTTCTGCTTGCTGAAGATTTAATGTATGTCAGTAGCTGAATAATACAGAGGAAGAGAGGGATCAAGAATGATCACCCTATTACCGGTTTGAGCAAAGAAACCGGTACTTTGCTCAAACCGGTTTGAGCAAAGAAACTGGGTAATTGATGCAATTTACTGATGTGAGCAAAAATTAGGGAAGAAATGGTTTTAACAGAAGATAAAGCATTTCTTAACACTGTTAAATTAATATAAAAACTACTTATCCTTATTAAATGTTACTTGAAAACTGTAAAGTCAGATGAATGTGATTAGTATTTTTACAGACTTTGAGGTATTCACACAAATCTCTATTTTCAAACAGCATGCCTTCATCTTGAATTGTTTTGATGGACTCTTCTAGGATGGTAGGAGAGGTTGTAAAAATGTCACCCTTCTCTTCACCACTGTAATGAAAATCACATGTAAAAAGATGAACACTTCTTTGGTTTGTAATGCTTTTAAAATTAATTTTTTTCATATAATTACAGAAAAAAAAACAGTGGAAAAAAGTTGCTAAATATTTTTAAATAGTTGACTTGAAATATATACACATATATATATATGTGTGTGTGTGTAAATGAAAACCTACTTCTTATGGTCAGTTTCTGTACTTTATCAAACAAAATTTATTTCCTGCAAACACAGACCTGTCCTATCTCACTCATTCTGATAAAAATTTTTGAGTTTACAATTTCCAAACCTTCTTATCAGTTTGGTTTGCTTACTTCTTATTTCCTCTCTTCACAGGGAGAGTGTCAATTAACTTATTTTCTGTCTTTAAATGCTAACCCAAACATTTTCGTGTTTAAGGTTCCCTTTCTTGATTGAACACAAAACATGTTTGGGTTAGCATCTAAGGACAGAAAAAAAGTTAATTGCCACTCTACTCTCCCTATGTGTTTAAGGTTCTCTTTTTCGATTGACGGCTTCCTTTGTGGCTTAGCTGGTAAAGAATCGGTCTGCAATGCAGGAGACCTGGCTTTGATCCCTAGTTTGGGAAGATCCCCCGGAGAAGGGAAAGGCTACCCACTCCAGTATTCTGCCCTGGAGAATTCCATGGACTATACAGTCCATGGGGTTGGAAAGAGTTGGGCAGGACTGAGCGACTTTCACTTTTCACTTTCTTGATTGAACCCCAGGTTGTATGCCAGATCCAAGAGGATTATTTATTTGTACCAAGAAAGGACATTAACAGGAAAACAGACAAAACAGCATTCAATGTGTAATTCAAAAATTAGTTTTGTACAAATGTTAATTTTGTAGTTTTGATAATTGTACTCTGGTTAGAATTAACATCAGGGGAGCTCAGTGAAGAGTGTATGAAAACTTTCTACAGCATTTTTTAAATGTCTTCAATTGTTTCAAAATATAATTAAAAATTCTGATAGACTTCAAAAATTTTTTTTAAATAAGTAAAATACATTTTAAATGAGCTATGCAGCCACATAAAGACATGGAGGAACTTAAATAAATATTGTGAGGTGAAAGAAGTCAGTCTGAAAGCCTGTATACCATGTAATGCTAAGTATACAACATTCTGGAGAAGGAAAAAACTATAGACGGTAAAAAAAAAAAAAAAAAATCAGTGGTTGTGGTGGGGTGGGGCGGGGAAAAGACAGAGGGATGAGTAAGTAGAGCCCAGGTGATTTTTAGGGCAATAAAAATATTCTGTATATACTGTGATATTTGATACATGTCATTCCACATTTGTCAAAACTCACAGAATGCACCACACGAAGAGAGTCTTAATGTAAACTGTGGATTTTAGCTAGTAAATGTATCAATATTGGCTTATCAATAATAACATATTTACCATGTTAAACTGACCACATTAATGCAATTTGTTAATAATAATGAAAACTGGGGCGGAAGAGTGAAGAAGATCTGGGAGCTTCTCTTACTTTCTGTTCAAATTACCCGAAGTCTAAAACTGCTCAACATATAAAATATTTGTTTAAAAAACTGATAGGTCAAAAAATAAATTTATATTACTATATAATTATACTTATTAATAAAATATTCTAAATGTTTTCTGTACCTAAATCTAATGTACGATTATTGTAGTCCTAGAAAACCAGTTTTGGCTTGATTTATCATTTTACTTTTTAGGTGTCAGTTAAAAAATGAAAAGAAACAGCTTTGCAAAACACTATTTTTAAGCAATGAGTCTTCCTGGTTATCCTAAGTATCCATTCTCATTTACTTTGAACCAGATGAGATATTTCTCTAATATCATTGTAATCCTGTAGGCTGCACAAGGTAATAAAAACTGATATCCATAGATAGCTATTTTAATAGAATAAATTAATTTGAATGGTCTCTAAAATATTCATTTTCTTCTTTTCCTTTTCTTTGATATCCAATGATGGAAAACACATTATTTTGAAATACTGAGTGCTAGAGGGAGTTTTAATAAGCATCATTTAATTATCTACTTCCATGATTATCAAAAAGGAAATGAAGCCAAGTTTACTGACATATTTTCAATTTTATTATAAAAAGAAAACTTTACTTTGTAATACTTATTTATACAGAAAACTGTGCATATTTAATATTCTCATAATTAAGCATGGATCATAATTTTTTGAACACTTTAAAACCTTTGTGGGAAATGAGTGCCAGAAATAAGGCATTTTTAAAACTCATGTTTTTCTTATTAAAATTTTTTTAACTTTCTTATATGGGTTCATTGAAGTTATTAATGACTAGCAGCAGGATCTAATAAAACTTTCTGAGATAATGGAAATGTTCCATATCTTCATAGATCAATACAATACCTACTAGCCACATGTGGCAATTGAGCACAGTAATAATCACTAGAATGACTGAGGAAAACTAAATTTTTAATGTAATATAGTTAGTTTAAATTTAAATAGTATAAAATGAAGGGATTAATGATTTTTCATTTCTGTGAGTCATATCCAATCCTGAGAAATAAATGATATATACATGTAGGTTATCAGTGTAATTGGTATTATTTACTTACAGTGGTTATTGTATTTTGAGGTTTTGATGTTTAATCATTATCATTTATAAAGAGCATGGGTCTTTTAAATAGATAACCTTGAATAAACTAGAGCTACTTAAGATTACCAGGAGATAGTAAAACAAACAAGAGTCAGTCTCTTAAAAACAACTTAACAATAAGTAAATATTTTATTTGAGGATATCAAAAGTTTTCCCAAGGTAAGCAAAGTCTTTCCCATGTTAAAAAAAAATTGTCAGTGAAATTAATGATTTCAGTTAGTTCACTATTTATAAACTCATTTAATTGCAATTATTCCCATTAATAAATGGACTTATTGAAATTCAGTGAGGTTTAGCAAATCAGGCACTTTAAAGAGCTTTGTTGGGATTTTGACTTACATCGGTTTGGATATAAAGCTCATGCTCTCCCATGCTCTCTCCAATGAAAACAAATGCTCTGAGTAAAAAGAAGTAACGTGCACACCTCAAGAAAACCTATTGCATTAATGTGCTAGTGCTGCCATACAAAACACTACAGATTGGACAGTTTAAACAACAGAAAGATTTTCTCATAGTTCTGGAGGTTAAAAGTCCAAGATTAAGGTGTTAGGAGATTTGGTTTCTCCTGGGGCCTCTTTTCTTGGTTTGGGGATGTCCACTCTGTTTTTGCCTCTTCATAAGATCATCTTTAGTATCTCCCTCTGACTTTATCTCTCCTCTTATAAAGACACCAGTCATATCAGGTTAGGGAATTTCCTAATAGCCTCTTTTTAACTTAATCACCTGTTAAAGCCCTGTCTCCAAATACAATCACATAATAAGATATGGGGTATTAGGTCTTCAGTGAGTGAATTTTGAGAGGATAAAATTAGCCCATAATACTGGGTAAAATTAAACTGTATACTACTGCTTTACATATATTAGGAAACACCACTATAATTATTATTTTAAAATTAAAAAATTCTATTAAAATATATGAGAACTATATTGACTTCATACTGGGCTTGCTTGTTTGTGTGTTCAGCTGGGCTCTGAGCATGGGTCTCTGAGGGAGACAGGCTTGCTGTATTGGGAGGCATGGAGTTCTGCCTTGGACTAAATAATGCTTACACTGTGATTCTTTTCTATTCCTGTGCTGTATTGAAGTGATGGGGACTGGGTTGTGTTGTAAATAAATCATTTTTGTTGTTAAAAAAAAAGATAAAATATATGAGAACTATTGAACAAAGATGAGAAGAAAAATTACTTGTAAATAGTGAAGAAGACATGAACCAATGGGATGATATACCATATTCTTGGATTGGAATAATCAATATTGTTAAAATTACCATACTATCCAAGGCAATATACAGATTCAATGCCATCCCTATCAAAATACCAATGGTATTTTTCACAGAACAAGAACAAATAATTTTAAAATTTGTATGAAAACACAAATGAACCCAAACAGGAAAACAACTTTGAGAAAGAAGAATAGAGCTGGTGGAATTATGCTCCCTGGCTTCAGATCACAATAAAAGATACAGTAGTCAAAAATTCAGTACCGGCACAAAAAAAGACACACAGATTAATGAAACAAAATAAAGCTCAGAGACAAACGCATGGACTTATATCAATTAACATATGACAAAAGTGACAAGAAATACAATGGAGAAAAGATAGTCTCTTCAAAAGTGGTGCTGGGAAGTAATCCCACTGCTGGGCATACACACTGAGGAAACCAGAATTGAAAGAGACAGGTGTACCCCAACATTTATTGAAGCACTGCTTACAATAGCCAGGACATGGAAGCAACCTAGATGTCCATCGGCAGACAAGTGGATAAGAAAGCTGTGGTACATATACGCAATGGAAATTACTCAGCCATTAAAAAGAATACATTTGAATCAGTTCTAATAGGTGGATGAAACTGGAGTCTATTATACAAAGTGAAGTAAGTCAGAAAGAAAAACACCAGTACAGATATATTAACACATATATATGGATTTTAAAAAGATGGTAACAATAACCCTATATATGAGACAGCAAAAGAGACACAGATGTATAGAACAGACTTTTGGACTCTGTGGGAGAAGGCGAGGGTGGGATGATTTGAGAGAATAGCATTGAAACATGTATATTACCATATGTGAAATATATCACCAGTCCAGGTTTGATGCATGAGACAGGGTGCCCAGGACTGGTGCACTGGAATGACCCTGAGGGATGCGATGGGGAACACATGTACACCTATGGTTAATTCATGTCAATATATCTCAAAAACCACTACAATATTGTAAGGAAATTAGCCTCCAATTAAAATAAATAAACTAACCAAAAAAATAAAAATAAAATGGCAAAATAAAAAACAATGAGTGGTGCTGGGAAAACTGGTCTGCTACATATAAGAGAATGAAATTAGAAACTTTTTAACAGCATATACAAAGATAAACTGAAAGTGGATTAAAGACAAAAATGTAAGTCCAGACACTATAAAACTCTCAAAGGAAAACATACATAGACAAAACACTTTGACATACATTTTAGCAATATTTTTCTAGATCCATCTCTCAAAAAAGTAAAAGCAAAAATATAACCAATGGGACCTAATTAAACTTGAAAGCTTTTGCATAGCAAAGGAAATATTCAACAAGATGAAAAGACAATATGTGGACTGGGCAGAAGAACAGAAAAGATGTTTTTCCAAAGAGGAACCTAGCAGACCTTAAAGAAACACATGAAAAGATGTGCAACATCTTCAATTAGCAGAGAAATGCAAATCAAAACAATGAGAGATCAGCTCATACTGGTCAGAATGGCTATCATGAAAAATAACACAAACAACAGCTGTTGGTGAGGATGTGGAGAAAAGGGAATACATGTATACTATTGGGGGAATGTAAATTGGTACAGCCACTGTGAAAAATAGTAAGGAGTTTTCTTAAAAAACTAAAAATAGAACTATCAGATGACTCAGTCATTCCACTTGTGGGTACATATCCTAATAAAACAAAACCATTAATTTGAAAACATGCATGCTCCCCAATGTTCATAGAACCATTATTTACAATTGTCAAGATATGGAAGCAATCTAAGTGTCCATCAATGGATAAAGAATAAGTGATTGTATATATACTACTGATTCATAAAAAAAGAATAAAAGTTTGTCATTTGCAGCAGCAACATGAATGAAATCGGAGGGCATTACGCTTTAATGAAAGAAGTCAGACAGAGAAAGACATATATTGTATACCACTTAAATGTGAAATCTACAAAATATAACAAATTAGAAATTTATAACAAAAAGAAGCAATCACACACATATTGAAAAAAGCTACTACTTATCAATAGAGAAAGGGAAGGGAGGAAGGGCAATATAAAGATAGGTGATTAAGAGGTACAAACTATTAGGTATAAAGTAAGCTACAAGGATAATATTTATCTATTGTACAACATGGGAATATAGCGAATATTCTATAATAGCTATAAATGGAGTATAACCTTTAAAAATTGTGAAACTCTATATTGTACACCTGAAAATATATAATATTATTGTATATTAACTATATTTCAGTAAAAAATAAATAGGCAAATAATTTTTGTGAATTAATAAAAGTCAGTTATCAATTTATCCACATTGATAATTAAATCACTCTCTTAGAATAACTGGATGCTATTAATCTGATGATTTGTAGGATATTTAAAATATACTTTAAAAACATTAAAAAAAAAACACCTAAATTTCCCCTTACGGAGATACTTCAGTTCAGTTCAGTTAGTTCAGTCGCTCAGTCGTGTCCGACTCTTTGTGACCCCATGAATCACAGCACGCCAGGCCTCCCTGTCCATCACCAACTCCCAGAGTTCACTCAAACTCACGTCCATAGAGTCGGTGATGCCATCCATCCATCTCATTCTCTGTTGTCCCTGTCTCCTCCCACCCCCAATCCCTCCCAGCATCAGAGTCTTTTCCAGTGAGTCAACTCGTTGCATGAGGTGGCCAAAGTATTGGAGTTTCAGTTTTAGGTGACATATTTAATGAAAAAAATAAATGAAGAAGAAAACCTATCTAAATTGCTTAATTTGAATTATGTTTTACAGGATCTGAGAGTCTTTGAAGCCAATTTAATCTCAAATATTTGAAATACTTTCTGCAGTATTGTTTTTATATTGCTGAATTACTAAGTAAGAAGAGTAATTTTGCTAGAAAACTGATCAACTCAGATATTACCTGAATTACTATAGATTTTGAAGTGATTCCTACTGTATTAATGTAAATTCTCCTAGACCAGAAACAAGAGAATGAGTGAGGATGCAATAAACTGCAGGTTTATGTAAACAGGATTAAATATGATAATGAAAGTGAAAGTGAAAGTGAAGTCACTCAGTCGTGTCCGACTCTTTGCGACCCCATGGACTGTTGCCTACCAGGCTCCTCCGTCCCTGGGATTCTCCAGGCAAGAGTACTAGAGTGGGTTGCCATTTCCTTCTCCAAAATATGATAATAGCGTTCAGTAAATAATAGTTACTAAATCCTACACTTATCTGTGTATCCTTACAAGCTCCTTTTCCCTTAAAGTTGCAGTATCTACCAAACTGTTTTCTCACTGAACTTTTTGTACCTTCCTATTCTTCAAATTAAAGACTCCTTTCTGCCAAGGACTAAAGCTTAGAATGCCTGGCATTCTACTCAAGGGCCTTTTATGTTATGGCTTACTTTAGACTCATCTCATAACTCTTGTCGCTTTCCATATTGTGTTGCAGCAATCATGTAACAAGTTGCATCTTTCTTTCTTTGGAGAGGTGTTCTGGTCTAGATGACCTAGTCAGATTCTCTGTCTAGCAAAATTACAGTCTTCCTTAAATTCCCAAGTCATCCATTACCTCCATAGTAGACCAATATCTAACGAGGACTCCTCTCCTCCTCCATGTCGTGAAGGAAGAATGGATCTCCTTCCACATTCCCATTGTTAAACCATTTGCACATTTATGTTATACCTAATTTTAATACATTCATCTGGCTATAAGTCTATCTTTCCCATTTAGACCATTAATATATGATATTAGGAAACATGGTTTACTCATTTAAGTTACCAGAGTCAAGGACAAGGTTTAAATGTAATGGATGTTCAGTTAATGTTCTGGAATCAATTCCTGTATGTGACCAGTAGAATACACATCAACTATCAAGTTTTTGTGTAGTACCTGTGACTTCTGAGCTTAATTTTTCCTCTTGTTAGTGGATGTGTTCTGAGTAGTTAAAACAAAAATCTACATTATCATTTCACATTATGTTTTCCTTCCATTCCCTTTCCCCACCATTCAGTTCTCCCAATTAGATATACATGAAAATAATATTTAAAAGCAGAGACATTACTTTGCCAACCAAGGTCCGTCTAGTCAAGGCAATGGTTTTTCCCGTGGTCATGTATGGATGTGAGAGTTGGACTGTGAAGAAAGCTGATCACCGAAGAATCGATGCTTTTAAACTGTGGTGTTGGAGAAGACTCTTGAGAGTCCCTTATACTGCAAGGAGATCCAACCAGTCCATTCTAGAGGAGATCAATCCTGGGTGTTCATTGGAGGGACTGATGCTAAAGCTGAAACTCCAATACTTTGGCCACCTCATGCGACAAGTTGACTCACTGGAAAAGACTCTGATGCTGGGAAAGGTTGTGGGCGGGAGGAGAAGGGGAAGACTGAGAATGAGATGGCTGGATGGCATCACTGACTCGATGGACGTGAGTTTGAGTGAACTCCGGGAGTTGGTGATGGACAGGGAGGCCTGGCGTGCTGTGATTCATGGGGTCGCGGAGAGTCGGACACGACTGAGCGACTGAACTGAACTGAACTGAAAGTTGTGTGCATGTGTACAATAATATGGGAATAACAGTGCTTTTACAGAAATGTTAGTATTCTTACTTTTTATATGAAAAGACAATTTATTTATATGGAAAATCTTCCTAAAATAAATGATTATTATTCATTTGATACCAAATTAGCTTCATAAAAGAATATCTTCAGGCTCAATCACTGACTTAAAGTCTTTTACTTTCCATTTATCATTCCTCTTTATTTTGCCTTTGTATTTCTTTTTCTTGGCCTATACTGATGATTATCTTTATTAAATAATAATCATCTTTCAGAATATACCTGTGTTTCATTATGAAAAGTCTCCAATGTCCCTTTAAGGAAAGGAAAGTAATTACGTGTCCAGTAGCTGCTTGGGATGATTTGAGGCAGAATGATACAACGTTTGCAATCTGAAGCATGACAATGAAGTATTGGTCCATTTATTGAACATGTAAGGTGCTTAGTGGTTTTGATCATAAAACAGAATAAAGAGAATTGAATCTCTGACATGAAAAGTATTTCACTTCCTTTTTCTATATGTACAATGGCAGGTTTTTATTATTTGGTAAGAATCATTTTCTAATATTATTTTTAGCAGCACAAGTACTATTCTGACCTCAAAATGCCATGCTGTAAGGGTAAAATGCCATCCCCAATATGTTTTAACAAAAGCGATTCACCTTGGAAAAGGCAAGCATCTGTCAAATATCTGCTCATGTGCACCCTGATCAGAGGTTTCAGCAATGTTTTAAAGAACCACTGAAGAGGTGGAAAAGGAACTTGGTAAGAATACTATTTTCCTTGATAGCTTCCTTACTTTAAAAACAAGTAGAAATCAAGTAAATTCTGCACCAATTCTTTGGATGCATATAACTACTTCACACTTTCCAAATTTCTAGTGAGCTGTCCTTCCACCATCTAATTTCTCTGTGACATATAAACAACTAGAGATGCTCAATAACTTTTATTAAAAATAGAATGACGAGAGCATAGTTTCACCTTCCATAAAAAGTTTGAAGTAATTTTAGTGACTAATACGTTTGAGTACCTTAGTTTGTGGCAGATAATATGCTAAGCACTTACAAAGAATAGAAAATTTAAAGAAAATCCACACAAGTACACTCCTCTCTCATCTTTGGTGCTGGGACCTGAGGAGGAATCCCATCTTTATAGTAGCTGTGGGAGAATACAAAGATAAAGACCTAAAAATGTGAACTGAAAAAATGTGAAAACCTTTGTCTCTGACTACAAATTTTTATTTTTAAGGTTCTTGACTATTAAGAAAACTTTTGTGTATCTACATTCATGGAATTAGGTTTTCTCCCAGTACTTTTCCCTAGACTTTTATTTCAGATTGGTGGAAAAAAATAACAATCCTATTATATTTCATTTATTCACTCCAGCAGACTTGTGCCTGACTTATGGAAGAGTAAAAAGATACGTGAGAGCTAAAGACACAACTTGGGGGTGAAAGGAATACAGGAGTTAGGACTTAAAGCTAATTTTCTGCTGCTGGACTTGTGCATCAAGACTTTTGTTTGTATCTTGAAGTTAAAAAGACAGGAGATTTCCAAAGATTCATTCAGAATGAAATGAGAATGTCAACAGGCACCATACATTATTAAGCCAAAGCCAAGTCTCCTAAAGTTAGTTAGTAAGACTAAGGATGCACTTGTGAACTATTGAGGAACTTTGGCCACCTTATTTGCTAAACTAAGTGTGGTAGAGCTATTTTGCTTTTATTATTTACTTTTATTTATTTTTAACTAAATTAAAACTTCATTGAACAAGACATAAAATCATTGCCTGTAATAAAATATTAAAGACAGTTTTATTAGTTTTCATTAATTTGGGGAACATCAAATTGGTTGAGAAGCACAATGGTATGTTGTCGGTATTTAAACAAGAGTATTAAAGGTGAAAGCATTTAGATAATCAACACCTAGACAAGAATAATAATTTTCCTATAAAGAGATAGTCTTTGACAGGTGGGGCAAAGAAAATTAATACACTAATAAATTTTATGAGAAGACATTTAAAAGCATCATTTCATAATTTGTTCAGACATAATAAAGGTAAAAATGAGTGCTTTAAATATGAAATATAACAAAAAAGTTTAGTGCTAATTTTCATGTTCCTCTTTTCCCAAAAGAGAAGTATAACTCTGCACGTCACCGTTTAAGAAAATTAATTTTTAGTAACAAAGTTTACCAGCTGTGAGGAGGAGGACATTTTAAATTTTAAATCTTTAATTATGTTGCCCCAAATGTCTGTCAGAATATGTTAATAATTACAACAATAGCAGCTTATTAAGTATAAATAGTGTTATATATTTTTTATATCATACAAAATCCTGTTCTCTAATAAAATAACAAAATAAGCAACCACCTAGAAGGTAATTATGTTAGATATTACATTTTCTGTCTACCAATTGCTTATTAAAAGGTTGTTCTTTGAGGCATTAAAGAATGTGTCTGCAACTGGCTTGAAAAGACTGGATCTCAATTTAGGATATCCTTGCTTGAGCCAAGAGGATGCATATTTATTATTAACCATATATTTGACAGAAGTTTCTGAATAGTAATTGTACCACTTGCTAGCACTTTTATTTTCACTTTTAAAATTTTATTAGAATACAGCTGATTTATAATATATTAATTTCAGGTGTACAGGAAAGTGATTCAGTTATACATGTACATATATTCACTTTTCTTCAGATTTTTTACCCATATAGGCTATAATAGAATACTGAGTAGAGGTCCCTGTGCTGTATAGTAGCTCCTTGTTGGTTATTTATTTTATATATAGCAGTATGTATTTGCTAATACCAAACTCCTAATTTGTTCCTTCCCCCACAACTTTCCCTTTTGGTAATCATAGGTTTATTTTTGAAATTTGTAAGACTGTTTCTGTCTTGTTCAGTTCAGTTCAGACACTCAGTTGTGTCAGACTCTTTGTGGCCCCATGAATCACAGCACGCCAGGCTTCCCTGTCCATCACCAACTCCCGGACTTCACTCAAACTCATGTCCATCGAGTCGGTGATGCCATCCAGCCATCTCATCCTCTGTCGTCCCCTTCTCCTCCTGCCCCCAATCTCTCCCAGCATCTGAGTCTTTTCCAGTGAGTCAGCTCGTCGCATGAGGTGGCCAAAGTATTGGAGTTTCAGCTTTAGCATCAGTCCTTCCAATGAACACCCAGGACTGATCTCCTTTAGAATGGACTGGTTGGATCTCCTTGTAGTCCAAGGGACTCTCAAGAGTCTTCTCCAACACGAGTTCAAAAGCATCAATTCTTCAGCGCTCAGCTTTCTTCACAGTCCAACTCTCACATCCACACATGACCACTGGAAAAACCATAGCCTTGACTAGACGGACCTTGGTTGGCAAAGTAATGTCTCTGCTTTTTAATATGCTATCTAGGTTGGTCATAACTTTCCTTCCAAGGAGTAAGCGTCTTTTAATTTCATGGCTGCAATCAGCATCCGCAGTGATTTTGGAGCCCAGAAAAATAAAGTGTGACACTGTTTCCACTGTTTCCCCATCTATTTCCCATGAAGTGATGGGACCAGATGCTGTGATCTTTGTTTTCTGAATGTTGAGCTTTAAGCCAAACTTTTCACTCTCCTCTTTCACTTTCATCAAGAGGCTTTTGAGTCCTCTTCACTTTCTGTCATAAGGGTGGTGTCATCTGCATCAGTTCAGTTCAGTTCAGTTCAGTCGCTCAGTCGTGTCCGACTCTCCGCGACCCCATGAATCATAGCACGCCAGGCCTCCCTGTCCATGACCAACTCCCGGAGTTCACTCAAACTCATGTCCACAGAGTCAGTGATGCCGTCCAGCCATCTCATTCTCTGTCGTCCCCGTCTCCTCCTGCCCCCAAACTTTCCCAACATCAGAGTCTTTTCCAGTGAGTCAACTTGTCGCATGAGGTGGCCAAAGTATTGCAGTTTCAGCTTTAGCATCAGTCCTTCCAATGAACACCCAGGATTGATCTCCTTTAGAATGGACTGGTTGGATCTCCTTGCAGTATAAGGGACTCTCAAGAGTCTTCTCCAACACCACAGTTCAAAAGCATCAATTCTTCGGCGATCAGCTTTCTTCACTTTCCCTCTCACATCCATACATGACCACGGGAAAAACCATAGCCTTGACTAGATGGATCTTTGTTGGCAAAGTAATGTCTCTGCTTTTTAATATACTATCTAGGTTGGTCATAACTTTCCTTCCAAGGAGTAAGCGTCTTTTAATTTCATGGCTGCAATCAGCATCCGCAGTGATTTTGGAGCCCAGAAAAATAAAGTGTGACACTGTTTCCACTGTTTTTCCATCTATTTCCCATGAAGCGATGGGACCAGATGCCATGATCTTTGTTTTCTGAATGTTGAGCTTCAAGCCAACCTTTTCACTCTCCTCTTTCACTTTTATCAAGAGGCTTTTGAGTTCCTCTTCACTTTCTGCCGTAAGGGTGGTATCATCTGCATATCTGAGGTTATTGATATTTCTCCCAGCAATCTTGATTCCAGCTTGTGCTTCTTCCAGCCCAGCGTTCCTCATGATGTACTCTGCATATAAGTTAAATAAGCAAGGTGACAATATACAGGCTTGACGTACTCCTTTTCCTATTTGCATTAGTATACAATATGTGTCTTTCACTTTCTTAGTTCACTCTGTAATAGGCTCTAGGTTCATCTACCTCATTAGAACTGACTCAAATGCATTCCTTTTTATGGCTGAATAATATTCTATTATATATATTTACCACAACTTCTTTATCCATTCATCTGTCGAAGGATATCTAGGTTGCTTTACTGTTCTAGCTATTGTAAATAGTGCTGGAAGGAACAATGGGATACATGTGTCTTTTTCAATTTTGGTTTCCTCAGGGTATATGCCTAGGAGTGGGATTGCTGAATCATATGGCAGTTTTATTCCTAGTTTTTTAAGGAATCCACATACCATCTACCATAGTGGCGGTATCAATTTACATTTCCATCAATAGTGCAAGAAGATTCCCTTTTCTCCACACCCTCACCATCATTTATGGTTTGTAGACTTTTTGATGATGCTCATTCTGACTGGTGTGAGGTGGTATCTCATTATAGTTTTGATTTGCATTTCTCTAATAATGAGCAATGTTGAGCATCTTTTCATGTGTTTGCTGGACATTTGTATGTCTTCTTTGAAGAAATGTCTGTTTAGGTATTTTTCCCACTTTTTGATTGGGTTGTTTGCTTTTCTGGTATTGAGTTGTATCAGTCGCTTGAATATTTTGAAATTAATACTTTGTCGGTTGTTTCATTTGCTATTACTTTCTTCCATTCTGAGGGTTGTCTTTTCACCTTGTTTATAGCTTTCTTTGCTGTGAAAAAACTTTTAAGTTTAATCAGGTCCCACTTGCTTGCTTTTGTGTTTATTTCTGTTACTCTAGGTGATGGGTCATAGAGGATCTTGCTTTATGTCATTGAGTGTTCTACCTATGTTTTCCTCCAAGAGTTTTATAGTTTGTGGTCTTATATTTTGGTCTTTAATCCATTCTGAGTTTATCTTTGAATAAGATGTTAAGAAATGTTCTAATTTCATTCTTTTACATGTAACTGTCCAGTTTCCAAGCACCACTTATGAAGAGTCTATCTTTGCAACATTGTATATTCTTTCCTTTGTCAAAAATAAGGTACCTATAGGTACACGGGTTTATTTCTGGGCTTTTTATCTTGTTCCATTGGCCTATATTTCTATTTCTGTGCCAGTACCATACTGTCTTGATGACTGTAGCTTTGTAGTATAATCTGAAGTCAGGGAGGTTGATTCCTTCAGCTCCATTCTTCTTTCTTAAGACTGTTTTGGCGACTTGGGGTCTTTAGTATTTCCATATGAACTGTGACATTTTTTGTTCTAGTTCTGTGGAAAATGTCATTGGTAATTTGATAGGGATCACATTGAATCTCTAGACTGCATTTGGTACCATAGTCATTTTCACAATATTAATTCTTTCTACCCAGGAACATGGAATAAATATCTTCCCATCTGTTTATGTCATTGTTGACTTCTTTGATCAGTGTTTTATAATTTTCTGTATACAGTTCTTTTGTCTCCTTTGGTAAGCTTATTCCAAGAATTTTTGTTGTGGTTGTTGCAATGGTGAATGGCATTGATCCCTTAACTTCTCTTCCTGATTTTCACTGTTAGTACATCAGAATGCAAGTGATTTCTGTGTATTGATTTTGTATCCTGCAACTTTGCTAAAACACTGATTAGTTCTAGTAATTTTCTTATACTGTTTATGGTTTCCTATGAATACTATCATGTCATCTGCAAACAGAGCTTTGCTTCTTATTTTCTGATTCGGATTCATTTTATTTATTTTTCTTCTCTGATTGCCATACCTAGGACTTCCAAAACTATGATGAATAGTCGTGGTGAGAGTGGACACCCATGTCTGGTTCCTGATCGTAGGAGGAACACTTTCAGTTTTTCACCTTGAGATAATGTTTGCTGTGGATTTCTCATATATGCCTTTACTATGTTGAAGTAGTTTCCTTCTATGCCCATTTTGTTCAAGATTTTTAATAATAAATGGGTGCTGAATTTTGTAAAAAGTTTTTTCTACACCAATAGAGATGATCATAGGTTTTATATCTTTCAATTTGTTAATATGGTATATCATATTGATTGATTAGCGTATATTGAAGATTCTTCAGTTCAGTTGTTCAGTTGTGTCTGACTCTTTGTGACCCCATGGACTGCAGCACTCCAGGCCTCCCTGTCCATCACCAACTCCAGGAGTTTACTCAAACTCATGTCAATTGAGTCAGTGATGCCATCCAACTATCTCATCACCTGTCATCCCCTTCTCCTCATGGCTTCAATCTTTCCCAGCATCAGGGTCTTTTCAAATGAGTTAGCTCTTCACATCTAGTGACTGAAGTATTGGAGTTTCGGCTTCAACATCAGTCCTTCCAATGAACACCCAGGATTGATCTCCTTTAGGATAGACTGGTTGCATTTCCTTACAGTCCAAGGGACTCTCAAGAGTCTTCTCCAACATCACACTTCAAAAGTGTAAACTCTTTGGGGCTCAGCTTTCTTTATAGTCAAACTCTCATCCATACATGACTATTGGAAAAACCATAGCCTTGATTAGACGGACCTTTATTGGTAAAGTAATGTCTCTGCTTTTTAATATGCTGTCTAGGTTGGTCATAGCTTTTCTCAAAGGAGCAAGTGTCTTTTAATTGCATGGCTGCAGTCACCATCTGCAATGATTTTGCAACCCCCAAAAATAAAGTCTATCACTGTTTCCACTGTTTCCCTATCTATTTGCCATGGAGTGATGGGGCTTCCCTGGTGGCTCAGAGGTTAAAGCGTCTGCCTCCAATGCGGGAGACCCGGGTTCGATCCCTGGGTCGGGAAGATCCCCTGGAGAAGGAAATGGTAACCCACTCCAGTATTCTTGCCTGGAGAATCCCGTGGACGGAGAAGCCTGGTAGGCTACAGTCCATGGGGTCGCAAAGAGTCGGACACGACTGAGCGACTGAATGGAATGGAATGGAATGGATGGGACCAGATGACATGATCTTAGTTTTCTGAATGTTGAGCATTAAGCCAAAATTCTCATTCCTCTTTCACTTTCTTCAAGAGGCTCTTTAGTTCCTCTTTGCTTTCTTCCATAATGGTGGTGCCATCTGCATATCTGAGGTTATTGATATTTCTCCCAGCAATCTTGATTCCAGCTTGTGTTTCATGCAACCCAGCATTTTCATGAAGTACTCTGCATTTAAGTTAAACAAGCAGGGTGACAATATACAGCCTTGTTGTACTCCTTTCCCAATTTGGAACCAGTCTGTTGTTCCATGTCCAGTTCTAACTGTTGCTTCTTCACCTGCATACAAATTTCTCAGGAGGCAGGTCAGGTGGTCTGGGATTCTCATCTCTTGAAGAATTTTCCACAGTTTGTTGTAATACACACAGTGAAAGATTTTAGCATAGTCAATAAAGCAGAAGTAGATGTTTTTCTGAAACTCTTGTTTTTCGATAATCCAATGGATGTTGGCAATTTGATCTCTGGTTCCTATGCCTTTTCTAAAACCAGCTTGAACATCTGGAAGTTCACGGTTCACATACTGCTGAAGCCTGGCTTGGAAATTTTTGAACATTACTTTGCTAGTGTGTGAGATGAGTGCAATTGTGCAGTAGTTTGAACATTCTTTGGCATTGCCTTTCTTAGGGATTGGAACGAAAACTGACCTACTGACCTTTTCCAGTCCTGTGGCCACTGCTAAGTTTTCCAAATTTGCTGGCATATTGAGTCCAGCATTTTCACAGTATTATCTTTTAGGACTTGAAATAGCTCAACTGGAATTCCATCACCTGCCCTAGCTTTGTTCGTAGTGATGCTTCCTAAGGCCCACTTGACTTCACATTCCAGGATGTCTGACTCTAGGTGAGTGATCACACTATCGTGATCATCTGGGTCATGAAGATCTTTTTTGTATAGTTCTTCTGTGTATTGTTGCCACCTCTTCTTAATATTTTACCACTTAATACCATTTTATATTTTCCTTTAAATTAGATCATAACTTTAAATCTGCTTTAAAGTCCTTGTTAAGAAATTCAGTCATGTTTATCACTTCTGTGTCTGTTGCTATTGACTCATATCTATCCTGGTTAGAAATCTCATGTTCCTGCTTCTTCCTATTTTTGTATGGTAATTTTGTTTAGATACTTGACATTGTAAGTTTTATATAAGTTTTATGTTTTGTTGTTGTTGTTACTGTTGTCATCTTCAAAAGTATGCTCTTTTTATTCTAGAAGACATTTAAATTCCTTGTAGTTCTTTTGAGCTTTATTTTTAAGTTTTGTCAACTCTTTGTCATTACCTTTACACTGACTATTTTAGACGTACTGGTATGGTTTACACTTCTGGAGTCTGACTAAATGTCTCAGTTGTTCAACAATATATCTTATCCCTAGCAGGTCAAAACTCAAAAGTCTCCTCGCCCCTCATGAGCTTCAGCACACAGCTTCTTACTTTTTACTTCTTGGCTTTTGGAGTGTCACTATATGTATGTATTGCTCAGTATTCATAAGTTGCCTCAAGAGTACCTTGATAAAGAGTGCTTGAGGTCTTTCTCCATTCAGGTACCACTTTTTATTCTGGATATATATTCTGAAACTCAAAGTGCCTCATCTTTCCTGAATTCCAATCTCTTTTTCCTTAATCCAGTGAGAATGTATGTTCTTGAATTTCCCCTATCTACAGTGCCAAGACAATACTCTGGGAATTTTTTTTTTTATATACTTCCGTATGATCAGGGCTTTCTGAGCAAAAAGACACCTGAATTATAGGATGACAATAAAATACATACCTAGGAAGCTAAAATCATGTACTGCTCCCAAGGGACTTCAAGTCTTCTCTCCACTGAAGCCATTTGTTTACAGTCCAAGAGTAACATCACCAAGTGATGTTTGTTTATATTTCATCATGATGAAGGAAAATTAGAGACTTTCCCTTTTCTCCCCAGAGAGAAATTGTTCACATTTAAGAGCAAATGTCTATCTTGATATTTCTAAAATTTACAATAGGCAGATGTACCAGCAGCTCCTCTATATGGTTAAATTTTCATATTTTCTCCAACTGTGATGTAAATACATGCAGGTGATAGCTGGCTTTCATGTTTCATCTCCTATGGAATTGGACCCTATGGAGCTAACACAAGAAACTCGGCATAAATCAACCGCTTCATCATCCAGTGGTCTCCTCTGTGTGTGTGTGTGCACACGCACACACACACTACAGCAAACTAACTTGCTACCTTGCAAATAGCATAAAATCTCAGGTCCTCTGCAGTTTCTGACTTAACCTACACCATGCCCAGAAGATGGCTCTCAGACAAAATGCGTCATCATCATAAGATTCATTTAATTTGCTTGCATTCTCTGAAATATATTGTTCAACTGTCTATCATTCAGTATCTAAAAGTACTTATAACTTTTGTTCAATTATTTACTTGTCTACACCAGGAGATAATTGCATCACCACAATTTCTTCATGGCCAGAAGCCAAAGTTTACTCTTTGTTTTAAAATTTCATATACTTTATATTTAACATGTTGTTCAGACACTGGTTGACTTTCATGCTTAGGAATTCTAAGAAAAGTACAATATAAAAGGCACAGTTTTTGTACTCAGACAAATAAAGGTTTTATAATCTGGCTTTGATATTTATAAACTGAGAAACTCAGGTCAATTAGTTAAACCTCTTAAACCCAATTCTTCATGAAAGTAATAATTGCTAATATAACTATTTGCTATAGATTATAAAGTATGCATCGGAGAAGGCAATGGCAAGCCACTTGCCTGGAAAATCCTATGGATGGAGGAGCCTGGTGGGCTACAGTCCATGGGGTCGCTAGGGGTCAGACACGACTGAACGACTTCACTTTCACTTTTCACTTTCACACTTCACTTTCACACATTGGAGAAGGAAATGGCAACCCACTCCAGTGTTCTTGCCTGGAGAATCCCAGGGACGGGGGAGCTTGGTGGGCTTCCGTCTATGGTGTCACACAGAGTCGGACACGACTGAAGTGACTTAGCAGTAGCAGCATAAAGTATGCATAATAAATCATATATATAATATGTGTATAATAAGCGCTAAATAAATGTGATTTTTACTATTTTTTTCATTTATCTTGTATCACATATAGTGTTAAGTTTTAAGTAACCTTTTTTCCATTTTATTTATTTTCAGGGTTTTTGAGATATAGTTAACATTCAGCATTGTTTAAGGAGCATAGCATGCCTTGACTTACATCTATTGTCAAATGATTTCAACGGTAAGTTAAGTTTATCATCTCCTATAACATTCATCATCTCCTATAGATACTCCCCAGAAAAGTTTCTTAATGCTTTGAATTCTCTTCCTATATTTAGAACTTTAGGAAATAGAGTACTAGTACTTTTTCTTACTTGATTTTTCAAGTTTATATTCTAACAGGTAACATTTCTGAAATTACTTAACATTTCACTCTCTGCACATCACCAGTGAAGAATGAGTAAATGCAACATCTTAAGGTTTGGTCACCTTTTATATCAACAAAAACTCTTTGCTTGATTATATTTGTTAAAGATAATGATGGTAATGATGATGATGATTATTATGTTCATGGGAATTTCCATTTCCAACCAGGAGGCCTGATATGCTGCTATAAAGAATATAAGAATACCATAATATGTATAGATTTTGTGATATCTATTTAAAAAAAAGAGTTTTAAAAATGCATTAATAATAATTTTTAAAATAGTTAAAATACATGGATTTAAAGAAAAAAAATTTTAAACAATTTATAAAGAACACAGGTGTTTCAAAATGTGTTGTTTCATTTCTCATGGTAATCTTATCTTTAACAGTATTGACCACTGCTCTAAAATGTAGTGGCATGGAGGGATGCAATAAGAATAAGATGTTTGACTTAGAAGACTGGTAAGAATATGAAGATTTTGAGTGGCTCTGACAAGCAAAAATAATTGCTGGTTAATGGTCACATTTTAGGTTGTTTTAGCAGGAGTAGATAGCACTGATTCTTGTTTAGTGATGAACACTGTGACTGCTAATAAGATAATTGAGGCTAAAAGCTATCACTAATTGGTCAATATCACAATAAAGTTTATTTGAAAGAAAAATCTTCAGTAGAGGTTTTTTTCACGTTTATTGGCACTATCATCCAAGAGAATTTCTGTCAGTATCCTGAAGAAAGAAAAAAGATTAAAGGGAGAGTAATTAAAATAAAATAGCCAGAGTAGAATATATTTTTTATTTGATTATGTCATCAAATTAGGAAGTCCATAATGATACGATAGTAACTGACAAAATGATTATTCTTTAGCAGAATGAACTATTTGGCTGTAAAAATAATGTTAAGAAAGCCAAGAACAGACAGAGTAAAGTGTTTGCATGTTTTATTTAGTTAGCTCTTTAATCTGTAAGAATTCAAAGAGAGGAAAATGGAAACAACCTGGCTGACATACTGTGTAATTATCACCAAAATCATTAAAGCATTTTTATACTCATTGAAAAACATGACATAAACTTTGATCACATTAAACTTTAAAGAACTCCTTTTTTTGGCCTAGATGATTTGAGAAAGAGGATATTCAAACATAAACTACATTTTCTCCCTTACATGTCAACACAGATATTAGTAACACAACATTTACACCAGTGTGATTTCATGGCTCTTACTCTGCTAAAGTTTAATGGATAATTTGAGCTAAGTACCATTTGAAATAAATATTCATAAACTTTCATTTTTATTTGTTTTTATTTTTCTCCTAATTGTTTATGAAAATATTTAACCAAGAACAAAGAAGGTACCCTTGATTCAGGGAAATATTAGTTAAATTTGCTCAGGAAATATTCAGTTCACTTCAGTCGCTCAGTCGTGTCTGACTCTTTGTGACCCCATGAACCACAGCACACCAGGCCTCCCTGTCCATTGCCAACTCCCGCAGTTCACCCAAACCCTTGTCCATCAAGTCGATGATGTCATTCAATCATTTCATACTCTGTCCTCCCCTTATCCTCTCCTCCTGCCCTCAATCTTTCCCAGCATTAGGGTCTTTTCTAATGAGTCAGCTCTTCTCATCAGGTGGCCAAAGTATTGGAGTTTCAGCTTTAGCATCAGTCCTTCTAATAAACACCCAGGACAGAGCTCATTTAGGATGGAATGGTTGGATTTCCTTGCAGTCAACAGACTCTCAAGAGTCTTCTCCAACACCACAGTTCAAAAGCATTAATTATTCAGCACTCAGCTTTCTTTATAGTCCAACTCTCACATCCATACATGACCACTGGAAAAACCACAACCGTGACTAGATGGACCTTGGTTGGGAAAGTAACGTCTCTGCTTTTTAATATGCTGTCTAGATTGGTCATAACTTTCCCTCCAAGGAGTAAGCGTCTTTTAATTTCATGGCTGCAATCAGCATCTGCAGTGATTTTGGAGCCCAGAAAAATAGTCAGCCACTGTTTTCCCATCTATCTGCCATGAAGTGATGGGACCAGAAGCCATGCTCTTAGTTTTCTGAATGTTGAGCTTTAAGCCAACTTTTTCACTCTTCTCTTTCACTTTCATCAAGAGGCTTTTTAGTTCCTCTTCACTTTCTGCCATAAGGGTGGAGTCAGCTGCATATGTGAGGTTATTGATATTTTCTTCTGGCAATCTTGATTCCAGCTTGTGCTTCCTCCAGCCCAGCATTTCTCATGATGTACTCTGCATATTAGTTAAATAAGCAGGGTGACAATAGACAGCCTTGATGTACTTCTTTTCCTATGTGCAACTAGTCTGTTGTTCCATGTCCATCTGTCCAAATTTTTCAGAGCACTGTACACCAAAAGACCAAAAAAAAAAAAAAAAAACAAACCTGCAATGGCACAAAAGAGTAATAAAAGCAAAACAATAATGCATGTTGAAAAGATTTATACAAAGCATGGGAAAATGTACTTTTAATTAAATGATGGACAGTCTAGGTTTAAATTGATAGTGTGAATTTTAAAAGATGCTACCCTGTGAAGAGTTTGGCTGTGTTTACACTATTTACTAGAATAATATTCCAGGTGCTTTTATAGCTTTGTGCGGGTAGGGTTTTTCTATCCCAATAGTGATAACCCATCTCCACCAAATCATTTAGAAAAAAATGCATCACTGCTTAAATTATTTTTAAAATAATGTTGAGATTAATATTTCAAAAGTGTAATAATACTATACATTTTGGTTCAAAATTGGAGCTTTGGGACTTCCCTGAGGGTCAAGTAGTTGACTCTGCACTGCCAAGGCAGGGGTGCAGTTCCATCCCTGATTGGGGAACTGTTGTGGGAGATAAGGGAGGGCCTGAGTTTTTGGTAATGACACAAAGAAGAATCTGAGGTCTTACACCTGGCAAAAACACGTTTATTGAAGAAAGAACAGAAAGAGCACCTCAAGAGAGAGGTGGGCCAAGCCAAGAGAGGCACTGGAACCAGCATAATGAGGTACAGGGTTTGCAAGGCAGAGCTTTTACCTATTCCTCTAGGCGGACGTGGATTGACAATTTTGATTACCAGTTGCTAGTTACATAACAAAAGGCTTTATTGTGCATGCTGCTGCTGCTGCTAAGTCACTTCAGTCGTGTCCGACTCTGTGTGACCCCATAGACTGAAGCCCACTAGGCTCCCCCATCCCTGGGATTCTCCAGGCAACAACACTGGAGTGGGCTGCCATTTCCTTCTCCAATGTGTGAAAATGAAAAGTGAAAGTGAAGTCGCTCAGTCGTGTCCGACCCTTAGCGACCCCACGGACTGCAGCCTACCAGGCTCCTCCATCCATGGGATTTTCTAGGCAAGAGTACTGGAGTGGCTTGCCATTGCCTTCTCTGCTATTGTGCATGCTTATCCCATAATTCAATCTGTTATAATCAGATGTATGCATGTAGAAAAGGAAATGGCAACCCACTCCACTGTTCTTGCCTGGAGAATGCCAGGGACGGGGGAGCCTGGTGGGCTTCCGTCTGTGGGGTCGCACAGAGTCGGACACGACTGAAGCGACTTAGCAGCAGCAGCAGCAGCAGCATGCGTGTATAGAATATTTGTGAACCCTTAATAAGCTCCCGGCTGCCTAAGATTACTTGAAGATCCAGCTATGCATCAAGGGCACATGTGCTGTAATTGGAGAAGCCCCTGTGGTTAGTTTGTATCCACTGTGTGCCTAGGGCAAATGCACTGGATGGAGGTGGAGATCTCTGTGGTTAATTTTTAGCATATGTGTGAGCTCTCCTGGGCCACATTTGCGCATGTCTGGGGTGAGATTTAGAGATCAACTCAAATCTTGTTTGGCTAGACCATCTCTTATTATTCATGCCTAACTTCTTATTTAACAAAACTTAAGATCCCACATGCTCTGGGGTGCAGCCAAAAGATTAAAACAAAACAATTGGAGCTCTTTTCCAAGGAGTGTACTACATAATCAAATATGGCATAGCTTGATACTATCTAAGTCTTATTAATTTAGTAAACTTAGATATAAGGGGATTAAGGCAAATGTCTTAGGAACAGTTTTCACTATATTATTTCTGCCTCACATTTAACCTATGGGAATTTAATATAAAAGAAATGCACATATACATTTCTTCTACTGGTTCAGTTCAGTCGCTCAGTCGTGTCCAAATCTTTGCGACCCCATGAATCACAGCACTCCAAGCCTCCCTGGCCATCACCAACTCCCGGAGTTCACTCAAACTCATGTCCACAGAGTCTGTGATGCCATCCAGCCATCTCATTCTCTGTCGTCCCTGTCTCCTCCCACCCCCAACTGGTTAATATCTAGTAATTGCTATGTCAAATAATTTGATTGAAATAGAAGATTGATTATATGATTATATGAGAAATATGAGATATAAAATAAATTTCAAGCCAAGAAGCACTTTTATAGACATCAGAGTTGATCTCCGCCAGCAACCTGGAACAGTGGTGCAAAACAAGATCTTAATTCCCTGCCCAGGAATTGAACCTGGGCAACCTGATGAGAACAAGAAATCCTAGAAACCAGACCAGCAACAACTAGAGGCTCGAAGCTATTTTTGCCTGGATCTTAACCCCCAGTGGAAAAAATGTATTTTTTCATGGAGGCAAAAACTGCAAATGCAGGTCCAAAGTGTATTATTAGAGATATAGCACAAGTGGGAGAGCACACAGAGAAACAGTTTGTTTAGTTAAGACAGAAGCAAGACAGAGATGCACGCCTGGAGAGGAAGTGCGTAGGCATCCCCCTAATGAGGCGGGGCATTAAGTCAGAGGTGGTTGTCATTCATATAGGTCACGTCTTCCAGGTCTTTGTCTTCCTTCAGGCCAGATATTTGGTTTCTTTTTCCATGCCTGATCTACCCTAGGACCTTGCCTGGGTGCATGCTCACCCCTCAGCCAAGATGGATCTTGAAGTGAAGGCTTCTGGGAGGAGCAACACTTCTTATGGCCTGGCATTGTCCCCTGATTTTTGACCCACAAGGAGCCTTTCTATGCATGTGTAATGCCTCTCTTGTCCCAAAAAAGAGGGGAATGGATATCCCTTAATCCGATACTCAAACAGGGTTTTGCCCCTCTTTTGGCTTCCTTGGTAGCTCACATGGTAAAAAATCTGTCTGCATTGCAGGAAACACAGATTTGATTCCTGGGTCAGGAAGATGCCCTAGAGAAGGCAAATGACAACCTCCCCCCTCCCCCCCCAGTATACTTGCCTGGAGAATCCAATGGACAGAGAAGCCTGGCGGGCTAAAGTCCATAGGGTCGCACAAAGTCAGATAAGACCAACGGAACTTAGCACGCACACATGTTTTTGCCATGAATATTACCTTGGCTATTGCCATGACTATTACCTTAAGATGTTTACAAGAGACAAACACTGGCTATTTACCCTGTTTCTGTTGTTACTTTCATTTCAGAGGGCAAACAGGAGGCTGATTAGATATGCCTTAACTGAAGCCCACCTACATCTTGTCTCAAAAATGCTAACAGTTTTAAGTATCCAGCCTGAAGCCTACTTCCTTGTACCTGAGGAAATGCAAACAGGAGGCCAGTTGTAAATATCTAAACTGTAGTCTATCTCCTGCCTCAGAATTATAACTATTATTTATCTTAATGTGATTAACAAATGCCCTGAATATGTAGCACAATTAATTGTAACATTCATGTACTAGATCTTCCAACAAGTAACTCTCTGAGTTTGGGAAAGCTAATTTGACTATATGAAGTTATTTGAGTAAGCCTAGAAAACTATGAAGCTAGAAATTTATAATGAGAAATCAAAGTGCCAATTTCAAGGGTATACAAAGTAGGTACAAACACCTTTTTTTAAATATATATATATTAATTTATTTATTTTAATTGGAGGCTAATTACTTTACATTATTTTATTGGTTTTGCCATACATTGACATGAATCTGCCCCGGGTGTACACATGTTCCCCATCCTGAACCCCCTCCCACCTCCCTCCTCATCCCATCCCCCTGGTTCATCCCAGTACACCATCCTGTATGGGACCTAATTAAAATTAAAAGCTTCTGCACAGCAAAGGAAACTATAAGCAAGGTGAAAAGACAGCCTTCAGAATGGGAGAAAATAATAGCAAAGGAAGCAACTGACAAAGGATTAATCTCAAAAATATACAAGCAACTCCTGCAGCTCAATTCCAGAAAAATAAACAACCCAATCAAAAAATGGGCCAAAGAACTAAACAGACATTTCTCCAAAGAAGACACCTTCTTTTTATAATTTCTCTGTATTTTTATTTTTACTTATGGGTTTATATAACCTACATAAGTTAATTTTAAAATGAATACTTCAGTTGAGAGTAAAATGATACAATCACTTTTGAAAAATAATTTGGCAGTTTCTGAAAAGTTAAACATATGCTTACTTTAAAATCTAGTCATTCCATTCATTAAAAAGGAATATACAGTTATACAGAAGCTTGTATATGAGTATTATATCAAAGTATTTACCCAAAATTGGAAACATCCACTGACAAATGAATGGAGAAACAAATTTGGTATACTTATACAATGAAATACTGGATGCATGCTTGCTAAGTTGCTTCAGTTGTTCCTGACTCTTTGCAACCCAATGGACTATAGTCTGCCAGGCTCCTCTGTCTATGGGATTCTCCAAATAAGAATACTGGAGTGGGTTCCCATGCCCTCCTCCAGGGGATCTTCCTGACCCAGGGATTGAAACTGCCTCTTATGTCTCCTGGATTGGCGAGTGGGCTCTTTACTATTAGCACCACCTGGGAAACCCACAAAGGAATACTACTCAGAAAAAAAAAGGAGCAAACTATTGATACACACAACAAAATGGATAAATCTAAAAATAATTATGCTACATGAAAGAGCCAGATCAAAAAGGTAATATACTGTATTAATCTATTCTTGTATTTTTAGAGTGAGTTTGGCTTTTTTTATTCCCACATATAAGTGAGATCATACAGTATTTGATTTTCTCTCTGTGTGTGTATTCTCAGTTGTATTACACTCTTTGCAACCCAATGGACTGTAGCCCACCAGGCTCCTCTGTCCATGGGATTTTTCAGGCAAGAATACTAGAGTGGGTTGCCATTTCTTCCTCCAGGGGATCTTTCTGACCCAGGGTTCTAACCCACATCTCCTGCATCTCTTGACTTGGCAGGCAGATTTTTTACCACAGAATGACCTGGGAAGCCCCTGTCTTTCTCTATCTAACTTATTTCACTTAGCATAATTCTGTCAAGGTCCATTCATGTTGTTGAAAATGACAGGATTTCCTTCTTTCTCACGGCTGAATAATACTGCATTGATATATATATATATACATATATATATGTATATATATAGTATACCCATAAAAAAATAAGAAACTCATACAAATTAATAGCAAAAACACAAACAATCCAATTAAACAAAGGTCTTGAATAGATATTTTTCCAGAGAAGACATACAAATGGTCAACAGATACAGGGAAAAGTGTTCAAAATTACTAATTACCAGGTAAATGCAAATCAAAAACAATTGCACACTTATTAGAATGGCTATTATCAAAAAGCAAGAGGTAACAGTGTTGGTGAGGATATAGAGAAAAGGGAACTTTTCTGTTGTGTACTGTTGGTGGGAAATGTAAATTGGTAAAATCTCTATGGAAGACAGGATGGAAGTTCCTCCAAAAAAAAAAAAAATGTATATACAGAACTACCGTATGATACAGCAGTCCCACTTCTGGATATATATCCAAAGGAAATGAAATCACTAGCTTGAAGAGATATCTACATTCCCATGTTCACTGCAGCATTATTCATAATAGTTAAGACATGGAAATAACCTAAGCAGCCACTGACAGATGAAGGATACATTAATCGATTTCTATAAAATTCTAGATGACTATGGACTCAAATTTATAGTGACATAAAGAAGATCAGTGATTGTTTGCTTAGAGAAAAGGAATTGCATGAAGGGCAGCAGGTATTACAAAGTGACACCAGGATACTTTTGATGTTACGGGTATGTTCACTGTCATGATTGTGGTGACATGATGGTTCTACAAACACACACACATTAAAACATATTCAATCGTGTGCTTTAAACATATTCAATTTATTGTATTTCAATTAAACTTCAATAAGGCTATTTAAAGAGTTAACCATAAAGTAATGAGAAAGTTTAGAGAACAGTGAACAGAATTATAATACATGTGAAATATATCTTAGGTTCCTATGGAGTTTTGGAGGGGACATTTGCACCAAACCTTTGAAAATGCTTTTTGTTACTATTTTTTACCCATCACTTGAAGAAATATCAAGCTCATAATGCTGCTTTCTTCTTAATTAGTGCTTTTTGGTGCTTGCAAAGCTAGTGGAGTTCTATGTATTAAGAACTGGAATGACTGCCAAGGAGGACAAGATACCCCAAAGCAATCTAAATACAGTAATGATAAACAAATGATAGCTTTCTTAAATATTTCAATAGTCTATTTTCATACTGTTTTTATCAACTTGTGTAAGAAAAACATCTGTAAAAAAACTGTAAGAACCAAAAATGACTAATAGATTTAATTATAACTCAAGGAACCATATGAACTGCTTTAAAGGGGGCAGATATAACAACAAAGTGGCAATTCACATAAGCTTACTACATTATTTCTAGGATGACTTTTACAAAAGAATTCCATTTGGTGAACTATATCTAAGTTCCTTTGAGCATATGTCTAGAACACAAAGCAAATGATTCAAATAACTATAAAAATTTTACATAAATGTTTATATTAGAATAGATTTAGATTTACAGAAAAGTTGCAAAGATAAAGTTCCCATCTACCCCATATGTAGTTTTCCTTATTACTAATATTTTACATTAATTTGCTGCATATGTACCAACTAATAAATCAACATTGATATTATTATTAACCAAAGTACATATTTTGCTTTCTTTTTAGTTTTTACCAAATGTACTTTTTTCTGTCTCAGGATCTCAGCTAGTATTTCACATTGTATTTCATCATCATATCTCCTCAGCCTTCTCTAGAGTATGCCAGTTTATCAGATATTTGTTTTCAATGACCTTGAAAGTTTTGAGAACTACTGATCAGGTATGTTGCAAAATGTCGCTTAATCCTTAATTGTCTGAAACTGCTGTCGTGATTCGACAGTGATTATTTTGAGAAGACTAGAGGTAACTTGTCATTCTCATCACATTGTATGGATGGTGCATACTCTCAACACATAGAATTCAACTCACTTCCAAATCAGTTAACACTTGGGGTTTTTTACGCACAATAGTTATTTACTCTCTGTCTACAGAAGGTAGAGGCAGGGTGGATAAATATTTTCCAAGAGAAGTAGCACAGCTTTATTTGAAAACTGTCATAAAACTATTTGATTTACCATGAGTTATTTTAAAACTAGGGAGTTGGTGATGGACAGGGAGGCCTGGCGTGCTGTGATTCATGGGGTCGCGGAGAGTCGGACACGACTGAGCGACTGAACTGAACTGAACTGAAACAATTCCTTAGCAAGCATAAATTATTTTCATTGTTATTGTTTCATGATTTGTTCATTTAATTTTTATTTTATATGTTCTATGAAAGTTTTCAAGGACAATGTTTAAAAAAGCAATGTCATACTGTGTGGCAGAAATATTGGTCTCCACTAAAGTCTCAGTATCAAGACTCAGAAGCATCAATAGATGTATCTTGTCAGAGGTTGGTTATTTCATTGTATATCAGCATTGTATTATTATCTAGGCTTCACTGAATCTTTGGTATAGCATTTAACAATGTTAAATACAATTTTGGAAGAATAAATTTGCCTGGAGTTAAGTGCATTGTAAGTTAAAGGATGAGTTTCTCAGGTGATGCTAGTGGTAAAGAACCCACCTGCCAATGAACAAGATGTAAGAGACATGGGTTCAGTTCCTGGGTGGGGAACCCTGGAGGAGGGCATGGCAACACACTCCAATATTCTTGCCTGGAGAACCCATGGACAGAGGAACCTGAAAGGCAATGATCCACAGCATCACATCACAAAGAGTCAGACGTGCCTAAAGCAACTTAGCATGCAAGCTAAAGAATAACACTAATAAAAATAAAATTAGTTGCCTAGGGGACTTATGTTTTAAAAAATGTATTTGTTCTTTGAATTCTTTGAGACTTTTAAGAGTGGAGAATCTTAAAAACTGGCTTTAGTCTACATGTCCATGATGACTACTTACCTGCTTAATTAATCTACATCTCATTGATAATTAATAAATTTTTAAGATATCTGTGTTTGTGTCTATTCAAGCTTTCTCCTCATTTATTGTGTTTCTGTATTTAAGGGATAGCCAATTCCATTTAGACATAATTCTTGATAAAACTTAACATAATAAGAAATTAGCAACAATTTCATTTCTTTGAATCTTACTATTGATTTGCATTTTTATATACTAGCAGTGAAAGATAAAAAGAAAAATTAGGGAAACAATCCCATTTCAAATTGCATCAAAAAGAATAAAATCCCTAGGCATAAATCTCCCTAAGGAGGCAAAAGTCTTGTACTCTGCAAGTTATAAGATGCTGATGAAAGAAATCAAAGTTAATACAGACATGGTATTAACATGGTATATGTTCAAAGATAACAAAGAATGAAAGATAAATCATGTTTTTGATTTTTGCAATCTATATTGTAAAAATGACTATAAAACCCAAGGCTATCTACAGATTCAATGGAATCCCTATCAAATTACTAATGGCATTTTTCATAGAACTATAACAAAAAAATAAAATTTGTATGGAAATATAAAAGACTAGAGTTAGTCAAAGCAATCTTGACAAAGTAAAGTGAAACTGATGGAATCAGACTCCCTGACTTCAGACTATACTACAAAGCTACAGTCATCAAATCAGTATGGTACTGGCACAAAAACAGACCTATGAATCAATGGAACAGGAGAGAAAGCTCAGAAGTAAACCCACACACTTGTGGTCACCTAATGTATGACAAAGGAGTCAAGCATATACAATGGAGAAAAGACAGTCTCTTCAATAAGTGTTACTGGAAAAACTGGACAATTACATGTAGAAAAAGGAAATTAGAATATTCTCTAACAGCATACACTCAAATAAAATCAAAATAGATTAAAGACATAAACGTAAGACTCTTTACTATAAAATTCCTAAAAGAAAACATAGATAGAAGACTCTCTGATATAAATTACAGCAGTATCTTTTTAGATCTGACTCCTAAAGTCATGGAGATAAAAACAAAAATAAACAAATGAGACCTAATTAAATTTAAAGGGTTTTGTATAACAAAGGAAACTGTAAATAAAGCAAATAAGAATTTAGAGATGTGTACTTTCAGTTAAGTTCAGTCCCTCCGTTGTGTCTGACTCATTATGACCCCATGGACTGCAGCATGCCAGGCCTCCCTGTTCATCACCAACTCCCAGAGTCTACTCAAACTCATGTCCATTGAGTGGGTGATGCCATCCAACCATCTCATCCTCTCTTGTCCCCTTCTCCTCCCACCTTCAATCTTTCCCAGCATCAGGGTCTTTTCAAATGAGACAGCTCTTCCCATCAGTTGGCCAAAGTATTGGAGTTTAGAACATCATAAAAAAAGCTTTATTTTCAACATAATTTCTTTCATCTTTGAACCTATAAAGGAATTTGATCTTTTCAGATTTAATCCCCCTGGAAAGTTTATAAAGAATTAGATTTTGGTTATCTTAATATCATTGGCACTTTATTATTGGAATTTTTATGTTGCCTTTTAGTCTCATTCTAGAACTTTTGATGAACTCTACTACACAGTTAGATTGGGTATGATTTGGGAAAAAACTGAATGTGAATAATATCTCATACTTGCATTATAAGCTGCTTGAAGTTTATTGAATTATTCTTTAGAGCCACTTCTTAGCTTCTCAATGCAAAAATCATGCTGCTCATGCCTATTATGACATCCAAAGAAGGGTTCATTGTTATTAGGAGCTGACTTTAGGGAAGCTGGCAAAGACTTCCTTAAGAAACTGCTGAACTCCTTTACAAAGAGAAAGAGCTAGACCCCAGTTAAAAGTTAAGAGCAATTAAAAAAGACAAAATATTAAATAGAACCTTAAATTTCTATTTATTTACTTAATTTTCTTAATGTCAAGAGTGCTCCATTTGAGTAGCAATTGTCTCTCCACCAATGAACTCTAAGGAACGAGGAATATCTCATCTTATGGGTAAGTTTGAAAGAGAAACAGCAAGCAAACATGGCTGAACCACTCCCTATTCCTTCTTCTCTTTTGGTATATGACTGTCTACAGGGAGCATATATTGTTGCTAATTCACTAGTTTAACTTTTACAGTCTATTCAACCTCCTATCCCCCTTGGTGAAATATAACTTTGCCTTTAGCACAGTAATGATCGTTACTCACTTTTGAGTATAGTTTTCCTAAGCCATTTGGCCAAAGATAATCATGAGCATCCCTATGGCTTTACCATTAACAAAGGTGATATCTTGATCACCTTCTGCCACTCTTCTTTGTCAACCTACTGGTTACCAACCCAGTCAAGGAACACAGTTATCAATTACTGACACCCTATAATACTTTGAATGGTATAGTACGTTGTAAATGTTTTCTGATAATTTAAATTTTGTTCACTCTTATAGTACCGTTTTCCAATGGGTCTTTGTTGTTTCTTTTTGAAGAAAGGTTCTATTTGAGGGATACATGAAAAAAATGACTGGAAGACCTAAACAGACATTTCTCCAAAGAAGACATACAGATGTCCAGCAAACACATGAAAAAATGGTCAACATTGCTCATTATTAGAGAAATGCAAATCAAAAATACAATGAGGTCTCACTTCATACTCATCAGAATGGCCATCATCAAAAAAATCTATAAACAATAAGTGCTGGAGAGGATGCGGAGAAAAGGCAACCCTCTTGCACTGTTGTTGGGAATGTAAATTGGTACAGTCACCATGGAGAACAATATGGAGATTCCTTAATAAACTAGGAATAAAACTGCTATATGACCTAGCAATCCCACTCATGGACATACACCCTGAGAAAACCATAATTCAAAAACCCTAGTTTTCATTGCAGCACTATTTATAATATCAAGGAAATGAAAGCAACCTATATGTCCACTGACAGATTAATGGATAAAGAAGTCATGGTACTTATATACAATGGAATATTACTCAGCCATAAAAAGCAATGAAATTGAGTCAGTTTTTGTGAGGTGAATGAACTTAGAGTCTGTCATAGAAAGTGAAGTAAATCAGAAAGAGAAAAACAAGTATCATATATCAAGGTATATATACAGAATCTGGAAAAATGGTACAATGTACCTATTTGCAAAGCAGAAATGCAGATGCAGACATAGAGAATAGACTTATGGATGCAGCATGGGAAGGAAAAGATGGGACAAACTGACAGAGTAGCATTGACATATTAATATATATGCTACCATAGCTAGTGGGAAGCTGCTGTATAACAACAGGGAGATGAGCTCAGTGTTCTGTGGTGATGTGTAGGGATGAGATGGGGGTGAACTGCAGACTAAGCCATTGCAATATTTCCCCTTGGTTCTGTATTCCAGCCATACCAGCATTCTTTCAATGTTCCTAATGTTTTCTGTACAGTCCTTTTCAGAGAATTACTATAACTGTGTATCATTCTTTCCCCAGAATACTCTAATATTTCCTCCCTCCTCCACATACTCTTCTCCAATATTACCTGCTTATAATACTAGATTTGTGTGTGTGTGTGTGTGTGTGTGAAGCATTGCTGCTTTTGTTTGTTGTTTTTCTGATACAGTTGATTAAATTCTACCTTCCCCAAGCAACTGTAAGCTCCATGAGACCAAGGCCCAAGTTAGGAAGTTAGATTTTCTCATTGTTTTATTGCCAGTACCTAGCAGAATACCTAATGCTCTGAACTATTGAATATTGAATAAGTGAATAAATTGCCTCATCTATTTTATATTCTTTATTACTCTAAGGGGTAATTTCCTATTTATGTGCCTGCATACACAGAGGGTTTTGATGATTTAGACAACCTGTAAGTGCTTAAAAAATTAATGAGAGAATAAAATAGATGCCAGATGTTTCTTCCATTTGGCAACTTTCTGGACTCTGAAAAAGTCTTTTAATTAGGGTCTTTATGTTTCCTTACTCTACAGTTTTACTCTCAACTTTTCTTCAAAAATTGTTCCATAAAGATCATGATGAATCTAAAGATATCTAGCCTCAAAGGGTAGAAAACAATCTTAAATCAGATTAAAAGTTAATGAAATATTTTACTACTGCATTTTACCACAGCATCTGCAAGTTGTATCTGAGCATCCTAATAATTTAAAAATCATTCTCTTCATCTCAGTCAGTGAAGAGCTATGGAAAAGTTCTCATTTTATGATCCAGAAAGTCTCATCCTAAAGAAAAGAAATTAGGTAATAAAATGAAGGTACTGTATAACTTGCCTAATGGCCTGTAATCTGCAGAAAGTACAGCTGTGGTGGGCTATTTAGCAGGTGCTATGATTATGGAGCATAACAAACATGTTAGGCTTTGTAATGTATTTATGCCTTATAAACAATTGTGCTAATTTGTACAAGGATAATGGATTAGTCAAACGACACTCTTGTAAAAGGTCTGTGATTATGTTGTGCAAATTTGATTGAAAGTCTAATCTCAGGAACCAGTTCAGCTTTAAAATGAGTAGAATACAACAATTAATACTTCAGCACTGAGTTCTAACAATGTTTTATCCATGTATAACACTGCACTTTGGAATAAGGATTATCACTCTCATAGTTTTCTGGAAGTCTCCACCAACAGAAACTGTGACTTGAACATTCCAGTAGTCCTACCATAATAGCCCATGTGCTTTTTGAATATGGGTGTAAATCCCTGCCCTGAAACCATCAGAAGAAATGATTTGGGATTTTTCCTATTAAGCAATCACTTAGGTTACTTAAGCAACTTTCAATAAAGTTACAGAATTTTACACATAGTTTTGAAGTCAATTGCTTAATAACTGAAGGAAGTTTTTCTGAAATGATTGATTCAGTGCCAGAATATGTGGACTAGAGGCAGGGATTTGAGGGGGGTAAAAAGAAAGAAACATAAATAACAAAACCAAGATACACTGTGGAAAATTTGCTAAACTTCAAGAATTAAGAAAGTATTCAAGAGTTATTTTGGGAAAATAAGAAAAATAGTAACTCACCTGGAACAGGCAGTGATACTGCAGGCATCCAAAGGGCAATGTTAAGGGAAGGATCAGCTTGAAGAGTCTGCAGTTCATGAGATAAGACCTGTAAGCAAGCATAAAGTGAAGAATCATTTACAGATATATTTTCAGCCATATGAATAGGTAAACTAAATTAAAAATATGCACAGCAAGAAGTGAAAAAATGCCTCAGATCAACTACCGAAGAGCAATTACACATAAACATAGAAGAGGTAGCAGGAGGGTGAAAAAGGAGAGGATAGTTCCATACAACAAAAACAAAAATTGTTGTGTGTGGAAACCAATGGAGTAAGTGTTTTAAGACATGGAAGTAGAGTTTTAATATTCTGTTAAGAAAATAACTTGCCCATTATACATGAGCATACTGGCTGAGTTATAATGGAAGAAGCATAATTGAAATGGGTTAAATTATAAATTGTGGCTTACATCTCTGGCAACATGTAAGCCAAATAGACTGAAAAATCAATTGGATTTGCTACTAATCACCTAAAATTCTTTATTCTATTAAATCAATGGACTTCCCTGGTGGCTCAGACGGTAAAGAATCTGCCTGCAGTGCGGGAGACCCAGGTTCGATCTCTGGATCAGGAAGATCCCCTGGAGAAGACAATGGCTACCCAATCCAGTATTCCTGCCTGGAGAATTCCACGGACAGAGGGGCCTTGGCAGGCTACAGTCCATGGGGTCACAAAGGGTGGGACACTACTGAGCAACTAACACTTTATTAAATCAAACATCAATTAAATCCATTGATGAACTTTGAAGAATGTAAGGGGAAAGATTATGAGAAAAGGTATTAAAAGAAAACCAAAATTAACTTGGTAAAATAGTACTCACTCTCAAATTTTATCTCATTAAAGCACCTAGAGTGATAGTCTCAGGATGCAACTTAAAAAATTGGAGAAATAACTACAGGGTAAACTTAAAGAAAGGAAATTAAAGAAATGATAAAGACAAGCATACAAATTCTAAACTGAAACACAAAATAAAGGTATTGTAAAAAAAAATCAACAATAATAAAGCTCTATTAAGATTGATGAAGAAAAAGTATAAAGAGGTGTGAGAATGCAAAATATTAAAAATTGGTGATGACTATAGATATATAAATGGAGAAGGCAATGGCACCCCACTCCAGTACTCTTGCCTGGAAAATCCCATGGATGGAGGAGCCTGGTAGGCTGCTATCCATGGGGTCTCTAAAAGTCAAACACAACTGAGCGACGTCACTTTCACTTTTCACTTTCATGCATTGGAGAAGGAAATGGCAACCCACTCCAGTGTTCTTGCCTGGAGAATCTCAGGGACGGGGGAGCCTGGTGGGTTTCCATCTATGGGGTCACACAGAGTCGGACACTACTGAAGGGACTTAGCAGCAGAGGCAGCAGCATAGATATATAAAAGTGTTTCCTTGGTGGCTTAATAGTAAAGAATCCACCTACCATTGCAAGAGACATGGATTCAGTCACGGGGGTGGGACGATCTCCTAGAGAAGGAAGAGGCAACCCAATCCAGCCTTCTTGTTTGGGAGATCCAATGGACAGAGGAGCCTGGTGAGCTACAGTCCATGAGGTCACAAAAGAGTTGGACACAACTTAGCGGCTAAACAAGAACAAAAAACATATATATAAAAATTACTTCTAATAAAAAAATACAACAATAAAATAGAAAGCTTGAAAAGTTTTATAGACAAATACTACTTACCAAGCTGTTCTGAAAAGAAATAGAATACATAACTAGAACTACAATAACATGTAAAAATTTGCAAAGTAGAAAATAGTACACACACATGTTTCTTTAGTTTTAGTGGTCAGTTCTTCTCAACTATTCAGAACAGCTAGAAACAAATAAAAAATGGGAAGGAAAAAGGCAATGCTTTTCAGACACTGGATAGTAGCGCTCAGTCCCACTCAACTTTTTTTTTTCTTCATTGAAATCTCCTTACCAATCCCTAAACCACATAACTATGAAAAGGAATCTACAATCTTTTCAGGGGACAATCTGGATACTGGTAAGATATAAAGATTTAGAGAATTACACTGATATTGTTGTTGTCACCATGATGATCATTATCTTCATAACTCTGGATGTAGCTTACTTCATTTACCATAAGTAAGATAAAAATGAATAGAAAGGCAACTAGGAATACATTTTACACAATAACACAAGTAACTAAGAAATACACCATGTTAAGAAGAGATGAAAAAATAAGTATAGAAAGTAAAGCACAATACAAACAAGGAAATTCTGCATGACAGCACTGTGTTTTAGAAGAAATGTAACAACTGCTGCTGCTGCTAAGTCACTTCAGTCGTGTCCGACTCTGTGTGACCCCATAGACGGCAGCCCACCAGGCTCCCCTGTCCCTGGGATTCTCCAGGCAGTAACACTGGAGTGGGTTGCCATTTCCTTCTCCAATGTGTGAAAGTGAAAAGTGAAAGTGAAGTCGCTCAGTCGTGTCCGACCCATAGCGACCCCACAGACTGCAGCCTACCAGGCTCCTCCATCCATGGGATTTTCTAGGCAAGAGTACTGGAGTGGCTTGCCATTGCCTTCTCCGAATGTAACAACATGTATCCTTAAACATATAAAGAATAATTTAAGTCTGAAGACTCCTCTTCACTACATGTAGATTTCCTAGGTGGCTTAGTGGTAAAGTATCCATCTGCCAATGCAGAAGACATGGGTTAAATCCCTGGGTTTTGAAGATCCTAAGGAGAGGGACCACTGGAAAAGACTCTGATGCTGGGAAGGATTGGGGGCGGGAGGAAAAGGGGACGACAGAGAATGAGATGGCTGGATGGCATCACCGACTTGACGGACATGAGTTTGAGTGAACTCCGGGAGTTGGTGACGGAGAGGGAGGCCTGGTGTGCTGTGATTCATGGGGTCGCAAAGAGTCGGACACGACTGAGCGACTGAACTGAACTGAATTGAACTGAACTGACGGAGAGGGAAATGGCAACTCCTTCGTGTATTCGTGCTAGGAAATCTATGGCCAGAGAAGCCTGGTGAACTACAGTCCATGGGGTCACAAAGAGTCAGACCAACTGAGCTACTGAGCATGTTCAGTTCAGTTCAGTTGCTCAGTCATGTCCGACTCTATGCGACTCCATGAATCACAGCACGCCAGGCCTCCCGGTCCGTCACCATCTCCCGGAGTTCACTCAAACTCATGTCCACAGAGTCGGTGATGCCATCCAGCCATCTCATTCTCTGTCGTCCCCTTCTCCTCCCACCCCCAACCTTTCCCAGCATCAGAGTCTTTTCCAGTGAGTCAACTCGTCGCATGAGGTGGCCAAAGTATTGCAGTTTCAGCTTTAGCATCAGTCCGTCCAATGAACACCCAGGATTGATCTTTAGAATGGACTGGTTGGATCTCCTTGCGGTACACGGGACTTACCCTATACTAAATATATTCAGTTTAATGTATGTCATCTCACAAAAATGTGTAAAGTAAAAATTATACATATTTCATGTAAATAAGACCTGAAATTTCAGTAAATTTCAACCATGTGTTGAAAAATATTGCTGAAGTGTAACTTTTCATCTTACATCTGTTAAACAAGTACTCACATCCAGGCAACCTTTATGTCTTCACTAATTCAGATTTGTTAAATAAATTATTGTTTATCCATATGGTGGCATAGTGTATTTTCTAAAAATTTGATTTCAAAGAATATATAATAATGATTTGAAAGTTTCAAGCTAAAAAAGGAAGTGAGTGCATGCTAAGTCGCTTCAGTCATGTCTGAGTGTTTGTGACACTATGGACTGAAGCCCACCAGGTTCCTCTGTCCATAGGATTCTCCAGGCGAAAATACTGGAGTGAGTTGCCATGCCCTCCCAACCCCCCCCGCCAAAAGTAACATATGTGAAACATATATGAATATATTGTTATAAAAATGTATATAATACAAACTTCACATGCACATATAATGTGTGTATATGGTTTTATATTATATATGCATTTAATAATTAATTTAAGCAAATAAACTAACACAATATAGAAAATATTTATTTTGGAATATCTGCCTCTATACTTTCCTATATTTCCCAAATTCTATTTGTGCAACTTTTGTAACTAAGAAAAACACACACTATAAATTTTAACAAGGTGGAGAAAGTAAAAGTACAACTTTAATATTTCCTTCACTTTTTTCCAACCAATATCTGAGACTGAGTAATGTTTCCCATAGGAGTAAGTCTTAAATTACATTATTAAAGCCCTTTAGGACTTTCATTGTGAAAATATAAAAGGTCATTTGAATTTTTTTAGTCTATTCAGCTGATTGTAGCAAAATATGTGGGTTGGGAGTCTTTAACAACAGACTTTCCTCGTACTTCTGGAGATTGGGAAGTCCAATATGAAAGTGCTGAAATACTCCTTTTTTGGTGAGAGCTCTCTTTCTGACTAGCAGATGGCCACCTTCTCACTATAGCCTCACTGGCAGCGAGAGAGAACTCTGGTTTCTTCTTCTTCCGGTAACAATGCTAATTCTATTATAGGGGTCTTTCCTTCAAGCCCTCATCTAAATTTAACTACTTCCTAGTTGTCCCACAGTAAATAAAATCACATTGAAGATTATATCTACAACATATAAATTTGGGGGAAATACATTCTGTATCTTACTGAGGGGCTTATAGATTTTTAGCAAATTGAAACCTTGGCATTTTATTAGCTGGAAATTGATATTGGCTGGAAATTAAAAGCTTGGCATTTATTAACTGACACTTTATTGAGAAGCAAAAAGTAGGTGGCACTTTCAATTTATGATCAAAGAGGTAGAGTCACACTTGGAAAATTAGTTAAATAAATACCTGGTGATTCATTAACAATCAGGAGCCAATAGACGAAGTATTATCAATCACAGTAGAGCCATTGAGAGAAGCAAAATTTAGACATCAGTGGAAATAGCTAATTTAATGGGAAACAGAGAATAGTTAAATGGATCTGGTAATGTTTTATCATATTAGTCATATTTTTAAGAAATGTTGAGTGTTGTCTATGTTCTTTCATGGGCTCCATTTCATCACACGGGTATCTCTTGTACAACATGACATGATGCTAGTGGAGTCATGATTATTGTAAAAGATTCAAATATTAGAATTTAGTGAGAACTCATGAATTCTCTCCTTATGACACATATTAGGTCTTCTCTAGCTAAATGTGCAGTTTTCTTTTTCTGTTATATAGATCAAAATAAGAGTAAAAGGTCTAATAAACATTTTAGGTTGCTAAAGCATATAATTTCAATTAGTCCCTGTAAAAACATCCCTGCTACTCACACCATTTTTAAGGCCTATCCTGTCTTTAAAGACAACTATTCTTTGTAGTTGACACATTGTTACCTAGCCTTGGCAGGACTCCTTTTTATATTATTTATGCTAGATGCATATATATTTTGCTAATATATTCTATATAAAACCAAGGGATTTCTGGCATCTAAACTATTTAAATAGACATCACTGAATCCAGGTTATAAGGCCACTAATCAAAAGCAAACTACAGTTACAGCCATTTACGGGTGTTTGGGTTAGTATATTGACTGAAACAAATTTCTATTCCGTTCACCTATATAAATATGTTTAGTCAATATGAAAATATCTTCCCTTATGTATCTGATGTAATAAGTATATATCTTCATACACATTCTTAAATTATTATTTTATAAATATTTGAACACTCTTATAGTATAATCTACTGTATAAGTGATAAACCTAGACAGTGTATTAAAAAACAGAGACTTAGCCTACAAAGGTCCATATAGTCAAAGCTATGGTTTTTCTAGTAGTCATGTATGGATGTGAGAGCTGGACAACAAAAAAGGCTGAGCACTTAAGAGTTGATGCTTTCAAACTGTGGTGTTGGAGAAGACTCTTGAGAGTCCCTTGGACTGCAAGGAGATCCAACCAGTCCATCCTAAAGGAAATCAGTCCTGAATATTCATTGGAAGGACTGATGCTGAAGCTGAAACTCCAATACTTTGGCCACCTAATGCGAATAACTGACTCCTTGGAAAAGACCCTGAGGCTGGGAAAAACTGAAGGCAGGAGAAGGGGACGACAGAGGATGAAATGGTTGGATAGTATCACCGACTCAGTGGACATAAATTTGAGCAAACTCTGGATGATGATGAAGGACAGGGAAGCCTGGCATGCTGCAGTCCATGGGGTTGCAAGAATTCAGACATGACTGTGACTGAACAGCAACAATTTATATAATCTTTTTCTTCTAGATTTTTGACAGTTTATTTATCTTCTAGATTTATTGAGACATAACATACAGCACTGCATGAGTTTAAGATATATATCATACTGATTTGACCTACATACATCATCAAATTATTATCATGATAAGTTTAGTGAATATCATCATCTTGTATGGATACAAAACTAAACAAATAGAGAAAAACATTTTCCTTATGATGAGAACTCTTAGGATTTAC
The DNA here is from genome assembly GCF_049115385.1 of Moschus berezovskii. Taxonomy (NCBI): domain Eukaryota; kingdom Metazoa; phylum Chordata; class Mammalia; order Artiodactyla; family Moschidae; genus Moschus; species Moschus berezovskii. Next base: position 54,526,873 of record NC_142461.1, read on the forward strand.
TCTGGTAACCATTTGCATATATAACATATAGTAGTGTTACTATGGAGAAGGCAAGGGCACCCCACTCCAGTACTCTTATCTGGAAAATTCCATGGATGGAGGAGCCTGGTAGGCTGCAATCCATGGGGTTGCTAAGAGTAGGACAGGACTGAATGACTTCACTTTCACTTTTCACTTTCATGCATTGGAGAAGGAAATGGCAACCCACTCCAGCATTCTTGCCTGGAGAATCCCAGGGATGGGGGAGCCTGGTGGGCTTCCGTCTATGGGGTCACACAGAGCTGGACACGACTGAAGCGACTTAGCAGCAGCAGCAGCAGCAGTGTTACTATAACTATGTTGTGCATTATACCCGTACTACTTATTTATCTTATTGTGTAATCTTTATCCTTCCAAGTTTCTGACATGTTAAAGCATATAGGAATCTGGTTCTGGGAATAGATCTTGCAAACTAAGAGTGAAAGGGAAAAGTTATCAGAAGAAAATACATTACATGGAAGCATTTCAGTTTTAGTTTTATAAAAGGTAAAGACAGCCTCGGTATTTTAAGAGGTGGAAAAATGTACTGCCTTTACTGGCATGAAGTTTCAGTGAGATTTGAGTTTTTACTACCCGGAGTTACCCCAATTCTCCCAAGTTTTCCACGTTTTAAACCTATTTTACCTTTGCTTGGCAAGAATTGGAATTTTAAACCTAAATTTTTACTGATTTCATATATGCAACTACAAGATGTAAGTTGCATTTAAAGGAGTCATAAAAGCTTAGTGATCCTTTGACAAAGATTTGAACTTACGAATTAAAATTTTTAAACTCTCATTTCACTATCTTTCCCAGTAAGGAGGAATCAACCACTCCATAGTATTGAATATTTTATGACATCTAAACTGTTCTATAATAGTATCTACTTTCTCTTTAAAAGATTTTCCTTCTCTCCACCCATCTTTCCAGGTGACCTCAAAAACAATTTTAACAATGTATTTTTTTTGTGGCAGCAATATTATTTATTATTATTATTTTTTTAAATTTTTATTGGAGGCTAATTATTTTACAATATTATATTGATTGGTTTTGCCATACATTGACATTAATCTGCCCCCGGTGTACATGAATTCCCCCTCCCGAACCCCCCTCCCACCTCCCTTCTCCCCTTATCCTCCCTCTGGGTCATCCCTGCATACAAGCCCCGAGCATCCTGTAACATGCATCGACCCTGAACTAGCGATTCGTTTCACATATGTTAAGTTTCAACACCATTCTCCCAAACCATCCCACCCTCACCCTCTCCCACAGAGTCCCAAAGACTGTTCTATACATCTGTGTCTCTTTTGCTGTCTCGTATACAGGGTTATCATTTGCATCTTTCTAAATTCCATATATATGCATTAGTATATTGTATTGGTGTTTTTCTTTCTGGCTTACTTCACTCTGTATGATAGGCTCTAGTTTCATCCACCTCATTAGAACTGGTTCAAATGCATTCTTTTTAATGGCTGAGTAATACTCCATTGTGTATATGTACCAAAGCTTTCTTATCCATTCGTCTGCAGATGGACATCTAGGTTGCTTCCATGTCCTGGCTATTATAAACAATGCTGCAATGAACATTGGAGTACATGTGTCTCTTTCAATTCTGGTTTCCTCGGTGTGTATGCCCAGGAGTGCAATTGCTGGATCATATGGCAGTTCTATTTCCAGTTTTTTGAGGAATCTCCACACTGTTCTCCATAGTGGCTGTACTAGTTTGCATTCCCACCAACAGTGTAAGAGGGTTCCCTTCTCTCCACACCGTCTCCAGCATTTATTGCATGTAGACTTTTGGATAGCAGCCATTCTGACTGGTGTGAAATGGTATTTCATTGTGGTTTTGATTTGCATTTCTCTGATTATGAGGGATGTTGAGCATTTTTTCATGTGTTTGTTAGCCATCTTTATTTTGACACAATGTTTCCTCTTCTAATCATAATCAGAACTTCACTGTCTCTAAACACATTCAAGTTAGAAAACCACCAATTCTTCATCACATTTACTGTTAACTCTGTCTTAATTGCTGCCTCAACTGTTAGCTGCAGAAAGAAAAATCGGTTCTTGCTAGTTTAAGATAGGTGTTTAATTTAAATATGTAGACCAGAGAACAAGACTTAGATTATACACAGAAAGAAAGAGCCAGAATAAACACTAATAGCATTGTTATAACTCTTGCACTACAGCTCCAGATAGCAGTTGTCTGTGATAATGAACACCCAAGTTCAAGAATACCCATCATACCTCTTTCAGAAGATGAAGAACCAAAAGACACAAATTCTTTTCTGTTTACAGGTCTCAAGTGAGTGTATCTTTCGCTGCAAAGAATATAATCAATCTGATTTCTGTATTGACCATCTGGTGACGTCCATGTGTAGAGTCAATGATGGAGAAGCTCTATACAGTCAGCAAAAAACAAGACCAGGAGCTGACTGTGGCTCAGGTCATGAAAACTTATTACCAGATTCAGACTTAAATTGAAGAAAGTAGGGAACACTCTAAACTATTCAGGTATGACCTGTTTCATGTCCCATTCGACTATACAGTGGAAGTGACAAATAGATTCAAGGAATTAGATCTGATAGAGTGCCTGAAGAACTATGAACAGAGGTTTGTGACATTGTACACAAGGCAAGGAATAAGAACAGCCCCAAGAAAAAGAAATGCAAAAAGCAAAATGGTTGTCTGAGGAGGCCTTACAAACAGCTGTGAAAGAAGAGAAGTGAAAGGCAAAGAAGAAAATGAAAGATATACCCATTTTAATGCAGAGTTCCAAAGAAAGCAAGTAGAGATCAGAAAGTCTTCCTCAGTGATCAATGCAAAGAAATAGAGGAAAATAATAGAATGGAAAAGACTAGAGATCTTTTCAAGAAAATTAGAGATACCAATGGAATAGTTCATTCAAAGATGGGCACAATAGGGGAGAAAAATGGTATGGACTAATGGACTAACAGAAGCAGAAGATACCGTGAAGACGTGGAAAGAATACACAGAAGAACAACACACAAAAAAATTTTTACAACCCAGATAATCATGATGGTGTGATCACTCACTTAGAGCTCAGACATCCATCCTGGTATGTGAAGACAAGTGGACCTTAGGAAGCATCACTGCTAACAAAGCTAGTGGAGGTGATGGAATTCCAGTTGAGCTATTTCAAATCCTAAAAGATGATGCTGTGAAAGTGCTGCACTTGATATGCCAGCAAATTTGGAAAATTCAGCAGTTGCCACAGGACTGGAAAAGGTCAGTTTTCATTCCAATCCCAAAGAAAGGCAATGCTTAAGAATGTTCAAGCTACTGCACAATTGCACTCATCTCACACACTAGCAAAGTAATGCTCAAAATTCTCCAGGCTAGGCTTCAGCAATATGTGAACCATCTTCCAGATGTTCAAGTTGTATTTAGAAAAGTCAGAGGAACCAGAGATCAAATTGCCAACATCCCTCAAATCTTCAGAAAGCAAGAGAGTTCCAGAAAAACATTTAGTTCTGTTTTACTGATGATGCCAAAGCCTTTGACTATGTGGATCACAGCAAGCTGTGGAAAATTATTAAAGAGATGGGAATATCAGACCACCTGAATTTCTTCTTGAGAAATCTGTGTGCAGGTCAGGAAGCAACAGTTAGAACTGGACATGGAACAGAGTAGTTCCAAATTGGGAAAGGAGTGCGTAAATCTGTATATTGTCACCTTGCTTATTTAACTTATATGCAGAGTACATCATGAGGAATGATGGGCTGGATGAAACAGAAGCTGGAATCAAGATAGCCAGGAGCAATATCAATAACCTCAGATATGCAAATGACATCACCCTTATGGAAGAAAGCAAAGAAGAACTAAAGAGCCTCTTGATGAAAGTGAAACAGGAGAGTGAAGAAGTTGGCTTAAAGCTCAACATTCAGCAAACTAGGATCATGGCATCTGATCCCATCACTTCATGGAAAATAGATGGGCAAACAGTGGAAACAGTGACAGACTTTACTTTCTTGGGCTCCAAAGTCACTGCAGATGGTGATGCAGGCATGAAATTAAAGGACTCTTGCTCTTTGGAAGAAAAGATATGACCAACCTAGACATCATGTTAAAAAGCAGAGACATTACTTTGTTAACAAAGGTCTGTCTAGTCAAAGCTATAGTTTTTCCAGTAACATGTATGGATGTGAGAGCTGGGCTATAAAGAAAGCTGAACACCCATGAATTGATGCTTTTGAAGTGTGGTGTTGGAGAAGACTCTTGAGAGTCCCTTGGACTGCGAGGAGATCCAACCAGTCCATCCTAAAGGAGATCAGTCAATGGTGTTCATTGGAAGGACTGATGTAGAAGCTGAAACTCCAATACTTTGGCAACCTGATGTCAAGAGCTGACTCATTAGAAAAGACGCTGATGGTGGGAAAGATTGAAGGCAGGTGGAGAAGGGGATGACCGAGGATGAGATGGTTGGATGGAATCACTGATTCAATGGACATGAGTTTGGGTAAACTCTGGTAGTTGGTTCTGGACAGAGAAGCCTGGTGTTCTGCAGTCCATGGGGTCTCAAATAGTCAGACACGACTGAGCATCTGAAATGAACTGAACTGAACTCTCAGTGCATCTACTTGTAGAACTTTAGCTTCAGAAAAATTTGGGAAAGTCATCTTGCTTGTTTTTTCTAACTTTCTAGCCTCTAGACTACATGAAATTATGGTTGAAGGAGAATAGAATGAAGACTGAGAGAATTTAAACAAATATTAAATATGACCAGTTTTCTCACTTTAAATATGACTATGAATTATAAGCCTTCCTATGAGACTTGAAAGAAAACAATCTGTCTTTGAAAAAAAAATTATGAGGAAGAATATGATTAATGACTTAACATTTCAATTTACCAGATAATGCACTTTCCCCTTAGTTTGCCCCAAGACAGTATTTGGTATTCATTTTATAAATACAGTTGGAACTAAATTATACCAAATGCAAAAGTTTACAAATTTAAAGCAGTATGAATTATGTATGATCAATTGCAGCCCAAGAAAACTTTTGAAAACATAAACTAATTCTGAATTGAATGATGTATTTCACATGCAATTAATTATACAGTGTATTTTACTCAAAATAAATTCTTAACATAGTTCTCTATGCCCTGAAATAGGGAAAAAGACTTCCATTCATTCAGTTGTCAGTATAGAAGACTTGATAATGACATATCAAAATTATATATATTGGTTAGGACAATTGTTTCCTGGCAAACAATTAGTAATGAGCTGATTTAAGAAAGTGCTATAAATGATTTAAAAATTTTGTCTGCATTGTCTGTGGTACTCTGACACTTCTCTTATAATCCTTTCTGTGTTATACTAGGACATTAAGTGGGATTGCTACTGACAATTCTGAATGTTCCAAAAAACAGGACCTTGAGATTATGAACCCAATGTTTGGGTATTTCCAGACCACTTGAGAAAGGATAAGCAAAAAGTTGTTCAAATATTAGTTTTGCAACCATTAGGCACTCATCTTAGTGTATAAAAGTGGAAAAGCTAAAGAGGTAAATAGGCAGAGAAGTTCTTCGGAGGGAATTGTTCGTATGGTGTGTGGCCCCTTTCATAGAAGCTGTTGCATAGAATGATACTTCCACATCATTTTCAGCCCAATACGAAGAGTTTCAGGAGACCATTCAGAGAGTTTCATCTATTTCCCTTAACATTTTAGGATTAGAAGAATACAATGGCTAATCCTTAGATAGGCCTAAAGAAGCATGAAGGCCCAAGAAGATGCTGGATGACCATCTAATTGACTGAGATGGCTGTGTAAGGGACAGTCTTTAACTGGACAGAAGATACCAGGGCACATTGCATTTAGAAATAGGCAACAAAGGGAACTGTCCTGGAACTGTATTAAAGAGATTTTGCCAAGAGAGTCACCTGGTGAAACTCCAAAAGAGAACATCTGCATGAGATCTATTATCATAAATCAGATATTGAGAACAGAATGCTAGCAGGGAGGGAGAAGAAGAAACATGTGAAGGCATCTATAGAGCAGTGATCTACAGCGATAATCTCTGAAAAGTCCAAAAATCCAATCCCATGGAAATTTAGCTGAAAATATCTCTCTTGGCTATAAGAAAATGACACATGTTCATGTCACTGTCAAATAAATAAAACTTTTCCTGACTTTTTTTTCACCCCAGTTCCTCCTCATTCCAACCCTGGAGAAATCAGAAAATGAGGCTGAAATACTAGGAGTGAGGCTGGATGTAGAAGAAAAGCAACACGGATGATCAGAATAAAAGTGATTACACTTTTTCTTCCTATTTTAGGCTTTTTTATAAGAAGCAAGCTAAGCTGGGAGAGAAGAGATGTTTTAATTTTAAAGAAACTCAAACATGTGACTCCATACTAGGCTCATCATATAAGTCTCCACAGCTATCCATTTGATTATAGACTCAAGGTTTATGTCCCTGAAAGATTCATATGTTGAAATTCTAAACCCCAGTTTGACTGTATTTGAAGATGGAGCCTATAAAAAAGTAATTAACGCTAAATGAAGTTATTAGGGTGGGCCCCTGACCCAGTGGGATTATTGTTCTTATAAGAACAGACATCAGAGTGCTCACTTGCTTTCTCTTTCCCTTCACACACTTGAAGAGGTCATATGAGTACATAGTGAAGTTGGACATTTGCAATCCAAAAGGAGAGCCCTGTTGAAGAAGAGAAAAGAAAAAAAATATATATATATATATTCATGACACTTGTTCAAAATGTCCAGGCAGACTTTGTTAAAGGAGACACTAATGCAATAGATGTAGGGACTGCTGCAATGGAAATTTGAAGTCAACTCCAAAGAGAGCATAGACAAAGTGGTGGGGTTCAGAGATGAAACACCAGGAATACTAACAGAATACTAAGGAATACTAAGAGAAACACCAGGAATAAGAGAGATTTTGGCTAGACTGTGTTACTGGGATTCTTACTGAAGGCAGGCCAGGGTGATCAGATAAGGATCAAGGATAAGGAACCCAACTAGATATTGAAAATGATCAGATATTGAGGGTAGAAGTGGGCATCTGGTCAAACTGACAGTAGGATTCTTTTTAAAATTGAACACAAAAATAAATGTGGAAGTCCAAAGATCTGGCCCAGTTGAAGGAGTTCAGAGGAATCTGAGTGGTCTTTTTTAAATAAAAGAATCTTTGTCAGGTCTCACCAGACACCAACGCACCTGGCACCTTGAAATTGAACTTATAGTCTCCAGAACTGTGAGAAAATAAATTTCTGTCTATTAAGCCACTCAGTCTGTGCTGTTTTGTTATGACAGCCTAGAGGACTAGCACATGTCTATTGACCCTTTTTTGTTAGATTTTCCAAACACTTTAATGTTCACATTTTAACTCATTAACATTATGTCTGTTTTTGCTCATTTACCAAGACATTTACTCCATGTGTATAAGATTCATATTGTGTAAAAATTTCCAAAGGATGATCAGTCAGTCTAGAGGTCACTGTACATAGTAAGATCAAAGCAAATTATCAAATGTAAAACAAACCTCTGCTCTTATGGAACCAATCATGGAGAAACAGGTCTATAACTCAAGAAGAATTGAAAGTGAATATTATATGATTAACTTCTGGTCATATATTCTGCTAATCTCAGAGATAGTGCTCTAAGATTCATCTTGACTTTTTGAATTCCCCGGAAATTCAATAATCCAAGAATATTTATTATGATTGCATCCCTTATGTACTCTACCTACCCAGTGACATACAGAGAACAAGACCATGAATTGGGGGTATTAAGTCACTGCAGGGGATGGATAGAAAAATAAATAAATAATAATAGTTGGTTCCATTCATTTGTATTACTGCTTTATACCTCTAAATATAAAAGCCTGGGTAAGGTAATGATCAGTGCTTAATATGATTGGCCTGCATGAATGACTTGAGGGAAAAGAAAATGGAAATTATTTCCTTCTCACACAGGGACAGTTAGCATTGACTTAAGCTTGTTACCATTCTCACACTGCACCTGTGCAAAGAGGCTGTGTAGAAACTTAACAGATTCTTACTCTGAATAAACGAAACAGACCACAGAGATCTGAGTAAGCAAGAGGGTGCCAATATTTATATGTAAGAATAAATACATGACCTGGAATGAAAGCAAAGAGCAAATAAAGATTATTGAATAGATTCAGGTCTGTTGGGGTGTTTTCTTTAGGAATACTTTATTGTTCCTCTCTGTCTTGAAAGTTATGTCACCTAAATAAAAAACACATCTCTAGTCAGACAATTCAGAGTTATCTAGTACACCACCTTGGCTAATAAGCAGTAGTCTTTCAGCTCCATATATTCAAAGCTCCAAGCATTATAAAGCTGGGGCTAGGCTTCTGCAAACCACCAATAGGGAGGAACAGAGAGCCAGAGAGGGCAGAAGGGAGTAAGAAGTGCCACTTCTAATTGCATATTACCCCTCTCAGTGTTGCCCCTTCAGCTGGCCAGACACAGCTATTTCTAGTCTTCAACTTCTTTTGGTATTCTGAGAAGCAGCCTGAAGGCAAAATCCTCAGAGATTTTAGCAGAGATATAGAAGATTCAGCTCCTTGGACCTTATCACAGCACCTCTTCCTTTTGTTCCTATTGTTCAAGGTTGGACAAGTAAATATTTTGAGTTTTGAAGGCTAAGAGTTAACATTAATGAATGTGTAGATACTTACGTATATATATAAAATACTAAAAAAAAATTCTTGGTCTGCATTAACAATTAGGAAGAGCACTGGATTTGGCCCAGAACCATAGTTTGCTGATGCCTGTTCTAATTTAGGGATTTAGCTGCTTTCTACACTATTTATATGCTGTTATTTATTTTTTTTCTTTTCCTTTCCTTCACTTTTCTTTCTAAATTTGCTCAGGCCTACCAAGTTTATTTATTGGGCTCCAAAATCATTGTGGACATTGACTGCAGCCATGAAATTAAAAGACGCTTGCTCCTTGGAAGAAAAGCATTGACAAATCTACACAGCATATTAAAATGCAGAGATATTATTGCTGACAAAGGTCCGTAAAATCAAAGCTATGCTTTTTCCAGTACTCATGTATGGATGTGAGAGCTGGACAATAAAAAAGGCTTAGCGTGAAGAACTGATGCTTTCAAACTGTGGTGCAGAGATGTGGTGCCGAAAAACAGACCCTTGGACAGCAAGGAGATCAAACCAGTCAACACTAAAGGAAATCAATCCTGAATATTCGTTGGAAGGACTGATGCTGGAGTTGAAACTCCAATTCTTTTGGCCACCTGATATGAAGAGCTGACTCATTAGAAAAGACCCTGATGTTGGGAAAGATTGAAGGCACGAGGAGAAAGGGATGGCACAGAATGAGATGGTTGTACAGACTCAATGGACATGAGTTTGAGCAAACTCCAGGAGATGGTGAAGGACAGAGAAGACTGGTGTGCTGAAGTTCATGGAGTGGTAGAGAGTCAAACACCACAGAGTGACTGAACGACAACAACCAAGTCAATTCTTTACATATTATCTTTGTTAAAATACCTTGTACATATGTTTTCCTGACCAGACTTTGAAATATGATATTGATGAACATGCCTTTAACTTTACCACCATGGCATCTGGTCCCATCACTTCATGGGAAACAGATGGAAAAACAGTGGAAACAGTGTCAGACTTTATTTTTTAAGGCTTCAAAATCACTGAAGATGCTGATTGCAGCCATGAAATTAAAAGACGCTTACTCTTTGGAAGGAAAGTTATGACCAACCTTGATAGCATATTAAAAAGCAGAGACATTACTTTGCCAACAAAGGTCCGTCTAGTCAAGGCTATGGTTTCTCCCGTGGTCATGTATGGATGTGAGAGTTGGACTGTGAAGAAAGCTGATCGCCGAAGAATTGATGCTTTTGAACTGTGGTGTTGGAGAAGACTCTTGAGAGTCCCTTGTACTGCAAGGAGATCCAACCAGTCCATTCTAAAGGAGATCAATCCTGGGTGTTCATTGCAAGGACTGATGCTAAAGCTGAAACTGCAATACTTTGACCACCTCGTGTGAAAAGTTGACTCACTGGAAAAGACTCTGATGCTAGGAAAGGTTGGGGGCGGGAGGAGAAGGGGACGACAGAGAATGAAATGGCTGGATGGCATCACCGACTCTGTGGACATGAGTTTGAGTGAACTCCGGGAGTTGGTGATGGACAGGGAGGCCTGGCGTGCTGTGATTCATGGGGTCGTGGAGAGTCGGACACGACTGAGCGACTCAACTGAACTGAACTGAACTGAAAGGGAAGGAAGGCAAAAGAGTGAGGAAATACAAAATGCCATGGCTGCAAAACAAAGTGAATAGAAAAATCACTTATTTTGATTTTAATGAATGGAAATATTAGGCTTCCCTGGTGGCTCAGATGGGATCTGCCTGGAATGTGGAAGACCTGGGTTTGATTCCTTGGTTAGGAAGATCCCCTGAAGAAGGGTATAACAACCCACTCTAGTACTTTTGCCTGGGATATCTCATGGACATAGGAGACTATAGTCATGGACACAACAGTTGGACTTGTCTGAGGGACTAACACTTTTTAATTTTAATGAATGGAAATATTACATGGTACTTAATAAACAGAAATCTGTGTTATCTTTTCCTATGGGGAAAAAGTGGAAAGGTCATAAATCATTAAAGTGGACAAAAAGGAAGATGTTTTCTTTCTATTCACTATTTTCTGTGTGCTGAGAAAGGAAGGGGCCTGAGTTGATATTTTGATGCTTGAATCATAGATTATTGAAAACAATCTTCTGAGAGAAAATTATAGAGTAAAAAATTTTAATAAATGAAAGGGGCATTGTAAAATTTTGAAACTGGGATAGCAGAAAATTAGAAATAATTTTCATTTCAAATTAAGAATTAGCAAATATATGTATAATTTATTTGTTTTAAAATAATTAAATTTTAGAGTCTAAAGTTTTGTAAATATAACTGTTTTAACTTACAATATTCCATTTGCAGAAATATAAAAATTTATAACTTTAAATATTTTTTTGATTTTGAGCAGTGAGATTATGTTATCTATATATTTCTTTTAAAATGTGGCACTGGCATATTTTCAACATCTTTTGTCAATGTATTAATAAAGTTTAAAAAATTGGGGTATAAATATGCATTATAGAGTTCAAGTAAAAGAAAAAATATCCTCAAAATTGGTTTCCTAAAGCTAAGGTTTTTTTTTTTTTTTTAGCTTAAGAATCAAGTGAAGTGACAGTGTAATATTGATTTAACATTCTACCTAATACAATGGAACTGTCATTACTTCCATTTAATTACATTGGCTGATCATGTAAAGAAGATAAATATCCACTATCTTGCAACCTCTTTGGACAGTCATGGGCTCAGTGAAAAGAAAGCTTTTCTGAAATGATCCATCGAGTTGGCAGTTTTATCTTTTATCTGCAGATAATGCTTTTGAGCACCATAGAGAGAGTTCCTGGACACAATACACACACTTTCTCTCGCCCTGGGAAAATGTCATCTAATTTGCTTCAGATGTTTCAAAGTACAATTAGACTCAATGATGTGAAGACATCTATGACTATACTCTATAATAAAGTAAAATAGATAATGTCATTCTAACAAGTGTCAATCCAAATTGGAGTCACAAGGTTGCAAACAAGTGTATTATGTTCTCAATAATGCTGAATAGATGATAGCATATTCTTTACCTGTACACTTCTTTAAAAATCATTGTAGCATATTGACTTATCACTTAGCCACCCCTATATATATATATATATATATGTATATATATATATATAAACAGCAATAATGTGTGCTAGTTTGCTAGGTCTGCTGTTACAAAGTTCCACAAACTAAGTGGCTTAAACAACTGCAATTTGTTGTCTCTGAGTTCTGGAGGCTAAAAGTCCAAATTCAACCTGTGGGAAGATTTGGCTCCTTCTGAGTTCTATGAGGGAAGGATCTGTTGCAGGTTTTTTTATTTTGTAGATGGCATTCTCCCTGTATAAATAGCTGTATCCAAATTTCCCCTTTTATAAAGACAGATACGGGAGTGGGGCCTACGGTGGTAGGGGTGGTTTAATCACTAAGTCGTGTCCGACTCTTGTGACTCCATGGATTGTACCCTGTCAGGCTCCACTGTCCATGGAATTCTCCAGGCAAGAGTACTGGAATGGGTTGCCATTTCCTTCTCCAGGAGATCTTCCTGAGCCAAGGATCAAACCTAGGTCTCCTGCATTGCAGACAAATTCTTTACCATCTGAGCTATGAGGGAAGCCCCACAAGTATTCCAGTATGACCTCACCTTAACTAATTACATCAGCATCAACACTATTTCCAAATAAGCTCACATTCTGAGTAGTGAAAGTTAAGACCTCAATATATAATATTTTTGGTGGAGCAAAGGGGATCAATTTGACCCATAGCATACTATCTGGTACAGAATCTTAAATATGATGAATCATACATAAGATAGACAATCATTAACTAAATCACCCATTACCAATAATAAATGCAGATTTCCTGTACTGTTACTTATAATTCTTCTCATTTCCCCTATGATGGTTGCAATGTTCTTAGTAATATTTTAGTTGATGAAATAGAGGGGAAGAGAGAGAGTGAAAACAAGGGTCAATAGTGAATGAGAAAATAAAATGATAACTCTACACCACAATTTGATATAATGTACCATTAGCAAGCATACTTTGCTAAATTCTCTCTACCTGAAGCTACATAAAATATGTTTTATGGTAGCATTAACAAGGTCACATTATTTTTTGTGTCCTGAGAGATGCAACTTTGCAAACGATCATCAACATATTAAACTCAATTTAATAAAGTCTGGCTAAATGAAAGGCATATTTTCAATTACTTTGCAAATGGCCTTAGAGATTATAAACAGATGCACTAAAGGAGAAATTCAAAACTAACCTTTTGAAAACAGATTCTCTTAGCTGAACCACTATTTTAAAAACCTCCAGCTACTTAGTGTTTCATAATGAGAAAAACTGTGGACCCAAGATACCTTTCTCTTTAACAAATCAATAATGTTTTAAAAAATCAACACCCATGACTTATGGAGGTGACTGATTCAATACAAGTCAGTGCCTTAAAAACCACATTAAGTATTTATATTTTACAATTGCATATACATCATTGTGATTTGGCAGTGTATTCTTATTAAAAGTTCATTTCTGAAAATTGTATGCTGCCATCTTTTCTGCTTCTACAGCCCTCAAGGGAAAACTCTTTGTGTTTCCTGGAAGAGATCATATGTACATAAATTATGTTTTAAAAAATAGATCATTTAGAGAGTGCACCTTAGATACTTATGTTACATTATGTTACATACTCCAAGTTTCAAGTTATAATTCTGTATAAATATAAAATTAATGCTGATTTAGTACATAAAATTAATACTTATTCTTAGTGTTCGTAAAGATTAGGGGGAGAAAAAAAACTTTCAGAGTGAATCTCTGAGGGAAAAAAAGGAATTTACATGCAGATTATGGGTCTTTAAAATCAGTACATTTTAATCATTCCTTCTAGCTATAGGTCCATGAACATAATAAATGCTACCATCACTTTTAAGGATAGAAAAGAAAATGTATCCTTTAAAAAAGCTTATTGTGGGGAAATGAAAATTTAGAAGTTACAGACATTAAATTAAGAATTTTGCAAATATCATCAGTACATTAAAGATATACATTTACAAATACTTTGCTAACATTGCATCACTTCATTCAGTTGCTCAGTTGTGTCCGACTCTTTGTGACCCTGCAGCATGCCAGGTCTCCCTGTACAACACCAACTCCTGGAGTTTACCCAAACTCATGTTCATTGAGTCAGTGATGCCATCCAACTATCTCATCCTCTGTCGTCCCCTTCTCCTTCTGCTTTCAATCTTTCCCAGCATCAAGGTCTTTTCCAATGAGTCAGTTCTTTGCATCAGGTGGCCAAAGTATTGGAATTTCAGTTTCAGCATCAGTCCCTCCAACATTGCATAACTCACTATGATTCCAATGAAAGTATTCTTCCTGGAAGCATTGAAAGTAAAAGTGAAAGTAAATTGTGTCTGACTCTTTGCTACCCCATGGACTGTTGTCCATCAGGCTCCTCTGTCCATGGGATTCTCCAGGCAAGAATACTGCCTGGAGTCAGTTGTCATCCCCTCTTCAAGGGGATCTCCCCAACCCAGGGATCAAACCTGAGTCTTCTGCATTCCAGGCAGAGTCTTAACTGCTAAGCCACCCAAAGCACCGCAACATTCAAAGAAGCATAAATTTCCCTGGCAAATTTGGGACAATATGATAATACATTCTCTAAGCATAACACTGATTATAACTAAATGTAAAATATTGTTGCTGTTCAGTTGCTAAGACATGTCCAAGTCTTTGTGACCCTGAGGACTATACTATATCAAGCTCCTCTGTCTTCCACCATCTTCCACTATCTTCTAGAGTTTGCTCAAATCTATGTCCCTTGAGTCAGTGATGCTATCTAACCATCTCAACCTCTGCTGCTCCCTTCTGTTGCTTTCAGTCTTCACCAGTATCAGGGTCTTTTCCAATGATTCGGGTCTTCACATCAGGTGGCCAAAGGATTGGAGCTTCAGCATCAGTCCTTCCAATGAATATTCAAGACTGATTTCCTTTAGGCTTGACTGGTTTGATGTCCTTGCAGTCCAAGAAACTCCTAAGTGTCTTCTCCAGCACCACACTTTGAATGTGTCAATTCCTCAGCCCTCAGTTTTCTTTATGGACCAAAATTCACATCCATACGTGACCATTGGAAAAAACAGAGCTTTGACTATACAAACCTTTGCTGGCAAAGTGATGCAAAATATTAAATAAATAAAAATCCCCCTATATATATATATATATATTTGTGAGAGGAAAAAAAGGTCATTTACCATCACTGGAGGTCACTTTTGCATCAGATTCTTATAGTAAATTTCATAATTAAAAAGTAAAATATGAGAGTATTTAGCCTGTGTTGTTAGAAAAAAACTGTAACTTATCATCACTTGATGAAAAAGAGCCCCCGTTTTCCCACTGGCTTCTCCTCCTCCTTTTCCTTCTTCTTCACTTCCTCATCCTCCATTTCCTCTTTGTCCTCCTTTTCCTCTTCTTTTAATCAGAAAAATTTTAAATAATAATATTAAAAGAAGCCATAGCTTAAAATCACCCTTCTCATCCCTCCAAAATAATTGATCGAGAATAGAATCATACTTAGATGTCAAAAAGTAGAATTTTAAAGGTAGTGAAGACTGGCTAATTTAAGGGTGCCAGAGTATCACCATTAGTTTACTTGCTAATTGTGGAAGGGACAAAATTGACCTTTACAATGGGAACATCTAGACATTACAATTATTAATATAACTGAGTGATTACGATCACAACATAAAAGGGGAACATTTTACATTTTATGAGTTCAGTCACTCAGTCGTGTCCAGCTCTTTGCAACCCCATGGACTGCAACATGCCTGTCCTTCATCAGCTCCCAGATCTTGCTCAAACTCGTGTCCATGGAGTTTGTGATGCCATTCAATCATCTCATCCTCTGTCAACCCATTCTTCTCCTGCCTTCAATCTTTCCTAGCATCAGGGTCTTTTCTAATGAGTCAGCTCTTTGAGTCAGGTGGCCAAACTATTGGAGCTTCAGCTACAGGATCAGTCCTTCCAATGAATATTCAGGACTGATCTGTTTTAGGACTGAGTGATTTGATCTCTTTGCAGTCCAAGGGACTCTTCAAGAGTCTTCTCCAACACCACAGTCCAAAAGCATCAATTCTTTGGCACTCAGTATTTTTATGGTGACTATTAAAAAAGTCATTTGTTTTTTAGTCACCATACATGACTACTGGAAAAACAATAGCTTTGAGTACATGGATCTCTATAGGCAAAGTAATGTCTTTGCTTTTTAATATGCTGTCTACGTTGGTCATAGCTTTTCTTCCAAGGAGCAAGCGTCTTTTATTTTCAAGCCTGCAGTCACCATCTGCAGTGATTTTGGAGCCCAAGAAAATAAAGTCTGTCACTGTTTCCACTGTTTGCCCATCTATTTGCCATGAAGTGATGGGATGGGATGCCATTATATTTGTTTTTTGAATATTGAGTTTTAAGCCAGCTTTTCCACTCTCCTATTTTACCTTCATCAAGAGGCTCTTTAGTTCCTCTTTACCTTTTGCCATAAGGGTGGTGTCATCTGCATATCTGAGGTTATTGATATTTCTCTCTGCAATCTTGATTTCAGCTTGTGCTTCATCAAGCCTGGCATTTCACATTATGTACTTTGCATATAAGTTAAATAAGCAGGTCGACAATATACAGCCTTGGCGTACTCCTTTCCCAATTTGGAACCAGTCTGTTTTAACAATGCATTTCTAAAGATTACTTCTTGACCTGCATACAGATTTCTCAGGAGGCAGGTAAGGTGGTCTGCTATTTCCAACTCTTGAAGTATTTTTCACAGTTTGTTGTGATCCACACAATCAATGGCTTTGGCATAGTCAATAAAGCAGAAGTAGACGTTTTTCTGGAACTCTCTTGCTTTTATGATGACCCATTTGATGTTGGCTATCTGATCTCTGGTTCCTCTGCCTTTTCTAAATCCAGCTTGAACTTCTGAAAGCTCATGGTTCATGTACTGCTGAAGCCTGGCTTGGAGAATTTTGAGCATTACTTTGCTAGCATGAGATGAATGCAATTGTGTGTTAGTTTGAATAGGCACTGCCTTTCTTTGGGATTGGATGAAAATTGACATTTTCCAGTCCTGGGACCACTGCTGAGTTTTCCAAATTTACTGGCATATTGAGTGCAGCACTTTCACAGCATCATCTTTTAGGATTTGAAATAGCTCAACTGGAATTCCTTCACCTCCACTAGCCTTGTTTGTAGTGATGCTTCCTTAGACCCACTTGACTTTGCACTCCAGGATGTTTGGCTCTAGGTGAGTGATCACACCATCACGTGTGATCATTTTATATAACAAGGTATAATGTAGCCTGGACTTCCCAGGTGGTTCTAGTGGTAAAGTACCTGCTTGCCAATGCAAGTTAAACATGAGACTTGGGTTTGATGCCTGGGTCGGGAAGATCTCCTGGAGTATGGCATGGCAACCCACTCCAGTATTCTTTCCTGGAGAATCCCATGGTCAGCAGAACCTGGTGGGCTGCAGTCCATAGGATTGCACAGTCAGACATGACTGAAGAGATTTAGCACGCCGGCACAGATAATGTAGCATGAAGAACGCAACATCCTCTATGGAACATCCTAGTGTAAATTTCAATCTGAATCTGTTCCAAGCCTTTATAACTAATTTTCAATTTATGGAAAATATTAGAATGTGAAAAAATAAATTAGTTTACATCATGAGACAGCAATAAACAAATTCATACTGTGGCATACTCTATTTTACTACAACTAACCTTCTCCTTTCAAAATGCCAAGATCACTAGAAAATTAAAAAAAAAATAAAAAGTGTGAGAGAGATAGCAGCTGTGAATGCAAAACCCTACCCCCTTGCCTTTACTACTTTCTTGTTTCAGTGTGACTGGCATGTGTGAGCACATAATAGATTTCTGAGAATTTTTCTTACCACCATGACATATGTTGCTGCCTCTGATATGAATAAGGCAACAGATGGCCAAAAGGCACATGAAAATATCCTCAGTGTCGCTAATTATTAGAGAAATGCAAGTCAAAGCTACAATGAGGTATTATCTCACACCAGTCAGAATGGCCATCATCCAAAAGTCTACAAATAATAAGCACTGAGGAGAATATAAAGAAAAAAAGAACTCTCCTACACTATTAGTATAAATGTAAATTAGTTTGCTAGTAAGATTCGGGTAAGAGAGAAAGGACATTTTGCAGTCACACTTCTCCTCTATTATTTCTACCAAGATTTTTAATCCCAAGTGACAAAACACAGTACTTGTAAATCACAAAAAAACACTTATTTTAGGTAGCCTAGACTTTGGGGAGCTGGAAGACTTCTGGCTAGAAGACTTGTGAAGTCACCTTCACAAGTATCTTTTAATATATTTTGTTGCACATATTCATGAGGAATGTTAACATACATCAGGGCCAATTTCCTGATATAAATGCTTCAAAAAGTTAAGAAGCATTATCAGTTTTTAAAGTCTCCACATGACGGAAACTTAGAAAGTAAATAATACATCATATTTCTTTAGGTCTTGAATTCAAAATCCAAGCTCTCTCTCTGTACAGAATGAGAATAGTTGGGCTTCAGAGATAGAAGAAGTGCCTTCTTATCTTCACTGGACAGAAATTCTTAACATAATACATCCCTGCTTACCAATACAATGTAGTGACTCAGCATGCTATATGACTATAATTTATCTCATTTTAGTCAAGTATAATGCTACAAATTTATGTGTTGGGAAGGCAAATAATTACACAGGTAACATTTTTTTTTCACATAAGTTAGTTTTCTAATTACCTTACTTCCCTTAAATGAAATTACATTCTAAAGTGTTCTTTTCAAGAAATCTGGATAAGACATAATCATTCAAGTTTATTTCACAGAGCACCCAAGCAGCACTTCAATTTGAAAATAATTATACTGTTATGAAAGTGAACATGTTACAAGTTCTTCACAGGAAAACTTGTTAGAATGAAATAAAAAATTGAATTAAACTTTTGTCCTCTAAAAGAAATGCTGTGCTGTGCTTAGTCACCCAGTCATGACCGACTCTTTGCATCCCTATGGACTGTGGCCTGCCAGGCTATTCTGTACATAGAATTCTGTAGGCAAGAATATTGGAGTGGGTCCTCCTCCAAAGAATCTCCCCAACCCAAGGACCAAGCCCAGGTGGCCTGCATAATACAATGTAATGTAATTACAAATTCTTTACTGTCTGAGCCACTGGAGAAGCCCCTAAAAGACATATCAATGTGTATTCCCTACAACAATGTTTGTATGTATTAATAAATACCTAAATCTATAGCTCGATGGATTTTGTTTGCAAATTAAACCAAAATGTCCTCAGATATTATTAGGAAAATGGTTTTGCCACAGTCTTTATTTAACTGCTTTGCTCTATGTTAAGCAATACTTATTTTAATCATAAGTATCTAAAATTGTATTTTAATCTATAATATGCCCAGAAAACTTCCTGATCTCTCTGATATAGTATCATGTGTTTCTGTACATTCATTACAGCAGAAAGTTCACATCATTTTTACAATTGTTTGATTAATAGTGTTTGATTTTATAATTGTTTAATTGATTTTATAATTGTTTGATTAATATCACTGTGCCATCCCAGATTATAAACTCTATTAAGTTAAGGACTATATTTTGTGACTATTTTATCTTTACTACCTCACAGTGTGCCTAGTATATGAGAGATGTTCAAAAATTTCTTGGTAAATAAATGAATGTATGACTTTATTTTGAAATGCGTCCTTTAACTGTGCTTTACCAGTTTAATAAAATTCTAAAACACAGTTTACGCTTAGGATAGTTTTGGTCCAAGTAAGCTTTTAGTTTATCATGGCATTCTTGCTAGATTTGGCCATAGTAAACAAAACAAAATAAAAGTCTCTAATAATGGCAATAAACATTCATGCAGTACTTAGTATTTATTAGGAGCTTTGAGCTTTGGTATGCATTGACAAAGTATGTTGTCTGTTCCTCACAGTAACTTTATGACATTGGAATTCTGATAGTCATTTAATTGATGAATATATTGAAACAGATTAATTTTCCTATTGTTATAAAGCATGTGGAGGTTGAATTAAAACTCAGAAAGGTTTTGCTACAAAACTAAACTCTCTTTAATTCACTATGATTTATTGGCCCTTGAAGCTAAACTGAAACAGCATGTTTTAATAGTTTTCACTTAGAATTTGTTAGGTCTCATTCAATTCAAATATTTCGTATTGAGATTCAATTTGGTATTCAATAGCTCTTTTTTTTTACTTTTTTGTTTGGAACTTGGAAAAATAAAAATAGCATTTATATATATTTAATGTTGAAGTTTCATTATGCCTAGGTAAAAATTTATATATATATGTAATGTTTAATTTATTATATCGAGATTAAAATTTTATTATATATACTTAACACATATTTTACTATATGTAGATAAATCTTGGCTTATTTTCATGAACATATAAGTTAAAAAAAATATTTCTAAAAGAATTAACTCCTCCATACTAATAATAATTTGATTGGAGTAGTACAATAGTCAAATAACTGCATGCCAAAATTTTCTCAAATGATATATTTCAGTTAAACATTTGCATTGGCCTTCTTGTACGCAACTGATGGAAACTTTTTTTTTGTATGAATCATCTTTTTGGCACAGTGAGTGAAAAGCTAATTGGCTCCTAACTCCTTCATACCTGTCAGTTTTTCCACTTGTCGGGTTCTGCTTAAAATTTCTTCCCACATAATCAAAATTAAACAAAGTAAATGTATTGTGAATCATTCTAGAATTGTGTATTGCTTATATCCCTAATTATAGGCATTGTAATAATTGTACTTTCTCTAATAATCTCTTTTTCTTGGAGGAAAAATAAAACAATGACTTTCACTTTGCAAAGCCACAAATTAGAGACCAAAAATAACCTTTCACAATATTCTGGGCACTGTCTTCTAATTTGTAAATGGGGGTCATGAATCATCTAATCAGATAGGCTTCATTTGAAATGACACACACTACACAGCATTCACAATGCAGATCCTGGATGTACATGTTCACAGGCCGATTGATTTTTCTAGTTGCTATTGTTCATGTCAGTCAGTGGATTTTCAGATTTAAAAAAGAAAATAGGGATTATTCTAGCTTTATAATGTTGCTAGTCACATGTATTTATTGATAAATATCAAATTAAAACCAACTGCTACTTTTATGGAATTTGAAGGGCAAAGAGAGGGAAGTGCATAATAAAGAGAAAAAATGTCTATAATGAATGTCAATATCTTTAAATATTCCTGCAGCTTTACCACTCTGCTTGTTGTTGTTGTTTGCTTTTTTTAATTAAGCATTTTTATTGATTGAAGCATCATTATTTCCTCTCCAGTAGCTTTACTTTATTAATGGGTAGTTACCCAGCTGGTTTCAACATCATATTAGTACAACCATTGTTGAGTCTTCATGTGGTCTTTGCCTCATGATATTGTCAACACCATCCTAAATAAATCAGTATCGACTTTACATTTGTGTTTTGGATTTGTTTTTTTCAGAATCTTAGGCCATTTTTAAAACCATGGTGATCACACTGGGTAGTTACCCAGCTGGTTTCAACATCATATTAGTACAACCATTGTTGAGTCCTCATGTGGTTTTTGCCTCATGATATAGTCAACACCATCCTAAATAAACCAGTATCGATTTTACGTTTGTGTTTTGAATTTTTTTTTTTTTCAGAATCTTAGGCCATTTTTAAAGCCATGGTGATCATGCTGATGGATGTCTACCCTGTCATGGTGAATTATAGGGAGAGTTGTAAATGCATTTAGCAGAGTGTGTGTGTTTCTCTCTCTTTTGTTGTAGAAAATATTTATTCAGGATGCTAAATTTGGACTCTTAGCAAATCTCCACAATGAAAAAATATAATAAAGATAAAATAATAAAGCTATAATCTAAAATACTATGCAGGAAATCTGAAGATTAGAGAGAGAGAGAAAATGAATGGAAGAAAGAGTAAGTAGTTTATTTTTTTCATTGTCTCCTTGTCTTTGTCTACACGGGGCTCAGGACTGAGAAGATGTTGAAAGGGCAAGCAGAACGTAAAACAAATGAAAATGTTGTCATATCATTCTGCATGTTGTAGCTCTCCTACCTTTCTCATTCATCTTGAAGAACCCTAATTTGGCATCAATCAAGCAGATAGATTAAGGATGTATATAGTAGACCACAGTCATTTCCTGCCACTCCACTATCCCATATTTTGTAAACTCTTAAGCCTAAGAGAGGCCTGGTATGCTGTGATTCATGGGGTCGCAAAGAGTTGGACATGACTGAGCGACTGAACTGAACTGAACTGAAGCCTAAGAGGGAAATAAACTCTAATATATTGTTGGTATGTTATAATAAATAGAATATCTGCAATATATTCAAATATGAAAAGGACTTTAAAAGTTACATAGTACATATGAAATTTCATGTGGGAAGAAAGTAGGATCTTGGGAAAGAATAAGTCAAGAAAAGAGATTTAAAGGGAAAAATTGTAGAAAAAAATAAACATGCTTTCTTCTATTGCCTACTGTACATAGCTTGTTCAAAAGCATTTTGTGTGTGTGTGTGAGGAATGATTTTCTGTTGTTTCTATATTGTTTAACATATGTTTAATTCAGGATTAACCTTGACAGAAGATGGCAAGTATTCCATGTATGGATATCCAACGTTGTTGTTTACTCATTTATCAACTAATATATCCATTTATCAGCTGTTTCCATGTTTTGGTTACTAGGAGTAATATAATCAGGAACATTTCTGTACAAATTTATCTTGAGTGTATACCTACAAGTGGGATTGTCGGGTCATAAGGTAACACTTAGGCTTAACATTTTGAGGACTTGCTAGTTTTTCAGAGGCTGCACTGTTACATATTACTGGCAATGGGTAAAGATTTCCATACTGCAGAGTACATCATGAGGAACGCTGGGCTGGAAGAAGCACAAGCTGGAATCAAGATTGCTGGGAGAAATATCAATAACCTCAGATATGCAGATGACACTATCCTTATGGCAGAAAGTGAAGAGGAACTCAAAAGCCTCTTGATGAAAGTGAAAGAGGAGAGTGAAAAGGTTGGCTTGAAGCTCAACATTCAGAAAACAAAGATCATGTCATCTGGTCCCATCACTTCATGGGAAATAGATGGAAAAACAGTGGAAACAGTGTCAGACTTTATTTTTGGGGGCTCCAAAATCACTGCAGATGCTGATGGCAGCCATGAAATTAAAAGACGCTTACTCCTTGGAAGGAAAGTTATGACCAACCTTGATAGTATATTAAAAAGCAGAGATATTACTTTGCCAACCAAGGTCCGCCTAGTCAAGGCTATGGTTTTTCCAGTGGTCATGTATGGATGTGAGAGTTGGACTGTGAAGAAAGCTGATCGCCGAAGAATTGATGCTTTTGAACTGCGGTGCTGGAGAAGACTCTTGAGAGTCCCTTGTACTGCAAGGAGATCCAACCAGTCCATTCTAAAGGAGATCAATCCTGGATGTTCATTGGAAGGACTGATGCTAAAGCTGAAACTGCAATACTTTGGCCACCTCATGCGACGAGTTGACTCACTGGAAAAGACTCTGATGCTGGGAAAGGTTGGGGGCGGGAGGAGAAGGGGATGACCGAGAATGAGATGGCTGGATGGCATCACCGACTCTGTAGACATGAGTTTGAGTGAACTCTGGGAGTTGGTGATGGACAGGGAGGCCTGGCGTGCTGTGATTCATGGGGTCGCGGAGAGTCGGACACGACTGAGCGACTGAACTAACTGAACTGATACCCTGGGCAACGCCTGTTACTGTATTTTTAAAACTTTATCATACTAGTGGTTGCCAAGCAATATTATACTGTGGTGTTGATTTTTTCATTCCCTAATATCTAATGGTGTTGAACATACATGTGATTGTTGGCCACTTGTAAATGTTCTTCAGTGAAATGTCTATTAAATTTTTCTCTGTTTTAAATTGGGCTTTTGTATTATTTTATTATTGCTATGTGATTTTTAATATATTATGGATACAAGTTCCTTAACAGAAAAATGAAGTTAAATATTTTTTCCCATATTGTGAATTGTCTTTTATCTTTCTTGACACCACTTGTAGCAAAATCTCAAATCTAACATAGTCTTTTATCTGTTCTTTTCTTTGTTTTCTAGCTTTTAATATCATATCTAATACATTATTACTTACTCCAAAGTCACTAAAATTTATCTCTAAGTGTTCTCTAAGAGTTTTATGTATTATCTCTTAATTTAGGTCTACACTTTATACTTTGATTTTGTGGTAAGATAGAGGCCCTTATTCTTTTTTTTAAAACATTAAGAAATTTTATTGTGTTATGCAATTAAAGTTAACAAAACCCAACAATGTAGCAAATTGACTACATTAATCTCTCCCAACTTATTTTTTTAATTAATTAATTAATTTGAATTGGAAGCTAATTACTTTATAATATTGTAGTGGCTTTTGCCATATATTGACATGAATCAGCCATGGGTGTACATGTGTTCCCCATCTTGAACCCCCCTTCCACGTCCCTCCCCATCCCATCCCTCAGGGTCATCCTAGTGCACCAGCCCTGAGCACCCTGTCTCATGCATCGAACCTGGACTGGCAATCTTTTTTTTTTTTCTGCTTGTGGATAATGCAGTTGTGCCCATCTCATTTCTGGAAAAGACTACTACTTCACTCATTTTTCACACTGTTACTGAGAAATAACTCATAGCCATCACCATATAAGCTTAAGGGATACAGTAATATGGTTTGATTTACATATATTGTGATATGGTTACCACACTATGCTTAGTTAATATCCTTATAGATACTATAAAAGAAAGTTAAAAATCTTCTTGTGATGAGAATTCTTAGGATCTACTGTCATAAGAACTTTCCTATATAGCACATAGCAATGTTAACTATAGTCACCATCTTATATATTACATCCTTAGAACTTATTTTATAACTGGAATGTTATACCTTTTGACCACTTCCTCCAGTTTTCCCTTCACACTCCAACCCAAGTAACCACAAATTTATTTTTTTCTTTTCTGTGAGTTTGGTATTGTATTAGTGAGATCATATAGTTTTTGTATTTCTCTGTTTCACTTTTTTCACTTAGCATAATGCCTTCATTCATGGCGTCACAAATGGGAGGATTTTTTGACTAAATAATATTCTGTTGTATACATGTAACCACAATTTCTTTATTCGTTCATCCATCTGTGGACGCTTAGGTCTTGGTTATTGTAAATAACCAAGTTGCTATAAAACTGAGGATGCAGAAATGTTTTCAAGTTAGTGTTTTCATTTTCTTTGACAATATTTTCAGAGGTTTTCACTCACTTATTACCTTGGCACCCTTGTCAACATCAACTCACCCTAAACTTAATGTTTTATTTCAGGACTCTCAATTCCATTCTTTTAATCTACATGTGTATCTTTATATCAGTATCTTACTGTCATGATTATTGAAGATTTCCAAAACTTGGTTTTAAAGTTTCAAGATTGTTTTGGTCCCTTGATTTAAATATGAATTATGGGATCAGCTTATCAATTTCTTCAAAGAAATCAGGTGGAATTTTGTTTGTGTTGAATCTGTAGATCCATTGAGTGAGTGTTGCCATCTAAACAATGGTAAGTCTTCCAATCCATGAAAACAAGATGCCTTTCCATTTATTTGGGTCTTCTTTAATTTATTCAATATTCTTTGAGATTTTAGGTGTAGAATTCTTGAATTCCTTTTGTTAAATTATACATATGCTACACTTTTTGATGAGTGAAAAAGTTGGCTTAAATTGCAACATTCAGAAAACTAAGATCATGGCATTCAGTCCCATCAATTCCTGGCAAATAGATGGGGAAACAGTTGCTGACTTTATTATGCGGGGCTCCAAAATCATTGCAGATGGTGATGGCAGCCTTGAAATGAAAAGACACTTACTCCTTGGAACGAAAGTTATGAACAACCTAGACAACATATTAAAAATCAGAGACATTACTTTGCCAACCAAGGTCCATCTAGTCAAGGCTATGGTTTTTCCAGTAGTCATGTATGGATGTGAGAGTTGGACTATATAGAAAGCTGAGCGCCAAAGAATTGATGCTTTTGAACTGTGATGTTGGAGAAGACTCTTGAGAGTCCCTAGGACTGCAAGGAGATCCAACCAGCCCATCCTAAAGATCAGTCCTGGGTGTTCATTGGAAGGACTGATGTTGAAGCTGAAACTCCAATACTTTGGCCACCTAATGCAAAGAGCTGACTCATTGGAAAAGATCCTGATGTTGGGAAAGATTGAGGGCAGGAGGAGAAGGGAACGACACTTGAATATCAGATGGTTGGATGGCATCACTGACTCAATCAACATGAGTTTAGGTAAACTCCAGGAGTTGGTGATGGACAGGGAGGCCTGATGTGCTGTGTTCATGGGGTTGCAAATAGTCAGAAATGACTGAGTGACTGAACTGACTAACTGACTGACTCTTTTTGATGCTACTATAAATGAAATTATTGTCTAACTTCATTTTCCAATTGTTCACTGCTAGTGTATTTGAATACAATTAATTTTTGTATGTCAATCATGTACCCTGCAAAATTGCTGAACTTGTTTGACTTACAGTATTCTTCAAATTTTCTACATTTTTGGTTATTTTTTGCATGCTAGTCTATCTGATATTGAAAGTGGAGCATTTAATTAACTTACATTTAATAAAATTACTGATTTGGTAGAATTTTATATCTGCTCTGTTACTGGTTTTAATTATATCTTTTTTTTTTTAGGAAGGCAAATAAATTTTATTTTTTATTTTTTTACTATTCATTCCATTTTTATTTATTTATTTAAAAAAATTTTTTTATTATTATTTTTTAATTTATTTAATTGGAAGCTAATTACTTTACATTATTATATTGGTTTTGCCATACATTGACATGAATCTGCCCCAAGTGTACATGTGTTCCCCATCTTGAACCCCCCTCCCACCTCCCTCCTCATCCCATCCTTCTGGTTCATCCCAATACACCAGCCCCGAGCATCCTGCATCATGGATCGAACCTGGACTGGCAATTCGTTTCACATATGATAATATACATGTTTCAATGCCATTCTCCCGAATCATCCCACCCTTGCTCTCCCACAGAGTCCAAAAGACTGTTTCATACATCTGTGTCTCTTTTGCTGTCTCATATACAAGATTATCGTTATCACCTTTCTAATTCCATATATATGCGTTAGTATACTGTATTGGTGTTTTTCTTTCTGGCTTACTTCACTCTGTGTAATAGGCTCCAGTTTCATCCACCTCATTAGCAATGATTCAAATGTATTCTTTATAATTGATGAGCAATACTCCATTGTGTATATGTACCACAGCTTTCTTATCCATTCATCTGCAGATGGACATCTAGGTTGCTTGCAGGTCCTGGCTATTATAAACAGTGCTGCAATGAACATTGGAGTACATGTGTCTCTTTCCTTGGGTGTACACATATCCTCGGTGTGTATGCCCAGGAGTGTGATTGCTGGGTTGTATGGCATTTCTGAGCCACAGTCAGCTCCTGGTCTTGTTTTTGCTGACTGTATAGAGCTTCTCCATCTTTGGTTGCAAAGAATATAATAAATCTGATTTCGGTGTTGACCATCTGGTGATGTCCATGTGTAGAGTCTTCTCTTGTGTTGTTGAAAGAGGGTGTTTGCTATGACCAGTGCGTTCTCTTGGCAAAACTCTATTAGCCTTTACTTTCCATGATCCAAGGCCAAATTTGCCTGTTACTCCAGGTGTTTCTTGATTTCTTACTTTTGCATTCCAGTCCCCTATAATGAAAAGGACATCTTTTTTGGCTGTTAGTTCTAAAAGGTCTTGTAGGTCTTCATAGAACCATTCAACTTCGGCTTCTTCAGCATTACTGGTTAAGGCATAGGCTTGGATTACTATAATATTGAACGGTTTTCCTTGGAAATGAACAGAAATCATTCTGTAATTTTTAAGATTGCATCCAAGTACTGAATTTCGGATTCTTTTGTTGACCATCATGGCTACTCCATTTCTCTAAGGGATTCCTGCCCAAAGTAGTAGATATAATGGTCATCTGAGTTAAATTCACCCATTCCAGTCCATTTTAGTTCACTGATTCCTAGAATATCTACGTTCACTCTTGTCATCTCCTGTTTGACCACTTCCAATTTGCCTTGATTCATGGACCTAACATTCCAGGTTCCTATGCAATATTGCTCTTTATAGCATCGGACCTTGCTTCTATCACCAGTCACAATTTCTCCACTGATCTCCAGTAGCATACTGGGCACCTACCGACCTGGGGAATTCCTCATTCAGTATCCTATCATTTTGCCTTTTGATACTGTTCACTGGGTTCTCAAGGCAAGTATACTGAAGTGGTTTGTCATTCCATTCTCCAGTGGACCACATTCTGTCAGACCTCTCCACCATGACCCGCCCATCTTGGGTGGCCCGACACGGCATGGCTTAGTTTCATTGAGTTAGACAGGGCTGTGGTCTATGTGATCAGATTGACTAGTTTTCTGTGATTATGATTTCAGTGTGTCTGCCCTCTGATGCCCCCTTGCAATACCTACCGTATTATTTGGGTTTCTCTTACCTTGGTTGTGGGATATCTCTTCACAGCTGCTCCAGCAAAATGCAGCTGCTGCACCTTACCTTGGACAAGGGGTATCTCCTCAAGGCCTCCCCTCCTGACCTTGAACGTGGAATAGCTCCTCTCGGCCCTCCTGTGCCCGCACAGCCACCGTCTCTTGGATGTGGGGTAGCTCCTCTCGGCCACTGCTCCTGACCTCGGGCATGGGGGTAGCTCTTCTCGGCCACTCCTCTGTGTGTACTTAGTAGCACTGGAGCTGGTGTCTCACGTCTGTGAAATACAGATTTAAATTGAAGAAAGTAGGGAAAACCACTAGACCATTCAGATATGACCTAAATCAAATCCCTTATGATTATACAGTGGAAGTAAGAAATAGATTTAAGGGACTAGATCTGATAGATAGAATGCCTGATGAACTATGGACAGAAGTTCGGGACATTATACAGGAGACAGGGACCAAGTCATCCCCATGCAAAACGATTGCAAAAAAGCAAAATGGCTGTCTGAGGAGGCCTTACAAATAATTGTGAAAAGAAGAGAAGCAAAAAGCAAAGGAGAAAAGGAAATATATAAGCATCTGACTGCAGAGTACCAAAAAACAGCAAGGAGAGATAAGAAAACCTTCCTCAGCGATCAATGCAAAGAAATAGCGGAAAAAAACAGATTAGGAAAAACAAGAGATCTCTTCAAAAAAATTAGAGATACCAAGGGAACATTTCATGCAAAGATGGGCTCGATAAAGGAAAAATGATATGGACCTAATAGAAGCAGAAGATATTAAGAAGAGGTGGCAAGAATACACAGAAGAACTGTACAAAAAAGGTCTTCACAACCAAGATAATCACGATGGCGTGATCACTCACCTAGAGCCAGACACCTTGGAATGTGAAGTCAAGTGAGCCTTAGAAAGCATCACTATGAACAAAGCTAGTGGAGGTGATGGAATTCCAGTTGAGCTATTTCAAATCCTGAAAGATTATGCTGTGAAAGTGCTGCACTCAATATAGCAGCAAACTTGGAAAACTCAGCAGTGGCCACAGGACTGGAAGAGATCAGTCTTCATCCCAATCCCAAAGAAAGGCAATGCCAAAGAATGCTCAAACTACCGCAGAATTGCACTCATCTCACACACTAGTAAAGTCATGCCCAAATTCTCCAAGCCAGGCTTCAGCAATATGTGAACTGTGAACTTCCAGATGTGCAAGCAGGTTTTAGAAAAGGCAGAGGAACCAGAGATCAAATTGCCAACAACCGCTGGATCATGGAGAAAGCAAGAGAGTTCCAGAAAAACATCTATTTCTGCTTCATTGACCATGCCAAAACCTTTGACTGTGTGGATCACAATAAACTGTGGAAAATTCTGAAAGAGTTGGGAATCCCAGACCACCTGACCTGCCTCTTGAGAAACCTGTATGCAGGTCAGGAAGCAACAGTTAGAACTGGACATGGAACAACAGACTGGTTCCAAGTAGGAAAAGGAGTACCTCAAGGTTGTATATTGTCACCCTGCTTATTTAACTTATATGTAGAGTACATCATGAGGAACGCTGGGCTGGAAGAAGCAAAGGCTGGAATCAAGATTGCCGGGAGAAACATCAATAACCTCAGATATGCAGATGACACCACCCTTATGGCAGAAAGTGAAGAAGAACTCAAAAGCCTCTTGATGAAAGTGAAAGAGGAGAGTGAAAAGCTTGGCTTGAAGCTCAACATTCAGAAAACAAAGATCATGGCATCTGGTCCCATCACTTCATGGGAAATAGATGAAGAAACAGTGGAAACAGTGTCAGACTTTATTTTTCTGGGCTCCAAAATCACTGTGGATGCTGATTGCAGCCATGAAATTAAAAGACGCTTACTCCTTGGAAGGAAAGTTATGACCAACCTAGATAGTATATTAAAAAGCAGAGACATTCCTTTGCCAACAAAGGTCCGCCTAGTCAAGGCTATGGTTTTTCCAGTGGTCATATATGGATGTGAGAGTTGGACTGTGAAGAAAGCTGATCGCCGAAGAATTGATGCTTTTGAACTGCGGTGCTGGAGAAGACTCTTGAGAGTCCCTTGTACTGCAAGGAGATCCAACCAGTCCATTCTAAAGGAGATCAATCCTGGGTGTTCATTGGAAGGACTGATGCTAAAGCTGAAACTGCAATACTTTGACCACTTCATGTGACGAGTTGACTCACTGGAAAATACTCTGATGCTTGTGGGGTTTGGAGGCGGGAGGAGACGGGGACGACAGAGAATGAGATGGCTGGATGGCATCACCGACTCGATGGACATGAGTTTGAGTGAACTCTGGGAGTTGGTGATAGACAGGGATGCCTGGCCTGCTGTGATTAATGGGGTTTCAAAGAGTCGGACACGACTGAGCAACTGAACTGAACTGACCTGAACTGATAGCAGTTCTATTTCCAGTGTTTTAAGGAATCTCCACACTGTTCTCCATAGTGGCTGTACTAGTTTGCATTCCCACCAACAGTGTAAGAGGGTTCCCTTTTCTTCACACCCTCTCCAGCATTAATTGCTTGTATACTTTTGGATAGTAGCCATTCTGAGGAGCGTGAAATCGTACCTCATTGTGGTTTTGATTTTAATTTCTCTGATTATGAGTGATGTTGAGCATCTTTTGATGTGTTTGTTAGTCATCTGTATGTCTTCTTTTGAGAATTGACTCTTTAGTTCTCTGGCCCATTTTTTGGTTGGGTCATTTATTTTTCTGGAATTGAGCTGCAGGAGTTGCTTGTATACTTTTGAGATTAATCCTTTGTCAGTTGCTTTGTTTGCTATTATTTTCTCCCATTCTGAAGGCTGTCTTTTCACCTTGCTTATAGTTTGCTGTGCAGAAGCTTTTAATTTTAATTAGGTCCCATTTGTTTATTTTTGTTTTTATTTCCAATATTCTAGGAGGTGGGTCATGGAGGATCCTCTGTTGTGATTTATGTCAGAGAGTGTTTTGCCTATGTTCTCTTCTAGGAGTTTTTTAGTTTCGGAAGTTTTCATTATATCTTATAACTCTGTTTCTATATTTCTTCATCACTGCTTCATTGATTTAAATATTTTTTCTAACATACCTTTTTTATTCTCTGTTTTTTTTAGATTATTTTCTTAATTGTTGTCCTGGGGAATACAACCATATTCTTTTAAAACAATCTAGTTAATATTAACATTACCCTAATTTTAATAATATACATAAATTGTGTTCTACTATGGCTTTGTTTCTCCACCATTCTTTTGTACTGCCATTTTCACAGAAGCTATATTTTTGAATTATAAGTGTATCAACACAGTTTTATAGTCACCTCTTTATGCAATTATTCTTTAAAATGGAATGGAATAAATGAGTTACTTACAGTTATAAAATATTCAGTTTTTATATTTTATTGTTATCTATGTACTTATTTTATCAATCATTTAATTTCTTTATACAGATTCAAGTTGCCACTAGGAGTCTTTTCATTTCAGCATAAATAATTCCTTATGGTATTTCCTGTAGATTAAGTTACTAAATTGGCAACAGACACATTTTCTTTCCTTTATTTTTTCCTTAAAAAAATTTAATCTGTCAGTGTCTTAAGTCTTCAGTTTGAAGGACATTTTTTTATGGATGTAGAATTTTTAGTTGATATTCTATTTCTTTAAATTCTTTGTATATGTCATCCTGTTGCCTTATGTCTTCTATGATCTCTGCTGCAAGTTTAGCTGATGATCTTACTGAAGAACATTTGTACATTATGACTAAACTTTTTCTTTCCACTTTGAAATTTCAATCTTTGCAAATGGCTGAGGAGAGTGAACTCAGAGTGAGATCGAATAATAACAATAATCTGCATGTGAAGCTTTTCATGAAAGCTACAACACATGCCGAATATTCAGAATGCTCTATAGATGGGAGACTTTGAGAAAACCTCAATTCTATCTGCTCTTTTGAGAGGTTGGAAGGTTAGTTTCTATATCCACCATGGTTGTAAGCCTACTGGTTTTATAAGTATCATGGAGCTGAGGAGAGAGGAATGGGAGTACAGTACATCAAGCTACAGTGTGACACATCCTATTTTTTTGGAGGTTCAACAGTTTTTTATTGAACAACTACTGTCTCAATTGTTGCAAATCAGGTTAATTTACACAGATCTACAAAAGCTGACTTTGAAAAAAATTTCTCAGTGTTTGCTTTTATGGAACAGCAAATTTATAGATCTATTTACTCTACCATTTCTGAAGTTCTATCTCATGAAGTATCTTTTAAATGGTCTTATATTTTCTTTCAAATATACCTTTTCTTTTTCTTTAGGGTAGATGGTTACATCCTTAAGTAAGATGGAATACAGTTTATATAGAATCAATGTAAACCATCAATAGTTCAGAATACTTATTTTAGATTTTTTGGTTTCCCTCCTTAAAATAAGAAGGTGAGATGAAACCCAACATTATCTTCCTTGCTTGTAAATATGAACAGCTGTGTACTGTAGTTATGGATTTCTAATTTATGATTATTTTCTTAGTTTTATCTACTCAAGGCTGACAAAACTATAATTGCATTCTTTGTCTCATAGTTTTCTTTCCCTTCTTGGTTGACATGTTGTCTAAAATGTTAACAAATGTGGCACTCGCTAGATACAGACTAAGCCTCCGTTATTGAAAAAAGAATTTATAAAAATTACAACATGAAAAAGAAAAGTATTGTCTTCTGATGGAGGGAAGACTAACTACCATAAAAACAAGAGCTTCCTGAATTTTAAAGAATGAGAAAGTTTCAGAGAGGAGGCTGTGGAGGTGAAAAGACATAATTATAAGTTAGGAAATGAAGATCAGGTGACAGCTTTTAAATATTCTATAGACGGGTACTTGTAGCATAATTTTTAAAGTATGATTTAGAGCAAAATAAAAACTAGATGAATTAAACTAGCTCAAACTTTGCTCAATATTCAATGTACTAAAACTGTGAACTGGCCAAACTGGTTTCAAGGAAGAGTCTTACATTTATAAACCATCAATAACTGTGCGCACAAGCTCAGTCATGTCCGTCTCTTTGCCACCCCATGGACTATAGAACTCCAGGCTCCTCTGTGAGATTTTCCAGTAAAGAATACTGGAGTGGGTTTCAATTCCATTCTCCAGGGGATCTTCACAACCCAGAGATCAAACTTGTGTCTCCTGCATTGGCAAGAGTCTTCTTTATCACTTGCGTCACCTGGGAAGCCCATCAATAACTGAGAGTCACCTGTAAAAGAGGATAAATGCCACCTCTTTTCCCTTCAATATCCTAACATAATATAATAAAAAATAAATTTCTCATTTAAAAATAAGGACATAAAACTTTACACCAATCATGGAAGATGTGTATTTTACATGATTTTGAGGCAGAACAGACAAAGGTAATGATTGGAAAATATTCTGCAATGCCTTGTTAGACTAGCAGTTTCTGAAAGTATTCTGAAATAAAAAATGCAGCACAATTTCTGAAGTCCCTTTGATTATACTTCAAACCTGGAACCATTTGACTATACTTTATATTTTGTTTTAGTGAGAAAAATTCCTAAAGAAAAGATAGTAATTACAGTTAAGTTTTGCTCATTTTTTACCATGCTAAATATTTTTGACTGAGATAGCAGAAATTAGCAGAAAAATTAAAATGTTAATTATTGTCATATGGGTTTCAAATAGCATTTGCATATTTTACACCTAATCGCTGTCACACATTGACTTAGAAAAATAGTTTGCCATTTAAGTTCTATTGAAATGTTGACAGATAATTCCATTCTACTTTAATATGTAGGAAATTTTTTCATTTTTTCATACTGAACATCTATTTTTAAACTTAGATATCTCATATATTTCATTCTATAATATAAAACACATTCTAATGAATGCTACAGACACATCATTGCTTATTAAATTATTTAGTAATAATATATAATTTAAATACATATGAAAAAATTTGAAGTTTAAGTTAAACATTTTCAAATAATTAATAGAAAATAAATTAAATGTATAAAGCATGGTAGGCAGATGCTTCTCACAATGCTGAAGAATAGATTTCTTCATTATAAAAGTGGACTTAAATAGATGAACAATCACATACTACATTTTTACTTTATTGTTCAGTCACTAAATCACGTCTGACTCTTTGTGACCCCATGTACTGCAGCACACCAGGCTCCCCTGTCCTTCACTACTCCCAGAGCTTGCTCAAATTCATGTCCATTGAGTCAGTGATGCCATTCAACCATCTCATCCTCTGCCATTTCCTTTTCTTCCTGCCTTCAATCTTTCCCAGCATGAATGTCTTTTCCAATGACTTGGCTCTTCCCATCAAGTGGCCAATGTATTGGAGCTTCAGCTTCAGTATTAGTCCTTCCAATGAATATTCAGCACTGATTTCCTTTAGGATTGACTGGTTTGATCTCCTTGCAGTCCCAGGGACTCTCAAGAGTCTTCTCTGGCACCACAGTTTGAAAGCATCAATTCTTCTGCGCTCAGACTTCTTTATGGTCCAATACTCACATCTGTACATAACTACTGGAGAACCATAGCTTTGACTACACAAACCTTTGTTGGCAACGTCTATGCTTCTTAATATACTGCCTAGGTTTGTCATAGCTTTTCTTCCAAGAAGCAAATGTCCTTTAATTTCTTACTTAACATATTTACTTAGCAAATAGTATTTAGCTCATTACATAAGATTTTATTATTTATTGTCTAACGTTTTATGTTGGGTAATACATTTTTGGTGTTTTCAGAATATCATTAGATATGATCAACTTTTGATGCTTACAGATAATAAATGTGAATTCATATAATTTTAAAGATGTCAAATTATTAAGAACAGAAACTAGAATAAATAATATTACTCTAATAGGAAACTCATTTATCTTAGCAACTTTATATATAAAAACTTGATGAACTCAGCTAATGTTTAGATTTGCTTAACATATATTATACCTATATATATATAACATATATATAAAATATATAGACTATATTTATAGAGAGAGAAATAGAATGAGATAATTCTATAGTCTTTCCTATGCAGCTAATCAAATTAATTTAGCAGTATTATTAAGTAGTAAATATGAATAGATGGGAAAAACTGTTTTATTCTGAAAGCGGTGTTACATTCATTGAATGATAGCTGAGAGAAAACTGTGAATTATTTAAATCAATAGACTAGAAAGTACTTGCTATATTCACTTATATCATCAATCCTTTAAAATTTATTCCATTTTCCGTTTTAGTTCTAAATTGAAATAGAAAATGCAATATTTGCCTTTTCTTTGAAAGAGATATATTCTTAGCATATTTTATTGGCACTGAAGTTTATATCTGAAGTGAAATTTGATATACTGAGGTTTTAAATGAATAATGCTGGCTATGAAGATGTGCTTGATGATACTATCTAAAAGGAAATTGAGGAAGATGCCATTGCCATTCATTTATTGAAAGCTAGAGTTATGTGGGCTTCCATCTATGGGGTCACACAGAGTCGGACACGACTGAAGTGACTTAGCAGCAGCAGCAGCAGCAGAGTTATTGAAGTTTCGGTATAGAAAGTGAGAACACCAGTTTGTTATTTTTCCTGTTAGTGTTTATAGTTGCTATGAATAATATATAAAGTAACTGAAAATAGCTAAATTATATAATATTATAAAAATATTATAGTTCTGAAAATATTTATCTGAAGTAAACAATATAACAGATTTTTCAAACAATAATTATTTGGATTCACTCTTTTTGTTCTACATCAGAGCAAAGTAAACTAATACCCCTCCCAAAGCTGAAAATAATAAAAATATAAAAGCTTGTTTTTAAAATCAAGGCATAATGGATTAAAGGAGATAAATATATTAAGATGTAGAGTAGTTATCAGGTCAGCCAGATGTCTTTGTAACCTGACTGAGTATCCAAATATATTAAGGGAAAGGACCTATCACTCATAAGTGATCTTCACCAGTCACTGAAGTCTTTGACCAAGAACATAAAAATTTATTCATTGGAGGCAGTTTTATCTCTAGTGTGAAACAAGTTCCTCAGGATTTACCAGGCTTTATCCATTGGGCTAGAAGAAGCACAAGCTGGAATAAAGATTGCCGGGAGAAATATCAATAACCTCAGATATGCAGATGACACCACCCTTATGGCAGAAAATGAAGAGGAACTCAAAGGCCTCTTGATGAAAGTGAAAGAGGAGAGTGAAAAGGTTGGCTTGAAGCTCAACATTCAGAAAACGAAGATCATGGCATCTGGTCCCATTACTTCATGGGAAATAGATGGGGAAACAGTGGAAACAGTGTCAGACTTTATTTTTTTGGGCTCCAAAATCACTGCAGATGCTGATGGCAGCCATGAAATTAAAAGACGCTTACTCCTTGGAAGGAAAGTTATGACCAGCCTAGATAGCATATTAAAAAGCAGAGACATTACTTTGCCAACCCAGGTCTGTCTAGTCAAGGCTATGGTTTTTCCCGTGTTCATGTATGGATGTGAGAGTTGGACTGTGAAGAAAGCTGATCGCCGAAGAATTGATGCTTTTGAACTGTGGTGCTGGAGAAGACTCTTGAGAGTCCTTTGGACTGCAAGGAACTCCAACCAGTCCATTCTAAAGGAGATCAATCCTGGGTGTTCATTGGAAGAACTGATGCTAAAGCTGAAACTGCAATACTTTGGCCACCTCATGCGACGAGTTGACTCACTGGAGAAGAGTATGATGCTAGGAGGGATTGGGGGTAGGAGGAGACGGGGACGACAGAGAATGAGATGGCTGGATGGCATCACTGACTCTGTGGACATGAGTTTGAGTGAACCCCGGGAGTTGGTGTTGAACAGGGAGGCCTGGCATGCTGTGGTTCATGGGGTCGCAAAGTG
Source organism: Moschus berezovskii (assembly GCF_049115385.1). Classification (NCBI taxonomy): domain Eukaryota; kingdom Metazoa; phylum Chordata; class Mammalia; order Artiodactyla; family Moschidae; genus Moschus; species Moschus berezovskii. Next base: position 54,564,058 of record NC_142461.1, read on the forward strand.
TCGTACACAACTAAGCGACTGAACTGAACTGAACTGAACTGATCCATTCAAACTGTGAGTTTGGGGATACTTTATCTGGACCCTGTGGCAATATGTTTTCAGCATCAACTAATTAGCATCCTACTTTATATGTTTCTCAGTTTGGATGTCATAAGTCAGCCCTTGAGAATTAGACTTTATAATAGAGATTATACTCTTCACAAATATTCTTCAATTCTCACAAAACATGCTACATATCTCAGTCCTTCAGTTAGCATTAGGGAGGCCATAAGATGGATAATTTCCATTTAAATGTAAATGGTAATGAAAAGTGGTGTTCTTAGCCCAAGGCACCAAAAAACAAGTGTGACATTTTTATACCTAGGAAGGCATGCACACAACACAAATAATATAAATATTGAACACTCCTTTCTTAATTTAGAACTTCTGTAGATATACATAGTGAATTCCCTAAGTATTTTTAACCTGGTGGAAATCCAAGAGTCATCTATCATGTTTCGTCATTTTTTTCTTCATTACTTACTTAACAAATTGGTTTATTTCCTCTATCCCTCATATATTTTTAACGATGATTTCTGCAATAATTTTATGGATGTTTCTATTCATATAAAATATACTTTAAATTATATAATAGTACAAATACAATTACAAGTTAGTGCAAAATTAAATTTTTATTGTTTATTTAAAATAATGCTTACAGGTTTATAAATATCACTGTCCCTTTTAGGCTTATTCTAATTTTATTGTTTCATGTGGAGCTTATATAGCTTATATGCCTCCTGTAAGGCTAATCACATCATATTTTTTAAACTTTGTTTATTTTAACCATATCTCTGGGATTCAATTCTGTGATTTCAAATGTACGTTTTATCTTTATTCTCATACTCACAGCATATATCCACTTCTTCCAGAAATACAGTCCCTCAATTGAAGTTTATCTGTTGATCTTGTTTTTAATTTCAAACTTTCACTGAGATTGAAGCAATCTTTATATATTTTATTTAAAAATTTATATTTTTCAGGCACTATTATATGATGGAAATTACATAATATATTTTGAATGATCTAAGCACTAAATTCTTACCACAGTTGTGCACTGGGGCCTTCTCATTTAGATATTCTTTAATAATGTCTGAATGTAAAAGGATGAAACTGGAGCCTATTATACAGAGTGAAGTAAGCCAGAAAGAAAAACACCAATACAGTATACAACGCATATATATGGAATTTAGAAAGATGATAACGATAACCCTGTACATGAGACAGCAAAAAAGACACAGATGTATAGAACAGTCTTTTGGACTCTGTGGGAGAGGGCGAGGGCAGGATAATTTGGGAGAATGGCATTGAAACATGTATATTATTATATGTGAAACGAATCGCCAGTCCAGGTTCAATGCATAATACAGGATGCTCAGGGTTGGTGTACTGGGATAAACCAGAGGGATGGGATGGGAAGGGAGGTGGGAGGGGGGTTCAAGATGGGGAACACATGTACACCCGTGGAAGATTCATGTCAATGTATGGCAAAAACAATACAATAATATAAAGTAATTAGCTTCCAATTAAAATAATAAATTAAAAAAATATTATTTTGAATATGTCCCCCCAAAATAGATAATTATAAAATTAATTTTATGTGCTGAATTAAATATGTATAAATGATTAAATATTCACATAATTATATACATGCACTCATACATAAGCATATATATGCATACATATGTAAATATCAGTATTTGTTTTCCCATAGAGAGACAGAAGACGTTAAAATAGAAACATAACTTCAAGTTCATTCTTAAGATAACTTTTAATCTCTCTTCCGTTAAAAAAAGAAAAATACTATCTCTTTCTGATCCTGCCTAGAGTCTCTCCCTTGCCTGCTTGTTACTTATGATCATCTTTTTTGTCCCAGTGTCTGTCTGTCACATCAATTTATTGTCAGGGAATACTCTTTCATAACGGAGCTGAAAAATAGCAATAGATATTTATTACTACATTTGTTAAATTCTCTCCAAATCCAAATTTTAAAAAATAAGCTTTCTTCAATTATATTTCTTAAAATAACAAATAGCATTAACAAATACTTCTAAATATTGTTGTCCTTATTCCCTGGGTCAAGGAAATGATAACCCACTCCAGTATTCTTGCCTGGAAAATCCCATGGACGGAGAAGCCTGGTAGGCTACAGTCCACGGGGTCGCAAAGAGTCGGACACGACTGAGAGACTTCACTATTTTCTGATATAAATAATGGTAATAATAACACTTGTCCTCAAGAAGTGAAAACACATAACTGGAAGGAATTTACATCCAATTAATAACTTCTCTATTTAAGGAAGGAGCTTTCCAGGTGACTCAGTGGTAAAGAATCTGCTTGCCAACACAGGAGACTCAGGAGATGTGGGTTAGATCCCTGGGTAAGGAAGATCCCCTGGAGAAGGAAATGGCAACCCATTCCACTATTCCTGACTGGAAAATCCCATGGGCAGAGGAGCTTGATGGGCTACAGTCCATGGGGTTGCAAAGATTTGGACAGTACTGAGCATGCATTTACACCACACCAATGAAGGAAGAGACCTTCGGAATTTCACTGCTCTGTTAGAAGCAGGTAAAGGAATTAAGGAAGGTAATTTGAATATTTACCTATTCTACTAATGTGAAACATTAATAATAATAATGACATTTTGGATATTTCAGCCCCACTGGCAATTCTAATATCTCTTTCAATTAAGAAGAGTGTCTCAAGGTACTTTAAAGAAGAAATAATTTTAAATTATTCAACTAATGCTTATTCAGATTTCACAGGAAATTTAATTTTAATTTGGGTTATCTTTTAGATGTGCCAGAAAAGAATTTACCAGTTATGAAAACAAGAAGAGTTTAGTCTCTGTGACCATCATAACTTGCCTGGGGAAAAAACTCAATTGAATCCAAGTTATGCAACAACTTGGTCACTCTGATTCTCCTCAAGAATTTAATCCATGAGAATGAGTGAGTTTGGAACAGCATGAGTTGAGTGGTCATACTCTTATGTTCAAAGAGCTATAATCAAGATGACATGACAGGGTCAGACAGGTAGTATATGCTTCAGCATATCTATAAATATTTATTTATATTTCACTTACAATTTACAATGTGAAGATTGTACTAATTATTAGGAAATCATTTGTGCTGTTTTTGATTTGGCATTTAAATGTTAATCTTGGTTTGTTATAAGACTGGTAAAAATGATCAATAATCTCTAAGTGATATTTCAAGCATTTCCCAGTTGCAATAACTTGGGACTAACTAGAAATGACCAAGATATGCTTTCAATTGTTTGTATTTTCTACACCTAGGTAAATTAAGAATCTCCTCATATCAGAAGAAATGCCATTAGTAAGTGTGAGCCAAGGGAAATCAAATTCAGGGGTCAACTGATATTTCTGTTTTTTTAGCAAAATTGTAAATCATGTCACCATTTGAAGAAAACTTTCCCCAGACTGTATCTGTGCTTAAAATACCACTTAGCTTTTATTTGACTTACTTTGGAGGTAGGAACTATGGTAATTTCTACTCAAATGCTAAAATCACCACATTATCTACCTTGCAATTTCTGTCATGTGATACTGATCTGACAAAAGCAAAACTCACCAAGTTTCAATTTAATGACATTTACCATGGAATCATTTTATTACAGAAAGAACTTACAGACCAATGAAAACAGAAATCTTGTTACAAGCTATAGGAAGAGCATTTCTGGGGAATGTTTCTGATAGGTTTGACTTGAATCATAAAAAAGATCATCCTTAAACCGGTCACTGTCACTAGGAATACTCCATACTGTGATTGTCCAACTTTATTCATTTTCTTACTACTCAGTGTGAGGGGATTATTTCATTATCAGAATCTATTAAAATCACATGTTCAAAAGAAGATAGAAACAATTGCCCATAATACATGGTGAAAATGGTCTACAGTGATGAACATATCATAGGGTAGTTCCCCAAATACATACCTCTTGATGTTCATGCCCTCATACAGTATGCTCACCTTAAGTACAAACATGACCCATGACTTGCTTCCAAAGAGTAGACTATGGCAAAGATGACAGGATGTACGTGGCTTTACACATAAAACTGTAGTAACTAGACTTTTGGAGTCTCTCTCTTTATTTTACTAGCTTTGAGGAATAAAATAGCCTTGATGGAGAAGCCCACAGCTCATGGAACTATGGGCAGCAACTAGGTGTTGAGAAGAACAAACTAAAGTTTAATTCAAGGAACTATATCCTGTGAGCAACCTGAGTGAGCTCAGAAGCAGACCCTTCCTCAGTAGAGATTTAGAGGCGACTATAGCCCTGGCTGACAGCCAAATGTGAGTTTATGAGTCCCTAAGCAGAACACCTTCCATACTGGGATCTTGAACAATAGGAACAACAAATGGTAATAAATATGTGTTGCTTATATGTGTTACTTGTGGCAACATTTTTATGCAAGGGGGTAGCTAAAACAAATACTATAATTTCATAAAAAATGATTAACAATACATACCATGACAGAAATTGACTAGTTGTCATTAAAATTTTCCAGTCTCAGATCCTAACTTTGGGTTTATGTTCATGAGCCTGATCTTCTGTTAACAATTTAATATATATTTAAATTTTATGTGTAGGAGAGATCCTCTGTATTTGAACCACAACTCCTAAAGGATTAAGCTGCTGTAAAACAGTCTTAGGAAATATACCCTTTTCCTCCTTGATGAAGTATTTATTTTCTAGATACTATTTCACCTCATGAAACTGTCAAGTTGTGAACATATTAATGACTCTTAACTGCTGTGTTTCAATTACTTTAATTTTTCAGGTTTTCCGCTATCAGTGCAAGAGAAAATAAAGGGACCTGTGATCAGGGCAATCACTGTTTCATTATGAAATTTTAGGAGTTGTTAATAATGGCTTTCAGCATATCTGTAGTTTTTTCTTGCCTATAAAATTTTTCTTTTCCATAGAACTAAAGAAGAAAATTCTTACCAGCAGTTCTAAATATACAAAACCAAGTTTTGAATTAATTAAGCTAAATGTCTTTTGATAAGTGAATATTCACTCACATAGAAATTATAAATGTAAGTTAATTACTTAAAACAGAAATAAAGATTCCTCTCTGGAATTTGATATTTTATTTTAGGATAACGCTTAATCTTAACTAAGTTCTGCTGTTTGTCATCTACAATGTCTTAAAAATAGAAAGATAAATCATTTAACTCTTTATAAACTATTTAATACATTCATACTTAGAATTGTGCTTCATAGTACTAAAATCTAAAACTCTATTATAAGAAATCGGATTTGAAAAAAAAAAACCATTTTTTACTATTATTTAAGAAAAATAATGCTCAAAGTTAGAATTGAGTCTCTGTTTGACACCTAAGTTATACAAAAGAGAAAGGCCTCTCCATCAGTTTCCTTAATCAGGTCTTCTTCAGTTCAGTTCATTTCAGTCACTCAGTCATGACCGATTCTTTGCAATCCCATGAATCACAGCACGCCAGGCCTCCCTGTCCATCATCAACTCCCGGAGTTCACTCAAACTCATGTCCATCGAGTCGGTGATGCCAACCAGCCATCTCATTCTCTGTCGTCCCCGTCTCCTCCTGCCCCCAATCCCTCCCAGCATCAGAGTCTTTTCCAGTGAGTCAACTCGTCGCATGAGGTGGCCAAAGTATTGCAGTTTCAGCTTTAGCATCAGTCCTTCCAATGAAAACCCGGGACTGATCTCCTTTAGAATGGACTGGTTGGATCTCCTTGCAGTCCAAGGGACTCTCAAGAGTCTTCTCCAGCAACACAGTTCAAAAGTATCAATTCTTTGGTGATCAGCTTTCTTCACAGTCCAACTCTCACATCCATACATGACCACGGGAAAAATCATAGCCTTGACTAGACGGACCTTTGTTGGCAAAGGAATGTCTCTGCTTTTTAATATACTATCTAGGTTGGTCATAACTTTCCTTCCAAGGGGTAAGCGTCTTTTAATTTCATGACTGCAATCAGCAGCCACAATGATTTTGGAGCCCAAAAAAATAAAGTCTGATCCTTTTTCCACTGTTTCCCCATCTATTTCCCATGAAGTGATGGGACCACATGCCATGATCTTTGTTTTCTGAATGTTGAGCTTCAAGCCAATCTTTTCACTCTCCTCTTTCACTTTAACCAAGAGGCTTTTTAGTTCCTCTTCACTTTCTGCCATAAGGGTGGTGTCATATGCATATCTGAGGTTATCGATATTTCTCACAGCAATCTTGATTCCAGCTTGTGCTTCTTCCAGCCCAGCGTTCCTCATATGTACTTGGTATATAAGTTAAATAAGCATGGTGACAATATACAACCTTGACGTACTCCTTTTCCTATTTTGAACCATCTGTTGTTTCATGTCCAGTTCTAACTGTTGCTTCCTGACCTGCGTACAGGTTTCTCAAGAGGCAGGTCAGGTGGTCTGGTATTCCCATCTCTTTCAGAATGTTCCACAGTTTATTGTGATCGACACAGTCAAAGGCTTTGGCATAGTCAATGAAGCAGAAATAGATGTTTTTCTGGAACTCTCTTGCTTTCTCCATTATCCAGCAGATGTTGGCAATTTGATCTCTGGTGCCTCTGCCTTTTCTAAAATCTGCTTGAACATCTGGAAGTTCACGGTTCACGTATTGCTGAAGCCTGGCTTGGAGAATTTTGAGCATGACTTTACTAGTGTGTGAGATGAGTGCAATTGTGCAGTAGTTTGAGCATTCTTTGGCATTGCCTTTCTTTGGGATTGGAATGAAGACTGACCTTTTCCAGTCCTGTGGCCACTGCTGAGTTTTCCAAATTTGCTGGCATATTGAGTGCAGCACTTCTTAGAAGTAAATAAATAGAGAAAGAGAGAGAGGTATGTGTGTGTGAGTGTGTTGTCATTGTCCAATGAAGATACTATATAAACGATGCTGGACAACAGCAAATAATTGTTACTTGTGATCTCAGTTTTCTAAGACAGGATTGGTATATCCTCTTTGTAAAGAGCAATACAGAAAATATTTTCATCCTTGCGATCCATAAGATCTCTACTGCAACTATTGAACTCTGTCATTGTAACATGAAAACAGCCATAAACAAGATTTAAATGAATGACTGTGACTGCATGCCAATAAAACTTCACTCATAAACACAGGAGGAGAACCAGATTTGGCCCTCAGGGCAATAGTTTACTGACCCTTGTTTGAAGGAAATTCAATAGTATGGGTTTTAATAACCAAGAGATCTGCTGTTTATCTGACTATCCTGATTAGCCAAAACAGGACAATGAAAATTGGAGATGCAGAAGAGTCAAAAATTAGACTATATATATATACATTGCATTTTTTCTTCTATTTTCTTTCTTTTTTTTTGCTCCAGATTGATGGGGAAGAATCTAGGAGGACTGAAAAAAAGGAGCGGCCTGTGAGCTCTGTGAACAAATGTCAAAAAAAAAAAAAAAAAAAAACAACCCAACAGTATGCTGTAGACTAGGGCTTCCCTGATAGCTCAGTTAGTAAAGAATCTGCCTGCAATGCAGCAGACCCCGGTTCAATTCTTGGCATAGGGAGATCCCCTGGAGAAAGTATAGGCTACCCACTCCAGTATTCTTGGGCTTCCCTTGTGGCTCAGATGGTAAAGAATCTGCCAGCAATGCCAGAGACCTGGGCTCAATCCCTGGATTGGGAAGATTCCCTGGAAAAGGGAAAGGCTACCCACTCCAGCATTCTGGCCTAGAGAAATCCATGGACTGTATAGTTCATGGGGTCACAAAGAGTCGGTCATGACTGAGCAACTTTCAGTTTTATGGTGTGAACTAAAAAGTAAATTTAGAGACCAAAATATTTAAGGTGCATTTTTAAAGTTACATGCTGTAATAGGCTTGATATACACTTTCCTGTCTTACTCCTAGAACAATCTATGGTAAAGTCCGCATTGTTCACTGAAGTTCTTCTGTAAATAGATTCATTTTGAAGACGCTAAAGCTGCTAAATTCTAGATACACAGGGAGATGTTGTTGTTCAGTCCCTCAGTCGTGTCTGACTCCCTGTGACTCCATGGACTGCAGCACGCCAGGATTTCCTGTTCATCACCATCTTCCAGAGCTTTCTCAAACTCATGTCCATTGAGTGCATGATGCCATCCAACCATCTTGTCCTCTGTCATCCCCTTCTCCTCCTGCGTTCAATCTTTCCCAGCATCAGCGTCTTTTCCAATTGAGTTGGCTTTTCCCGTCAAGTGGCCAAAGTATTGGAGCGTTAGTATCAGTCCTTCAAATGAATATGCAGGACTGATTTCCTTTAGGATGGACTGGTTGGATCTCCTTGCAGTCTAAGAAACTCTCAAGAGTCTTCTCCAGCACCACAGTTCAAAAGCATCAATTCTTCCAGACTCAGTCTTCTTTATGGTCCAACTCTCACATCTATACATGACTACTGGAAAAAGCATAGCTTTTACTAGAAGGACCTTTGTTGGTGAAATAATGTCTCTGCTTTTTAATATGCTGTCTAGTTGGACAGTGAAGAAAGCTGATCACCGAAGAATTGATGCTTTTGAACTGTGGTGTTGGAGAAGACTCTTGAGAGTCCCTTGGACTGCAAGGAGATGCAACAGTCCATTCTGAAGGAGATCGATCCTGGGTGTTCATTGGAAGGACTGATGCTAAAGCTGAAACTCCAATACTTTGGCCACCTCATGCGACGAGTTGACTCACTGGAAAAGACTCTGATGCCGGGAAGGATTGGGGGTGGGAGAAGAAGGGACGACAGAGAATGAGATGGCTGGATGGCATCACCAACTCGATGGACATGAGTTTGAGTGAACTCTGGAAGTTGGTGATGGACAGGGAGTCCTGGCATTCATGGGGTCGCAAAGAGTCGGACAAGACTGAGCGAGTGAAGTGAACTGAACTGAGGTTGGTCGTAGCTTCTCTTCCAAGGAGAAAGCATCTTTAATTTCATGGTTTCAGTCACCATATGCAGTGATTTTGGAGGCCAAGGAGAGAAAGTCTTTCACTGTTTCCATTGTTTCCCCCTCCATATGCCATGAAGTGATGGGACTAGATGCTATGGTCTTAGTTTTTTGAATATTGAGCTTTAAGTCAGCTTTTCACTACCTCTTTCACCTTCATCAGGAAGTTCTTTAGTTTCTCTTTACTTTCTGCTATAAGGATGGTAACATCTGCATATCTGAGGTTATTGATATTTCTCCTGGTTATCTTGATTCCAGCTTGTGCTTCATTCAAGCCCAGCATTTCACATGATGTACTCGGCATATAATTTAAATAAGCATGGTGACAATATACAACCTTGACTTACTCCTTTTCCTATTTGGAACCAGTCTGTTGTTCCATGTGCAGTTCTAACGGTTGCTTCCTGACCTGCATACAGGTTTCTCAAGAGGCAGGTCAAGTGGTCTGGTATTCCCATCTCTTTAAGAATTTTACACAGTTTGTTGTGATCCACACAAAAACTTTAGTATAGTCAATGAAGCAGATTTTTTTTTTTCTGGAATCCTTTCTTTTTCTATGATCCAGCGGAGATTGGCAATATGATCTTTGGTTCCTCTGCCTTTTCTAAATCCAGCTTGTAAATCTGGAAGTTCTTGGTACACAGGTACTATTGAAGCCTAGTTTAGAGGCTTTTGAGCATGACCTTGCTAGCATGTGAAATGAGTGCAATTATACACTAGTTTGAACATTCTTTGGCATTGCTCTTTTTGGTATTGGAATGAAAGCTGACTTTTTCAGTTTGTGGCCACTGCTGAGTTTTTCAAATTTGCTGGCACATTGAGTGCAGTACTTTAACAGTATCATCTTTTAGGATGTGAAATTGCTAAGCTGGTATTAGAAACAGAAAAAAAGTTCAAAAATAAAATAGTTTTAATTTGAGTTTTTACTATCTTTTGCTATGAGAGGTCTGGGCAGGAGGTTTCTGTCAATGGAGAAAGTTGAATATTCCTCAGTGAGATCCAGTTTGCTTTTAAAGGCACACACAAAACATTACACGTGGTTCTTCTTGTTACATTATTCCTCTTAAGAATAGCCAATCAAATGCAGTCAATTTTGTTAATTTCCACAATAAGTCTGGGATCCAATAATATTTTTATTTTTCCATTTTATCCTTTTTTTCTGGCTTCCCCCACAATTTGAAATGTGGGTTAGTACTTTCCAGGCACACTTTACTATCCCTTTTTTTTTCTTCCAAAATCATGCTACCAAAATATCTATCATGCAATCCAGATTAAGTATTAGCAGGAGAACCCTCTTGAGCATTTATTGTTTGTAGGCTTTTTGATGATGGCTATTCTAACCAGTGTGAAATTTTGATTTGCATTACTCTAATTATTAGTGATGTTGAGCATCTTTTTGACCATCTATATATATTTCTTTGGAGAAATGTCTATTTAGATCTTTTGCCCATTTTTTTTTGTTAGGTTTTTTGTTTGTTTTTTATACTGACCTGCATGATTAATATAAAAGAGTTGTTTGTATATTTTGGAGATTTACCCCTTGTCAGTGTCTTCATTTGTAAATATTTTCTCCCAGTCTCAAGATTTTCTTTTTAACACTATTGGTGGAATGCAACCTGGAATAGCCACTATACAGCATGGATGTTCTTTAAAAAAATGAAAACAGAGCTATCATGTGATCCAGCGATCCCACTCCTGGGCATATATCTAGAGAAAATAGTAATTCAAGAGGATACATGCACCCTAATATTCACTGCAACTCTAGGCAAAATAGCCAGGACACAGAAACAAGCTAAATGCCCATCAACAGAAGAATGAATAAAGAAGCTGTGGTACATATATATGATGGTAATACTCATATTACCTATAAAAGGAACAAAATAATGCCATTTGCAGCAACAAGGATGGACCTAGAGATTCTCCTAATGAGTGACAAGTAAGTAACACAGAGACAAATATCATTTAATATCACTTATATGTGGAATCTCAAAAAAAGGCTGGAAATTAACTTCTCTACTAAACTGAAATAGAGTTACAGAAGTAGAAAATAAATTAATGGTTACTGGAGGATAAGAGGGGGAAAGATAAATTGGAAGACTGGTATTGACACATACACACTACTATATATAAAATAGAAAAGTGATTTTGACCTACTGTATAGGATAGGGAACTCTACTCAATACCCTATAGTGGCCTATATGGGAAAATAATCTAAAAAAGAATGAATATATATATTTATATAACATATTCACATTGCTGTACACCTGAAACTAACACAATGTTGTAAATCAATAATACTCCAATAAAAAATTTAAAAATTAAATTTCAATTAAAAAATTTTAGAAGTAGTAGTAGAGTATTTTAAATGGGTTCAGAAATAACTCTACCTTGAAGTCTTCAAACTTTCACTTTTCTTTTGCCAAATAAAAGTCATCAGCAGTTTCCTTTCTTCTACTTTCCCACTCTCATACTTTACAGTTCATTGCTATCTAAGAGTTCTAATCAAACCAGATCCCAATCAAACAATTGCCCTTTGGTTTGTGTGTATATGTCAAGATAAAGAGGGTGAGTATTTATAGTACTCTATGCTGTAATATGTACTAAACATCCTAAAAAATAATCTTAGTTTCACTGTGCTCCCCTGATAAACAAGAAATTATATATTTTACTCCTGGAGTAACATAATCAAATCACCCCTCCAGTTCTTGATTTCCTGTATCTGTCTACAAGCATATCTTATAGATAATACTCATATTACTTACTAGAGTAAGTTGAAACAAGACAAAATGAAAACTGCTTGTAAAATCTAAACAGCTATACAGAGATGTTGAAACAACCAAAATAACAGCAACAAAATCTACCTAAAAATCTGTTTTACCATAAATTATAAGTTAATTAATGATTGTGATCTTAATAGTTTGAAATATATTAGGCCATAAAGCTAGAGAAGTTTTACTGGTACTGTGAATAAATATATGAAAATAAATAATTAGAAATTCAGTCTGGTAAATTCAATGAATCAGACTTAATTTGAATTTTAATTTCCTTACTTATCTCTGTAAGATCAGAAGGGTAATGAAAAGAATAGGAAAAGACTAAAAGACTAGAAAGTACTGACAAATGTCAAGCAAATACATAGAAAATAATAAGAATGCAGTCTAGCATAGAACCAGGAGTCAGAGTTTTGAGAATTTATATTGTGTTCTGTCCCTGGGTTACCTTGCAATGTAAAGAAAAAAACAGTTTTCATTCTCCTCATGCTTCATTATATCCTTCTGTGAAGTGAATGCATCACCCACCATACGGAAACCTTAATGTCACTGAAATTCCTTCAATGAATGACAGTGTGTAGCACAGTATAATAGTATAACCTAAAATAATATCATTTAAAAACTTAAAAAAAAAGGAGGAAAAGTAAATAAAAATGTTTAGATTCTTGGCAAGTTCTAAAATATATTTCCAAAATGGACATGGATACATTTAATGAATGGGGTTTGCTCCTGTCCTTACTTCATATTTATTGATTACCCATATTGTACAGAGAAATGTACATGAGATACTTGTTATGTAAAATAAGTTTTCATTACTATATTCAGTAATGGTCATTGGAGGGGGGATTGTGGAAAGGTGGTCAAAGGGTACATACTTCTAGTTATTAGATAAAGAGGTATTAAGGCTGTAACACACAACATGATGACTACAGTTAACCCTACTGTTTGAGATACACACACACACGCACACACACACACATATTTATATATATTTGCTCTTAAAAGAGTAAATCCTAAGAATTATTTTACAAGGAGAAATCTTTTTTCTTTTTACTGTATCTAATGAGATGATAGATGCTAATCAAACCTATTGTCGTTTATACTACTTCATAGTATACGTAGATCAAATTGTCATGCTCTATTTCTGAAACTTATGCAGTGATATATGTCAGTAATTCCTCAATAATATTGGGAAAAGGTTTTACAGTGAAATATTTACATATATGTGAACAATGGAAACTTGTTTATTGTGCTTAGATAGGTAAAAATAAATCAAGTGATCTTTCTCTTTCTCAAATATTCAAGAATATTTCTAAAACAAATGCAGATTAAAAGAAAAGGAAAACAAATTGCAAGGTCTAAGAAAAAGGAATCATTTGAAGTAGGCCAACGATGGGTTTCCCTGGTGGCTCAGATGGTAAAGAATGTGCCTACAGAGAACTAGGTTCTACCTCTGAGTCAGAAAGATCCCTTGGAGAAGGGATTGGCTACCTATCCCCATATTCTTGCCTGGAGAATTCCATGGAGAGAAGAAACTGGCAGGCCACATTCCATGGAGTCGCAAACATAACTGAGGAACTAATACTTTCACTTTCCAATGATGGGAAAACTCACTTGTTTCTCCAAAGCATTTTACTTTAGTGTTTTTTTTTGTTTGTTTGTTTAACTTCTAGGCTTTATACATACCTCACAAATTCTTTTAATCCTTTCAAATACCATGAAAAAGTATAATTAGCTGAATGAAATAGTGACAGGGTACCTGTTCTAATTGAACCTATATTATTCCTTTTCTCTTCCATGCTCTTCAATATCGAATCTTCAGTTCAGTTCAGTTCAGTTCAGTCGCTCAGTCATGTCCAACTCTTTGTGACCCCATGAATTGCAGCCCACCAGCCCTCCCTGTCCATCACCAACTCCCAGAGTTCACCCAGACTCATGTGCATTGAGTCGGTGATGCCATCCAGCCATCTCATCCTCTGTCATCCCATTCTCCTCCTGCCCCCAATACCTCCCTCTGCTTTATAATATGCTGTCTAGGTTGGTCATAACTTTCCTTCCAAGTAATAAGCATCTTTTAATTTCATGGCTGCAATCACCATCTGCAGTGATTTTGGAGCCCCCCAAAATAAAGTCTGACACTATTTCCACTGTTTCCCCATCTATTTCCCATGAAGTGATGGGACCAGATGTCATGATCTTAGTTTTATCATTGTTGAACTTTAAGTTAACTTTTTCACTTTCCTCTTTCACTTTCATCAAGAGGTTTTTTAGTGAATCTTAAGTACTAATATTTTAATTCTGTAGGTCAGGTTTTTAATGTTTTTGGAGTACTCATTAGCCTCTAAGATATTAAAGAGTGCAGTGTATTTTCCAGTTTATTCTTTTACATTTTTCAGTTTCAAATGAAAATGTGACATGCCTAACATTGGTGTCAATTAACTCTTGCAAGTAGTTTGAAATGAGTATTCAGTAATTCTGACTTCAAAAACAAACACAAAAAAATATCAACTGGCATATTTTAATTCTATTACTTTTTCTTATTAATTCAGTTTAAGTAGTTTCCTTAGACTGTCATATTTTATTTCTAGTCACTACCAGCTGCAAAAATACTTGCTTCATATGATAATCATAAAATGAATGCCTATAGAAATGTGAAATGATATTGTTTCTTTCTTATTCTGATCTCCCATCAACAATTAACGATTTCGAAGTAGCATTAGCACAGTATGGTATGAAACAGATTAAAATTAAAATTAATTTACCTTAATTGTTAGTCAATATCTCATTTTCTCTAATAGCAATTTCAGCAGGTTCTTGAAAGCATATGTTCATTGTGTTCTTAGTGCTCATAGAAAACCATGTTCTATGTTTTACTCTCACACAACAAAGGTTCCAGAGAAACATGCTTTGCAAGTAAAAATTACAACCACAAAGTTTCTCCAAATAGGCTTAAATAGGCCAAATCCTTAGATCACACAGTGACAGCTGCTTCAAATACAAGCAACTGGAAACAAGAAACAATTCAGTTGACCCTGCAACACTCCTGCTTCCAATGTATGGTCAATATTTAAACACTAATAGAGAGAACTAACTGATCACATTTGTTTCTGTGAATGTGTGTCTCTGTCTATGAGACTCTGTCCTTAGTGAAACAGTGAATTTATTCAGCTTTAATATCCTCTGAATTGATGAACAGACACTGTATTGAAAAATATAACAACAACAATGATAAATTACATTTCAAAATCATCTTTTGTTCCTCCTGTCAGGTAATATTATTTTGTGTTGTGAGAGACAGAGAAGCCTGTTATGGTGGGGATGAAAGGTCATGATGCATAGTTATTTTATTGTTAATATTTAGTGGTAAATATAGGGGACTGCATTATAGGGGACTGGAATGCAAAAGTAGGAAGTCAAGAAACACCTGGAGTAACAGGCAAATTTGGCCTTAGAGCACGGAATGAATCAGGGCAAAGGCTAATAGAGTTTTGTCAAGAGAACTCACTGGTCATAGCAAACACTCTCTTCCAACAACACAAGACAAGACTCTACACATGGACATCACCAGATGGTCAACACCAAAATCAGATTGATTATATTCTTTGCAGCCAAAGATGTAGAAGTTGTATACAGTTAGCAAAAACAACCAGGAGCTGACTGTGGCTCAGATCATGAACTCCTTATTGCCAAATTCAGACTGAAATTGAAGAAAGTAGGGAAAACCACTAGACCATTCAGATATGAGCTAAATCAAATCCCTTATGATTATACAGTGGAAGTGAGGAATAGATTTAAGGTACTAGATCTGATAGATAGAGTGCCTGATGAACTCTGGACGGAGGTTCGTGACATTGCACAGGAGACAGGGACCAAGACCATCCCCATGGAAAAGAAATGCAAAAAAGCAAAATGGCTGTCTGAGGAGGCCTTACAAATAGCTGTGAAAAGAAGAGAGGTGAAAGGCAAAGGAGAAAAGGAAAGATATAAGCATCTGAATGCAGAGGTCCAAAGAATAGCAAGGAGAGATAAGAAAGCCTTCCTCAGTGATCAGTGCAAAGAAATAGAGGAAAACAACAGAATAGGAAAAACAAGAGATCTTTTCAAGAAAATTAGAGATTCCAAGGGAACATTTCGTGCAAAGTTGGGCTCGATAAAGGACAGAAATGGTATGGACCTAACAGAAGCAGAAGATATTAAGAAGAGGTGGCAAGAATACACGGAAGATCTTCACGACCAAGATAGTCACAATAACATGATCACTGACCTAGAGCCGACATCTTGGAATGTGAAGTCAAGTGGGCCTTAGAAAGCATCACTATGAACAAAGCTAGTGGAGGTGATGGAATTCCAGTTGAGCTATTTCAAGTCTTGAAAGATGATGCTGTGAAAGTGCTGCACTCAATATGCCAGCAAATTTGGAAAATTCAGTAGTGGCCACAGGACTGGAAAAGGTCAGTCTTCATTCCAATCCCAAAGAAAGGCAATGCCAAATAATGCTCAAACTACTGCACAATTGCACTCATCTCACACGCTAGTAAAGTCATGCTCAAAATTCTCCAAGCCAGGCTTCAGCAATATGTGAACCGTGAACTCCCAGATGTTCAAGCAGGTTTTAGAAAAGGCAGAGGCACCAGAGATCAAATTGCCAACATCCGCTGGATCATGGAGAAAGCAAGAGAGTTCCAGAAGTGCATCTATTTCTGCTTCATTGACTATGCCAAAGCCTTTGACTGTGTGGATCACAGTAAACTGTGGAACATTCTGAAAGAGATGGGAATCCCAGACCACCTGACCTGCCTCTTGAGAAACCTGTATGCAGGTCAGGAAGCAACAGTCAGAACTGTACATGGAACAACAGACTGGTTCCAAATAGGAAAAGGAGTGCGTCAAGGCTGTATATTGTCACCTTGCTTATTTAACTTATATGCAGAGTACATCATGAGGAACGCTGGGCTGGAAGAAGCACAAGCTGGAATCAAGATTGCTGGGAGAAATATCAATAACCTCAGATATGCATATGACACTACCCTTATGGCAGAAAGTGAAGAGGAACTCAAAAGCCTCTTGACGAAAGTGAAAGAGGAGAGTGAAAAAGTTGGCTTGAAGCTCAACATTCAGAAAACAAAGATCATGACATCTGGTCCTATCACTTCATGGGAAATAGATGGAAAAACAGTGAAAACAGTGTCAGACTTTATTTTTTTGGGCTCCAAAATCACTGCAGATGCTGATTGCAGCCATGAAATTAAAAGACGCTTACTCCTTGGAAGGAAGTTATGACCAACCTTGATAGTATATTAAAAAGCAGAGACATTACTTTGCCAACCAAGGTCCATCTGGTCAAGGCAATGGTTTTTCCCGTGGTCATGTATGGATGTGAGAGTTGGACTGTGAAGAAAGCTGATCGCCGAAGAATTGATGCTTTTGAACTGTGGTGTTGGAGAAGACTCTTGAGAGTCCCTTTTACCACAAGGAGATCCAACCAGTCCATTCTAAGGGAGATCGATCCTGGGTGTTCATTGGAAGGACTGATGCTAAAGCTGAGACTGCAATACTTTGGCCACCTCATGCGACGAGTTGACTCACTGGAAAAGACTCTGATGCTGGGAAGGGTTGGGAGCGGGAGGAGAAGGGGACGACCGAGGATGAGATGGGTGGATGGCATCACCGACTCTGTGGACTTGAGTCTGAGTGAACTCCGGGAGTTGGTGATGGACAGGTAGGCCTGGCGTGCTGTGATTCATGGGGTCGCGGAGAGTCAGACACGACTGAGTGACTGAACTGAACTGAATCTGCCTGCCAATGCAGGAGCCCCAGAGACAAGAGTTTCATCCCTGAATCAGGAAGATTCCCTGGAAGAGGAAATGGCAACCCCGTCCAGTATTCTTGCCTAGATAATCCCATGGACAGAAGAGCCTGGCAGGGTACAGTCCATGGAATTGCAAAGAGTTAAGTACAACTGAAGCAACTGAGCACATATTTGATTTTTTATTTTGATATTACCTGTGTTCATAAGCAACATTGTTATACAATTTTCTTTTTCCTTCTTGTCCTTGTCAGACAGCATTACAAAATGAGTTGCATAATAATGATCCTTCTTTTCTAGGGAAGAATTGTAGAGTTGGACTTGTCTGTTCCAGGAATTATCTGTCCTCTGAATTACTATTAAAACAACTGGGATTTTTTTTCTTTTTTTGGTGTGTAGGATTTTAAATATATTTAAACCTAGTTTTATGGATTCAGAACTGATAAAATTTTCAAACTGAGTTTCAGTCAGATATGACTGACTATGTTTATAAAAATTGATTAATGCTTTAACATTTATGCCCTAAATTTGTTCGTATCAATGACAGCTTCTATAATTGTAGCATCTTTGCCCTTGCACTATTAATTTGTGCCTACTTGTCCTTTTAACTTGACAAATATGCTGTGTTTGTAAGTATTAGGTTAATCTTTTCAATTAGCCAGTTGATATTGTTGACCTTTCCTAGTATGTATAATACATATAGATTATGATTTCATTAATGAATATTTTGATTTTACAATTTCATTTCCTTTAATATTATTGTTTTTAGTCTGCTATTTATTTTCAAGATTATAAAATTCTACATTACCTCATTCATTTTATTTATTATTTTATTTTCAGCTTTTGCCCTTTAGCAATATGTGCATTCAAGACTATACATTTCCTTATAAATGCTATTTTACTTTCATTAAACAAGTTTTGAACATGTGGTATTTTTATTGTCACTTAGTTCTAGGGTTTTTTTTTCCATCTATAAGTTATTAAAAGTTTATTTTTCCAAAATATGGAAGTTTAAGTTATTTTTTTGTTACTTATATCATGATCGGTCACATAGATTGTATAATATGAATTATTTGATATTTGTTGTGAATATTTTACAATCCTATATGTGAGGTTTTAAAATATTTATATATGCTTAAAAGAATGTCTTCTAGAGTTGAAAGACTCATTGAAAGCAAGGTCAAAATAAGGTTACTGATAGTATAAATGCATGCTGATATACAGACCTATTTTAGATATGATTAAAAAGATGAGTTTCTTATTGAACATTTTGTATTGTTGTTCATCAACAGGTGATTTCTCAAAGATTTTCTAGGTCTGGAATCTAAACCTTGGTAAAAATTGGTTTCATTTTCCAAAATATTATAAATGAATATCTGGTGTTACTTGTTAATCTGCCACTACCAGTAGTTGGATCGATATCAGTTTTGTCAGAGTAGTGTTACCCTGTAACTATAAAAATCATTGTGAATAATCATTGGATTTAAATACTAAAAATGATAAATATTGATTGATAAGAAAAGTACGATTTTTTTCAGAATAAAAGAATAAAATTGAAGTGAAACACAGACCCAAACTAAACTGGTAGAAATTAGCATCAGTTTTAAAAATATACTAAAATATCAATCGAAGTTGGGCAGTATTCCTGAGGTATTACAAATGATGTGATATTTAAGCAAATTCAAGCACCCAAAGAGAATTTGCCAAGTAAATGGATAAACTATAAACTACTTGAACTTGTTTTTAAAACACTGATTATTTACTTTTAAAGTAAATTGTCAAAGTATAAAAAGAAAAAATATTTTTAGCTTTTAAAAATTTTTTATAGACACTAAATTTCAAAACACATGAGAAATCCTAGCAACGTTTTTCATTGCCTGCATTTCATATGCTGAAAATGGAATAGTGGAAGGTAATTTAGGAGATAAAGATCATGAATTGGAAGGGAATGAAAGAACCAAGAAAATGGGCTTTAAAAAATATGCATCAGCAAGCTCACACAACCGGTTGGAAAGAACACATTGACAGAAAGTCTATAGCAAAATTGAAAGCTGGCAGTTTCTAAAATGCAATTATAAGCACAAGGCAATAAACTATACCCATGAAAATAAAATATGAACAAGTAACATGGTAGATGATTTGAATAAGGTGTGAATTTTTCTCTAAAAGGATCAGACATGGGAAAATCACAAAGATAAGTATGTCAGTCTATGCAAGAATTTATGGACAGTATTGGGAGAAGAAATATCAAAACTAATTTCTGCTAGCACAAGATCTTAAAGAAAAAGTAGAAAGAACAAGATGGTGGAGGAGTAGGAATACATGGAGTACATCTCTCTTTACGGATATATCAGGAATACACCTTAAGATACAAAACTGGATGCAGAATACCAGTTGAGAGTGGACAGGAGTACCTGACCAATGGAAAATAATATATCAGTTCAGTTCATTCGCTCAGTCATGTCTGCCTCACCGTGACCCCATGAATCACAGCATGCCACGTCTCACTGTCTATCACCAACTCCCGGAGTTCACTCAAACTCATGTCCATTGAGTTGGTGATGCCATCAAGCCATCTCATTCTCTGTTGTCCCCTTCTCCTCCTGCCCCCAATCCCTGCCAGCATCAAGGTCTTTTCGGTGAGTCAACTCTTCGCATGAGGTGGCCAAAGTATTGGAGTTTCAGCTTTAGCATCAGTCCCTTCAATGAACACCCAGGACTGATCTCCTTTAGAATGGACAGGCTGGATCTCCTTGCAGTCCAAGGGACTCTCAAGAGTCTTCTCCAACACCCCAGTTCAAAAGCATCCATTCTTCGGAGCTCAGCTTTCTTCACAGTCCAACTCTCACATCCATACATGACCACGGGAAAAACCATAGCCTTGACTAGACGGACCTTGGTTGACAAAGTGATGTCTCTGCTTTTTCATATGCTATATAGTTTGGTCATAACTTTCCTTCCAAGGAGTAAGAGTCTTCTAATTTCATGACTGCAATCACCATCTACAGTGATTTTGGAGCCCCCCAAAATAAAGTCTGACACTGTTTCCACTGTTTTTCCATCTATTTCCCATGAAGTGATGGGACCAGATGCCATGATCTTCGTTTACTGAATGTTGAGCTTTAAGCCAACTTTTTCACTCTCCTCTTTCACTTTCATCAAGAGGCTTTTTAGTTCCTCTTCACTTTCTGCCATAAGGGTGGTGTCATCTGCCTATCTGAGTTTATTGATATTATTCCTGGCAATCTTGATTCCAGCTTGTGCTTCCTCCAACACAGCGTTTCTCATGATGTTCTCTGCATATAAGTTAAATAAGCAGGGTGACAATAGAGAGCCTTGACATACTCCTTTTCCAATTGGAACCAGTCTGTTGTTTCATGTCCAGTTTTAACTGTTGCTTCCTGACCTGCATATAGGTTTCTCAAGAGGCAGGTCAGGTGGTCTGGTATTCCCATCTTTTTCAGAATTTTCCAGTTTATTGTGATCCATGCAGTCCAAAGCTTTGGCATAGACAGTAAAGCAGAAATAGATGTTTTTCTGGAACTCTCTTGCTTTTTCCATAATCCAGAAGATATTGGCAATTTGATCTCTGGTTCCTCTACCTTTTCTAAAATCAGCTTGAAGATCTGGAAGTTCATGGTTCACGTACTGCTGAAACCTGGTGGGAGAATTTTGAACATGACTTTACTAGTGTGTGAGATGAGTGCAATTGTGCAGTAGTTTGAGCAGTCTTTGGCATTGCCTTTCTTTGGGATTGGAATGAAAACTGACTTTTCCATTCCTGTGGCCACTGCTGAGTTTTCCAAATTTGTTGGCATATTGAGTGCAGCACTTTCACAGCATCATCTTTCAGGATTTGAAATAGTTCAACTGGAATTCCATCACCTCCACTAGCTTTGTTTGTAACAATGCTTTCTAAGGCCCACTTGACTTCACATTCCAGGATGTCTGGCTCTAGGTGAGTGATCACACCATCATGATTATCTTGGTCGTGAAAATCTTTTTTGTACAGTTCTGTCCAAGAGGCGGTGGGTGCGAGGGCACAGGAGGGCTGAGAGGAGCTACTCCACGTTTAAGATCAGGAGGGGCGGCCGTGAGGAGATACCCCTCCTCCGAGGTAAGGTGAAGCAGCTGCGCTTTGCTGGAGCAGCTGTGAATAGATACCCCATGACCAAGGTAAGAGAAACCCAAATAAGATGGTAGGTATTGCGAGAGAGCGTCAGAGGGCAGACACACTGAAATCACAATCACAGAAAACTAGTACATCTAATCACATCGACCACAGCCTTGTCTAACTCAATGAAACTAAGCCATGCCTTGTGGGGCCACCCAAGACAGGCGGGTCATGGTGGAGAGGTCTGACAGAATGTGGTCCACTGGAGAAGGGAATGCAAACCTCTTCAGTATACTTGCCTTGAGAACCTCATGAACAGTATGAACAGTATGAAAAGGCAGTATTGCATAGGAACCTGGAATGTGAGGTCCATGAATCAAGGCAAATTGGAAGTGGTCAAACAGGAGATGGCAAGAGTGAACATCGACATTCTAGGAACCAGCGAACTAAAATGACTGGAATGGGTGAATTTAACTCAGATGACCATTATATCTACTACTGTGGCCAGGAATCCCTTAGAAAAAAATGGAATAGCCTTCATGGTCAACAAAAGAGTCCAAAATGCACTATTTGGATGCAATCTCAAAAATGACAGAATGATCTCTGTTTGTTTCCAAGGCAAACCATTCAATATTACAGTCTGGACCTGCCCTCAGTGAGTGGGGCAACTGAAGCAGGGGTCTGTTCCCCATATCGGGGCAATTGTCTGAGTCAGAGGAGCAACATTTAAGGTTGAGAGTGAAACAGCTGACCTGTGGAAGCCTAAATGGAATGAGAATCAGACAGTACTTGGCACAGCCATACATACCCCAGACAGGAGCACTGCTCCCCTAGACGGTGCAGTGGCTAGGAGCTGGAGTTTAGGGATTGTGGAACAACCCCAGGGTGAGAGCTGCTCTTGACTGTGGAGAGATGGATTGAAGTGATGTGAGGAAGGAAATCATGGTGGGAAATACCAGTGGAGGAAAGCCAGGCAGCCATGGAAGCAAGGCACTACAGCTGAGTCACACGTAGTGGGTGGAGTCATCACCATAGCCTCTCTTTCCCACATGCTGGCATTGGCAGCTGAACAATAGCAAGGCTAGCCCATCAGAACGCCTGACACACTGAACTACAGAGCAGGACCCCACCCAGGGTGCCCTTTAAGTGTCTGATGTGCAGAACAACAGAGAAGGGCCACAGGCAAGGGATCCCTGTAAGTGCCTGAATGGGCGAAGATACAGAGAAAGACTGGCCAAACAGGCCTGATCGCCAGGTACAAGAGGCTCAAAAAAAGACTCTGATAGGGCCATAACTCCTACAGTGGATACAGTCCGTGTCCCTACAAACTTGGCACTTCCAGTGTCCCCTCAAGCCAAGCAGCTGTACCACCTTCAAGCTCAACTGTCACTGGGGCAGAGCTGTCACGGGCAAAAAATAGTCTCATGTCTATGCACACAGGGTCGCTTTGGTCATGTCTGACTCTTTGCAACCCTGTAGACTGTGGCCTGCCAGGCTTCTCTGTCAGAGAGGGGGTTCTCCAGGCAAGAATACCGGAGTGTATTGGCCAATATTTGTTACCATACCCTTAGACTGCTGCTGCTAAGTTGCTTCAGTTGTGTCCGACTCTGCGACCACATAGATGGCAGCCCACCAGGCTCCTCTGTCCCTGGGATTCTCTAGGCAAGAATACCCTCCACAGTTCAATTGAGTTCAGTCACTCATTCGTGTCCGACTCTGCGACCCCATGAATCACAGCACGTCAGGCCTCCCTGTCCATCACCAACTCCCGGAGTTCACTCAAACTCATGTCCATCGAGTTGGTGATACCATCCAGCCATCTCATTCTCTGTTGTCCCCTTCTCCTCATGCCCCCAATCCCTCCCAGCATCAGGGTCTTTTCGGTGAGTCAACTCTTCGCATGAGGTGGCCAAAGTATTGGAGTTTCAGCTTTAGCATCAGTCCTTCCATTGAACACCAAGGACTGATCTCCTTTAGAATGGATTGAATGGGTCTCCTTGCAGTCCAAGGGACTCTCAAGAGTCTTCTCCAGTACCACAGTTCAAAAGCATCAGTTCTTTGGCGCTCAGCTTTCTTCACAGTCCAACTCTCACATCCATACATGACCACTGGAAAAACTATAGCCTTGATTAGACGGACCTTTGTTGGACCTTTGTCTCTGCTTTTTAATATGCAATCTAGGTTGGTCATAACTTTCCTTCCAAGGAGTAAGTGTCTTTTAATTTCATGGCTGCAATCAGCATCCTCAGTGATTTTGGAGCTCAAACAAATAAAGTCTGACACTGTTTCCACTGTTTTCCCATCTATTTCCCATGAAGTGATGGGATCAGATGCCATGATCTTAGTTTTCTGAATGTTGAGCTTCCAGTCAACTTTTTCACTCTTCTCTTTCACTTTCAACAAGAGGCTTTTTAGTTCCCCTTTACTTTCTGCCAATACCCTCCATATTTCCTGCTTCCATAGCTGCCAATCTCTCTGAGTACCTGGGTGCTCCTAGAACCTCTGAGACCCAAGCAGCTGCACCACCTCCACACCTGAGCCTCACATGGGCAAACCCAACTCCTCCAAGGCAGCCTCAGGAGCAAAACCTCAGTGGATGAACCATATGTAGATGTGGAAATTAAACCACAATTTAAACCCAGGGGCAGTGTGGCTAAGGAAGAAGACCCAAAACCTTCCCACCAGCTGTACAAGTTGCAGATTAAATCTACATGATCAACTAGGCAGATTCTGTCTATAGTATATAAAGGGCCATTGAGAGCTCCCACAAAAGAAAATGCACTAGTTCTGATAATTGTGGACATTGGAGGCAAGAACACACAGGTGTAGGACCAGATTAGATTCTGAGCTGCCCCAACAGCGGGTCCAGAGATCAGCACAGTATTGGAGAGCAACCTAGGGAGGTAAGGTGGACTGTGACTCCCAGCGAGGAAAAGGACTCTGACAGCAGTGACTCAAGAAAAACATTTATTATTTTTTATTTTTTGGCTTGTTCTGTAGATTCTTTTGGATTTTTTCTTCCTCCCCCCCTTCCCCCCTCTGTTGTAGTTGTCAATTTTATTAACACTAAGAAATCCAATTAAGCTTTTGAGCTTTATTTTCCCTCAGTCATATTTTTTAAATTGTTGTCATAAACCTCTGCCTCTACATTGGGCTTTTAAGTGTCTGTGGTGTTTTTTCTTTTCTCTTTTTATAATTTTATTTTTTTAAACCTATTATTATTTTTTCTACATTTATTCTTTTGTTTGCTTTTCACCTTGCAGTTAATCTTTAACATATATAAATTTCTTTATCTAACTCTATTTAACTTTGCATATCTATTCTTTCTTTCTTTTCTTTCTCTCCTTTCCTCTCAACATATTTGTTAGTTTTATTTTCATTGCTTTATTCCCCAGTTGATACCTTGCTTTAGTTTTGTTTTCCAGTGTGTGCCTTAATTAGTTTTGCTCTGGTAGATGTATTTTTGGTTCCCTTTGTTTACTGGGTCATTCTATTGTACTTTATTTTTGTTGGACTGTTTTGATTTTGCTTTTTGGTGTATATGTGTATGTGTATATTCAGTCACACTTTCTCTTGTTGTTATAAACCTCTGCCTGTCCATTGAGCTTTTGCAGTTCTGTGGAGTTTTCATTTTTTATTTCTTCTTTTTTTTTCCTCTCTCTTTTTTATAATTTAAATTTTTTAAACATATTATACTGTTTTACATTCATTCCTTTGTTCACCTTTCCTACTGTTCTTTTCCCCTTACAGTTAATCTTTAACGAATATAAATCTTCTTCATCTACCTCTATTAGCTTTGCATATCTATTCTCTTTTTCTTTTCTTTCTCTCCTTTTCTCTCAACATATTTGTTATTTTTTTTTTCATTGCTTTATCCCCCAGTTGGCACCTTGCTTTAGTTTTATTTTCAAGTTTGTGTCTTTAGTTAATTTTTTTCTTAACTGGTAAATATTATTTATAATTTCCTTTGTTTCCCAGGTCAATCTCCTGTACTTTATTTTTGCTGGACTCTTTCAACTTTGCTCATGGGTGTATATATATATGTGTATATCCCATTATTTTAATTATTATATGCCTGATTTTATAACTGCCATTTGTCTGGGATTCATCTTTGGTTTCTCATTTTTGGATATTTGTTTTAATCTCACTAATTCCAAAACAAATAATTTGTGGAATCTTTGTTCCTGACAGGAGATCAAGCCCTGAGCCTTTGGAGTGGGAACACTCACTCCAAGACTCTAGCCTACCAGAGACCTAACCCTAGGGAGTATCAAATAGTGAGAACTCACACAAAGGAAACCACTTGAATACAAGACCTGGCATCACCCAACCACCAGTAGCTCCCTGTGAAGGAGGCCTCATCTATACAACAAACAAAGCAAAACTACACACCCAATCATAATCAGACAGGATTACCACCTCACTCAGCCTTGCGCATCAGAGGGAAAACAAACAAACAGAAGCTCAGCACAAATATCACCCTGTGTGAAGCTCACACAAATCACTGGACCAACCTGAAGAGGGCAGGAAAAAAAAGGAAGAAAGAATTTAACCTTCTTCAAGGAAAGAATTCAACTTTCCTTGAATAGTAGGCAAAGGAGATCTCAAACAAAATATGTTTAAAAAAAAATAATGAAAAGGCAGAGAAATACTGCACAAATGAAAGAACAAACTAGAAACACAGAAGTCCAAATAAATGCAGAAGAAACAGACAAACTACATGAAAAATAAATCAGAATAATGATAGTAATAATGATCAAAAACCTTGAAAGCAAAATTAAGAAAATGTTAAAATAAATTAACTAAGACCTAGAAGAATGAAAGAGTAAACAGACAACCATAAACAATGCAAGTATTGAAGTTAAAAATGCTCTTAGAAGGAATCAATAACAGAATATCTGAAGTAGAAGAATGAATCAGTGAGCTGGATGATAAAAAGTTGGAAATAACTTCTGAAGAGCAGAATAAAGCAAAAAGAATGAAAAGAACTGAGGACAGTCTCAGAGACCTTGGGTCCAAGTCAAATGCAAAATTCAAATTATAGGGGTCCCAGAGGAAGAAGACAAAAAGAAAGTATGAGAAAATTTCTGAAGAGATTATAGTTGAAAATTTCCCCACATGGAAAAGGAAATGGTCAATCAAGTCCAAGAGGCACAAAGAGTCCCATACAGGATAAACTCAAGAGAAACACACCAAGACACATACTAATCAAACTAACAAAGACTAAACACAAAGAAAGAATATTAAAAGCAGCAAGGAAGAAGCAATAAGTAACATACAAGGGGACCCCATATGCTTAACAGCTGATCTTCCAGCAAATATTCTGCAGACCAGAAACGAATAGCAGGATATATATAAAGTATTGAAAGGGAAAAATCTACAACCAAGATTATTGTACCCATCAAGGATCTCATCAAAAACTGAATGGAGAAATAAAAAGCTTTTCAGACAAGCAAGAGTTAAGAGAATTCAATACCGCCAAACCAGCTTTCCAACAAATGTTAAAGGGACTTATATAGTCAAGAAATACAAGATAAGGGAAAAAAATCTACAAAATCAACCCCAAACGACTAATAAAATGGCAATAGGAACACATATATCATGTATATTATCATATGTGAAATGAATCACCAGTCCAGGTTCGATGCATGATACAGGATGTTTGGGGCTGGTGTACTGGGATGAACCAGAGGGATGGGATGGTGAGGGAGTTGGGAGGGGGTTTAAGATGGGGAGCACATGTACACCCGGGGCAGATTCATGTCAATGTATGGCAAAACCAATACAATAATGTAAAGCAATTAGCTCCAATTAAAATAAATAAATTTTAAAAAATTACCTTAAATGTAAATGGATTAAATGTTCCAACCAAAAGACACAGACTGGCTGAATGACTACAAACACAAGACCCATATGCTCTAAAGAAACCCACTTCAGACCTAAAGACACATACAGACTGAAAGTAAGAGGATGGAAAAATATATTCCATACAAAAGGGAAGCAAAAGAATGCTGGAGTAGCAATCCTCATATCAGACAAAATTGACCTTAAAATTAAGAAGATTACAAGAGCTAAGGAAGGACACTTCATAATGATGAAGGGATCAATCCAAGAGGAAGACACAAGAATTGCAAATATCTATGCACCCAACATAAGAGCACCTCAGTACATGAGGCAAACACTAACAGGCATAAAAAGAGAAATTGACATGAACACAATAATAGTAGGTGACTTTAACACCCAACTCCCAGCAAAGGACAGATCATCAAAACAGAAAATTAATAAGGAAATACAAGTCTTAAATGATACATTAGATGAGATGGATCTCATTGATATCTTCAGGACATTCATCCAAATGTATAAAATTATGCCTTCTTCTCAAGTGCACATGGAACATTCTCCAGGATAGACCACATCTTGGGTCACAAATCAAACCTCAGTAAATTTAAGAAAATTAAAATCATATCAAGCATCTTCTCCAACAATAATGCTATGAGACTAGATATCAATTACAAGAAAAAAAGTGTAAGAAACACAAACACATGGAGATTAAACAACACATTTCTAAATAACCAACAGATTACTGAAGAAATCAAAAGAGAAATTAAAAAAAAATCTAGAATCAAATGACAATGAAAATATGACAACTCAAAACCTATAGGATGCAGCAAAAGTGTTCAAAGAGGGAAGATTTTAGGAATACACTCATACCTCAAGAAACAAGAAAAACATCGAATAGACAACCTAATTTAACACCTAAAACAACTGGAAAAAGAAGAACAACAACAAAAATGAAAATATAAGGCAAGAAATCATAAAGATCTCAGCAGAAATACATGAAAAATAAATGAAAGTATCAATAATAAAGATTAATAAAACTAAAAGCTGGTTCCTTGAGAAGATAAACAAAATCGACAAACCTTTAGCCAGACTCATCAATAAAAAAAGATAGAAGAGTCAAATCAACAAAATTGGAAATGAAAAAGGACAGGTTACAACAGCCAGTGCAGAAACACAAAGGATTATAAGAGACTATTATGAACAACTATATGGTAATAAAGTGGATAACCTGGAAGAAATTGACAGATTCTTAGAAAAGTTCAATCTTCCAAGACTGAACCATGAAGAAATAGAAATTATGAGCAGCCCAGTTACAAGCAATGAAATGGAAGCTGTGATCAAAAATCTCCCAAAGAACAAAAGTCTGGGACCAGATGGCTTCACAGGAGTATTCTAGCAAACATTTAGAGAAGAGCTAATGCCTGTCTTTCTAAAACTCTTTCAATAATGTCAGATGATGGAACATTTGAAAACTCATTGTACAAGGCCACCATCACTTTGATACAAAAACCAGAAAAGACAACAGAAAAAAAAGAAAACTACTGGCTAATATCACTGATGAACATAGATGCAAAAATCCTCAATAAAATTTTAGGAAACAGAATTCAACAGCCCATTAAAAAGTTCATACACCATGATCAAGTTGGGTTTATTCCAGGGATGAAAGGATCCTTCAATATTTGCAAATCAAACAATGTGATACACCATACATACAAATTAAAAAATAAAAACCATATGATAATCTCACTAGATGCAGAAAAAGCCTCTGACAAAATTCAACAACTAACTATATGATTCAGTTCAGTTCAGTTCAGTCGCTCAGTCATGTCTGACTCTCCGCGACCCCATGAACCACAGCACGCCAGGCCTATCTGTCCATCACCAACTCCCGGAGTTCACTCAAACTCATGTCCACAGAGTCGGTGATGCCATCCAGCCATCTCATTCTCCGTCATCCCCTTCTCCTCCTGCCCCCAACCTTTCCTAGCATCAGAGTTTTTTCCAGTGAGTCAACTCGTCGCATGAGGTGGCCAAAGTATTGGAGTTTCAGCTTTAGCATCAGTCCCTCCAATGAACACCCAGGATTGATCTCCTCTAGAATGGACTGGTTGGATCTCCTTGCAGACCAAGGGACTCTCAAGAGTCTTCTCCAACACCACAGTTCAAAAGCATCGATTCTTCGGCGATCAGCTTTCTTCACAGTCCAACTCACACATCCATACATGACCACGGGAAAAACCATAGCCTTGACTAGAAGGACCTTGGTTGGCAAAGTAATGTCTCTGCTTTTTAATAGACTATCAAGGTTGGTCATAACTTTCCTTCCAAGGAGTAAGCGTCTTTTAATTTCATGGCTGCAATCAGCATCTGCAGTGATTTTGGAGCCCCAAAATATAAAGTCTGACACTGCTTCCACTGTTCTGTCTATTTCCCATGAAGTGATGGGACCAGATGCCATGATCTTTGTTTTCTGAATGTTGAGCTTCAAGCCAAGCTTTTCACTCTCCTCTTTCACTTTCAACAAGAGGCTTTTGAGTTCCTCTACACTTTCTGCCATAAGGGTAGTGTCATCTGCAAATCTGAGGTTATTGATATTTCTCCCAGCAATCTTGATTCCAGCTTGTGCTTCTTCCAGCCCAGCGTTCCTCATGATGTACTCTGCATATAAGTTAAATAAGCAAGGTGACAATATACAGCCTTGACATACTCCTTTTCCTATTTGGAACCAGTCTGTTGTTCCATGTACAGTTCTGACTGTTGCTTCCTGACCTGCATACAGGTTTCTCAAGAGGCAGGTCAGGTGGTCTGGTATTCCCATCTCTTTCAGAATGTTCCACAGTTTATTGGGATCCACACAGTCAAAGGCTTTGGCATAGTCAATAAAGCAGAAATAGATGTTTTTCTGAAACTCTCTTGCTTTCTCCATGATCCAGCGGATGTTGGCAATTTGATCTCTGGTGCCTCTGCCTTTTCTAAAACCTGCTTGAACAGCTGGGAGTTCACGGTTCACATATTGCTGAAGCCTGGCTTGGAGAATTTTGAGCATGACTTTACTAGCGTGTGAGATGAGTGCAATTGTGCAGTAGTTTGAGCATTCTTTGGCATTGCCTTTGTTTGGGATTAGAATGAAGACTGATCTCTTCCAGTCCTGTGGCCACTGCCGAGTTTTCCAAATCTGTTGGCATATTGAGTGCAGCACTTTCACAGTATCATCTTTCAAGACTTGAAATAGTTCAACTGGAATTACATCACCTCCACTAGCTTTGTTCGTAGTGATGCTTTCTAGGGCTTCCCTGGTGGCTCAGAGGTTAAAGCGTCTGCCTCCAATCCGGGAGACCCCGGTTCGATCCCTGGGTCGGGAAGATCCCCTGGAGAAGGAAACAGTAACCCACTCCAGTATTCTTGCCTGGAGAATCCCATGGACGGAGAAGCCTGGTAGGCTACAGTCCACGGGGTCGCATAGAGTCGGACACGACTGAGCGACGGAACGGAACAGATGCTTTCTAAGGCCCACTTGACTTCACATTCCAAGATGTCTGGCTCTAGGTCAGTGATCATGTTATTGTGACTATCTTGGTCATGAAGATGTTTTCTGTACAGTTCTTCTGTGTATTCTTGCCACCTCTTCTTAATATCTTCTGCTTCTGTTAGGTCCTTACCATTTCTGTCCTTAATCGAGCCCATCTTTGCATGAAATGTTCCCTTGGAATCTCTAATTTTCTTGAAGAGGTCTCTTCTTTTTCTTATTCTGTTGTTTTCCTTTATTTCTTTGCATTGATCACTGAGGAAGGCTTTCTTATCTCTCCTTGCTATTCTTTGAAACTCTGCATTCAGATGCTTATATTTTTCCTTTTCTCCTTTGCTTTTTACTTCTCTTCTTTTCACAGCTATTTGTAAGGCCTCCTCAGAGAGACATTTCTTTTTTTTGCATTTTTTTTCCATGGGGATGGTCTTGGTCCCTGTCTCCTGTACAATGTCACGAACCTCCATCCAGAGTTCATCAGGCACTCTATCAGATCTAGTCCCTTTAATCTATTTCTTACTTCCACTGTATAATCATAAGGGATTTGATTTAGGTCATAGCTGAATGGTCTAGTGGTTTCCCCTACTTTCTTCAATTTCAGTCTGAATTTGGCAATAAGGAGTTCATGATCTGAGCCACAGTCAGCTCCTGGTCTTGTTTTTGCTGACTATAAAGCTTCTCCATCTTTGGCTGCAGAGAATATAATCAATCTGATTTCGGTGTTGACCATCTAGTGATGTCCATGTGTAGAGTCTTGTCTTGTATTGTTGGAAAAGGGTGTTTGTTATGACCAGTACGTTCTCTTGAGAAAACTCTATTAGCCTTTGCCCTGCTTCATTCTGTGCTCCAAGGCCAAATTTGCCTGTTACTCCAGATGTTTCTTGACTTCCTACATTTGCATTCCAGTCCCCTATAATGAAAAGGACGTCTTTTTTGGGTGTTAGTTCTGAAAGGTCTTGTAGGTCTTCATAGAACCATTCAGCTTCGTCTTCTTCAGCATTACTGGTTGGGGCATAGGCCTGGATTACTGTAATATTGAATGTTTTGCCTTGGAAACGAACAGAAATCATTCTGTCATTTTTAAGATTACATCCAAGTACTGCATTTCAGACTCTTTTGTTGACCATGATGGCTACTCCATTTCTTCTAAGGGATTCCAGCCCACAGTAGTAAATATAATGGTCATCTGAGTTAAATTCACCCATTCCAGTCCATTTTAGTTCACTGATTCCTAGAATGTCGACGTTCACTCTTGCCATCTCCTGTTTGACCACTTCCAATTTGCCTTGATTCCTGGACCTAACATTCCAGGTTCCTATGCAATATTGCTCTTTACAGCACCGGACCTTGCTTCTATCACCGGTCACATCCACAACTGGGTATTGGTTTTGCTTTTGCTCCATCCCTTTATTTCTTCTAGAGTTATTTCTCCACTGATCTCCAGTAGCATACTGGGCACCTACCGACCTGGGGAATTCCTCATGCAGTAGCCTATCATTTTGCCCTTTGATACTCTTCATGGGGTTCTGAAGGCAAGTATAATGAAGTGGTTTGCCATTCCCTTCTCCAGTGGACCACATTCGGCTGTGGTCCATGTGATCAGATCGACTAATTTCCTGTGATTATGATTTCAGTGTGTCTGCCCTCTGATGCCCCCTCGCAATACCTACTGTCTTAGTTGGGTTTCTCTTACCTTGGGCATGGGATATCTCTTCACAGCTGCTCCAAGAAAGCGCAGCCGCTGCACCTTACCTTGGATGAGGGGTATTTCCTCAAGGCCGCCCCTCCTGACCTTGAACGTGGAGTAGCTCCTCTCGGCCCTCCTGTGCCCCCACAGCCACTGCCTATTGGACGTGGGGTAGCTCCTCTAGACTGCCGGCCCTAGCCTTAGGCGTGGGTTAGCTCCTCAGGGCCGCACCTTTTTGCGTGGTCGGTTGCCCCAGGCCGGCATCTCTTGCATCTGTGCCCTAGCAGGCTACAGTCCATGGGGTCGCAAAGAGACAGACACGACTGACGACTTCACTTTCACTTTCACCCCTAACTATACGATTAAAACTCTTCAAAAAATGGGCATAGAAGGAACCTACCTCAACATAGTAAAGGTCATATATGATAAGCCTGTTACAGCAAACATTATTCTCAATGGTGAAAAACTGAAAGCATTCCCCCTAAGATCAGCAACAAGACAAGGTGTCCACTTTCACCGCTATTATTCAACATAGTTCTGGAAGTCCTAGCTATAGCAATCAGAGAAGAAAAAAAAAATAAAAGGAATTAAGATCAAAAAAGAATTAAAGCTTGCACTGTTTGCAGATGAAAGAATACTGTACACACTGTACATAGAAAACCCTAAAGATAGTATCAGAAAATTACTAGAGCTAATCAGTGAAATTAGCAAAGTTGCAGGATCCAAAATCAAAACACAGAAATCACTTGCATTTCTATATACTGACAATGAAAAATCAGAAAGAGAAATGAAGGAATCATTCCTATTCACCACGGCAACAAAAAAGAATTAAATATCTAGAAATAAACTTACCCAAGGAGACAAAAGATGGCTTAAAACTCAACATTCAGAAAACTAAGATCATGGCATCTGGTCCCATCACTTCATGGCAAATAGAGGGAGAAACAGTGGAAACAGTGCAGACTTTATTTTTGGAGCCCCAAAATCACTGAAGAGGGTGATTGCAGCCATTAAATTAAAAAACACTTACTCCTTGGAAGAAAAGCTGTGACCAACCTAGACAGCTTATTAAAAAGCAGTCACATTACTTTGTCAAAGTTATGGTTTTTCCAGTGGTCATGTATGGATGTGAGAGTTGAACTATAAAGAAAGCTGAGTGCCAAATAATTGATGCTTTTAAGCTGTGGTGTTGGAGAAGACTCTTGAGATTTCCTTGGACTGCAAGGAGATCCAACCAAAGATCCTAAAGGAAGTCAATCCTGAATATTCTTTGGAAGGCCTGATGTTGAAACTGAAACTCCAATACTTTGGTCACCTAATGTGAAGAACTGACTCATCTGAAAAGACCCTGATGCTCGGAAAGATTGAAGGCAGGAGAAGAAGGGGACGACAGAAGATGAGATGGCTGGATAGCATTACTGACTTAATGGACATGAGTTTGAGTATACTCTGGGAGTTGGTGATGGACAGTGAAGCCTGGTGTGCTGCAGTCCATAGAGTTGAGAAGAGTCGGACACAACTGAACTGAAACTGAAGGAGACAAAAGAACTGTTCAGTTCAGTTCAGTCGCTCAGTCGTGTCCGACTGTCTGCGACCCCATGAATCACAGCACGCCAGGCCTCCCTGTCCATCACCAACTCCCGGAGTTCACTCAAACTCAAGTCCACAGAGTCAGTGATGCCATCCAGCCATCTCATTCTCTGTCGTCCCATTCTCCTCCCGCCCCCAACCTTTCCAAGCATCAGAGTCTTTTCCAGTGAGTCAACTCGTCGCATGAGGTGGCCAAAGCATTGCAGTTTCAGCTTTAGCATCAGTCCCTCCAATGAACACCCAGGATTGATCTCCTTTAGAATGGACTGGTTGGATCTCCTTGCAGTATAAGGGACTCTCAAGAGTCTTCTCCAACACCACAGTTCAAAAGCATCGATTCTTCAGCGATCAGCTTTCTTCACAGTCCAACTCTCACATCCATACATGACCACGGGAAAAACCATTGCCTTGACTAGACGGAGCTTGGTTGGCAAAGTAATGTCTCTGCTTTTTAATATACTATCAAGGTTGGTCATAACTTTCCTTCCAAGGAGCAACTGTACACAGAAATTTAGAGGACACTGATATAAGAAATCAAAGATGACATAAACAGATGCAATAATAGTCCATATTCCTTGGTAGGAAGAATCAATATTATGAAAATGACTATAGTACCAAATTCAATCTATAGATTCATTGTGATTCCTATCAAATTCCCAATGCCTTTATTTACAGAACTAGAACAAAATATTTCACAATACATATGGAAACATTAAGACCCCAAATAGCCAAAGCAGTCTTGAGAAAGAAGACTGGAATTGGAGGATTCAACCTTCCTGACTTTAGATTATACTACAAAGCTGCAATCATCAAGACTGTATGGTACTGGCTCAAAGACAGAAACATAGACCAAAAATATAGAACAAGATGAAAAGTTCAGAAATAAAACCATGCACCTATTGGTGACTTACTTTAGACAAAGGAGGCAAGAATATACAATGGGGCAAAGACAGCCTCTTCAGTAAATGGTGCTGGGAAAACTACACAGCTAGAGGTAAAAGAATGAAATTAGGACACTTCCTAACACCACACACAAAGATAAACTCAAAATGGATTAAATCCCTAAATGTAAGACCAGAAGCTATTAAACTTTTAGAGGAAAACATAAGCAGAACACTTGATGACATAAATCAAAGCAAGATCCTCTATGACCCACCACCTAGAGTAACAGAAATAAACACAGAAGTAAATAAGTGGGACCTGATTAAACTTAAAAGATTTTGCCCAGCAAATAAACTATAAACAAGGTGAAAAGATAATCCTCAGAATGGAAGTAAATAATAGCAAATGAAACAACTGACAAAGGATTGATTTCCAAAATATACAAGCAGCTCATACAACTCAAAACCAGAAAAACAAACAACCCAATCAAAAAGTGGGAAAAAGACCTAGACAGAAATTTCTCTAAAGAAGACATACAGATGGCTAACAACACATGAAAAGATGCTCAACACTGTTCATTATTCAGTTCAGTTAGTTCAGTTCAGTCACTCAGTTGTGTCTGACTCATTGCGACCCCATGAACCACAGCATGCCAGGCCTCCCTGTCCATCACCAACACCTGGAGTTCACTCAAACGCACGTCCATCAAGTCAGTGATGCCATCCAGCCATCTCATTCTCTGTCATCCCCTTCTCCTCCTGCCCCCAATCCCTCCCAGCATCAGAGTCTTTCCAGTGAGTCAACTCTTCGCATGAGGTGGCCAAAGTATTGGAGTTTCAGCTTTAGCATCAGTCCTTCCAATGAACACCCAGGACTGATCTCCTTTAGAATGGACTGAATGGATCTCCTTGCAGGACAAGGGATTCTCAAGAGTCTTCTCCAACACCGCAGTTCAAAAGCATCAATTCTTTGGCACCCAGCTTTCTTCACAGTCCAAATCTCACATCCATATATGACCACTGGAAAAACTATAGCCTTGAATAGATGGACCTTTGCTGGCAAAGTAATGTCTCTGCTTTTTAATATGCTATCTAGGTTGGTCATAGCTTTCCTTCCAAGGAGTAAGCATCTTTTAATTTCATGGTTGCAATCAGCATCCACAGTGATTTTGGATCCCAAAAAAATAAAGTCTGACACTTTTTCCACTGTTTCCCCATCTATTTCCCATGAAGTGATGGGACCAGATGCCATGATCTGGTTTTCTGAATGTTGAGCTTTAAGCCAACTTTTTCACTCTCCTCTTTCACTTTCATCAAGAGGCTTTTTAGTTCCTCTTCACTTTCTGCCATGTTAGAGAAATGTAAATCCAAAGTACAATGAGATATCACATCACACCATTCAGAACGGCCATAATCAAAAAGGCTACAAACAATAAATGCAGGACAGGGTGTGGATAAAAGGGAATGTTCTTGCACTGTCAGTTGGAAGGTAAATTAATACAGCCACTATGGAAGATGGTATGGATATTCCTTAAAAAACTAGGAATAAAACCACCATATGACCCAGCAGTCCCCCACAATTAGGCCTATACCCTGAGGAAACCAAAATTGAAAGAGACACATATATCCCATTGTTGATTGCAGCACTATTTACAATAGCTAGAACATGGAAGCAATCTAGATGTCCATCGACAGATGAGTGGCTAAAGATGGTGTGGTACATATACATAATGGAATACTACTCATCCATAAAAAGGAATGCATTTGAGTCAGTTCTAATGAGGTGGGTGAACCTAAAACCTATTATACAGAGTGAAGTGAATCAGAGAAAGATAAATATTGTATTCAAGCACATATATATGGAATCTAGAAAAATGGTACTGAAGAATTTATTTACAGGGCAACAGTGGAGAAATAGACATAGATAATAGATTTATGGACATGGCGAGGGGGAGGAGAGGGTGAGATGTATGGAAAGAGTAACACGGAAACTTACATTATCATATGTGAAATAGACAGCAAACTGGAATTTGCTGTATGGTTCAGTTAACTCAAACAGGTGTGCTGTATCAAACTAGATGGGTGGGTTTAGGAGGGAGATGGGAAGGAAGTTCAAAAGGAAGGGGATATATATGTATACTTATGGATGATTCATGTTGATGTTTGACAGAAAACAGCAAAATTCTGTAAAGCAATTATTCTTCAATTAAAAATAAATAAATCTTTAAAATCTAAAGAAAAACACTATATATTAAAAGAGTTAAAAAAAGTAAAAAGTAATTTAAAAAATTTAAATTAGGCATGGAGAAATAGGTAATTATCTATGGTGTTACAAAGAAAGAATTATAGTTAGAAAACAGAGCTAAGCTAAAAGTTTTATTTTATTAATAGTTTTACCCTTCTTCCACAATGAAATCTTGTATTGTCACCCTGTTTATTTAACTTAAATGCAGAGTACATCATGAGGAACACTGGGCTGGAAGAAGCACAAGCTGGAATCAAGATTGCTGGGAGAAATATCAATAACCTCAGATATGCAGATGACACCACCCTTATGGCAGACAGTGAAGAGGAACTCAAAAGCCTCTTGATGAAAGTGAAAGAGGAGAGTGAAAAGGTTGGCTTGAAGCTCAACATTCAGAAAACAAAGATCATGGCATCTGGTCCCATTGCTATTTTCTAGAGCTCCAAAATCACTGTGGACAGTGACTGCGGTTATGAAATTAAAAGACACTCACTCTCTGGAAGAAAATCTATGGCCAATCTAGACAGAATATTAAAAAAACAGAAACATTGCTTTGCCAACACAGGCCCATCTAGTCAAAGCTATGGTTTTTCCAGTAGTCATATATGGATGTAAGAGTTGGACCATAAAGAAAGTTGAGCACTAAAGAATTGATGCTGGAGAAGACTCTTGAGAGTCCCTAGGACTGCAAGGAGATCAAACTAGTCAATCCGAAAGGAAATCAGTGCTGAATATTCATTTGAAGGACTGATTTTGAAGATGAAGCTCCAGTACTTTGGCTACCTGATGTGAAGAACTGACTCACTGGAAAATACCCTGATGATGGGAAAGATTGAAGGCACGCGAAGAAGAGGACAACAGAGGATGAGATGGTTGGATGGCATCATTGACTCAATGGATATGAGTTTGAGCAAGATCTGGGAGTTGAAGATAAACAGGGAAGCCTGGTGTGCTGTAGTCCATGGGGTCACAAAGTGTCAGCAGAACTGAACTGATAGATAAATCAGAAAAAATTGCTGTCTTCCAGAATGCCATCCCTACCTAGGAGATTTTATATTTTGCTTTACTTTTGAATTACCTGGAATTTTACAAAATACTGATGTCTCGATCCTGAAAGAAAATATTCTGTTTTAATTGGTTTAGGATGCTACCTGGCCATGAAGTAACTGAAAATACCCTGAGTTATTCAATGAGAAGCCAAGATTGAGGAGCTCTGGTCTCTTGTAAGTTTAATTTCCCTGTTACTAAGTTTTCACTTACAATGTTACCTTATATTTATCTCATGTCATTGAAATTAGCATGTTGATGCAAACTGTTTGGCATTGGACCCTTGCACCTGTCTCAGGATCTGCTATCTGCACCTGTTGCTGAAAACAGAGGACTTAAAAGCAACCCAGGAACTATCTGCTGAATAATATGAATTAAATATTTATTCATCACAAATTATTTTATATATTGTTATTTTTTTCTTTTTACACACTTCTTCTAACATATGGAATTCCAGATACAATTGTGTTGCTTTCATTTTTGTATCTCAACAGCCCTGAATTCTAAATCTACAATGAATATTTAAATGATTAAATAGGGCAGTACATAGAAAATTGGAACAATGTTAAGAAAATTAAGAAAATGGAATCTTTTTAAGGAATACAAATTGTATAAAAGCATTTGTTTGGAAATCATTTATTGGCTGGTTACCTATTAATAAACATATACATTCATTTCTTGTTCATTAAAAAATGCATGGAGAAACTTGTTTCTAAATATGACTGAGGATTAGAACATTTGGAGTACTTTCAAATGGAGATTCTTGGGCCACTGAGTTCAAATTTCAAGATGTGGGACCAAAAAAGGCTAAATTTTGTAAAAACAAACAAAAGATAAAATCGTTAACCAATTTTTCATATTAGTTCTCAATTATGGATCTACTTTTAGGAAAAAAAAATCACCTAAGAAACTATATAGGAAAACTTTACCACCAAAATTTAGCTGAAGTGGTTAATTTATTCTAAAAGTAAATATTTGCTTTTTAAAATAACTTTATATTTATTCATTCTATCTATATTTGACTTCCTACACATGAATTTTAGAATCTTAAGAAATTAACATTTTAGTTCAGTTCAGTTACTCAATTGTTTCCGATCTTTGCGACCCCATGAACCGCAGCAAACCAGGCCTCCCTGTCCATCACCAGCTCCCAGAGTTCATCCAAACTCATGTCCGTTGAGTCGGCGATGCCATCCAACCTTCGCATCCTTTGTCGTCCCCTTCTCCTTCTGCCCTCAATCTTTCCCAGCATCAGGGACTTTTCCAATGAGTAAGCTCTTTGCATCAGGTGGCCAAATTATTGGGGTTTCAGCTTCAAAATGAGTCCTTCCAATGGACACTCAGGACTGATTTCCTTTAGGACGGACTAGTTGGATCTCCTTGAAATCCAAGGGACTCTCAAGAGTCTTCTCCAACACCACAGATCAAAAAAATGAACTCTTTGGCGCTCAGCTTTCTTTATAGACAAACTCACATCTGTACATGACTACTGGAAAAACCATAGCCTTGACTAGATGGACCTTGTTGACAAAGTGCTGTCTGCTGTTTAATATGCTATCTAGGTTGATCATAACTTTCCTTCCAAGGAGTAAGCGTCTTTTAATTTCATGGCTGCAATCACAATCTGCAGTGATTTTGGAGCCCCATAAAATGAAGTCAGCCACTGTTTCCACTGTTTCACATCTATTTCCCATTAAATGATGGGACTGGATGCCTTGATCTAGTTTTCTGAATTTTGCGTTTAAAGCAAAATTTTTCACTCTCCTCGTTCACTTTCATTAAGAGGCTTTTTAGTTTTTCTTCACTTTCTGCCATAAAGGTGGTGTCATCTGCATATGTGAGGTTATTGATCTTTCTCCCGGCAATCTTGATTCCAGCTTGTGCTTCTTCCAGCCCAGTGTTCCTCATGATGTACTCTGCATATAATTTAAATAAACAAGGTGACAATATACAGCCTTGATGTACTCCTTTTCCTATTTGGAACCCCTCTGTGGTTCCATGTCCAGTTCTAACTGTTGCTTCCTGACCTGCATACAGGTTTCTCAAGAGGCAGGTCAGGTGGTCTGGTATTCCCATTATTTTCAGAATTTTCCAAAGTTTATTGTTATCTAAACAGTCAAAGGCTTTGGCATAGTCAATAGAGCAGAAATAGATGTTTTACTGGAACTCTCTTGCTTTTTATACGACCCAGTGGATGTTGGCAATTTGATCTCTAGTTCCTGTGCCTTTTCTAAATACAGCTTGAACATCTGGAAGTTCATGGTTCACATATTGCTGAAGCCTGGCTTGGAGAATTTTGAGCATGGCTTTACTAGTGTGTGAAATGATTGCAATTGTGTAGTAGTTTGTGCATTCTTTGGTATTGCCTTTGTTGGGATTGGAATGTGAACTGATCTCTTCCAGTCCTGGGTCCACTGCTGAATTTTCCAAATTTGCTGACATATTGAGTGCAGCACTTTCACAGCATCATCTTTTAGGACTTGAAAGAGCTCAACTGGATTTTCATCACGTCCACTAACTTTTTTCATAGTGTATCTTTCTAAGGCCCACTTGACTTCGCATTCCAGACTGTCTGGCTTGAGGTGAGTGATCACACCATAGTGATCATCTGGGTCTTGAAGATCTTTTTTGTACAGTTCTTCTGTGTATTCTTGCCACCTCTTTTTAATATCTTCTGCTTCTGTTAGGTCTATATCATTTCTGTCCTTTATTGAGCCCATCTTTGCAAGAAATATTCTCTTGGTATCTCTAATTTTCTTGAAGAGATCTCTAGTCTTTCCCATTCTATGGTTTTCCTCCATTTCTTTGCATTGATCACTGAGGAAGGCTTTCTTATCTCTCCTTGCTATTCTTTGGAACTCTGCATTTAGATGTTTAAGTCTTTTCTTTCTTCCTTTTTTTTTGCTTCTCTTCTTTTCACATCTATTTGTAAGGCCTCCTCTGATAGCCATTTTGCTTTTTGCATTTCTTTTTCTTAGAGATGGCCTTGATCACTGTCTCCTGTACAATGTCACGAACCTGTGTCCATAGTTCATTAGGCACTCTGTCTATCAGAGCTAGTCAATTCCACTGTATAATCATAAGGGATTTGATTTGGGTCATACCTGAATGGTCTAGTGGTTTTCCCCACTTTCTTCAATTTAAGTCTGATTTTGGCAATAAAGATTTCATGATGTGAGCCACAGTCAGCTCCTGGTCTTGTTTTTGCTGACTATATAGAGCTTCTCCACTTTTGGCTGCAAAGAATATAATCAATCTGATTTCGGTGTTGACCATCTGGTGATGTCCATGTGTAGAGTCTTCTCTTGTGTTGTTGGAAGAGGGTGTTTGCTATGACCAGTGCGTTCTCTTGGCAAAACTCTGTTAGACTTTGCCCTGCTTCATTCTGTGCTCCAAGGCCAAATTTGCCTGTTACTCCAGGTGTTTCTTGACATTTTACTTTTGAATTCCAGTCCCCTATAATGAAAAAGACATCTTTTTTGGGTGTTAGTTCTAGAAGGTCTTGTAGGTCTTCATAGAACCGTTCAACTTCAGCTTGTTCAGCATTACTGGTCAGGGCATAGACTTGGATTACTTTAATATTGAATGGTTTTACTTGGAAATGAATGGAGATCATTCTGTAATTTTTTAGATTGCATCCAAGTTCTGCATTTCAGAATCTTATTAACTATGATGGCTACTCCATTTCTTCTAAGGGATTCCTGTCCACAGTAGTAGATATAATTGTCATCAAGTCTCTAACATGATAGTTTTATTTTGATATCAACCTTTCACATCTAAAGGATATGAGAATTCGGTTTTAAAGAGATAAGAGTTTGCTAAAGACAGAAAAAAAAAAAAAAAGAAAGAAATATTTCCCTACTGGAGAGCAAAGTCTTAATTGTCTGGCATTATCTACCTATCAACTATTTATAGATATAGGTCTGTGCCTGCTCAGTCACTTAGTCATGCTCAGGCTTGTCCAACCGTTTGCAACCTTATCGACTATAGCCTTCCAGGTTCCTCTGTCCTTGGAATTTTTCAGGCAAGAATGCTAGAGTGGGTAGCCATTCCCTTCTCCAGGAACTCTTCCTGATCCAGGGATTGTAATGGTGTCTCCTGTCTCCTGCAGTGCATATAGATTCATTATCTTCTGAGCCACCAAGGAAGCCCCAATTTAATACTAGCTTGGTCAAAATAAAAATTGCGTCATATTTTTTTCAAAGGACTAATTAACTTTATTAGATCATAAGTAAATTCAGCCAGTGAATGTTTGAGAATCTAATGACTTCCTGATTCAGAATGAATTCAGCAATAAAAACTAATTAGAAGGGAAATGAATGACTAAAATATCCCGTGTGCATAAAGGAAAAGTATAAAGATTATTAATTGAAACTAAAATATAAAATTGTACTAATGGAACACAACATAAAATTCCATCTGTTACACAAAAAACAAAAATGCATAAGGAATAACTCATTTTTCTTAGGTTCTGACTTGTTGCTGCTGCTGCTGCTGCTAAGTCACTTCAGTCGTGTCAGACTCTGTGTGATCCCACAGACGGAAGCCCACCAAGCTCCCCCGTCCCTGGGATTCTCCAGGCAAGAACACTGGAGTGGGTTGCCATTTCCTTCTCTGACTTGTTAATTGTTGGTAAATAAGAATGCATTTATGTAAAAATTGCTGCTGATAATGAGAATTCCAGTATACACTGTTATAGATTTTTTTCTTTGTCTTGACCAAGCCCAGTCTCTTTTGGGAAAAGAAATACTGTTGATAAAAGGAAGGAAAGTTATGACCAACCTAGATAGCATATAAAAAAAGCAGAGACATTACTTTGCCAACAAAGGTCCGTCTAGTCAAGGCTATGGTTTTTCCAGTGGTCATGTATGGATGTGAGAGTTGGACTGTGAAGAAAGCTGATCGCTGAAGAATTGATGCTTTTGAACTGTGGTGCTGGAGAAGACTCTTGAGAGTCCCTTGGACTGCAAGGAGATCCAACCAGTCCATTCTAAAGGAGATCAATCCTGGGTGTTCATTGGAAGGACTGATGCTAAAGCTGAAACTGCAATACTTTGGCCACCTCATGCGACGAGTTGACTCACTGGAAAAGAGTCTGATGCTGGGAGGGATTGGGGGTGGGAGGAGACGGGGACGACAGAGGATGAGATGGCTGGATGGCATCACCGACTCTATGGACATGAGTTTGAGTGAACTCTGGGAGTTGGTGATGGACAGGGAGGCCTGGTGTGCTGTGATTCATGGGGTCGCAGAGAGTCGGACATGACTGAGTGACTGAACTGAACTGAATATGAGAAAAAGTTAGATGAAAAGGAATTTTATTATCAAAAATTGCATGTTCCCAACATAACTTAATATGTACATACAAGTAATAGAATGTATGCATATAATAATAATATTGGAGAGAAAAGTGAAATTAAAATATGATCAAAAAGGAAAGTATGACACTATTTCTTCTGTTTATACAACATACATAGATTATTTAAATTAACACATATTCTACATTTTTTTTCAAGTCAACATGGCATTTCTGAAATGTTAACCTAAAACACAGAGATCCCCAGATATTTCTCCAGCAAATGCAGGTTATTTGGGATCAGCAGAGAATTACAATTTGGGGTCTGAAACCATAGTGACCCATATGCAAGTCCTCTCATAACAAGGGGAGGAGAACACTTTTATAAATATGAAAAAGGAAATTGAGAAAGCGATAGTAAACAGAGTCCCTGGTTTGGTTTGTCTGGCTCCATTTCATACCAAACTGTAGAGCAACAATTATGTCTTCACATAAACCATTAATGGAAAAATAATCATAGTCAGATTCAATAAGAAATTGCTATGAGATCTGATGTTACCATGAAGCATTCACACTGCATTTATTTAAGGAGTAAAAATAATCTTTGCAATCCTATACTTTTCGTATACAAACAAAGTACATGTTTTAAAATATTAGGTCATATAAACTCAGACTTTAAAAAAAAAAACATGGTATGAAGCTTGAGAATCAATGATTTAAAAGAAGGGCATATGAAACCAATACG
Source organism: Moschus berezovskii (assembly GCF_049115385.1). Lineage (NCBI taxonomy): Eukaryota > Metazoa > Chordata > Mammalia > Artiodactyla > Moschidae > Moschus > Moschus berezovskii. Next base: position 54,608,598 of record NC_142461.1, read on the forward strand.
TTAGTTTCAGAATTACATATAGTGGCTGAAATAAATAAATAAATAAAAAGAACCAGAACAATAGAAGCCAACCTAAATTTCCAGACACAGGAAAGAAATCACCTGTACTATTATGCAGCCATTTGAAATACTAAATATAAAAGTCCGGTAGTAGAAAAAATTAAGCTCTATCATACCTACTTTTTAAAATGCAACAAGCAAAGGAAACCATACTATGATTTGAACTGGCATAAGAAATTTAACCAGTATGTCAGAAAACATGATATGGAATGCAGTAAAATAAATTTTTTTTTTTGGATTCTACCTGCCCCACAGTATTAGACTTATTTTCCTCCCAGTTTGTATTATTGAGTAGTTTTTAAAATGGTTCAAACTTTCACTGGCACCCAAATCACATTCTTTGTCTTCCATGGTGTAAGTCTGCTGCTGCTGCTGCTGCTGCTGCTAAGTCACTTCAGTCATGTCTGACCCTGTGAGACCCCATAGCAGCCCACCAGGCTCCCCCGTCCCTGGAATTCTCCAGGCAAGAACACTGGAGTGGCTGCCATTTTCTCTCCAGTGCATGAAAGTGAAAAGTGAAAGTGAAGTCGCTCAGTTGTGTCTGACTCCCAGTGACCCCATGGACTGCAGCCTACCAGGCTCCTCCATCCGTGGGATTTTCCAGGCAAGAGTAGTGGAGTGGGGTGCCATTGCCTTCTCCGGGTGTAAGTCTAGATAACTTTAAAAATATAGATCCCTACACTTTCTCTTTTTGACAGACCATTATCTATTTTCAATTCTCATTTGTTTTTGTTCAGTCATATCTGATTCTTTGCAACCCCATGAATTGCAGCATGTCAGGCTTCCTGTCCTTTATCTCCCTGAGTTTGCTCAATCTCATGTCCAGAGTCGGTGATGCCATCCAACCATCTCATCTTCTGTCAACCCCTTCTCCTCCTGCCCTCAGTCTTTCCCAACTTCATGGTCTTTTTCAATGATCTGACTCTTTACATCATGCGGCCAAAGTGTTGGAATTTCAACTTCAGCATCAATCCTTCCAATGAATATTCAGGGTTGATTTCCTTTAGGACTGACTGACTTGATCTCCTTACTGTTCTCTTTTTGACCCACCGTTAGCTATGTTAACATTCTCAAGCATTAACCCAGCACAGGTCCTGATGGTTCTCAAAATGCAGACAATACATGTCAGGCTCTCCAGGTGGTCCAGTTTCAGCCTGTCTTGCAAGCAGCAGACACCTCGGTACTCTCTGCCTTGGTTGAACACAGACAGCAGGACTCAGATAAACTTTCCTTCTGGAGTCCTCCCACCTCTACAACTTGTATATATTTCACTAACCTAGCTGTGGGGTGCCAGAGACAGGTAACTATTTCCTTTATGAATTATGCACGTGTGCTACAGTATAGCACCTCACTTTAGTATTCAACAAGAATGGTTTTCAGAAATGCTTCACAGTACTCATGGAGACATAGAAATGAGAGACTGATATCTCAAGTAACTCTATGATTTCCAAAAGTAATAAAACTTGAACAACCTCTTGCAAATCACTGGGTATGTCTTAAATCCCATACAGTTTTGAGGAATATTCATTTCAGTTCTGTTCAGTCGCTCAGTCGTGTCCGACTCTCCGCGACCCCATGAATCACAGCACGCCAGGCCTCCTTGTCCATCACCAACTCCCGGAGTACACTCAAACTCATGTCCACAGAGTCGGTGATGCCATCCAGCCATCTCATTCTCCGTTGTCCCCTTCTCCTCCCGCCCCCAACCTTTCCCAGCATCAGACTCTTTTCCAGTGAGTCAACTCGTCGCATGAGGTGGCCAAAGTATTGCAGTTTCAGCTTTAGCATCAGTCCCTCCAATGAACACCCAGGATTGATCTCCTTTAGAATGGACTGGTTGGATCTCCTTGCAGTCCAAGGGACTCTCAAGAGTCTTCTCCAACACCACAGTTCAAAAGCATTGATTCTTTGGCGATCAGCTTTCTTCACAGTCCAACTCTCACATCCATACATGACCACGGGAAAAACCATTGCCTTGACTAGACGGACCTTTGTTGGCAAAGTAATGTCTCTGCTTTTTAATATACTATCAAGGTTGGTCATAACTTGTAGGTCACCTTTAATTTTTCAAGTGGGATAAGAACCATCAATATACTCTTCTAATTCAAATGTATGCCAGAGAAAACATAGCTTAACTGTCATTAATGAAAAGAATTCTCATGAATTCTCATAGTGGCATAGTGTGGACAATCATATATGAATAGGTGCCCCATTTATTTTAGAAAATAACTTATGCTAGACTTTATAAGGACAGAACATTAAACTAGCTATCAGGTGCCATGGGATAATGTCCTAATTCCAACACACATAAGATGAGGAAAAAGGACAAATTACTAATAACTGGTCTAAATTAAGTTTATCTACAAGATATGTCTGATAATTACTGTTTTACCTTTCTAAATGTTTCTTTTAAAAATAATAAAAAATTTGTCAACAAGTTATCCTGAAAATTCGTATTAAGGAATCATATCTTTTACATATACACATTTTAAATATTCTCTGTGCATTTTTCTGATGTTCTTTTTCCTTACCGTAATCAGCTTGTGTACCGTGCTTTCCATTCTAAATGTATTCCTAATTCTAACAATGGATTAATGGTCACTGTCATCCACTAGCTTTTTATCTCTAATTCTGTAAAATTTTAAGTTTTCAGGATTTTGAATGATGCTATTGGATTTACTATATTGCAAGTTCTGTGAAGGTAGTGTAAAAATTAACCATCTGCCTTGAACTACCTTGACTGCATTGGTCATTATTTTCCCCCCAATACATAGCACAATGTACACGTAAGTGTTTAATAAATGTCCATTAAAATACCTGAAAATTAATAATAACAATTTTTATAAAAAAAGCTTCCCTTCATCTGTAATTCTAAGAAGTTTTATATACTGTAGAACAATTTTAATCTAAATTAAGCTATCTTAAATCATGAAAGCATTGAATGTCATACAACATTTCACTAAAACAAAACTGATTTTATTGAAATATTTTCATAGAATGGATTGCAGTAAATCTCCACCCTTTGCCATATGATTTGCATCACATCTCACTAAAGATATGGAGTCTGTTTCTCCTTACCCTGGATATGTGGTGGCCTTGTAAGTTGTACTGGCTACTGGAAGGTGTCAGAAGTGGCCAGTGTCTGGTTCTGAGCCTGGCTTTCGTGGGCTTGTGTTTTCACTTATTTACACATACTCTTGTGTTTCAACATGAGAACATGGTTAGGCTGGCCTGTTGGAGGATGCCAAATCACTCTGGACAATCTAGTCAACAACCGGGCAACAGGCAGCAAACACACACCCAAATATTACATGTGTGAGAGAGCCCACCTGGGGTCAAAACAACTATACCCTTGAGTCAGTGTAAGTGACTAACCTACTATCCTGTGTGCTACATACTTATTGCTTTAAGTCACTGATTTTAGAGTAATTCATTATATAGTATTATTGTGACAATAGACAACTATACACAAACTCTACTGCTTAGTTTTATTTCACTCTAATAATTTCTTGATATTAACTGAAAACAAACCAATCAAAATATGCATATGTGTAAATTTTATACAAGTGAATGGTGAAATATCAAACATCTCTGTATTCCAGCAGAATTAGGAAAGTTCCTTGCAATAAAAATTATCTGTTCTAAAAATAAGATAATGCTACAGGGGAGCAGATAGTGTGAAATGGATATTCATATGAAAAGAAGAAATACATACAGCTGAGTTACTGCTCATTTTCTTATTCAAGTTGCAGACATTAATTCAACCTTTACTTTTCTCTGCTGTGCTTGGTTTCACTGGGCACAGTGAGGCTCAAATAAATATTCTTTTTGTTTAAAAGACTTCAAGCATTTAACTAACATGCTTTTCAAATTTGGACCTGCAAGGCTTGCAAATCTGCTCTTTATAAACACACTTCAAAACTTCTTACAATTTAGTAGGTTGTATTAACAGCTTCATTTCTCAAAAGTAATGATTTTTCTTCTATTACACTAATTGAGAAAATCATCTAAAACATCCTTGATGGGGGAAAAAGGCTAGTACTCTTCACCCATTTAAAATGATTTCATTTCTTCCTACACTTGACTGATACAATTATCTACCTAAAGATTAAACCTGATTGCATTTCTAACCAAATTCAAAGACCTCATCCTTAAAACTTCCTCTAACCTTTCTGGAGATTTTCAACAATTTTTTCCTATCTTTTATTCTCTGGATTTTCTGGCACACAAACATTTCCAGAGATAATTATTCTAAGAGAGTTTACTAGCAACTATAAAGGAAAATTTTGAAGTTAAATGAAAGATGAGAGCAACACTAGTATGAAGAGGAAAACAATCAGCTACACAGCCATCGTACTAATTCATGTTTGGAAATGCTAGGACACAGCAACTAAACCTGCAAGGGTAGCAATTATTACAATTAATGGCTTAGAGGCAACTAGTTGATGTTCAAGCTTTGACTCAAGCTTCCTGGTGGTCAGCCACTTGACCTCTGGGAACCTCAGTTTCTTCATCAGTATAATGAGCTGTTGGGCTTAATGATAACTAAAGTCTTAAAATGTGCATTTCAAAAAAAGAAATTTGAATCTTGACTAATTCACTTAACCAGCTATAAGACCTTGCATATGTTTCTTTTTACCTTAATCCTCAGTTTTGACATCAGCTAAATAGATTACAAATTTGTTAAAACAATTATATAAAGAAAAATGTATATTGAAGCAATGCAACCAGTAAAATTTCTATGATAGCAATTTAATGATTGCTATAGATGTATTTCTAATGCCATGAGAAAAAAAAAACAAAAGAACCAAACAGTAAATTGAATAAAATGAAAAAAATTTTACCATGGAAATAATGGAAGTAGTTATTTTATTTTAGTACTTTTAAAAATAGTGATTTTGAAGCTATTACATTTAAACTAGCACTTTCAATATTGTTTTGGTTTAAAATTATATCTTAGCCATTTCATCTCTTTCTGTAAATTGTATTCTTAGTGACATTTAATCAGAGAAGGCAATGGCACCCCACTCCAGTACTCTTGCCTGGAGTGGGAAATCCCATGGACAGAGGAGCGTGGTAGGCTTCAGTCCATGGGGTCGCTAAGAGTCAGACACGACTGAGCGACTTCACTTTCACTTTTCACTTTCCTGCATTGGAGAAGGAAATGCCAACCCACTCCAGTGTTCTTGCCTGGAGAATTCCAGGGACAGGGGAGCCTGGTGGGCTGCTGTCTATGGGGTCGCACAGGGTCGGACACGACTGAAGCGACTTAGCAGCAGCAGCAGTGACACTTAATGGAGTTTTGCTTTCATTTTTTTTTTCTCTTTTAATTCTTCAATGCTGATAACTGCTATTCTGACACAATCATTTAGTCTGTGCATTCTAATAAGAAAATCCTGCCTTTTTAATAAACTCCTTAAGTCTCAGGCACAAGGCATTGGAGGAAAGTGCTGGTTTTGAGAGATTCTTCTTTAGCAATAGAGGTCTAATTGAGTCTTTTGGAAAATGACTTGTCATTTCCAAATAAGCAAATTGGAAAAAAGGAAATACATGCAGAAATTACATAAAGGAGCTGGTAAACATATGTATTTCAATTAGCTTTTGAAGTATCTGAACCTCTTGTAGTGGAAAGAATGTCACCTGAAAGGTTATTTATGAGTGAGTAAGAGCTCAGACGGTAAAGCGTCTGCCTACAATGAGGGAGACCCGGGTTCGATCCCTGGGTCGGAAAGATCCCCTGGAGAAGGAAATGGCAACCCCCGACAGTATTCTTGCCTGGAAAATCCCATGGACGGAGGAGCCTGGTAGGCTACAGTCCATAGGGTCGTAAGGAGTTGGACACGACTAAGCGACTTCATTTCACTTCACTTGAAAGTCTCTTAGGGTTGTTTGCTTTTGCTCCTCAGTAGGCTGTCCGGCGGAAAGTTGACATCTAGTAAAACCAAAAATACCTTGAAACTAACGTCTTTTCTTTTTATTTATGTTACCCCTAGATGACAGGAGCCCATGCCAACAGGCCGAAGTTACTTATGGTTAAGTACTGTAAAGCCTTTAGCATACTATACTTGACTATCGAAACACACACACACACTCCTTCTAGCTGTAATTAAAATTAGGCTTTTCGTCAACCTTACTGCTTTGGGGTAGTCACTGAGACAGTTTTTTAAGAATGAAATGAATGTGGTGATGGTGGGTATTCCATGGTATTACCAAAAGTGCTACAGGAAAGACTTCAGCGGTGAAGTCACTTAATGAAGAAATGTGGAATGACAGATACTTAGTTCAAAGAGACCTTATCATTTTGGGGGTACAAAATTTAGAATAGAACTTATAATGAGAAATATTCCTCTGTGATGCAAATCCTATGAGGAAAGATTTTCCTTGGAGACTGAGACAAAAGTAGATGCTTAATTTGAGGGTAAGATGCTACAGACATATTTTTAAGTGTTCGACATGCTTTTCCCATTTAACATGAGAGACTACTAAGGAGTTAATATACACTGAAAAGACTAGTGAAGAGTTGCTATTCCCAGCCATTTCTGCTACACTTCAATTTGTCTCAGCTACATAGTTTCAGCATGAATGAAAAAAGCAGTTTCCCTTTCCCTTACATTTCTTTACCTTTATAAGACATTAAATAATTTTATGAAAATAAAAAATAAATATTACAAAAGAATTTTATTAGATGGTAGATACCTTCTCTCACAGACCGATCTAAACACACTGCTACTATGAAACTTCTTACTGATGTAATTTAGTTCTGTATTCAGAAATCCAATATACACAGCAGAATAAATTTTCTTCTACAATAGAGCTTTCTTCTCACATTGATGTTGGCTATGATTTATTTCTTATCAGTCACTGCAGGGTTGCCAGATACTGACAAGACTTATCAGTATGTTGGTACTCATTAGATCATTGTAAAGATGATATTAGTGCACTTTCTAACCAATAAGTAGGAGAAAAATGAAGGATAAACATGGAGATTTTAAATGGAAAACCATAGTGAGAATCTGCAAGATTTGCAAACCTAATCATATTTAAGAAGAAATATGAAAAAAAGGGTACAAAAGAATAGGTAAGCATATTTACAAAACACGAAGGAGTTAAAATTCATAAACTAAAGAAAATATGTATATATATATATATAAAATAAAACATAAGCTTAAATTATGAGTAGTGAAACTCTTAAATTAACATATTGAACATTTGGAGAAACATTTAGTCCCTCAGTATTTTTCACATTAGTGAATTCTAATATTTATTGGTTACAAATCCTAGGGGCCCAGCAATAAAGGCTGAATAGGTATATTTTAAATTTACCAGTGGAGAAGATCAGGCAAAGAAAATTTCATTGACTTGCTCAATATTACTCTCCTGAGTGACAATGAGCCACCTAAGGTGAGTTAGTCAGATTCCTTTATGATAAGGAATGGTTAAAATAAAAACATGAGTTGAAATGGTTACATTAGACCAAAAATTTAAAGCAATATCTGTAAGGATGATTTTTCAGAAAATAAATGAGTAATAAACAGGTAGGAAAGACTCTGAGAAAAAAAAGGAAAATATGGGACAAGACAGCACTTTAAAATCAGTGGTGTGGCGAAGAAATGGACAGAGTTCCAATAGTAACTCCACTCTATTCTACCTGTTCAGTTCAGTTCAGTTCAGTCACTTAGTCGTGTCCTACTCTCCACGACCCCATGAATCACAGCATGCCAGGCCTCCCTGTCCATCACCAACTCCCGGAGTTCACTCAAACTCATGTCCATCGAGTCGGTGATGCCATCCAGCCATCTCATTCACTGTTGTCCCCTTCTCCTCCCACCCCCAACCTTTCCTAGTATCAGAATCTTTTCCAGTGAGTCAACTCGTCGCATGAGGTGGCCAAAGTATTGCAGTTTCAGCTTTAGCATCAGTCCTTCCAATGAACACCCAGGATTGATCTCCTTTAGAATGGACTGGTTGGATCTCCTTGCTGTCCAAGGGACTCTCAAGAGTCTTCTCCAACACCACAGTTCAAAAGAATCAGTTCTTCGGCGATCAGCTTTCTTCACATTCCAACTCTCACATCCATACATGACCACTGGAAAAACCATAGCCTTGACTAGACGGACCTTTGTTGGCAAAGTAATGTCTCTGCTTTTTACTAGACTATCAAGGTTGGTCATAACTTTCCTTCCAAGGAGTAAGCGTCTTTTAATTTCATGGCTGCAATCAGCATCTGCAGTGATTTTGGAGCCCCCCAAAATAAAGTCTGACACTGTTTCCACTGTTTTTCCATCTATTTCCCATGAAGTGATGGGACCAGATGTCATGATCTTTGTTTTCTGAATGTTGAGCTTCAAGCCAACCTTTTCACTCTCCTCTTTCACTTTCATCAAGAGGCTTTTGAGTTCCTCTTCACTTTCTGCCATAAGGATAGTGTCATCTGCATATCTGAGGTTATTGATATTTCTCCCAGTAATCTTGATTCCAGCTTGTGCTTCTTCCAGCCCATTGTTCCTCATGATGTACCCTGCATATAAGTTAAATAAGCAAGGTGACAATATACAGCCTTGACATACTCCTTTTCCTATTTGGAACCAGTCTGTTGTTCCATGTCCAGTTCTGACTGTTGCTTCCTGACCTGCATACAGGTTTCTCAAGAGGCAGGTCAGGTGGTCTGGTATTCCCATCTCTTTCAGAATTTTCCACAAAGACCTTAAAATTCCATAATCATTCCTATCCTTGTCTCATAGAATCATTTGAGAATTAATGATATAATTAATTAGTTTTTATTCAGCATACATTCTGACAGATTGCAAATATATAGTAGAAAATAACTTTTGTTGTTGAGAAATCAGGTGGTTGATTGATTTATACAGCCATTTAATCATTCTTTATTTTCCAACAGAATTTGTTGAGTACTATGATGTGTTATTAGTGTTCTAGGTGCTGAAGATATAAAATAATAATTGTAAACAAAATTTGAAAACAAAACCTTAAAATTGCTAAATGGAAATGAATATGGTTCAATCCAGAGATGAAGGGGAGAAAACATTTGTTTAATCTGATAAAGCTATAACTTGTGTTTAATTTTTAAATCTTTTAACATAATAGAATGTCATTTAATTTAATTATGTTTTTTCCTTAGAATTTTATTGCATCAGTAGTTAATTAATAAATGCATTAACTGCTTTGGATATTGTAGGGTTTATTATATTAGTAACTTCAAGTTTATGATGTATTAGAAAAGTGAATCACTTTTGCAAAGATTGTTGTTACATTAGAAATAATAATTTTTTTACTATACCATTGGAAATTGAATTGTCATCAACTGTATTTAATAATGAATGTGTATGTAATTGCACTTCATTAATATATTGGTTTCTTATGACATATTTATTGTAAAGTTGTAAATTAAGTATAATAGGAAACACGGGAGTTATATAAAATGTTCAATTTCATTACATATTTAATAATCAAATTTAATATAGTTAAATTTAATATAATATAACTATGTTATATATTTGGACTTCAAAAGCCCCTGCAGCTAAACTTCTTTGACCTGTTTGTTTTCTTGTTTCTTACCTTTTCTTTTCTTTTCCTTCCTGTATTTCTTCTATAGTCCCAAACAAAAATTTGGTAGGGAGGTTGTTTGTAGTGAAATTTAATTACATATCAGCCAATCATAAATGATGACTCCTCCTACCCTTCCTCCCACCTTTGCTTTTCTGCAATATCAGAATTACAGAATATTAAACTTGAATGCCATAGTCCCTGCTATGGCATACTTCCCAATTCCCTTAAGTGAACTGCCAATGATAGTGTAACTAGCCTCTCCAAAAATCATCAAATTTTCCTTAAAGAAACAAATCATCAAGAATTCCTGTTTGTAGCATGGTTCCCATATTTATTCAGCTTAGAATTATCTCTAATTTTTTTTTCTCCTTTTTTTTTACTCAGTCAATTCAATCTGACTTTGGGTTATCTTTGCACCTTAAAAATTCAAGTGTGTGTGTGCCTAGTTGCTTAGTTGTGTCCAACTCTTTGCAACCCCATTGATTGTAGCCCGCCAGGCTCCTCTGTCCATGGGATTCTCCAGGTAAGAATACTGGAGTGGGTTGGCATTTCCTTCTTCAGGGAATCTTTCCCACCCAGGTATCAAACCCAGTCTCTGAACCGGGGTCTCCTGCATTGCAGATGGATTCTTTACCTTCGGAATCACCAGGGAAGTCCAGAATTTTAGCGACAGTATCCAGTTTGGCCTTAGTTCTTGCTTAAATTATTTCAGTAACTCTCTAACTTGTTGCCCAGTCATCAATTTCTCCTATTCCAAACCGTTTCACTTACGGTGGCCTAAAACACAGCTGATGAAATCATCTGTCAAAATGACAAGCATCATTGGTTCCTTATTAATTAGCAAATTGAGAAGAACATGTTCAGTTTGAGGCTTCCCAATTGCTCAGAGGTAAAGAATCTGCCTGCAATGCAGGAGACACAGGAGATTCAGAATCAATCCCTGTGTCAGAAAGATCCCCAGGAGGAGGAAATTGCCACCCACTCCAGTATTCTTGACTGAAAAATCCCATGAACAGAGAAGCCTGGTGGGCTGCAGTCCATGGAGTTGCAAAGTTAGACATGACTGAACAATTGAGGATACACATCTTCAGTTTAGCATTTATAATCTTCCTCTAAAAGATCCAACCTACATTCCAGGCATTCCTTTCATTTGTCTGCTATACACAGACTAACTTGAGTATCTGTATCTTTGTGGATACACACTATGGACTTTGACAATAAATACTCCTTTCTTTCACTCACTTAGTATAATTGCTCTTGACCCAGTCCTCATGAATACTGCTGTGTCACTGACCTTGATATAATGTGAAATACAATCATTTGTATAAGGGCTTCTCAGATTGCTCAGTGGTGAAGAATCCACCTGCTAAAGCAGGAGCTACAGGAGATGCAGTTTCGACCCCTGAGTCAGGAAAATACTCTGGAGGAGGAAATAACAACTCCCTCCAGTATTCTTGCTAGGATAATCCCATGGACAGAGGAGCCTGGCAGGTCACCTTCCATGGTGTCACAAATAGTCAAAGATTACTGAGCGTGCACACACACACATGCACACAAACACACCTATAACTTACCTCCTTTTTTACTTTTACAGCTCTCTTTTTAATTCTTTTGTCAATTTTCTTCCAATAGTTCCTTTTTAACATGCTTAAGTTGGAATTATTTTAGTCAAATTATTAACTCAGTGTGAAGAAAGCTGATCGCTGAAGAATTGATGCTTTTGAACTGTGGTGTTGGAGAAGACTCTTGAGAATCCGTTGGCCTGCAAGGAGATCCAACCATTCTAAAGGAGATCAGTCCTGGGTGTTCATTGGAAGGACTGATGCTAAAGCTGAAACTCCAATACTTTGGCCACCTCATGCGACGAGTTGACTCACTGGAAAAGACTCTGATGCTGGGAAAGGTTGGGGGCGGGAGGAGAAGGGGACGACAGAGAATGAGATGGCTGGATGGCATCACCAACTCAATGGACGTGAGTTTGAGTGAACTCCGGGAGTTGGTAATGGACAGGGAGGCCTGGCGTGCTGTGATTCATGGGGCTGCAGAGAGTCAGACATGTCTGAGCAACTGAACTGAACTGAACAAGTTAAAAAAAAAAAAAAATTTGACTAACCACAGGACATCATTAAAGGTTTTGTCTTTCTCTTCTCAAAATAAGAATATGTTGGGGAATTTGGCAACTGGGAGTGAGACAAGGGTTAAGCAGACATTTTCCTGGATCCTAACCCATGATTTGCTCCTGTATTACAGGATTGATGCCATTACGGATCATCATTAGAAACATTAGGGAATGGCAAATAGGAAAAGGAGTATATCAAGGCTGTATATTGTCACCCAGCTTATTTAACTCATATACAGAGTACATCATGAGAAACGCTGGGCTGGATGAAGCACAAGCTGAAATCAAGATTGCTTGGAGAAATATCAGTTACCTCAGATATACAGATGACACCACCCTTACGACAGAAAGTGAAGAACTAAAGAGCCTCTTGATAAAAGTGAAAGAGGAGAGTGAAAAAGTTGGCTTAAAGCTCAACATACAGAAAACTAAGATCATGGCATCGGGGTCCATCACTTCATGGCAAATAGATGGGGAAACAATGGAAACAGTGTCAGACTTTATTTTGGGGGCTCCAAAATCACTGCAGATGGTGATTGCAGCCATGAAATTAAAAGATGCTTACTCCTTGGAAGGAAAGTTATGACCAACCTAGACAGCATATTGCAAAACAAAGACTTTATTTTGTCAACAAATGTCTGTCTAGTCAAAGCTATGGCTTTTCCAGTAGTCATGGATGGTTGTGGAGAAGGCAGTGCAACCCACTCCAGTACTCTTGCCTGGAAAATCCCAGAGACAGGGGAGCCTGGTGGGCTGCCGTCTCTGTGGTCGCACAGAGTCAGACATGACTGGAGTGACTTAGCAGCAGCAGCAGCATGTAGGTGTGTGAGAGTTGGACTATAAAGAAAGCTGAGCACCAAAGAACTGATGCTTTTGAAGTGTGATGTTGGAGAAGACTCTTGAAAGTCCCTTGGATGGCAAGGAGATCCAACCAGCCCCTCTTAAAGGAGATCAGTCCTAGGTGTTCATTGGAAGGTCTGATATTGAAGCTGAAACTCCAATACTTTGGCCACCTGATGTGAAGAGCTGACTCATTTGAAAATACCCTGATGCTTGGAAAGATTGAGGGCAGGAGGAGAAGAGGACAACAGAGGATGAGACTGTTGGATATCATCACAGACTCAATGGACATGAGTCTGGGTGAACTATGGGAGTTGGTGATGGACAGGGAGGCCTAGCATGGTGCAGTCATGGGGTCAGAAAGAGTCGGACACGACTGAGCAACTGAAATGAACTGAACTGATGGTAGCTCGAATTAGCATTGTGGTATAAGGTAATGCAGTGTTTCACTTATGGAAATCCAACTGAATAAATCCGGGAGAGCACATGAGATACCTGTTCACAAAAGGTAGAACAAGGTACTGTTTTGTGATTTATAGAGTTGACACTTGTCATTACATATGGTACTAACCCTTTTAAGAATCAGGTATATTAGACAAATTAGTTGATCGTATATGTAGAATGGACACAAAAGTAAGATTTAGCTATGTATGTGGGTTCACAATTTAAAAAGATAAAGATATTGGGCACAAACATTCTATTATTACCAGAACAATGGACTTCTTGATGATAAATTGTGTTTAACCCAAGATCTCATTATTACTCTCTGTAAGTTCTCTTCCCAAAAGGTTTACTTAATACAAAGACATAATGGAATAGATCCTAGGAGACCCTAAACTTCAAATTTTTGTCAGAATTGGTTCAGAGATTAGAACAAATCTGAGACCATAAATGGGAGCTCTTGACTGAAGAGACATAGAAATAAAATAATGGAATTACACAGAGGGAGGCAGACTACTTATGTAGTTCATCTTCTAATTTCCTTCATGCATTTCCTTTTAAGTATTTAATAAAAGCTTGTTCAGTAGATACTATATTATCATCTCATGCCTTTTGGTTTTCCCATCTCAGTTTTTCTTTATATCAGTTGGTTCTTATGCATTTTGACCTTTATAGTTTTATTTTTTCTTTGCATTTGTAAAACTTGCTTTAAATTAGTATAAGTGACAGGCTTTCCTGGTCAATAGAAAATTAGAAATAGATTGTTTACTGAGAGAAGAGTACCAAAAATTTTCTTCACAGATGCACATGAATCTTATGGCTACGAATTTCAGTTGAGAATCAGGAGACCTCAACATTTATCCATAGTTCCTTAAGAATAAGTGTATCAATGACATTATCCACTTTTCGGAGGTGACAAAACATTAAGGATAAGAGATTTCTATTATAGTGAGACCGTGGTTTTTCTCAACCTTAGCAGAACTCTGTTTTGGGGAAAGATGCCACTGATAGCTTTTGACTAGAGCTAGAGAACCAAGAGTCAAGATAAAATAGTGTTCAGATATACTACTGCTGCTCTTGCCTGTGGAGCCACCAGGTGTCTACAGGCACTATACATCTAGCCAAATAAATTGGGGATATCAAGTGGTATATGGGCTATCTGAAAAAAGTAAATCTCACTAATATCATATGATTTCAATGGATTTCTTTTATATACACACAAAGACACACTACAAGCACATACACACACACACGAGATTTGGTATACACAAATATGGTTCTCTCTGATTTTAATCTCTGTACTCTATTTCTTGAATATAGTAAAAATACTTGATTCTGTGGAATAAATATATGTATAAAATATATTCATTTATATTATATACTTTCTGGGTTGAACAAATTTTAAATGTTGTGATTAGAATGCAATATATATTCAATATAAATTATACTGATGTCAGAATTAGTTTAAAATATTGATTACATATCATAATTACAAAAACAGCTTTCTTAATGTTAAAGTGATTTCTTTGCTTAGTAGAATGTATTGGTTGTATTTAACTGTGTACATTTTGTTTTAGGTCGTACTTCCCTAGTATAAATATATGAAAACTTGTGCAATGCCTTCTGACTTCATTTCTTTGTAACTGATTAATTTAGGCAATCCTCATTTTGGGAAGAACTTTAAGTCTAATACTCATGATCCCCTCACAGTACATTTCTTTCTTCCAGAGCAGAACTGGCAAACTATAGCTAGCTGGGCAAATCAAGTTGCAGTCTATTTTTGTAGATAGAGTTTTAGTGCAACACAGCCATGCCCTTCATTTTACCTGTTGTCTATGCAATCTGCAAGGGCAGAGTTGAGTGGTTGTGACAGAAACCACATGGTCTGCAAAGACTAAAATATTTGCTATATGGTCATTTACAGAAAAAAAAAAAAATCCAGGCTTTGCTCTAGAGAGGTCAATATGGGAAGTAATATTTTGTAAACTAGGATTTATGGACATATATAATTCTCTTAAACAAAATAATTCTCTCAAATATTCTCTTTGGAGATTCTTAAATATCTTGCACTAATAGTCTTGATTTGAGTGTTACTATTACAGAACTAAGAATACATTCTACAGAATTAATTTTAAAAATGCAATGCTAGAGAACATATGTAATTCAAATTCAGTGTACTTTGGGGCAGGAGAACTCACTATATAATTGATCATACATGTTACTAACACTTTCAGTGACTTAAAATGTACAACTTTTAAAATATAATCACTCAGTAGATGACATTTCTCTCTCTCCTACTAAATTGATATAGAACATTCTACAATTCTGTGAGAATTTATACTGATTATGCCATTAGATTTTATTTTCTTTTTGCTTCTAAATTTAATTTCTTTCGATTGTATATAACAGTACTATAATATGAGGCACAGAATGTGGCATAAATCCTCTTGGAGGATTGAGCTGCCAGGTGGGTGATCCACAAACTGGAGAGCAATTTTACCAAAGAAGTTTCCCAGGGAATCTGAGTTTGAAGGTCAGCAGGATTTGATTAGAAAACTTCCACAGGACAGGGGAAACAGAGACTCTTGGAGAGCACAAACAAATTTAATTAATTAATAATATGTAATTAATATTTAATATATTTTAAAATTAGAAAGCAACAAAAGTTCATACATAATAGTCCTAATTCAAACTTAGCAGTACAATATTTATAAAAAATTTTATTTCATATTTTTACTCTTTGTTTCTTACTGAAGTGTGTTAATCCCTATCAGCATTAGCATTATTATTTTATATTTTTCTTAGTTAAAATTTTTCAAAATATTAACATTAATATAATTTTTAATGATTAGATGAATAAATTAAATTTTCTTGCAGTTGTGTTAGCATTTAGAAAACATTTTATTAGACTGTATAGTTAATATCTAAAGTCATTTGAAAAATTATTCTCTCAGTGTGGTTATGTCAGTAATATGATATAGAATGACATTCATTCACTTTAGTTTGTTCTCAGTGTTTTGAGACTGTGTTTTAATTTTACATTTTGAATATTAAATATATGATTGCAAAGGAAAAATATGCATCAAATGTATCTGGAGATGTTAAATTTCAATTATTTTCCCTTCTGCTCTGTTCCTTCTCTTCTGATAAGTAACCATTTGTTAAAGTATTTCTGTTTATTTCGTTATAGCATTTCTGTAAGTAAAATAAACACACACATTTTTTTAAGCATATATATTCACAGTGCTACCACTGTTCTTAAAAATAGTCAAATATTATGCATACTATTATACATAAAAATAGTAAAATATTATACATATACCAAATTAAAATATAATTTGGTCTCCATACAAACAAATTTATATGTGAGATTATTCTATATTATCATGTAAATACTTCCCTCACTCCTTATTACAGACAGATAATGTTCCATTATATTGATGTACCAGCTCTCTAATGATGTAAATCACTTCTAAACAAAAACTTCAATTAAAATCATCTGCTATGAAAATAAATGATAAAGCATTGTTAGATGTCTAATACACAACTTGGTAAACAGTAACCAATGGTTTAAAATTCTTATGGCACAAAGATTTCTGAGAGTATAACTAAAGATACTATAAGTTAATGACTATGATTTCTTCGAGTTATTTTCATCAGTGATTAATTGTTGATATCTTCTGTTTAGCATGAATTTAATGAATGTTGCTTTACTATGTAATGGGTGGTATATTAGCCCTTGGTATTCAAAAGTGAAATGTTCAACCTTGGTTAAGCTAGCATTTGTTGTGGAAAACTTATGAAGATATTTTTCACTGGAGGAAGAAGTGGCAACCCACTCCAGTATCTTTGTCAGAAAAATTCCAAGGACAGAGGTGCCTGGCAGGCTGCAGTCAATGAGGTCACAAAGAGTCTGACACAGCTGAGTGACTAAGCATGCATGCACACATAAAGATATTTTAACTAACAAACTTAACTATAAATGAAAATTTTTCACTCTATGAATCGTAAAATTTGGTATAGAATTTAGAAACACGAACAAAATAAAATATGTATTGATGAATACTGTGATTAAGGAATTTAAAAAGATCTATCTGAGCAAAATAAAGTGGTGTTTATTTCCACTAAAAAAGTTGATATTCGATAAGTGAGTAGTTTAGGCAAGAGATTTCTAGCAAACATTTGTTATCTGTACTTCCTTTGCAACTACCCTTAATTAAGAGCACCTAGGAAACACCTGTCACCTTGCTTATTTAAGTTATATGCAGAGTACATCATGAGGAACGCTGGGCTGGAGGAAGCACAAGCTGGAATCAAGATTGCCGGGAGAAATATCAATAACCTCAGATATGCAGATGACACTACCCTTATGGCAGAAAGTGAAGAGGAACTCAAAAGCCTCTTGATGAAAGTGAAAGAGGAGAGTGAAAAGGTTGGCTTGAAGCTCAACATTCAGAAAATTCAGATCATGGCATTTGGTCCCATCACTTCATGGCAAATAGATGGGGAAACAGTGGAAACAGTGTCAGACTTTATTTGTTTGAGCTCCAAAATCACTGCAGATGGTGATTGCAGCCATGAAATTAAAAGACGCTTACTCCTTGGAAGGAAAGTTATGCCCAACCTAGATAGCATATTCAAAAGCAGAGACATTACTTTGCCAACAAAGGTCCGTCTAGTCAAGGCTATGGTTTTTCCAGTGGTCATGTATGGATATGAGAGTTGGACTGTGAAGAAAGCCGATCGCCAAAGAATTGATGCTTTTGAACTGCGGTGTTGGAGAAGACTCTTGAGAGCCCCTTGGGTGGCAAGGAGATCCATTCATTCCGCTCTAAGGAGACCAGTCCTGGGTGTCATTTGAAGAACTGATGCTAAAACTGAAACTCCAATATTTTGGCCACCTCGTGCGAAGAGTTGACTCATTGGAAAAGACCCTGATGCTGGGAGGGATTGGGGGCAGGGGGAGAAGGGGACGACAGATGGCTGGATGGCTTCACCGTCTCAATGGACATATGTTCTGAGTGAACTCCGGGAGTTGGTGATGGACAGGGAGGCCTGGCGTGCTGCGAATCATGGGGTCGCAAAGAGTCGGACACGACTGAGTGACTGAACTGAACTGAACTGAATATCCATTGAGTGATTTGTCAGATCTATTCCCCATTGGTTCACTAGAAGTCAACACTATTGTTCATACTCCTCCATGCTTTTCTCAACTCCAACACTGGACACTTTTTCATTTTCTGTTGGTAATTCCTTGTCTCCAAGTAACACTGCTATTTTCCTATATACAATTTACATATGTGAGTGAAGAAAAAAATAGCTACAATAATTGGAGGAGGGCAGGAATTAACTTTATATAATAGATATAGCTAACTTGTAACCTAGATAATCATTATGCACGCAAAACTAACCCCTAGAAAAATCTTTGCGAGTTTTGAAGACACAGACTCATGAAAGATGCTGAGTGAAACAATTTCAGTGAAACCAGAGGAAAAATCTGTCTAACATGAGTTTAAAACAATGATTAAATTGGAGGAAGGGGAGGAAAGGACTATAGTTTATTTTTTAAGTATTTTTTTCTGCTAAGGGGAATAAGAATAAATAGCTGCTTATCATAGACTGATAATAATATTTAAACAATTTATTAACTGGATTTATTCTATCTCTGATAAATGGAAACTTGACAAGGGGGGAAATTAATGTGTTTATTTTTATTTTTTTAACCACCATAATCTTAGTGGCCATTATAGCAAATGAAAGAAACAATATAAGTGACTGAAAAATATTTGTTAAGTGAGTGAATAAATTAATAATTTAAGATACCACTGCAGCAATTACAATGTCATTTGAGACATAAAACACTAGCCAGACACAAAATAACACAGTATTCTGAACTGCATAAATATATATCTTTCTATATCCATGTTTCCTTTCCACTCAAAATATTGAATTTGCATGCATTTTGTTGCTGTTAAGCAAAAGTTAATAATTCCTTATGAAGAGATGTTTTTGTGAAGAAATTCCCACCTAATAATTATGTTATATATTGCAAAGAATATTGAAAAATGCTTATATTTGAAGGCCTGAGTATAATATTTACTTTGACTTTGGTTATTTTTTTTCTTTTTCTTCCCTTCAATTTAAGCTTTACCAATAAAAGGAAAAGGTCAACATAACCAAAATAATATTTTCTTTTAGCAGTTTTCTACATTGAGGGCTCAACCTTAATCTCATTTTACTGCTCTACTGGGCTTTCTTTTGGCAAGGCAGAACGTGCCACTGATATTAGAAATTGTACACTAATAGAATGATTCTTTTAGAAAAACAAAAAGTGAAATTATACTGAAAATTAGAATCCAAGGAATTTTAGCAAACAAAATATTCTTGGTTTCTGCACTAGACAATATTTATGAAACACTTTAAAAACTCAAAAAAAAGAAAAAGAATAATAACCAACTTTGTTTCTGTTCAGTACCCTCAGTACTCTGAACTGAAAACTACTACCCACTTCTAAAAAAATTGGCTTATTGATATTTCTCATAGCCTAATCCTGTTGCCACATATAAATTATCATGTATACAATTGATTGGAAACAAAAATAATAATACATTTTCTTAAAATATTATGTTTTGCTGTTGCTATTATTGGTGAACAACTGTAACAAGTGTGAAATCTGGGAGAATTGATATCTGAGCATTTTCTTTTTTTTTTTTTTTGTAATTAATTTATTTTTTATTGGAGGCAAATTATTTTACAATATTATATTGGTTGGTTTTGCCATACATTGACATGAATTCGCCCCGGGTTTACATAAGTTCCCCCTCCTGAACCCCCCTCCCACCTCCCTCCTCCCTTTATCCTCCCTCTGGGTCATCCCCTCATGCCAGCCCCGAGCATCCTATATCATGCATTGACCCTGAACTAGTGATTCATTTCACATATGACAACATATGTGTTTCAATGACATTCTCCCAAATCATCCCACCCTCACCTTCTCCCATAGAGTCCCAAAGACTGATCTATACATCTGTGTCTCTTTTGCTGTCTCGTATACAGGGTTATCAATTGCATCTTTCTAAATTCCATATATATGCGTTAATATGCTGTATTGGTGTTTTTCTTTCTGGCTTACTTCACTCTGTATAATAGGCTCCAGCTTCATCCACCTCATTAGAACTGATTCAAATGTATTCTTTTTAATGGCTGAATAATACTCCATTGTGTATATGTACCAAAGCTTTCTTATCCATTCGTCTGCAGATGGACATCTAGGTTGCTTCCATGTCCTGGCTATTATAAACAGTGCTGCGATGAACATTGGAGTACATGTGTCTCTTTCAATTCTGGTTTCCTCGGTGTGTATGCCCAGGAGTGCGATTGCTGGATCATATGGCAGTTCTATTTCCAGTTTTTTGAGGAATCTCCACACTGTTCTCCATAGTGGCTGTACTAGTTTGCATTCCCACCAACAGTGTAAGAGGGTTCCTTTCTCTCCACATCCTCTCCAGCATTTATTGCATGTAGACTTTTGGATAGCAGCCATTCTGACTGGTGTGAAATGGTATCTCATTGTGGTTTTGATTTGCATCTCTCTGATTATGAGGGATGTTGAGCATATTTTCATGTGTTTGTTAGCCATCTGTATGTCTTCTTTGGAGAAATGTCTGTTTAGTTCTTTGGCCCATTTTTTGATTGGGTCATTTATTTTTCTGGAATTGAGCTGCAGGAGCTGCTTGTATAATTTGGAGATTAATCCTTTATCAGTTGCTTCATTTGCTATTATTTTCTCCCATTCTGAAGGCTGTCTTTTCACCTTGCTTATAGTTTCCATTGCTGTGCAGAAGCTTTTAATTAGGTCCCATTTGTTTATTTTTGCTTTTATTTCCAATATTCTGGGAGGTGGGTCATGGAGGATCCTGCTGTGATTTATGTCAGAGAGTGTTTTGCCTACGTTCTCCTCTAGGAGTTTTATAGTTTCTGGTCTTACATTTAGCTCTCTAATCCATTTTGAGTTTATTTTTGTGTATAGTGTTAGGAAGTGTTCTAGTTTCATTCTTTTACAGGTGGCTGACCAGTTTTCCCAGCACCACTTGTTAAAGAGACTGTCTTTTCTCCATTTTATATTCTTGCCTCCTTTGTCAAAGATGAGGTGTCCATAGGTGCATGGATTTATCTCTGGGCTTTCTATTTTGTTCCATTGATCTATATTTCTGTCTTTATGCCAGTACCGTACTGTCTTGATGACTGTGGCTTTGTAGTAGAGCCTGAAATCAGTCAGGTTAATTCCCCCAGTTCCATTTTTCTTCCTCAAGATTGCTTTGGCTATTCGAGGTTTTTTGTATTTCCATACAAATTTTGAGATTATTTGTTCTAGTTCTGTGAAAAAGATTGTTGGTAGCTTGATAGGGATTGCATTGAATGTGTAAATTACTTTGGATAGTATACTCATTTTTACAATATTTATTCTTCCAATCCATGAGCATGGTATATTTCTCCATCTATTAGTGTCCTCTTTGATTGCTTTCAGTAGTATTTTATGGTTTTCTATGTACAAGTCTTTTGTTTCCTTAGGTAGATATATTCCTAAGTATTTAATTCTTTTCGTTGCAACAGTGAATGGAATAGTTTCCTTAATTTCTCTTTCTATTTTCTCATTATTAGTGTATAGGAATGCAAGGGATTTCTGTGTGTTGATTTTATATCCTCCAACGTTACTGTAATCATTGATTAGCTCTAGTAGTTTTCTGGTAGAGTCTCTAGGGTTTTCTGTGTAGAGGATCATGTCATCAGCGAACAGTGAAAGTTTTACCTCTTCTTTTCCGATTTGGATTCCTTTTATGTCTTTTTCTGCTCTGATTGCTGTGGCCAAAACTTCCAGAACTATGTTGAATAGTAGTGGTGAGAGTGGGCACCCTTGTCTTGTTCCTGACTTTAGGGGAAATGCTTTCAGTTTTTCACCATTGAGGATAATGTTTGCTGTGGGTTTGTCATATATAGCTTTTATTATGTTGAGGTATGTCCCTTCTATTCCCACTTTCTGGAGAGGTTTTATCATAAATGGATGTTGAATTTTGTCAAAGGCTTTTCTGCATCTATTGAGATAATCATATGATTTTTATTTTTCAGTTTGTTAATGTGGTGTATTACGTTGATTGATTTGCGGATATTGAAGAATCCTTGCATATCTGGGATAAAGCCCACTTGGTCATGATGTATGATCTTCTTAATATGTTGTTGGATTCTGATTGCTAGAATTTTGTTAAGGATTTTTGCATCTATGTTCATCAGTGATATTGGCCTGTAGTTTTCTTTTTTTGTGGGGTCTTTACCAGGTTTTGGGATTAGGGTGATGGTGGCCTCATAGAATGAGTTTGGAAGTTTCCCTTCCTCAGCAATTTTCTGGAAGAGTTTGAGTAGAATAGGTGTTAGCTCTTCTCTAAATTTTTGGTAGAATTCGGCTGTGAAGCCGTCTGGACCTGGGCTTTTGTTTGCTGGAAGATTCCTGATTACAGCCTCTAGTTCCGTGGTTGTGATGGGTCTGTTCAGATTTTCTATTTCTTCCTGGTTCAGTTTTGGAAAGTTGTACTTTTCTAGGAATTTGTCCATTTCTTCCAGGTTATTCATTTTATTGCCATATAATTGCTGATAGTATTCTCTAATAATCCTTTGTATTTCTGTGTTGTCAGTTGTGATCTCTCCATTTTCATTTCTAATTTTATTTATTTGGTTCTTCTCCCTTTGTTTCTTGATAAGTCTTGCTAGTGGTTTGTCAATTTTATTTACCTTCTCAAAGAACCAGCTTTTGGCTTTGTTGATTTTTGCTATGGTCTCTTTTGTTTCTTTTGCATTTATCTCTGCCCTAATTTTTACAATTTCTTTCCTCTACTGACCCTGGGGTTCTTCATTTCTTCCTTTTCTAGTTGCGTTAGATGTAGAGTTAGGTTATTTAGTTGACTTTTTTCTTGTTTCTTGATGTGTGCCTGTATTGCTATGAACTTCCCCCTTAGCAGTGCTTTTACAGTGTCCCAGAGGTTTTGGGTTGTTGTGTTTTCATTTTCATTCATTTCTATGCATATTTTGATTTCTCTTTTGATTTCTTCTATGATTTGTTCATTATTCAGCAGCGTGTTGTTCAGCCTCCATATGTTGGCATTTTTAATAGTTTTTCTCTTGTAATTGAGATCTAATCTTACTGCATTGTGGTCAGAAAAGATGCATGCAATGATTTCAACTTTTTTGAATTTTCCAAGGCTAGATTTATGGCCCAGGATGTGATCTATCCTGGAAAAGGTTCCGTGTGTGCTTGAGAAAAAGGTGAAATTCACTGTTTTGGGGTGAAATGTCCTGTAGATATCTATTAGGTCTAACTGGTCTATTGTATCATTTAAAGTTTGTGTTTCCTTGTTAATTTTCTGTTTAGTTGATCTATCCATAGATGTAAGTGGGGTATTAAAATCTCCCACTATTATTGCATTATTGTTAATTTCCCCTTTCATACTTGTTAGTAATTGTCTTACATATTGCGGTGCTCCTATGTTGGGTGCATAAATATTTATAATTGTTATATCTTCATCTTGGATTGATCCTTTGATCATTATGTAGTTTCCTTCTTTGTCTCTTTTCACAGCCTTTGTTTTAAAGTCTATTTCATCTGATATGAGTATTGCTATTCCTGCTTTCTTTTGGTATCTATTTGCATGGAATATCTTTTTCCAGCCCTTCACTTTCAGTCTGTGTGTGTCTCTCGTTTTGAGGTGGGTCTCTTGCAGACAACATATATGGGGGTCTTGTTTTTGTATCCATTCAGCCAGCCTTTGTCTTTTGGTTGGGGCATTCAACCCATTTACGTTTAAGGTAATTATTGATAAGTACGATCCCGTAGCCATTTTCTTTATTGCTTTGGGTTCGAGTTTATACACCCTTTCTGTGTTTCCTGTCTAGAAAAGATCTTTTAGCATTTGTTGGAGAGCTGGTTTGGTAATGCTGAATTCTCTCACCTTTTGCTTGTCTGTAAAGCTTTTGATTTCTCCTTCATATTTGAATGAGATCCTTGATGGGTACAGTAGTCTGGGCTGTAGGTTATTTTCTTTCATCACTTTAAGTATGTCTTGCCATTCCCTCCTGGCCTGAAGAGTTTCTGTTGAAAGATCAGCTGTTATCCTTATGGGAATCCCCTTGTGTGTTATTTGCTTTTTCCCTTGCTGCTTTTAATATTTGTTCTTTGTGTTTGATCTTTGTTAATTTGATTAATATGTGTCTTGGAGTATTTTGCCTTGGAACAAGATGGCGGAGGAATAGGACGGCAAGACCACTCTCTCCTCCACAAATTCATCAAAAGAACACTTGATAGTGGAGTAAAGTCCACAAAACAACTTCTGAATGCTGGCAGAGGACGTCAGGCACCCAGAAAAGCAGCCCATTGTCTTCGAAAGGAGGTAGGAAAAAACATAAAAGATAAAAAGCGAGACAAAAGAAGTAAGGACAGAGCTCCGTCCTGGGAAGGGAGGCTTTAAAAAGAGAGAAGTTTCCAAACACCAGGAAACACTCTCATTGGCGAATCTGTGGCGAGCCTTGGAAGATCAGAGGGCCACATAACCCTCTTTTTTTTTTAAGATTTTTTTAAAACCCACAGACTACCCGCCAAACGGTAACTCCCAGCGGAGAAGCAGCGCAGACGCCTGTATACACCATTAGCAAGTGGGGGCTGGGCAGGGAGGAGCCGGCTGAACTGCTTAGAGAGAGGACTGGGCTTGAATGCCGCGAGAACAATTTGAGAGAACTGGGGAGAGCAAAGCAGACTGTGGGATAGCTTCCCCACGAAAAGGAGGAAAGCTCTAACCTAAGACTCGGCCAGTCCCGCTCACAGAATAAAGGACTGAGCAGAGCAAGCCGGCTGCAGTCAGCCCATCCCCCATCCCCCGCCGAGACAGGCAGGGAGTGCAGCCAGAGCCGGAGTGGGCAACCGCGGCCCCAGAAAGACATCTGATACAAACTACAGACAGGCTTGTTGCTAATCAGGACTTCTTGGGCTCGGGCCGGTCGATATCCCCCTGAGAAGGTGTGCTGGTTGTACACCCAGAAAACTGAGTGGCGGGCACTGGGGAGGCGATAAGTTGCAGAGACAGCGCTCGCCTAACACCTGGTCCCCTGAACTGCTCGGACCAGGGAAGGCACAAAACACAACCAAATCTGCGCCTTTGTGAAGTACCTGAGAACCAGAACTTGAGCCGCTCAGACCTGGGAAGTGCATACAACCCGGCGCTGGCCTCGGACAGTTCCCGGCAGAGCAACCTAGAGCCTATGCAGTGTAGACTGGGACAGCATATGTGCTGTGAGCGGGGGCAAACCCAGTGTGGCCGAGACACTGCGAGCACTCCCCACAGACGCCAGAGATATTCGTCTGCAGCGTTCCTCCCTTCCCAGAACAGGACTGAACAACTGAGCCTTAAAAAGTGTCCACCCACCCCCTAGTATCAGGGAGGAAATTAGACACTGAAGAGACCAGCAAACAGAAGCTAAAACAGAGGGAACCACCTTGGAAATGACAGATAGAGACGTCTAGAGGCTACTCCAAGAATAAGACCAAAAACCAGAGGCAAGAGGCTTAAGCCCGAATCCTGAGAACACCAGAGAACTCCTGACTCCAGGGAACATTAATCGATAGGAGCTCATCATACGTCTCCATACCTACACTAAAAGTAAGCACCACCCAAGGGTCAACAAGTTCCAGAGCAAGACATACCACGCAAATTCTCCAGTAACACAGGAAACTAGCCCTGAGCTTCAATATATAGGCTGCCCAAAGTCACTCCAAACCCACTGACATCTCATAACTCATTACTGGACACTTCATTGCACTCCAGAGAGAACAAATCCAGCTCCACCCACCAGAACACCGACACAAGCTTCCGTAACCAGGGAACCTTGACAAGTCACCTGTCCAACCCCACACACAGGGAGGAAACTACATAATAAAGAGAACTCCACAAAAGGCCAGAAGAGGGAAAGGCCACCCTAAGCAAAGCAATATAAGCAAGATGAAGAGGCAGAGAAATACCCAGCAAGTAAAGGAACAAGATAAATGCCCATCAACACAAACAAAAGAGGAAGATATAGGGAATCTACCTGATAAAGAATTTCGAATTTTGATGGTGAAAATGATTCAAAATCTTGAAAGCAAAATGGAGTTACAGATAAATAACCTGGAGAAAAATATTGAGAAGATGGTTTAATAAGGACTTAGAGGAAATAAAAAAGAGTCAATATACAATGAATAATGCAATAGATGAGATCAGAAACACTCTGGAAGGAACAAACAGTAGAATAACAGAAGCAGAAGACAGGATAAGCGCGTTAGAAGATAGAATTGTAGAAATAAATGAAACAGAGAGGAAAAAATAAAAACAAATTAAAAGAAATGAGAACAATATTAGAGACCTCTGGGACAATATTAAACGCTCCAACATTCGAATCATAGGAATCCCAGAAGAAGACAAAAAGAAAGACCATGAAAGAATACTTGAGGAGATAATAGTTGAAAACTTCCCTAAAATAAGGAAAGAAATAATCACCCAAGTTCAAGAAACCCTGAGCATTTTCAAGTTTCAATATGTTTTACCTTCCTATGTTAATAATGATTGGAAGTAATTTTTACTTTCTTTTTTTCACTGTTCTTTATTACTTGAGTTGTCCAGATGCATGTACATTATTTTCTAACACTTCATTAAATATGTAGTACACACCAAGCATAGAGAAAAGCAAAGTGACATCACAGTGGTAGTTGGACTAGTGCTGAGCATGACATTAGGAATACTCAGAGAGAGTTCATCTACTCCCATCAAGAGCATTTATATCTCTTGGTTTTTTTCTTTTTTTAAGATATGTGTCTAAAAGAACTACTTAGATTGTAATTGGCTGCTCATGTTCTCAAATAAGTGTTATTTCTGTTAATATCTTCATCACTAATGAGTTCATGGAAAGGCAGGAGGGAGGCAAGATATCATCATCTTCAAAAAAGTTGTGAGTGTAGCAGTTGAGCTGTTTTAATGTAGTAACAAATTTTTGGTGTTTTGTTGTTGTTTGATGTGTGTGTGTGTGCGCTCAGTTGTGTCTGACTGTTTGCGGCCCTATGGACTATAGCCGGTCAGGCTCCTCTGTCCATGGGATTTTTTTCAGCAGGAATACTGGAGTGGGTTACCATTCCCTTCTCCAGGGGATCTTCTTGACTCAGGGATCGAACCCGTCTCTTTCCTCTCCTGCATTAGAACCACCTGGTAAGTCCTCTCATTGTCTGGTAGGTACAGCCAATACCTCAAAACTTCATTCACTTTACTTTTCCTCTTTTTGTATTATATTTTTTAGATATCATTCCTGTTCATAATGGCTTCCCAGGTGGCTCAGTGGCAAAGAATCTGCCTGCAATACAGGAAACAGAGGTTCAATCCCTGGATAGGGAAGATTGCCTGGAGATCTGGGAATGGCAATCCACTTCAGTATTCTTACCTAGGAAACCCCATGCACAGAGGACCTTGGCAGGCTATAATAGTACATACAGTCACAGAGTTGGACATGACTTAATGACTAAACCAACACCACCACTTGTTATAAATATGGCCTAGATTTATTTTCTATTTCTTTTTAATTCAGTTTGGTAATTTTTGTGTTCTAGTTGAAGAGGTTAGTCTATTTACAATTTGTGATCAGAGAACTGTTTGAAGTTGTTTCCGAAGTCTTATTTAGTATTTCCTATTTGATCTGTCGAATCTGCACTTTGACCATTATTTTTTGTTTGTAATTTTAAATATATATGTATATAGTTTCTTCTTAATTAAAAAATTCTATGTGATTCTATTGCCCACTGAGTCTTCAAGAAGTGAATATTACTGATATAAACTTTAATTATTTCAGATGTTAATTAGGTATCATCATCTGTGAGAGAAAGGGAGAAAACTGGGCAAAGGACGAACTGGGCAGAGGAAGAGATGGAACTGTGATGCAGGCCTGCCAAAGATTCAGCCAACCTCATTGGGAACTTTGGACCCAGTATGACCTGAAGGAGAAACCTAAAAGGAGCTGGAATGCTGAGGCCTTACACCCTGATCTTGCTGAGTCGGCACCTGCAGGTTAAATGTGGAAGGCTGTAAATTCAGGGGAAGAGTCTTTCTGCAGTTAACCAGACCCCAGTTCAAGGCTGTCTGTGAATTCATCCCCCACTGCTGGCCCCTTTCTTCCAAGAGGATTTCATCTCTGTGTGCTTGTTCCTTTGTTATGCAGTTTTAAAATTTTGAAAATCATATTCTATGTCTAAATATTTCAGTTTCATAGTTTTGATTCTGTAATTTATACTTTCCCTTGTAAATTTAAGAATTATTTTCATTATTAATTCATATCTTTTTAAACTTCACCTAAGCTAACTTTTTGAAGACCTGCTTTCAAGTATAATTATCCATAAAGAGTGTTTACTTCTTCCAAGGTCCTGAAGTTAAAACCAGTTTAGGATTACTTAATTTTGTTCCTAGAGTCTTTTGTGGGGAAAAGGTGGACATATAGGTAAAGTGGGTCAAGAACGCAAAACATCTGAGTGTGATTTGGAACTTTTCAGAGAAGACTTTTGAACTTTTGACTTTCTAGCTTCACCCAGAGAAAGAAGACCCAGTCTTGTATCTATTTCCACAGTTCTTCTTATGAGGCAGCTTTTTATTTTTCATTCACACATATAGAGTTTTTGCACTTTTTGGGTCCTGATATCCAACTATGCTCATCACACATCTCAGGCCTGCTGCTGCTACTGCTGCTAAGTCGCTTCAGTCTTGTCTGACACTGTGCGACCCCATAGATGGCAGCCCACCAGGCTCCCCCATCCCTGGGATTCTCCAGTTAAGAACACTGGAGTGGGTTGCCATTTCCTTCTCCAAGACTTTGTCTATTTTAAATATTTATTTTATTATTTGTATCATATATACAAAGTGTGTATGTTAGGCTTTGTATGTATGTTCTTGTATTTCACAACTGCATACAGCATTCTCCTTCAACATAATATTACAAATCTTATGAAGCATTCACTGAAGAATTTAAAATATTTGTATACCAGAACAGAGAGAATGTTTACATAAAACACAAGTTCAAGAGTAAAAATACCAATATGCCTCATCTGCACCAATCTGTGCCTTAATAGACAAAATGATGATAAAAATTAATATCTCTAGGATGGATCTAGGTTTAGAATCCCATTGTTTCATACTCTTTGTCCCTTCAGGACATGGTCTGAGTTCTAGAAAAATTAACTTTAAAAATTAAATATCTTGACCTTTAATTTACACAGGATAATTGACATTTTTATTTTATATTGTTTTATTTATTTTATAACAGTGAGGGTATTGTAGAGTAAGAGTTTAAAATCCTGCCTTAGTCAATTGTGGGCTGTGTGACCTATTAAAGTTGCTTACCTTTCTAAGCCTCAGTTTCCTCATCTTAAAAAAACCGCCTATCCTCTATTAGTGTTCAGCTTCAAAAATGGTAGGAGAATCAGGTATGTAAAAAATTTATGAAGGAACTACAACTGTAGCAGGAAAACAAATTATGAGACAGTCATAGCCATAGGTTTAGTAAATCACATCAAGTTTCCACTCACTGACATGTCTTTTGAGGAAGACAAAGCTTTTGTAAGACACAGATTTCAATCCTCCTTTAGGTTTCCTCCTTCAAGAAAATTTATGTTCCTTAGAATGCTATCAGAATTTTAAACATTTGCAATAACTGTCATAACAGGTACACATAAATAATTTATCCTTTTTGTTCCTAATCATGTGATAGGGAGTAGTTAAACTGTTAATAGTTATTAACAGTTAGTTAATCCATTAGTATATATTGTTCAGCATGTTATTAACTTTTTTATCTTATATTTTGATGTTTATATCCTTATTTTTATAGTTCTCAGTTTGGGTTTATTTACCAGGAAAGTATCACCCATAAACTGTGCAAGTTGTATTATTCTCATAAATAATAATATATATGTAAGTTAGAAGTTAATTATTAATCTATCATACACATAACCGACAGGTGTCTACAAATATCAAAGATAAAAAACTGATGGTTAGAGAATAATCTAATCTCTAACTTCCCTGTGAAATAGCAGTAACATATTATGCCTAAGTTTTACATTAATAAGTTCACACCTGCATATGATCTGAAATGGAAATTATCTTTTCAATAGCAATATCATTCTATTGCCATTGTATTAGGAACAACAGTAAAGATAGTTCTGAAAGCTTTGATTATTCTTTTAAAATCTCTCTTACACACATGCAAAAACAAACTTTAAGAAAAATATCCCATTTTTTTTACTTATTATAACGTGATTAAAATAAAGAATGCCTTTTGTTTAAAACTAGAGATCTTATTTATTTAGAAGTAAGAAAACAATGGTTCTTTGTTTCACCATCAACTGCATTATAGATACCACAGAAATGATTAAGCCTTTAATTTTAATAAATATAAGTGTGCTAGACATTATATATTGGCTTCTCAGGTGGCGGCAGTGGTAAGGAATATGCTTTCCAATACAAGAGACATAAGAGACATGGGTTTGATCTCTGGGTCTGGAAGATAACTTGGAGGAGAAAAAGATAACCCACTCAGGTACTCTCACCTGGGAAATCCCATAGACAGAGGAGTCTGGCATACTACAGTCCATGTGGTCTCAAAGAGTCAGACACAGCTGAGTACAGCACAGCAGACATTATATATTCAAAATAGAGGAGGAATGGACACCTATACTCTTCTAGAAATCCCACCAATTCAGTAAAAGCTAATCCTTTAAAACTTTATTTAAAAAAAAAAAAGATCTTTGAAAAAAGAAGATTTCCAGGAGGAAAATAAAAACAATAAAGGTTTCCCACCTGCATTATTGAATTTCCTTTTTTATGTCTCTGCTTTAGAATAAAATAAAAGAATCTTCATTATACGGTATAGCATTATAATAATTCTGGCATTCAGGACATTCCAATGCAATTTTTTGTTATCGATACCAAGAGACTGTAATTAGAACTGTTTAGGCTTTTTAGAAGATTTATATGGAAGTCAGTCAGTTCAGTCGCTCAGTCGTGTCTGCCTCTTTACGACCCCATGAACCACAGCACAGCCAGGCCTCCCTGTCCATCACCAACTCCCGAAGTCCACACAAACCCACATCCATTGAGTCGGTGATGATATCCAACCATCTAATCCTCTGTCGTCCCCTTCTTCCCCTGCCCTCAATCTTTCCAAGCATCAGGGTCTTTTCAAATGAGTCAGCTCTTTGCATCAGGTGGCCAAAGTATTAGAGTTTCAACTTCAACATCAGTCCTTCCAATGAACACCCAGGACTGATCTTCTTTAGGATGGACTGGTTGGAACTCCTGGTAGTTCAAGGGACTCTCAAGAGTCTTCTCCAACACCACAGTTCAAAAGCATCAATTCTT
Organism: Moschus berezovskii; assembly: GCF_049115385.1. Taxonomy (NCBI): domain Eukaryota; kingdom Metazoa; phylum Chordata; class Mammalia; order Artiodactyla; family Moschidae; genus Moschus; species Moschus berezovskii. The sequence continues at coordinate 54,640,080 of NC_142461.1, forward strand.
TGGCACTCAGCTTTCTTTATAATCCAACTCTCACATCCATACATGGCCACTAGAAAAACCATAGCCTTGACTAGACGGACATTTGTTGACAAAGTAATGTCTCTGTTTTTTAATATGCTATCTAGGTTGGTCATAACTTTCTTTCCAAGGAGTAAGCATCTTTTAATTTCATGGCTGCAATCAGCATCCACAGTGATTTTGGAGCCCAAAAGATAAAGTCTGACACTGTTTCCACTGTTTTCCCATCTATTTCCCATGAAGTGATGGGACCAGATGCCATGATCTTTGTTTTCTGAATGTTGAGCTTCAAGCCAACCTTTTCACTCTCCTCTTTCAATTTCATCAAGAGGCTTTTGTGTTCCTCTTCACTTTCTGCCATAAGGGTGGTGTCATCTGCATATCTGAGGTTATTGATATTTCTCCTGGCAATCTTGATTCCAGCTTGTGCTTCCTCAAGCCCAGCATTTCTCATGATGTACTCTGCATATAAGTTAAACAAGCAGGGTGACAATATACAGCCTTGACGTATTCCTTTTCCTATTTGGAACCAGTCTGTTGTTCCATGTCCAGTTCTAACTGTTGCTTCCTGACCTGCATACAGGTTTCTCAAGGTCAGGTGGTCTGGTATTCCCATCTCTTTCAGAATTTTCCACAGTTTATTGCAATCCACACCGTCAAAGGCTTTGGCATAGTCAATAAAGCAGAAATGTATGTCTTTCTGGAACTCTCTTGCTTTTTGATGACTCAGTGGATGTTGGCCATTTGATCTCTGGTTCATCTGCCTTTTCTATAACCAGCTTGAACATCTGGAAGTTCGTGGTTCACATATTGCTGAAGCCTGGCTTGGAGAATTTTGAGCATTACTTCACTAGCGTGTGAGATGAGTGCAATTGTGCGGTAGTTTGAGCATTCTTTGGCATCACCTTCTTTTGCGATTGGAATGAAAACTGACCTTTTCCTGTCCTGTGGCCATTGCTGAGTTTTCCAAATTTGCTGGCATACTGAGTGCAACACTTTCACAGCATCATCTTTCAGGATTTGAAATACCTCAACTGGAATTCCATCACCTCCACTAGCTTTGTTCGTAGTGATGCTTCCTAAGGCCCACTTGACTTCACATTCCAGGATGTCTGGCTCTAGGTGAGTGATCACACCATCATGATTATCTGGGCTGTGAGATTAGGTGCCATTTGAGGGACATTTCATGAAATATTGAGAAAATTTTCTAAAAATATGAAAGTTGTAGTATATAGGTTTGAATCCTTTTTTACAACAAGTGGGTTTACTTGAAGAATCACTCACATCCAACCTCAACTCCTCCTCTTGTCCATGTATACACTGCCTTAAGATTTAAAAATCCTAAAATGAAATGGGATGTGATAGGGTTTTTGTCTACCTTGATACTTAGACCTACCCTGTTGTCAAAAGATGGGAAAGAGGACTGATTGGAGGGCTGGGAATTCTCCTCACCCTTCTTCCAATTCAGAGTCTCTGTTTACTCTGGGGTGGGAGTAGAATAAGAACAGATGGTTCTAGCTTAATTGGTGCTATAATAGTCTATCAATTGCTGCTAATCTGAACATCATCTCATCATCCTTGAATGTTTCATGGTACCAGCTGTCTCAGGGATGCGTCTTCTACAGAGTCTTCCAAGGATTATCATTGTACTGTGTCTCAATTTGAGACAGTACAAATCCTATGTTTTCCATTTAGTAGTTCTCTTTCAGTAAACTCTCGCTGCTGAAGGCCCCTTTGGCAGATGTTTCTCTAGATTGAGAATGACAAGAGTACTCTAGTATAGTTGTCTTACATTTGGCTCTCTTTTAATCCTTGGGAAACTAACTTGTTACTCTAAACTGTAGGAGTTCAGACTGTTTACCTACAACCCTATTTCTATTCTCATCATGTTTCCTCTTTCCTTTGCCCAGGTAAGCACACAAAGATCAAGATTTGCTTTCTAGAAACTAACTAGAGAAATGTGAAATACTCCAGACTGATACTCAGAGTCTTATTTACCTCGATTTCAGTGGAGGGAAAAGAAGTGCCACCTTGACTGTCATGCAGAAAATTCACAGCCTAACAATCCAACTTCATGATAGTTAGACAAATAACACACACACACACAGAGGGAGATTTTACCTGGCAAGTCTTCTCTGGAGTATATTTAGCTTTACATTTGATCTGATCAATTAACGATATTTTACCACAAGAATGTAAATAATTCTTTCTTGATTCTTATGAGTTTCCCACATAGGATCAAAAAAGCCTTAACTCTCAATCTATCACTGTGAAACTGACTAAACACATTCTCACTCACAGTGTTTATCCCACAACAAGATCATTTTAAATCTTCCCTCTGTCATAGATCAAGAAGCAGGAAAAATCAACAGAAAATTATTGTTGTTCAGTATCCTCTCCTGTCCAAAGAAGCATTTTATTATTTTTGCTACCTCTAGGAAATAAATTTATATTTAAATCATTTTGTAGTTAAAGGAAGATAAAATTAGTGAAGTTAAATAAATGTGGCTTAGGTTTAAAAAAGCATACTATTAGCAGAGCAAAAAGTAGTAAGCTACTAGCTTTATGGCTTTATTCATTTGACACATATGTCATTATAAATGATGTTCTACTAAACTGAAATTTTACTCACTATAGAATTTTGATGAAGTTTAACTTTATAAAATCTATAAATTCCATTTTAAATTTTAAGAAAAACTTACATCTTATGTGAACTGATTAAGAATCAGCAGTAAAAACATAATATTTTCATAAATCCAATTTTCAAGTCTATCAGTAAAATACTCCACATCAAACTTCACAGAATGTCTTTGACATTATAAGATGGAATAAGACTGCTTTCCTATATCTTATTCTTTCCTATAAAATAGGCAACTTAATTTTCTAGATCTGTAAGAGGAGGAAAGCCATTATAATAAAGGTAATTAGATGTTTCAAATCTGGAGAACAGCCTTCATAAATCTTCCTGTTTGGTACAAAAAACAGTTGGTCCCATACCAGCTTCTGTCATGTTTACTTTTGTATAAGGAAATATGTTTCATAAATAATTTCTGAACTTGTAAAAAAAAATGGTAAAGCTATCTTTGGAATATTCTGGGAAAGATTTATTGTCTTAGGTTATGATGAAGAGAATAAGAACGAATATTGTACTCAAATGTAAGTCTACTACTTACAATATTATATTGATAAGTGAATTAATCTGCTGTTTCTCAAAATATGGGCCAAGATCACCTATATTGGAATAGCCTGTGATATATGTTAAAATTCATATTCTTCTCTGTGTCCCACAACAGGCCTGCAGGATCACAATTCCTGGAGATGAATTCTCTGATATAATGTGTATGTCTGAAAGCATTCGGGTGATCCTCATGTCCTCATTTTAGATTCAGGAATGAAGCCCACTTACAGATTCTTAATGAGAACAAAATTATGTCAGTAAGGTGATTAGTAGGGAACAGACCCACAATAATATAAACATCATTTCTTTACTTTTTTATCCTTGATGAATACTGTGTTATACATGAATATATATATCTGTGTGTGCGTGCGTGCTTGTGTGTGCTCAGTCATGTCTGACTCTTTGTGACCCCATCAACTGTAGCCCACAAGACTCCTCTGTCCATGGAATTTTCCAGGCAAGAGTAGTTGAGTGGGTTGCTATTTCCTTTTCTAGGGGATCTTCCTGACCCAGGTATGGAACCTGGGCCTCCTGCATCTCCTGCATTGACAGGTAGATTCTTTACCACTGTACCTCCTGGGAAGCAAGTCATGCAGTATCTTTGGAGCACTTCTCAGCTCAATTATCTGACTTCATAGACAATGTTTTCCACATATAACTATATCAGTGTAAGCCTAGAGGGCAAAAATGATTATGAGATAATTGCACTCATTCTTTCTAATTCACAAGAGAATGGTTCAATTACTTTATTAGACAAAAATTTGGATGACACATGGCAAAAAAATGACATCAGTGTAGAAACAACAGCTGGTAGTTTAAATTCTACTGCTATTGGTAGGCCCAAACAAGCAATTCCCATAAGATCAGTTTATAATTCAGGTGAAAATAACCAATCACACTGGATTAGGAAGAGAGGTTGGCAAGTTAGAAGGAAGGAATATGATGTGTGCTTCTTCTAACTTGTCTTTCCAAGTTCTACTTTGGAAGGGGATTATAAGAACATGTTCCATCTTGTCTGTTAATTCCTTTTCAGCTACAAATTTTCTAACCATACCTTATTACTTCTAGGGTCTCCAATATGCCCACAAACAAACTGGTTTGATTTTACCTAACTGATCCTTTTGTATCAGATAAAATCTGCTATTTGTGAACCTGGGAAAATTCCATTTATTCCTCAATATATTTTAAGGATCTCTTACATAGAAAACCATTCCCATTATTTCCCAAATTTAGAACTAACCATGTCTTCCTCTCTGCCTATATCTTTTATGCCTACATTGTATTAACCATGGGTTTTATTTTCTGTATTCGGATGCTGTGACATCTGGGACCTTGTAGATCCCAGAGGGATTGCCCCTCCCAGGGTAAGCCAGTTCATAGAAACAGCAAAAAAACTTGCCCACAAACATACTTTTCAGATACAAATCAACTAATCCAGAGACTCTTGCACTCTTCTTCACACTTTTTCTGCCCTAATTTCCTCAAGACCAGCTATTAGACAAGTAAGTGGTGGTTTAGTCACTAAGTTTTGTCTGACTCTTGTGACCCCATGAACTGCAGGCCACCAGGCTCCTCTTTCCACGGGAATTCCCAGGCAAAAATACTGGAGTGGGTTTGCCATTTCCTTCTCCAGGGGATAGTCTGACCAAGGAATTGAACCCACATCTCCTGCATTGCAGGCAGATTCTTTACCACAGAGCCACCAAAGAAGCTCTATCAGACAATTAGAGACAGCACCTAACCCCATAGCCTGCTGAAACCATTCAGCTGAGCCAAACCTAAGCTTCTCTGGCTGCTGTTCTACTTGCAGAAGCCACAGTAAAGGTTTTTGTCCATAGTTCTCCCTATTCCTTCTGCCTCCTGACTCAACTTTGGGCTTTCCTGTCGCCCATCCTCTTGAAACTGAATAATAAACTTTCAATGACAATAGTCTTCTGATCTGTGGGCCTTACTATACCTCAAAATTTCTGTTAATACATTATATTCAAAACAGAAAATTTACAGAGTTGGCACTTCTCTTGCTGAATGAATCCAAAGCCAGTGCTTCAGGGTTTCCCTAAAGTTTAATATATCCTCACTTAGATAGTCATTCTCAGAACCATATTTCTCCCATTTGATCTCTAGAGACTTTGAGTAATGGTTGTTTCCATTCTATTCTTTGATCATTCCCCTGTATACCCTCTACCTTTTTGCTAATAAAAGGGTTATCTTGTAACTAGAAGCCCCTCATCTTCTAAGAGCTTATTAGAAGTATAGAATATGAGTCTTTGAATCAAATTTAACATTTTAACAGGATGCCAAGTGATCCATATGCACATTAAATTTTGGATTGCAGTTCCTTCACTCTTGTCTTTTCAAAGACCCTGATGCTGGGAAAGATTGAGGGTGGGAGGAGAAGGAGACAACAGAGGATGAGATGGTTGGATGGCATCACCGACCAAATGGACAGGGGTTTGAGTAAGCTCTGGAAGTTGGTGACGGACAGGGAAGCCTAGTGTGTTGCAGTCCATGGGTCACAGAGTATCAGACACGACTAAGCAACTGAACTGAATTGAACTGAACTGAGAAAACCCTGACTTTCAAAGATTTCCTTTGGAAAACTCGACATTTTCCTCCTCACACACAAAATTATAAAGCCTTTTACATTCTTATTGTGTTTTATTCTGCTTCTGGATAAATTGGATTGCTAGAGTCAGAATACCTTGAGTGTATATTCTGTCAATTTTATTATTTATCCTTGGAACTTTGAAGATCTAGAAAACTTATTTTATCTCTACACAAGGCAATAATACAGTCATTGCAGCTGCAGAACCTTATTTATTTATTTGTTCAGTGATGAGCTGTTCTTCTCTATAGAATAATCCATGATCTTGCTCTCTGATCATTCACAATCATGTTTCAAATATACATAATATCTCCAGCTCTACCTTAGAACACAGACTGGTATTATTCCTGAGATATTGTGGAAAAGTCACACAAGTACTCAAAGGTTAGCTGTTCTATGTATTGGCAGTTCCAAACATTCTAAACAGGATGCATTTAGAGGTAACTGGCTTGTTAAAAGCAGAGATTAGAGAATCTTCCTTAAAGGAAGTATGCATGAGAAATGTACTTTTTTCCCCTAAGATTTTTACAATTATTTGGGGATATTTTGAGTGACTGATGACAGTGATTAATATAAAGCTGCATTGGAGAGCAAGTTGTTTGTTATTGCTTGAAATTTGTGTGCATATAAAAGTGGAAAAGTTTCCCTGAATCATATAGCAAATATAAAATAGATAGCCAGTGGGAATTTGCTGTATGACTCAGGGAACCCAAACTGGGGCTCTGTGACAACCTAGATGGATTGGGCTGGGAGGTGGGAGGGAGGTTCAAGAGGGAGAGAACATATGTTTACCAATGGCTGATTCATGTTTATGTATGGCAGAAACCAACACAATATGTAAAGCAATTATCCTTCAGTTGAAAACAAATACATTTTTAAAAAGTGGAAAGGGCTTCAGAAACATGGATGAAGATTACTGTAGAAACAGATAAAGAGTTTGCTGAAGTTAAGTGAGGTGGTCAAGAAAACGACAAGAGGAATGGATTTGGAAATTAATTACCTCCTGACTAGTAGTACCCATCCAAAAACCCAAATAGGACATAATCTTTTTGTTTCTGTTTTGTACTAAATTTATATCAATTTATTTAGGATTTTGTGACTTGTAAATTCAAGTTCCAAATGGGTTTGTCCTGGTCTTCATAGGATATTCAACACTATACTTTAACTAGTTGTTGTCTTGTTGTTAAAGTTTTAAACTCTATAGAAGTCTTACAAAGAAGAAAACCTATTTTTATTTCTTGGGGATTTCCCACCAAAGTCTATTTGCATGTTCCTTTAGTTATTCACACATCTTGAAATTGGAAATGCGACTGGAATAACTATTAATACTATGAATCCAGGAATACCTCGTCCTATAGTTAAGTATCTATTCAACTAACTACACAAGATAAAGCAATTAGTTATTAAGAAGATATTATTTCCAGTTCCCAAGGTGGAAGCCAAGTGTATATAGCTAACAACCTGGAAGAATTTTTCCCTAGTTTGTCTAGGCCCAAATGATATAGAATAATAGCAAATGGAGATACATTTTTAACAACTTTAAACTGTTCATTTACTCATATTTAGCATTCTCACTTGAAGAAAGCCCCTTCAGAAACACCTACCATTAAGAGTCAGCATAGAGTCTCACCAGCTACTTGCCAGCACTACCAAAGGCATGGGAGAAAAGAGAACAGTACAATACACATACCGCTCCTGTCTCCTTAGTTAGAGAACAAATGGTTTACCTCATAATTCAAATCCTTTGCAGGTTTCACCCACTAAAACAACATCTATGTTTCTCAATTCTGGGAAACAGAAGAAAAGTAAGATAAAAGACTATCGTCAGTCATTCATGAAAAGTTCTAACATTTATGCCTTATTTAAATTAATCTATAGAAAAGTTCAGTATATTTTTGCAGATTTGAAGTAATTAATATTCTCCATTATGCTTATGAGGAAAAGCATAAAGCATTGACAGTTTTGCTTCCTTGTGTCTTTAATTAATAAGTTCAATATAATTGTGAAATCCATCCCACTGGTTTGCCATTTAATTTATTTTTCTGACAGAAAGGAGTTAAGATATTTCTACTTAATTAGGTAGTTATGCCAGTTAGTGCAAAAATATTGCTCATCACAAATACATTAAATAAACATGTTAGATTATATAAATAGGATTTTAAAATAAAAATTGGTGAAATAATTCAGCTGTTAATTTTTCTCCAACTAAGTTTCAATTAAATTTTATAATATTTGCACCTGAGTTGTTTTATCAGCTTACCTGTATGAAGTATTTAGGGAGTCTGACAGCCTTATATAATGTCATTCTCCCTCTGTTGCTTTCAGTTCAGTATTTTCATTAGTATGTGCTTGCATGCGACATCCCTTCAGTGATGTCTGACTCTGAGACCACGGACTGTAGCCCACCAGGCTCTTCTGTACATGGCATTCTTCAGGCAAGAATACTAAAGTGGGTTTTGCCCTCCTCCAGGGAATTGTCCTGACCCAGGGATCGAACCTGCATCTCTAATGTCTCTTACATGGGAGGATTCTTTACCACTATCACCACCATCAAAAGCCTTGTAGATAGCCTGTATATTACTGGGATTCCAGCTATTAGACAAGAGGTTCCTCCACAGGCCTTTCCTGGATAGTTGCATATCTATTGCTACTTTCTGTCGAGGTGACAGGTGTCTTGATCCATGAGTCAAATGAGTAAGTAAAGTAATCAACAAAATGTTGTTCAGTTGTATGATTGGGCTTTTCTCAAGAGCATACATTCCTAATATTGAACCGCCTAATTTTAGCATCTTTTGCTATCTAGATAGGCTGAGAATTTCCCAAATCATCAAATTCTGACTCCTTTTTAACAGTTTTTTTTCTCAATTTATCTTGTTTATCTCACATTTCATATGAATAAGAAAAAACAAACAGAAACCTTCAGCACTTTTCTTGGACATGAATCTCCTCATTAAATATTCAAATTAATGTAAAGTTCTGCTTCCCAGCCAAGTAGAACACAATTCAGCTGTGTAGGATCACCTTTCTTCTGGCTTCCAATGTGTTTCACATTTCCTTATGAGCTCTTATTAAAATCACTTGTAATGTCCACGTTTCTATAGTTACTCTAAGGCTATCAGGCTTTTTCTATCATGCTTCTTAAAATTCTTCTCACTACCAAAATCTGTATTAAGGTTGCTGTAATAAATTGCCAAAGAAAGACAATGCCAAAAAATGTTCAAACTCCTGCACGTTCACACTAATCTAACAGGATAGCAAAATAATGCTCAAAATTCTGCAAGCCAGGTTTCAATATTACATGAACTGTGAACCTCAAGATGTTCCAGCTGGATTTAGCAAAGGTAGAGGAACCAATCGGAGAAGGCAATGGCAAGCCACTCCAGTACTCTTGCCTAGAAAATCCCATGGATGGAGGAGCCTGGTAGGCTGCAGTCCTACCAGTCGAAAGCGACTTCACTTTCACACATTGGAGAAGGAAATGGCAACCCACTCCAGTGTTCTTGCCTGGAGAATCCCAGGGACGGGGGAGCCTGGTGGGCTGCTGTCTATGGGGTCACACAGAGTCGGACACAACTGAAGTGACTTAGCAGCAGCAGCAGCAGCAGCTTTCTTTATAGTCCAACTCTCACATTCATACATGACTACTGAAAACACCATAGCTTTGACTGTAGTGGGAATTTCTAATAATGTACTGTCACAGCCTTGAAAAATTTCATAGAAATAGCACCTGGAAAAACTGCATATATGAAGAAACTGTTGATGATTATTTTTCATGTTTTTCTTAAGAATAATAGCCTTGTTACAGACCCCAAGGCCAGATCCAGAAGGGAGTATGACTGGGGTCATGAAACCATGTACCTTGGAACACTGGGTCAGCATTAGGTATGAACACTGCCTACGCACTCGCTGACTATTCCCGAGAATATCCCAGCAGGGAACGACCTGGTGTAAAAACAAGGAGATCTGGACTACATCAGTGTAGTGTCTTAGGAAAGATAGATCATAGAAAGTTTTGTAGTCTGCAGTTAGGAATAAAAGCTGAGCTCAGAGTGGACTCTGCACCTCAGTCCAATAGAGGCTGCAGGTCCCCTGACCCATTGCATCAGATTTCATGTTCTGTTTTCGTTCTTGTCGCTCACTCCTGGACCTTTAAGGCAACATTTGACTATACAGGCCTTCGTCGGCAAAGTAATGTTTCTGCTTTCTAATATGTTGGCCAAATTTGTCATAGGCTTCTTCCAAGGAGCAAGTGTCTTTTAATTTCATGGCTACAGTCACCATTCACAGTGATTTTTGAGCCCAAGAAAATAAAGTTTGTCACCATTTCCATTGTTTCACCATCTATTTGTCATGAAGTGAGGGCACCGGATGCCATGATCTTAGTTTTTGATTGAGTTGAGTTTTAAGGCAGCTTTTTCACTCCCCTCTTTCACCTTCTTCAAGAGTCTCTCTAACTCCTCTTTGCTTTCTGCTATAAGGGTGGTGTCATCTGTTTATCTGAGATTATTGATAGCTCTCCTGGCAATCTTGATTTCAGCCTGTGCTTCATCCAGCTGGCATTTCGCATGATATACTCTACATATAAGTTAAATAAGCAGAATGACAATATATATCCTTGACTTACCTTTCCCCAATTTTGAACCAGTCAATTCCATGTCTGGTTCTAACTGTTGCTTCTTGACCTGCATACAGTTTTCACAGGAGGCAGGAAGAGTGGTCTCGTAGAATTTTCTATTCTTTTGAAGAATTTTCCAGTTTGTTGTGATCCACATAGTCAAAGGCCTTAGTGTACTCAATTAAGCAGAAGCTTTCCTGGATCTTTCTTGCTTTTTCTATGGTCCAACAGATATTGGCAATTTAACCTCTGATTCCTCTGCTTTTTCTAAATCCAGCTTGAACATCTGGAAGTTCTCGGTTCATGCACTGCTAAAGCCTAGCTTGAAGAACGTTGAGCATTACCTTGCTAGCATGTGAAATGAGTATTATACTACCATATTATAAAATGCTTAAAAATGCTTGCCATATAGACTTACCATATAGTTGGTCAATATTTTTAGTTTATTACAGAAAAAAAATGCGTAGGTAGATTCTAGTTATGAACAGAAGCTTAGATTTCCAAATTAAATAAATTTTTCATACATGACTGATAAGTCATTTTTCGATGTGTCCTGCTTGTAAGGTGCCAGCAAAGTAGAAACAAACAAATATAACAATTACTTTATCATTTAACTACAAGAAAAAAGAACCTTTAACTATATATATTTATTTCCAGGTATGAAACTCCAATACTTTGGCCACCTCATCTGACTCACTGGAAAAGACTCTGATGCTGGGAGGGATTGGGGCAGGAGGAGACGGGGACGACGGAGGATGAGATGGCTGGATGGCATCACCAACTCGATGGACATGGGTTTGAGTGAACTCCAGGTGTTGGTGATGGACAGGGAGGCCTGGCGTGCTGTGATTCATGGGGTCACAAAGAGTCGGACACGACTGAGCGACTAAACTGAACTGATGTATGTATGTATGTATATATATATTCCAGAGAGAGAGATAGAAATTATAGATGGAAAATGAGGAGTTTGATGACTCCAGGGAAAATCTGTTGAAAATAGGGTAGAAATAGTATTCATTGGTTTCCTTTCCAAGATCATTGCATAACCATAAAAGAAGGAAATGTGTATGTGTGGTCAGTCATATCTGACTCCTTGCAACCTCATGGACCTTAGCCCACCAGGCTCTTCTTTCCATGACATTTTCCATGCAAGAATATTGGAATATGTTGCCATTGCCTGCTTCAGAGGATCTTCCCAACCCACTGATCCAACCTGCACCTCTTGCATCTTCTGACTTGGCAGGTGTACTCTTTATCACTGCACCAATTGGGAAATCCATGAAAGAAGGTAGTACTACCATTAATAAACAAACATCTCAAAAGAAACTGAAGATATTCTATTTTTATTTACTGAGTGTGTGAAATGGTATTTTCACAGCTTTCTAATGTTGTCATGTTACTATATTACAATTTTAAATATACACACACATTTTTATTTAAAACGTTTGCACTCAGTGTTGTATAACAATAAATTAGACATGTAATGTAGAGGCAAAGAAAGCTTTAAATAAAATAGGAATTTGCAACATGGTTATAAAAGTTGATGTTGATTTATAGAAACTAAATCACAGATGCTGAATTTAAAGTAGAAATGTATGTATTTATTTATTATTATCAATTTAGGTTATTATTAGACACATAATATTAATCACTGACATAATTGCTGTTAGCAATTAAGCTGTTTTTTTAGTTGTCAATCCCTAAGGAGCATATATTAAATAAGTCATTTGTAGAAAATTTTTTATTGAGACTTTGTTACTGAACTAATGAACTCTTATAAAATTACAAGGACCGTGTCTCTATAACATATGTTTTCAAAATATGAATATCCAACAGAGTATGAAAGTATTTTGCTTTTGGAATGCCTACATTATTTCATCTTTTATTATGCTTCAATTATCCTAGTAACATTTTTCCTTATTCATATGTAAGTCATATCAATTTTTATTCAGTCTAAATGTAATAACATATATATGTGTGTATATATATATATGTATATGGTATTTGTGCATTTAAATTCATATATGTTCACTTTTTAACCTCTTTCCCAGTTACAAAAATACTAGTTGGTACCAAAATGATTTTAAATATGAATTTGATTGTGAATTCAGGCATTTAAATCATACTTCAAAGTATGTCTGTGTGTGGAAGTATGCACAATATTTCTTCAAATACAGACAATAGAAATAATTTTGATAATTCTTGCAACTCTGAGAATAGTTCCATGAATCAATGGAGGTATTTGGACTCCACTTGAAAAATATATCCATGGATTATGAGGAGTCACTGTACTATTTAAGAAAGGAAAGAAACAAAACAGTCGTTCACTAAATGAAGACCGAAAACTTCTAATGAAACATGATCAGCATCAGTATTTCTTGTTTTGCTGCACAACATTCCCAATTTGCAAATTTAAGTACTGATGAACCTGAAATCATTTATCACTTTGACTTGGAAATGACCTCAGATCCTGTTGGGTTAATGCTTTAAGTTTGCATTTTTGCCACTTTTTAAAAAATCAATTAATGTGACCATAAGCACTGTGGTTAGAATATTTGACTCATTTTGAATTATTAAATTGATTTTTACTTACTCTATCTGGTGCATTTGTGGCATATTAGAAAGGTAGAAGGTCATAATAGTAAAGCTTTCAAAATCTATGCACTTTGAAGACTTCAGTAATCATTGTGCACTCAATAACTATTAATCTCACATTGATGTTGATGTCTACTGTTACTTTAAGCATATTTAAAATTGTAGGGGAGTCATTATTATATAGAGAAATAATAAAAGTTTCCAGTAAATGTTATACCACATGAGATGCTTTGAATTGATTTGTTCACTCATCTTAATTTAAAAATACCCCTACAGAAAACAGAAGATATAACAGATTTTTGTTCTCTCTGAGATTTTTTCAATAGATATATTTATTGCTTATACTAAACCAGTACTTTAATGCTTTCCAAAACAAAAATAATTTTCCAAACTATAGAGGTTAGTCAAACAAAACTATGTACTTGAGGAACAATTTTTAATATTTAGTTTTCTAAAAACATATGCTTTAGTTAGTTATCACATATGAATTAGTTGCATAATGAGGTTTGATCATGTTTAATAACATATTTTTTATATTGTTCACGGTTGAAAATTATAAAAATTATGTTGAAATACTGCAATTTAACTTGCCCAAATATTCTATTTTCTTTTTTCTTCTCTATTGATTTAATATTAATAAGTTAACTCAATATTCTCCATAACAATTAATGTTTATACTTTCGATACTGCCAATTTCTTTCTCACTGAATATTCCATTTTCCCTCAATTGAAAAACAGAAATACATTTACTTTATCTCATCTAGATTCAATTTTACAGGTCTTTCTTTTTAATGATTTTAAACCTCTAGCTGTATTAGATAAATAAAATTAATTACATTTTGGTGCAATATAAGGACAATATTCATGTTCATAGTCATTTAACTCTTCCTTTGTTCACAGAGATTTTAAAAAATTTACTTTGAAATTGTTTTAGATTTGCAGAAAAATTGTGAAGATAGTGTGTCTTTGGGTACACATAAGACACACTACTAGGGGAACAGTCAGTTTTCCCTATTATTACCATTTACATTAGTATGATATGTTTATCAGACCTAATAAACTGTTATTATAAACCATAAATAAACCATAATAATAAACTTGTTACTAATAAGTAAAGTCATTAGCTTTTCTGTAATAGTTTTTTTCTGTCCCAGGATCCCAACTAGGATACTGCATTACTTCTAGTTGTCACATCTACTTAGGCTATGCTGTTATCAGAGTTTCTCAGACTTTGCTTGTTTTGGAACACCTGGACAATTCTAAGGAGTAAAATCATCTATTTTGTAGACTATCTTTTAATTTGTGTAATGTGATGTTTTTCTCATGATTCGACTGAAGTTGTGGGCTTCCCAGATGGCGCTAGTGGTAAACAACCCACCTGACAATGCAAGAGACTTAAGAGACACAGGTTCAATCCCTGGGTTGGGAAGATTCCCTTAGAGAATGAAATGGCAATCCACTCTAGTATTCTTGCCTGGAGAATCCCATGGACAGAGGAGCCTGGAGGGCTACAGTCTATGGAGTCACACAGAGTCGGACATGACTGAAGTGATTTAGCACATATGGGCTTTAGGATAATGTGCCAGTCTCATCACATCATATTAAGAATACAGACTATCACCATGGCTTGTCATTGTTGGTATTATGTTGGATCATCTGGCTAAGATTGAGGTTGCCAGGTAGTTATCCTTTACTTTCTTTTGGCAGATGGGTTCTTTACAGAGAGTGCCCAGAGAAACATATATATATATATATATATATATATATATATATATATATATATATATATGCAGCCAATTCTCACCAACCTCCTTTAGATAGGAATATTTGCATCAATTATTTGGAATTATTCTGCTGAAATAAAATATTTGCCTATTCTCTTTTGAATTCATTTGTTCAATCATTTATTTATATAGGTATGGATCATATAAAATTTATTGTTTGGGATATAATTCTACTACATTATTATTATAATTTTAATGGCAGATTTGCAGATTTATCATGGAAATTTATCTTTTTTTATTTCTTAGTCTATCAGAACATGTATACAACATAAAAATTAATTTGACTAAATTCATTTTAATTGGTAAAAAAAAGAGAGATACTATATATCACCATTTTAATTTTAAATTTATTCCACCAGTGACCAAATTAAAACCAAAAAACAAAACAAAAAACCAAAGCAAAACAAAATTCATGACCCCAGAATAGTTGGTTAATGTGTACTATTTGAAGCAATAGATACCTCAAAATTAATCAGTGTAAATCTCCCTCCTGACAAGTCTAAGTAATTATTTTTGTAATTACTGAAATGTATTTATTCTGTAATGTTTTCAGACACTGGGAAGTATTTGAATTCATTATCTTATTTAACTTTTAACCATTTTATTAGGTAAATGGGCTGATCTGGTGGCTTAGACGATAAATAATCTGCCTGCAATGCAGGAGACCAGGGTTCAATTGTTGGGTCAAGAAGATACCCTGGAGAAGGGAATGGCTACCCACACCAGTATTGTTTCCTGGAAAATTCCATGGACAGAGGAGACTGGAAGGTAACAGTAGGGTCACATAGAGTCAGACGCAACTAAGCAGCTAACACTATTAACACTGTTCAGTTCAGTTCAGTCGCTCAGTCATGTCTGACTCTATCTAACCCCATGAATCACAGCACGCCAGGCCTCCCTGTCCATCACCAACTCCCAGAGTTCACTCAAACTCATGTCCATCTAGTCGGTGATGCCATCCAGCCATCTCATTCTCTGTCGACCTCGTCTCCTCCCCCTCCCAAACCATCCCAGCATCAGAGTCTTTTCCAGTGAGTCAACTAGTCACATGAGGTGGCCAAAGTATTGGAGTTTCAGCTTTAGCATCAGTCCTTCCAATGAACACCCAGGACTGATCTCCTTTAGAATGGACTGGTTGGATCTCCTTGCAGTCCAAGGGACTCTCAAGAGTCTTCTCCAGCACCACAGTTCAAAAGCATCAATTCTTCAGTGATCAGCTTCTTCATAGTCCTACTCTCACATCCATACATGACCACTGGAAAAACCATAGCCTTGACTAGACGGACCTTGGTTGGCAAAGTGATGTCTCTGCCTTTTAATATACTGTCTAGGTTGATCATAACTTTCCTTCCAAGGAGGAAGCTTCTTTTAATTTCATGGCTGAAATCAGCATCCACAGTGATTTTGGAGCCCAGAAAAATAAAGTCTCACACTGTTTCCACTATTTCCCTATCTATTTCCCATGAAGTGATGGGACCAGATGCCATGATCTTTGTTTTCTGAATGTTAAATTTCAAACCAACTTTTTGACTCTCCTCTTTCACTTTCATCAAGAGGATTTTGAGTTCCTCTTCACTTTCTGCCATAAGGGTGGTGTCATCTGCATATCTGAGGTTACTGATATTTCTCCCAGCAATCTTGATTCCAGCTTGTGCATCTTCCAGCCCAGTGTTCCTCATGATGTACTCTGCATCTTAGTTAAATAAACAGGGTGACAACATACAACCTTGACATACTCCTTTTCCTATTTGGAACCAGTCTGTTGTTCCATGTCCAGTTCTAACTGTTGCTTCCTGACTTGCATACAGGTTTCTCAAGAGGCAGGTCAGGTGGTCCCATCTCTTTCAGAATTTTCCACAGTTTATTGTGATCCACACAGTCAAAGGCTTTGGCATAGTCAATGAAGCAGTAATAGATGTTTTTTCTGGAATTCTCTTGCTTTCTCCATGATCCAGCAAATGGTGGCAATTTGATCTCTGGTGCCTCTGCCTTTTCTAAAACCTACTCGAACATCTGGGAGTTCACAGTTCACATATTGCTGAAGCCTGGCTTGGAGAATTTTGAGCATGACTTGACTAGAGTGTGAGATGAGTGCAATTGTGCGGTAGTTTGAGCATTCTTTGGCATTGCCTTTCTTTGGGATTGGAATGAAGACTGACCTCTTCCAGTCCTGTGGCCACTGCTGAGTTTTCCAAATTTGCTTTGATATTTAGTGCAGCACTTTCACAGCATCATCTTTCAGGATTTGGAATAGCTCAATTGGAATTCCATCACCTCCACTAGCTTTGTTCTTAGTGATGCTCTCTAAGGCCCACTTGACTTCACATTCCAAGATGTCTGGTTCCAGGTGAGTGATCACGCCATAGTGATTGTCTTGGTCTGAAGATCTTTTTTGTACAGTTCTTCTGTGTATTCTTGCCACCTCTTCTTAATATCTTCTGCTTCTGTTAGGTCCATGCCATTTCTGTCCTTTATCAAGCCCATCTTTGCATGAAATGTTCCCTTGATATCTCTAATTTTCATGAAGAGATCTCTTGTTTTTCCTATTCTGTTATTTTCCTCTATTTCTTTGCATTGATCGATGAAGAAGGCTTTCTTTTCTCTCCTTGCTATTCTTTGGAACTCTGCATTCAGATGCTAATATCTTTCCTTTTCTCCTTTGCTTTTCACTTCTCTTCTTTTCACAACTATTTGTAAGGCCTCCTCAGACAGCCATTTTGCTTTTTGCATTCCTTTTCCATGGGGATGGTCTTGGTTCCTGTCTCTTGTACAATGTCACGAACGTCCGTCCAGAGTTCATGTTCATCAGGCACTCTATCAGATCTAGTCCCTTAAATCTATTTCTCACTTCCACTCTATAATCATAAGGGATTTGATTGAGGTCATATCTGAATGGTCTAGTGGTTTTCCCTACTTTCTTCAATTTAACGCTGAATTTCGCAGTAAATAGTTCATGATCTGAGCCACAGTCAGCTCCTGGTCTTGTTTTTGCTAACTGTATAGAGCTTTTCCATCTTTGGTTGCAAAGAATATAATCAATCTGATTTCGGTGTTGACCATCTGGTGATGTCCATGTGTAGAGTCTTCTCTTGTGTTGTTGGAAGAGGGTGTTTGCTATGACCAGTGCGTTCTCTTGGCAAAATTCTATCATCCTTTGCCCTGCTTCATTTTGTGCTCCAAGGCCAAATTTGCCTGTTACTCCAGGTGTTTCTTGACTTCCTACTTTTGCATTCCAGTCCCCTATAATGAAAAGGACATCTTTTTTGGGTGTTAGTTCTAAAAGGTCTTGTATGTCTTCATAGAACCGTTCAACTTCAGCTTCTTCAGCATTACTGGTTTGGGCATAGGCTTGGATTACTGTAATATTGAATGGTTTGCCTTGAAAACAAACAGAAATCATTCTGTCATTTTTTAGATTGCATCCAAGTACTGCATTTTGGACTTTTTTGTTGACCATGATGGCTACTCCATTTCTTCAAAGGGATTCCTGTCCACAGTAGTAGATATAATGGTCATCTGAGTTAAATTCACCCATTCCAGTCCATTTTAGTTCAGTGATTGCTAGAATGTCTACGTTCACTCTTGTCATCTCCTGTTTGACCACTTCCAATTTGCCTTGATTCATTGACCTAACATTCCAGGTTCCTATGCAATATTGCTCTTTATAGAATCGGACCTTGCTTCTAACACCAGTCCCATCCACAACTGGGTATTCGTTTTGCTTTGGCTCCATCCCTTCATTCCTTCTGGAGTTATTTCTCCACTGATCTCCAGTAGCATACTGGGCACCTATCGACCTGGGGAATTCCTCATTCAGTATCCTATCATTTTGCCTTTTGATACTATTAACACTGCTATAAGCAAATATTGCTCTCTATAAGGAGAGGAAATTGAGGAGTATAGATACACTGTTTATTTTGTAGTTTGAAAGTGGTGGAGACAAGTCTGTTCATTCCCTAAGCAAATTGAATTCTTACCTCAATCTTCTGAGACATATACAAAGTCACTCCAGTACTTATATTAAGTACTTATACTAAGTATGCATAATATTTTACATTTATTTATAGATAATTATTAAGTTAGGGAATAAAATATATTCATTCCCTTTTGGCTTTTGATTTTTTGTGATTCTCTATGATTTTAGAAATCAATTTTCTGGAATCATACCTATTTCTTTAGACAAATAGTGAAAGAAGAGAAAAACAAAATTCTCCTTACTATTTCCTTCCCTCCCTTCCTTCTTTTCTCTCTTTCTCTTCTTTTCTTTCTTGTCTTACTTTCGTCCTTCTTTTTCTTTCTTCCTTTCCCTCTTTCCTTCCTCATTTTTCCCCTCCTATCATCTTTCATTAAAATTCTCTTATTTTGTTAATTGCAAATATTTTAAAATACTAATACAGTGTTTCCCTTGAGCCAATAACATTATTGGAGAGAAAATCTGTACAAATACTTTATAAATCAGAATCTACAAAAGCATAATAAAGTATAATTAGGATAGTTTAGTGGTGTTTCATCGATAGGTTAGGATATATGGAACAGAACTGAGGCATTATACATGCTCATATATTTAAAAAAATTACTTAGAGAGATAAAATAAATTTGGGGGCAGTAAGATGGTTTAGGCTTCCCTGGTGGCTCAGGGTAAAAGAATTTGCCTGCAATGCAGGAGACTCAGGTTCAGTCCCTGGTTGAGGAAGATCCCCTGGAGAAGGAAATGGCAACCCATTGCAGTATTCTTGCCTGGAGAATCCCATGGACAGAGGAGCCTGGCAGGCTACAGTTCACGGTGTTGCAAGAGTTGGACACAACTTAGCGACTAAACCATCATCACCATGCTAATCAGAAGCCAGAGAATTGGAACCTGTCTGCTTCAGTGTGAAAGTGAAAGCGTTAGTTTCTCAGTCGTGCCTGACTCTTTGCGACCCCATGGACTGCAGACCGCCAGGCTTCTCTGTCCATGGGGTTTTCCAGGTAAGGATACTGGAGTGGTTTGCCATTTCCTTCTCCAAGGGATCTTCCTGAATTAGGGATAGAACTCCCGTCTCCTGCACTGCAGGCAGATTCTTTACTGAGAAGTCTGCTTCAGAATGACAGATAACTGTTAAAGGAAGCTAATCATTAAAAACATAATAATGGACCTTCAAAATGACTGTGATTATCTAGTCATAATGATGTTCAAACTGTGATTAATAGATTCTTAAGGATTCTTGTGGGATGTGTTAGGAAATGACTGCTAGGTTTGTGTGACATTCAAAATATCACTACTTTCAAATGTCTGATATATTTGAATTTCATATTTTGAAAAATGTTGTTGAACAAAGTTTTAAAACCACTAACCCACTTAACTAGCTCTTTATGTTTGTGAGGAAACTAATAGAATCGAAGAGGCATGAATAAATAAAAATTGTTTATCTAGATTTCTAATGGAGTAAAAAGAACAACAAGCATTTAACACATACTTAACAGAAATGTGATTCTTTAATCCATAGAAACAAAGAAGGGGATGTTTCCTCATTTACTTAATTGTCATAGACAAGAGGATTTAGATTTATTTTTAATCCCCAAGGGATTTCCCCAAGGGAAAGTAAGCTACACATGGATAGAAATTTTCCTAATCATCAAGAGCAGATGTACAGTATTTGAAACTGACCATTGCCCTATCATTGGGTTTTAAGCATCGGCTATATAACCACTTGGTACATGTATGATGTGGTAGAGATTCTATGGTAGTGTAATTCTGTTAAAATTTGTATCTACGTTTTCCCCAAGTAAAATGCATTTTTCTAATAGCAGAAATATACTTTAATATTCTGTCATATCCAAGGAAAATATTACTGTTCTTTCTAAGGTTGAAGATCATATTAAGTGAATTTTGTGTGCAATGATTGAAATTATTTGAATATCTTTCTGAATTATCTGACCTTGATTAATACATGTACATATTTTTTAAAGGTCTAATCCCCCAAATCATTCTACTGAATTTCTTTTTTTTTAAGCCAACATTCTCAGCATACAATTTTTCTAAAACATTAAATGATTCAATTGTGCAGACAAAAAGCTCAAATTATTTTCTGTTGCATTCAAGGTCTGCCACTGGAAAATGACTATTCTAAAAATATTTTCCACTAATTATCAGCATGAATACTTTGTTCCCATAAAATGACCCACCCATAATCTCTGAGATAAATGTTGCTCTTTTTAGTTTCTCTATTTTTTATCTCTATCACTTACTAGTTTCAGTCTCTAACTCCATCTCTAACTCTACCTCAGTCTCTATTTCGAACTTTCTTACTCTGTATTTCTACTACAGAGAAATACAAAAGAATCTGCTTATCTCAGACTCTTTTGTCATTTCCTGTTTCCCTACCTGGAATTCCTCCTTGTTCTTCTCTAGATTTACATTTCTTCCATTATTTTGGTTAAGTGGTGTTTTCTTTCCATGCTTTGAACTGTACCTAAATGCTGATGTATAACAAATATATTTCAAGCTATGACATCACTGTAAACTCAAACTTCTAATTGTCTTCTCTTGGATGACTCACAATTATCTTATTAAAGTTAGAATTTATACTGCTACACTCTTGATTTTCTTTCCCCAGAAATGGTTCTTCATGTTTATTTCCTTTCTCTGAAAAAGAATCACCACACAATCATTTTCCGAAGTCAGATACCTATATGTCACATGTTTCATCACAATCCAATCTCTAGCTTTATGTAAACTACATTTATCTCCAAAATATATTTAAATCTATCCACTTCTGTATATTGCACTCCTTTTGATATCCTTGTGCAGGTAACTTTTGTTGTTATTAAATAGATTTATTTCTAGAAGTCTTTTGAAGCTATAATATAAATAGCATAAGATTTACTAATTTTAAGTGTACAGTTCTTAGTAAACTTACAGAGTTCTAAAATCACCACCACAATTCAGTTTTAAACATTTCCATCATTTCTTAACTTTCCCTGTATCTATTAAAAATCAATTTCCAATAGACACAGGGTAGCTCCTACCCAGCTTCAGCTAACTACTGATTTACTTTCTGTTTCTATAGAATTATCTTTCTTTGACATTAAACAAAAACAAGATTATATGCTTTGTGTCTGACACTTCATGTATCATATTTTGTTCAAGTTCCTCCATGTTGTTTTGTATTCATTTTTATTGCAAATAGTATTCTCCTGTATGGCTATATCACATTTTGGTTGAATATTTGAATAATATCCAGTATCCAGTTTTGGCTGCTATGAAAATCTATTGAACAATACTACTATAAATATTCATCTGTAATTTCTTTGTGTGTTTACTCAGATTCCTAGGAATTGCTGAACTGAACTGAACAGAAGGGAAGATTAAATTTATTTTTAAATTTATTGACAAAATAGTTTCCCAAGTGGTTATATCACTTACATTCCAACCAAAATTACATGAGTGATCCAAGTTGTTCACCTTCATACTGATATTTGATATTAATGTTGCCATGGGTTGAAGTGTGTCCTCCCAAAAAAGATAGTTGGAGTTCTCTAACCCCCAGTACCTCAAAATGTGAACAGATTTTGAGATAAAGTATTTATTCGGATAATCAAGTTAAAATGAGGTTATAGAGTGAGTTGTAACCCAATATTAATGATATCTTTATAAAAAGAGAAATTTGGACACAAAAAGACATACGAGGAGAATCCATGTGAAAATGAAGGCAGAAATCTGAAACCTAGGAGAAATACTGACAATAGAAACTTTCCTCACAAACATCAAAAGAAACCAACACTGTTGAAACAGTGATCTCATATTTGTAGCCGGCAAAACTGTTAGACAATAAATATCTTTTGCTTAACCACCTAGTTTGTTATGCTTTGGTATGGCAGCCTTAATGAACTAATACAAGCAATCTTTTTTATTATAGACAGTACAGTGGGTTTTTGATATTAGCTTACTGTGGCTTCACTTTGAACTGTATTTTTGAACTTCACTTTTCATGTATTTGTTACCTATTTATATCATTCTTTACTGAAATATGCATTACAATATTTGACTGCTTGAAAATTGAATTTGTCCTATTATTGAATTGGTTTATTCCTTTTAAATTGGGATACGAGTCTTTTATTAGATATATATTTGCAATTATTTTCTTTCAGTCTGTAGCTTGAATTTTCATTTTCTTAATGATGCCATTTTTGTTAATAGTTTACTGTTTAATTTTTTTCTGTTTTTAATAACTTTATTGAATTTTAATCACTGTATGATAAAATGGTCTTATATAAAATGCATCATTTGATAAATCTGAGTATGTTAGCAACCAAGAAACAATCATGATGTTTAACTTATGCATCATTCCCCAAGAGATCCATTGTAATTCTTTCACTTCTTGGTCCTGCAACAACCCAGGACAAGTATTGAACTGCTATCTATTACCATACCTAATTTTTGTATTTTCTAGAATGTAATAGGAAACAGTGACAGACTTTATTTTGGGGGGCTTCAAAATCACTGCAGATGGTGACTGCAGCCATGAAATTAAAAGATGCTTACTCCTTGAAAGAAAAGTTATGACCAACCTAGACAGCGTATTAAAAAGCAGAGCCATTACTTTGCCAACAAAGGTCTGTCTAGTCAAAGCTATGTTTTTTTCCAGTAGTCATGTATAGATGTGAGAGTTGGACTATAAAGAAAGCTGAGCACCGAAGAATTGATGCTTTTGCACTGTGGTGTTGGAGAAGACTCTTGAGAGTCCCTTGGACTGCAAGGAGATCCAACCAGTCCATCCTAAAGGAAATCAGTCTTGAATATTCATTGGAAGGGGTGTTGCTGAAGATGAAACTCCAACACTTTGGCCACCTGATGTGAAGAACTGACTTATTTGAAAAGACCCTGATGCTGGGAAAGATTGAAGACAGAAGGAGAAGGGGATGACAGACAATGAGATGGTTGGATGGCATCACCAACTCAGTGGACATGAGTTTGAATGAACTCCAGGAATTGGTGATGGATAGAGAGGCCTGGTGTGCTGCAGTCCACCGGTTTGCAAAGATTTGGACACGACTGAGTGACTGAACCGACTGAACTGAGACTATAATATAAATTGAATTATAAAGTGTTTTTGCAGGGAAAGATTGAGATTTCAATTATTTATTATATTTATTTTGAGATTGTCAATATTATCGAATTTATTGGTAGCTTTTATTATGAAGTTGTATTCCAGTGAACAAGTATACCATAACATGTTTATAATTTGTATGTTGGTGGTACCCAATTAGCAATATGTTGGTTAAGTGGGTCTCCTGGAATTAAAAAAAAAATTATAAGGGCTTTGATTTATAGTGTTTGCTGGTTTTCTTATTGTAAATGCTCCCAATGTGGTTGATTTCAACTACCTGGTAAAATTCCCAAATACTTAGCTTTCTCAAGCTAGTAGTTGCCTATTCCATACCAATGTACACTTCCAACTTAGCCCATTTGTTCAAGATATATATGGTCCCCAATTCCAGCTCTAGCATAGCCCCAGTGTGATTCAAGCTAAGCAGCAGATCATACACCCTTACTGATCATATTAATTCAGCCTATATACTCCTGATTCTACTTGAGGGAACTTTGGCTTTTGGCTTTTAGGAAGGAAGTTTCTCCCTTTTTGGAGAAGTTATTAAAAAGTTACACTTTACACATGGCTAAATTAAAAAAAAAAAAAAGTAACACAAAAACTCTTAAAAACTGCAGATAACTAACCTTAAACAAGAGAGTATGAAAAGATAAAATTAACTAAATGTATCCTTGATGAAAACACATATTTTATTTTTCCATAATATTCAGATATGTGCACCAATAACTTGCTGCTATTGTGTGTGGTTGTTTGGGGTGGGATCTGTGACACTTTCAAGTGAAAATTTTCTAAATGGTATAGTGACAAATTCTAAGATAGTTTTGAAGAATAATGCTGATACTAGTGACTATCCTTAGAGTAAAAGCTGGATATTATATCATTATGGAAGTTTTTTTAATGGTATAACATTTTTTGATGTAATATTTTAAGACACAAACTTTGGAATTGAAAAACTCATTTCTCTCATAAAATCTGGCTCTTGCATTTTAAGGCTTGGTTTTCTAGATCAGTGTTTTTAAAGTGAATTTTATTTATTAGGAAATGATAAACTTAAGAATTTAACTTTTTCTTTCATAAGTCTCAAGTTCAGAGACAATATTAAATTGAGCAAGGTTTTCTGAAGAAGGAAGAACTGTGAAATGTGGTGTTGGAGAAGACTCTTGGAAGTCCCTTTGACTACAAGGAGATCCAACCAGTCCATCCTAAAGGAAATTAGTCCTGAATATCCATTGGAAGGACTGATGTTGAAGCTGAAACTCCAGTACTTTGGCTACCTGATGTGAAGAACTGACTCACTTGAAAAGACTCTGATGCTGGGAAAGATTGAAGAAAGGAGGAGAAGGGGATGATAGAGAATGAGATGGTTAGATGGCATCATAGATTCAATGGACATGAGTTTGAATAAACTCCAGGAGTTGGAGATGGACAGAGAGGACGAGCATGCTTCAGTCCATGGGGTCACAAAGAGTCACACAAATGAGTGACTGAATTGAATTGAACTGAATTCTAAGTTATATTGCCAATGGAATAAAATATAAAACCTATATTAATGGTATTTCTACAGAAATTTATAGAATCATTAGTATAATGAAGAAATACATAAATATAATAAAAAGGTAAAAACGTGTGTGTATAGAGATGAGAGATATCAAAGAGTAAAAAGTGGCCACAGCTTACAAAATGGGAAATACAGACCATTACATTTTAATTAATTATTTATAATTAATTGTGACTTAGTTAACTAATTTAATGGGCTCTTCTTCTTCATTGTCTTCTTCATTGTGGCTTTTCTTTCCATCAGCACTAACTGCTTTCCATTATTCTGCTTTTTTTTCCTCAAAGCTGTCACTTCACATTCATGGCAAAATACCTGAGTCAGGGCTCAGTGAAATTGAATGATCTTATATGAATTTCCTACTACAGTGAAATTGAATGATCTTATATGAATTTCCTACTACAGTAACAAAGCTGGTGGCTTAAAATGTTATTAGCTTACAGTTTTGGAGGCCAGAAGTCTGAAATCTCTCTTAATTGACTTGAAGTCAAAGTGTAACCAAGGGCTATTTTATCTTGAAGACTCTGAAAGAAGAATCCATTTCCTCACCTTTTCCAGTTTCTAGAAGCCAACTGCATTCCTTAGTTCATGGCCCCTTCCTCCATCTTCAGGGCCATCAGTGAGTATAATCACATCTCTTTCCGTAATTCTGCTGCCTGTCCTCTTGTTGCCTTTTTTTGATTCTGATCCTCCTGTCTTCCTACTAGAAGTACCCCGTGATTACAATAGGCTCTTTAAGATAATCATCTCTTCTAAATGTTCACAGTCATGCCTGTAATACCTAAGGTGGTATATCTACAGTTTTCAAAGATTAGGGTACAGACATCCTTGGGTATCATCTATTCAGCCTACCATAGATATCAAGTTATTACACCTTCTTTATTTCATCTGAACTCTTAAGAAAAATTTATCCTATCAAACTATATCAATGTTCACTAAACTCAAGTAATTTTTAGTTTTCTTACTTACCTTTTACCCAAATGCTCTCTAGTCTTCAAGATTGGTTGTATCATCTTTTCTAATAAGGTTTTCTAATAAGGTTTTTCTCAGTGGATTTTTCTCTCCTTTTTAGACATATAGTACTTATTACATTCACTTAATCTTAAACATCCATTATCTTGAATTGTTATTTTTATTTTTAACTTTTATTTTCAAATCCATTGTACATTGCTTAGAAAAACTTTTAAGATTTTTTTTTCACATTTGCTTTTTAGCTTTAATATAGTACTATGTACAAATTATGTATTAGTTTTTTGGCTTCCCAGGACTCAGTGGTAAAGAATCTGCCTGCCAAGCAGGAGAGCAGTTTTGATCCTTGGGTCAGGAAGATTCCCTGGAGGAGGAAATGGCAACACACCCCTGTATTCTTGCCTGAAAAATCACATGAACAGAGGACTGGTGGGCTACAGTACATGGGGTTACAAGAGTCAGACATGACTAAACAATCAAGCACTGACATTGAGGTGTTACTTTTTACTTGTTATATTTTGACTGTGTGTGTGTGTGATGTAAATAAAGAAAAATTAGCTGCATATGTATATACAGTTAAATTAACTGTATATATATATATATATACATAAAGAAATAATTAACTGTAATCCACTTCATTGAACTGAAAATTTTATTTTTAATTCTATCTCTTATAATCAATTTTAGTATACTAATAAACTAGCATATATTTGTAGCTGCCAAAATGCAGGGAGGATATTTTATAGTACACAGAATCTGGTGAACTAACTTTCATAGAGTTCTAGGGTTTATAAAATAGCCTTTGAATAGTGTGAAATTCCTTTATTCAACATATCTAACTATAACAGCATGATTATTATTTTTAAGAAAATCATCTACATGTTCTTTTTGTCTTCATTTTACCCACACTGTGTAAGTGTTCTTTTTATATTAAAATATGACTTTATCTCATTAAGTATGCTAATAATATCAAACTGAAGTAACATTTTTGTTAGTTTCAAGAAGATTTATACAAATAAAATTGTGTCTCAGTGAAACAAATATTATATTTTATGATCAGTAAAAGAAAAATTTTGAGTCACTTGTGTTAAGCAAAATTTTAAACATTCCCTAGTGATTTGTTAGCAAATTTAAATTAAAAGACCTTTTAAAGTAAGACTGCTTATTTCTCACTGTTGTATCCATGTGAATCTTACATAAATGCTATCTTCCAGGACCATTTTATAGCCATAAGAATTCCCTTTAAAACATAGCTTTTTTTTCCCCTAAATTTTCAATCCTTATTTCTCTTGATATCATTAGTATAAGTTTCCAAATACTTAAATGTGGCTGAATACTTCAAAACGATAAAGTTCAATAATACTTCAATGTGGATAAACACTTCAGTCTGAAGAATCAGGCATCCCCTGAAGAGGACTGGGGATAAAGAGGCAATTTAATAGTTTTGAACAATTATCTACTTGTTTTATACATAAAATGTACAGCACACAAATAATTTGAACTCTGATCTCTTAATATGAGAATTTAGTTCATTAAGCCACCACACTGACTACACAAATCTCCTGATACTGTAATACACTAGAGAGAATCCTACAGTAATGCATATTATAGTGATTTGCTGTCAAGCAAAGGGAAGGTTTCCTCAATTTTATCCATGTAACCACACTGTATTATGCATGTGGGTCCTTTTTAGCATTTTTGCCATCTGAAATAAACATGAAGGCAACTCCCATAAAAATGATTTATTTATTTTTTTTAAAGAACATGCTTGTCATAAATGAGCATACTATAGCACGTTGGAGAGGAAGCATGGGTTTCATCTCCAGTAAGAGTGGAATACTCTACTCTGCCTTATTATATTTATGCTAAGCTTGTAGAAAGTATAGGAGTTATTTTTATAGTCCTGATTGGGTGCAAGAGATAGAAAGAGGAAAAGAATAGTTTATAGACCTCCAGAATTTGATATCATTGTGCTGCAAACTGTCCCAGAATAAAGTCTGCCTTACCATCTTTAACAAATGTCATTGAATACTTTTTTTTTTTCCTTAGCAGTGTTAGATGCTAAGTGAAGAAGGAGAAAAGACTATTTCATAGAGAATAAAATGTTTAAAGGACAGAAGTGAAAGGGAATTTGGTGAACTTATCAAAAGAGAGTCCAGGAAAATATTAAGAAGTGAAAATAGCCAAAAGAGCCGAAAGTTGAATAACATCATGTTATGTTAAGGAGCTGGAAATAGATTCTAAAACATAAAATTGAAAGGTTTTCTGCAAATTTATATATAATGCCACATTTGTTTCAATATATCCTCTACCTTTTAATGGGCATTGCAATTGTACCAAAATTGTATCCAACTCCTACAGTTGTTAGTGTTCATAGGTAAGAATCTAAAAAGTCATGTTAGGCATTGACTTTCAAGATATACATTCAAAAACTGTCATGTCTGTTTGAGTTTCATCTCCAATATATCTGTTGCTCTCTAAAATAAGCATTGGTTACCTAGTACTGCTATACTAAGTACGACAAACTGGGGAGCTTAAAAAAGAAATTTATTGCCCATAGTTCTGGAGGCTAGCAGTCTAAAATAAAGGTGTTAACAGGGCCATGCTCCCTGTGAAACCTGTAGAGGAATCCTTCCACACGTGTTTCTAGCTGCTAGTGATTTTTCAGCAATCTTTGATGTTCCTTGACTTATAGCCACATAATTCCAATTTCTGTCTTCATAATCACATGGTGTTTTTCGAGTGTATCTTTGGGTCTTCTAATGGCCACATTCTTCTAAGGACACTAGTCATATTGGATTAGTGCCTACCCTGCTCCAGTGTGAACTCAACTAATCACATCTTCAAATAGCCTAATTCTATATAAATTACATTCAAATCTGTGTCAAGGTACTTTGTACTAGGACTCCAAAATACCTTTAAAAAAACTTTTTATTTTATATACCAACATATCCTTTTAAGTGGATAAAATTCAATCCATAGCAGTAATACAATTATATCTATTCACGTTATTCTTGATTTACAATGAATATAATAGCAATTATATAGACATATCAAGTTATGATTTTAGAAAAAGTCTTTGAAAAGAAATAAGAATGCTTTACATTACATACTAGTATAATAGTTTGCAGCATCACTGTAATGAGTGAATCAAAGTGGCATAGAAAATGTTTGTTTATTAATCCCTTCTCCTCAGTCATGCTGAATTTCTTGATAATGATTACAAAATATAATAAACAGCAGCAAATGAATGATATCATAAATATCAAGCTACACTAGTGTGCAAAAATTATGGATGCAATAATGCTGAAGAATAATATTGGCTCTGGAAATTTAGAATGGAAATGACATTATCTTGCAAGCTTTATTCATGAGATATACTGACAATGTAAGGTCATGGTAGATCTCTATTTATGAGTTAGAAGATTCTTAAAGTAGAAGTTATGAAGATAGAATAACATTGAAAATATGGTAATTAAATTAGAGTTGTGTTATTTATGTTCAATGACATCTTGAGCACTGTTTTTTTCAAATGAAATGTACTCATTGATTAAGGATTTCATCAGAATTCTTTCTTAAAAACATATTAAGGTTAATGTTCTCATAAAGAGGGTTCTTAGAAAATTTCCTCTTATGGTGATTTACTATCCTGTTAGTTTTTCTTATCAAAAACGTACATTTGACTATTGGTATCTCATTTACTGCAGAGACTAAAATTCTTACTGTCAAGATTTTCAAATATGTTTTGTTGTCAAATCTTCATTGTGCAGAGACAGAGAAACACAGACATTTTTATGAACTTACTTACAGGTGAAATCTAAAACAACCAAAACAAAAAAAGACTCCCCTCCCCCCCCCAAAAAAGCAGCTTATAGATACAGTGAACAGATTGGTGATTAGCAGAGTCAAGGAGTGGGAGGGGAATCTAAATGGATGAAGAGTGTTAAAAGGTACAAATTTCAAGTTATAAAATAAATGTTATAAGGTTTTAATGTACAGCATGGTGACGATAGATAATAATACTGTGTTGCACATTTGAAAATTGCTAAAAGATTAGATTTTAAAAGATTTCATCACAAGAAAAAAATATGTAACTATGTATGGTGATGGACTTATGGTAATCATTTTCCCATATATAAAACTATTGAACCTTTAGGTTATACGTCTGAAGAAAATAGAATGTTATATGTCAATTGTACCTCAATAAAAAAATCTTTTCACTGAGAAAAATAGTTGAGTTTCGGCAAACAGTAGACAAAATTCTTGATTCTCAATTGGAAAGGAAGCTGTTAGTAGGTGTTTCAAATGAGAAAAAAACGACAATCTAATGGACTTTTCATCCAAACTTGGGTAAGAGTTTACCTTTACACTCAACTAGCTAAAACAGACCAGCATTAGTGGGTTTTGTCTGCCTAATAACCATGTCTCTCCCCCTTCATTTGATAACAGCAGACTTCTCCCATTAATTCAGTTTTTGTGGGACTGCCATTTAAAGTACTCTGCCATCCCCTAGCTAATGGTTGAATATATGATGACTACAAGACTACTCAATTCCTATCACTTAGGAATTTGAATCTGGAGTGACTGAAAAACGGAAATGTTCAGAGTTTTTACCTCAAAAGTAGAGTCCTTAGGAGACCAATAATTAACTCTGACCATCTGACTGTATGTGTAGCTGTAGACTTCCATCTTCAGTGGAGAAATTTCACATCTCTCCTTTTATTTTGTGAGATATAAAAGTTCATCAGAATTGTGAGTTATTGGCAACAATAAGAAATGGCAACAATCTCTTTGTTAAAAATCTCTTATCACCTTGGTTGGTGTTGGAAAAAGTATACATGTTTGTTGAACTTCAGGTTTCTTTCACTTTCAAAATAAGAAAATAAACTAATTTTCAGATTGATTATGAGAAATGAGACTGTCTACATAAAGATTCCAGGACAATTAACAGCAAGTAGCAAGTGTACCAAAAGTAATATTATTTTCCAGATTCTTTCCTTCCATACTCTTAAAACAAGTAAAATACCATTTGTTGTGGAAGCAGTTATTTTAACTATTTATATATTGTATTAATTCACAATTATATACACATACATTTTATTGCTTTTGTTTCTCTGGAGAACTCTAACTCTCACTAATACATATTTTACTCAACATGACTATTGACTTTATAAGATGAGGGAATTGGGACATACACATGCATAAATGGAAGATGATGTAAGGGCAAGGGAGAAGACAGTCATGTATAAGTAGAGATAGAGAAGTCTCAAGACACCAAGATACCAATACTTCTGTTTACATTTACAGGCATATATATCGCCAAACAAAAAATGTTGTAGAATTTTTTTTTCTTTCTCCCATATCCTTCTTTTTATACAGATCAATTGATGAACAATATTAACATCTTCTGCCCTCCCTGTCTTTCCCTTTTTATTCTCTATGGCAATCACTGTTGTGTTCAATCAGAATTATCATTACTAAGTATATTCTGGACACTATGATGACTTCAAAATGGATGCTTAAAATTAATAAACTGTTACATGTTTAGCAAAAAGTCCCAATCAAATTTTAAAACTAAATTTTATAACTTATTCAAGAATTTATAAAGCAAATTATAATAAAATCTTGATATGCATTACTTTTTCTTGAGTGAATCTAGTAGAAAGTCTTAGAAATTATCCATGAGTTATTAACCATTGAAGTATCTAAATGGAATCTCTGCAGGACACATTTTTGCAGGTGTTTTTTTTTTTTTCTCTTCAGTATTCCTCAAAGAGTTTTGTTGAGAGAAGAGTAAGATAAACAATAACATATATATTTTTTTCATGAATAGCTTTTATGTCTGTTTTAGAATTTAATCTGTAGATTTAAGAAATATTTTTCTAACAATATATTGATTTTTTTACGTGTTTGGGTAATTTCCTTGGGTTGTTTTGCAACTGGATGAATTCCTGAACTCATCCATTTCATATGCAAATGAATAGAAGCCTGGTAAATTAGATCAATATTGTTTTAATATTTATTCTGAATTAGTCAGTCAGATTTGCATATAAGGAGTATAATAAAATAAAACCTAGTAGATCAAGTCAGTGTCCACGCACACACTGGATTGCATTGGTTAACTTATCCAAAGATAGTTAACATTAGGATCACAACACCTGCCTATACAAAGCACCAGATAACAATTGTCAGTAATCAAGTAAAGAATGGGATGTTTAAACTTCATTCACATGAAATATTTTCAGCAGCTTCTGGTTCAAATTAATTGTTGCATAATATGAATAATTTTGAAGGCTGATTTGCTAAAAAGAATATAATAAGAAAATAGCTGAGTTTTCAATAAATGCTTGCAAATTCAGTGATAGGAAGGCCAAAATTAGATAAATCATACTTGACAAGGAAGCTATGGTATAAGAAGTGCTACATTAATTTCAGGCTCATTTTTCTGTTTTGTCTATCACAAAAGAATAATATAAATGCCTTTTTGAGAAGAAAGAACAATGAATCAATAAAAATTCAATGCTAACAGAATATGTCAAATGTAAAACAGTAAAATATTCAGAGCAATGAAAGCAGTCGCCTGTCTTTGGTAAGAGATGAATCACAGAAATCAATATTTATTTCTCTGAGAGTACAAAACCGGGTTTGCGGTACTGATGTTTTCAACAATCTTTTCACTTCAAAACTTTTATTAAAACAAAAAATCACCTGTGTATTAGGTTGACTATTATGTCATAACTATAGAATTTTAAAAGAACATTAAAATTTCTTGTGTTTACTCTGAAATATCTGGATTCTAAGCAGTACTGTAATTGACTATGTTTTGCTATAATTGATCAATTCCAAATATTTACTTCAATAGGCAACTGTGCATAAGTAGAATGTTCTTCTTCTGTATGGAGAACAAAAAAGCTTCTAATCCTCAGCTTTCAGGCGAAGATGCTTGCTGATCACAGCACTTGTTAGCACCTTTACCAAATCTCTGTTTTCTGCTTTGGCCTGCTGCCCTTGGAGACACAACTATGGATTAGAGAGACACTGC
The DNA here is from genome assembly GCF_049115385.1 of Moschus berezovskii. Taxonomy (NCBI): domain Eukaryota; kingdom Metazoa; phylum Chordata; class Mammalia; order Artiodactyla; family Moschidae; genus Moschus; species Moschus berezovskii. The sequence goes on from NC_142461.1 coordinate 54,673,530, forward strand.
CGCAAGTGACTTTTGTCTGTTATTTAACTTTGAGGCAGCTGAAACCTCTTTAACTAATGCTAGATCGCTGACCTTTGGCTCCAAGTGGAAGGAATTTATTTGAAAATGAAACGTTTCTTGGAACATTCCCTAGTGTTAGAAACTTGATCTAAAAATGAATCTTTGTTTGCTCTCCATTGACCCCCTTTTTCAGTACTCAGTGACCTACCCGAATTTAAATAACTATTATTTCCTCTTAAAATAAGCTAGGGTTAAAGTGAGCAGATACACAATGCATTTTTCTTCATTAATTTTATTTGAGATGATTCTGCAATGACATCAATATAAATATTCACTTTCTCTAAAATCGGAGATTTCAAATTTCACTGAAATCTTTCTAATATTTAACTATTAATAGAACCAGCTTCTTGTAATAAGCTGGATATGTATTTTTTTTTTAATTCTATGTTTCCTTTCCATTTCAAGATAAATAGACTCACAGGATAAAGAGATGGTTGGTTAAAGTAAGAAAATAAAATAACGATGTAATATCATAGGAAAAAAAACATAAGTATTAATAGATACAGGGATATGAGAGGAAAGTGACCAGATGAATTAAATCTAGAGGCTAATAATACAGCACTTAAGATAAATATAATAATGAAACTTTACTAATGAATCACCTATGAGTTTAGGTATGTATTGATATATTTTAATACAAATGATGGAGTGAACAAAGGCTTTCTATGATAAAAGTGCCCCTTTTAAGAGGATAAGTTACTTAGATAACACCACCAATTTGTGTGTGTTATTTGCTCAGTCATGTCCGACTCTTTGCCACCCCAAAGGGGTGTAGCCCACCAGGCTCCTCTGTCCATGGGATTCTCCAGGCAAGAATACTGCAGTGGGTAGCCTTTTCCTTCTCCAACCACCAATTATAGAGACCTAAGTAGTAGTGGAATTTCAGTCATTCTCATTCTTGTCTTTAATTATTCAGTTAGTTGACAAGCCACTCTCATAAATATGTTTAGATACCTTATTCTTTACTGCCTATCAAACTACTGAATCCTTTGAACACTCTGATAGATCACAGGCCCCAAGGAGGGTAATCCTGAGTTCTTTACTGTTTCAATCATGATCTAAGTTCTATGATGACTTAATTCAGCATCTGATGGACCTGATTCTTCAAGTAATCTCTTTTATTCTTGCTAGAATGAAAGTGAATTAAAATCTGCCATCAAAAGGGCTATGCTAACCTTTTAAGCTATAACATGCTGTTTCTGAATATTTCTGGACATGTTTAAAATATCATCCTGAGCCAGATGTCTGTTAATAAGATTCAGTCTGGCAAGAAAGTTTCAGAGACAGAATCATTAACTGGATATAATAATATTTTTACAAATTATAAAGGCAAACTGGAATGAAAATATGTATGTTTTCACTGTTACTGAGTGTACAAGTCTAGACTACTGTTAAATAGGGAATCTAGAAAATATCGCATTGATCCCAAGACCTGATCTTGTTCTAGGTGTCATACTAGTATAGGAACAATCCTTCCACTCCAAGTAGATGAAGTTTCTAAATTCTGTTTTGGAGTTTTGGAGTTATGAAGGGGACAGAAAAAAATATGTTTATGTTTGGTGTGCCCTGTATATACAGTGTTTAAGAATATAATTTTATTAGATAAAATGATTTGTATCGATCATAAAAAGTCATTCAATTAACATTTTTCATTTTATATTAATTTATGCTTAGAAAAAATATATACTAAGGAGTTTGCAGCATTATCATTCTCAATGAAGTGCTTCTTCTGTATAATGAATGAACAAAATGTAATAGAAAAATCAGTTCAGTTCAGTCGCTCAGCCATGTCCAACTCTTTGTGACCCCACGCCAGGATTCCCTGTCCATCACAAACTCCTAGAACATACTCAAACTCATGTCCATTGAGTTAGTAATGTCATCCAACCATCTCATCCTATGTTATCCCTTACTCCTCCCAACTTCAAACATTCCCATCATCAGAGTCTTTTAAAATGAGTCTGCTCTTCACATAAAGTGGCCAAAGTATTGCAGTTTCAGCTTCAACATCAGTCCTTCCAATGAGTATGCAGGACTGAATTCCTTTAGAATGGACTGGTGGGATGTCCTTGCAGTCAAAGGAACTCTAAAATATCTCCTCCAACACCCCATTTCAAAAGCATCAATTCTTCAGCACTCAGCTTTTTTTTGTAGTCCACCTCTCACATCCATATATGACTAATGGAAAAACCATAGCTTTGACTAGATGGACCTTGTTGGCAAAGTATTATCTCTGCTTTTTTAATATGCTGTCTAGGTTAGTCATAGCTTTTCTTCCAAGGAGCAAGTGTCTTTTAATTTCATGGCTGCAGTCAACATCTGCAGTAAATTTGAAGCCCCCCAAAATAAAGTCTGTCACTGTTTCCATTGTTTCTTCATCTATTTGCCATAAAATGATGGGACCAGATGCCATGATATTAGTTTTCTAAATGTTGAGGTTTAAGCCAACTTTTTCACTTGCCTCTTTCACTTTTTCAAGAGGTTCTTTAGTTCTTTGCTTGTGCCATAAGTGTGGTGTCATCTGCATATCTGATGTTATTGATATTTCCCCCAGCATTCTTGATTCCATTTCAGCCCAGCATTTTGCATGATGTACTCTGTATATAAGTTAAATAAGCAGGGTGACAATATACAGCCTTAACGTACTCCTTTCTGATTAGGAACCAGTCTGTTGTTGTTCCATGTCCAGTTCTAACTCTTGCTTCTTGACCTCCATACAAAATTTCTCAGGAGGCAGGTCAAGGTCTGTTATTCCCATCTTTTGAAGAATTTTATAGTTTGTTGTGATCCACACAGTCAAAGGCTTGGTGTAGTCAATAAAGCAGAAGTAGATGTTTTTCTGGAACTCTCTTGCTTTTTTGATGATCCAGCAGATGTTGGCAATTTGATCTCTGATTCATCTGCCTTTTCCAAAACCAGCTTGAACATATGGAAGTTCATGGTTCTGTTGAAGCCTGGCTTGGAGAATTTTGAGCATTAGTTTGCTAGCATGTGAGATGAGTGCAATTGTGCGGTAGTTTGAGCAATCTTTGGCATTGCTTTTCTTTGGGGCTGGAATCAAAACTGCTCTTTTCCAGTCCTGTGGCCACTGCTGAATTTTCCGAATTTGCTGGCATATTGAGTGCAGCAGTTTCGCAGCATCATCTTTCAGGATTTGAAATAGCTCAGCTGGAATTCCATCACCTCCACTAGCTTTGTTCCTAATGATGTTTCCTAAGGTCCACTTGCATTCGCATTCCAGGATGCCTAGCTCTAGGTGAGTGATCACACCATGTTGATTATCTGGGTCATGAAGATCTTTTTTTGTACAGTTCTTCTGTGCATTATCGCCACCTCATCTTAATATCTTCTGCTTCTGTTAGGTCCATATAGTTTCTGTCCTTTATTGTGCTCATCTTTGAATGGAAAGTTCCCTTGGTATCTCTAATTTTCCTGAAGAGATCTCTAGTCTTTCCCATTCTATTGTTTTCCTCTATTTCTTTGCACTGATCACTGAGGAAGGCTTTCTTACCTTTCTTTGCTATTCTTTGGAAATTGCATTCAAATGGGTATATCTTTCCCTTTCTCCTTTGCCTTTGCCATCTTTTCTTTTTTCAGTTATTTGTAAGGCCTCCTCAGACAACCATTTCACCTTTTTGCATTTCTTTTTCTTGGGGAAGGTCTTAATCACTGCCTTCTGTACAATGTCATGAACCTCCGTCCATACATTTTCAGGCATGCTGTCTATCAGATCTAATTCCTTGAATCTATTTGTCACTTCCACTTTATAATCGTAAGGGATTTGATTTCAGTCATACCTGAATGGTCTAGTGGTTTTCCCTACTTTCTTCAATTTCAGTCTGAATTTGACAATAAAGAGTTCATGATCTGAGCCACAGTCAGCTTCCAGTCTTGTTTTTGCTGACTGTATAGAGCTTCTCCATCTTTGGCTGTAAAGAATATAAGGAATCTGATTCCGGTATTGACTGTGTGGTTATGTCCATGTGTAGAATCTTCTCTTGTGTTGTTGGAAGAGTGTGTTTGCTATGACCAGTGCATTCTCTTGACAAAACTGTTAGCCTTTGTCCTGCTTACTTCTGTACTCCAAGGCCAAACTCCAGGTAACTCTTGAATTCCTTCTTTTCATTTTAGTCCACTATAATGAAAAGGGTATCTTTTTTGAATGTTAGTTCTAGAAGGTTTTGTAGGTCTTCATGGGACCATTCAGCTTCAGCTTCTTCAGCATTACTGCTCAGGGCATAGACTTGGATTACTATGATATTGAATGGTTTGCCTTGGAAAGAGATACCATTCTGTCATTTTAAAGATTGCATCCAAGTACTGCATTTTGGACTCTTGTATTGACTATCATGGCTACCCTATTTCTTCTAAGGGATTCTTGAGCACAGTTCACCCATTACAGTCCATCTTAGTTTGCTGATTCCTAGAATGTTGATGTTCACTCTTTTCATCTCCCATTTGAGTACTTCCAATTTGCCTTGATTCATTGACCTAACATTCCAGGTTCCTATGCAATTTTGCTCTTTACAGCATCAGACTTTACTTCCATTACCAGTCACATCCACAAGTTTTGCTTTGTCTCTGTCTCTTCATTCTTTCTGGAGTTATTTCCCCATGGATATCCAGTAGCATATTGGGCACCTACCGAACTGGGGAGTTCATCGTTCAGTGTCCTATCTTTCTGCCTTTTCATACTATTCATGGGGTTCTCAAGGCAAGAATACTGAAGTGGCCATTCCCTTCTCCAGTGAACCATGTTTTGTCAGAATGGACAAAATAGTTCTGAGTAATTAAGAATAATGTAATTGAATTACTAAGTTGCTAATTTAAAAGTATATTCATGTGGTATCGGTGGATACATAAATCAATGATACATAACATTTTATTTTGCAATTAATTTACAATCTGAATGCAAGCATGGTTTACATTGAAAAATCTTTAATATTTGCCTACAGTAATATAATCTTAAAGCAATGTGATGTTTTTCATTTTCATGTTAGTTTTTTTTTTACTATGCAAGGATTTTTTGTTACAGAATGTAGTATATGATAAGACTATTTACAGAACTCTGAACCAACAATCCTAGCAATTCTTATCAATGTCCTGGTTATCTGTAAGACTATTATCCTTCACTGTGTAGTTGGCCAGGAAGGATTATAGCATTATCTCTTAACTGTTTTTCTGTTTTGACCCTTACCTCCTTAAGTCTATTTTCAGCATTGCACACATAGGATGATACTATTGAAATATCCATCAGACCATTTCAACTCTCTGCATAAAACCTTCTGAAGCAGTCCTGCCTATTAGGAAAAAAGTCAGTAAAAAAGTCTGATGTAGAAGCCAGGATGAGCCTGGTTCCATCTTCCCTTTCTGACCCCATTTCCTACCTCTTCTTCCCTCACTTGGTCTACTACGGTCAAGTTACCTTTCTTGTTTCTTACAAAATCATTCATACTTCAAGGCATGTGCTCTTGATATTCTCCTTAGAATACTCTTTCCCCCAATAACTACATGGCTTTAAATATGAATATTTTAGGGAGACTTTTACTGACCTCCTTTATTAAAATTATATGAATTGCATTTTGATGTTGCCTGTCCCATTTTTCAGCTCTAATTTTTTTCTATAGCACTTAATACCATCTAATAAACTGTTATTTGTTTAAAGTCTATCTTATCCTGTCTATCTCAGTTAGGGCTGCTGCTGCTGCTGTTGCTAAGTCACTTCAGTCGTGTCCGACTCTGTATGACCCCATAGACAGAAGCCCACTAGGTTCCCCCATCCCTGGGATTCTCCAGGCAAGAACACTGGAGTGGGTTGCCATTTCCTTCTCCTCAGTTAGGGCAGGGATTTTATTAACAGCTGTATTCACAGTCCCTAGATTAATATATAACACGTAGCAATCACTTAATAAATTTATTAGTAAATTAATGGATGACAGAATAAATGCTATTTTATTTGGGTTCTATAATGACTTAGCAAATTTGTCTCACAGATGTCCCAATACTAGCAATCAAACTGATGAATATTATTGTTGGCTGACACACTCCAAACTCAGACCCTCAATTCTAGTCATCAAGTTTACATATGTTGTACTTCTAAAATATGTGCCAAATATAGTAGAGTATCATAGTGTAATGGTGTAAGAGAAAGGGCAAGAAATAGAAGTTATGAGATCTTAGTATTAGTTCAGATTAGTAGTACCACACAACTGTTGGATTAACTGTTATCACATTTATATCTTTATTTTTGAAACGAGGATTCTGAATTAGATCAAACTTCAGAGCCCTCGAAATCAGGAGTCGATAGTGGAACGTAGATGAATTTGGGAAGTTATTCTCAGAAGTTAATGCTTTTAAGTGTACACGAAGTACAGTTAATGGGTTGAATGATATTTAGGTCAATTAGATATGGATGTACCCTATTGTTCAATCATATGTAGCAGCTATCGTGATGACAGCCTTGTACAATCTTTTTCAAAAATAAAAATAAATCAAGATAAAAAATAAATGATCCCCTATGTTGGGCACTTTGCTAAGTACTGTAGTTCAGTTCAGTCAGTTCAGTCGCTCATTCCTGTCCAACTCTTTGTGACCCCTAAGCAGGTAACAAATAATGTATGCAAATAGTAGTCATTTAATATTCATATTTCAATCATAAAATTGATTTCAGAAATATCAGAAAGCAAAAGGACAATTATAGAAATATAATTTGTCTCCTAATGGACACTATTCAGCTCACCAGAGAGAGTAAAACATTATTTTTCAGCTATTCTTATGTTTGCCCTATTTTAGAACTTTATATTTAATTCCATGTGATTTTCCCAAACTTTTTACCAAACCCACTTTTACACTGAACACACATCTAATACAAGATTATTTTGGTTTATTAAATCCCACGATCTCAACCTGTTTCTAAATGGTGTTCAAATTCATCAGATAATGTAAATGTAGCAAATCATTGGTTAATTCATTTAGCTCTCATCCTTTTCTCAATTTGATAACATTTCAATCATACATTTGACTGGTTTTTCAAAACACAATCAGCACATCCTTGACTTTTCTAAGGTCGCATCTAGAATTATTATAGAATATAATTCACAAAAGTCAAGTCTGGTTGAATTTCACTGAGTTAATCACTAGGCTCGAATGCAAACAAGCTATAATTATAAGAATGTAATGTGCTTTTAGCTATATGTTGAATAAGAATAATGTATACATGCTCAATCATGTTCAACTCTTTCAGGATCTTTTGTCCATAGGATTCTCCAGGCAAGAATACTGGAGTGGGTTGCCATATCCTCATCCAGGGGATCTTCCTGACACAGGGACTGAATCCTCTTGTTTCTGTCTTCTGCATTGGCAGACATATTCTTTACTACTGAGCCACGTGGGAAGCTCATATGTTGGATATTGCCTCCAATTTTCATGTATAAAAATTTTTTGTAAGGTGTTAATGAAGGATTCCCTGGTTCCTGAAACAACAAAGAATCCGCCTGCAGTGCAGGAGACCTGGGCTTGATCCCTGGGTTGGGAAGATTCCCTGGAGAAGGGCATGGCAATCCACCTGAATATTCTTGCCTGGAGAATCCCCATGGACAGAGGAGCCTGGTGGGTTACAGTCCATGGTGTCACAAAGAGTTGAACACAACTGAGTGACTAAGCACACAAAGTATTAATGAAGATCCATATTTTGGAAAAGATATCTTCTAGAAGTTGCAGCATTTTTACCTGTAAGGTTGTTTCATTCTCTTAGGAAGGTGGACCGAGAGACTGGTGGGAAATAGTTCACAGGGTCACAAAGAGTCAGACACGATTGAGAGACTAACACTTTTCATAGTATTTACAATTTCTTACATTTCAATGCATTTTTTTTTTGGGGGGGACAGCCTTGTCCTGGTGAGTGGGCTTGTGTAACTAAGGAAGCTGTGAATCATGACTTGCAGGACCAGCTTAGACATGGGTCATAGTGGAGAATTCTGACAAAACATAGTACAATTAAGAAGGAAATGGCAACCCACTGCAGTATTCTTGCCTTGAAAACCCCATGAACAGTATGAAAAAGCAAAAAGATATCACCCCAGAAGATGAACCCTATGGGTCAGAAAGTTTCCAATATGCTATTGGGGAAGAGCAAAGGGCAACTACCATAGCTCCAGAAAGAATGAAGAGCCTGAGCCAAAGTGGAAACAATGTTCAGTTGTGTATATGTCTGGTGATAAAAGTAAAACCCAATGCTGTAAAGAAAAATATTCCCAAGAAACATGGACTATTAGTTAGGCCTGTGAATCAAGGGGAATTGGACATGCTCAGGCAGGAGATGGCAAGAGTGAACATCTGCATTTTGGAATCAGTGAACTAAAACAAATGGGAATGGGAAAATTTAATCCAGATGAACATTTTACTGTAGGCAAGAATCCCTTAGAAGAAATGGAGTAGCACTCATACTCAAGAAAAGAGTCTGAAATGCAATATGTGGGTGCAATCTCAAAATGACTGAAAGATATTTGTTCATTTCCAAGGCAAATCATTCAACATCACAGTAATCCAAGTTTATGACAAAGATAGAATGCCTGACACCAAAGAAGCTGAAGTTGAATGGTTCTGTGAAGGCCTACAAGAACTTTTCTATGACTAACACCAAAATAAGTTGTCTTTTTCATGATGGGGGATTGAAATATAAAAGTAGGAAGTCAAGAGATACCTGGAGTAACAGGCAAGATTGGCCTTGGAATACAAAATGAAGCAAGGCAAAGACTATCAGTTTTGTCAATAAAACACACTTGTCATAGCAAACATCCTCTTCCAACAACACAAGAGACGATCTACACACAGATATCACAAGATGGTCAATACCAAAATCAGATTGATTACACTTCTTTCAGCTGAAGATGGAGAAGCTTTATATAGTCAGCAAAATCAAGACCTAGAGCTGTCTGTGGCTCAGATCATGAGTTCTTTATTGCAAAATTCAAGTTTAAATTGAAGAACATAGGGAAAACCACTAAACCATTAAGGTATGACCTAAATCAAATATTTTTTGATTATACAGTGGAGATGATGAATAGATTCAAGGGATTAGATCTGGTAGAGTACGTGAAGAACTAGGTTTGGAGTCTGCAACATTGTATAGGAGGCATTCACCAAAATATCCCAAAGAAAAAGAATTGCAAACTAGCAAAATGGTTGTTTGAGGAGGCTTACAAAGAGCTAAGGAAAGAAGAGAAGCAAAAGACAAGGGAGAAAGGGAAAGATATACCCAAATGAATGCAGACTTACAAAGAACAGCAAGGAGAGATAAGAAGGCCTTCTTAAGTTAACAATGCAAAGAAAAAGAAGAAAACAATAGAATGGGAAAGACTAGAAATCTCTTCATGCATATTAGAAATCTAAAGGGCAATTTTTAAGCCAGAAGGTCATGATGAAGAAAAACAAAAAAATCAGAAGCAGGAGAGATTAAGAAGAGGTGACTATAATACATGGAAAAATTATACAAAAATAATCTTTATGACTCAGATAATCATAATGTTATGGTCATTCACCTAGAATCAGATATCCTGGAATTTGAGTCAAGTGGGCCTTAGGAAGCCTACAAACAAAGCTATTGGAGGTGATGGAATTCCAGCTGAGCTTTTTCGAAGCCTAAAAGATGCTGCTGCTAACATGCTGCACTCAATATGTCAGCAAGTTTGGACAACTCAGCAGTGGCCACAGGGTTGAGAAACGTCAGTTTTTATTCCAATCTTAAAGAAGGGCAATGAAAAAAATGTTCAAACTTTGGTACAATTGTGCTTTACAAAGGTAAAGCAGAAAATCCTTCAAAATAGTCTTCAGCAGTATGTGAACTGAGAACTTTCAGATGTACAAACTGGATTTAGAAAAAGCAGAGAAACCAGAGAACAAATTGCCAACATTAATTGGATCATCCAAAAAAAAAAAAAAAATCGGGAGTATTTCCAAAATACATCTAGTTCTGCTTCATTGACTATGATAAAGTCTTTGACTGTGTGGATCACAGCAAATTGTGGAAAATTCTAGGGGAAATGGGAATACCAGGCAACCTTACCTGCCTCCTGAGAAACTTGTATGCAGGTCAAGAGCGACTGTTAGATATGGACATGGAACAATGGACTGTTTTAAAGTTAGAAAAGGAGTAAGACAGACTGTATACTGTCACTGCGCTTATACAACTTATATGCAGAGCACATGTTGCAAAACACCAGCGTGCATGAATCACAGGCTGCATTCAAATGCCTGGGAGAAATATCAATAACCTTTGATATGCAGATGACAAGACTTTACTGGCAGAAAGTGAAGAGGAACTAAATATTGTCTTGATAAGGTGAAAGAGGAGAGTGAAAAAGCTGGATTGAAACTCAACATTCAAAAAATGAAGATCATGGCATCTGGTCCCATCACTTCATGGCAAATAGAAGTGGAGAAAGTGGAAAGAATGACAGATTTTCTCTTCTTAGGCTCCAAAATCACTGTTGATAATGATGGCAGACATGAAACTGAAAAACATGTTTACTTCTTGGCAGGAAAGCTATGACAAACCTAGCTGCATACTAAAAAGAAGAGGCGTAGCTTTGCCGACAGAAATCTACATATTCAAAGATGTGATATTTCCAGTCATGTACAGAAGTGAGAGTTAGACCATGAAGAAGGATAAGCATGAAAGAATTGATGCTTTCAAGCTGTGGTGCTAGAGAAGACTCTTGAGAGTCCCTTGGACAACAAGGAGATCAAACCAGACAATCTTAAAGGAAATCAACCGTGAATATTTATTGGAAGGATTGATGCTGAAGATCCAGTAGTTTGGCCCCATGATGCAAAGAGTCCATTTATTGGAAAATATCCTGATGCTGGGAATGTTTGAGGGCAGGGGGAGAAGGTAACAACAGAGGATGAGATGGTTGAATGGCATCATCAACTGAATGAACACGAATGTGAGCAAACTCAGGGAGACAGTGAAGGAAACCTGGAATTCTATAGTCCATGGGGTCACAAAGAGTGGGACATGACTTAGGACTGAAAAACAACAACAGAAAATAAATAAATGTCAATGACATACATATCCACAGAATAAATAGTGAATTCTGCATGAAATAGAATACCTCTAAATTCTGGTCTTTTTGTTCCTTAGTCTCATCTCTTTCAAAGTTCCAAACACTATTATCAGAAAAACTAATACCTCCATACCTTTAAACATACAATTTCTGATACTTCAAATCCTCTTCTGATTGATTTTTCCCTTCCTGTTTTTTTCTTTCAATGATTCCATTATATATTTGGTACAGTCATCTATTATTGAGCTCACCTAGATCAGTTTCTTAAATAAAATAAAAATATAATTTATTTTCCACACTTGATATAGGTGTAGACAAAGACTCTGAATAAATTCAAACAGAAATAAAAATGGAAGAATTTATATTATATCAGCCACCTATTAACTAGACTCATATTATTCAGTTCAGTCAGTAAGTTCAGTCACTCAGTCCTGTCCAGCTCCTTGTGACCCCAAGGACTGCAACACTCCAGGATTCCCTGTCCATCACCAAATATTGGAGACTACAGAAACTTATGTCCCTTTCATCCGTGATGACATCCAATCATCTCATTCTGTGTCATCACTTTCTCTTCATGCTTTCAAATGTTCCCAGCATCAGGGTCTTTTCCTAGGAGTTGGTACTTCACATCAGGTGGCCAAAGTATTGGAGTTTCAGCTTCAGCATCAGTCCTTCCAATGAATATTCAGGATTGATTTCATTTAGGATTGGTGGGTTGGATCTCCTTTCAGTCCAAGGAACTCTCAAGAGACTTCTCCAATGCCACAGTTCAAAAGCATCGGTTCTACGAGTCTTCTCCAACACCACAGTTCAAAAGCCTCAGTTGTACAGCACTCATTTTCATTATAGTACAACTCTCACATCCATACATGACTACTGGAAAAACCATAGCTTTGACTAGACAGACCAAGTTGGGAAAGTAATATCTCTGCTTTTTAATATGTTGTCTGGGTTGGTCATAGTTTTCTTCCAAAACATGGATGCAGTCACCATATACAGTGATTTTGGAGGCCCAAAATTTAAAGTCCCTCACTGTTTCCATTGTTTCCCTATCTATTTGCCATGAAGTGACAGGACCAGATGCCATGATCTTATTTTTCTGAATGTTAAGATTGAAGCCAATTTATTCACTCTCTTTTTTCACTTTAATCAAGAGGCTTTTTACTTCCTCTTTGCTTTCTGCCAAAAGGGTGGTGTCATTTGCATATCTGAGCTTATTGATATTTCTCTCAGCATTCTTGATTCCAGCTTGTGCTTCATCCAGCCCAGCATTTCACATGATGTATTCTGCATATAATTTAAAGGAGCAGGGTGACAGTATACAGCCTTGATGTACTCCTTTCCTGATTTGGAGCCAGTCTGTTGTTCCATGTCTAGTTCTAACTGTTGCTTCTGACCTGCATACAGATTTCTCAGAAGGCAGGGCCGGTGGTCTGATATTCCCATCTCTTGAAGAATTTTCTACAGTTGGTAGAAAACACAGTAAAAGACTTTAGTGTAGTCAAAAAGCAAGGGTAGATATTCCTGGAACTCTAGCTTTTTTGATGATCCAACGGAATTTTCAAATTGGTTCCTGGTTCCTCTTTCTTTTGTAAATAAAGCTTGACCATCTAGAAGCTCATGGTTCACATACTGTTGAAGCCTGGCTTGGAGAATTTTGAACATTACTTTGCTAGCATGTGAGATGAGTGCAATTGTGCGGTAGTTTGAACATTTTTTGACATTGCCTTTCTTTGGGATTGGAATGAAAACTGACCTTTTCCAGTCCTGTGGCCATTGCTGTGTTTTCCAAGTTTGCTGGCACATTGAGTGCAGCACTTTAACAGCATCATCTTTTAGGATTTGAAATGGTTCAAGTGGAAATCCATCACCTCCACTAGCTTTGTTCGTAGTGATGCTTCCTCAGGCCCACTTGACTTCGCATTCCAAGATGTCTGGCTCCAGGTGAGTGATCACACCATCATGGTTATCTGGGTCATATAGAATTATTTTTGCATAGTTCTTCTGTGCATTCTTGCCACCTCTTCTTAATATCTTCTGCCTCTGTTAGGTACACACTGTTTCTTTCCTTTATAGTCCCCATCTTTGCATGAACTATTCCTTGGTATCCCTAATTTTCATGAAGAGATCTCTAGTCTTTTCCATTCTATTGTTTTCTTCTATTTTTATTGCATTGATCGCTGAGGAAGACTTCTTATCTCTCTATGCTATTCTTTGGACCTCTGCATTCAAATGGTTATATCTTTCCTTTTTTCTTTTGCTTTTGCATCTTTTCTTTTCTCAGCTATTTGTAAGGCCTCCTCAGAAAACCATTTTGCCTTTTTGCACTTCTTTTTCTTGGGGATCGTCCTGCTCACTGCCTCCTGTACAATGCAACGGACCTCTGTCATGCTTCTTCAGGTGCTCTATCATATCTAATCCCTTGAATCTATTTGTCACTTCCACTTTATAATTGTAAGATATTTGATTTAGGTCATACCTGAAAAGACCCTGATTCTGGGAAAGTTTCAAGGCAGGAGGAGAAGGTGACAACAGAGGATGAGATAATTGGATGGCATCACCGACTCAATGGAAATGATTTTTAACAAACTCTGGGAGTTGGTGGTGGACAGGGAGGCTTGACGTGATGAAGTCCATGGGGTTGTGAAGAGTCGGACATGACTGAGTGACTAAACTGAACTAAATTGAACTAAATGGTCTAGTTGTTTTCCCTACTTTCTTCAATTTCAGTCTGAATTTGGCAATAGGGAGTTCATGATCTGAGCCACAGTCAGCTCCTGGTCTTGTTTTTGCTTACTGTATAGAGCTTCTCCATCTTTGGCAGCAAAGAATATAAGCAATCTGATTTTGGTATTGACCATCTGATGATATCTATGTGTAGAGTCTTCTCTTGTGTTGTTGGAAGAGGGTGTCTGCTATGACTAGTGCCTTCTTTTGGCAAAACTCTGTTAGCTTTTGCCCTGCTTACTTCTATACTCCAAGGCCAAATTTGCCTGTTACTCCAGGTATCTTTTGACTTCCTACCTTGTCATTCCAGTCCCCTATAATGAAGGGGACATCTTTCTTGCATGTTAATTGTAGAAGGTCTTGTCGGTGTTCATAGAAAGCGTTCCACTCCAGTTCCTTCAATATTACTGGCCAGGGCATAGTCTTGGATTACTGTGATATTGAATGGTTTGCCTTGGAAGTGAACAGAGATCATTTTGTCATTTTTGAGATTGCATCCAAGTACTACATTTTGGACTTTTTTGTTGACTATGATGGCTATTCTAATTCTTCTAAGGGATGCTTACCCAGAGTAGTAGGTATAATGGTCATCTGTGTTAAATTCACCCATCCCAGTCCATTTTAGTTCAGTGATTCCTAAAATGTTGATGTTCATCTTGCCGTCCCCAGTTTGACCACTTTCAATTTGCCTTGATACATGAACCTAACAACTGATAATAGAAACCTAACCTCCATAGGTTCCTATGCAATATTGCTCTTTACAGGATTGGAATTTATTTCCATTACCTGGTACATCCACAACTGGATACTGTTTTTGCTTTGGCTCAGTCTCTTCATTCTTTCTGGAGTTATTCCTCCACCGATCCCCAGTAGTATATTGGGCACCTACCGACCTGGGGACTTCATCTTTCAGTGTCATATCTTTTTGCCTTTTCATACTGTTCTTGGGGTTCTCAAGGCAAGAATACTGAAGTGGTTTTCCATTCCCTTCTCCAGTGAACTGAGTTTTGTCAGAACTCTCCACCATGACCTGTCTGACTTGGGAGGCCCTACAAGACATGGCCCATAGTTTCACTGAGTTAAACAAGGCTGCAATCCAAGTGATCAGTTTGGTTAGTTTTCTGTAATTGCCGTTTCTATGGAAGCTTCCTGATGGGAGACACTGACTGAAGGGATAACTGGGTCTTGTTCTGATGGGATGGGCCTTGTTCACTAAATCTTTAACCCAATTTTCTGTTGATGGGTGGGGTTGTGTTCCCCACTGTTGCTTGATGTGGCCAAACTATGGTGGAGGTAATGCAGATAATGGCAACCTCCTTCAAAAAGTCCCATGCACACACTGCTGCACTCAGTGCCTCCAACCCTGAAGCAGACCACTGCTGACCCACACCACTGCCAGAGACTCCTGGACACTTATGGGCATGTCTGGGTCAGTTTCTTTTGGGGTCACTGCTCCTTTCTCCTGGATCCTGGTGCAGAGCTTTTGTTTGCACCCTCCAAGATTCTGTTTCCCCAGTCCTATGTAAGTACTGCTGGTTCTATGCTGGGGTTAATGGTGACCTCCTCCAAGAAGGCTTATGCTGTACCCATCTCTGATGCACCCAGAGCCCCTGCAGCAGGCCACTGCTGACTCGTCCTTCCAAAGGAGACACTCAGATACAGTTCTGGCTCAGTCTCTGGGGTTGGGTATGCATTTTGTGCCCTTCCCAGGTCTGATCAGCTCAGGCGACCAGGTGCTTGGCCAGCACACTGTCTCAGGTAGGCCATGCATCTTAGTCACCCCCCTGGTCCAGGCGGCTCAGTTTCCCAGGTATACCTTGAGAGCACTGCCTCAGGTGTGCTGAATGTCTCCTCTGAAGAGCTAATCTCAGGCTGTGACCCTCCTGGTGAGTGTCAACCATCCAGGATCTCAGGAAGATGTGGTTAGCAGCTGGGAGCCTGTTCAAAGTTTGGTGGAAGATACTGTATTGGGCTGAGATGGTAGCAGACGCTTATTAATAAGATGTCTATATATTTTAAAGAAAGTTACAGGCTAGTGAGAATTTTCTGAAAACTTACAGAGGGATAAATTTATTGCAGAATAAGGTGAAAAGATATTTACAAAGTGAAGATTTGTAAAGGTGGTGATAGACAAAATGGAAAAGTAGCCGAGGCTACATAATGAACTACTTTACATGAAATTTAAAACTGCTGATATTTTATTCTTTGGGTAGATAATAGAACATACCCGAAGATTAACCATGTTGTTGAAGGAGATATTTATATTTAACAGGGGAAATAGTGGAAAATTTTACATGGAATGAAATCTACTGAAAATAAATGGAAAATACTTATCAGTAGGTTTTCAGTTCATTTCAGTCACTCAGTCATACCTGACTGTTTGTAACCCCATGGAGTGCAGCACTCCAGGCTTCTCTTTGCAGGACCAACTCCCGTGGCCTGCTCAAACTCATGTCCATTGAGGTAGTGATGCCATCCAACCATATCATGCTCTGGCATCCCTTTCTCTTCCCAAATTCAATCTTTCCTAGCATCAGGGTCTTTTCCAAAGAGTCAGTTTTTTGCATCAAGTGGCCAAAGTATTGGAGCTTCAGCTTCAGGACCAGTCTTTCCAATCAATATTCAGGACTGATTTCACTTAGGATTGACTGATTTGATCCCCTTTCAAACCAAGGAATTCTCAAGAGTCTTCTCCAACACACCAGCTCAAAAGCATCAATGCTTCAACACTCTGCTTTCTTTATGGTCCACTCTCACATCCATACATGACTACTGGAAAAAACATAGCTTTGACTAGATGGACCTTTATTGGCAAAGTAATGCCTCTGCTTTTCAATATGCTGTCTAGGTTGGTCATAGCTTTTCTTCACAGGAGCAAGTGTCTTTTAACTTCATAGCTGCAGTCACCATCTGCAGTGATTTTGGAGCCCCAAAATATAAAGCCTCTCACTGTTTCTATTATTTCCCCATCTATTTGTCATGAAGTGATGGGACCAAATACAATGATCTTAGTTTTTTGAACGTTGAATTTTAAGCCAGCTTTTCCACTCTCCCCTTCCACCTTCATCAAGAAGCTCTTTAGTTCTTATTGGCCTTCTGCCATAAGGGTGGTGTCATCAGCATATCTGAGATTATCAAGATTTCTTCCAGCAATGTTGATTGCAGCTTGTGTTTCATCCAACCCAGCATTTCCTATGATGTACTCTGCATAGAAGTTAAATGAACAGGGTGACAATATACAGCCTTTACAAACTCCTTTCCCAATTTGGACCAGTCCATTGTTTCATGTCTTGTTCTAACTGTTGCTTCTTGACATGCATACAGGTATTGCAGGAGGCAGGTCAGGTGATCTGGTATTCCCTTCTCTTGAAGAATTTCATATAGTTTGTTGTAATCCACACAATCAAAGGCTTTAGCGTAATCAATGAAGCAGAAGTAAATGTTTTTTCTGCAACTCTCTTGTTTTTTCTATCATCCAACAGATGTTGGCAATTTGATCTCTGGTTTATGTGCCTTTTCTAAATCCAGCTAGACCATATGGAAGTTCAAGGTTCATATACTGTTGAAGCCTGGCTTGGAGAACTTTGAGCATTACTTTTCTAGCATATGAGATGAGTGCAATTGTGCAGTAGTTTGAGTATTCTTTGGCATTGCCTTTCTTTGGGACTGGAATGAAAACTGTCCTTTTCCAGTTCTGTGGCCAGTGCTGAGTTTCCCATATTTGCTGACATATACATACATATTTTAGAAATCCTGAGTTCATACCAATACCTTGCTCTAATCCACCTCCTGTTCCATATTAGTACAGCCTATAGAGATTTTCTTGGCTTCCAACAGCCTTACTTATTTGATCATTCCTGTATCACATCTAAAGTAGCTCCAGAATTATGCTTATAAAACTAAAACAAAGTTACTCAAAAGCTCATAATGATTGTATATTGCTCCCCCTCATACACACACACACCAAAACCTTATTGTTTGAACAATATTTAGCATTATTCTTATTTGGGATTGGAATTAAAACAGACCTTTTCCAGCCCTGTGGCCAGACTTCCGAGTTTTCCAAATTTTCTGGCATACTGAGTGCAGTACTTAACGGCATCATCCTTTAGGATTTGAAATAGCTCAGCTGGAATTCCATCACTTCCACTAGCTTTGTAGTGATGTCTCCTAAGGCCCACTTGACTTCACTCACCATGATGTCTGGCTCTAGGCGAATGATCACACCATTGTGGCTATCTGGGTCATTAAGATTTTTTTTTTTTGCATAGTGCTTCTGTGTATTCTTGCCACCTCTTCTTTATATCTTTTGCTTTTGTTAGGTCCATACCATTTCTGTCCTTTATTGTGCCATCTTTGCAAGAAATGTACCCTTGGTATCTATAATTCTCTTGAAGAGATATCTAGTCTTTCCCATTCTACTGTTTTCCTCTATTTCTTTGCATTGATCCCTGAGGAAGGCTTTCATATCTCTCCTTATTATTCTTTGGAACTCTGCATTCAGATGGATATATATTTCCTTTTTTCCTTTGCCTTTTGTGTCTTTTCTTTACTCAGTTCTTTGTAAGGCCTCCTCAGACAACTATTTTGCCTTTTTGAATTTCTTCTTCTGGAGGATAGTTTTGATCACTGCCTCCTGTACAGTGTTATGAGCCTCCATTCATTGTTCTTCAGGAACCCTATCTATCAGACCTAATCACTTGAATTTATTTGCTACTTCCACTGTATAATCATAAGGGATTTATTTGATTTAGCTCATATGTGATTGGTCTAGTGATTTTCCCTTCTTCAATTTCAGTCTGAATTTGGCAGTAAGGAGTTCACGATCTGTGCCACAGTCAGCTCCTGGTCTTGTGTTTGCTGACTGTATAGATCTTCTCCATCTTTGGCTGCAAAAATATAATCAATCTGATTTCAGTATTGACCATCTGGCGATGTTCATGTGTAGAGTTGTCTCTTGTGTTGTTGGAAGAGGGTGTTTGCTATGACCAGTGTGTTCTATTGGCAAAACCCTATTAGTTTTAGTCATGCTTCATTCTGTACTCCAAGGCCAAACTTTCCTGTTACTCCAGGTATCTCTGGACTTCCTACTTTTGCATTCCGGTATCCTATGATGAAAAGGACTTTTTTTTTTTTTTTTAGTGTTAGCTCTGGAAGGTCTCATAGGTCTTCATAGAACCATTCAACTTCAGTTTCTTTGGCATTAGCACTTGTTGCATAGACTTGGATTATGTGATATTGAATGGTTTGCCTTAGAAACGAACAGCGATCATTCTGCTGTTGTTAAGATTGCACCCAAATACTGAATTTCAGACTGTTTTTACTATGAGTGCTACTTCATTTCTTCTAAGGGATTCTTGCCCGCAGTATTAGATATGATGGGCATCTGAATTAGATTTGCTCATTCTAGTCCATTTTAGTTCATTGATTCCTAAAATGTCAATGTTCACTCTTGCCATCACCTTTTGACCCCTTCCAATTTATATTGATTCATAGACCTAACTTTCCAGGTTCCTATACAATATTGTTCTTTACAGTATTGGACTTTACTTCCATCACCAGTCACATCCACATGGGCACTGTCACTTTGAATCATCCTCTTCATTCTCTCTGGAGCTATTTCTTCACTCTTTTCCAGTAGCATAATGGGCACCTACCGACCTGGGGACTTCATCTTTCAGTGTCATCTTTTTGTCTTTTCATACTGCACATGAGTTATCAAGACAAGAATACTGAAGTGGTTTGCCATTTCCTTTTTCCAGTGGACCATGTTTTGTCACAACTCTCTACCATGACCTGTCTTTCTTGGGTGGACCTACAAGGCATGGCTCATAGTTTCATTGAGTTAAACAAGGCCGTAATACAAGTGATCAGTTTGGTTAGTTTTCTGTAATTGTGGTTACCATTCTGTCTGCCCTCTGATGAATAAGGATACGAGGCTTGTGGAAACTTCCTGATGGGAGGGACTGGCTGTGGGCGCATCTGGGTCTTGCTCTGATGGGTGGGACCATGCTAAGTAAATCTTTAAATCAAATTTCTGTTGATGGGCAGGGCTGTGTTCCCTCCCTGTAATTTGGTCGGAGGCCAAACTATGGTAGGGGTAATGGCTGTAATGGTGACCTCCTTCAAAAGGACTTATGCCAGGACTGTCGTATTCAGTACACCTGACCCCATGGCAGGGCAGACACTTTCGACCCATGCCTCTGCGAGAGACTACTGGACTGTCACAAGCAAGTCTGGCTCAGTCTCTTGTGGGGTCACTGCTCCTTTCTCCTGGGTCCTGGTGCACACAAGATTTTGTTTTGCCCTCCAAGAGTGTGTTTCATTATATTTGGTATATATCTGATGCATTTTTTTCTGTCCAGCATCAATTTCACTTATGTAAACAGAATTTGTTTTTAGTGAGTTGATCATTTTCTCACTCATTTCATATGGTTTTCACAGGGCTTACTGATCTCAGCTGCATGCATAAAGCTGTGACCCAGACTTAAAAAATAAGAACATTCATTACACTGTCTAGAGTAATAGGCATTTGATGGTCCAATGAGAGGAAGCGTTATAGTTTCCCCTACAGCCATCATAAAGTGAGACTGTTTTTTTCAGTGCCTTGATAACTTGGGGTATTCAGCAATTATTCCATCACTTCATGGAAGAGTTTGCCTGAGAATGAAGTTAAAGGAAACAAAAGAAATGAGAGGAGTGATAGTTGAAGCCCATGGTGATGTGATTAAATCTCTGGATAAATTTTAGCCTCAAGTCACATATGACTAGAGATTTAATCATTAGACAGAGAGTTTTCATCTTGGCAATGCAGGATTTACTTTAAAGTTTATAAATGTATAACACAATAAAATATTTGAGCAGATTTGAGCTCTTAACTATTCTGAAAATAGTAACAAATTTAAAAACAACCGAATGCGGGCTAGCACAGTAGTCCTTACTGCAAATATGAAATGTTGGCAATATTTTAATCATTGAGTTTGTAAACATCACAAACATTGCTAAACATTTTAATGCTAATTCTATTACTTGCATCACTTACCAATTAGTTTATAGCATTATTATGATATGGCTCTAAAATTCGTCTTCAAAATTCCTAGATGTCAGTGGCTCATCTTTTATTCAGCTGTACTTAAAGCCAAATTGTGGAAGGTTCAATTTATGGCCAAAATTTAGCACACCACTAATTTTTTTTTCTGCCTTAACTAGAAAATTATATGTATATAAGACATATAAGACAATAGTTGTTAGTACTAGACAAAAGCAGTTCAGAACTATAATACTTATAAATAAGAAAACAAATGAGATGAGCCCTAACATTGCAAGCAGTTTATTCACTAGAAGGTCATTTGTTTGCCAGGAGTGAACAATGGGAGGAATGGCTAGTTAGGGAGTTGGGGGTCAGCATGTACACACTGCTGTATATTTAAAATGGATAACCAACAAGATACTATTGTACAGCACAAGGAACTTTGTTCAACGTTATGTGACAGCCTGGATGGGAGTGGGGGGAGTTTGAAGGAGAACAGATACATATACATATATGACTGAGTCCCTTTGCTGTCCACTTGAAAATATCACAACATTGTTAATCAGCTAAAATGCAATACAATATAAAAAAATAAAATAAAGAAAATACATTCAGAGATTTGCCATTTTTTAAATTGAATACATTTGACATGTAACATGTAAGTTTAAGGTGTCCATTGTGCTACTTTGATAAATTTATACATTATAGTAAGATTGTGATGTAGCAATGTTTATCATACTACATACCAACTACAATATATTATATACTACCATAACACTATAATATTTCTATTTATTTATATTCATTATACAGTGCACTAGATGTCTCTCTATTCTTATTACCATACTGCCTTCTCATCTCAGAGTACTGGGTTTCCTGTATTGTTCCCTTTGAGCACATTCCTTTACTGAAATCTCAGCCTTATAAGGCTTCCCACGTGACACAGTGGTAAAGAATCTATATACCAATGAAGGAGACAGAAGAGATGTGGGTTCAGTCCCTGGGTTGGGAAGGTTCCCTGAAGGAGGAAATGGCAACCCACTCCAGTATTGTTGCCTGAAAAATTCCATGGACAGAGGAGCCTGGCAGGTTACAGTCCACAGGTTTGCAAAAAGTTGGACACAATTGAGCAACTGAGCATACAGGCTTAGAGATTTCCTTCTTTCCTTCATTTTAACTCCAATAGAATTTTGTTAAACTATTTGTCCTTGACTTATTGTGAATATTTTATATTAATCACAATGCATTACTATTATCAATTTTCTGCCATCTAGGACTAAGATATCACTTAAAACACATGGTCACGTGTTAGAATGTTTTTGGCATTCTCCAGATGGTATTTAAAGGTGTCAGTTCATATTTAAAGCTCTTTGAACTCACATTCATCTCTAAGAGTCTCTGAGGACTCCTGATGATCTACATACATCCAAATCATCTCAGATTAGGATTTCCTGCCTCTATAGAATTTTTAATTCTGGATATTTCATATTATTTCCCTCTTTCTCTTCCCTTTAAATACTATTCACAATGTTGAGTATCTCCTTGAGGATTGCACTGTTCCAAAATGTGTGCTAGTTATTTTGAGAATACAGAGAGGTATTATGCTGCTGTTGCTGCTGCTAAGTCGCTTCAGTCTTTCGCTTCAGTCTTGTCTGACTCTGTGCGACCCCATAGACGGAAGCCCACCAGGCTCCCCCGACCCTGGGATTCTCCAGGCAAGAACACTGGAGTGGGTTGCCATTTCCTTCTCCAATGTGTAAAAGTGAAAGTGAAGTCGCTCAGTCGTGTCGGACCCTTAGCGACCCCACGGACTGCAGCCTACCAGGTTCCTCCATCCATGGGATTTTCCAGGCAAGAGTACTGGAGTGGCTTACCATTGAAGTATAAAACAAATAGTGTATGACTAAATGTTAGATTTCACCATAGTGATTCTAGCCTCTGATTATTCCTGCCATAGGAGAATCTTCACTCATTGTCTTCAGTGGTATTAATCTTTTCCATACAAGTTATTTCCCATGAAAATCATATTGCATTTTTAGGCAAAGATTTTCAACTCAAAGTGGCCACAAAGGCATTACATTTAAATAAAATCCAAGTCTCATATTGCAAACATTATGTTGATAATTTCCAAACTAAAAACCTGTTTCTGACAAGGGTTTTCTTTATTCCTTTTCCATCTGTATAATGAATACTACATTTCTCTTAACTAACTTCTGCTATTTTTTTCTCTACTTGACTATGAGGACATTTCTATCAAAAGAAAATGTTCCAGTTCTCCTATTCTTGGAGATATTTCCTCCTCTCCAAATTATCAGTAACAATCCCTGTTAGCTTGCTTTTCAAATTCCTCAACCAGGACTTTGGCAATGACTAATTAGTCTCTACTCCATCAATTTTTACTTGGTCCAGTCCATGCAAATGTTGACAGAAGAAATTGGAAAAAAGAAACCTAGGCAAAAGTAGTACCTTAGATAATAGTTGTAATTTAAAAAAAATTAAACTTTAATCTTTTAAATCCTTAGATCTGTGCCCCAATTTTGATCATTCACAGTGCTCAGAGGATAAAAATAAAAGTTGTCTGCCTAATATCTCAAGACCTTCTACAGTTCAATTTTATGTGCCCCTTTTGCTGGTCCAGGCAGTTTGTTCACTGCCATCTAGAATGCACCATGGGCATTCCTGTCTGTTGTGCTTGCCTCTATATTTGCATCTATTCTGGTTTTCTTTTTAAAAAATCATCTACATGTTATTCATGTTTTCAGACTCAGTGTTCTTTCATTTATATTATTATTTCCCTCTCAGAGAGTGTCAGTGGTTCCGAACCTTTTTGGCATCACGGACCAGTTTCATGAAAGACAGTTTTTCTACAGATGAGAGAAGGGAATGAATTTGGAATGCTCAAAGTATATGCTATTTATAATATATTGCTTTCACCTATATTTTATTTTCTATCATCATAAAAGATGGACAGTGAGTTAAGCAATATTCTATCTATATTGATAGTGATAGCTTGTAATTCTTGGCATACATTCTAGCTTATAATTTTTTGAAATGTGAGTTAGATGCACTTTGAAAATGTAAGAAAATGGTTGTGAATAGAAGGGATACGAATAAGACAGTGGAAATGTTATCTAACAAGGATTGTTACATAACAAATATTTTGACAATATATTATTTCTTTGCCTACATCATTATATTAATATTAAATTATGTCTATATTTCATATTTTTAGCTCCCACCAAAGAATGTCCACTAGAAATCTTATAAACCTAATCCCACTCCACATCATGTTTTTCCTCTTTCCCTTGCCTATTCTCTGCTGTTAAACTTCAGCAAGTTCTTTTTATCATTCATCATCAGTACTGCTTTATTGAAAATTTCTCAGTTCAGTCACTCAGTCGTGTCAGACTCTTTGCAAACCCATGAACCGCAGCACACCAGGCCTCCCTGTCCATCACCAACTCCCTGAGTTCAGCCAAACCTATGTCCATTGAGTCGATGATGCCATCCAACCGTCTCATCCTCTGTCGCCCACTTCTCCTCCTGCCCTCAATCTTTCCCAGCAACAGGGTCTTTTCAAATGAGTCAACTCTTCGCATCAGGTGGCCAAAGTATTGGAGTTTCAGCTTCAACATCAGTCCTCCCAAGGAACACTCAGGATTGATTTCCTTTAGGATGGGCTGGTTGGATCTCCTTGAGGTCCAAGGGACTCTCAAGAGTCTTCTCCAACACCACAGTCCAAAAGCATCAATTCTTTGCACTCAGCTTTCTTTATAGTCCAACTCTCACATCCATACATGACCACTGGAAAAACCATAGCCTTGACTAGAAGGACCTTTTCTCTGCTTTTTAACCTGCTGTCTAGGTTGGTCATAACTTTCTATCCAAGGAGTAAGCGTCTTTTAATTTCATGGCTGCAATCACCATCTGCAGTGATTTTGGAGCCCAGAAAAATAAAGTCAGCCACTATTTACACTGTTTCTCCATCTATTTGCCATGAAGTGATGGGACCAGATGCCATGATCTTAGTTTTCTGAATTTTGAACTTTAAGCCAACTTTTTCACTCTCCTCTTTCACTTTTATCAAGAGACTCTTTAGTTCCTCTTCACTTTCTGCCATAAGAGTGGTGTCATCTGCATATCTGAGGTTATTGATATTTCTCCTGGTAATCTTGATACCAGCTTATGCTTCTTCCATCCCAGTGTTTCTCATGATGTACTCTGCATATAAGTTAAATAAGCAGGGTGACAATATACAGCCTTGACATACTCCTTTTCCTATTTGGAACCAGTCTCTTGTTCCATGTCCAGTTCTAACTGTTGCTTCCTGACCTGCATACAGGTTTCTCAAGAGGCAGGTCAGGTGGTCTGGTATTCCCATCTCTTTCAGAATTTTCCACAGTTTATTGTGATCTACACAGTCAAAGGCTTTGGCATAGTCAATAAAGCAAAAGTAGATGTTTTTCTGGAACTCTCTTGCTTCTTAAATCATTCAAAGGCTGTTGGCAATTTGATCCCTGGTTCCTCTGCCTTTTCTAAATCCAGTTTGAAAATCTGGAAGTTCACAGTTCATGTGCAATTGAAGCCTGTCTTGGAGCATTTTAAGTTTTACTTTGCTAGAGTGTGAGAGAGTTAAATTGTGTGGTAGTTGGAGTATTCTTTGGCATGGCCTTTCTTTGGGCTTGGAATGGAAACAGAGCTTTTCCAGTCCTGTGGCCACTGTTGCATTTTCCAAAGTTGCTGGCATATTGAGTGCAGCACTTTCACAGCATCATCTTTTAGAATTTGAAATAGCTCACCTGGAATTCCATCACCTCCGCTAGCTTTGTTCATGATGATACTTACTAATATGCTTGATACACTTGATACATTTGACTTAGTATTCCAGGATGCCTGGTTCTAGGTGAGTTATCACACCACCGTGGTTATCTGGGTCATGAAGATCCTTTTGTAAAATTCTTCGGTGTATTTTCTCCATCTCTTCTTAATATCTCCTGCTTCTGTTAGGTACACACTGATTCTGTCCTTTATTGAACATATCTTTTCATGAACTATTCCTTGGTATCTCTAATTTTCTTGAAGAGATCTTCAGTCTTTCCCATTCTATTGTTTTCCTTTATTTCTTTGCATTGATCACGGAGGAAGGCTTTCTTTTCTTTCCTTGCTATTCTTTGGAACTCTGCATTCAAATGGTTATATCTTTACTTTTCTCCTTTGCCTTTTGTGTCTTTTCTTTGCTCAGCTCTTTGCAAGACCTCCTCAGACTTTGCCTTCTTGCATTTCTTTTTCTTAGGGGTTATCTTGATCACTGCCTCCTGTACACTGTCACAGACCTCCATCCATAGTTATTCAGGCACTCTATCAGACCTAATCCCTTGAATCAATTTGTCTTCCACTGTATAATCACAAAGTATTTAATTCAGGTCACACCTGAGTGGTCTAGTAGTTTTCCCTACTTTCTTCAATTTCAGTGTGTATTTGGCAATAAGGATTTCATGATCTGAGCCACATTCAGTTCCTGGTCTTGTTTTTGCTGACTGTATAGAGCTTCTCCATCTTTGACTGCAAAGAATATAATCAATATGACTTCAGTATTAACCATCTTATGATATCCATGTGTAGAGTCTTCTCTTGTGTTGTTGGAAGAAGTTGTTTGCTATGACCTGTGCCTTCTCTTAGCAAAACTCTGTTAGCCTTTGCCCTGCTTCATTTTGTACTCCAAGGCCAAATTTGCCTGATACTCCAGGTGTCTCTTGACTTCCTTCTTTTTTGTTCCAGTCCCCTATAATGAAAAGGACATCTTTTTTGGGTTAATTCTAGAAAGTCTTCTAGGTCTTCATAGAATCATTCAGCTTCTTCAACATTACTGGTCAGGGCATAGATATGGATTCCCATGATGCTGAAAGGTTTGCATTGGAAACCAAAAGTGATCATTCTGTCATTCTTGAGATTGCATCCAAATATTGCAATACGAACTCTTTTGTTGACTATGATGGCTACTCCATTTCTTCCAACATATTCTTGCCCTCAGTAGTAGATATAATGGTCATCTGAGTTAAATTCACCCATTCCAGTCCATTTTAGTTTGCTGATTGCTAAAATTTTTATATTCACTCTTGCCATCGCCTATTTGACCAGTTCCGATTTACCTTGACTCATGGACACAATATTCCAGATTTCTATTCAGTGTTGCTCTTTACAGCATCAGAGGCATGCATGGGACCTTTCGAAGGTGGTTGCCATTATCCTCCACCATAGTTTTTCTTCAGGTCAAGCAACAGGGAGGGAACACAGCCCCACCCATCAACAGAAAATTGGATTAAAGATTTACTGAGCATGGCCTGGCCCATAAGAACAAAACCCAGTTTCCCCCACAGTCAGTCTCTCCCATTAGGAAGCTTCCATAAGCTTCTTAACCTATCCACCACAGGGCAGACAGAATTAAAAACACAATCAGTTCAGTTCAGTTCAGCCGCTCAGTCGTGTCCGACTGTTTGCGACCCCATGAATCAGAGGATGCCAGACCTCCCTGTCCATCACCAACTCCCGGAGTTCACTCAAACTCAGGTCCATCG
This sequence comes from Moschus berezovskii, assembly GCF_049115385.1. Taxonomy (NCBI): domain Eukaryota; kingdom Metazoa; phylum Chordata; class Mammalia; order Artiodactyla; family Moschidae; genus Moschus; species Moschus berezovskii. Next base: position 54,700,988 of record NC_142461.1, read on the forward strand.
AGTTGGTGATGCCATCCAGCCATCTCATTCTCTGTCGTCCCCGTCTCCTCCCACCACCAATCCCTCCCATGATCAGACTCTTTTCCAGTGAGTCAGCTCGTCGGATGAGGTGGCCAAAGTATTGCAGTTTCAGCTTTAGCATCAGTCCTTCCAATGAACACCCAAGATTTGTCTCCTTTAGAATGGACTGGTTGGATCTCCTTGAAGTCCAAGGGACTCTCAAGAGTCTTCTCTAGCACCACAGTTCAAAAGCGTCAATTCTTTGGCGATCAGCTTTCTTCACAGTCCAACTCTCACATCCATACATGACCACGGGAAAAACCATAGCCTTGACTAGACGGACCTTGGTTGGCAAAGTAATGTCTCTGCTTTTTAATATGCTATTTAGGTTGGTCATAACTTTCCTTCCAAGGAGTAAGCATCTTTTAATTTCCTGGCTGAAATCAGCATCTGCAGTGATTTTGGAGACCCAAAATATAAAGTCTGTCACTGTTTCCACTGTTTCCCCATCTATTTCCCATGAAGTGATGGGACCAGATGCCATGATCTTTGTTTTCTGAATGTTGAGCTTCTAGCCAAACTTTTCACTTTCCTCTTTCACTTTCATCAAGAGGCTTTTGAGTTCCTCTTCACTTTCTGCCATAAGGGTGGTGTCATCTGCATATCTGAGGTTATTGATATTTCTCCCAGCAATCTTGATTCCAGCTTGGGCTTCCTCCAGTCCAGCGTTCCTCATGATGTACTCCGCATATAAATTAAATAAGCAGGGTGACAATATACAACCTTGATGTACTCCTTTTCCTATTTGGAACCAGTCTGTTCCATGTCCAGTTCTAACTGTTGCTTCCTGACCTGCATACAGGTTTCTCAAGAGGCAGGTCAGGTGGTCTGGTATTCCCATCTCTTTCAGAATGTTCCACAGTTTATTGTGATCCACACAGTCAAAGGCTTTGGCATAGTCAATGAAGCAGAAATAGATGCTCTTCTGGAACTCTCTTGCTTTCTCCATGATCCAGCAGATGTTGGCAATTTGATCTCTGGTGCCTCTGCCTTTTCTAAAACCTGCTTGAACATCTGGAAGTTCACGGTTCACTTATTGCTGAAGCCTGGCTTGGAGAATTTTGAGCATGACTTTACTAGCGTGTGAGATGAGTGCAATTGTGCGGTAGTTTGAGCATTCTTTGGCATTGCCTTTCTTTGGGATTGGAATGAAGACTGATCTTTTTCAGTCCTGTGGCCACTGCTGAGTTTTCCAGATTTGCTGGCATATTGAGTGCAGCACTTTCACAGCATCGTCTTTCAGGATTTGAAATAGCTCAATTGGAATTCCATCACCTCCACTAGCTTTGTTCGTAGTGATGCTCTCTAAGGCCCACTTGACTTCACATTCCAAGATGTCTGGTTCCAGGTGAGTGATCACGCCATCGTGATTATCTTCGTCGTGAAGATCTTTTTTGTACAGATCTTCTGTGTATTCTTGCCACCTCTTCTTAATATTTCTGCTTCTGTTAAGTCCATTCCATTTCTGTCCTTTGTCGAGCCCATCTTTGCATGAAATGTTCCCTTGGAATCTCTAATATTCTTGAAAAGACCTCTTGTTTTTCCTATTCTGTTGTTTTCCTCTTATTTTTTTTTTCATTGATTGTTGACAAAGACTTTCTTATCTCTCCTTGCTATTCTTTGGAACTCTGCATTCAGATGGTTATATCTTTCCTTTTCTCCTTTGCTTTTCACTTCTCTTCTTTTCACAGCTATTTGTAAGGCCTCCTCAGACAGCCATTTTGCTTTTTTGCATTTCTTTTCCATGGGGATGGTCTTGGTCCCTGACTCCTGTGCAATGTCATGAACGTCCGTCCAGAGCTCATCAGCCACTCTATCTATCAGATCTATTCCCTTAAATCTATTTCTCACTTCCACTGTATAATCATAAGGGATTTGATTGAGGTCATATCTGAATGGTCTAGTGGTTTGCCCTACTTTCTTCAATTTAAGTCTGTATTTGGCAATAATGAGTTCATGATCTGAGCCAGAGTCAGCTCCTGTTCTTGTTTTTGCTAAGTGTATACAGCTTCTCCATCTTTGGCCACAAAGAATATAATCAGTCTGATTTCGGTGTTGACCATCTGGTGATGTCCATGTGTAGAATCTTCTCTTGTTTTGTTGGAAGAGGGTGTTTGCTATGACCAGTGCGTTCTCTTGGGAAAACTCTATTAGCCTTTGTCCTGCTTCATTTCGTGCTCCAAGGCCAAAAACACAGTCACAGAATGCTAATCGAACTGATCACATAGACCACAGCCTTATAATATCATTTAACCTAATCCTCCTAGAAACTCTATTTCCAAAGATAGTTACCTAGGGGTTTAAAACCTCAATATATGAGTTTGTGTTTGGGAGAAATATTCAGTCCATAGCACTCTATCTCCAAAACCTCCTGTCTTTTCTGTTTTCTCCTCAGTGTCCATGGTTCAAGGTAATCTGCTATAAACTTAACTGATAAAAGGATTCCCATGTGGCATCAGTGTTAAACAATCCACCTGACAATGTCCCCTGACTACAGGGGACACAAGAGACCCTGGTTCAGTCTCTGGGTTGGGAAGATCCCCTGAAGGAGGAAGTGGCAACCCACTCTAGTATTCTTGCTTGGAAAATCCTTTGGAGAGAGGAGCCTGGTTTCAAAGAGTTGGACATGACTGAGTACACAGGCACCAATTTTATTTACTGATAAAAAGAATCCCATCTTGTAATTGGGAGGGGAAGTACATTGCCTTTTGCCCAAATAGACCCAATAGCTAATTCTAAATGCATTTATTTTCTGTATTGTTTTTTTTTTTTTCTGATGACCCTGATCTTCTCCACTATCCTGAAGCTTCTGGTTTGATAGAATAGTGAAAGCCTGGCGAATACAACTGATCTTAATTTGTGAGTTAGCTAAATTTATTGTAAGTGCAGAGACAGAAACTTATTCTAGCTAGTTAAATTAATGAGGCAAATTATTGGAAGATTCTGAGGCTTCAGGCATAATATAAGAAATTAGCTGAATTATCATAGCTAAGGATGTGATGAAACCAGTTCTCTCCAAGGGAATTCAGTAGGAGTAATTCATGGATCTTCTCACCGAAGTTCACAGAAATGAATTTCATATACAGTGACGTTTCATTCTGTTTTCCCTAATGCAAATATTAGACATGCATTTTTTAAAATTTTACATCTGGTACATTTGGCTAAGGTACCCACCCACTCCCTGAGTTAATCACCAATATTCAAGAGGATTACTTGGCACATGGCCTTTGTATTGAGGGCTAATCTGAAAAAGGAAGCAATCAGTTGAGCTGCAAAGCAAGTCCAAGAATTATCTATATTGACTGCAAAGAATTTATAAACATTTCTCACATTATTTTAGAAGAATGTGAGAAAGCAGTGAATAATTAAAAACAGTACCTTTAGAGACATAGCTATTGTGAGACGCTCAAAGCAAGAATATCTAAAGCATTGCATCCCTTTCTATTTCAATATTTAATATCACAGACATTATTACCACAAAGTATTCTCAACATTAGACAAGGAATTATGCAATTAAGCACAACATAACTTTCTTTCATGGCTGGAACAGATAGGGTAAACATATTCAATTTTCCCACACTTCGCCCAGTCTTTTAACAAATCCCTCTAGGTTTTACCCAAATTAACATAATTTCCTATTTCTTTGCTCTGCTAAATGGATTTTGAATATGTTCAGCCTTTAGAGGAATCCATGTCAGTACGTCTAGTGTAATGAAACAAAATTCTCACAGAAGGTTCAACTCCCCAAACCTGCCAAGTGAGATTCTTGGGTTATCTCACTCCTTACAATGGGGCAACAGCATTTGTACGAACAGATCCAAATTTAGGAGAAGGCAATGGCAAGCCACTCCAGTACTCTTGCCTAGAAAATCCCATGGATGGAGGAGCCTGGTAGGCTGTAGTTCGTGGGGTCGCTAAGGGTCAGACACGACTGAGCGACTTCACTTTCACACATTGGAGAAGGAAATGGCAACCCACTCCAGTGTTCTTGCCTGGAGAATCCCAGGGACGGGGGAGCCTGGTGGGCTTCCGTCTATGGGGTCACACAGAGTCGGACACGACTGAAGTGACTTAGCAGCAGCAGCAGTACAACTTGGTGTGTATTCACACAAAACAATGTATGACCGTAGTATTCTAGGATTTTTTCTTTTTTCAGAACTTGTATTTTCCACATTTCCATGTAATTTCAGTTTTGTGACTTACTGTATATCATTGTCTGAGAAAAATGCTGCATTTCATTGTGATTGAATATTTTCACTCCAGTCTAAAATCTATAAAATTTATCTATCTAATTTCCTTTAAATAAAAAGACTAGAGCAGTAGTATCTCATACAGTAGCCACCAGTCAAATACAGCTATTAAGCATTTGAAAGGTGGCTAGTCTGATAAAATGTGCTATAAATGTAAAATATTTTGAAAACAGTATGAAAACATCTTAATACTTTTTGATTTAATGCTGAAATAATATTTTAGAAATATTGGTTTAAATAAGATATATTATGAAGATTCCACCTCCTTCTTCACTGTTATACTATGCTATATTTTAAAAGATAGTACTTAGAAAAACTTAAAATTATATATGATATTCCATTACTTTTATATTGGACAGTACTACTCTAAAGAATTTGTTATGCAAATGTCTAAATCAAATGCCTTACTAAATATCAGACAAAAATCTGAATTGCTGTTCAGTTCAGTTCAGTCGTTCAGTCGTGTCCAACTCTTTGCGACCCCATGAGTCACAGCACGCCTGTTAATAAAATACTATTTATGCAATAGGTTCATAATTTTTTCTGCTGAAAACAATATTGGCAGTATGTCTTTCACAATTATGGTTTAATCCTTTTATAAATTGTGTACTCAAATGTTGTCAATATCAGTAAGATTATAATTCTATTCTTCACTAAGGAAAATATTAAAACTGGGACATTATTATTATGATGGTTCTAATAAGTTGTTCTATTAAGTCATTATGCTACTTAAAAATACATTTTTTTATAGTGGAGTCAGCCTCATGGCATTTCTTCCTTTGAGAAAATTCCAACTAATTGTACTTACCTCTCCTTTAGCTGTCCATTGTAGAACAACTATAGAATGAATTTTTACATATGAACTAGTGGGCTATTTCAGTGCCTCTTATTTGGAAGTGGGCAAAGAATAGACTAGGTAAGTGATTCTTCAGTATTCCATTTGCACAGAGGGGTGCAATTATATTGTTATGGATTGAATAGTTGTGTTTAACCAAAGTTTATATATAATACTAAAGCTCTAAAACCACACACACAGGTGACAGTATTTGGAGATACAGCCTTTGGGAAGTAACTAGAGTTATTAGGTTATTAGTGGAATCCTTATTGTGGGACTAATGTCTTTATAGGAGAGAACAGAGAAATTTCTTTCTCTCTCTTGCTCTCTGATGTGCAAGTCAACAGAACTCTCACCAAAAACCTTCCATGCTGGCATGCTGATCTCAGATGCATAGCTTACAAACAGAAACAAATTTCTGCTGTTAAGCCGTGTAATTTATGGTATTTTGTATGGCAGCCTAACCTAAGACATATAGTAATAGAATTCATAATAAATATCATTTATAATAAATCCCCAAGTGTTAAACACTCAAGAAATTGCTGAGAATTAGCTGGATTTCAGAAATGGCTTCATTATAATTTTGTGAAATTAAACTTAATCATTAAATTTAATTAGTTAGGATTACATATATTTATGTGGGAAATTTATGAAAATATTCCTACCCTTTTAACAAAGTATGTGAAACAAATTAGTTTCTCATAATATTATATGATTTTTTCTTGATTTTATACAATTCAAGTAGCCAAAAACATGCTATAAACACAATATTCTTATATTTTTACTGTTTAATAATATTCAGTTTTTTATTTCCAAGAAATCCCTTCACAAATTTGCTTATTAGACTGAAATTTCTCTATACTTTTATGTTTTTCCAGGATTTGAATGTGTTTTTGACCACTGTCATGTCCCTATCTGCTTGACTAGATTTCCTCCTTGGAAAAAAAAAAAAGATGAACTATTTAATATAGGAATCCTATAAACTTAATAATCTGGTTAGTCAGGTGAAAATACTTAAGTTTAGTCAAAAAATACAAATTTAATTTATCTATATACCTTCTTTTGCTTTGCATATATACACTCAGACTTGAGTCTAACAATTAATTAATTAGCTAGTTAGTCTACAATAAGTTAATTTTGAAATATTTCAAATATACATGCATTCTCAATCATGTCTGACTCTTTGTGACCCTGTGGACTGTAGCACACCAGGCCCCTCTCTCCTGGGATTTTCCAGACAAGAATACTGGAGTGGGTTGCCATTTCCTTCTCTAAGAGGATCTTCTTGACTCAGTGATGGGACCTGTGACTCCTGTATCTCCTGTTTGGTAGGTAGATTCTTTAAAACTGAGCCCCCTGGGAAGCCCATTTCAAATATGCTATTGAATAAATTACCATGTCTTTGATGGAAAGACTTTTACTAATTCCTTAGGAAATTTTTTTCACAATTATTCCTTCATTTTCTCCAAATGAAAACACAAATAACTTGAACAAAGTTTGAAATTTCAAAAATTGTCTTGCCATCAAAGGTTAATTTTTTTTTTATGATTCCTAATCTTTACTTAATATTTACTTGTTCTTTATGATAGTGTCAAACAGAAGCATTGTTTTTATGAGGAGAGGGAATTCTCAGAAGTGTTTTACAAATGGATTCTGCAAACTGTAATTCATAAGAAGTGACATCTCCTGTAATTGCATCTGAGTATTCTCTTATGTGTGTTCTGCCAGGAATATATTTGATCACACTTGCTGCCCCTAGCTAGTCTTTAGTATTTTCTTTTCTGGCCCAGATCCCAACTTTGAAAACTAATAAATTTTTTATACGTGAAACTGTCTTTATTATCTTTCTTATTGCTGTGATCATTGGTCTTCTAATGGTTGAGTGGATCCCCTTGGTGTGATTGTTATTAGTACGTCTCTCAAACAGGTGTTAAAGACAAAATTAAATAGTCTTCCGTAGTATGAGGCCAAAGACATGAATCCTTTACTTTGATTTTAAAACCAGAAGGATATTAAATCTATTTCTCTTTGGCAAGGAAGCTTTAGTATACAAAATCTCACTTGAGCCACATTCTGCAAACGGTCAAGTTTTCAGTGGATTAAAATCAAAATAAAACAAATGAAAACTCCAAAAACAGCCCCATAGTGAGATACTAAAGAAAACACTACACTGTTGGTGGGAATGCAAACTAGTACAGCCACTATGGAGAACAATGTGGAGATTCCTCAAAAAACTGGAAATAGAACTGCCATATGATTCAGCAATCGCACTCCTGGGCATACACACCGAGGAAACCAGAATTGAAAGAGACACATGTACTCCAATGTTCATTGCAGCACTGTTTGTAATAGCCAGGACATGGAAACAACCTAGATGTCCACCTGCAGACGAATGGATAAGAAAGCTTTGGTACATATACACAATGGAGTATTATTCAGCCATTAAAAAGAATACATTTGAAGCAGTTCTAATGAAGTGGATGAAACTGGAGCCTATTATACAGAGTGAAGTAAGCCAGAAAGAAAAACACCAATACAGTATACTAACGCATATATATGGAATTTAGAAAGATGCAAATGATAACCCTGTATATGAGACAGCAAAAGAGACACAGATGTATAGAACAGTCTTTGGGACTCTGGGAGAGGGTGAGGGTGGGATGATTTGGGAGAATGGCATTGAAACACGTATGTTGTCATATGTGAAACGAATCACTAGTTCAGGGTCAATGCATGTTATAGGATGCTCAGGACTGGCATGCGGGGATGACCCAGAGGGAGGATAAAGGGAGGAGGGAGGTGGGAGGGGGTTCAGGAGGGGGAACATATGTAAACCCGGGGCGAATTCATGTCAATGTATGGCAAAACCAACCAATATAATATTGTAAAATAATTTGCCTCCAATAAAAAATAAATTAATTAACAAAAAAAAAAGAAAACGCTGATTATTTTTTCCTTTCCCCTAGTGAAATTTTAGTGTTTTTAATGTTCTTCCAGTGTAGGAGCCAGGTTCTTATATGTCAAGTTTCATCATACAGTAGTGTATTTTTCAATTATGCACAGGAAGCTTATATAACAAACATACTGAAAAGGAAATAAAGATCATAAATTTCTATTAATACTTCTAAATCTTCTGTATATTAATTCAGTGATCCACGTATCTGCAGATAAACTTCACATAGGGCAAATCAAGTTCATTAATACTGAAGAGTTGACACAGTTGCTTATTATTTTTATACATATTCATGTGAAATCAGAATTTAAGAATGATTTCAAAAGTATGTTTTATATTCTCTTACTGCTTGCAATGACAGTTAATCAGTTTCAAAGACTGTCTTTATTTCAGCATTGAATTGAGAATTAATATTTTGCTTTATAATTCTGTAAATTTCCTTTCCCTACAACAAAAATCTTTTATCTTTTCCTCAATAATTTTCAGTACAGAAAACTGCATATCTGGCAACCAGTTAGTTACCACTTAAGCAAATTATAAAAGATTGCTTTACTATACAGCCCTGAAATTTCATGTTTAAAAATGGAAAAAAAAAACCTTTAAATAGAATCCAATGTAAATTTCTATTATAGTATCTTTTCTTCTTTCTATTTTGAGCATGTATTAAATTCTTGACAACGTCTCAAACAATTGTAAATCTTTTTGTTCACGTAAATTGGCATTATGATACAGTCATTTTTGTTGGTTATAGAATAGAAGCCAAACAAATATCTTTAAATTGTTCACTAATAATCTGAGTAGCTATGGGATTGGCCAAAGGTGAGTACAACCAGGACCAGAACAGTATATAAGGTTCTAACACAGTTTCTGTAGGTTTCACTTTTCTTAATTTGTTAGTGAAAAGTGAGAATTAAATACTTACCTTTACATACATACAAGGTAAACTGTGAAAGCATATTTTTTTGATAACAGATTAATTTTAATTCTACCAACTGAAGCTATACAAGGGCATACTTTATAAACTTCATGGGGCTCTTGTACACTTTCAATAAAATGTCAACTGCAACACAACTTAGTATAAAATCAGGAACATACTAAGAATTTTTTAAACACAATACACAGAAATAAAAATGAAATCAGAAGCCATCCACAGTTATGCTCTTGCTGCTGTTGCTAAGTCGCTTCAGTAAGGCCCGACTCTTTGCAACCCTATCATATTCTGCCTGGCTCATCTATCCATGGGGTTCTCCAGGGAAGAATACTAGAGTTGGTTGTCATATTCTCCTTCAGAGGCCCTTCCCAACCCAAGGATTATGCCATTAGCACCACCTGGGAAACTCATCCACAATTATACTAATTGTCAGTTAAAACTGTTACCACTTTCTACTTGACATAATAGACAATATCTAGTAGGGTATACCCGGAGAAGGCAATGGCAAGCCACTCCAGTACTCTTGCCTAGAAAATCGCATGGACAGAGAAGCCTGGTGGGCTGCAGTCCATGGGGTCGCTACTAGTTGGACACGACTGAGCGACTTCACTTTCACACATTGGAGAAGGAAACAGCAACCCACTCCAGTGTTCTTGCCTGGAGAATCCCAGGGATGGGGCAGCCTGATGGACTGCCATCTATAGGGTCGCACAGAGTCGGACACGACTGAAGCGACTTAGCAGCAGCAGCAGCAGCAGTAGGGTACACCAGAGTTAGTTCAGATTCTCATCCTGTTGTACTTTATTGGGAAGGTTTTCCCAATAGAGTCAGGGGGTATATCATATCTTTATGAAAGTGGGTATAGAGGGAACATATTTCAACATAATGAAAGCTATTTGTGAGAAATCCACAGCCAATATAATACTCAATGCTGAAAAACTGAAAGCTTTCTCACTAAAATCTGGAAAAAGACAAAAATACCCATTTTCATCACATCCTTTCAACATAGTTTTGTAAGTCTTAGCCCCAACAATCAGGTATATAAAAGAAGTAAAAGGTATTCAAATTGGTATGGAAGAGATAAAACTGTCATTATATATAGATGACATACATATATAGAAAACCCTAAATACTTTACACTAAACCTCTCAATACTGATAAATGAATTCAACAAGGTAACAGGATATAAGATTAACATATAGAAATTAGCTGCATTTCTTTACAATAACAATGAAATACCAGAAAAAAATTGGAAACAAACAACCCCTTTAAAAATTGCATTAAAAAATACTTAGGAATGAACCTCACCAAGTGGGCAAAAGACATATGCTGAGAACTACAAAACATTAATAAAGGAAATTGTTGATGATTCAAAGAAACAGAAAGATACCACATGCATTTGGATTGGAAGAATTAATATTATTCACATGGCTATAATACCCAAAAAATCTGAAGATTTATTGTAATACCTATAAAAATACCCATGACAGTTTTTCACAGAATTAAAACAAATAATCTTTTTTTTGGTTATTTTTTTAATTAATTTATTTATTTATTTATGTTTTATTGGAGGCTAATTATTTTACAATATTATATTGGTTGGTTTTGCATAACACTGACATGAATCTGCCCTGGGTGTACATGAGTTCCCCCTCCTGAACCCCCGTCCCACCTCCCTCCTCCCTTTATCGTCCCTCTGGGTCATCCCCTCACACCAGCCCCGAGCATCCTGTAACATGCATCGACCCTGAACTGGTGATTCGTTTCACATATGAAAACATACCTGTTTCAATGCCATTCTCCCAAATCATGCCACCCTCACCCTCTCCCACAGAGTCCCAAAGACTGTTCTATACATCTGTGTCTCTTTCGCTGTCTCGTATACAGGGTTATCGTTATCATCTTTCTAAATTCCATATATATGCATTAGTATACTGTATTGGTATTTTTCTTTCTGGCTTACTTCACTCTGCATAATAGGCTCCAGTTTCATCCACCTCATTAGAACTGATTCAAATGTATTCTTTTTAATGGCTGAATAATACTCCTGCCAGACTTCAGGGTCTACTACAAAGCCAACATCCGCTGGATCATGGAGAAAGCAAGAAAGAGAGTTCCAGAAAAACATCTATTTCTGCTTCATTGACTACGCCAAAGCCTTTGACTGTGTGGATCATAATAAACTGTGGAAAATTCTGAAAGACATGGGAATACCAGACCACCTGAACTGCCTCTTGAGAAACCTGTATGCAGGTCAGGAAGCAACAGTCAGAACTGTACATGGAACAACCGACTGGTTCCAAATAGGAAAAGGAGTACATCAAGGTTGTATATTGTCACCCTGCTTATTTAACTTATATGCAGAGTACATCATGAGGAACGCTGAGCTGGAAGAAGCACAAGCTGGAATTAAGATTGCTGGGAGAAATATCAATAACCTCAGATATGCAGATGACACCACCCTTATGGCAGAAAGTGAAGAGGAACTCAAACGCCTCTTGAAAGTAAAAGAGGAGAGTGAAAAGGTTGGCTTGAAGCTCAACATTCAGAAAACAAAGATCATGGCATCTGGTCCCATCACTTCATGGGAAATAGGTGGGGAAACATTGGAGACAGTGTCAGACTTTATTTTTTTTGGCTCCAAAATCACTGCGGATGCTGAGTGCAGCCATGAAATTAAAAGACACTTACTCCTTGGAAGGAAAGTTATGACCAACCTAGATAGCATATTAAAAAGCAGAGACATTACTTTGCCAACCAAGGTCTGTCTAGTCAAGGCTACGGTTTTTCCCGTGGTCATGTATGGTTGTGAGAGTTGGACTGTGAAGAAAGCTAATCGCCAAAGAATTGATGCTTTTGAACTGTGGTGTTGGAGAAGACTCTTGAGAGTCCCCTGGACTGCAAGGAGATCCAACCAGTCCATTCTAAAGGAGATCAGTCCTGGGTGTTCATTGGAAGGTCTGATGCTAAACCTGAAACTCCAATACTTTTGCCACCTCATGCGACGAGTTGACTCACTGGAAAAGAGTCTGATGCTAGAGAGATTGGGGGTAGGAGGAGATGGGGACGACAGAGAATGAGATGGCTGGATGGCATCACCAACTCGATGGACATGGGTTTGGGCGAACTCTGGGAGTTGGTGATGGACAGGGAGGCCTGGTTCATGGGGTCGCAAAGAGTCGGACACGACTAAGTGACTGAACTGAACTGAACTGACAAAGCCATAGTCATCAAGACAGTATGGTACTGGCATAAAGACAGAAATATAGATCAATGGAACAAAATAGAAAGCTCAGAGATAAATCCACGCACCTATGGACACCTTATCTTTGACAAAGGAGGCAAGAATATAAAATGGAGAAAAGACAGTCTCTTTAACAAGTGGTGCTGGGAAAACTGGTCAGCCACTTGTAAAAGAATGAAACTAGAATACTTCCTAACACCATACACAAAAATAAACTCAAAATGGTTTAGAGAGCTAAATGTAAGACCAGATTCTATAAAACTCCTAGAGGAGAACGTAGGCAAAACACTCTCCGACATAAATCACAGCAGGATCCTCCCAGACCCACCTCCCAGAATATTGGAAATAAAAACAAAAATAAACAAATGGGACCTAATTAAAATTAAAAGCTTCTGCACAGCAAAGGAAACTATAAGCCAGGTGAAAAGACAGCCTTCAGAATGGGAGAAAATAATAACAAATGAAGCAACTGATAAAGAATTAATCTCCAAAATATACAAGCAGCTCCTGCAGCTCAATTCCAGAAAAATAAATGACCCAATCAAAAAATGGGCCAAACAGACATTTCTCCAAAGAAGTCATACAGATGTCTAACAAACACATGAAAAAATGCTCAACATCCCTCATAATCAGAGAAATGCAAATCAAAACCACAATGAGGTACCATTTCACACCAGTCAGAATGGCTGCTATCCAAAAGTCTACATGCAGTAAATGCTGGAGAGGGTGTGAAGAGAAGGGAATCCTCTTACACTGTTGGTGGGAATGCAAACTAGTACAGCCACTATGGAGAACAGTGTGGAGATTCCTCAAAAAACTGGAAATAGAACTGCCATATGATCCAGCAATCGCACTCCTGGGCATACACACCGAGGAAACCAGAATTGAAAGAGACACATGTACTCCAATGTTCATCGCAGCACTGTTTATAATAGCCAGGACATGGAAGCAACCTAGATGTCCATCTGCAGACGAATGGATAAGAAATCTTTGGTACATAAAACAAATAATCTTAAATTTCATATGAAACCATGAAAGACCCAGACTGCCAGAGCCATTCTGAAGAAAAAAGAAGAAAGCAGGAGGTATAATCCTCCTAGACTTAATAATACAAAGCTACATCCATCAAAACAGCATGTTTTTGGCACAGAAACAGACATATAGATCAAAGGAACAGTACAGAGATTCCAAAAATAAAACACACACACACACACACACTGATGGACAATTAATCTTCAACAAAGGAGACAAGAATATGCAATGGAGAAAAGAGAGTCTCTTCAGCAAGTGGAGTTGAGAAAGTTGGACAGCCACATGTAAATCAATGAAGCTAGAACACAACCCCACACAAAAATTAACTCAAAATAGTTTAAAGACTTAAATAAAGATGAGATATCATAAAACTCCTAGAAGATAACATAGGCAAAATATTCTCTGACATAAATCATATCAATGATTTCTAAAGTCAGTCTCCCAAGGCAATAGAAATAAAAGCAAAAATCAAAAAATGGGGCCTAATCAAAGTTACAAGCTCTTGCACAGTAAAGGAAATCATAAACAACATGAAAAGACAGCTACAGACTGAAAGAAAATATTTGTAAACCATCACACCAGCCCATCATTAAAATGTCTCAAATAATAAATGCTCCAGAGGGTGTGGAGAAAAGGTAGCCCTCTCAAACTGTTGGTGGGAACGTATATAGGTTCAGCCACTATGGAAAACAGTATGAAGGTTCCTTAAAAAACTAAAAATAGAACTACCAAATGATTTGGCAATCCCATTCCTGGGCGTATTCCCAAACAAAATTATAGTTTAAAAACATACATGCACCCAGTGTTCATAGCAGCACTATCTACAATAGTTCAGACATGAAAACAACCTAAGCATTCATCAACAGAAGAATGGATAAAGATGTAATGTGTAAATATATATAACTCAGCCATTAAAATTATATATTATATACAAAATGTTATGATATAATATATACATATATATATTATTCAGCCATTCAAAGAATTAAATAATGCCATTTTCAGCATCATGGATGGACCTAGATATTTTCATACTAAGCAAACTAAGTCAGAAGGAGAAAGATAAATATCATATGGTATCAGTTAAATATGGAATCTAAAATATGACATAAATGGATATATCTAAGAAACAAAAACAGACTCACAGATATAGAGAACAGATTTGTTGTTTCCAAGAAGGAGGGTGGTGGAGGAGGAAAGGATTGGAGTTTGAGATTAGCAGGTGTAAACTATTATATATTGAATGAATAAACAAAAAGGTCCTACTGTATAGCACAGGGAGCTATATTCAATATCATATGATAAACCATAATGGAAAATAATATGATTATACAGAGACAAATGTAACCAGAAAAAAAAATCTAATTTGAAAAAACGACTTTTCTTCAATGCTGCACAATCTGGGCAGGGTTGTTTGGGCTTCCCAGGTGGCTCCACAGTGAAGAATCTGCCTGCCAGCGCAGGAGATGCAAGAGATGTGGGTTCAATCCCTGAATCGGGAAGATCCCCTGCAGTAGGAAATGACAACACATTCCAGTATTCTTACTTGGAAAATTCCATTGACGGAGGAGCCTGGTTGGCTATAGTCTGCTGCTGCTGCTGCTGCTGCTGAGTCACTTCAGTCGTGTCCGACTCTGTGTGACCCCATAGACGGAAGCCCACCAGGTTCCCCCGTACCTGGGATTCTCCAGGCAAGAGCACTGGAGTGGGTAACCTAGGGCATCACAAAAAGTCATACACAACTGAGCAACTGAGTATTCGTGCAATATTAAATATAGTGCCCAGACATTTCTGGTCTGCAATGTAGCTGAATTTGTTGGCATTCCTGAGACCTTTAATTTGGGCAGAATTAACTATTTTAAGTTACACTTAAACACTCTGTGTATGTTTGTGTTTGTACATGTGATTTGATTGTTAGCCCTCTAAAAGCAATTTGCTAAATACATTTAGAAATGTAAGACCATTAGGTCTTACATTTAGATCTTTAATCCATTTTGAGTTTATTTTTGTGTATGGTGTTAGGGAGTGTTCTAGTTTCATTCTTTTACAAGTGGATGACCAGTTTTTCCATCACCACTTGTTAAAGAGATTATCTTTTCTCCATTGAATATTCTTGCCTCCCTTGTCAAAGATAAGGTGTCCATAGGGGCATGGATTTATCCCTGGGCTTTCTGTTTTGTTCCATTGATTTATATTTCTGTCTTTATGCCAGTACCATACTGTCTTGATGACTGTGGCTTTGTAGTAGAGCCTGAAGTCCAGCAGGTTGATTCCCCCAGTTCCATTCTTCTTCCTCAAGATTGCTTTGGCTATTCGAGGTTTTTTGTATTTCCATACAAATTGTGAGATTATTTGTTCTAGCTCTGTGAAAAATATCGTTGGTAGCTTGATAGGGATTGCATTGAACTTATAAATTACTTCGGTAATATATTCATTTTCACAATATTCATTCTTCCAATCCATGAACATGGTATATTTCTCCATCTATTAGTGTACTTTCTAATTTCTTTCACCAGTGTTTTATAGTTTTCTATATATAGGTTTTTGTTTCTTTAGGTAGATATATTCCTAAGTATTTTATTCTTTTCATTGCAATGGTGAATGGAGTTGTTTCCTTAATTTCTCTTTCTATTTTCTCATTATTAGTGTATAGCAATGCAAGAGATTTCTATGTGTTGATTTTATATCCTGCAACTTTACTATATTCATTGATTAGCTCTAGTAATTTTCTGGTAGAGTCTTTAGGGTTTTCTATGTAGAGGATCATGTCATCTGCAAACAGTGAGAGTTTTACTTCTTTTCCAATCTGGAAACTTTTATGTCTTTTTCTGCTCTGATTGCTGTGGCCAAAACTTCCAAAACTAAATATAAAACCAGAAACTATAAAACTCCTAGAGGAGAACATAGGCAAAACACTCTCCGACATAAATCACAGCAGGATCCTCCATGACCCACCTCCCGGAATATTGGAAATAAAAACAAAAATAAACAAATGGGACCTAATTAAAATCAAAAGCTTCTGCACAGCAAAGGAAACTATAAGCCAGGTGAAAAGACAGCCTTCAGAATGGGAGAAAATAATAGCAAATGAAGCAACTGACAAAGGATTAATCTCCAAAATATACAAGCAACTCCTGCAGCTCTATTCCAGAAAAATAAATGACCCAATCAAAAAATGGGCCAAAGAACTAAACAGACATTTCTCCAAAGAAGACATACAGATGCTTAACAAACATGAAAAGATGCTCAACATCCCTCATAATCGGAGAAATGCAAATCAAAACCACAATGAGGTACCATTTCACGCCAGTCAGAATGGCTGCTATCCAAAAGTCTACAAACAATAAACGCTGGAGAGGGTGTGGAGAAAAGGGAACTCTCTTACATTGTTGGTGGGAATGCAAACTAGTACAACCACTATGGAGAACAGTGTGGAGATTCCTTAAAAAACTGGAACTATAACTGCCATACAATCCAGCAATCGCACACTTGGGCATACACACTGAGGAAACCAGAATTGAAAGACACATATACTCCAATGTTCATCGCAGCGCTGTTTATAATAGCCAGAATATGGAAGCAACCTAGATGTCCATCTGCAGACGAACAGATAAGAAAGCTTTGGTACATATACACAATGGAGTATTCAGGTCAGTTCAGTTCAGTCGCTCAGTTGTGTCCGACTCTCTGCGACCCCATGAATCACAGTACGCCAAGCCTGCCTGTCCATCACCAATTCCTGAATTCACTCAAACTCATCCATAGAGTTGGCGATGCCATCCAGCCATCTCATTCTCTGTCGTCCCCTTCTCCTCCTGCCCACAACCTTTCCAGGCATCAGAGTCTTTTCCAGTGAGTCAAATCGTCTCATGAGGTGGCCAAAGTATTGCAGTTTCAGCTTTAGCATCAGTCCCTCCAATGAACACCCAGAATTGATCTCCTTTAGAATGGACTGGTTGGATCTCCTTGCAGTCCAAGGGACTCTCAAGAGTCTTCTCCAGCACCACAGTTCAAAAGCATCAATTCTTTGGCGATCAGCTTTCTTCACAGTCCAAATGTCACATCCATACAAGACCACGAGAAAAACCATAGCCTTGACTAGAAGGACCTTGGTAGGCAAAGTAATGTCTCTGCTTTTTAATATACTATCTAGGTTGTTCATAACTTTCCTTCCAAGGAGTAAGCGTCTTTTAATTTTATGGCTGCAATCAGCATCTGCAGTGATTTTGGAGCCCCCAAAAATAAAGTCTGACACTGTCTCCACTGTTTTTCCATCTATTTCCCATGAAGTAATGGGACCAGATGCCATGATCTTTGTTTTCTGAATGTTGAGCTTCTAGCCAAACTTTTCACTTTCCTCTTTCACGTTCATCAAGAGTCTTTTGAGTTCCTCTTCACTTTCTGCCATAAGGGTGGTGTCATCTACATATCTGAGGCTATTGATATCTCTCCCAACAATCTGGATTTCAGCTTGTGCTTCTTCCAGCCCAGCGTTCCTCATGATGTACTCTGCATAGAAGTTAAATAAGCAGGGTGACAATATACAGTCTTGACGTACTCCTTTTCGTATTTGGAACCAGTCTGTTGTTCCATGTACAGTTCTGACTGTTGCTTCCTGACCTGAATACAGGTTTCTCAAGAGGCAGGTCAGGTGGTCTGGGATTCCCATCTCTTTCAGAATGTTCCACAGCTTATTGTGATCCACACAGTCAAAGGCTTTGGCATAGTCAATGAAGCAGAAATAGATGTTTTTCTATAACTCTCTTGCTTTCTCCATGATTCAGCCGATGTTGGCAATTTGATCTCTGGTGCCTCTGCCTTTTCTAAAACCTGCTTGAACATCTGGAAGTTCACGGTTCACATATTGCTGAAGCCTGGCTTGGAGAATTTTGAGCATGACTTTACTAGCGTGGGAGATGAGTGCAATTGTGCGGTAGTTTGAGCATTATTTGGCATTGCCTTTCTTTGGGATTGGAATGAAGACTGACCTTTTCCAGTCCTGTGGCCACTGCTGAGTTTTCCAAATTTGCTGTCATATTGAGTGCAGCACTTTCACAGCATCATCTTTCAAGATTTGAAATAGCTCAACTGGAATTCCATCACCTCCACTAGCTTTGTTTGTAGTGATGTTTCCTAAGGCCTACTTGACTTCACATTCCAAGATGTCTGGCTCTAGGTCAGTGATCACGTTATTGTGACTATCTTGGTCATGAAGATCTTTTTTGTACAGTTCTTCTGTGTATTCTTGCCACCTCTTCTTAATATCTTCTGCTTCTGTTAGGTCCATACCATTTCTGTCCTTTATCGAGCCCATCTTTGCATGAAATGTTCCCTTGGAATCTCTAATCTTCTTGAAGAGATCTCTTGTTCTTCCTATTCTGTTGTTTTCCTCTATTTCTTTGCATTGATCGATGAAGAAGGCTTTCTTATCTCTCCTTGCTATTCTTTGGAACTCTGCATTCAGATGCTAATATCTTTCCTTTTCTCCTTTGCTTTTTGCTTCTCTTCTCTTCACAGTGATTTGTAAGGCCTCCTCAGACAGCCATTTTGCTTTTCTTCATTTCTTTTCCATGGGCATGGTCTTGGTCCCTGTCTCCTGTGCAATGTCATGAACCTCCGTCCAGAGTTCATCAGGCACTCTATCTATCAGATCTAGTCCCTTAAATCTATTTCTTACTTCCATTGTGTAATCATAAGGGATTTGTTTTAGGTCATATCTGAATGGTCTAGTGGTTTTCCCTACTTTCTTCAATTTAAGTCTGAATTTGGCAATAAGGAGTTCATGATCTGAGCCACAGTCAGCTCCTGGTCTTGTTTTTGCTAACTGTATACAGTTTCTCCATCTTTGGCCACAAAGAATATAATCGATCTGATTTCGGTGTTGACCATCTGGTGATGTCCATGTGTAGAGTCTTCTCTTGTGTTGTTGGAAGAGGGTGTTTGCTATGACCAGTGCATTCTCTTGGCAAAACTCTATTAGCCTTTGCCGTGCTTCATTCCGTGCTCCAAGGCAAAATTTGCCTGTCACTCCAGGTGTTTCTTGACTTCCTACTTTTGCATTCCAGTCCCCTATAATGAAAAGGACATCTTTTTTGGGTGTTAGTCCTAAAAGGTCTTATAGGTCTTCATAGAACCGTTCAACTTTGACTTCTTCAGTGTTACTGGTTGGGGCATAGGCTTGGATTACTATAATATTGAATGGTTTGCCTTGGAAATGAACAGAAATCATTCTGTCATTTTTAAGATTATATCCAAGTACTGCATTTTGGACTCTTTTGTTGACCATGATGGCTACTCCATTTCTTCTAAGGGATTCCTCCACAGTAGTCAATATAATGGTCATCCGAGTTAAATTCACCCATTCCAGTCTATTTTAGTTCACTGATTCATAGAATGTCTATGTTTACTCTTTCCATCTCCTGTTTGACTGCTTCCAATTTGCCTTGATTCACGGACCTAACATTCCAGGTTCCTATGCAATATTGCTCTTACAGCACTGGTTGCTTCTATCACCAGTCACATCCACAACTGGGTATTGGTTTTGCTTTTGCTCTATCCCTTCATTCCTTCTAGAATTATTTCTCCACTGATCTCCAGTAGCATACTGGGCACCTACCAACCTGGGGAATTTCTCATTCAGTATCCTATCATTTTGCCCATTGATACTGTTCATGAGGTACTCAGCCATTAAAAAGAATACATTTGAATCAGCTCTAAGGAGGTGGATGAAACTGGAGCCTATTATACAGAGTGAAGTAAGCCAGAAAGAAAAACACCAATACAGGATACTAACGCGTATATATGGACTTTAGAAAGATGATAACGATAACCCTGTATACGAGACAGCAAAAGAGACACAGACGTATAGAACAGTCTTTTGGACTTTTGGGAGAATGGCATTGAAACATGTATATTATCATATGTGAAACGAATCGCCAGTCCAGTTTCGATGCATGATACAGGATGGTCAGGGCTGGTGTACTGGGATGAACCAGAGGGATGGGATGGGGAGGGAGGTGGGAGGGGGGTTCAAGATGGGGAACACATGTACACCCGGGCAGATTCAAGTCAGTGTATGGCAAACCAATAAAATAATGTAAAAAAAAAAAAAAAGCGGGGGGAAATAAATTAATAAAAAATAAATAAATAAATACAATGTTCCTTGAATTCTCAGTAGCAAACTCTAGACATGATTATTTTTTCCCACAGTTAAAATTTCAGATTTCACATGTGAGACTACTTTAACAATCACAAAAGGGAACATAGTTTAAAACCAAGCAAATTCACTGTTTGAAATAAATTAAAATTATTTGGAAAGAAATATTCAGTGCATAATCTATTTTACTATAACATAATGGTTTTAACATGTATTTTAATAGGTGAGGATATCTATGCATATGAAGAAAATAAACTATATTTAGTTTTCTTTATTTAGCATTCTATAGCTTTCCCATGACCTTGTCATCTAATTTTATTGACTGCCTACTGTTTACCAGTTCTCATGCTAAGTATTGAGAAGAAAAAGACTAATAAGAAAACACATTTATATTCAAAAGTATTTCAGTTCAGTTCAGTTCAGTTCAGTCACTCAGTCGTGTCCGACTCTCCGCGACCCCATGAATCACAGCACGCCAGGCCTCCCTGTCCATCACCAACTCCCGGAGTTCACTCAAACTCGTGTCCACAGAGTCAGTGATGCCATCCAGCCATCTCATTTTCGGTCGTCCCCTTCTCCTCCCGCCCCCAACCTTTCCCAGCATCAGAGTCTTTTCCAGTGAGTCAACTCGTCGCATGAGGTGGCCAAAGTATTGCAGTTTCAGCTTTAGCATCAGTCCTTCCAATGAACACCCAGGATCGATCTCCCTTAGAATGGACTGGTTGGATCTCCATGCGGTACAAGGGACTCTCAAGAGTCTTCTCCAACACCACAGTTCAAAAGCATCAGTTCTTCGGTGATCAGATTTCTTCACAGTCCAACTCTCACATCCATACATGACCACGGGAAAAACCATAGCCTTGACTAGACGGACCTTTGTTGGCAAAGTAATGTCTCTGCTTTTTAACATATTATCAAGGTTGGTCATAACTTTCCTTCCAAGGAGTAAGCGTCTTTTAATTTCATGGCTTCAATCAGCATCCGCAGTGATTTTGGAGCCCAAAAAAATAAAGTCTGACACTGTCTCCACTGTTTTTCCATCTATTTCCCATGAAGGGAGGGGACCAGATGCCGTGATCTTTGTTTTCTGAATGTTGAGCTTCAAGCCAACCTTTTCACTCTCCTCTTTCACTTTCATCAAGAGGCTTTTGAGTTCCTCTTCACTTTCTGCCATAAGGGTACTGTCATCTGCATATCTGATGTTATTGATATTTCTCCCAGCAATCTTGATTCCAGCTTGTGCTTCTTTCAGCCCAGCATTCCTCATGATGTACTCTGAATATAAGTTAAATAAGCAGGGTGACAATATACAGCCTTGACATACTCCTTTTCCTATTTGGAACCAGTCTGTTGTTCCATGTACAGTACTGACTCTTGCTTCCTGACCTGCATACAGGTTTCTCAAGAGGGAGGTCAGGTGGTCTGGGATTCCCATCTCTTTCAGAATGTTCCACAGTTTTTTGTGATCCACACAGTCAAAGGCTTTGGCATAGTCAATTAAGCAGAAATAGATGCTCTTCTGGAAATCTCTTGCTTTCTCCATGATCCAGCGGATGTTGGCAATTTGATCTCTGGTGCCTCTGCCTTTTCTAAAACCTGCTTGAACATCTGGAAGTTCACGGTTCACATATTGCTGAAGCCTGGCTTGGAGAATTTTGAGCATGACTTTACTAGCGTGTGAGATGATTGCAATTGTGCGGTAGTTTGAGCATTCTTTGGCATTGCCTTTCTTTGGGATTGGAATGAAGACTGACCTTTTCCAGTCCTGTGGCCACTGCTGAGTTTTCCCAATTTGCTGTCATATTGAGTGCAGCACTTTCACAGCATCATCTCTCAAGATTTGAAATAGCTCAACTGGAATTCCATCACCACCACTAGCTTTGTTGTAGTGATGCTTCCTAAGGCCCACTTGACTTCACATTCCAAGATGTCTGGCTTTAGGTCAGTGACCACGGTCTTTCAGCCTGGTAGATAAAATGGGGAATATTAGAGTTACTGAGATCCTGCTATGGGCCAGGAAATATGAACCTTTTAATATATATTATCTCGGTTGGCTGAAGAAGAAAATGAAGACCCACTCCAGTATTCTTTCCTAGAGAATCCTGTGGACAGAGAAGCCCCGTGGACTGCTGTCTGTGGGGTCATGAAGAGTCAGACACGACTGAAGTGACTTGGCATGCATGCATGCATTTTGGTTGGCTGTATAACACAGTGGTTAAATATCTGAAATGAAGCTAAATGGCCTACTTACTAATGAATGGTCAAGTCTATCTATAATATCTCAGTCTTTTACCAAGTATAAATTTGAATAATAATCTTGTCACTGAGAACTGGGAAGTCAAATATTGAGTTGATATAGCATCACAATGGAGGAAGTCTAAACCCTAAGTCACAGAGAAGAATATAAAAGACTCATATTTAACTTTATCTGAGCAAGAAATAATCTTTTCTCATGCTAAATCACTACAGTTTGGAGGTCTGTGTAGTATATCTGTAACCACAGTGCAGCTTATTCAGACCAGTATGGAAAAGGGCATCTTGTAGTATTGCCGTCCCATAATATTAATAAAATCTTAGATGGGAAGAAATAGGTTTAGTATTAATAGTTGGGCAGTGGCTTGCAACAAACTGACTGAACTATTCTATTCAATTTATCCATTTTATAACAAGGTTGAATCCTTACTTTGGATTCAAAATTTTCCCATTTCAAACACATATTTAATAAAAACCTATAGACATGCAAAGATTTGGGTACCTTAAAAAGCAAGACAGTTAACTTACTTCAAGGACCACACAGGATAATAAAGATAAATACACAGGAAAGTAATTTATATTTAGAATAATATAGCCCTATTAAGTAATAATTAAGTACTAAGAGAGTCTAGAGAATGTGCTAGAAGTTGAGCTTGAAGGTATCAAGCAGGTCTTTGCATAAAGGATTATATTTAAATAATGTTTTAAAGGAAAAACACAAATTTAGCAGATGGAAATGAAGATAAGTTTTTCCAAAGAGTGAATAGTAATGTGCAAAAATAAGAAAAATGGCAAATTCAGAGGATCACAAGAAGCCTATCATTCAGGAATGGGAAATGGCACAGTGATGATTCTGTATAGTTTTGCAAGAGCGAGACAGTAAAGATTTTTGTAACGATTATATTTGTAAAAAGATTATATTTGTAAAAATTGTAAAGATAATATTTTTTAATTCTTGTACATAACAGGGATTGGAATTACGTCTTGGGACTAATTGAATGTGAGGAGAGGAATGGAAAAGAAGAGAAACATGACCTTCTGATTGGGGAGATGTACGTAAAATGCAAATAGATACACTACTGGATAATTGCATTTATATCAGAAGATTAAATTTAGGGAATATCTCACTGTATTTGTTTTGATAGCTGTTTTGAGGCACCTATGGGAATTATGGACTTTAGGTAGGAAATTTGGATAATTTCATTACATTATAGGATTAAATTTCATCATTTTGTCAAATAGACATAAAATCTGGAAGAAAAATGTATCTCAAGAGGACAGATCTCACAACTCCTCCTTTGTTCAATTTTCTTCGCTTATAATGAAACTATATTTCTTTAAAAAAATTTTATAGTAAAGCATGTTCAGATGTATACACATAAACACATTTACATTTAATATATGTATATAAATGGTATATAAAATGCAATTCTATTCTATGATGAATTTATTTCATAATTTGACATGGCCGGATTTTCTAATTTATTTGTGTTTCATTATAACATTGATTATATAAATCAACATGTGTTTGTCCTTAGTTTTGCAAACTGTTATAGAGCAGGTGTCATGTCTTTAAGTATTTCTGAGTATTACCTGAAATCATTCACCTGAGGAAGCTTAATATGTAACCATCCAGATGCTCATCATTTGTAAATTACTCCCTGGGTGTAAATCAGCCACTTTGGCAATGTGTCAAAGTGTTAATAAGCATTATTCTGATTCTTAGTTTTTCATATCATTAAGGTATTTAGAGTAATAACTTCAGTAAGCTTGATCATGATCATGACCATAACCAAATGATGAATACACAAGTTCTTTTGAAGTATGTACTAGGTAAGCTGAGAAGTTCATTAACACATTTAGAAACTGAGAGTTAATTGATAATGATAAAGATTTAATGTTTTGTGCAAGTAGTATATTTGCTTTTATTTCTTGGTTAACTTTTAATATGTTATTTAAATTTTGTGTTATTTTTCTTGGGAAAATTTGAGAGATAAGCATTCTATGATTCCTCTTTTTACAAGTCCACATCAGCTCATCTAATTTTTAAAATCTAATATACAACTTCATTTTTCAGAACATGTTGTAAGTAGTCTATAGAACATCTTTGCACTAAAAATATAAAACAGCTAGTTTAATGTATTTTAGCATAAATATATGCAGCTGTTAGTACACGTATCCAAGTGAAATGTGGCTTTCCTTCAATAAAAACATGATTTTCACAAGGA
Source organism: Moschus berezovskii (assembly GCF_049115385.1). Classification (NCBI taxonomy): domain Eukaryota; kingdom Metazoa; phylum Chordata; class Mammalia; order Artiodactyla; family Moschidae; genus Moschus; species Moschus berezovskii. The sequence continues at coordinate 54,725,930 of NC_142461.1, forward strand.
ATTTTATATATGCCAGAGTTCACAGCATATAATTTATCAAGCATCTATAAGGCAAATAATAAGGCATATATAAATTAGCAATATTGAATATTCAAATCTATATAAAATTTTATGTGTGTGTGTGTGCTAAGTTGCTTCAGTAGTGTCTGACTCTTTGTGACCCTATGGACTGTAACAAGCCAGGATCCTCTGTCCCTGAGGTTCCCCAGGCAAGAATACTGGAATGAATTGCTGTGCCCTCCTCCAAGGGATCTTCCCACCCCAAGGATTTTAGGAACCCACATCTCTTAGGTCTCCTGCATTGGCAGGTGGATTCTTTACCACTAATGCCACCTTGGAAGCCCCATACAAAATTTTATAATCATGCTCAATTGCCTCATATAATCATGGAAAATGAATTAAAATGATATTACCTTTATAAGAAAATCATTATAAAATTTAAAATAATTAAAGTTTACTTAATTATTTGAAATCATTCTTCCACTTACCACCACTACCTAATTTGAACAAATTGAACAGTCTCTACAGTGTGCTTTAAATCTTAGCCTATATATATAATTGCTTTTATACATATGAGATTCATCACATTTGAATGAGTCAAAGTTTCATCTTCAGGTAAAACCAAATGTATTTAACAGTCCTGGAATGTAATATTTTCAGAAGCCTTATGACATTCTGCTGCATTGCCATGAAAGAGCTGTAACTAGAGCTAGACTTCATATCATTCTCTTATCCATAATTACAGCAATTGCCAGGAATTTTATAACTGAAATACTTTAACTGGTTGATATCCCTTAAGATTCATAATAATAGGTTATTCCCCTGTCGATTATGCTCCATGTTGACCCTGATGTCCTTCTTATAGGCTTATAGCAATCAGACAGCTGTATTATTTTGTTTTGTTTTAAACAGCAAATATTTAATCTTAAAATCCAAGTAAAATATAAACATTAATTAATACTTTTAAAATTATAAAAAGTTCAGCATAAATAAATGTACAATTTACAAAGGAAAAATGCATGATTTAGACATTCTCCAAGGTTAACTTAAAAATCGGCTTATGAATATTTGTACTATATACTATTTGTGCATATTAATGTGTATCTTAGATGGATTTGACATGCCTTCTATCCTTAAATCCTAAGTTGAAATCAGATACCATTAAATGCAATACACAGTAAGAGACTGATATTTCAGTTGGAAGGAATGAACTTTTTATTGATTAGCATGAAAAATGAGTCAATATCTGAGTTTCATTGTTATGACCGTCTCAAACAAAAGCAGTTACAATAACAAGTGAACAGCATTGAAGTACAGTTGATCCTCATTATTCATGTTTTTATTATTTGCACACTATCTAAAATAAACTCAAGCTATCATTTTCTCTTTGATTAATTTAGTTCCAAATTTTGTGGAGAGATCCAACCAGTCCATTCTAAAGGAGATCAATTCAGGGTGTTCATTGGAAGAACTGATGCTAAAGCTGAAACTCCAATACTTTGGCCACCTCATGCGACGAGTTGACTCACTGGAAAAGAGTCTGATACTAGGAGCGATTGGGGGTGGGAGGAGACAGGGACGACAGAGAATGAGATGGCTGGATGGCATCACCGACTCGATGGACATGAGTTTGAGTGAACTCCGAGAGTTGGTGATGGACAGGGAGGCCTGGCGTGCTGTGATTCATGGGGTCGCAAAGAGTCTGACACGACTGAGTGACTGAACTAAACTGAACTGAAGAATTTTCCTGAGTTACAAATTATTTCTGACCTGTGTTTTAAATTAATAACATCCGGGGTCAGAAAAAATAATTGGGGAAAAATCCATTGTTTTGTGCTTACAAAAATCAGAAGGTATGGTCTGTAATTGAATGCAAAGTTTAAGCTCAACATAAGAATAAAAGACAAAACCAAAAGTTGGTAGCTTGAATAACGACAGAATGCCCATGAAATGTTGTCTAAATGCAAGAAACATCTCATTTACATTGGTCAATAGTATGTATAGGCCAGTCTTGATAAGAGACATAAATGGGGTGCACACATTGACTTTTCAAGCATGGCTTGTGCATTCCTTTATTGAAGGCTTAAGAAGACAAAAGCAAGAACTGAATATGTTTATAATGTAAATGCTGGATTCAAGTACATGGATACTTTAGTTGGGCTGATGTCTTTTTCAAGGAACACAACTCTAGCAATATAAAGGTTCTTCAAACAGATATTTCCTTAAATCCTATAAGATTCAAAACCTAACATGATTCACAGTATACATGTGATATTTACAATATGCATGGAACTGTGTGTGTGTGTGTGTGTGTGTGTGTGCTCAGTTATGTTTGCCTCTTTGGGACCCCATGGACTATAGCCCACCAGGCTCCTCTGTCCATGAGATTCTCCAAGCAAGAATACTGGAGTGGGTTGCCATTCCCTTCTCCAGGGGATCTTCTCGACCCAGGGATCGAACGTATGTCTTGTGTCTCCTGAACTGCCAGGTGGGTTCTTCAACACTAGCGCCACCTGGAAAACCCTAAATTATCCATAAATAATTCAAATTGATTGTAAATATAAATTAAGTATACTGTCAATCAAACTTGCCTTATAAAATTATTTTTAGTTAATGGAATAATTTAAATAACATAAGAACCCAGGTATTCATCCTTTTTACTGAGCAATTTTTCAAAAGCTTTTAATAAATAAAATGATGACATTTGGTATAATTAGGTTCACAACCTCTCATGAAATATCATCTATTTAATAGTTTGCATTTAACAGGCTAATATAGCTTTAGGAAAAAATTCTATGATGAACAGTTAAAGCTAAAATCATCTTAGTCAACCACTTTTATTTATTTAGTGGAGAAAACATGAATAGAAATTCAGATACATTAGAACAGTATAATAATCCCATCACATTAGTAATGCAGATGGCACAAGAAGGTTAATTACATCTAAAGTGAACAAGTTTTGTTCATAATGTTCTTTCTTTAGTACTGCCCACTCCTCCTCCATAACCAAATGCAATTACTTTCTTTCCCTTGTCTTCGAACAAAATTTTGCACATGTGGGCACAGAGTCCTTAATAAAGATGAATAAACCACTCATTCCAAATTTATTGCCACCTTCAAGAAACTAGTTTGGCATTTGAAGTGATATTTTCATTAGAATATTTTAGAACCCTTTTTACCCTCAGAATTGCTATATGAAAATACAGAGGAATGAGTCCAATCCCAAACATATTATATGTGGCATACATTATATACAGTATTATGTATGCCACATAATGGCAAGATTATCTTTATTCTTTCAGCTAACATCTACTGCACTATATACTAAGCATACAGTCATTAAGTACAGGTGAATGTAGTCCTCTCCTTATGATGTTTGTGGCCCGTTGGGAAAGATTGATAGTAAAATAATCACAAAACAACAAAAAGGACTGTTCTTTTTGGACATGTGTGTGTGCTCAGTCATGTTTGACGCTTTGCACCCCTTGGACTGTACCCCACCAGACTTTTCTGTCCATGGAATTTTCCTGGCAAGAATACTGGAGTGAATGTCCTCCTCCAGGAAATCTTTCAGACTCTGGGATAGAACCCATGTCTCCTGTGTCTCCTGCATTGCAGGCAGGTGCTTTACCGCTGAGCCACTGAGCATACCCATTCTTTAGACATCCATCCACAAATAATGGGCTTCTTGTATTTGAATTTTGTATGTGTGCAATTTTGTAAATAATCTTAGTAAGCTTTTAGTAGCTATTTTTAGTAGGTTATTATGAGAATTATTAGTTGTGAAATATGCATCACTTTCTTGAACTAATATATTTCTTTAGCCTTCTGTATCATTTCAGTGGTTAAAAGATTTAAATTTTTCTTGGCCTTTCTATTGAGTGTGAGCCTTAAAAAATATTGCCATTGTCTTTTCTTGTGTTTATGACAGCAGCAACAGATTAGCTCAATGAATAGCTACCTTAAACAAATTTGTAAATCAATGCCCAGTTTCTGTCCTATTGTTGGTCATTAAGTCAGTGGCATCCCAAATTATATTCACTTATTTTCTCAAGATTACCCCTATATACTGCATATTTACTGCTCATATCTGACCAACCAACGAGGGTTTTGTTTCCACTGTGATTAATTCATGTCAAAATATTTTTGCTCTGAAAATATGTAGCTTTTTGGCATATAAATATTCTCCTCTGAACACTCCTTCTTTCAAAACTTGTGTTAAAAATGCAACAATAATAAGTTTGGAAAAATACATTGTCAATATACACACATCCTGTAAAATATCTGAAAAAATAAGTCTTTGCTTAAAATCTTTAAGCTAGTTCTATATCTTAGGAAAAAAATTACTCCAGGCTTAAATTAATCAGGGTTCCTTAAACAGAAAATCTTATCTTTCAGGCACTTTATATTCTTAAGGTTTTAATTTCTTAAAGTTAAAAAATAGATAACTGTGCTCTATTAAAAATTTTTTATAGTTAACACATTTTGTCCTCCAGCTCATTTTGTATTCTGAGACAAAATGTGTGTGTTATTCTGGGTATCTCTGGACTTTCTACTTGTGCATTCCAATCTCCGTGATGAAAAGGACATCTTTTTTTGGTGTTAGCTCTATAAGGTCTTGTAGGTCTTCACAGAACCAGTAAACTTCAGCTTCTTCTGCATCAGTGGTTGGAACATAGATTTTTATTACTGTGATTCTGAATGGTTTACCTTGGAAACAAACAGATCATCAGTTGTTTTTGAGATTGCACCTAAGTAACTGCATTTCAGACTCTCTTTGACTATAAGGGCTATTCCATTTCTTCTCAGGGATTTGTGTCCACAGTAGTAGATATAATGGTCATCTGAATTAAATTCTCCCATTCCTGTCCATTTTAGTTCACTGATTCCTAAGATGTCAATGTTCACTCACCATTTCCTGCTTGATCACATCCTGTTTCCCTTGATTCACAGATGTATTACTCCAGGTTTCTATGCATTATAGTTCTTTACAGCACTGACCTTTACTTTCACCAACAGACATATCCACAACTGAGCATCATTTCTGCTTTGTTCCAGCAGATTCGTTCATAGCTCATTAGTGGAGCTATTGTAATTGTCTTTCACTCTTCACTAGTAGCATATTAGAAAACTTCCCTGGTGGCTGAGAAGATAAAGGATCTGCCTGGAATGCAGGATACCCAGGTTAGATCTCTGGGTTGGGAAGATCCCCTTGGAGAATGAAATGGCAACCCATCCCAGTATTCTTGCTAGAGAATCCCATGGACAGAGGAGTCTGGTGGGCTACTGTCCACGAGGTTGCAGAGTCGGATATGACTGAGTGACTTTCATTTTCACTTTTCTAACCTAGAGGTCTCATCTTCCGGCATCCTATCTTTTTTACTTTTTCATACTGTCCATGGTTCTTGAGGCATGAATACTGGACTGGTTTGCCATTTCCTTTTCCAGTGGGACACGTTTTGTCAGAATACTTCACTATGACCTGTCCACCTTGGGTGCCCCTGAATGGCATAGCTCATAGCTTCATTGAGTAATGCAAGCTCCTTCACCATGACATGGCTATGTTCCATGAAGTGGCATGGAACAACTGATTGGTTCAAAATTGGGAAAGGAGTACCACAAGTCTGTATTGTCACTCTGTTTATTTAACCTCTAAAAGAGTCAGACACGACTGAGCAACTGAACTGAACTGAACTGATACAGAGTATATCATGCAAAATGCCAGGCTGGATGAATCACAAGCAGGAATCAAGATTGCCAGGGGAAATATCAACAATCTCAGAGTGCAGATGATATCTCTCTAATGGCAGAAAGTGAAGAGGAATTAAAGAACCTCTTTAATGATGATAGTGATAGAGGAGAGTGAAAAAGCTAGCTTGACACTCAGCATTCAGAAAACTAATATCATGGCATCTAGTCCCACCACTTCATGTCAAATAGATGGGGAAACAATGCAAACAGTGATAGACTTTATTTTCGTGGGTTCCAAAATCACTGCAGATAGTGATTGCAGCCATGAAATTAAAAAAAAAAAAAAAAAAAAAAACTTTCCCTTTGGAAGGAAAACTATGACAAAGTAGACCATATTAAAAAGCACAGGCATCACTTTGACAACAAAGGTCTGTATAGTCAAAGCTATGGTATTATCCAGACTCATGTATGGATGTTAGAGTTGGACCTCACATCCAAATCAGCCTCACATGCTCACATCCCAAGGAGTTGTGAAGAAGGCTGAGCACCGAAGAACTGATGCTTTTGAACTGTGGTGTTGGAGAAGACTGTTGAGAGTCCCTTGAACAGCAAGTTTGACTTGGAAACGAGCAGAGATCATTCTGCTGTTTTTGAGATTGCACCCAAGTACTGCATTTCAGACTCTTTTACTGACTATGAGGGCTACTCCTTTTCTTCTAAGGGATTCTTGCCCACAGTAGTAGATAGAATGGTCATCTGAATTAAGTTTGCCCATTCCAGTCCATTTTAGTTCACTGATTCCTAAAATGTCGAAGTTTGCTCTCACCTTCTCCTGTTTGACCACTTCCAATTTACCTTGATTAATGAACCTAACATTCCAGGTTCCTATGCAATATTGCCCTTTATAGCATCAGACTTTACTTCAATCACCAGTCGTATCCACAACTGGGTGTTATTTTTGCTTTGGCTCTATCTCTTCATTCTTTTTGGAGTTATTTTCCACTCTATTCCAGTAGCATATTGGGCACCTACTAACCTGGGGACTTCATCTTTCAGTGTCTTTTTACCTTTTCATACTGTTCATGGGGTTCTCAAGACAAGAATATTGAAGTGTGCTAGCCTGGTATGCTAAAGTCAGTGGGGTTGCAAAGTTTTCGGCATTTCTTAGTGACTTAACAGCAACAACAATGTGCTCCACCTTCCCATTAGATGCTGGAAAATGATTACATGAAAATGATATGCTTTTTCAGTACTTACACGTTATTAAACTGAACAATACATTATAATAATGTAAATATTAAAGAAGCATATCTCAATTCTAGGAAATGTGCATTTTATATATTAATTCAATAATTGTCAATAATATTAAAATAATAAAATTGTATATAGAATTTACATAAATTGGTAGAATTCTCATGCTACAATTAAAAATGACATATTTTTCATGGGATTATTAATTATTACTAGTATTACTTTTTGGTAAATAAGAATATATAAATATGTGTGATAGCGATAGTTCAAGTAATTTCAGTCTATTTGTACAAAGATTCCAAAGAAACTTTTTTATATTTGAAAATCATTATGCTGGTCCATGAAAATGTCATTTAATTTCAAAGTACCCGTTTTTGTTTTGTTTTGTTTTTTTCGCTAAGAAAGTGTCCTAGAGATGAGAAGCATTCAAATGGATATTTTGAATTCACAGTAGTCAAGCTAAAGTTGTATTGATTTAATTGTGTGCAGATCTTAGGAAAATGACAGATAGTTAACACAGCTGCATACAACAAGTTTGAGATCATAGAGAAATGTGCAGACCATTTCAAAATCTGGCTTTCCCAACCCTTCCCTCTTGTTTTTTAGAAATATCAAGTTAGAAATATAACAGATAATGGCCCAGTATTTCTCATCAAGATATCTTTGCTAAATGCATTTGATTCTCCTATATTAATTTACATAATGCTCTATTCATCTTCTTGGCAAAACAATGGTACTAACAGTAATTCACAAAACACATAATAATATATTCATTTAGAGAGAAAGATTAGTTTTTTTTCATGAAGATCTGCTATATTTTCTTTACTCAGATGGCTATCCATTATTTATTTTAATAATTTCCCAGGAAACTGGGATTTATAGTCATTTTAAATCCTTATTTACATATCCTATTATTTAAAATGTTTTCATATTCTTAAAAGTAAAATTATTTTCCTGTTTGGATGTGGAAGGATATCTCTTTTCTTCTGGATGGGGATGATCTTCACTGATACCATGGAAGGAGCTGGAGTTGAGGATTAGGTGCCTGGAAGTATGAAGGTGTTTGCAAGACGCTACTTACATTTTTTGAGCATAGTGTCTAGACTATCACGTTGGTATTTACTGCTTTGAGGCCATTTGTGTGTGAGTGTGTGTGTGTGTGTGTGTGTGTGGTACTTTTTCTGGGGAAGAGCAGAATAGTCTGAAATTTTTCTGCATTGCTAGGCTACTTCTTTTCTGGTACTTTGGGAGAGCAGGGTTTTGTTGGGGAATTTTTGTCTGTACCTGTTGGTGTTTCAGGTTGCTTTGTTTACTCCAAGTCTGCCATATATAAAGCAAAAGTAAACCAAGTAAACTAACCTCCTAGTCATCCCAGTGAGCCACGTTTCATAATTTTCTTAGGCTTGTTTCATATACAATTTCCAGAGTTTTTATTTGTATTGATACTTAGTCGAAGAATTAGAGAAAAATGCATTTATTTCATCTTCTCAGAGTCCTAATGGTAAGTCATACCATCCACCACCTTCTAGGAATAAATTTTCACTCCCCTCTGTATAGTGTAAACCATGAGGGGAGCAGTAATGAGTCACTTTTACCCCTCACAACCAAAGACATTTTACTGAAGGCCTTCTGAGGAGCTGCATTTCTCAAACCTTCACCACAACACAGTAGTAACAAGGAGCCCACCCCTCAACCTTGGATGTCAACTAAAGCCAAGTGTGAAACCTGGATCTCAAATTCCACCTGAAAGTAAGAAGGTAATGAGTGCATGTCCCTTGCTGCAGCCCTGTTAGAGAAGCCCAGCAGAACAGATTTAAAATTTAAAATTCAGACTCTTACTACATCCAAAATGTTTAGGTTTCAATCAGGTTACTCATCATGCCAAGACCCAGATAGATCTTGAATTGAATGAACAAAAAAATTCAACAGACACTGACACTGAAATGAAGAATGTATTAGAATATCTGGTAAAGATTTGAAATTATTATGGAATTCTTCAATGAGTAGTAATAATCATGCTTGAAAAATTGAAAACAAAGCAAAACAAAAAAATCTCAAAAAAGAAATAGAAGATATAAAAAAGAACCAACTGTAAATTTTAAAGCTGAAATATAATAACTGGGGGAAAATAAATGGACAGGCTCAATAGCAGAATTAAAGCAGCAGAAGGAAGAACCAATGAACTGGAAGTTAGACAATAACATTTGTTTTATAGGAGACTTGGAAGAATAGATAAAGAAAGCTGAGTGTAGAAGAATTGATGCTTTTGAACTGTGTTGTTGGAGAAACTCTTGAGAGTCCCTTGGACTGCAAGGAGATCCAACCAGTCCTTCCTAAAGGAGATCAGTCCTGGGTGTTCATTGGAAGGACTGATGTTGAAGCTGAAACTCCAATACTTTGGCCACCTGATGCGAAGAACTGACTCATTGGAAAAGACCCTGATGCTGGGAAAGATTGAAGGCAGGAGGAGAAGGGGATGACAGAGGATGAGATGGTTGGATGGCATCACCGACTCAATGGACATGTGCTTGGGTGGACTCCGGGAGTTGGTGATGGACAGGGAGGTCTGGTGTGCTGTGGTTCATGGGGTTACAAAGAGTCGGACATGACTGAGCGACTGAACTGAACTGAACTGAGTCATCTCTCTTTATGTACGGTTATATATGTATATATATATATAAAGAGACATATATACCTACATAGATATATAATAGATAGCAATCATTAAAAAAACTACTAAAAGCTATACATAAACACACACTAAAAATATTCAGTTCAGTTGGATAGATTAAAATAGGACACTAAAATAGATAAAAATTCTAAAATAAAAATATAAAGGTCCAAATAGTTTGACTAGAAAATTCTGCCAATTTTTTAAAAAAGAACATCAATTCTAAAAACGAAAAAAAGAAAGAATGTCAATTCTATAAGATATCTACTAGAATATATTGAACTGAACTGAGATAAAACTTCAGAGAAAGATACCGAGTGGGGAAAAAAATCCAATTTCCAAAGTTACACACTGACTTTATTTACATAGCACTTTTAAATGACAAAATTATATGCAAAAGAAAAAGATTAGTGGTTGCCAGGCTTTAAGAAGGGGAGAGGGAGGATGGGGGAAATGTAGGGTATCTATAAAAGGGATACATGAAGAATCCCTGGGTGATGGAAATACTTGGTACCTTGGCTGAGCATCAATGTCAATAACCTGATTGTAATTCTACAATTATCTCTAAATAAGAGTTTAAGAAATAAGAGATGAATAAAAATTATATCCCACCAAATTTTATATGCATAAAGTAATTTAATACTACAAACATGAACTATTATACTTATTAGCATGGTTAATTAATGTATTTTAATACAGAAAAACATTTATTTCTGCTTTATTGACTATGCCAAAGCCTTTGACTGTGTGGATCACAATAAATTGTGGAAAATTCTGAAAGAGATGGGAATACCAGACCACATGACCTGCCTCTTGAGAAACCTATATGCAGCTCATTTCAAAGTAATATATAAACTTCTGTGACGGATATCTTTCAGTGGGGTGAAGTTCAGGGAAAGTTGGGAGAGATCTAGGATTGGAATCTAAAGTACTGTGCAGTGGGTGATCAGAAGAAAGGAGAAGCATTAATGAGAAACTTTGTTAACACTATTTTTCCAATTACTGCATTAAAAGGGATACAAGTCTGTTACTTTGCATATACTGGTAATCATGTGTGAATATGTGTGTGTGTGCGTGTGTGCGCTGGGTCATTCTTGTCTGATTCTTTGCAACTCCACATCATGAGGATCAATTATGCATGTAATACAGTTCTTATGCCCAGATTTCTATCTTTAATATGTTTCCATACAAAGAAGAAGCAGGACTCACTGAGGAGTTATATTTTGCATGTCTAGTGTGACATCAGGAAAAGAAGATGTGCCTGGATGCACTCTCCACTACTCAATCTCCCACAGTGAAGTCCATTCTTAATACTTCTCATATCTCAATGGGCTACTGTTATCGCTATTTCCTTGAATTGTCCTTTCAGTTTCAGGAGTAATAAGGGTGTCCGACTGTATAAATCTCTGGTATTATAGTTCCGATTTTCTGTCCATTTAGCCTTGATCTCATCTCTGCAGGTAGTCCTTTAATTAAAATCTCTGCATAATAAAATATACTAGATTTTTTTTCCTGTCAGAACCATGACTGATAAAATTATCTGAAATTATGGATTTGTATAAACAGAGATAAAGCAGAAATGATTCAGAAGTTTTGTTTGAAACTAAAATATAAACAGTGTGTTTATTATGCAAGCAAATATAATTTCTATTTTAAATCAGAGTATATTTGGCCAATGTTTTAGGACCATTGAAACGCCTCAGAGATTCAGCTATTTCAAATTTGTAATTTATAATTTAAAACATATTAAGATAATTTAATTAAGTTTGCAAGCAGTATTAATTGTTCAATGGAATTTAATCTTCTAAATTGTAAGTTAATTGACAATCAAAGACAAAATGAATTTAGAACTATTAATTTTAAAAACATACAAGATTATAGGGAAATTTACTAGATTTTAGGGTGTATTTAAAATTATGAGAAAATTGGATAGTACATTCATAATCTTGAATAACTAATTTATTGATTAAAACCTACAAAAGCTCCATTAGATATTAAATATTCAAACAAAAAATAAGTGCTAGTATATTAATATTAAAGTATTCTAAAGTCTTTATTAATAATTATAAAATTAAAATATAAGGGAGAAGGAAATGGCAACCCACTCCAGTGCTCTTGCCTGGAGAATCCCAGGGACGGGGGAGCCTGGTGGGCTTCCATCTGTGGGGATGCACAGAGTCGGACATGACTGAAGTGACTTAGCAGCAGTGTGGCAGAAAGTGAAGAAGAACTAAAGAGCTTCTTGATGAAAGTGAAAGAAGAGAGTGAAAAAGTTGGCTTAAAGCTCAACATTCAGAAAACTCAGATGATGGCACCTGGTCCCATCACTTCATGGCAAATAGATGGGGAAACAGTGGCTGACTTTATTTTTCTGGGCTCCAAAATCACTGTGGATGGTTATTGCATCCATGAAATTAAAAGATGCTTACTTCTTGGAATGAAAGTTATGACCAACCTAGACAGCATATTAAAAAGCAGAGACATTACTTTGCCAACAAACGTCCGTCTAGTCAAGGCTATGTTTTTTCCAGGAGTCATGTATGGATGTGAAAGTTGGACTATAATGAAAGCTGAGAGTCGAAGAATTGATGCTTTTGAACTGTGGTGTTGGAGAAGACTCTCGAGTGTCCCTTGGACTACAAGGAGATCCAACCAGTCCATCCTAAAGGAGATCAGTCCTGGGTGTTCATTGGAAGGACTGATGCTAAAGCTGAAATTCCAATACTTTGGCCACCTGATGCAGAGAGCTGACTCCTTTGAAAAGACCCTGATGCTGGGAAAGATTGAGGGCAGGAGGAGAAGGGGATGACAGAGGATGAGATGATTGGATGGCATCACCGACACAATGGACATGGGTTTGGGTGGACTCCGGGAGTTGGTGATGGACAGGGAGGCCTGGCATACTGCGGTTCATGGGGTTGGAAAGAGTCAGACATGACTGAGCCACTGAACTGAACTTACCTGAATAAAATTAATGATAAATTGGAATCAAAGGTAAGAAATACCCACAGATTTTTAGTTTCCTCCCTTTTTAAAAAGATATTCAAATATTCTGATAACTTTTGGATCAGCTAGATACTAACTGATAGAGAAATTAAGCAGAATAATTGAATTTGTTGGTAATACAATCACAATGTAGCCACTCTTGTTCATCAATCCATCCAATATAAAGTAACAACTTTTACTGCTGGCTGCATTCATCAATTTTTTAAAGTTGGATTAATTGCACAGGCAAATTGTTACCAACAGAAATAAAGCTTCCTGGTTCTCTGGGTACACAGATGTTTTAAAATTTAAGGTAGCTTTCCATTTGTAAAACAGTGAACAAACTTTACTAACCACTGTGGTTTAGTCTCCTTTTATAATTAGCGGGAAGAAGGCAATGGCACCCGACTCCAGTACTCTTGCCTGGAAAATCCCATGGACGGAGGAGCCTGGAAGGCTGCAGTCCACGGGGTCGCTAAGAGTCAGACATGACTGAGCGCCTTGACTTTCACTTTCACTCATTGGAGAAGGAAATGACAACCCACTCTAGTGTTCTTGCCTGGAGAATCAAAGGGATGGGGGAGCCTGGTGGGCTTCCGTCTTTGGCGTTGCACAGAGTTGGACACGACTGAAGCGACAGCAGCAGCAGCCTCAAAAATATATTTTCTCTGTATTTTGAGCATCTTTACTAAGTGTTAGAGGTTAAAATTTGATCTCTGTTTTACAAATCATTGAGAAACTATGGTGTTTTTGATTATGATATTGATTTTATATTTTTATTTTTATTATTCTTTTTGATTTTGTTAGTAAAGGCATATTTATTTTACTTTTAAATGCTTAACTTTCTTTATATTAGCATTGTTTTAAAATATTATGCATAAGTTTATGGTTTTCATGTTTTCATAGTCTTATTCTACTTAACATCCACTTTTTCATTAGTTTTTTTGTTACTTATTGATTTTATGTTTTAAAATTTTCATAGCCTTAGTATGATAATCTCTAGGTCCAACGGTAGAGGAGGGAGGGGTTAGGAGTTTGGGATTAGCTGATGCAACAAGGTCATGTTGCATAGTGCAAAAATATATTTAATATCTTGTAATAAACCATAATGGAAAAGAATATGAAAAAGAATATACATATTTCACTGAATACATATATTTAACTGAAATAATTTGCTGTACACCAAAAGCTAGCACAACATTGTATATCAGCTATACTCAAAAAAAACTAAATTTTTAAAAATAAACATTTTCATAGCCTTCTTTGTGATTATTAATTCTGCTTCCCTGGTGGCTCAGAGGTTAAAGCGTCTGCCTGCAATGTGGGAGACCTGGGTTCAATCCCTGGGTCAGGAAGATTCCCCTGGAGAAGGAAATGGCAACCCACTCCAGTATTCTTGCCTGGAGAATCCCATGGATGGAGGAGCCTGGTGGGCTACAGTCCACGGGGTTGCAAAAAGTCAGACACGACTGAGCGACTTCACTTCACTTATCCTCATGTAGTTTCTTTCATTTCTTAAGCATTCAATTTGTTTAATTTCATATATTTAGTATTTTGTCAGATTACATTTTCTTTCAAAGCAGAACATTTTTCTTATATTTTTGATTACAGCTTTGCATTTACTTTTTAAAAGTAAATGTATATTTTTAATGGGTTAATTCCAAAAGAATAGAAAGATTTATCTCTTTCTGGTAGTCAGAACAATGCTGTCCCTAATATCTGATATCCACAACCTAATTAAATACTTAAGAATATATTACTCTATGGTAAAAGGTACCATATTACCAGCTGAGCCACAAGGGAAGCCCGAAAGTTACAGATGGGGTAAAGATTATGGATCTTAAAATAGCCTGGATTATCCTGATGGGAACAATCTAATGACAGAACTTAAAAATGGAAGAGTCAAGTAGAAGTGTTGGTCAGGGAGAAGGGAAGAAAGGAGAGAGTCAAAGAATAAAAAGGACTCAACTTGCCCTTGCTGGCCTTTTGGAAGGAGGCGGGGAAACACAAGCCAAAGAATGAGAGTGGCCACCAAAAGCTAAGAATAGCCTTCAGTTGGCAGCCAGCAAGAATATGGCACTATCTGTCATAGGGATACAAAAAAGTGATTCTGTCAACAGCCCAGATGAAGAAGAAAACGAATCCTTCTCTAGAAACAAATGTAGCTGACCAACACTCTGATTTTAGTCTCTTGGGCCCTGTGTTGGAGTTCTGTGTTACAGAAGGTAAAACAGTAAGTTTGTGTTGTTTTAAGCCACTGAGTTTGTGATAATTACTTATGAAACAGTTGAAAATTAGTGCACTCTCCTAATGCACTTTCAGTTATATTGTTTTACAACGAGTGGATTATAGTATTACTCCTACCATTTCCCTCATCTTTTGTCTTGAGGAAAGATAACAGATAAATAGTAGAGCAGAGAGAGAAGGCAAAGAAAACGTTTTATAGTATTTCCAAGAGCTTGTCATTTATGTTTCAGAGGCCCAGATCCCTGCCTGTCCTTTGATTCTCTAAGTTACCATTGTACCTTACTGTACATACTTAACATTAAATCATCAAATAAGTGACTATTTCATGCTTGTGACTAAGATTTCCAATTACTATAACAGAAAAACATTAACATCTTGCAAATATGTATTACTGTTTTTATTATTTCATGAGAGATATAGAGGCTGTTATGTTTCTCCCTCTTTTTTATTATGTTTTGGCTATAGTCCTCAGAGAGAGGTATCTTACTTGCATAGCAGTTTTATGTTTTTCCTTTATTTCGTCATCTTCTTCTCTGGTTTATCCCTGAATGTTCAGCCACCTCAATTACTGAAATAGAAAGGACATAAATAAATATAAGATGTCCATTTCTATTTATTGTACTTCTAATTTATATAAAATAATTTGAAAGACATTTTCACTACTAGCCCATTCTTTGATATTGTGAAATTGATGGTAAAACATAATTATGAGATAAAAGATTTATTTTCTTATTCTATTTCTTAGAACATTGGGTCTCTAAAGAATTATCTTGAGAGCTACAGAATGTAAATGCATGTTTCAAAAACAGTTAAATTAACTGATGAAGCACTTTATAATTCTCTTACAAATTGGCTTTCCTTGTATGACATTATATCAAAAATAATTTCCCTTACTGAAAATATTTAGCAATCTGTAATAAAACAATAAAACTTCATATTATTATACTATGGGCAACATCATCAATAGTTAACATCATCATTAATCCTAAGATTAGGAAAAAGACATTTCAAGATCAAGGAGAATTTTTAATATTATTACTAATTCTTTATCCACTAAATCAAAATTTTTGTGACATTTGTTTAAGTCAAAATTAATTCTACATTGATTAGCTAATTTGGGCTTCCAAGGCGGCACTAGTGGTAAAGAACCTGCCTGCCAATGCAGGAGACATAAGAGGTGGGGTTTGATCCCCTGGAGGAGGAAATGGCAACCTGTTCCAGTCTTGCCTGGAGAATCCCATGGACAGAGGAGACTGGTGGGGTATAGTCCATAGTGGCAAAGAGTAGGACACAATTAAAGCAACTTAGCATGCACACAGGTTTTTGTTGTTGTTATTCAGTTGCTCAGTTATGTCCAATTCTTTGCAACCCCATGGACTGCAGCACACACAGGCTTCCCTGTCCTACACTATCTCCCAGAGTTTGCTCAAACTCATGTCCACTGAGTCTGTGATGCCATCCAACCATCATCCTCTGTTGTCCCCTTCTTCTCCTGCCTTCAATCTCTCAAAGCATCAGTGTCTTTTCTAATGAGTTGGCTCTTTGCATCAGGTGGCCAAAGTATTGGAGCTTCAGCCTCACCATCAGTCCTTCCAATGAATATTCAGGTTTGATTTTCCTCAGGATTGACTGGTTTGATCTCCTTGCTGTCCAAGGCACTCTCAAGAGTCATCTCCAACACCACAGTTCATGCAGGTTAGTTTATTATTTATCTTTCAAGGGCATGTGAATTATGTACCATAGATAAGGCAATATTTCTTAAGGTCCCTATATAACATAAGTGACAAGTTTTAAGACTAGAAAATCCTTTTCTGTATAAAGCAAGAAAAATACAAAACTATTTATGTTATTAGTACATTTATAAGCAGGAGCACATTTCATTAACTGTTCTGGACTCATTTTAAGCCAGTCTACCTATGGCCTTATCTGATTTTAAAGCATCAAATACAATTTGTTGTGCTATAATGTATCTTTACTTCATCTGTGATTGATAAATGGGGAAATGAAATCAATGTTTCATTTTGTTAGTTGATTTCTGTTAGTTTATACATAGCATTTTCTAAAACAGCATTGTGTGCCACCATGTATTAGCTGCTAAATGCAAAGTATAGTAGCAGAGTGGGAGGCAGCAAAGGTAATAACTAGAAAGTTGTACATAACATCATACTTTCCTTGTTCTTCCTATAGGTTATCCAGTGCTGTGAATCTTGCTTTTATCTCCACTACCTAGTAGCCTCTACCCTACCTTATACTCTCTCCTACTAAACTACCTTCACCTTTTATACAATTTAAAGATGAAATTCTGTTTACTGTAGTTTTTTAAGATAACATGAACAATTTTAATCCTTTTAACTGAGTTTTTATAGTGCTTTAATTACAAACTGCATTTTATTTAAATGGATTGCCCATAACTATATTTTCTTATAAGCCGATTCTAGTTAATATAAGGCATCACCGACTCGATGGACATGAGGTTGAGTAAGCTCTAGGAGTTGGTGATGGACAGGGAAGCCTGGCATATGGCAGTCCATGGGGTCGCAGAGTTGTATAGGAGTAATAGACTGAACTGAACTGAACTGAACTTACAGCATCCATAAGTATGTATAGAAAAACACCTATATTTTTTTGATGATTAGTACTGAATTAGAGGGGCTTCCTCAATGGCTTAAGCAGTAGAGAATTCCCCTTCAATGCAGGTTTGATCCCTGGGTTGGGAAGATCGCCTGGAGGAGGAAATGGCAACCCACTCCATTATTCTTGTCTGCAAAATCCCATGGACATAGGAGCCTTGTGTGCTACAAGATGTGACTTGGTGACTGAAAAACAACAGCACAAGTAAACAGCCAGATAAAGAGATATATCAGGGGAGGTCTTAAAGGGTTCCAGACACAGAAGTTCTGCCTCCATGGAATTAGGATACACTACTCTCTCAGCATGTGAATGTTTTCACCAACCTGGAAGTTTCATCAACCTCGTATTTTAGGGTTTTTTTATGGAGGCTTCAATGTATAGGTGGTTTAGTCACTAAGTCACGTCTGACTCTTTGCGACCGTATGGACTTTAGCCTACCAGACTCCTCTGTCCATGGGATTTCCCAAGCAAGATTACTGGAGTGGGTTGCCATTTCCTTCTCCATGGGATCTTCCTGGCCCAGGGATTGAACCCAGGAAATCCTACAGGTGTTCCCCTGCATTGCAGACAAATTCTTTACTGATTGAGCCACGAGGGGCTTCAATATATAGATATGACTGATTATTAACTCAATCTCCAGCTCATCTCTGCTCCCTAGAGAGAATGAGTAGTGGGGCTAAAACTTCCAAACTTCTAATCATGGCTTGTTTGGTCTTTCTGGCAGCCATCCCTATCCTGATGCTACCCAGGAGTCACCAAGAATCAGCTCCTCAGAATAGAACATGCTCCTATTACTCAGGAAATTCTAAGGTATTAAGAAGCATGGTGTCAGGAACTGGTGTCAAGGACCAAATGTTAGAATAAAGATGTTCCTAATACCTTTATTCCTAAGACAACTGCAAAGGTTTTAGGAAATCTGTTCAGGAACAAGAGATAAAGGCTAAACTGTGTATTCTTTTTACATCACAATATTACAGACTAAGAAAAGAAAATAATTTGCTGAAGGATTTTGTAACTTAGCTGGTAATGAATCCACCTGCAGTGCAGGAGACCTGGGTTCGATCACTGGGTTGGGAAGACCCTCTGGAGAAAGGAAAGGATACCCACTCCAGTATTCTGGCCTGGAGAATTTCATGGACTGTATAGTCCATGGGGTCACAAAGAGTCGGACACAACTGAGTGACTTTCACTTTTATGCTATAGTACATGAAAAAGCCAGACACCAAATTTTGTACTCCATGATAAATATCATGATACATTGCTCTGTTATTTTTTTTAGTCTCAATAAATTAAAAAATCAGATTCTTTTTATAAATGATAATTTAAAAGGTTTTATTATTATTAGCTGTATTATTATTAGTGTAGAAGGAACTCAGTTTGAGCCTTAGCTTTCACTCACTCTGATACAACGTGGTTCAACAGAATAATTTCATTGGCTGTCAGTTAAGTTCAGTCGCTTAGTCTTGTCCGACTCTTTCCGACCCCATGAATCACAGCACACTAGGCCTCCCTGTCTGTCACCAACTCCCGGAGTTCACTCAAACTCATGTCCATCGAGTCAGTGATGCCATCCAGCCATCTCATTCTCTGTCGTCCCCTTCTCCTCCCGCCTCCAATCCCTCCCAGCATCAGAGTCTTTTCCAGTGAGTCAACTCGTTGCATGAGGTGGCCAAAGTATTGGAGTTTCAGCTTCAGCATCAGTCCTTCGGATGAACACCCAGGACTGATCTCCTTTAGAGTGGACTGGTTGGATCTCCTTGCAGTCCAAGGGACTCTCAAGAGTCTTCTCCAACACCACAGTGCAAAAGCATCAATTCTCCAGCGATCAGCTTTCTTCACAGTCCAACTCTCACATCCATACATGGCCACTGGAAAAGCCATAACCTTGACTAGATGGACCTTGATTGGCAAAGTAATGTCTCCGTTTTTTAATATGCTAACTAGGTTGGTCATAACTTTCCTTCCAAGGAGTAAGCGTCTTTTAATTTCATGGCTGGAATCAGCATCTGCAGTGATTTGGAGCCCCCAAAATAAAGTCTGACACTGTTTCCACTGTTTCCCCATCTATTTGCCATGAAGTGATGAGACCAGATGCCATGAGCTTAGTTTTCTGAATGTTAAGCTTCAAGCCACTCTCCTCTTTTTTCACTCTCCTCTTTCACTTTCATCAAGAGGCTTTTTAGTTCCTCTTCACTTTCTGCTATAAGGGTGGTGTCATCTGCATATCTGAGGTTATTGATTTCTCCTGGCAATCTTGATTCCAGCTTAGAACTAACACCCAAAAAAGATGTCCTTTTCATTATAGGGAACTGGAATGCAAAACTAGGAAGTCAAGAAACACCTGGAATAACAGGCAAATTTGGCCTTGGAGCACGGAATGAAGCAGGGCAAAGGCTAATAGAGTTTTGCCAAGAGAACACACTGATCGTAGCAAACACCCTCTTTTAACAATACAAGAGATGACTCTACACATGGATGTCACCAGAGGGTCAACACCAAAATCAGATTGATTGTATTCTTTGCAGCCAAAGATGGAAAAGCTCTATACAGTTAGCCAAAACAAGACCAGGAGCTGACTGTGGCTCAGATCATGAACTCCTTATTGCCAAATTCAGACTTAAATTGAAGAAAGTAGGGAAAACCACTAGACCATTCAGATATGACCTAAATCAAATCCCTTATGATTATACCGTGGAAGTGAAAAATAGATTTAAGGGACTAGATCTGATAGATAGAGTGCCTGATGAACTATGGACAGAGGTTCATGACATTGTACAGGATACAGGGACCAAGACCATCCCCATGGAAAAGTAATGCAAAGAAGCAAAATGGCTGTCTGAGGAGGACTTACAAATAGTTGGGAAAAGAAGAGAAGCAAAAAGCAAAGGAGAATAGGAAAGATATAAGCATCTGAATGCAGAATTCCAAAGAATAGCAAGGAGAGATAAGAAAGCCTTCCTTAGCAATCAATGCAAAGAAATAGAGGAAAACAACAGACTAGGAAAGACAAGAGATCTCTTCATTGGCCTTAGAGGTCTATATTTGTATAGTCTATCTGTTTGGGGAATTAACCCAGTCCGTATATAAGAATGAAATTTTCACATATTTCTCCATTGACATACCCAATAAATATGAATGGGAACTAAGAGAAGTTGAGTTGTGTTTATTCTGGAGGAAAAGATACTGATATTTTCTTAAGTGACAACCCATCATGTTGGAAAGAGATCTAGAAGTGTTGAGTTTGATTAGTTTGAGGAGTATTCTAGTTATCTGAAGGGGGAGAGATTCCAAGTAGAGATTGCATTATAATTTGAGTTTGTACCAGTTTGAGCAGCATTAGCAGCTAACATACGGGTGAAGCAGTGGTGAATGCAGTAGGCTGGGACAACTAAGCCAGACAGAGTAACTGTGACACACGAAGGTGTAGCAGGCATACTGTGGAAATGGTTTTGTTCCTGAGGAATAATGAGACATCTTTAGAAATCTGGAGATATTCTTACTAGGGTTTGCAAGCTGTGGGTATTTTTCTAGAAATATTATATAAACAGTTAAAGATAAGAACCAAGGAGAAATTTGTAATGACTTATTATAAGCTTTTTAATATATTCTTATCTAAATAAAATATATTTGCAAGTATATGTATACAATCTTACATTTCAAAAATAAGAAAATAATATTAAATGGCACTTACAGAAAAATGAAAACAATCCTCTTAATTCCATTTTTATCATAAAACAAGTGATTTCATGTCTAATTTATTCACAAAGCATGCATTTGGGTCTTTTAATAATGTTAGGAAATAATGATAAGACTGTGTATGAATATGGTAAAGAATAAGAATGTAGTATTGTTGTTGTTCAGTCACCTCATCGTGTCCGACTCTTTGCAACCCATTGGACTGCAGTATGCCAAGCCTCCCTGTCCCTCACCATCTCCCAAAGTTTGCCCAAGTTCATGTCCATTGCATCCAGCCATCTCATTCTCTGACTCCATCTTCTCCTTCTGCCCTCAGTATTTCCCAGTATCAGGGACTTTTCAGATGAATCAGCTGTTTCCATCAGATGACCAAAATACTGGAGTTTCAGCTTCAGTATCAATCCTTCCAATGAGTATTCAGGGTTGACTTTCCTTAAGATTGACTGGTTTGATCTTCTTAGTGTCCAAGGGACTATCAGGAGTCTTTTACAGTACCACAGTTTGAAGGCATCAATTCTTCAGTGCTCCACCTTCTTTATGGTCAAGCTCTCACAATGTACATTACCACTGGGAAGACCAAAGCCTTGACTATACGGACCTTTGCCAAGAGAGTGATGTCTCTGCATTTCAACACACTGTCTAGGTTTGTTTTGGCTTTCCTGCCAAGAAGCAAAAGTCTTCTGATTTCATGGCTGCAGATACCATCCGCAGTGCTCTTAGAGCCCAAGAAGAGGAAATCTGTTACTATTTCCACCTCCCCCCCCCCCATTTGCCATGAAGTAATGGGGCCAGATGCTATGATCTCAGTTTTTCTATTATTTAGTATTAAGCCAGATCTTTCATGTTCCTCTTTACCACCATCAAGAGGCTCTTTAGTTCCCTTCACTTTCTGCCATTAGAGTGGTATCATCTGCATATCTGAGCTTGTTGATATTTCTCCTTCCTATCTTGATTCCAGCTTGTAACTCATCCAGCCTGGTATTTTTCATGTGCTCATAATATAGATTAAACAAACAGGGTGATGGCCCTGTTGTACTTCTTTCTCAATCTTGAACCAATCAGTTCTTCCATACAGGGCTCTAACTGTTGCTTCTTGACCTGCATACAGGTTTCTCAGGAGACAGGTAAGACAGTCTGGTATTCCCATCTCTTAAAGAGCTTTCCACAGTTATTACGATCCACACAGTCAAAGGCTTTGGTATAGTCAATAAAACAGAGGTAGATGTTTTTCTGAAATTACCTAGCTTTCCCTATAGTCCAGTGAATGTTGACAATTTGATCTCTGGATCCTCTTCCTTTACTAAAACTATTTTTGACATCTGGAAGTTCTTGATTCACATAATGCTGAAGCCTAGCTTGCAAGATTTTAAGCATGACTATACTAGCATGGGAGAGGAGTGCAAATGTCTGATGGTTAGCACATTCTTTAGTACTACCCTTCTTGGGAATTGGGATGAGGATTAACTTTTTCCAGTCCTGTGGCCACTGTTGAGTCTTCCAGATTTGCTGACATATTAAATACAACACTTTAGTGACACCATACTTTAGGGCTTTTTAACTGTTCTATTAGAATTCCATTGCATCCATTGGCTTTATTAACAGAAGTGCTTTCTAAGGCCTGTTTGACTTCATCTCCATAATGTCTGGCTCTGTGTGGCTGCCCATATCACTGTGGTAATTTGGTTCATAAAGATGCTTTTTGTACAGTTCGTCCATGTATTCTTTCCATCTCTTTTTGATCTCTTCAGTGTCTACTAGATATCTATCCTTTTTGTCCTTTATTGTACCTATCTTTGGGCAAAATATTCCCTTGATATCTCCAGTTTTCCTGAAGAGATCGCTAGTCTTTCCCCTTATGTTGTTTTCTTCTAATTTTATATACTGTTCATTGAAGAAGGTCTTCTTGTCTCTCTGCGCTGTATTTTGGAAATCTGTGTTTAGTTGGATATACCTTTTCCTTTCTTCCTTTCTTTTTCACTTCTCTTCATTCTCTAGCTATTTGTAAGACCTCCTCAGATAATCACTTTGCTTTCTTGCTTTTCTTTTTCTTTGGGAAGGTTTTGTTATAATGCAGTATAAGTTATAATATTATTCTTTTCTTTTCTTAGAGATAAAGGAGGAAGAAAAATACAACTGTAAAAATAATTTGTTTATTCTTTGTAATTTGAGATAAGAGTGTATTTGAAACAGTTATCTTGACAAAGTATCACTGCACAGATTCTGTCCATATCTCTCCCTTTACTAAATTCACTTCTAAATAAATTCTCATATAAATATTACAGACTTCCATTCAAGAGGGAAAAGATATGATGTGAAGTCACTGGACAACAAAACAGGGCTGTGATAACTGAATAAATGGAAACCAGAAGCCCAGTACTCCTTTCACCCTGGCAATCTGCCTGGGACCATTTTCCGCACCATGGCTTAGGAAGGTCAGACTCAAGTAGTGAGATGTGATCCTGCTGAGCTTAGGAGGTACAGATAACATGCAATCTTGCTGAAGTAGCTAGGATATGAGTGACAGATCATGTAACAAAAGGGAAAACATCACTGGGAAGCATCTCCAGAAGTTCCCTTGGGAACTCTCCCTGAGAACTTGGCAGTGACTGAGTAAGCAAGAGTAAGCAGAGAATACTTAATATAGGGGTTAAAAGAGATTAACAAAAGTATCAAGATTTTGCTGTGGTAAGAAATGGTGGAGTTTCCCCCAACTCAGAGTATAAATGTTGCTCAGTCCTTTGGAGCTTCTAATTGACAGTCCAGAGAGCTTAAATATTAGAGTTAAAGATCAAACTTTAGAGTGAGAACCATTTTCAAGCAGCAATGAGGTGACACAATTAAAGCATTCCTGACAAAGCACTAAACCAAGTACAAAAAAAAAACAAGATGATCCTGTTATGTTATGCCTGCCATCTGATGGTGGCTCAGATCATGAACTCCTTATTGCCAAATTCAGACTTAAATTGAAGAAAGTAGTGAAAACCACTAAACCATTCAGATATGACCTAAATCAAATCCCTTATGATTATACAGTGGAAGTGAGAAATAGATTTAAGGGACTAGATCTGATAGAGTGCCTGATGAACTATGGACGGAGGTTCGTGACATTGTACAGGAGACAGGGACCAAGACCATCCCCATGGAAAAGAAATGCAAAAAAGAAAAATGGCTGTCTGAGGAGGCCTTACAAATAGCTGGGAAAAGAAGAGAAGCAAAAAGCAAAGGAGAAAAGGAAAGATATAAGCATCTGAATGCAGAATTCCAAAGAATAGCAAGGAGAGATAAGAAGGCCTTCCTCAGCAATCAATGCAAAGAAATAGAGGAAAACAACAGAATAGGAAAAACAGGAGATCTCTTCAAGAAAATTAGAGATTCCAATGGAACATTTCATGCAAAGATGGGCTCGATAAAGGACAGAAATCTTAAGGACCTAACAGAAGCAGAAGATATTAGAAGAGGTGGCAAGAATACAAAAAAAAGAACTGTACAAAAAGATCTTTATGACCAAGATAATCATGAAAATGTGATCACTGACCTAGAGCCAGACATCTTGGAATGTGAAGTCAAGTGGGCCTTAGAAAGCATCACTACGAACAAAGCTAGTGGAGGTGATGGAATTCCAGTTGAGCTATTTCAAATCTTGAAAGACGATGCTGTGAAAGTGCTGCACTCAATATGCCAGCAAATTTGGAAAACTCAGCAGTGGCCACAGGACTGGAAAAGGTCAGTCTTCATTCCAATCCCAAAGAAAGAGAATGCCAAAGAATGCTCAGACTACCGCACAATTGCACTCATCTCACACGCTAGTAAAGTCATGCTCAAAATTCTCCAAGCCAGGCTTCAGCAATATGTGAACCGTGAACTTCCAGATGTTCAAGCAGGTTTTAGAAAAGGCAGAGGCACCAGAGATCAAATTGCCAACATCCGCTGGATCATGGAGAAAGCAAGAGAGTTCCAGAAAAACATCTATTTCTGCTTCATTGACTATGCCAAAGCCTTTGACTGTTTGGATCACAATAAACTGTGGAAAATTCTGAAAGAGATGGGAATCCCAGACCACCTGACCTGCCTCTTGAGAAACCTGTATGCAGGTCAGAAAGCAACAGTCAGAACTATACATGGAACAACAGACTGGTTCCAAATAGGAAAAGGAGTACGTCAAGGTTGTATATTGTCACCCTGCTTATTTAACTTATATTCAGAGTACATCATGAGGAATGCTGGGCTGGAAGAAGCACAAGCTGAAATCAAGATTGCCGGGAGAAATATCAATAACCTCAGATATGCAGATGACACCACCTTTACAGCAGAAAGTGAAGAGGAACTCAAAGGCCTCTTGATGAAAGTGAAAGAGGAGAGTGAAAAGTTGGCTTGAAGCTCAACATTCAGAAAATAAAGATAATGGCATCTGGTCCCATCCCTTCATGGGAAATAGATGGAAAAACAGTGGAGACAGTGTCAGACTTTGTTTTTTTGGGCTCCAAAATCACTGCGGATGCTGATTGCAGCCATGAAATTAAAAGACGCTTACTCCTTGGAATGAAAATTATGTATAACTAGATAGCATATTAAAAAGCAGAGGCATTACTTTGCCAACCAAGGTCCGTCTAGTCAAGGCTATGGTTTTTCCAGTGGTCATGTTGGATGTGAGAGTTGGATGGTGAAGAAAGCTGAGAGTCGAAGAATTTATGCTTTTAAACTGTGGTGCTGGAGAAGACTCTTGAGAGTCCCTTAAACTGCAAGGAGATCCAACCAGTCCATTCTAAAGGAGATCAATCCTGGGTGTTTTTTGGAAGGACTGATGCTAAAGCTGAAACTCCAATACTCTGGCCACCTCATGTGACGAGTTGACTCACTGGAAAAGACTCTGATGCTGGGAAGGATTGCGGGTGGGAGGAGAAGGGGACGACAGAGAATGAGATGGCTGGATGGCATCACCGACTCTGTGACATGAGTTTGAGTGAACTTCGGGACTTGGTGATGGACAGGGAGGCCTGGCGTGCTGTGATTCATGGGGTCACAAATAGTCGGACTCGACAGTGACTGAACTGAACTGAACTGAAAGGAAGAAATACTCTAGATTTCCTCAAATGTATCACTCAGAATGTCAAACAGAAACCAGACGATTACAAGGTATACAAATAATCACGATAATGTGATCCATGAGCAATAGTTAATATAAAACATATGTCACCAAGTCACTGCTCTTTTGTATACGTAATGCTCATTTAAAGAATATTTACAAGTGGCCTCAAAAAGACACCTACATCAAAATATGTATCATGAAAAAATTAACAAGTAATGTACACAAATATCAGTTTATCCATGGAGTTAATAATATTGATATTTATAAAAACTTTTCAATATAACATAGTCAACTTATTTCCAAACAGCATAAATATAGGCTTGGGTCTTCCCCCATAGTTCAGTAGCAATGAATCTACCTGGAATGTAGAATATGTTGGTTTGATACCTGGGTTGGGAAGATCACCTGGAGGAGGGCATGACAACCTACCCCAGTATTCTTGCCTGGATAATCCCATGAACAGAGGAGCCCGGTAGGCAGTCCATAGGGCTGCAGAGTTGGACACAATTGAAGAACTGAAGTGACTGAGCACACATGAACCTAGGCTTATGGTCTCCCAAATAGAAGACCTATTTCAAACACATATACTCTAAGATCAGAAAATTTTAATAACACCTGGACAGATTCAGTTCTAACAACTTAAAGGGAAATTTATTCATGATAATTTCTAAAGTTTTTAAGTATCCCAAAATATTTTATCCTTAAAATTTAGTTTAAATAAGCTAACAAAAAGTTCATACTATTTAACCCTCAACAACTGGGTTGATGACTCCTTTTGCCTACACCTCCAAATCCTTCCTGCCCATTTAGGCCCTAACAAGCAGAAACAAGGGGGATTCTTACTGCCACACTTATCTTTCCAGGTGTAGACTCGCCTATTCCTTTTGTCCCCATGATGTTCCATCTCTGTAAATTGCAGTGACTCACTCATTGCCTGAGTTCTACTTTGCTCTATTTACAGTTACTCAGTTGCATAGAGACTAGAAGATGCTGAAGTCATACTTCAACTCTCTGTCTTACCATTTTCTTCAACTAGCTTCTTGCAATAAGTTAATCTGTCATTTAGCTATCAATCTTCTGTGGTTGGAAAGAATCTATCTTCAAAGTGTTTTCATCATATATCAAGGAACTTCATTACTATGAAAGATGTGGCTTTAATAAATCTTAATTGAATGTTTAAGGTAAAACTTACAATTAAAATCAAAAGGAGATTTTCTAAAATATGCCCATTCATGGAAATATTGCTCCTCTCATAAACACACTCTACAGAAAATAATGGTAGCAAATAAAATGTCAAATATATTTAATAGATTTTATTTTCTTCCCTTAACATATACTTAAAATATATGCTTTATCACAACTGTTTTAAAATTATCTCAGAACATTATCATATCTAATAAGTATATGACATCATATTTCATGAATATTTATCAACTCAAAATTGTCACAAAATATTTATCAAGTACTTATTGGTGACTCAGAATGTTAATTATTTTTGTAAGGAACAGGCTGCACTTTTTGTGAGTTTAAGTTTTTTCCAGGAAGCTTTGTACCTAAGACAAAATACTTGAGCACTTCTAAAGCAACAAGTAGTCAAGCCCTGGTTGGTGGTACCAGCTATGTGAGAGATATTTGTGGTGTCATAGAGAAAGCAGTAAAAGTTGCTCAGTCGTGTCCAACTCTTTGCGCCCTCATGGACTATACAGTCCTTAGAATTTTCGAGGCCAGAATACTAATGCCTCAGTTGGTAAAGAATCTGCCTGCAATGTGGGAGACTTGGGTTCGATCCCTTGGTTGGGAAGATCCCCTGGGGATGGGAAAGGCTACCCACCCCAGTATTCTAGCCTGGAGAATCCCCATGGACAGAGGAGCCTGGGGTCTGCAGCCCATGTGTTGAAAAGTCAGACATGACTGAGCAACTAAACACAGCACAAAGAGAGCAGAGACATACTCCTGACCTTTCACTTGTAACCATGATTTTTTTTATTGAACTTAGTACTCAGGGATAACCTCAATTCCTATAGTTCTGATGATTTCTGAGAAATACATTTCTTTCATTATGTCTTTTTGTACTAATAATTTCTGTTTCCTACAATGGTCTCTAATATAATTAGGGATTATGATAATTTTAGCATATGAACAATAAAAAGTTTCAACATATTTATCGAGTGCTATAGAGGTATGAAAGATCTATTGGTGAACATCTGGGAAAACTCACAGTTTATTTCTAGACTCTTTGCTTGTCGTTTTAATCAGTACCAACTTATTTAATTTGGAAATTGTTAATCAGGGAGGCAATCTTATATTGGTTTGTCAATTATTACTCTATGTACACATATGAGGAAATTCTTTACTTATGAATTCTTTTGAAACAACTAAAGTACTTAACTAAATATCAAGATTGTTTTTTTGCCCTTGGAAAGGTAATCACATTGGAAACAGTTGGCTGAAATTACTCACTGAGATCATTAACTGGCAACAGAGTAAAATGAATATATTGGGTTATTGCAGAGCAAGTGTTTAGATTTTTTGAAATGGTACATTATAACCAAACCCTTTCTTGAAATGTCAACAATGATCACCCATCGCTTTAAATTTGTTTTCTCACTGTTATGAACTTGTTACCTTCACCCAG
Source organism: Moschus berezovskii (assembly GCF_049115385.1). Lineage (NCBI taxonomy): Eukaryota > Metazoa > Chordata > Mammalia > Artiodactyla > Moschidae > Moschus > Moschus berezovskii. Next base: position 54,754,823 of record NC_142461.1, read on the forward strand.
ATGTACTGACAGATGGTTGGTGACTTCCTTATTATTATACCTTGAGCTACTGCCAAGTATAACTCCAAGGGATTTGGGGTATTCATAAATACCACTGTGATGTACTAACATTAATGTAGCATTAGTGAGGTTTTTGAGTCCTTAGTGCATAGTATATTGAGCTTAATATCCTTATCAATGTACTTGGAAAATATAGTTTAACTTATATAGCTATTATGTCAGCAGGCAACTGACTAAATTGTAATCAGAAAGCAATAAACAGGGGTCAGTCTGGAGACAGGGGATAAAACAACTGGTGTCCTACAGGATTAATCTTAAATTCAGGGTTTTATGCTTTCATCACTGTTCAGAATGATAGACTGGAAAGTATAAAATTTCTGTTTGAAGATCATGCCACATTAGGGAGGCTAGGTTTCACCTTGGATAGGGTTATTAGGATTCAAGGCATCCATTATAAATAGAAGAAAGATATGACTAACAAAGTGAGGGCCAGTATAATAATACTTGGGGAGAAGAAACAATTTACTGAATTCAAGAAGGACAGTTGTTGGTTCATGATACTATAAAAAAAAGAAACACACCATGAGTTCAGATTTTTTTGTTGCTGCTAAAGTAAATCTGAAACACTACCTCAGTCATAATAATAAATGAAAACTTCATGATCCTTAAAATATTAACAATCAGAACACAGAAATATTTTCAAGATAAATTTTAAATATTTAAAACTATTGAAAATATCCCAACTAAACTAAAATTATAAAAAGAAATTCAAAAGTTATATCACATAAGAAATGCATTAAAATGCATTTATTATATTAATAACCTCAAAGGAAAAGATATGCTAATTTCATAGATATGCAGAAATTATTTGATAATATTCAACATATTTTATGATAGTTAAATAAACCTTTATCAATGTGATAAATAGTATCTCCTGAAAACCATCAGAAAACAACATTTTTGAGAATGTATGGGAATAATTCTTTTAAAACAGGGAAAATGACATAGGTAACAGTATAACAATTTCATTCTACATTGTACTCATGTGATAGTCAAAGGACTATGACAAGGAAAATAAAGCAAAGGATCATGGAAAAGAAGAAATAAAGCCAACATTCTAAAAGAAAATTCAAAGGATATATATGCTAATGATTTACTAGCTATAAAATTGCATCTTAACATAAACCATTTAAAACCAGCTACAGATATTGTTCAGTTCAGTCACTCAGTCGTGTCCAACTATTTGCGACCCCATGAATCACAGCACGCCAGGCCTCCCTGTCCATCACCAACTCCCGGAGTTCACTCAAACTCATGTCCATCCAGCCATCTCATTCTCTGTCGCCCCCTTCTCCTCCTGCCGCCAATCCCTCCCAGCATCAGAGTCTTTGCCAGTGAGTCAACTCGTTGCATGAGGTGGCCAGAGAATTGGAGTTTCAGCTTTAGCATCAGTCCTTCTGATGAACACCCAGGACTGATCTCCTTTAGAATGGACTAGTTGGATCTCCTTGCAGTCCAAGGGACTCTCAAGAGTCTTCTCCAACACCACAGTTCAAAAGCATCAATTCTTCAGCAATCAGCTTTCTTCCCATCCAACCTTCATATCAATACATGACCACTGGAAAAACCATAGCCTTGACTAGATGGACCTTGGTAGGCAAAGTAATGTCTCTGCTTTTTAATATAGTATCTATGTTGGTCATAACTTTCCTTCCAAGGAGTAAGCGTCTTTTAATTTCATGGCTGCAATCAGCATCCGCAGTGATTTGGAGCCCCCCAAAATAAAGTCTGACACTGTTTCCACTGTTTCCCCATCTATTTGACATGAAGTGATGGGACCGGATGTCATGATCTTAGTTTTCTGAATGTTGAGCTTCAAACCAACTTTTTCACTCTCCTCTTTCACTTTCATCAAGAGGCTATTTAGTTCCTCTTCACTTTCTGCCATAAGGGTGGTGTCATCTGCATATCTGCGGTTATTGATATTTCTCCCAGCAATCTTGATTCCAACTTGTGCTTCTTCCAGCCCAGCGTTCCTCATGGTGTTCTCCGCATATAGTTAAATAAGCAGTGTGACAATATACAAACTTGATGAACTACTTTTCCTTTTTGGAACCAGTCTGTTGTTCCATGTCCACTTCTAACTGTTGCTTCCTGACCTGCATACAGGTTTCTCAAGAGGCAAGTCAGGTGGTCTTGTATTCCCATCTCTTTCAGAATTTTCCACAGTTTATTGTGATCCACACAGTCAAAGGCTTTGGCACAGTCAATGAAGCAGAAATAGATGTTTTTCTGGAACTCTCTTGTTTTCTCCATGATTGAGCGGATGTTGGCAATTTGATTTCTGGTTCCTCTGCCTTTTCTAAAACCAGCTTGAACATTTGGAAGCTCACGGTTCACATACTGCTGAAGCCTGGCTTGGAGAATTTTGAACATGACTTTACTAGCGTGTGAGATGAGTGTAATTGTGTGGTAGTGTGAGCATTCTTTGGCATTCCCTTTCTTTGGGATTGGAATGAAGACTGACCTTTTCCAGTCCTGTGGCCACTGCTGAGTTTTCCAAAATGCTGGTATATTGAGTGAAATTAAAAGACGCTTACTCCTTGGAAGGAAAGTTATGACCAACCTTGATAATATATTAAAAAGCAGAGACATTACTTTGCCAACAAAGGTCCGTCTAGTCAAGGCTATGGTTTTTCCCGTGGTCATGTATGGATGTGAGAGTTGGACTGTGAAGAAAGCTGATCGCCGAAGAATTAATGCTTTTGCACTGTGGTGTTGGAGAAGATTCTTGAGAGTCCCTTGTCCCGCCAGGAAATCCAACCAGTCCATTCTAAGGGAGATCGATCCTGGGTGTTCATTGGAAGGACTGATGCTAAAGCTGAAACTGCAATACTTTGGCCACCTCATGCGACAAGTTGACTCACTGGAAAAGACTCTGATGATGGGACAGGTTGGGGGCGGGAGGAGAAGGGGATGACCGAAAATGAGATGGCTAGATGGCATCACCGACTCTGTGGATATAAGTTTGAGTGAACTCTGGGAATTGGTGATGGATAGGGAGGCCCGGCGTGCTGTGATTCATGGGGTCGCGGAGAGTCGGACACGACTGAGCGACTGAACTGAACTGAACTGAATTGAGTGCAACACTTTCACAGCATCATCTTTCAGGATTTGAAATAGCTCAACTGAAATTCTTTCTTTTTTTTATTGGAGGCTAATTATTTTACAATATTATATTGGTTGGTTTTGCCATACATTGACATGTATCAACCCCGGGTGTACATGAGTTCCCCTTCCTGAACCCCCCTCCCACCTCCCTCCTCCCTTTATCTTCCCTCTGGGTCATCCCCACACACCAGCCCCGAGCATCCTGTAACATGCATCGACCCTGAATTGGTGATTCGTTTCACATATGACAACATACATGTTTCAATGCCATTCTCCCAAATCATCCCACCCTCACCCTCTCCCACACAGTCCCAAAGACTGTTCTATACATCTGTGTCTCTTTTGCTGTCTAGCATACAGGGTTATTGTTATCATCTTTCTAAATTCCATATATATGTGTTAGTATACTGTATTGATGTTTTTCTTTCTGGCTTACTTCACTCTGTAAAATAGGCTCCAGTTTCATCCACCTCATTAGAACTGATTCAAATGCATTCTTTTTAATGGCTGAGTAATACTCCATTGTGTATATGTACCACAGCTTTCTTATCCATTCATCTGTAGATGGACATCTAGGTAGCTTCCTTTTCCTGGCTACTATAAACAGTGCTCAATGAACATTGGAGTACATGTGTCTCTTTGAATTCTGGTTTCCTTGTGAAATTAATCAAAGAGGACACTAATAGATGGAGAAATATACCGTGTTCATGGATTGGAAGAATAAATATTGTAAAAATGAGTATACTACCCAAAGTAATTTATACATTCAATGCAATCCCTATCAAGCTACCAACGATATTTTTCACAGAACTAGAACAAATAATCTCACAATTTGTATGGAAATACAAAAAACCTCGAACAGCCAAAGCAATCTTGAGGAAGAAGAATGGAACTGGGGGAATTAACCTGCCGGACTTCAGGCTCTACTACAAAGCCACAGTCATCAAGACAGTATTGTACTGTCATAAAGACAGAAATATAGATCAATGGAACAAAATAGAAAGCCCAGAGTTAAATCCACGCATTTATGGACACCTTATCTTTGACAAAGGAGGCAAGAATATAAAATGGAGAAAAGACAGTCTCTTTAACAAGTGGTGCTGGGAAAACTGGTCAGCCACTTGTAAAAGAATGAAACTAGAACACTTCCTAACACCATACACAAAAATAAACTCAAAATGGATTAGAGAGCTAAATGTTAGACCAGATTCTATAAAACTCCTAGAGGAGAACGTAGGCAAAACACTCTCCGACATAAATCACAGCAGGATCCTCCAAGACCCACCTCCCAGAAAAATGGAAATAAAAGCAAAAATAAACAAATGGGACCTAATTAAAATCAAAACTTCTGCACAGCAAAGGAAACTATAAGCAAGGTGAAAAGACAGCCTTCAGAATGGGAGAAAATAATAGCAAATGAAGCAACTGATAAAGGATTAATCTCCAAAATATACAAGCAGCTCCTGCAGCTCAATTCCAGAAAAATAAATGACCCAATCAAAAATTGGGCCAAAGAACTAACCAGACATTTCTCCAAAGAAGACATAAAGATGGCTAACAAACACATGAAAAAATGCTCAACATCCCTCATAATCAGAGAAATGCAAATCAAAACCACAATGAGATACCATTTCACACCAGTCAGAATGGCTGCTATCCAAAAGTCTACATGCAATAAATGCTGGAGAGGGTGTGGAGAGAAGGGAACCCTCTTACACTGTTGGTGGGAATGCAAACTAGTACAGCCACTATGGAGAACAGTGTGGAGATTCCTCAAAAAACTGGAAATAGAGCTGCCATATGATCTAGCAATCGCACTCCTGGGCATAAACACCGAGGAAATCAACTGGAATTCCATCACCTCCACTAGGTTTGTTTGTAGTGATGCTTTCTAAGGCCCACTTGGCTTCACATTCCAAGATGTCTGGCTCTAGGTCAGTGATCACGTTATCGTGACTATCTTGGTCGTGAAGATCTTTTTTGTACAGTCTTCTATAAATAATTTCAGGAATAAACATAGCTATTAATACAGTTAGCAAATAGTAATATAACTAGTAAAATATTATTAAACATTAAAGATATTTATATCATTAAAAATGAGAAAATCCATAGTCTGGGGGATAAAATTTTAGCTCTGTATATGCAGCAATTCTTTTCAAACTGAGTAAAAGATGCAATTCAAATTTAATAATTATCCGGCAGGTTGATTATGAAACTTGGACAAACAAATTTTCATAGTTATATGTGAAAAAATAGTTTCCAAAATAGCTTAAAGGCTTTCAGAAAGCAATTTGAGGGTTCTTCATATGAAGTTATAATAAATAAAAGTGTGGTACTGAAATAGAAAAATTAACCCATCATATATAATAGGAAAAAACCAGGATATGATTTTACTGGATTGTCTGACTAAATTAATTCAGCAGATAAAGATTGTAAATGTCACTCACTTCTGTCCAACTCTTTGCAACCCCATGGACTATTTGGAATTCCCCAGGCTAGAATACTGGAGTGGGTAGCCTTTCTCTTCTCCAGGGGATCTTCCCAACCCAGGAATCCAACTGTGGTCTCCTGCATTGCAGGCTAATTCTTTACCAACTGAGCTATCAGAAAAGACTGATAACGTCCTGATAGCCACTGCTGCTGCTGCTAAGTCACTTTAGTCGTGTCCGACTCTGTGCGACCCCATAGACGGCAGCCCACCAGACTCCCCATTCCTGGGATTCTCCAGGCAAGAACACTGAAGTGGGTTGCCATTTCCTTCTCCACCTGATATCCACTAAATGATGCTAAAACAATTCTTTGCCTATTCCCTATTATAGTCTATGCATATATATCGATTCCAGATGGGTTTAGAACTTAAATTTGAAAAAGAAAAACATTAAAAGTATTGGAAGAAAATATAGGCGCCATTAGCAAGTTTTCTGACACTGTGGTGGGGAGGGATGTCTTAAAGACGATTGAAAAAAAAGCTGAACCTGCAAGAAAATATGGATAAATTTTACATTAAAATTAAGATTAAAGTTTTATTTAAACAAAATATATTAGAATGAAACATATTAAAAATGAAATATAAATATGATTTGCAAATTAGAGGTGAAAGTCACAATGGAACAAAGATTTAGTATAAAAAGTAAAGAACTACAAAATTTGAATTAAAATGAGCAAAATTAAGATATATATTTTATAATAGAAGAAACACATATGATATGCTTGTTTTTTAAAGATTCTTTGATGTGAACCATTTTTTAAAGTATTTATTGAATTTATAACAATATTGCTTCTGTTTATATTTTGATTTTGGCTCCAAAGCATGCGGGGTCTTAGTTCCCCAACCAGGGATGAAACATGCACCTTCTGCATTGTAAGCTGAGGTCTTAACTACTGAACCAGCAACGAAAGCCCGAGACTGATATGCATTTGAAATATTATTTCAGTTCACTTCAGTCACTCAGCCATGTCTGACTCTTTGTGACCCCACGAACCACAGCACACCAGGTCTCCCTGTCCATCACAAGCTCCCAGAGTCCACCCAAACTCATGTGCATTGGGTCAGTGATATCATACAACCATCTCATTCTCTGTAGTCCCCTTCTCCTCCAGCCCTCAATGTTTCCCAGCATCAGGAGCTTTTCAAATGAGTCAACTCTTCGCATCAGGTGGCAAAAATATTGGAGTTTCAGCTTCAATATCAGTACTTTCAATGAACACTCAGGACTGATCTCCTTTAGGAAGGACTGGTTGGATCTCTTTGCAGTCCAAGGGACTCTCAAGAGTGGTCTCCAACACCACACTTCAAAAGCATCAATTCTTCGGCACTCAGCTATCTTTATAGTCCAACTCTCACATCCATACTTGACCACTGGAAAAACCATAGCCTTGACTAAAACGGACCTTTGTTGGCAAAGTAATAACATGCTGTCTAGGTTGGTTGTAACTTTCTTTCCAAGAAGTAAGCATCTTTTAATTACATGCCTGCAAACACCATCTGCAGTGATTTTTGAGCCCCCAAAAATAAAGTCAGCCACTGTTTCCACTGTTTCCCCATCTATTTACCATGAAGTGATGGGACCAGATGCCATGATCTTAGTTTTTTGAATGTTGAGCTTTAAGTCAACTTTTTCACTCTCCTCTTTCACTTTCATCCAAAGGCTCTTTAGTTCTTCTTCAGGGTGGTGTCACCTGCATATCTGAGGTTATTGATATTTCCCCTGGCAATCTTGATTCTAGCTTGTGCTTCTTCCAGGCCAGTGTTTCTCATGATGTACTCTGCATATAATTTAAATAAGCAGGGTGACAATATACAGCCTTGATATACTCCTTTTCCTATTTGGAATCAGTCTGTTATACCATGTCCAATATTAACTGTTGCTTCCTGACCTGCATACAAGTTTCTCAAGCAGGTCAGGTGGTCTGGTATTCCCATCTCTTTCAGAATTTTCCTCAGTTTATTGTGATCCACACAGTCAAAGGCTTTGGCATAGTCAATAGAGCAGAAATAGATGCTTTGCTGGAGCTCTCTTGCTTTTTCCAATGATCCAGCAGATGCTGGCAATTTGATATCTGGTTCCTTTGCCTTTTCTAAAACCAGATTGAACATCTGGAAGTTCACGGTTCATGTATTGGTGAAGCCTGGCTTGAAGAATTTTCAGCATTATTTTTCTAGCATGTGAGATAAGTGCAATTGTCTGGTAGTTTGAGCATTCTTAGGGATTGGAATGAAAACTGATCTTTTCCAGTCCTGTGGCCATTGCTGAGTTTTAAAATTTGCTGAAATATGGAGTGCAGTACTTTCACAGGATCTTCTTTCAGGATTTGAAATAGTTCAACTGGGATTTCAACACTTCCACTAGTTTTGTTTGTAGTGGTGCTTCCTTAGGCCCACTTGACTTCACATTCCAGGATGTCTGGCTCTAGGTGAGTGATCACACCATCGTTATTATCTGGGTTGTGTAGATCTTTTTTGTATAGTTCTTCTGTGTATTCTTGCCACCTCTTCTTAATATCTTCTGCTTTTGCTAGGTCCATACTATTTCTGTCCTTTATTGAGCCCATCTTTGCAGGAAATGTTCCCTTGGTAACTCTAGTTTTCTTGAAGGGATCTCTAGTCTTTCCCTTTCTATTGTTTTCCTCTATTGTTTTTCACTGATCACTGAGGAAGGCTTTCTTATGTCTCCTTGCTATTCTTTGGATCTCTGCATTCAAATGGGTATATCTTTTCTTTTCTCCTTTGCTTTTCATTTCTCTTCTTTTCACAGCTATTTGTAAGGCATTCTCAGGCAGCCATTTTGCTTTTTTGCATTTCTTTTTCTTGGGGATGGCCTTGATCCCTGTCTCCTGTACAATGTCATGAACCTCTGTCCACAATTCACCAGGCACTCTATCAGATCTAGTCCCCTAAATCTATTTCTCACTGTCACTGTATAATCATAAGGGATTTGATTTAAGTCATACGCAAATGGTCTATTGGTTTTCCCCACTTTCTTCAATTTAAGTCTGAATTTGGCAATAAGGAGTTCATGATCTGAGCCACTATCAGCTCCTGGTCATGTTTTTGCTGACTGTATAGAGCTTATCCGTCTTTGGCTGCAAAGGATATAATCAGTCTGATCGGTTTTGGCCATCTGGTGAAGTCCATGTGTAGAGTCTTCTCTTGTGTTTTTGAAAGAGGGTGTTTGCTATGACCAGTGCGTTCTCTTGGCAAAACTCTATTAGCCTTTGCCCTGCTTCTTTCTGTACTCCAACACCAAATTTACCTGTTACTCCAGGTGTTTCTTGACTTCCTACTTTTCATTCCAGTCCCATATAATGAAAAGGACATCTTTTTTTGGGTGTTAGTTCTAAAAGGTCTTGTAGGTCATCTTAGAACTATTCAACTTCAGCTTCTTCAGTGTTAATGGTCTGGGCATAGACTTGGATTACCATAATATTGAATGGTTGGCCTTGAAATGAACAGAGTCATTCTGTCGTTTTTGAGATTGCATCCAAGTACTGCATTTCAGACTCTTTGTTGACTATGATGGCTACTCCATTTCTTCTAAGGGATTCCTGGCCACAGTAGTGGATATAATGGTCATCTGAGTTAAATTCACCCATTATAGTCTGTTTTAGTTCGTTGATTCCTAGAATGGCGACTTTCACTCTTGCCATCTCCTGTTTGACCACTTCCAATTTGCCTTGCTTCATGGACCTAACATTCCAGGTTCCTATGTGATTTTGCTCTTTATAGCATCAGACCTTGCTTCTATCACCAGTCACATCCAAAACTGTGTGTTTTGCTTTGGCTCCATCCCTTCATTCTTTCTGAAGTTATTTTTCCACTCATCTCCAGTAGCATACTGGGCATCTACTGACCTGGAGAGTTTATGTTATATAGGTAGATGTATATAGGTAGATGCCAATTATTTATAAGGCCTAGTAGATCTCTATTTTTTTTTTTTTTTTGTATTTCATGTACATACAAGAGTATATATTTAAATATATATATATTAGAATTATTTATAGTATATGTGATTATATAGCTATGCTAGAAATTGATAGACAGTTGTCCTTTTTATCCAGTATCCTAAAAGAATTGATTCTGAGACTCTAGATTATCTAAATCCATGGATGCTCAAGTTCCATATTTAAAATGGCATATTTGTGTTCACCCTCCATATCAGCACCTTCTGCCTCCATGGATACAGCTAACTGTGTATTCCATAGGAGTTTGGTTAAATCTGCAGAACCCACTGATTCAGAGGGCTAATTCCATTGTTTTAAAATATTCAAACATTATATTTAATAAAGAATATTTAAAATTCTCACTCAATTACAAACTAATATTGTGCTCACTGTTACAAATAAAAACACAGAATTATCTTACCAATAATTCATCCAAAAAATATTTTCTGATAATTTTCAAAACCACATCCAATGTTATCACTGTTATGACTCTTATCTTCTTCATTCTTTTTGCTCTTGTTACTCAAGCTAACATTGTTGTTTAAGTTGCTAAGTCAAGTCAAGTTAAAGTAACTCAGTCTTGTCTGACTCTTTGCAACCCCATGGTCTATACAGTCCCTGAAATTCTCCAGGTCAGAATACTGGAGTGGGTAGCCATTCTCCTCCAGTGGATCTTCCAAACACAGAGATTGAACCTAGGTCTCCCACACTGCAGGCAAATCCTTTACCAGGTGGGCCACAGGAATGCCCAAGAATACTGGTGTGGGTAGCCTATCCCATCTCCAGCAGATCTTTCTGACCCAGGAATCGAACCGGGGTCTCCTGCATTGAGGCAGATTCTTTACCAGCTGAGCTAGCAGGGAAGACCATTGCCAAGTCATATCCAACTCTTTTGGACCCCATGGACTGTAGCTCACCAGGCTCCTCTGTCAGTGAAATTTCCAAGGCAAGAATAATAGAATGAGTTGTCATTTATTTTTCAAAGGGATCTTCCTCATCCAACCTGTGTCTCCTGTATTGGCAGGCAGAATCTTTACCACGGAGCCACCAGGGAAGAATTTAGCTAGCATAGAAAAATATGAAATGTTTTGCACTTTTGAAACAAAGAATCTTACTTCATGTACACTAAAATAATCATTGGCTCCTTTTGTTGTTGTTGCTGTTTTCCCCTTATCGTCATTTTTTGATAAAACACTATACATTCCACAATACGTTGTTTCCGTTTTGTATTTACTAACTTATGTAGAAATTTCAGTAACTGCACATTGTTATAGAGATAGAATTTGGAGTTTTAGACTTACTTATTAAAGCTCTGAATTAAATATCCAAAATTTAAGGTAACTGTCCAGTAACTTGCAAGTTGCTTAAACCATATTATTTAGTATAGAGATATCAGTGATTATTGAGATAAATTCCAGAATTTGAGGGGGTTTAGCTGATTAAATGTTTGAATCATATTTATTAGAGAGGGACCTATGCCAACAAAGATTTTGCCTCTCCCATATCTAGGTTTTTTGTTTCGTTCTCTATTACTTAAGTGTAATGTATAAGGTTAAACATAATTCCTTCCCTTAAAAAGTAAAAAATGAATTTAATTAAGAAGCATTTAATTAAAATGGAGGAAGCTATTCTTTTCTTCTTATTATAATAATGGTTTTCTAAAATGGCAGATTCAAGTAAGGTGGAAGGCATTGGTACATATTACTTCAGTGATTCAAATTTTTATACATTATCATTTTACAGATGTGAACAGAAATCTATTTTTACAAACAGCAAAATGATAGAAGTCCATTTTCCGTGTTAACTTTCTGCTTTTATCCACCAATTTTCACTTCTTGTTCTACTCTGTTCTCTGATCTGTCAAAATAAGCATAGAAATACATGGTAGATAAAATGATACTAAAGATTTGAAACAATTGGTTAGCATTACACTAATCTACTCAAATATTAGTGTAACACTGAAAATATATCAGAAGATATATTGTGATTTTCTTATGTATTTTCCAAGAAGCAAATCTATGTTTTTTTATTTTCACAAAAGCAGCATAAAATAAAACTGATATTGGCTAAATTTATGTGCAGTGATTTTCATAAATAAAAGAACAAAATATAAAAATATAAAAAACTGAAAAAAAATCACCCTTTCTAGAAAGAATGTAGAATAAAACTAAACAATGAATGAATGGATACAATAAAAAGCAGTGTTATATGAAATTTACATTAAGACGTTTTAGACAAATTTAGAACTAAAACTGTTGGGAGGAAGACTGACATGGTCAAGATGACAGTAACAATTATTAATTGACAGCTGCAGAATATATAGCCAATAGCATTTTCTAAGGCTATGATAAATGAGTAAATCACTAAACATGCTATTCCAAATAATTTGATCAAGATGAAAACACACTGTCAATAAGTCGTGACAATTTTAATAAATATAAATTACTTAATCACATGCTGTAATTCTTGTCAAAAGTATGTTGATTTTTTGGAGTTTCATTGATAAATACTCTATGAAATTTCAATAATAAAAATCATATGTGTTTGAATTTATGTCAAAAAGTGAAGATTTAGATAAGGCGTCAACACTAGAGATAGATCATTCTACTCATTCTTGCTAAGACAATTAAGACATGTAACAGTTTCCTCCAGAAGATTATTATCCCATTTATTAACACATTTTGCTTTAGCAAATGTATTTTATATTGGAATTTGTAGATGTCAGATAAAATTAATTATACAATCATAATTACAATTTAGATAGTTCTCTTTAAAGAAATGGGAAAAATGCTCTGTTTTATTTAAATTCTTTGGCTAGAAGTTAACATCTCTGATCACTTTAGGAAAATAAATATTCTTTTCTCAAGTATCTCTTTATTCTTTCTGTTCTTCACAGCTCCTTTGCCATTTGACACCACATATTTGTTTGCGGTTTACTGTCTTCTTACCCAATAAAATGGAAGCCTCTTAAAGTTAAAGAAACTTTGCTTTACTTTATTCCTAGATTCATATCTATCACCAGGACTTCCCTCATGGCTCAGTGGTAAAGAATCTGCCTGACAATGCAGGAAACAGGTGTTCAATCCCTGATCTGGGAAGATCCCACAAGCCGTGGAACTACTACGCCCATGCACCACAACAATTGAGTTTCTGCTATAGGACCCAGGAGCTGCAACTAAATGTGCCACAGCTACTGAAGTCCATGCACATTGAAACCCATGCCCTGCAGTAAGAAGAGACATAATGAGAAACCCTCACCCTCACACTGCAACTAGAGAGCAGGCCCACTCACCACAACCATAGGAAAACCCATGAAGCAATGAAGACCCAGCATAGCCAAAAATAAATTTTAAAAAATTATCACACAGTAGATACTCAAATAATATTTGTTGGATTAATAAATGAATTAATGAATCCAGCTTAAGTTCTGTCTTTTCAAATATGACTCTATTTGTAAATGCTTTTGAATTGTGGTGCTGGGGGATTCTTGAGAGTACCTTGGACAGCTAGGAGATCAAATCAATTAAACGTAAAGGAAATCAACCCTGAATATTCATTGGTGGGACTGATGCTGAAACTGAAGCTCCAATACTTTGGCTACCTGATGTGAAGAGCTGACTCATTGGAAAAAATGCTGATGCTGGGAAATATTGAGGGCAAAAGGAGAAGGGGACAGCAGAGGATGAAATAATTAAATAGCATCATCAACTCAATGAACATGAATTTGAGCAAACCCCAGGAGACAGTGAAGGACAGGGAAGCCTGGTGTGCTGCAGCCCATGGGGTCGCAAAGAGTTGGACATGACTTAGCAACTGAGCGACAACAAATAGGCCTGTCAGAAACCCAAGATTATTGTTGGTGGTAGCCTCTATACCATATTCACTTTTTAATCTGTGAAAGCATTCCTGAAATAAATACTGACTTAGAATTATTCTTAATGCCAAGAGATTAAAGGAGATAATTTTCAACTAATACAATAGGTTAACACATTTTTCAGAGAATAAAAAAAAAATAGTTCGCTGTTCATTAATTTAAAATAGAATGTTTAGTACTCTCTTTGATAACACTTTCTTTTATGATACACAAATTAATATATATATATATATATTTATTAGTTATCCATTATATAACATTCAAAAAAATGCAAATAATGTTATGACTGCTATAAGGGGGAAAATAGTTAAGTTCCATTTACAGAGCAAAAGCCAAGGTGTTTGATGTGATGTCAAAGGCTGTTTAAATATATATATAATACATTCCATCTGTTTCTTTCCCCACATAACCAGCTGTACAGGTTTGAAAGTTAAAAAAAAGGAAAAACTTGGCAATTTCTATCTCTGTTTTGATTAGTATAACTTCTGCTGTCTTGCCAGGAAATTCCTCCCTCTACATTAAGAATATCCTGGAAGTTTCAATTACTCTTCTTCTCTTATGATGTTTTATGATTAAGAAATTTAATATTCATTGCATTAAATAATATTTCTTATATATACAAAAACATACACACAAAATGCTATGTTTTATCTGAACAGCATGTTCTATGAAATGTCCAATTGTCCCTTTTGCCACAGTTTATTAGAGGTCAGTTCAGTTCAGTTCAGTTCCGTCACTCAGTCGTGCCCGACTCTTTGTGACCCCATGGACTGTAGCCTACCAGGCTTCTCCGTCCATGGGATTCTCCAGGCAAGAATACTGGAGTGGGTTACCGTTTCCTTCTCCAGGGGATCTTCCCGACCCTGGGATCGAACCCGGGTCTCCCGCATTGGAGGCAGACGCTTTAACCTCTGAGCCACCAGGGAAGCCCTTATTAGAGGTCAGAACATGTTAAATATAAAGATGTCATTTATCCCAAATTTCAAGCTGTACTGAAATTAAATTCCCGGAGAGAACAGATACAGGAGATTTGTGCCAGAACATTTCCCAAAAGCAATATCAAAAGAAATGGAGAATAATTTTCCTAATTGGAAATATGTGGGGAATATAAGGTAAGGAGTATTTAATTAATAGATTTGGAATAAGGCCAGAACTTCAGGGTTAATCCCTCTGCTGTTTCAAAGAGTGCCGTGGGATCCTGAATACCAATGAGTGGTCAACAAGACTGGTAAGTTTTACTCTAGATTAGTTCTAATGCAGCTTTAAGCACTTCTTTGGGATAAGTATTTTGTACATACTGTTTCATCTCTTTTGTAATTTATTTGTTTTTTTTACTACCAACATTTTCTAAGCTCAGGTAATAGAATTTATTATTTAATATGATGTTTTAAAATAAGCCCTTAATTTGTTTAATACTTCTGATTTTTAATATAGCTATCACAGATTGTTAATAGTTAACTATCAATCCCCTACTACACACAGTGATATAACTCATTCATATGTAAAATGATGTTCTTAAAAGAATATGAATAATTTAAGTAATATAATAAGTAGTCTAGTATCTCATGAAAACGGTCTATCTTATTTCTGAAGTAAAGCTGCTTGAGTTATTACAGAAAATTTTCACATGACGATTCTTATGATCAATTCTTGCAGAAAAATTTTGATCATTGTTAACAACAAAGTGTAGTTCCAAATGTAATTTTTTATAAAAAGATAACAATCATCAGAACACCAGGGACAGAAATGAGCAAGAAGTGCTTAAGTGTTATGATTTTTTTTTAAGTTACATCAGCTATTGTAGTTTATATTTTAAAATACCCTAAATAACTGTTTTATTTTGACTGGAATTATTTAACAGTAAGTTTAAGAATCTTGACCATTTATTTACCAATGCTTTAAACATGACGATAACATTGATTTATATATTACTCTGCTTGGGCATCCATAACACAGTATCACAGTCTGGGTGGCTTAAGCAATAGAAATTAATTTTCTCATAGTTATGAAATCTATAAGGCCAAAATAAAGATGTCAGCATGGTTCCTAATGACACTCCTCTTCCTGGCTTGTAGACCGTTACCTTCTCACTGTGTCCAGCATGGTTTCTCTTCTGTGCATGCATGTGTTGTGTACACGCCTGCAAGTGCATATGTGAGGAGGAAGAGAGTACAGGAGTGGGCTCTCAAGTATCTCTTCACCTTCTTATAAGGACATTGAGTTCTGTTCAGTTCAGTCGCTCAGTCATGTCGAACTCTTTGCAACCCCATGAATCACAGCACGCCTGGCCTCCCTGTCCATCACTGCTGCTGCTGCTGATAAGTCGCTTCAGTCGTGTCCGACTCTGTGCGACCCTAGAGACGGCAGCTGACCAGGATCCCCCGTCCCTGGGATTCTCCAGGCAAGAACACTGGAGTGGGTTGCCATTTCCTTCTCCATCACTAGTCGTATAGAATTAGGGCCTCACCCTTATGTACTTTGTTAACCTTAATTACCTTCCTACAGACCTCATTTCCAAATACAGATCACATTAAGAGTTAGGGCTTCAACAAATACGTTTTAAGAGGTCACAATCCAGTCAATAACATACTACATGAGCATATTTCAGAACACTGTATTGTTCTTGTGTGCATGTATCAGTTCAGTTCATTCGCTCAGTCGTGTCCGACTCTTTGCAACCCCATGAATCACAGCACGCCAGGCCTCGCTGTCCATCACCAACTCCCGGAGGTCACTTAAACTCATGTCCATCGAGTCGGTGATACCATCCAGCCATCTCATCCTCTGTCATCCCCTTCTCCTTCTGCCCCCAATCCCTCCCAGCATCAGAGTCTTTTCCAGTGAGTCAACTCTTCGCATGAGGTGGTAATTGGAGTTTCAGACATGCACAAAGCTGGACATTATTTTTGGAAATAATCATTATATTTGGAAATATCCAAAATGCTTTCATAAAGGAATCTTCAGAGTGAGTCATATCATTTGCTGACATTTACTTATACTAGTTTCATTGTTTTTGCATAGTGCATTAAGGTTCTTGCATACAAACACATGCAGACACACACCTCTCCATATATGACATCAAACTTCCCCCCAAATCCTCAAGATACTCTCTTGGTTAGGTCAAAATAGTATGATTAAAAATGAATTAAGATGTGGAAGGTGTGTCAGAAAAGTGAAAAAGAATATGCCATGAATAAACTCCCGGACTGTTAAAACCTTTAATGTTATTTTCCAATAGTATTTATAATTTTGTTTCTCACACCCGTTATGAACTTCATCTCTTAATTTCCCTGTAGTTCTATCAAGACAGCACCAAAGTATAATATGTATTTAAATTCCTGCAGACAGATCAAATCTCCAATATTATACTTGGTCATCATATCTAACTACTGAAATACGTGTTGCTTTGTTCCAGTATGCTGACTTGACTGTTATTAGTGAAAGAGAAAGTGAAGTCTCTCAGTCATGTCCAACTCCTTGTGACCCCACAGGCTGTAGCCAGGACCCTCCATGCATGGGATTTTTTTTCAGGCAAGAGTACTGGAGAGGGTTGCTGTTTCCTTCTCCAGCTATTCAGTTCAGCTCAGTTCAGTTCAGTCGCTCAGTCGTGTCCAACTCTTTGAGAACCCATGAATCACAGCATGCCAGGCCTCCCTGTCCATCACCAACTCCCAGAGTTCACTCAAACTCATGTCCATTGAGTTGGTGATGCCATCCAGCCATCTCATTCTTGGTCATCCCCTTCTCCTCCCGTGCCCAATCCTTCCCAGCATCAGAGTCTTTTCCATTGTCAATTTGTCTCATGAGGTGGCCAAAGTTTTGGAGTCTCAGCTTTAGCATCAGTCCTTCCAATGAACACCCAGGATTGATCTCCTTTAGAATGGACTGGTTGGATCTCCTTGCAGTCCAAGGGACTCTCAAAAGTCCACAGTTCAAAAGCATCAATTCTTCGGCGATCAGTTTTCTTCACAGTCCAACTCTCACATCCATACATGACCACTGGAAAAGTCATAGCCTTGACTAGAAGGACATTTGTTGGCAAAGTGACATCTCTGCTTTTTAATATACTATCTAGGTTGGTCATAACTTTCCTTCCAAGGAGTAAGTGTCTTTTAATTTCGTGGCTGCAGTCAGCATCCACAGTGATTTTGGAGCCCCAAAAAATAAAGTCTGACACTGTTTCCACTGTTTCCCCATCTATTTCCCATGAAGTGATGGGACCAGATGCCATGATCTTTGTTTTCTGAATGTTGAGCTTCAAGCCAACCTTTTCACTCTCCTCTTTCACTTTCATCAAGAGGCTTTTGAGTTCCTCTTCACTTTCTGCCATAAGGGTGGTATCATCTGCATATCTGAGGTTATTGATATTAGAGTATAGTAAATAATATTCTCTGGTATTATAACCAAAGATATTATTAAAAATAGATGATTTGGGGACTTTCCTGGTGGTACAGTAGATGAGAATCTGCCTGCCAATGCAGGGCACATAGATTCAATCCCTGGGTCCAGGAGGATTCTACATACCACATAGCAATGAGGCCCATGTGCCACAACTACTATGCTTGGGCACCTAGAGCCTGTGCTCTGAAACAATAGCAGCCATTGCAATGAGAAGCCTGCACACTGCAACAAAGAGTAGCCCCCTGCTAGCTGCAAGTAGAAAAAGCCCTCACAAAGCAAAGACCCAGTGTGGGCAAATTAATTAATTAGATGGTTCTATTGCATACAAGGGCTTTCCTGGTGGCTCAGCTGGTAAAGAATCCACCTGCAATGTGTGAGACCTGGCTTCAATCCCTGGGTTGGGAAGATCTCCTGGAGTAAAAAATGGCAAACCACCCAGTATTCTTACCTAGAGAATTCCACAGACTATATAGTTCCTGGGGTAACAAAGACTGAGCAACTTTCACTTTTATTGGATGCATAGTTATGAAGCCTATAGTAAGATGAAAATTAGCCTTGGGGCAATTTCTGTAGCTAATAAATCCTCCAACTTTACTCTTAGAATTGGTCTACTTCACATTTATCCATCTACATCAATCAGTCAGTTCAGTCGCTCAGTCATGTCCGACTCTTTGTGAACCCATGGACTGCAGCATGCCAGGCTTCCTTGTCCATCACCAACTCCTGGAGTTTACTCAAACTCATCTCCATTGAGTTGGTGATGCCATTCAACCATCGCATCCTCTGTTGTCCCCTTCTCCTACTGCCTTCAATCTTTCCCAGTGTCAGAGTCTTTTCAAATGAGTCAACTCTTTGCATCAGGTGGCCAAAATATTGGAGTTTCTGCTTCAACATCAGTCCTTCCAATGAACATCTAGGACTGATCTCCTTTAGGATGGACTGGTTGGATATCCTTGCAGTCCAAGGGACTCTCAAGAGTCTTCTCCAACACCACAGTTCAAAAGCATCAATTCTTTGGCCCTCACCCTTCTTTCCAACTCTCACATCCATACATGACTACCAGAAAAACCACAGCCTTGACTAGACAGACTTTTGTTGACAAAGTAATGTCTCTGCTTTTTAATATGCTGTCTAGGTTGGTCATATCTTTCCTTTCATATTGATATGGTTTATCAATAGATACAATATGGATTTTTAGTGTTTTTTCAAAATGCAATATAAATTTTTATTAGTCATTTTTTGTGTTTTTATGATCACCATACCTTTTCAAAATATTTTGCCATTATCAACCCTCCACTTTATATACATTATTTGAATAAATGAGAAAACATCAAATTCTTCTCCCACTACAATAATATCTAGATCTGTCTATTATCTTCCCCCCATATAGCTATCAATAGATGGTCAATAATATGGTCGACCACTTATTTTAAATTTTAGAGTTATATTAATTTAAAGTGCACTTAGTCTGATATTGAAACAAGAGCTTTTACTAGTTTTATATACCTGAATTATGCAACTTACATAATTTTTGTTTTATATAAACTATATTTTGCATCTTAACTTGCTGGCCATGCCAGAATAGGGCATTTATGACTTGAACTCTTACCATACATAATTACAAAGCTATATGAAGCAAAAATTAGCAGACTTTGGACAAGAGGAAGCAACAGATTGTGATCCCTGAGAGATGGAAACAAGCACTCCAATTGCCCAGGCATATTGCCTGAAGGCATTTTCAGAAATTCAAGGACAAAGAGCAAGTATTCAAAGAGACTGAAGGTCTCACTGAGTTAAAAGAGATAATTGACATTTGGGGTGGCTGAGGCAGCTGGAAGTTATAGGGCAGAGTTCTACCAAGGAAACACACAAAAAGAGCCTCAGAAATATGTAGAGGATCTTTGCTCTATATTGAACTGCACATGTGTAAGGTGAAACTTTGCACCTACACCTACCCGCACCACCTTCAACACACATACAATGGAAAGTTTTAAAATGCACGATTTCCAGAGATCACACAGGCTGGACAGACTTGCAAGTTCTGACCAGCCAGAATGGGGAGTACTTGGACACCAAATGGGATTTTCAATAACAAACTGCAAGAAGATAAATTTCAGTATAAGGTAGAAATATCCCTCAAGAACATCTATTTTAGTCCTGTGTAAGCAAAGTTTTAAAACAGGTCTCAAAGTAATAAAAATGACCTGCATATAATGTAATTGCCTTAAAATTAAAGCTTCAAATTTCCTTTTTAAATGGAAAACAATATTTGAACATTTAAAATTATAATATTTACAGTGTTTGTTATCAAATAGACATGCTAAGCAGCAGAAATGTGCCTGTAGAAATTTCTAAGGAAATTACAAAATAAAACCTACTACAATTAAATAGTTTAGTCAGTGAGTTAATCAGTATAAAGGTCACTGGACATAAGTCAAGTGTAAAATATCATTTACATTTTTATAGACTAGCAATAAACATAAGAATTAGATATTTTAAAGGTGTCTCTTATGCTACCATTAAAAAATCAAATTCAGAAGAATTTAACAAACTTGTGCAAGATTCAAACTTGAAAAATATAAAACATTTCTGAGATAAGTTAAGAAAGGTATAAATAACTTCATCAAAATTTCATAGTTTTAGATGATAATTCTCCCTGATTTGAAGTACAGATTCAATACAATCTTGGTAAAAATCACATTAGGGTGTAATGAAGGCAATAATAAATCAATAGGAAATGTATGTAGTAATGCAAAAACACTGAATATTCAAAAATTCCTGATATAAATTGTATTATTGGGCTACAGTAATCAACTGTTTGTTGGATTAAGGATAAAAATATAAACTAATTGGACAAAGTAGAGTCTGAGATATACCCATAGTGAACTGATTTTTTACAAAAGGACTCAGTCAATTCAATAGTAAAAAGTTATTTCAGCAAATAAGAGTTATATACTCAGATATTCCAAGAAAAATTCAAAATGAAACATAAATGGTAAAATGTAAAACTACTAACTTTGTAGACGAAAGCATAGGAATAAACCTTCATAAACATGGAGTAGGCAAAATAATAATAAAAATCCCAAAATCCAAACTATAAAAGAAGAAAAGTAAAATTGAAGTTCACAGATACTAAAATATTCTGATCTGGAAATTATAACTAAAAAAATTTAAATGAAGCGACAGAGTGGATGACAATATTCACAATACAATAATAAATGTATCTGGCAAATTACTAACATCTAAATGGCATAAAGCTCTTAAAGTTCAATAATGAAACATAACCCAATAAAAATGTGCTAAATATCTGAACAGACACTTCCTGAAATAAGATACACAGATGACTGATAAGGACAAGAAAACTTGCTGAATGACTAAAATCACAAAAAGTACCACTATAAACCCACTCATAATACAATATATACTAAATCACTTCAGTCATGTCTGACTCTTTGCAACCCTATGAACTGGGCTACCAGGCTAGTCTGTCCATGGGGATTCTCCTTACAAGAATACTGTAATGGGTTGCCATGACCTCCTCCAGGGGATTTTCCTAACCCAGGGATCAAACCAACGTCTCTTGTGTCTCCTGCATTGGCAGATGAGTTCTTTACCACGAATGCCACATGGGAAGCCCAGATAATAAAACGGCTGCTACTAGAAAGACTGGCTGTTGGCAAAGATGTGGCTCAGAAAGAATACTCCCAGTGAGAAAGAAAAGGGTTAAAACCATTTTGGAAAACCAGTATGGCAGTTTCTTGCGAAGTTTGATGTGTCTTTTATAAACAACTCAGCGATCACTCTCCTAAATATGTGAATCCAAAACAAGATGATGATTAAATCTCAATAAGTTTATAAAGAGCAAAAATGAAACATATAAGAGTTCATCCTGTATAATTTCATTTATGAGTAACTGTAGGTAAGACAAGTATAATCTGTAGTGATAGCAGACAGCAAATGAAGAAAAAGATCACAGGAAATTTCATTGTTATGAATGCATTCTATATCTAATAGTGCACTACTATGTAGTGCTGGCTACACAAACATACACATTTGTCAAACTCATTTTAAAATGGACATATTTTCTTGCTTGAATTATATTTCACCAAAGTTCAGTTTAAAAAGTCTACATTTATTTTTTTCTTTTTGGCTTTCTTTTTGATAGAGACAGGAAGAGACAGAGAGAGACAGAGGTTTTGGCTAAATTTTAGAAAGCTATGACAACCCTAGACAGAGTATTATAAAGTAGAGACATCATTTTGCCAACAAAGTTTCATATAGTCGAAGCAATGGTTTCTTCCAGTAGTCATGTATAGATATGAGAGCTGGACCATAAAGAAGGCTGAGTGCAGAAGAATTGATGCTTTCGAATTGTGGTGCTGGAGATCTCGAGAGTCTCTTGGACAGCAAAGAGATCAAACCCGTCAATCTTAAAGAAAATCAACCTTGAATATTCATTGGAAGGTCTGATGCTGATGCTGAAGTTTCAATACTTTGGCCACCTGATGTGAAGGACACACTCATTGGGAAAGACCCTCATGCTGGAAAAGATTGAAGGAAGGAGGAGAACGGGAGGGCAGAGGATAAGATGGTTGGATTAGGTTCGACATGAGTTTTAGCAAACTCTTGGAGATGGTGAAGGAAAGGGGAACTTGTCCCTAGCTGAGGGCACAAAAACCACCACCTCTGAATGTCTGTAAGGAAGGAGAGATAAACACACCCTTCATGGAGGTTGGCCATTCTAGGAGATACTTACAAGATAATGGCCTTTTTACTCTACTTCCTCAACTCCTCCCCTCTCTGTTCTATAAAAGAACCTGGCATACAGATAGCAACAAGATAGTTATTTTGAGATATTAGTCTTTCATTGTCTCTGTCAGTTAACTTTCCTAATAAAGTTGTCTTCCTTGTCTCAAAACCTTGTTTCCAATTTTATTGGCCTGTAGTGCAGCAAGCATGGTTAGACTGGGTAACATCTAGACATGTCTCAATGTTGTAGATGTAATAAATCTTTCACTATTTCATTGTCATCTGCAAGCTAATGAAATCCCTCCCTTTCCAAATATTAATTGCTGCATAACCAACTATTCCAAAATTTAGTGAATCAAAACAGTGGCAGTGTATATGCATGCATGTGTGCTAAGTTGCTTCAGTTGTGTCTGCCTCTTTGCAGCCCTAGGGACTGTAGCCATCCAAGCTCTTCTGTCCATAGGATTCTCCAGGCAAGAATACTAGAGTGAGTTGCCATGTCTTGCTCTTTGGGATCTTCCTGACCCAGGGATCAAACACACGTCTCTTATGTCTTTTGCATTGGCAGGAGGGTTCTTTACCACTAACACCACTTTGAGAAGCCCTCGGAGCATACATATTTGTCTGCAAATATGAAATTTTTCAGGTCAGTGAGGACTGCTTTTCTCTTCTCCACTTGGCATGAATCAGTGTGTCAAGACAGTTGAAAGTTAGATTCATCCAAGGGTTTTCCTACTGAAATGTTGGGTGGTTAATGTGTGCTATAAGGTGAGGCACCAACTAGAGTTGTATCTTCTTAACTTTCTCAAAGTATGGTGGCTGGGTTTTAAGGGTGAGAATCCCAGGGAGGCAGGGAGCCTGGTGGGCTGCTGTCTATGGGGTCACACAGAGTTGGACACTACTGAAGCAACTTAGCAGCAGCAGCATCCCAAGAAAGAGAGAACAAAATGGAAACTGTATTGCCACTTAGGCAGAATTTACTAATAGTAAAAATATGTGTATATTATGACACAGAAATTCTACTAATAGGTGTAGGTCCAACATAGATATTTATACTAAACACATGTTTAAGAGTTCCAAAAGCATTTATGTCAAATAAGGAAAAATAAATGATAGAAACACCCCAAATATTCATCAACAATAGGAGAACAAATTGAAATATATTTACTATACAAACAATTGCTATGTGCAACAATACAAATGGATTCATAAGCATATTTCTGAATGAATGACTACAAATTAAGCTAGATTTAAAAGAGTATATCAAACATAATTTAGTTTGCTAAAATTGGAAATCTCTAAAGAAAAGTCTGTGGAGATAAAAGTCATGGTATTAGCTTGGAAGGAGTTTACCAACTTGAGGGAAGCATTAGAGAAAGCTGGTTCTATTTCTTATTTAGGTGCTGATTACATTAATAATTTTACTTAAAAATGAACTGAGCTATGAACTTAACATAGAAACTTCTTTGTGTATATATTATACTTAATATAAAATTTTACTGAATAAAAAAATAACTTTTTTTTCAGTAATAAAATTTTACTGAAAATACATGCACAGATGAACAGTTCATGTAATTTGTACATTCTTTAACTGTAAGTTCCTTTGGGATTCTGTTAGGTTCATGCCTGTATGATATCAAAATAAAATGATATATTAATTTTCTATGTTTTTAAAACAAGACACAAAAAAGAAAACTTTTAGAGAGCCAAGTTTTACGTAAGAACTGTTATAAAAATTCACTCAGGAGAACGATTGCCTGTTAACCAGGATACAGTTCAAGAAAAGCATACGCTAAAGTCTTAACGAGCCAGCTTCAGAAAAGTAATTCAAGAACATACAGGTTAGTATAGTTTTATCACATTGATTTTTGTTTGTTCATTTTAATGACATTACTCTTAAACTCCATAAAATAAAGTAAGAAATGACAGAATTGTCACCTTAGTGACATTAGTATTATATTTAACTTCAAAATGACTCTCATTGTCTCAGGTTGTGAATGGATTTCTACCTATTTTAAGCTGTTCAATTGTTTATAAATTGAGGCATTCAATTTAATTTAGACTATTTTATAAATAAAAACAAAGTCACAACTTATTTCCACATATGGCACATGTCAATGTATACATTTTCATTCATTCATTAAGCAACAACACAGAGTTATGGACAAGATAGACATGTGCCATATCCTTATGAAGCTCAATCAAATGGGGAATGTTATGGCTGAACTATGTCTCCCTAACATTCATATGTTGAAGTCCCAAGTCCCAATATCTATGAAGGAAATCATATTTGGAGATAAATTATTTAAAGAGATGACAAAGTTAAGATTAATCCATCAGGGCAGGGCCTTAGTCAAATATAGGTGATGTACTTATAGGAAACACAGATACATCAGGGATGTGTGCACTAAGGAAACCAGTGTAAGAACAAAGGTAGAAACAACTGGCTGCAGGTCAAGGAGATAGTCTCCGGTGAAATCAAACACGGCGACAACTTGATTTTGCCTGGCCTCTATAACTGTGAGAAAATATGTTTCTGTGGTTTAAGCCACACAATAAGGTATTTTGTTTTGTCAGTCCTCATAAACTAATAAGGAAGTTGTATCTTTAGAAAATATAGATAAGTACAAAATTGCGACTTTCATAAGTATTGCAAAAGTATTAAGTTTATAATACGGATTATCAGTCTTTATCCAGTCAGAAAAAGACCCCCCCAAAAAATGGTTTTTATTTTAAACCAGAAGCGTGAACTGGATTTAACAATCCTCATTGAAGTGGGGATTACTCCAGGAACATCAAACAGGTATGATGGGAAAGACACTGGCCAATTCTAAAATTAGCGAGCCAGGAGATTAAGAAATAAAGAGCACAACTGCACAATCTAAATTTTATTAGTCAGCTGGGGACAAATAACATACAATTAACCCATCCTGGCACAATACTTTAATGTCTTAATTATGTATGTTACTATGAAATATATATATAATTGCAAATATATATCAGTGAATTAATATGTATTATATATATATAAAAGAATTGGTAGATATGTGTATATATAGATGTATATACATGTATATATATGTATATGTATATATCTACATATCTACCTATTCTTTTTTCAACAAAACCTTGGGATTTCTAATTGCATGTAACTTTATAACCATTTTTTCAAATTCTGCCATGAATCTTGTGTGTGTGTATATATATATACTGTATATATATATTCACTGATAAGACATTTAGGGAAACATTTAATCTTTATAATTCTGTGAATATCCACTTGTGGATAGGATATTACTCATCTTTTGTTTGCTATTTTATATTTAAATAATTTTAGATTTTGCTGTTTTATTGTTCAATCGCAAAGCCACGTCCAACTCTTTTGTGATCCCATGGACTGTAGCCAGGCAGGCGCCTCTGTTCATGGGATTTCCTAGGCAAGAATACTACAGTGGGTTGCCATTTCCTTCTGTAAGCGATCTTCCTGACCTAGGGCTAAAATCTGGGTCTCCTGTATTGGCAGAAGGATTCTATACTGCTAAGCCACCAGGGAAGGCAATTTTATACTTACCGAACCATTACAAGGATAGTATGGAGTTTCCCCTTGTATTTTCATCTATCTTTCTTTAATGTTGTTATCAACATAAGCATGGTATATTCATCAAAACCAAGCAACTAACGTTGGTAAGCTATACTAACTACAGAACTATTTATATTTCACCAGTTTTTCAGTAACATTTTTATTCTATTTTAGGATTCAAGCCAATCTATCACCTTGCTGTTCATCAATCTGTTTCTTTAGTCTTCTAAAAGTTGGCTTAAAGCTCAACATTCAGAAAAATAAGATCATTGCATCTGGTCCCATCTCTTCATGGGAAATAGATGGAGAAACAGTGGAAACAGTGTCAGACTTTGTTTTTGGGGCTCCAAAATCACTGTGGATGCTGACTGCAGCCATGAAATTAAAAGACACTTACTCCTTGGAAGAAAAGTTATGACCAACCTAGATAGCATATTAAAAAGCAGAGACATTACTTTGCCAACCAAGGTCCGTCTAGTCAAGGCTATGGTTTTTCCATTGGTCAGGTATGGATGTGAGAGTTGGACTGTGAAGAAAGCTGAGCGCTGAAGAATTGATGCTTTTGCACTGTGGTGTTGGAGAAGACTCTTGAGAGTCCCTTGGACTGCAAGGAGATCCAACCAGTCCATTGTCAAGGAGATAAGTCCTGGGTGTTCATTAGAAGGACTGATGCTAAAGCTGAAACTCCAATACTTTGGCCACCTCATGCGAAGAGTTGACTCACTGGAAAAGACTCTGATGCTGGGAGGGATTGAGGGCAGGAGGAGAAGGGGATGACAGAAGATGAAATGACTGGATGTCATCACTGACTCGATGGACATGAGTTTGAGTGAACTCCAGGAGTTGGTGATGGACAGGGAGGCCTGGCGTGCTGTGATTCATGGGGTCTCAGAGTTGGACACGACTGAGAGCCTGAACTGAACTGAACTGAACTGAATCCAATCTGTGATTTTTTTTTTTCCTTACCTCCCTGATTCTATTTAAGGTCAAGTATTTGTGTCATATGTTTTGTATAATGACTCTCAATTTTTGCTTTAATTTTCTTTTTCCTGATTATATTGAAGCCATAGAGTTTTGGAAAGAAATACTACTGAGGCAGTATGCATATACTATTGACCTGACCTATGACTGCTGATGTTAACTTGATCACTTGGCTAAGTGTCTGCCAGGATTCTTCACTTCAACATTGCCATTTTTCTCTTTAGATACACTATTATTTGGAAGTGGATTACTCAGTCTAATCTTTATTCAAAGGATAGTGAACTAAGTTTCATCTTATAAATTGAAGTATATTTTCAAAAAAAAGGTGATGATCCTAAGAATTCTCAACACAAGGAAAAAAGTTCTCCATCTCTTCAATGAGATTATGGATGTTCATGAATTCTATTGTGGTAATCATTTGATGATTAGTGTAAGTCAAATGATTATGCTACACATCTTAAATTCATACAGTGCTATATGTCAATTATATCTCAAAAAGTTGAAAGAAATAATGGTAAGAATATGTACCAACCATTAGTGTAATCAGTAAATATGAACAGAGATATTTAAGGATTAGGCAACATTTGGTCCCCACACAAATTAAACAGAAAAAAAACCCAAAATGGAAGCAATACTGTACTGGAACAAAGTTATTATCAAGTTTTTGGTTGGTGATCAAGGTAAAGTAACACAAATATTTTGAATAGAGAATAGTAGTCACAAGAGTGAAACAAAATTAGACAATTGAAGAAAGTATTTTCTATGGGCTAAAAAGACATGAAGAAGTAAGAATAGAGAAGAGTAGAACTTCGTTGAAGGTCATAAATATAGGAAGATAGAAAAGATAAACTGGAGAATCTCATTAGCTGCCAGAAACGCAGAGGTAAATTAGAAATCAAGATTATATGACAGAAACAACTATCATCAATTATACATCAACAGATTTTATAACCTAGAATAAATAAGTCCCCAGAACTATTGTTCAGTCGCTCAGCCATGTTTGACTCTTTGTTACCCTATGGTCTGCAGCATGCCAGACTTCCCTGTCCTTCATCATCTCCTGGAGCTTCCTCAAATTGATGTCCATTGAGCTAGTGATGCCATCCAATCATTTCATCCTTCGCCCTCCCATCCTCCTCCTGCCTTCAATCTTTCCTAGTATCAGGGTCTTTTCTAAGAGTCGGCTTTTCATATCAGGTGGCCAAAGTATTGGAGCATCAGTTTCAGCATCAGTCATTCCAATGAATATTCAAGACTGATTTCCTTTAGCATTAACTGGTTTGATCTCCTTGCAGCCCAAGGGACTCTAAAGAGTCTTCTCCAACATCACAGTTCAAAAACATCAATTCTTCAGTGCTCAGCTTTCTTTATGGTCCAATTCTCACATTCATACATGACTACTGGAAAAACCATAGCTTTGACTATACAGACCTTTGTCAGCAAAGTAATGTTTCTACTTTTCAATATGTGTCTAGGTTTGTCATAGCTTTTCTTTCAAAGAGTAAGCGTCTTTTAATTTCATGGTTGCAATCACCATCTGCAGTGATTTTGGAGCACAGGAAAATAAATTATCTCACTGTTTCCATTGTTTCTCCATCTATTTCCCATGAAGTGATGGGACCAGATGCCATGATCTTAGTTTTTTGAATGGTAAGTGTTAAGCCAGTTTTTTTACTTTCTTCTTTTACCTTCCTCAAGAGGCTCTTTAGTTCCTCTTTTCTTTCTGCTTTAAGGCTGGTGTCATCTTCATATCTGAGGTTATTGATATTTCTCCCAGCAATCTTGATTCCAGCTTGTGCTTCATCTAACCTGGTATTTTGCATGATACTACCTATCAAGAACCATACACTACTGAGTAAACCAGAATTTAAAGAGACATGTTACCCCAATGTTCATTGCAGCACTGTTTACAATAGTTAGGACATGGAAGAAACCTAGATGTCCATTGGCAGATGAATGGACAAGAAAGCTGTGGTACATATACACAATGGAATATTTTCAGCTATTAAAAAGAATGCATTTGAATCAGTTCTAATGAGGTGGATGAAACTGGAACCTATATTCAGAGTGAAGTAAGTCAGAAAGAAAAACACCGATAAAGTATATTAATGCAAATATATAGAATTTAGAAAGATGGTAATGATGACGCAATATGTGAGACAGCAAAAGAGACACAGAGATAAAGAACAGACTTTTGGACTCTGTGGGAGAAGGTGAGGGTGGGATGATTTGAGAGAATAGCATTGAAACATGTATATTACCATATATGAAATAGATCGCCAGTCCAGGTTTGGTGCACAAGTCAGGGTGCTCAGGGCTGGTGCACTGGAATGACCCTGAGAAATGGGATGGGGAGGGAAGAAGGTGTGGGGTTCAGAATGGGGGTCACATGTACACCCATGGCTGTTTCATGTGAATGTATGGCAAAAACCATTACAATATTGTAAAGTAATTAGCCTCCAATTAAAGTAATTAAATTATTTTTAAAAAATAAATTAAAAAAGAATAAATCTGAATAAGCTAGAAAATCTGAATAGACGACTGAACTGAACTGAACTGAAGAATGCTGAATGAGGAATCTTTTTGATACCAATAAATAAATGTCCAGGACCACATAGCTTCACTGGTATATTCTACCAAAAATCTAAAAAAGAAGTAATACCAATCCTTCTCAAACTCATGCAGAAAGTTAAATAGATGAGAATAATTTCAAACTCATTTGATGAGGCCAGCATTACTCTTATGTCAAAGTCATATATGGGCACTTCAAAAAAGTATACAAAAAATATCTCTGAGGAATACAGATGCAAATATTCTTAACTTAAAAAATGATTTCAATAGCATATTGAAAGGGTCATATACCATAATCAAGTGAGACTCATCTTCGAGGCAAGGATGGTTCAACACATGACAATCAATGAATGTAATACATCACAATAATAGAAATGAATATAAAAAGCCCATGATCATCTCAATAGATGAAGTAAAAAGCCATTTGACAAAATTCAACATCCATTCATGATTTAAAAAACCCTCAAAATAAATTGGGCACGGAAGCAACATACTTCAATATAATAAAATCATATATGACAAGTTGAGATCTACCATTATATTCAATGATGAGAGGTTTTAAACCTCTCTTCTAAGATCAGGAACAAATCTGTTTTGTCCACTCTCATCATTTTTATTCCTCATAGTATGGGAAGTCCAAACCAGAGCAATTAAGATAAATAAATTTTAAAATGACATCCCAATTGGAATGGAAACAGTCACTATTTGCAAATGACACAATTTTATATTTAGAAAGTCCTAATAAGAACAAAAAATGTTTGCACTAATAAAGGAGTTCAGTAAATTTTCAGGATACAAAATAACATTTAATATTCAGGGGCATATCTCAACAGTATCAATGAAATATCTGAAAAAAATAAAACACTATCATCTACAATATAATCAGAAAAGATAAAATACCAAGGAATAAATTAAATGGAAAACCATAAGACACTGATGAAAGAAATTGTAGGTGCAAATAATTGGGAAATATTTCATATTATATGAATTTATTTGAAATGTCCGAAATAGATAAACCCACTCAGACAGAAAGTGGATTGGTAGTTACTATAGGATAGAGGAATGTAGAGTGCCTGCTAATAGGTATGGGGTTTCTTTTGGAGCTGACAAAACTATTCTGAAATTAGATAGGGCTGATGGTTGCCTAACTTTGTAACTACACTAAAAATCACTTCATTGTACACTTTGAAAGAATGAGTTTTATGGTATGTAAGTTAATGTTTATTTTTAATATGTTAAAATATTAATTAGTTACAAATTTAGAGTAATAGTTTTAAAAAGTTTAAATTCTAAGGATTCATATTTTAAATATAAGCATTTTACTCAGTGGCAATCCCCAAACTGAAGTTACTTCCCATACTTGGCTGCATATTAGAATCACCTAAGGAGTGTTGACTGAACTCTGTACTCTGTAAAATCAAATAAAGAAAATTTCTTGATGTGTGAAATAGGCAGGCATTAGTATTTCTGAAAGCTCAGCAATGATTCTATTGCATTGTTTTTGCTGTTGTTATGTCGCTGAATTATGTCTGACTCTTGTTACCCCATGGACTATAGTCCACTAGGCTCCTCTGTCCATGGGATTTCCTAGGCAAGAATACTCCAGTGGGTTGCCATTTCTCGAGGGGATTTTCTCTACCTAGGGATCAAATCTGCATCTCTTGCACTGGTAGGCAGATTCTTTAGCACTGAGCCACTGAGGAAGCCCTTAATAATTTTATTACATAGCCAAATTAAAGAACAATTACAATCACAACATACACATATTAAGGCTGCTATAATTTGAGAGGGTCTTCCCAGGTGATTCAGTGGTAAAGAATCCACTTGCCAATGCAGGAGATGAGGGTTTGATTCCTGGGTTGGGAAGATCCACTGGAGAAGGAAATGGTAACTCACTCCAATATTCTTGCCTGGGAAATCCCATGGATAGAGGAGCCTGGTGGGCTGTAGTCCATGGGGTCCCAAAAAAGTTGGACATGACTTAGTGACTAAACAACAAACACATATTGAAGTGAGTATAATTGAAAAGTTTAAGTACAGCAAGTACAAATATAGAAGTTATTATTTTCAAAATGGAATAATACATTATTTGTGTAAACAACAAATAAGAAATAACAGACTTGTCCAAATAAGGGATTGAGAGTCTTACAGTCAAATGAGATTTTAAGAGATTTAAGCATAAAAAAAAAGAAACCAATATGATATATTTGAAATAAATCACATGAATCAACTGGTAGATCCTATAATCAAAAGATTTACCAGCATGGCTACAGAAAGTTCTATATTCTTTTAAGCAATTTGAAATAAAACAAAACAAAATAAAAATAATTCAAGTACAGCAAAGAGAAACATTGCCTATATTTTGAAATGCAGTTTATGTATATGAAATTGTCAAAAGGTTGTATATATGAGTGTATATGCTTATATATGTTTTATATTTCAATTGCAATTAAAAGACCATTTTGAAGATAATTTGAGTTGAAGTAGTGTATATGTGCCTATATCTGTAAAACAGTTCTGTTTCAGCAAGATTTCTATCCCAATATCAATTATGTTTTGAATATTTTTCCCCTTAAAACAAAATACAGTAATATTCTAACAGATTTGTAGCAGTGCACACTTGAAATATTTATTTACTTAGCAGAAGAGTAATTAACAACTAGAAAAGAAATAGCTTTAAATGCAAATCTTTGGAGTTAGT
This sequence comes from Moschus berezovskii, assembly GCF_049115385.1. Classification (NCBI taxonomy): domain Eukaryota; kingdom Metazoa; phylum Chordata; class Mammalia; order Artiodactyla; family Moschidae; genus Moschus; species Moschus berezovskii. The sequence continues at coordinate 54,787,292 of NC_142461.1, forward strand.
CAATTAAAGTATTAATTAAAACTGTGAGATGTGAAGGAGCTTCCCTGGTGGCTGAGTGGTAAGAATCTGTCAGTGAAGGAGACCTGGTTTCAATTCTGCATAGGGAAGATTCCCTGGAGGTGGAAATGACAATACACTCCAGTTTTTTTGCCTGGGAAATCTCATGGCCAGAGGAGCCGGGTGGACTACAGTCCATGGTGTCGCAAGAGTCAGACAACACAGCAACGGAACAACAGTGTAAGAACAAGGCTAAGAAAATTCAGAATTTCTATTCACTGAGAACATTTTTCATATTAATGATTCATATTAATGAATCCCTGTAATTTATTTTTCCAGATTTAAAATTAATTTTCAGTTTCATGCTGAAATTTATAGAATAAAATAAATAGTAATGCAATATCTTTGGAAAGAAATATGTGAATCAGAAAACATATTTTATCTGTTGAAACAGAGCAGGTATTTATTTACATGGATTTATTTTGATTTCTTGCCAAGGGTGTAATGGGGCTTCTCAGGTGGCAGTAGTGGTAAAGAATTTGCCTGGCAATGTGGGAGACACAAGAGACTCAGGTTTGATCCCTGGGGCAGGCAGATCACCTGGAGAAGGAGATGCAGTATTCTTGACTGGAAAATTTCATGGATGGAGGAGCCTGATGGGCACAGTCTATGGGGTTGAAAAGAATCAGACATGACCCAACACATAAACAAGGATATGACAAAAAAAGTTATGGCCCAATTAGTGGTAATCTTTTTGTAATACCTTTAAGTATACCTTAGCTTCAATTGTTTCCTATTTGAATGACAATATAACAGCCCATAAGTTTATGAGGAATAAAATTTCCATTCATCAAGAAATATTTGTTGAGCATTTGTTATACATACATTGAAATGAGTTAGACATCAGTGACTTTTACTGATTTGACTTGTTCAGTTATAAGTAGTATCCAGATTTCAAATGTAATTCCTTTCTCTTCAAAAAGAAATTCTGATGAAGTTTTAAAATTTCTATCAAATCGTTTTTCCCCTACCTATTCTAAAGACCAACAAATTCAATTTTCATGTAGTTAGTTTCTTCTTATAGGGGCTTCCCAGGTGGTAAAGAACCTTCCTGCCAATGCTGGAGACTTAAGAGACACAGGTTCCATTCCTACTTGGGGGAGATCCCCTGGAGAAGAAAATGGCAACACATTCCTGTATTCTTGCCTGGAGAATCCCCCCAAAGGAGCCTGGTGGGCTATAGTCCATAGGGTCATAAAGAGTCAGACATAAATGAAGTGACTTCGCACAGCACAACTCCTTGTATATTTCACACTATACTGCACAACAGTGAAAAAACTATTTAAATATAGTTAATAGTTATATAGTTAATATATTAGTTATATAGTTAATATGGTAACTATAGTTATATACTATTTAATAGTTAATATAACTATAGTTATAAACTATTTAATAGTTAATAAAGAACCCATGTCTGTTTTCTACCACCATTCTTAGTAAGGGAAGAGCTCTGTAGTTAAATTTTTACCATGCTAATGTGTCATTTTCTGTTAAGAGGTGATAAATTAATCAACTTGACCAGGCAGACGTTCTCATCAGAGATTTTGGTTTGTTGATTGAGAAGGCAGTCAATCTCTATTAGTATTAAGCTTGAGAGAAAATACAATTGTGAATTTTATTGGAATAGACATTTCCTGATACAGTTATGGAGAAGAAAAATCCAGCTTGCTGACATAATGAGGTAGATGAGATAAGACACTTCACAGAGAGGTCCTGAGAAATCTGATTCCAGGTCTAAGTGGCGTTTTATCTGTAATATCTCAGGTAGTCCTATGGCATTTCCAATCCATTTGGCTTTATTTTCTATAACGTGGCAAAGTATCTCCACTTCCCCTTCCACTTTGCCTGTGTGTGTGTGTGTGTGTTTCTCTTGTCTGATTTATTCTTTTGGGGTAACTTAGATCAACTTTTATTTTCTAAATCTAAAATATTATTGACTAAAGCAAAAAGAATATTTTAACGAAAGCAAAATTTAAGCCAAAATTTAAGGAATAAATATATCCTTCTAGTTTACACTTATGGCATTTTGCATTTTAATATCTTTTGTATTTTTTTAAAATATTCATTTCTTGACACAGTCTTAATATTGGAAGTTGTTTTTAAGTAACATGTCTCATGAATATGAGATTGGATTTAAATTACAAATTTTAAGTGTGATTACAAAGAAATAAATTACCTTCCAAGAACTTCTTGAGATTTCATATAAAATCACAATGATTTGCAAATATAAAATCTAGGTGCATTAGAATGCTGCTTAATTACCACTTCAAATCTAAGAGTCTGTGGCATAGTTGATTAAAAAATCTAATTTAAAATCATTCAGTTCTTTCAACATTACCATAATGTCTCTTGGTCCCATTCCACATACAGTGATATATCTGTGTAGATGCTTTTAGATTAAGAGTAATGTCACTCTGCTATTTACTCAAAATGTAGAGTAGAATTTATATCTCAGAAGCTCATCAACACAGTTTAAATATATGGAGATATGTGTTTATTTATTCTTTCTGGTTGCCAAACTCCATTCATTAAAACATCTTACTTAAGAGCTACTAAAAATAACAACAATTTAGAGTGTAATTTACCAGAGACAAAATTAGTCAAGTCGGTGAAGACAATTAAATAAGACAGTTTAATAAAAACTTCATAAATATTGTATTTAGCTCATTAGCAATTTCCCCTTCTTCTACTAAAATAATACCTCCTTTCTGTCTTAAGGTGCATTTAATTAACCTAACATAATGTACAATTTAATTAAAGGATTTCTCTAGTTATTTCTTCCACATTATCATCTGAGAAGCAACATCATATGATTCAAATGATATCATATATGCAAATGTAGGAGACTGAATATTTTGTTTCCTCTAGTTAGGAGCTAGTGAAAGGCAAGATACATGGCAGTTAAGACCATAGATGCCTGTACACTACTGATACTATATATAAAATAGGTAACGAATGAGAACCTATTGTGTGGCACAGGGAACTCTACTTAATGCTCTATGGTGACTTAAATGGGAAGGAAACCAACAAAGAGGGGATATATGTATAGCTGATTCACTTTGCTATACATTAAAAAAACTAACACAGCATTGTAAAGCAACTACATTCCAATAAAAATTAAAAGAAAAAAGAACATGGATGATGGATCCAGAAGACCTAAATTTGAATTCCAAATATGCAATTTAAAAGCTGTGTGCTGTTGCAGGCTGATTCACCCTTCTGTATCTCAATTTTCCCATCTGAAAAACAGAGATGATAGTAACTGCCTGACTGATAAGTAAAGTGAAGTGAAGTGTTACTCGCTCAGTCGTTTCCAACTCTGCGAACCCATATATACTATAGCCCCGCCAGACTTCTCAGTCCATGGGATTCTCCAGACAAGAAAGCTGAACTGGAGTGGATTGTCATTCCCTTCTCCAAAGGATCTTCCTGACACAGGGATTAACCCCTGGGTCTCCCGCAAGGTAGGGAAATTCTTTACTGTTTGAACAACAGGGAAATCTGACTGATACAGTTATTCTAAATATTAAGTGAGATGATATTTTTAAAACACTTAGAATTGTGTGAGTCAGCATCAGTTCAGTTCAGTTCAGTCGCTCAGCCATGTCCAACTCTTTGCCACCCCATGAATAACAGCACACCAGGCCTCCCTGTCCATTACCAACTCCCTGAGTTCACTCAAACTCATGTCCATCGAGTCGGTGATGCCATCCAGTCATCTCATCCTCTGTCGTCCCCTTCTCCTCCCGCCCCCAATCCCTCCCAGCATCAGAGTCTTTTCCAGTGAGTCAACTCATCGCATGAGGTGGCCAAAGTATTGGTGTTTCAGCTTTAGCATCAGTCTTTCCAATGAATACCCAGGACTGATCTCCTTAACAATGGACTGGTTGGATCTCCTTGCAGTTCAAGGGACTCTCAAGAATCATCTCCAACACCACAGTGCAAAAGCATCAATTCTTTGGCACTCAGCTTTCTTCACAATCCAACTCTCACATCTATATATGACCACTGGGAAAACCATAGCCTTGACTAGATGGACCTTGGTTTGCAAAGTAATGTCTCTGCTTTTTAATATGCTATCTAGGCTGGTCATAACTTTCCTTCCAAGGAGTAAGCATCTTTTAATTTCACGGCTTCAATCAGCATCTGCAGTGATTTTGGAGCCCCCAAAAATAAAGTCTGACACTGTTTCCACTGCTTCTCCATCTATTTCCCATGAAGTGATGGGACCGTGTGTTTGGTATCACTGTTTGTATGTGCTTTATGTCTCTACAATTATATAGGCATGGAGAAAAACAATGGGAAAGTATAAATTAAGTTGGAAATACAGTTAATTAATGGTTGAAAAGTGACATGAATATAAATATTGAGTGGAAACAAGAAATAAGGCAGTAAAGGCAACCCTAAGATACATAGGATATAATCACTTATAAGCATTTATGTAAAATGATATATACTTATATATACTTTTTGAAATGTTTTAAAAAGTAATGGAATGGTACTTTATTCAGTTCAGTTCAGTTCAGTCGCTCAGTCATGTCCGACTCTTTGTGACCCCTGCGACCCCATGAATCAGTTGGACTGTGAAGAAACCTGATGGCCGAAGAATTGATGCTTTTGAACTGTGGTGTTGGAGAAGACTCTTGAGAGTCCCTTGGACTGCAAGAAGATCCACCCAGTCCCCATTCTAAAGGAGATCAGACCTGGGTGTTCATTGGGAGGACTGATGCTAAAGCTGAAACTCCAATACTTTGGCCACCTCATGCGACGAGTTGACTCACTGGAAAAGTCTCTGATGCTGGGCGGGATTGGGGGTGGGAGGAGAAGGGGACGACAGAGAATGAGATGGCTGGATGGCATCACTGACTCGATGGACATGAGTTTGAGTGAACTCCGGGAGTTGGTGATGGACAGGGAGTCCTGGCATGCTGTGATTCATGGGGTCGCAAAGTCGGACATGACTGAGTGACTGAACTGACCTTCCTGAAATTATATTTCATTGTTCTTCTTCTAAGACTTTGAAAAATTCTCTCCTTAATCTTCTTGCTTGCGAAGTTTTCATGAGAAGTCTGCTGTAATTCTTACCCTTCTACTATAGGTAATACATTTTGTTTAATCTGGCTGTCTTCAAGACTTCATCTTTGTTTTTGGTTTTCAGCATTAGAATATGATGTGCCTTTTTGATTTTACAGTGTTCATTGTTTTCTGTGCTCCTGTCAACTCTATTTTGGTGTCTATTACTGATTTTAGAAAAAAAAATATCAGACATAATTTCAAATAATTCTCATTCTTTTTTCTCCTCCTTAGATTCCAATTATATGTGTCTTAAAGTGTCTGATACTGACAACCCTTGAACTCTTTTCTTTCTCTTTGTATTTCAATATGGTTAGTTTATCTTCATCTTTCTTCAGGTTCACTATTTGTTCAATTGTGTTGAGTTGAATAACAAGCCATTAAAGACATTCTTCATTTTTATCTCTTTTGATTTTTAGTTTCTTTATTTGATTCTTTATTACATTTTTAACATATCTGCTTATATTACCTATATCATCTGCATGTTCATCTTTTCCATTAGAGCCTTTAACATTTTAATCACATATATTAAAATTCCCCCTCTGATAGTACCAATGTCTGTATCATATCAGAGCCTGATTTCCTTCTTCAGACTGTGTTTACCTTGAAGACACAAAATGTATCTTGTATGGCATATACTTTTTGTTTAAAACCAAACTTGATATTTTGGAGAATAGAAACAGGTTTATTCCTCTTTCTACAAGGCCTGTATTGTGTGTATTAACAGAGTCAGAAATTGGATTGGATTTGAAACTTATCTGCAATGTAACTTAAACATGAAATTCTTAAGAATTAAGATCTTATCTTTTAGAATGTGGGTTAGTTTGTCAGAGAGTTTCTCAATTTCTGCTCCTGGTTTGTCTCTGATTCCTTCTACTATGCAGCTTCTCACCACATAGTATTTATCTCTTGTGGGTCTCCCTGATGTCTTTCACAGTTAGTTTTACCTGAGTTTTCTTACTGTGCAAGTGGAGTGTGAGAGGGGAGCATTCTATTATGTTCTGATTAAGTTCATCCTTAGATACTGTGATTCTGGGTCCCCAGGGTGTGACTGTCACCCTCTTTCCACTGTATGCTGGACTCCACACATATTCTGCCATTCCTCCTAAAGGTAGATTTTAAGTGCTATATGAAGTGCTGCTATTATAATATTAGACATTTATTTATGCAAGAAAAAATGCACTTAAAAAGAACTAAAATAGTACTAATATTGTTCAAGTATCAAGTTTGGTTTTTCTCTATCAATATTCTTTTAGTTCCTTAAACACAACTTTTAGATAACTCTTGTCTGATTTTGTAGAATAAGTGAATTTAGAGATGTTTAATTTATCCTAACTGCCTTTATAAGTTAAGATGAATGTCTATGTATTTTCTACAGAGTAAGAGGGAACATAACTCCTTTTCTGGAACAATGAATGACAGCCTAATACATATTGAAATTATAATTTTTCCTGAAATACTTTTATGAACTGCTCAGGAGGTATTTAAATAGTCAAGGAAAGTTATATATATTTCCTGGATGAAAAATATTGTGACACTATGCATAAAAATGATTGGCTATTTAAAAACTCATAACATAGATGAATGTCTTTAAAATATAAAATGAGAATATGCACTAAGACTCTGATGTTTTTTACTGCTCTGCTACTGGAGTGCTAAAATCTGTTCCTTTCCAACATTTGCATTTTATTAACTAGGAAGACTATATTGAAGTTCTAAGAAACATTGTTTTAAAAAAACTACATAAAAAAACTACAAAAACTACATATTGAATACTATGCATTTAAAGATAGAAAATCATATACAAAATATCACATTCATGATTCTCCATTGTAGGCTAAATAAAACAAATTAATATACCTGAAAGTGACCTCACAATATTTTACTACCTTTCAAAATTATGTCTGTACTGCACAGTTGTACTCATCTCCCACACTAGCAAAGTAATGCTCAAAATTCTCCAACCTAGTCTTCAATAGTACATGAACTGAGAATTCCAGCTCTTAAGCTAGATTTAGAAAAGGCAGAGGAATCAGAGATCAAATTACCAACAACCGTTAGATCATAAGAAAAGCAAGAGAATTCCAGAAAAACATCTACTTCTGCTTCATTGACTACACTAAAGCCTTTGAATGTGTGAATCGCAACAAACTGTGGAAAATTCTTAAAGAGATGGGAATATCAGATTACCTGAACTGCCTCCTGAAAAGTCTGTATGCAGGTCAAGAAACAAAAATTAGAACCAGACATGAAACAATGCACTTGTTCCAAATTGGAAAAGGAGTACATCAAGGTAGTATATTGCCACCCTGCTTATTTAACTTGTATGCAGATTACATCATGCAAAATGCCAGGATGCTTGAAGCACAACCTGGAATCAAGATTTCTTGGAGAAATATAAATAACCTCAGATATGCAGATTACATCACCCTTATAGCAGAAAGTGAAGAGGAATTAAAGATCCTCTTGATGGAAGTGAAAGAGGAGAGTGAAAAAGCTGTGAAAAACTCAACATTTAAAAAACAAAAATCATGGCATCCTTTCCCATTACTTCATAACCAATAGATGCTAAAACAATGGAAACAGTGAGATAATTTATTTTCTGGGCTCCAAAATCACTCCAGATGGTGACTACAGCCATGAAATTAAAAGATGCTTGCTCCTTGGAAGAAAAGCTATGACCAACCTAGGCAGCATATTAAAAAGCAGAGACATTACTTTGCTGACAAAGGTCTGTCTAGTCAAAACTATGGTTTTTCCAGTAGTCATGTATGAATGTGAGAGTTGGACCATAAAGAAAGCTGAGTGCTGAAGAATTGATGCTTTTGAACTGTGATGTTGGGTAAGACTCTTGAGAGTCTCTTGGACTGAAGGGAGGTCAAGCTGGTCAATCCTAAAGGAAATCAGTCTTGAATATTCATTGGAAGGACTGATGCTGAAACTGATACTCTAGTACCTTGGCCACCTGATGTGAAGAACTGACTCATTTGAAAAAACCCTGATGCTGAGAAAAATTGAAGACAGGAGGATAGGGGGACAAGAGGTTTAGATGGGTTGATGTCATCACTGACTCAATGGATATGAATCTGAGCAAGCTCTGAGAGATGGTGATGTACAGGGAAGCCTGGCATGCTGCAGTCCATGGGGTGACAAAGAGACACTGAGACAAAATCTCCTGAGCGACTGAACTGACCACTTCAATCAAATTCTTACCATTTTGACCTTACATTTTTACACCTACAGAGTCCAAGGTATGTATTTTATTATTATTTTGTAAGACGTATAATTGTTTTTCGATCAACACTGGAAACACAGACACCATCCTTTTTATTAAGATATTCCTTATATTTTCATTCCAATGACAAAAATGCAAACTCTTCTCTGATACATGGTTGTCTCACGAACTATTTCCTGACGTTCTCAAATTTTGGCTAATCACATTGATCTGGCTGGTGGACCATACGTGTCAATTAAGAACTCTGAGTTAGAATCTCAGATATTATCAATTTTAAGATGATTAAGCTCTGTGATCCTCAAATTTCTCATTTTTTAAGGTTTATCCATTAGTAGATCAACCCTAAAATGTGATCTGTGGAAACATAATCCACAGTCAAAAAAGCTTTGTAATTTTTTTTTTTTTTTAGTTATAGTTTAGACAAGATTCTACCGAGTCATAATTCAACTGACACCTTTGAGAAGTCTTGCAATAAAGAAATTTGTATATTAAAAAATCTTTCCCACTGTTTTTTTGATCAATAAATCTCTTTTACCAGCAAAACATATTGATATCCTGTGGAAGTTGTATTCTGGAGAACAACTTTCACTATATGCTGTCATATTCTAAATGAACTACCTAGTTCCTTGTGGTCAGAAAGTAGAAGTTCTAGAATCATCCCTATATTTTTGCACACACACAGGCACACGCTACAGATAACTTCTCTCCTACACACATACATTTATAAATAGAGAAATATATCTTTTATTGGAATCTAGTTTTTCTCCTAAGTTCAGTATAAATTAAGGTGTTTATTTTTCCCCAAGGTGGTATAATGAAGAATAACAGAAAATATAACTAGTTATAGAAACAAAAAACAAACAAACGAGGCATAAAACAGAAAATGAAGTTTGTTTACATGTATTTTCAGAGAAGCTCATATAAATATATAAATATATTAGAAAACCTCCAGAGTAAGGAAAATAAAATCTGAGAGCTAAATTAGTATCTCTCATGTGCTTATATAAAACACATCAATTATTTTTGAAATGCTACTTTTTTAATATTTATAACAAGGTATTAGGACATATAACAGCAACACACAGGAGAAAAGTGCTGACGTTCAGTTTCAAAATTTCTGCTTCTCAAGATACACTGACTTGTATCCCTGCACACTGATAAAGTGAATGAAACTATACAGGGTTTAAAAACTTTTAATCTAAGACTCCCATACAATGGTAGTTAAAGTGACATACTGAAAGGATGTGTTCAGTCATATAATAGAATGTTTAGTACCTAAAGAATCAGCAGAAGATTATAGAATCTACAGGATGGAAAAAGCTGGGTACTTTCTCCATTTATTTTCAGTTTCTCATATTATATATGCTACATATGACCCAGGATTTCTTTCCAGATCAAACATTTTAAGTGTTTCTGAGTGTCAGGGATGAATTCCATTTCAAAGATGAATTTTTATTATTTTTGTAACAACCAAAGAGGCAAAATTTTAAGACACCAAGAGACTTAGAGACCAGTCAAAAAAAGAGGAAACTGTTTTCTCACTTTTCTCTGTGCAAAATAATATTATACAGTATTCAAACCTTGTGAAATCTCTGTCCCATTTTTCATATGACTTTTCAGATATGAATTCCTCTCTATCTTTGTGGATGGGTATCTGTTTGTTATTCTCATAACAGGCAATCTACCTCAAAGAATGGAAGAGTTCTGTTTCTTTTGATCTCATTAAAAGAGTCTTCAACATACATTCCATTCCACATAACATTAAATATAAAGCTCAGGAAAACATTTTGAAGAGAATTATGAAGACTTTTTATTACTTTTGCCGAAGTAAAATGTTTACTGCAATGTAAAATATATATACAGGGCTGGGTGAACCATATTTAAGACATGATACTAAGTATAGTTCGTTATTTTCTCATTCCTCTATAAACCAAGAAAAATTTCTGTCTTTATGCCAGTAGAGCCTGAATTCCAGCAGGTTAATTCCCCCAGTTCCATTCTTCTTCCTCAAGATTGCTTTGGCTATTTGAGGTTTTTGTATTTCCATACAAATTATGAGATTATTTGTTCTAGTTCTGTGAAAAATATCGTTGGTAGCCTGATAGGGATTGCATTGAATGTATAAATTACTTTGGGTAGTATACTCATTTTCACAATATTTATTCTTCCAATCCATGAACACGGTATATTTCTCCATCTATTAGTGTCCTCTTTGATTACTTTCACTAGTGTTTTATAGTTTTCTATGTACAAGTCTTTTGTTTCCTTAGGTAGATATATTCCTAAGTATTTAATTCTTTTCGTTGCAACAGTGAACGAGACAGCAAAAGAGACACAGATGTATAGAGCAGTCTTTGGGACTCTGTGGGAGAGGGTGAGGGTGGGATGATTTGGGAGAATGGCATTGAAACACGTATGTTGTCATATGTGAAACGAATCACCAGTTCAGGATTGATGCATGTTACAGGATGCTCAGGGCTGGTATGCGGGGATGACCCAGAGGGAGGATAAAGGGAGGAGGGAAGTGGGAGGGAGGTTCAGGAGGGGGAACTCATGTACACCCGGGGCGGATTCATGTCAATGTATGGCAAAACCAACCAATATAATGTAAAATAATTAGCCTCCAATAAAAAATAAATTAAAAAAGGAAAAAAAATAAAAATAAAACAAGAAAAAAAAAAAGGAATAAAACTCAGGGCAATCTTAGGGCCTTAAAAATTCCATGTAATCCATGACCACTTTGAAACATTTGTGCCTGAATCATATGGAAAACACGACAGCAAATGATGGCATAGAGTAAAAAAGAATGCAGAAAAGAATGGATAGAAAATATACATGTCGTATATTACTTGGCTAAATATAGTTATGAAAATTGATGAGACATTCTCTCACTGTGCACTATAAATAACTATGGTTCTGGAGCTTGAAATTTGCAATTGAATGAAAAGTTATGCAATGCAAAGGAAAGGCTAGAATAAAGAAATAATAATGATTATTTTCCTATTTGATTTTAAAAATCCCAATCTTCCATAGCTTTGGAACTCATTCATAACTCAACAATACATTTCAACAATACTTTCTTCAAATTTGAGAGTTTTTAAAAGCTTATCTCTGTATTTCTTACCCTTGAAGTAATATTTTATTATTTTCCTTATATTGAACTTGCTATTGAATGAATAGTACAGTTTTGTTCTGTTACTCAATAGCTACTTTCCTTTGAATTGCCCTGACATCTAATTGAAAGATAACATTTAGAGCAGATTGACCTGAGATTAACTTCAAACCACAGTATGCCCTTGCTTCACAGCATTGAAGAACCTTTCTGTTTTCAGATATCTGACATAGCATGAACATCCTTCAGTGTCCAGGCTAGAGCCACACTTTCTAAGCATGTATTCTATGTGTGTTCCAATTAATTGCACAAATAATCAGAATATTCTCTTTCCCAAATCATGATCGATGTTCATGGACAAAAATGATTTAACTCAGAAATATGTTGACACTCTTTACCAACATAAGGATTCTACTTAGGCATTGATGTTGAAATATTAGAAATAAAAATAAGCAAAACTTAAAAATCAAATTTTGTCCAATATATTATGCAATTAAACTCATACAAAAATTAATTATTTTCTCTCTATTTAAGCTAAAGTTTTAACTGTTGCCAACACCTGCAAAGAAATTATAGAAAATGCCAAATATGGACAGGCATTCTGAAAACTCAACTACCCTAAACCATGAGAGAAACTTGTATGCTTGCAGATGTATGCATGCTTGCTAAGTTACTTCAGTCCTGTCCAACTCTTTGTGACCTGTGGACTGTATCCCACCAGGCTCCTCTGTCCATGGGGTTCTCCAGGCAAGAGTACTGGAGTGGGTTGCCATGCCCTCCTCCAGGGTATCTTCCAGATCCGTGGATCGACTCGTGTCTCCTTCGGCTGCTGCATTGCAGGCAGATTCTTTACCACTGAGCCACTGGGTCAGCCCCATGCTTAGAACTAAAATATTTACATTTATGAAATTGCCTGCCCAGTATGAACTATTAATATTAGGCTCTAACTTAATGAGGTCTACTTTTCAAAATTTCATTGTTCTAAAACACTACTAATTATTAAATTCAATTATTTGTCACTTCAATATATAGAATAAGAAAAATATTTTAGTTTATAAAATAGTCAAACATCAAATCACCATTTTATTTAAAGATAATATTTTTCATCAATTCAGAAGCTAAATGTAGTTCAAATGGAGAAAGAGCTGGCACAGATGTCAAAGAATTCTGTGCTCTGTGTTACTCACAGATGAAGTTTATATCTAGCTTTCCTTGGGGCCTTAGAGGATCATAATGAGTGGCCACCTTGAAAGAAATTGACAAATTTTGCATTTTTTAGGCGTTAATTTATGAAAATATTATACTCCTCCAATATACCAATGACCGCGGTCAACATTTTAAATGGAGAAAAATGTTGAGCCACATCTGTTTTAACCTGTCAATATCCCTGGATATGACATAATAACCCTGCTTGTGACATTACCATAGAGTATGCATGGAGAGCCTATTTAGATTGCTATATCTCACCACAAAATTTTAAAATATGCACAAAAACAATGTGCATTAAGAATGGATTGCAAACTGGTCAATAAAATCCTTTGGTTATTAACAAAGTATTGAATATTTGCCAATTATCCTCAGAATGAGTTTGAATAGAAAAACTCAGGAATGTTTGTACTTTGGAGAAGATCCCCTGGGAAAGGAAATAGCAACCTGCTCAACTCTTCTTGCCTGGAGAATCCCATGGACAGAAGAGCCTAGTGAGCTGCAGTCCATGGCGTAGCAAAAGAATTGGACAAGACTGAAGTGACTGAAGACCTTTGACTGTGTGAATCACAATAAACTGTGGAACATTCTGAAAGAGATGGGCATACCAGACCACCTGACCTGCCTCTTGAGAAACCTATATGCAGGTCAGGAAGCAAGAGTCAGAACTGTACATGGAACAACAGACTGGTTCCAAATAGGAAAAGGAGTACATCAAGGCTGTATATTGTCACCCTGCTTATTTAACTTATATGCAGAGTACATCATGAGGAACGCTGGACTGGAAGAAGCCCAAGCTGGAATCAAGATTGCCGGGAGAAATATCAATAACCTCAGATATGCAGATGACACTACTCTTATGGCAGAAAGTGAAGAGGAACTCAAAAGCCTCTTGATAAAAGTGAAAGAGGAGAGTGAAAAGGTTGGCTTGAAGCTCAACATTCAGAAAACAAAGATCATGGCATCTGATCCCATCACTTCATGGGAAATAGATGGAAAAACAGTGGAGACAGTGTCAGACTTTATTTTTTGGGGCTCCAAAATCACTGCGGATGCTGATTGCAGCCATGAAATTAAAAGACGCTTACTCCTTGGAAGGAAAGTTATGACCAACCTTGATAGTATATTAAAAAGCAGAGACATTACTTTGCCAACCAAGGTCCATCTAGTCAAGGCTATGGTTTTTCCCGTGGTCATTTATGGATGTGACAGTTGGACTGTGAAGAAGGCTGATCTCTGTAGAATTGATGCTTTTGCACTGTGGTGTTGGAGAAGACTCTTGAGAGAGAGTCCCTTGTACTGTAAGGAGATCCAACCAGTCCATTCTAAAGGAGATCCGTCCTGGGTGTTCACTGGAAGAACTGATGCTAAAGCTGAAACTGCAATACTTTGGCCACCTCATGTGACGAGTTGACTCACTGGAAAAGACTCTGATGCTGGGAAAGGTTGGGGACGGGAGGAAAAGGGGACGACCGAGAATGAGATGGCTGGATGGCATCACCAACTCTATGGACATGAGTTTGAGTGAACTCCGGGAGTTGGTGATGGACAGGGAGGCCTGGCGTGCTGTGATTCATGCGATCACAGAGAGTGGGACACGACTGAGCGACTGAACTGAACTGAAGTGACTTAGCACACACATAGGCACAGAGACATAACAAATTTTGTGTGTTTTGTTTTTTTTTTTAAATTCAAGAACATTTTTCTTTGCTTTTTTGTGACCGATTGGAGGTGACGTTCTAGGAAAAATGCTTTGTTTCTCAAGTTTCTGTCCATCTTGCAACTATATATACTGTCTTTTTTCTGATTTTTTTTTTAATGCTGCCTGTATATCTAAAAGCTTTGGAAGACATAGATATTGTTTACCTCTGAATTAAGAGTAAGTCTGTTTACTGTCCAGTTTACTAAAGATAACGTCCTCCTTTGGGGCAAAGGTTCTGTAGGCTTACAGCTTGTTGTAAAAGATCGGGATATCCTAACACCAGAGTTCCTCTATAACACACTCTACTGTGTTTGTGATACTCTTGAGAACTGGGATTTAGGGAACAAGCCCAGCTGCAGATTTTCTGGCCATTTCTATGATTTGAGTAACAAAATCTCCTTTATTTCTAACTCCATAGTTTTATGTCATTGGCCAGCATCCATGAAATCGGCAGGCTAATTTACTAGATTGAAAGTAAGGTAATAATAGAAGTTAAAAAATTTAATCTTTCCAAAATCCTTGACAAAGTTATTGAACTAGCAGATGCAGAAGAAATATTTTCACTTAAACAGCCTCAGGAAAAAAAATGAAAGGGCATTATATTTGGAGGCAGTTATCTTTCTCACTGCCTTCCTTTCTTCTATTGCCCTCAATATATTTGTTCATTTTTCTTTTTGGGAGAAAAAGATGCTATCAGAGATTTGTGCTAGTTGCTCTTCCTTTCTCCCTTCACATCCACCCTGCTCTGTGCCTCAATAGTCCCCATCCCCATTAATGGAATATCATTGGGTTACTTTGACCCCAGGCTTATGACTATAATTGGATAATGGAAATAATGCCTTATATTTAGGGTGGAAAAGAAGGATAGACTTTAGTGTTTATTCTCTGTCTCCTTTTGAGAAGGGTTACTATAGGTGGACTGATGTTGCCGTAGTGCCTTTTCACATGTACTTTTGCCACATATATAAAAATATGGCACATATACCAAAGGTGTACATGTATCCCTTTTTAAAGGATTTTCTCAAGTCTTTTACTATTTTTCATTGTCTTGTTTTATTTTTACTGTTGATGTATATAAGTCGTTTATATACTTTGTATATTATTCAATTGTCTGATATATGTTTTTATAGTGTTTCTCCCCTCCACTGATTTTCTCTTTTGATGAGAAGAAATATTTATCTTTATGAAATAATTATAATTTTATCTTCAATATTATTATTTTTTTGTATTCTTTCCAATAAATTAATCTTAATGTAATTCATGAAAATTATCTTTGTTCTTCTAGGAGCTTAATGGCAATAATATTTGTATTTAAATCTATGATTCCTCTTAACTACTTTTTGTGATATACAGGTTGATATAAAAGGGATATAGGGTACTTAAAATTTTTGACGTATATATCCAGCTGTTCCAGAACCCTGGATTGAAAATACATTCCTTCCCCTTTGGACTGATTTGATACACATTCTATTATTTATAAATGCACACATTACTTTTTGGACTCTCTTTTTGGTTCTGCTAATGTATCTTTCCATGCTTCCACCAGCACTAAGTATTATAATCATATTTTAGTCTCAAAGTCAGGTAATAAAAGCCTGCAAAGTGATTTTTATTTTTCAAGTTTATTTTGGCTAATATACATCTGTTTTCGTTTCATATATGTTCTAGAATCAGTATATCAATTTCTTAAAAAAAAACACCTTGGGAGAAAAGATACCTTAACAATACTGAGTTTTTCAGTTTTAATGATGACAGTGTATATCTCCAGTTATTTTATATCTTCTTTAATTTGCTCAACAATGTTTTGTAATTTTGGTGAAAGTTTATTAACCATTTGTTATTATATTATATTAGGTAATTTGCACTGATTCTTGCTACTGAAAATAGCTTTTTCTTAATTTCATTTTTATTGATTTATTGCTAGAAATTTAGTTTTTTGCATAATAACCTTGTATCTAACAGCCTTGCTAAATGTATTTATTTATTTTTATAATTTTCTTTTGGCTCTGTTGGGTCTTTGTTGCTTTGCAAGCTTTTCTCTAGTTGCAGAGATCAGGGACTACTCTTTGGTTGCAGTGCACAAGATTCTCATTGCAGTAGATTCTCTTGTAGAACATGGGATCTAGGGCACTCTGGCTTCAGTAGTTGCAGCATGTGGACTTACTAGTTGTGGCTCCCAGGCTCTAGAACACAGGCTGAATAGTTGTGGTGCATGGGCTTAGAAGCAGAACATCTACTTCTGCTTCAATGACTACACTAAAGCCTTTGACTGTGGATCACATCAAACTGGAAAACTGTTCAAGAGATGGAAATGCCAGACCACTTTACCTGCCTCCTGAGAAATCTGTGTGCAGGTCAAGAAGGAACAGCTAGAACTGGACATGGAACAAAGGACTAATTCAAAATTGGGCAAAGAGTATATCAAGGCCGTATGTTGTACCCTGCTTATTTAACATCAATGCAGAATACATCATGTAAAATGCTGGGTTGGATGAAGCAAGAGCTGAAATCAGGATTGCAGGGAGAAATATCAATAGCCTCAGGTATTCAAATGACACCACCCTTATGGAAGAAAGTGAAGAGGAACTAAAGAGCTTCTTGATGAAGATAAAAGAGGAGAGTGAAAAAGCCAGCTTAAAACTCAACATTCAAAAAACAAAGATCATGGTATCCAATTCCATCACTTCATGGCAAATAGATGGGAAACAATGGAAACAGTGATAGACTTTAATTTCTTGGGCTCCAAAATCATTGCGGATGGTGACTGCAGCCATGAAATTAAAAGACACCTGTTCCTTAGGAAAAAAGTTGTACAACCTAGATAGCATATTAAAAAACAGAAATGTTACTTTGCCAAAAATGTCTGTATAGTCAAGACTGCAGTTTTCCCAGCAATCATGTATAGAGGTTAGATTTGGACCATAAAGACACTGAGCTCTGACGAATTGATGATTTTGAAGTGAGGTGTTGGGAAAGACTCTTGAGAGTCCTTTGGACTGGAAGGAGATCAAACAAGTCAATTCTAAAGGAAATCAGCCCTGAATATTCATTGGAAGGACTGATGCTGAAGCTGAAGATCCAATACTTTGGCCACCTGATGCAAAGAGCCAACCCACTGGAAAAAACCTGATGCTGGGAAAGTTGAAGGCAGAAGGACAAGGAGGTGACAGAGAAAGAGATGGTTGGATGGCATCATCAACTCAATAGACATGAGTCTGAGCAAACTCCAGGAGATAATGAAGGACAGGGAAACCTGGCATGCTATAGTCCATGCATTTGCAACAAGTTGGACATGACTGAGTAACTAAGCAACCACAAATGGGCTTAGTTCCTCTGTGGCATGTGGGATGGTCCCAGAGCAAGGACTGAACCTGTGTCTCCTGCATTTGCAGGTAGATTCTTTGCCACTGAGCCACCAGTTGTTGTTGTTGTTCACTAACGAAGTTGTATCTGTCTGATATTTTTTTAAGACTTTTAAAATATTTTTTGATTTCAATACCTTACCTTTTATTATCAAGATTACATATGCATAATAAAACAGGTTAAATATTCCATCCTTCATTTTTTGAAAGACTTGTATGATTTTGGTATTATTTTTCCTGACATTTTTAATGGACATCTCTAATGAATCCACATGGACCTGGCATTTTTATTTTGGTAAGAATTATTTTAAATTCCTAATTCTATATAACCAATAAATATGAGGCTATTTAGACTTTTACTTTTGTTTCTTTTAGCATCAGCTTTAACAAATACTTTTTCCCACAAAACTTTCTATTTTATCTGTTTTCTTGAATTATAAGTCATTCATATTGCCCCACAAATGATCTTTATTCTTTGTATGGTCAATGCTGTTTTTTAAAATTAGTGTATGCAACTTGGTGTTTTCTCTACTTTTCTTTATGATCAATCTTGCTAAAACTTCAATTTTATTAATCATTTTAAGGAACAAGATTTTGACTTTATAATTTTTCTCTATTTTTATTTTATATGTCAATGATTTATGCTATTATTTTTCTTCTAGTTATTTTGTGTTTATTTTATTACTCTAGAGTTGGAAGCATAATTACTTTTAGACCTTTCTTTTTCTATAATGTAAAAAAAAGCTGTTAATTTTACTCAAAATACTGCTCTAATTTCATCTCACAGATTTTGGTAGACTATGGTTTATCATTGAATTCAAAATATTTTCTATTTCTTATTGTAATTTTTCTAACAATAATATTTTCTATTTTTTTAATTTATCCTTTAATACCTTGTCTATTTATAGTTATTTTGCTTAACTCCCTAATTTTATAAACTGTGTATGCCTTATTGGTTTTTTTTACTAATTTCTTATGTATTTATATTGTGATCAGAATATATGCTCTCTGATCCCAATCTTTTGATATATATTGAGACTAGCTTTATTCTTCAATATACAGCTAATTTTCCATACATTTCAAATGTATGTTGGGTAGAGTGTTCTATAAATATTAATTAGGTCAAGCAGATTGATGGTATTGAAAATTTCTTATAGTTTTTTCTACTTGTTTTAAATATTACTGAGAGAAAGAGAGGTGTTCACATCTTCAGTTATAATCATTGATTTGTCTCTTTCTCCTGTCAATTCTCTTTTCTTCACATGAACTTTAAAATTCTGCTATTAGGACATACACATTTATGATTATTGTATTATCTGATTAATTGAGCTTCTAATCAATATGAACAATTCCTCCTATTTTCCTAACTTTATGTTTCTGTTATTAGGTTTCTCACTGATACTATAGGAGTCAAGATTCTATCTATGTTTATATTTCTGAGAGGAGACTGTTTTCTTTGTTAGGGTGAGGGTGACAGTCAATAGCAACTTTTCATATCCTAAGTAGGGGTAGAATTCAGCTTCTATTTTTACTATTCAAAAATTGCCCTAATATGTAATTTTCTTAAGAGAATGAAATTTGAGTTGCACTCACACTTCCTAAGAAAATGAAGACACACGTCTACACAGAAGACTACTCTGTGATTTTTATGGGGAATTTCCATTCTGAAGAGAAAATTGTTTCTAAAATGATTTACTGTCTTGGCTATGCTCTGTTATAGTTAATGTCTTTTTGAGAAAAATAAAAGTAGAGGAAAAAAATCTCTTATTTAATCTCTTCTCTGTCTTCTATCTGATCACCCAGGTTGCTACATTAGGAATTTCTACCTTTCTAAAGAAAACTGAAAATGAGAATGCTGTAAATGAAAACACACTTGAAAATGACATTTTTAAGTCACTTAAACTTGTTCTGCTAATGGAATTTTCTACCTTATTGTTATACTTGTGTTCAACCAGTGCTATTCCAGATGCACTTTCTCCATTTCAGAAAATCATACTGAAACAACAACAACCAAAACACATTGAGAGAAACTCTTTATATACTCTCTACCAACATCACATAAACTTTTTGAAATTGACTTTGTCTTTTTTCATATCAAAATGAAATATCTCCTACAAGAAAATTAAGACAATGTCAAAGTTATGATATTTTTTTCCCCACAAATCATCAACAGAAACCTTGTTCCTGGGCTGTTGATAATTTGTCAGCAATTATTAATAGGTACTGACACTGACAAAGTTCCCAGTGGGGGTTAACCATCAAAATATCTCAGAATTCAAAATTCATCAGTAAGCAGCTGTTGCTATTATCAAGTGCACATTGCAATTCTATTTTATATGGAAGTGTTAATATTAAATAGAAATGAAGAAAGCTCAATGGGAGATTGCTTTTTATTTTATATCTAGTTATTTGTTTTTAAGAATATCAATCATAGTTGATGCAGATTGTTAACAATCTTAAGCAAAAACCACAACAAAAATCTGTTTTTAAAATGAACTCATTTATATTAGTGTAAAAAATATACTAAAATTTAAATAACTTTAGTAAAGTAAAATATGCAATATCCAGTTACTATCCTCTCACTAACTGTTTTCGGTCAGTTGATGATTTGTTTTTCTTGTTTGGGGTCATTTATTTGTCCAGAGAATCAACTAGCTTATTTGCTTATCTATGTTGCCCACACCTGAGATAACTAGAGCAACTCTGTTATACTTCACATGTCTCTTCTACACCCCACTAGACAAGTCTGGGCATATTCTTTTAGTATTGATAAAAGTAGGAAAGAAAGTAGGAAAATCCTATCATGTACATTCATTTCAAGCTTACATCATGTCTAACAAAATCCAGTTGATCAAAGCAAATTACATGACCAAGCCCAGAGTCAAGCAGTGGACAAATCAAAGTGATATGGCCAAGGACATGTATATAGGGAGGAATTAAATATAAGGTTCAATGATGAAGTATATTAGAAATCAACTGAAGTATAATGTTATCATTAGAGATTTGGCAACATACTTCCAGCAGGCCTGGTCCATACATCTTAGGAAAACTGTCTCATCAGATGTTGTCTGCTTCAATTCTGGCAAATGTTTACTTTCAAGTTACAGAATCATCTGCAGGTCCAGTCAGTGTTTGATACTTTCCTTAGGTGTGTCACATGAATCCAAAAGTCTATTCCTTGGAGTTTGGTGGCACAAGGGGTGGGTAGCAGTATCTGACAAATTATCTTCACCAAGGGTAAGAGAGTTCTTCTGAAGGTATCTTTTCCAGTAGATGAAATTTCCAGGTTGCAAAATGTGATTAATTGAGGTTAGATCTGTTTATTAACTTTTTACATCTCCACATTTTGATCAAGATCTTCTCTGAAAGCATTTCTGAGCAAGGGTCAGGTTTTCTAGTATAGCAGCAAGTTGCCCCTCAAACCCCGAAAGGACATTTCCAAGCTGTAGTGAGTAACATCAGAGGGAAAGTGGGGGTAGTAGGGAAAACCCTCCAGTATTTTTTGTCTGAAATTAAAGTACCTGATCAGTAAAACTGGTTCCTCAGTCAATAGGAAGTTCAAGAGGAGTTCCCCAGGTAGGGATAATCTTTTCCAAAAGGACTTTTGTCACAGAAGAGGCAGTATCCTTTTTGCAAGGAAAGCTTCAGTCAAATATGAAAATATAGAGACTATGTCTAAAGCCTATTTATATCCACTTGATGAAGGAAGTTGTATAAAGCCCATTTGCTAGATTTCAAACAGTCCATTCAGTTCAGTTCAGTTCAGTTCAGTCGCTCAGTCGTGTCCGACTCAGCGACCCCATGAACCACAGCACGTCAGGCCTCCCTGTCCATCACCAACTCCCGGAGTTCACTCAAACTCATGTCCACAGAGTCGGTGATGTCATCCAGCCATCTCATTCTCTGTCGTCCCCGTCTCCTCCCACCCCCAATCCCTCCCAGCATCAGTGTCTTTTCCAGTGAGTCAACTTGTCGCATGAGGTGGCCAAAGTATTGGAGTTTCAGCTTTAGCATAAGTCCTTCCAATGAACACCCAGGATTGATCTCCTCTAGAATGGACTGGTTGGATCTCCTTGCAGTCCAAGGGAATCTCAAGTGTCTTCTCCAGCACCACAGTTCAAAAGCATCAATTCTTCGGCTATCAGCTTTCTTCACAGTCCAACTCTCACACCCATACATGACCACGGGAAACATCATAGCCTTGACTAGATTGGACCTTGGTTGGCAAAGTAATGTCTCTGCTTTTTAATATACTATCAAGGTTGGTCATAACTTTCCTTCCAAGGAGCAAGCGTCTTTTAATTTCATGGCTGCAATTAGCATCCGCAGTAATTTTGCAGCCCCAAAAAATAAAGTCTGACACGGTTTCCACTGTTTCACCATCTATTTCCCAAGAAGTGATGGGACCAGATGCCATGATCTTCGTTTTCTGGATGTTGAGCTTCAAGCCAACCTTTTCACTCTCCTCTTTCACTTTCATCAAGAGGCCTTTGAGTTCCTCTTCACTTTCTGCCATAAGGGTGGTGTCATCTGCATATCTGAGGTTATTGATATTTCTCCCGGCAATCTTGATTCCAGCTTGTGCTTATTCCAGCCCAGCGTTCCTCATGATGTACTCTGCATATAAGTTAAATAAGCAGGGTGACAATGTACAACAATGATGTACTCCTTTTCCTATTTGGAACCAGTCTGTTGTTCCATGTCCACTTCTAACTGTTGCTTCCTGACCTGCATACAGGTTTCTCAAGAGGCAGCTCAGATGGTCTGGTATTCCCATCTCTTTCAGAATGTTCCACAGTTGATTGTGATCCACACAGTCAAAGGCTTTGGCATAGTCAATGAAGCAGAAATAGATGCTCTTCTGGAACTCTCTTGCTTTCTCCATGATCCAGCAGATGTTGCCAATTTGATCTCTGGTGCCTCTGCCTTTTCTAAAACCTGCTTTAACATCTGGGGGTTCATGGTTCACATACTGCTGAAGCCTGGCTTGGAGAATTTTGAGCATGACTTTACTAGCGTGTGAGATGAGTGCAATTGTGTGGTAGTTTGAGCATTCTTTGGCATTCCCTTTCTTTGGGATTGGAATGAAGACTGACCTTTTCCAGTCCTGTGGCCATTGCTGAGTTTTCCAAATTTGCTGGCATATTGAGTGCAGCACTTTCACAGCATCATCTTTCAGGATTTGAAATAGCTCAATTGGAATTCCATCACCTCCACTAGCTTTGTTCGTCGTGATGGTCTCTAAGGCCCACTTGACTTTACATTCCAAGATGTCTGGTTGCAGGTGAGTGATTAGGCAGTTTAAAATGTCCAGGGGCAGTGTGAACAGGCTTCCTTGTTCCTTTGTACTTCAGGCAAGTGGGACAGTTGAGTTAGACATTTTTGAGGCCTTGTTTATGTTTCCCACCAATACTGATTTATTAAACTATCATTTTATCAGTAGACCAATGATTTAATGCATGTGCAGTGGTGAGGAGTTAGAATTTTAGAGTGTCCAGTAGACAGGGTTGTTATTTGCTCAAAACTAGAGCTTAGACACTAACTTTTCTAGTCTGAGGCAGAATGAACAAAGGAACGAACTAAAAGAGGGAGCCCAATACTGTATCTATATAATCTGTAATGATCAGTTAGGTAATGCTGGAATAAAGTAGATTTATAGTGTTAGTTATTTTTGGTGTCACAAAATTAGCAAACTATATTTTTCTCACAAGCTGGTTAAATTAATTTCCTTCATGTGTGTGTGTGCTAAGTTGCTCCAGTCGTGTCCAACTCTTTGTGACCTCATGGACTGTAGCCCGCCAGGTTCCTCTTGTCACTGGAATTCTCCAGGCAAGAATCCTGGAGTGGGTAGCCATTCCCTTCTCTGGGGGATATTCCCAAACGAGGGATCGAACCTAGGTCTCCTTCATTACAGGTAGATTCTTTACTCTCTGAGCCACCAAGGTGTATCATTAGTTAAATTACTGTCAAATAAAGCTAAACTTTGTAGGTCTCAAATATAATTTGTAGCCTTATAATTTGGGGCTTGAATATTTAGTATTTCTATGCAATCTGAATAATACATAGGATCCCAAACAGTTTACATTCATTTTTTTAATGTATTAAGTGCATTACAGGCCAAATCTTAGAAATTTGTCTTCAATTTATTACATTAATTTATGAACTAAGAGGAAAATGAAATGCTGTTTTCTTTTGATAAAGTCTCAAGAAAGTGTACATAATTTTAATTCTTTTCCTTATATGCATTTTTCCTCATTTCTTTTGTCAGATGTGATTGTAGTCAGCTACCAGTTTTAAATATAGGACATGTCAAAGACATCAGTAAATAAAAGAAATTTTAAACTCATGAACTCTTGAGGTCAAATGGATATTCAACAAACTCCATTAAATTAGACTTCTAAAATAAGCTTCTATTTCGGTAACACATCTGTAATATTTTAATTAGGATGCTACTTTCCTGAAAATATATATTCATTCTGTCCAGAATTAAAATAATCCATAACATCGAGTAAAGAATGGTATTTTTAAATATTTCAATGCATTTTCCATGACTTGCCTTGTTTACTGGGGCTTCCCTGGTAGCTCAAATGGTAAAGCACCTGCCTGCAGTGCGGGAGACCTGGGTTCGATCCCTGGGTTGGGAAGATCCCCTGGAGAAGGAAATGGCAACCCACTCCAATATTCTTGCCTGGAAAATTCCATGGACTGAGGAGCCTGGTGGGTTATAGTCCACCGGGTCGCAAAGAGTCCGACACAACTGAGCAACTTCACTTTCACTTTCGCCTTGTTTATGAACACAAGAAGTCATTCGTAAATTATCTTTAAGATACATGTGAATTTCCATACTTTGTGAATGAGAAGACCAAATTAAAACGATGCGGCAGTCTGAATCTAATCAGGAGACAAAGACTACAAAAAACTACCCAGAAGGTCAAATGGGATATTTTGCAAAAGTATTATCAACTATAGTAAAATAGCAACTATTAGGCATCAGGAAATTCTGTATGGTACCTCAGGACTGAGGAAAATTATCTAAAGGAGAATAAACTCAGAAGGAATTCTGAATACACCAGATCAGCTCTAGAGATAGTGGCTGGTTCGGTGGGAGAAGAGCTGATCAGTTAAGTGGCAAGCAACTGGCCACCCTCCAGGGTGCAGTTGGGGAAGAAGGGGTTTAGCAATTGTTGGTGTGTGCTGTGGATTCTAGGAAATTGGTGGGACCAGGGTACTTTCAGATTGCACTGCTCACAGGGACTCTGATTTTCTTGTGGAGATGGCTGTGAGAAGGTTGTCATCAGAATGAAGCTGCAGGGTCACAAAGGGACCATCTGGTAGAGTACATGGTTGGGGCTCTACTAGTTGTTCTCACATCTTGCTGCTATCAAGCTTTTCCCTTCTATAGTGTTCCTCCAGCTCCCTCTGCTGAGAGAGATTATCATATTTGCTTTAACTTTACCACTCCCCTTAGAGAGTAGGTTAGAAATCACTGTGAATTCTTTATGAGCCAGACATGTCTCACATATGACTTGCCTTGCACATATTGCCAAATTCCACACTGTAAATGGTGTTCCTCTGAAATACTGCAATAGTATTTCTTCTGCTCTCCTCATGTCATATTTAATCCCTATGTGTTTAGCAAGATCTCATCATTTATATATATCTGTTAATGTATATTTTCATAGTCTAATTACATTGCATTCCTTATGTAACTAACTATATCATATATTTTTTATTTCTAGTGCCTGGTAAAATACCTAAAGTATAGTAAGCACTCAATAAGTTATTACTGAATACATCTTAATTTATGCAGAGATATTGAAAAAGATGACTATATCATTTATAAAAAATAAAGACTCACAATGAATAAAGAAACACATAAGAAACTTTGAAATAGTATAAAGCTAAAGTGCAAGTGAAAGTGAAGTCGCTCAGTCGTGTCCGACTTTTTGCGACCCCATGGACTGTAGCCTACCAGGCTCCTCCATCCATGGGATTCTCCAGGCAAGAATACTGGAGTGGATTGCCATTTCCAGGTTGCCATTTCCTTCTCCAGGGGATCTTCACAACCAGGGATCAAACCTAGGTCTCCCTCATTGCAGGCAGACGCTTTACCCTCTGAGCCACCAGGGAAACCCGTATAAAGTTAATCATAGAAATAAAAACAATTGTACTCATAAAATAAGCACGTATGTAGAGAGAAAAGTGGGGCTTCTCTGGTAACGCAGCTGATAAAGAATCTGCCTGCAACACGAAGACACCCCCGTTCGATTCCTGGCTTGGGAAGTTCCCCCGGAGAAGGGATAGGCTACCCACTCCAGTATTCTTGCCTGAAGAATCCCCTTGGAAGGCTATAGTCCATGGGGACACACAGAGTTAGACACAACTGTTCAACTAAGCACATAGAGAGAAAGGTAATGGTTATTTTCTCTCATTGACAGTTTATGATGAAACATGCTTTGTTTAACATGATTGTTTTTCAATTTCCATTGACTAGAATGCATATTGGAGAAGGAAATGGCAACCCACTCCAGTGTTCTTGCCTGGAGAATCCCAGGGACGGGGAAGCCTGGTGGGCTGCCGTCTATGGGGTCGCATAGAGTCGGACATGACTGAAGCGACTTAGCAGCAGCAGCAGCATACAGATAAAAAACAAGAGGTGTGAAGTTGGGTTTAATCTCATTTGGTCTCTTGGATTTTCAGGGAAATACATAGTCTAAAATAGAAAAAAATCCACCTTGATATTTTATTATTAAAAATTTCTAAAAATTCAGTTAAATGCTTTGCTCTTTGCACATATTAATGCTTCTCAGAAATATGGACATCATTCCATAAATATTTGTTTCCCCAGTAAATATCTACTACTGCTTCCTAGAAGATGTTAGAAATGTAAGAAGACTATGCATTTTCTGTTTGCAAGTAACTATGTTAATACTAGAAATAAAGTAATATGTCACTTATGAAAAACCTCCTACAGTATTTCCTTACATTCCTTTATCTCAAATCAATTTTAATAGAATACAAAAAAATTCAAACAAGAATATGAATAGTTAACACTTTAATAGCTCTAAAAATAATTTTTATAATAGTGTAAAAATCATTCTCACTTTTACATCTCTTTGAAACATGAATTTTTAAATCTATAAAACCGTGTTAGTTAATTGATTTAGAGAATATGAACATTATCTGCGCTGAAGACAACAGAAATGAATTCCAGGCATTGGAAATATACACCTAAAGATCTCAAGTGGACAAATAGGATATAGTTGGCACAGGTTAATATTTCCCATACCTTAGAAAGACTAGTTAGTAACTCATTCAAATTTTCTTTTGATTATCAAATGTGTTATCACTGTGCCTTCATTTGGTCTCATTATTCCATTTAAATACCCTAAAAGCCTTTGTTTAAGAAAGTTGTTTTATTTGGTTTATAGTCAATGAGGCTTTTTTTTTTTTTTGCATTGGTTTCTTTTCCTGTTTATTTATTTTAGAATATTTATTATTTACATTTTTCCTTAGAAATCATAGCCTCAATGTTTCAAAGTAATGCTGCTACATAAAATATAAATAGAACTTCAGTCTCCTTTTCCCTCTCAATCCCTTTACATTCATTTCTAATGACTGAAGAGCATGCACAGTAACTCAAAGATATATGAGTCTTGCAACCTCCTTATTTTCAGCATTAAAAAGGAACTCATTACTTATAGTTCACTTATTTGCTGAAAAAACCAACAGCCTCATTATAGCTCAACTTTGTCTTATACATACAACAAATCTTTCATCATTATGATGTAGAAGTTGTGCTGAATAAAAAATAAAATAATTCTTTTAGCAGACTGTCTTCCTCTGTACTTATTAACTGCTTTAAACTGCATTTATTGCAGAAATGTCAATGTCTGATTGGATTTTCAACACACTATATTGAACTGACTGCATATTAAATTAACTGAATTTTCCAAGTTATCTTTTCTTCATTACATTTTTTTCTCTTTAACTTTAGAAAATATTTTTAAAAATATATGCCATTCTATTTTTATTTTCAACGTTCTGCCCTATTATATGTTCAATTAAACTGGAAACTGGAAACTGAATATGGCTTCAAATTACTATAATCAAGAATTATGTTTATTATTTGAATAAATAGAGAAGATGCTTTAAAAATGAAAGCACATAATAAAACAAAGTCATGTTCTATGCATAAAAAAGTAGTAAAATGACTATCATTTTATTTTTTTTATATAGACTTTATATTTTTATATAGACTGCTGAAAATTTTGATTGTATGGTGAAACAACACTATGGTGTAAATCATGGTATATGGTAGAGAACATTTATAACCCAGACATTTATAAAATTCAAAACAAAAGCAGTGCTACGTTGAAAGTAATAATAATCCAATTTTTTAAATTAATCTACTTGCAAAAATCACAGTGTTTTTTTTCTTCATTTGGTTTTAAAATTGCTATCTTTAACATTTTATTACAGAATACTTCAGACAAAATTAGAGGAAATAGGAAGAGAGAGGAAATAGCAAAGTATACAATTGTGGCATGTTCTTACTTTCTATGATGCCCACAGAAGCAGTATTTTTCTTTACAAATGTATTAATAAATCTCAGACATAATATTGAACAGATAATACTGTAACATAATTACAAGACCAATATTTTGCTCAGCAAAATTAATTGTAATTACTTAATATCATCTAAATTCCGTCTGTTATGTGTATGTTTTTAAAATTACATTAGTGTGTTTTTAGACTATCCTTGTTTTAATTAAGATCAAATTAAATCTTTTTTAAAAAATTTGGTTGGTATGATTTCTTAAGTTTTCTTTTCCCATTATTGTTGTTTAAAACCACTTTTCTGACATATAAATGGCATACAATAAGTTGCACATATTTAAAACTGTACACCATTATGAGATTTGACATGTATATACACATATGTACATATACACGTGCATCTGTGTATTGTTGTTAGTCACTAAGTCGTGTCCAACTCTTTGTGATCCCAAAGACTTCAGCATGCCAGGTTTCCTTGTCCTTTACTATGTCCCAGAGTTTGCTCAAATTCATATCCATTGAGTCAGTGATGTTCTCTAATCATGTCATCATCCTCTGCTGTCCCCCTTTTCCTCCTGCTCTCAATCTTTCCCAGAATCAGGGTATTTTCCAGTTAGTCGCCTCTTTGCATCAGGTGACCAAAGTATTGGAGCTTCAGCTTCAATGTGTGTGTGTGTGTGTGTGTGTGTATCTCCCTAAAACTATCACCAAAATTAATATAAAAAATATGTATAGTAGTTCTCAGAAACGGAGAAGGCAATGGCAAGCCACTCCAGTACTCTTGCCTAGAAAAATCCCATGGATGGAGGAGCCTGGTAGGCTGCAGTCCATGGGGTCGCTAAGAATCGGACACGACTGAACGCCTTCACTTTCACTTTTCCGTTTCACACATTGGAGAAGGAAATAGCAATCCACTCCAGTGTTCTTGCCTGGAGAATCCCAGGGATGGGGTAGCCTGGTGGGCTGCCATCTATGGGGCCACACAGAGTCGGACACGACTGAAGTGACTTAGCAGCAGCAGCAGCAGTTCTCAGAAATATATGAAGTTTCTTTGAATCTATAGCCATTTCCTCCTCTAATTCCCATGACGTATATTTGTTGAATATATTATCTCTGATAGAAACTAGTGAAGTCAGTGCCCTTTACCTTTTAATATAGCCAGTATCTGATGTTTGGCCTGGGGGACTCCCTTAAAGCTTTGAAAAACCACTCTTATTATGGATGGAAAATTAGAATTAATACCCTAGAGATAAAATTATAACAACAACAACAACAACAAAATGAGGGCTATCGGTACAGAAACATGCCATCTCCCTAGGCCCTTGGGTGGAATGCCTCTGAAGGGTATCATATCTATCTTTCCTTAGCAGTTAGCAGCATGATGGGATTAGGCTTTGGCTCCCCCCAGTGGTAGCTAGTTTACAATGCAGGCTCTATGGTTTTATTCCCTTCCTTACTCCCATATGCCACTCCCCATTCATGGTCCCTGCATTATAATTATTGTCCAAAGACCAGTTTCTGGGGAATCTAAAGTCAGACGTTTGTTTTACATATACTCTCACTTGCGAGGTCTGACAGACTTCTAAATTCATTTAACACGTTCTTCTATCCACCTTATATCCGTAAACTGGTAATTAATTTTATATGTTTCGTTAAAACGTTTTTATTTTAGCCAAGATTTTACCTCATAATTGTGACTTCATTTCATTACTAAAGTACTGTCAGATTGTTTCACTTTTTGTCAAGATTCATCACTGGATTCCAATATCAGCATGATTCATAAATTTCTAACCAGAATTTATCTAATATCTATTGATATTTGCTTATTATACATTACTTCATAAGAGGTTTAAAAGGGTGACAATCTAATTCAATCATGTCCATATTCATTATTTTGAGTCCCTGAACTATATAAAAGAAAGGCAGGATAAATTCTCAATTATTTTCCTTTTCTTTTTTTGTTATTTGAATAATTATCAATAATACTCTAGCATCTAAAGGTAACCAATGAATTTTTAATGAAATCATGGATGTAAATGTATTTTAGATATTGCAACCCATTGCAGTGATTATTTTTTATAATGATCTCAGAGCTATCTTAGAGCAGTGACATTTCCTTTAACTTCGCTCCTGTATCCATTTACATGTATCGGAAGGTCTGGATAAATTCCCTGCTTCATCTTTCAGGTTTTCTGTTCCAGAATTGGAATCAGCCTTTTACTTCGTTCATTTTAGTGGGAAATGTTAGAGGCCACAATTTGAGCATTAAGTCTGTTCATTACTAATGTATTATGAGCACTCCTAATAAATCTTTTTAGTGATTAGCGAAAACATATTTAAGAGAAAAAAGTTTGCTTCAAAAACTTTCTCTATTCCACTTCCCTTTTCATTGTTATCTGTTTACATATTTTTATCTTGGGTGTGCTCTTCATTTAATGGGGGATATTATCTTCATTATTCTTTTGTCAATCAATGCCCTACTGAATGTAGATCAAGGACTTCACATAAGCCTAGACAGTCTTCTTTTAAGAATTATTAAGAATAATTTATAGTCATTTAATACTGAACATGCAAGTCACATGTTCACTACAAAAACTCTTTGAGGTATGCTGGGAAAATGTTGAGGTTAAGTTAAGCAACTGGTATGAAGGAACTTTAAAAAGACTAGAACTAGTTTTTGTGAGCATTAACCTCCTAATATATGTTAAAAGTTTCTTCCCACTCTAAACATTTCACACCTGGGTTAGATTTATTTCTCTTCAAGAAACAACAAGTATAGCAATTGTTGCCTTCTGCTTTTAACTCCATTTATCTGTAATAGTCTGCTAGCCCCTCTTCTCTCCATTCTCCGTCCTTTACCACTTCCAAGATTAGATTTTATTCATCTTACTTTCTTCCCATTATAATATCCTACATATTGCACACATTTAATAAAAGTATGTTGATGTTTTTTCTTTCAGTTAATGCTGTCACCCTATAGGAGATAAATATGATTTTATATTTCTAATATTACCAAGGTCTGTCTAGTCAAGGCTATGGTTTTTCCAGTGGTCATGTATGGATGTGAGAGTTGGACTGTGAAGAAAGCTGATCGCCGAAGAATTGATGCTTTTGAACTGTGGTGCTGGAGAAGACTCTTGAGAGTCCCTTGGACTGTAAGGAGATCCAACCAGTCCCCATTCTAAAGGAGATCAGTCCTGGGTGTTCATTGGAAGGACTGATGCTAAAGTGGAAACTGCAATACTTTGGCCACCTCATGCGACGAGTTGACTCACTGGAAAAGACTCTGATGCTGGGAAAGGTTGGGGGCCGGAGGAGAAGGGGACGACAGAGAATGAGATGGCTGGATGGCATCACCGACTCGATGGACATGAGTTTGAGTGAACTCCGGGAGTTGGCGATGGACAGGGAGGCCTGGTGTGCTGTGATTCATGGGGTTGCAAAGAGTCGGACACAACTGAGCGACTTAACTGAACTGAACTGAACTGAAGTCATGAAATAGAATCAATATCAGCTTGGAAGCCAAAGATCTGAGATTAAATCCTGATTCACTTGCTGATTAACTGTAGGACTTATACAAAGAAACTAAGATTCACCAAGTGTCATTTCATTGTTTTTGTCATGTTTTTTGTTTTAGTCTTTAAAAATTAAATTTAAATATTAAATTTAAACATCTACCAGTCTGGTTCCTAAATATCAAATTTCATTGATCCTAAACACATACTTTTTTCTTACATTTTAACATCTCTGCAATCTGGATATACCTAAAGCCAATGTCTTTTTACAGTTTCTGTCAGCCTGAGGCAGACATGACAGAGATTTTATTACTCGGACAATTCATGAGCATGGCTGAAATTACCAATAACACAACTGGACAACAGCAATCCCTGGATGCTTTATTCAAAAAATAATCAGGGGCAATTTGAGGAAGATATATTGTTTCTGGCCATTTTCTTAAAAAGTTTTACTTATTTTTTGTTGTTAATAGTTTGGAGAAAGAGGTAAAGAAAAGAATGCAAAATTCTTTACAGACGTATTGTCTTCCTATCACTCTTGTTGGTAGGAAAAGATCACACAAACAAGGATGACTCTAAGAATACCTTAACTGCTTAGTTTCATTAAATTTTGCTTTGATTTATGCATGGCATTGGCATCAAAATGAGTATATATTGTTTATTATGTCTAAAAGAGCTCTATAAATATGTAAGAAAAAGTATGTGATAAGAATACATTTTTGTATGTTTTAATTTATAGCTTTATTAAGTTTAGTAGATAATACGATCATTCATTTTGCAATCAGTGCTACAATCCCTGAAGTAAAGTAGTTAACATAAGTCAGTGATCCCCTTTATTTTGCTGTATAGATATTAAACACTATAGGTATTTGTATGATTTGGTAATATTACCTATTTTTTATGTCTCAGTATATGTATAGGATCAATTATTTTCTTATAATTTTAGGGTATATTCTATATTATAAAATTATTTAACTATCAGTTTATCAAATGAAGTAATCTAATATTTAACTAATAAAAAACCCACAGCTACACAAGTTCCATTTTAGGAATTGATATCAATTTTTTCACAAAGTTATGCATAAAACAATTCTCAAATATATCTGATGTGTTAATTATAATGGTAAAGATTATCATAAGAAACAACATGCATGAAGTATTTGTAGGATTGATTTCATTCACTAAGATTTAGTCCATTAATATTTTTTTCCTTTGACAATAGTCCTTATTTCCCTACTTAGCAACACTATAAAATACTTAGTATAGGCCAGTCTATTTCTAACCAGTTTGTAGTTATCAATATATTTAATACTAATATCACCTCTATAAGGTAGATACTATGATCATCTTCAATTAACATAGGAAAAATTATGATGCACAATTAAATTAGGTAATTTATCTAAGACCATAAACAATTAACCAAAGTAGAGGTGAAAGTCACTCAGTCGTGTCCAACTCTTTGACACCCCTAGTAAAGACTCTTAATTATATAAAATGCACAATAACTTCAGTGGGATTGAGAATGACAGTCTTTATCACATAAACTGATTAGATTTGCCACTAATTGAAACGAAAGAAAGTATTCCTGTAATCACCTTTATATTCTCTGCTTTTATGACATTTTTTTTTTTCAGATTCCACAAAGTGACACAATACTCTATATATCTTCCTCTGTCTGTTGATTTTACTTAGCATAATGTCCTCCAGATTCAAATGTTGTTACAAATGACAAATAACAATAATCCCTCCCATTTTATTTCTGATTAATAATTAAGTGTTTATATGGATATATATGTATGTACATATCTTGCCACATTTTCTATATTCATCCATTTGCTGATGAATGTTGTTCATTCATCACTTATGTTGTTTTGACACTTACGTTGTTTCCATGTCTTGGCTATTGTGAATACTGTTGCAATAAACATGGGAGTGCAGGTATCTCTTTGAGATACTTACTTCATTTCCTTCAGTTATATACCCAGAAGTAGGAATGCTGGATCGTACCATACTTCTATTTTCAAATTTTTGAGAAGCTTCCATACTGTTTTCCATAATGGTTGTATCAGTTTAGATTACCACTAATAGTGTATGTTTCCCTTTCCTCCATATCCTTGTAAACTTTTATTAATTTTGTCCTTTTTATAACAGCAATACAAACAGGTGAGGTGATATCTCATTGTGGTTTTGATTTGAATTTCACTGATGATTAGTGATGCTGAACATTTTTTTAAGTTCCTACTGGCCATCTGTATGTATTTGGAAAAAATATCAATTCAGGTCCTCTGCAATCTTTAATTGGGTAATTTTTTTTTCCTCTTGGGTTCTTTGAGTTCCTTATTTACTTTAGATACTAACTTCTTATGGAATATATGGTGGTTTGCAAATATCATCTGCCATTCCATAAGTTGTATTTTTCATTTTTTTTCATTGTTTTTTTTGCTGAGGAGAGGTTTTTTTCAGTCTGATGTAATCACACTTGTTTGTTTACCTTTGTTGCTATGCTTTGGGTTTAATATTAAAAAAAAATACTAAGACAAATATCAAGGATATGTTTTCTTATGTTTTCATGTAGCAGTTATAGAGTTTCAAATCTTAATGTGTTTAATCCATTCTAAGTTAATTTTTGTGAGTGACATAAGATAGAGGTCCATTTTATATGTAACTATTGAGGTTTTCCAAAACTATTGAAGAGACTATCTTTTTCCCCATTGTGTGTTCTTGCAACTTGTCAAATATTAGTTGTCTGTATACACAGGGGTAATTCTTAATTCTGTTTCACTGGTCTGTCTGTTTTCAGGCCAGTGCAATAGGGCATTGATTATCATAGCTTGTGATATAATTTGAAAACAAGATATGTAATGCCTCCAGGTTTGTTTTCCTTTATCATTATTTCTTTGGATATTTAGGGTCATTTGTGATTCCTTACAAACAAAGTTGCCAGGAGAAATACCAATAACCTCAGATATGCAGATGATACCACTTTAATGGAAGAACATGAAGAAGAACTAAGGAGCCTCTTCATGAGGGTGAAGGAGGAGAGTGAAAAGTCTGGCTTAAAACTCAGCACTAAAAATCCAAGATCATGGCATATGGTCCCATCATTTCACAGTAAATAGAAGGGGGCAAACTGAAAGGAGAGACAGTTTTTCTCTTCTTGGACTCTAAAATCACTTCAGATGGTGACTGCAGTCATGAAATTAGAAGACATATGCTTCTTGGAAGGAAAGCTGTGACAAACCTAGTGTATTGAAAAGCAGAGACATCACTTTGCTGACAAAGGTCTGTATAGTCAAAGCTATAGTGTTTCCAGTAGTCATGTATGGATGTGAGAATTGGACCATAAAGAAGGCTGAGTGCTGAAGAATTGATTCTTTCTAATTGCGGTGTTGAGAAGACTCTTGAGAGTCATTTGGACAGCAAGGAGATCAAACCAGTCAAAGGGAAAATGCTGAATGTTCGGTGGAAGGATTGATGCTGAAGCTGAAGCACCAATACTTTGACTGATGCAAACAGCCAACTCATTGGAAAAGACCCCAGTGCTGGGAAAGACTGAAGGCAAAAGAAGAGTGCAGCAAAGGATGAGATGGTTGGATGGCATCAACAATTCAAGGGACTTGAACTTGGGCAAACTCCAGGAGATGGTGAGGGATAGGGAGGCCTGGCATGTTGCAGTCCATGGGGTCACAAATAGTTGGTGATGACTTACTGACTCAACAACAATAACAAATATTTGCGATAGTTTATTTCCCACTTCGGAGAAGGCAATGGCAAGCCACTCCAGTACTCTTGCCTGGAAAATCCCATGGATGGAGGAGCCTGGTAGGCTGCAGTCCACGGGGTCGCTATGGGTCGGACATGACTGAGCGACTTCACTTTCACTTTTCACTTTCACACATTGGAGAAGGAAATGGCAACCCACTCCAGTGTTCTTGCCTGGAGAATCCCAGGGACGGGGGAGCCTGGTGGGCCTCCGTCTACAGGGTCACACAGAGTCAGACACGACTGAAGTGACTTAGCAGCAGCAGCATTTCCCACTTCTCTGAAAATTATCATTGGAATCTTGATACGGATTGAGTTGAATCTATAGATTGCTTTGGGTAGAATAGACAATTGATCATATTAATTATTCCATATGTTTTCTTCAGTTTATTTCATTAAGGTCTTATACTTTTTAGCATACAGATATTTCACCACCTTGGTTAAATTATTCATAATTATTTTATTCGTTTTGATGCTATTGGATCTAAGATTGCTCTCTTATATTCTCTTACAGATAGTTCATATTTAGTGTATGAAATGCAACTGGTTTCTGTATGTTGATTTTTTTATCTTGTCATCTTAGTAAATTCATTTCTTAGTTCTAATAGTTTTTGCAGAAGTCTTTAGGATTTCCTATATTTAATCTATGTCATCTACAAGTAGAGACAGTTTTGCTTCTTCTGCTCTGATGTGGATGTCATTTATTTCTTTGTCTTGCCTAATTGCTCTAAGAACTCCAGTACAGTAGCTAAACTGATCATCTTTATCTTGTTTCTGATCTTAGAGTAAAATCTTCAGATTTTCACATTTAAGTATGATTTTAACTGTGGGCTTGTCATATATAGACTTTATTATGTTGAGATACATTTCCTCTTTATCGAGTTTGTTAAGAGTTTTTATCATGAAGGTACATCCAATCTGTAAAATATATTTTTTGCATCTATTAAGATGATCATGTGAGTTTTCTTCTTCATTGGTCAATGTGATATATCACATTTATTCTTCTGTGAATTTTAAACTATACTTGTATGGCTGGAATAAATATCACTTGAACATAATGTATGATTCCTTTTATATGCTTTTAAATTCAGTGCTACTATTTTGTTGTATATGAATATTGCTAGAAAACTCCATATTTCCTTTAATTTTATAATTTATATAAGGTTCAGTCGTTCAGTTGTGTCTGACTCTTTGTGACCCCATGGACTGCAGGACTCCAGGCTTCCCTGTCCATCACCAATTTCCAGAACTTGCTCAAATTCTCATCCTTCGAGATGGTGATACCATCTAACCATTTCATCCTCTGTCATCCCCTTTTCCTCCTGCCTTCAATATTTCCCAGCATCAGGGTCTTTTCAAATGAGTCAGTTCTTCACATCAGGTGGACAAAAATTGAAGCTTCAGCATCAGTCCTTCCAATGAATATTCAAGACTAATTTGCTTTAGGATTGACTGGTTGGACCTCCTTGGAGTCCAAGGGACTCTCAAGAATCTTCTCCAACACTACAGTTCAAAAGCATCAATTCTTCATCGCTCAGCTTTCCTTATTCCAAATCTCACATCCACACATGAATACTGGAAAAACCACAGCTTTGACTAGATGGACATTTGTCCTCAAAGTAAAGTCTCTGCATTTTAATATGCTGTGTAGATTTGTCATAGCTTTTCTTCCAATGAGCAAGTCTTTCAATTTCTTAGCTGCAGTCACTGTTCACAGTGATTTTGGAGCCCAAGAAAAGAAAGTCTGCAACTGTTTCCATTGTTTCCCCATCTATTTGCCATGAAGTGATGGGACCAGATACCATGATTTTCTTTTTTTGAATATTGAGTTTTAAGCCAGATTTTTCACTCTCCTCTTTCATTTTCATCAAGAGGCTGTTTAGTTCCTCTTCACTTTCTGCCATAAGGGTAGTGTTATCTGCATATCTGAGGTTGTTGATATTTCTCCTGGCTATCTTGATGCCAGATTATGCTTCATCCAGCCCAGCATTTTCATAATGTAGACTGTGTAGAATTTAAATAAGCAGGCTGACAATATACAGCCTTGATGTACTCCTTCCCATTTGGAACCAGCCAGTTGTCCCATGTCAGGTTCAAACTGTTGCTTCATGACATGTATACAGATTTCTCAGGAGGCCAGAAAGGTGGTCTGGTATTTCAATCTGTTTCAGAATTTTCCACAGTTTGTTTTGATCCACAAGGCCAAAGGCTATAGCATCGTCAGTAAAGCAGAAGTAAATGGTTTTTTGGAACTCTCTTGGTTTTTCAAAGATCCAGTGGATGTTGGCAATTTGATCTCTGGTTCCTCTACCTTTTCTAAATCCAGCTTGGGCATTGGAAGTTCATGGTTCAAGTACTGTTGAAGCCTCGCTTGGAGAATTTTGAGCATGACTTTACTAGCATATGAGCTGAGTGCAATTGTGCTGTAGTTTGAACATTCATTGGCATTGCCTTTCTTTGGGATTGGAATGAAAACTGACCTTTTCCAGTCTTGTGGCCATTGCTGAGTTTTCCAAATTTGCTGGCATATTGAGTGCAGCACTTTCACCACATCATCTTTCAGGATTTGAAATAGCTCCACTGTAATTCCATCACCTCCACTAGCTTTGTTCACAGTGATGCTTTCTAAGGCCCACAGACTTTGCAATCCAGCCTGTCTGCCTCTAGGTTAGTTATCACAGCATTGTGGTTATCTAGGTCATTAAGATCTTTTCTGTGTAATTCTTCCACATATTCTTGCCACCTCTTCTTAATAACTTCTGCTTCTGTTAGGTCCATGCCCTTTCTGTCTTTTGTTGTGCCCCTTTTTGAATGAAATTTTCCCTTGATATCTCTAATTTTCTTGAAGAGATCTCTAGTCTTTTCCATTTTACTATTTTCCTATATTTCTTTGCATTGATCACTGAAGAAGGCTTTCTCATCTCTCCTTGCCATTCTTTGGATCTCTGCATTCAGATGGGTATATCTTTCCTTTTTTCCTTTGCCTTTCACTTCTCTTCTTTTCTCAGCTTTTTGTAAGACCTATTCATATAACCATTTTGACTTTTTGCATTTCTTTTTCTTGGGGATGGTCTTGATCCCTACCTCCTGTACAATATCACAAACCTCCATCCATAGTTCTTCAGACACTCGGTCTATCAGATCTAGTCCCTTCAATCTGTCACTTTCACTGTGTAATTGTAAGAGATTTGATTTAGGTCATAACAGAATGGTCTACTGGTTTTCCCTACTTCCTTCAATTTAAGTCTGAATTTTGCAACAGGAGTTCATGATCTGAGCCACAGTCAGCTTCCTGTGTTGTTTTTAATGACTTTATAGAACTTCTCCATCACAGTTGGAAAGAATATAATCAATCTGATTTCAGTATTGACCATTTGGTGATATCCATAAGTAGAACTTCTCTTGTGTTCTTAGAAGAGGGTGTTTGCCTTGATCAGTGTTTTCTCTTGGCAAAACTCTGTTAGCCTTTGCCTTCCTTCATTTTTACTCCAAGGCCAAACTTGCCTGTTATTTCAGGTATCTCTTAACTTCCTACATTTGCATTCCAGTCCCCTATAATGAAAAGGACATTTTTGTTGTTTTTGTTAGTTCTAGAAGGTCTTGTAAATCTTCAGAGAACCGTTCACCTTCAGCTTCTTCATTATTAGTTGTTGGGGCATAGACTTGGATTCCTGTGATATTGAATGATTTACCTTGGATACAAACAGAGATCATTCTGTCATTTTTGAGACTGTGCCCAAGTACTGCATTTTAGGTTCTTTTGTTGACTATGAGGGCTACTCCATTTCTTCCAAGAGATTTTTCCCACAGTAGTAGATACAATGGTTATCTGAATTAAATTCACCTATTCCAATCCATTTTAGTTAACTGATTCCTAAAATGTCAATGTTAACTCATATATTCAATGTTCAATTGAATATTCAATGCTCAATCTATATATAGTGTATCACAAAGTCACTTCTGATAGAAAAGACTAATGATGTATTAATTTTAATAATTATCAACACAAAAATGAGTATATGTATTTCTAGGTGATGAACTAGAGAAATAATTACTGGATGAGTGAAAACACAGCCTAGGAGTGCAGTCAGTCATTTATTATTAAAGAATCTTTTCTTTAAGATGTTTGAAAAGGAATCAAAGTAATCTTGCAAAGAACATAATGAACAGACACTACAAAAATATTCTTTTTTAAAATTATATTTTTGTTGTGTAAATGACCTTTACTTTTAATTAACTTTTAGATAAATGCTTAAATAACTTTCATACATTTCAAGGTAACAGATTTACTACATTTCAGGACATTCCTGGTTTCTCTTTATGGAATCTTTGGTTTCCTTAAATTTATATAAAATAACATATTGAACTTTATATTTTGCCTTTGAAATAAAAAGAACACATTATATATAAAAGTGAAAATAAAATAAACTGCACATGCTTATGTTGACTCTAATACTGGATGTTCATTTGATACTTAACTATGGGCATGCACTACAAAACATGAAACCTGCTTATGACTATCAGAAATTTAGACACTAGTTAAGAAGAGACGCCGGCCCCGGCGGCGCAGAGGCGACGCGAGAGACGCTGGCCCCGGCGGCGCAGACGCGATGCGAGAGACACCGGCCCCGGCGCAATGAACCACGCAAAGAGGCACGGCCGAGAGGAGCTACCCCACGCCTGAGGCCAGGGCCGGCGGCCAAGAGGAGCTACCCCACGTCCAACAGGTGGTGGCTGCAGGGGCGCAGGAGGGCCGAGAGGAGCTACTCCGCGTTCAAGGTTAGGAGGGGCGGCCTTGAGGAGATACCCCTCGTCCAAGGTAAGGTACAGCGGCTGCACTTTGCTGGAGCAGCTGTGAAGAGATTTTCCACAACCAAGGTAAAAGAAACCCAAATAAGACGGTAGGTATTGATAGGGGGCATCAGAGGGCAGACACACTGAAAACATAATCACAGGAAACTAGCAGATCTAATCACATGGACCACAGCCGAATGTGGTCCACTGGAGAAGGGAATGGCAAACCACTTCAGTATACTTGCCTTGAGAACCCCATGAACAGT
This sequence comes from Moschus berezovskii, assembly GCF_049115385.1. Lineage (NCBI taxonomy): Eukaryota > Metazoa > Chordata > Mammalia > Artiodactyla > Moschidae > Moschus > Moschus berezovskii. Next base: position 54,827,936 of record NC_142461.1, read on the forward strand.
AACAAAGGGCAAAATGATAGGATACTGAATGAGGAATTCCCCAGGTCGGTAGGTGCCCAGTATGCTACTGGAGCTCAGTAGAGAAATAACTATAGAAGGAATAAAGGGATGGAGCAAAAGCAAAACCAATACCCAGTTGTGGATGTGACCAGTGATAGAAGCAAGGTCCGGTGCTGTAAAGAGCAATATTGCATAGGAACCTGGAATGTTAGGTCCATGAATCAAGGCAAATTGGAAGTGGTCAAACAGGAGATGGCAAGAGTGAACGTTGACATTCTAGGAATCAGTGAATTAAAATGGACTGGAATGGGTGAATTTAACTCGGATGGCCATTATATCTACTACTGTGGGCAGGAATCCCTTAGAAGAAATGGAGTAGCCATCATGGGCAACAAAAGAATCCGAAATGCAGTACTCGGATGCAATCTTAAAAACGACAGAATGATTTCTGTTCGTTTCCAAGGCAAACCATTCAATATTACAGTAATCCAGGCCTATGCCCCAACCAGTAATGCTGAGGAAGCCGAAGTTAATTGGTTCTATGAAGACCTACAAGACCTTTTAGAACTAACACCCAAAAAAGATGTCCTTTTCATTATAAGGGACTAGAATGCAAAAGGAGGAAGTCAAGAAACACCTGGAGTAACAGGCAAATTTGGCCTTGGAGCACGGAATGAAGCAGGGCAAAGGCTAATAGAGTTTTGTCAAGAGAATGCACTGGTCATAGCAAACACCCTCTTCCAACAACACAAGAGAAGACTCTACACGTGGACATCACCAGATGGTCAACACCGAAATCAGATAGATTATATTCTTTGCAACCAAAGATGGAGAAGCTGTATACAGTTAGCAAAAACAAGACCAGGAGCTGACTGTGGCTCAGATCATGAACTCCTTATTGTGAAATTCAGACTTAAATTGAAGAAAGTAGGGCAAACCACTAGACCATTCAGATATGACCTCAATCAAATCCCTTATGATTATACAGTGGAAGTGAGAAATAGATTTAAGGGACTAGATCTGATAGATAGAGTGCCTGATGAACTCTGGATGGAGGTTCGTGACATTGCACAGGAGACAGGGACCAAGACCATCCCCATGGAAAAGAAATACAAAAGAGCGAAATGGCTGTCTGAGGAGGCCTTACAAATAGCTGTGAAAAGAAGAGAGGTGAAAAGCAAAGGAGAAAAGGAAAGATATAAGCATCTGAATGCAGAGTTCCAAAGAATAGCAAGGAGAGATAAGAAAGACTTCCTCAGTGATCAATGCAAAGAAATAGAGGAAAACAACAGAAGAGGAAAAACAAGAGACCTCTTCAAGAAAATTAGAGATTCCAAGGGAACATTTCATGCAAAGATGGGCTCGATAAAGGACAGAAATCTTAAGGACCTAACAGAAGCAGAAGATATTAAGAAGAGGTGGCAGGAATACACAGAAGAACTGTACAAAAAAGATCTTCACGACCAAGATAGTCACGATAACGTGATCACTGACCTAGAGCCAGACATCTTGGACTGTGAAGTCAAGTGGGCCTTAGAAAGCATCACTACGAACAAAGCTAGTGGAGGTGATGGAATTCCAGTTGAGCTATTTCAAGTCTTGAAAGATGATGCTGTGAAAGTGCTGCACTCAATATGCCAGCAGATTTGGAAAACTCAGCAGTGGCCACAGGACTCAAGAGTTCAGTCTTCATTCCAATCCCAAAGAAAGGCAATGCCAAAGGATGCTCAAACTACGCACAATTGCACTCATCTCACACGCTAGTAAAGTCATGCTCATAATTCTCCAAGCCAGGCTTCAGCAGTATGTAAACCGTGAACTCCCAGATGTTCAAGCAGGTTTTAGAAAAGGCAGAGGCACCAGAGATCAAATTGCCAACATCCGCTGGATCATGGAGAAAGCAAGAGAGTTTCAGAAAAACATCTATTTCTGCTTCATTGACTATGCCAAAGCCTTTGACTGTGTGGATCACAATAAACTGTGGAACATTCTGAAAGAGATGGGAATCCCAGACCACCTGACCTGCCTCTTGAGAAACCTGTATGCAGGTCAAGAAGCAACAGTCAGAACTGGATATGGAACAACAGACTGGTTCCAAATAGGAAAAGGAGTACATCAAGGCTGTATATTGTCACCTTGCTTATTTAACTTGTATGCAGAGTACATCATGAGGAACGCTGGGCTGGAAGAAGCACAAGCTGGAATCAAGATTGCTGGGAGAAATATCAATAACCTCAGATATGCAGATGACACTACCCTTATGTCATAAAGTGAAGAGGAACTCAAAAACCTCTTGATGAAAGTGAAAGAGGAGAGTGAAAAGGTTGGCTTGAAGCTCAACATTCAGAAAACAAAGATCATGGCATCTGGTCCCATCACTTCATGGGAAATAGATGGAAAAACAGTGGAAACAGTGTCAGACTTTGTTTTTTTGGGCTCCAAAATCACTGCAGATGCTGATTGCAGCCATGAAATTAAAAGACGCTTGCTCCTTGGAAGGAAAGTTATGACCAACCTTGATAGTATATTAAAAAGTAGAGACATTACTTTGCCAACCAAGGTCCATCTAGTCAAGGCAATGGTTTTTCCCGTGGTCATGTATGGATGTGAGAGTTGGACTGTGAAGAAAGCTGATCGCCGAAGAATCGATGCTTTTGAACTGTGGTGTTGGAGAAGACTCTTGAGAGTCCCTTATACTGCAAGGAGATCTAACCAGTCCATTCTAAAGGAGATCAATCCTGGATGTTCATTGGAGGGACTGATGCTAAAGCTGAAACTGCAATACTTTGGCCACCTCATGCGACGAGTTGACTCACTGGAAAAGACTCTGATGCTGGGAAAGGTTGTGGGCGGGAGGAGAAGGGGACGACGGAGAATGAGACGGCTGGATGGCATCACCGACTCTGTGGACATGAGTTTGAGTGTACTCTGGGACTTGGTGATGGACAGGGAGGCCTGGCATGCTGTGGTTCATGCGGTCGCGGAGAGTCGGACACGACTGAGCGACTGAACTGAACTGAACTGAACTGAACTAAGAAGAGTTATAAGCATACCTTGTTTTATTACACTTGACTATTTTTCACTTGACAGATGTTTCACTTTTTATAAATTGAATATTTGTGACAATCCCACTTCTAGCCAATCAATTGGTGTTATTTTTTTCCAAAAGCATTTACTTCATATCTCTGTGTCACATTTTGGTAACTTTTGTAATATTTCAAACACCTTCATTTTTGTTATTATTTGTTACAATGATTTGAGATCAGCAATCTTCGATGTTAATTGCAAAAAGATTAGATTTTTTGAAGGCCCAGATTATGGTTTGACTTTTTAGGCAATAAAATATTTTTTAAAGCATGTCCACTCTTTTCTAGACATAATGCTATTCACATTTAACAGACTACAGTATAGTATAAACATAACTTTTCTATGCACTGGGAAGCCAAAATGTTCATGTGATTTGCTTTATTATGATGTCTACTTTATTGCAGTGGTCTGAGACTGAACCCACAATGTTTCCAAGGTATGCTTGTAATTAAAAATGGAATACGCTTGGAATTCATTTTTTTCTCTTCTTCCCTCCATATTGAGGAGGAATATGAGGAGCATAATAACAGATCAGAGATTTCACTAAAATTTCAGGAAAAAATTTGAAAGTCATTAGTTAAATAGATTAGTTTACTAGGAAACATGGAAGAAAGTGCTAAGAAACTTAATTTCAGAAGTAAGTATCAGTAAATAGACTACTTTGATATATTGATTTGTTGTTATTTCTGGTTAGTATTTAGGAAGCAGAGAGATAGCAGTATAAAAAAACGGAGAAATACATTAGCTAATTCCTCTATGAACATTTATTTTTATTAGGTAAGATATGAAACCCATTGGGTTGGTAGAGAATCCACCTGCAACGCAGAACACCCTGGTTCAATTCCTAGATTGGGAAGATCAGCTGGAGACACGATATGCTACTCACTCCAGTATTCTTGGGGTTCCCTTGTGGCTCAGCTGGTAAAGGAACCGCCTGCAATGCGGGACACCTGGGTTCCATCCCTGGGTTAGGAAGAACCCCTGGAGAAGGGAAAGGCTTCCCACTCCAGTATTCTGGCCTGGAGAATTCCATGAACTGTATAGTCCATGTGGTTTCAAAGAGTCCAACACAACTGAGTGACTTTCATTCACTTATGAAACACAACTTCTTATTTTATAATTAGGGTTTCTCTAGAGTTATTTATAAATTTTTGTGGAATTATATATAAACATATAAAGTCAATATATTGGCCTTTATATTTTACTAAATAAAGTTATTTAAATTCCTCTCTCTTATCATGTGAAATATTTTCAGGAAAGACATAAAAAACAAACAGGAAGTAACATGAAAGTAAATGGGGGATTAAGGGACAAAGAAGAATAAATAAAAACACATTTTATTTTATAAGAACTCTTTGAAAAGGCTTTTGTTACATTTAGAAAGGAGAATTTACATAAAGCTCTAGAGTAATGTTACAAAACTGACCAAAATTGAAGAAAGAAAATTGTTTGCTTTTGCTCTCATTATTTTGAAACTGAAAATGGTCTCTTCTCTGTAATTATATTTAATATATTTTTAAAATAACATGAGAAACTATTGGCATAGTTGATAGTGGCATAGTTTATTGTGGCTTTGATTTGGCAGAGACGTTTTCTCAAAAGAAGTTTTGAGAACTGTGTGCAAATATCCAAATTGGTTAAAATCCTTTTTTAATTTTTTTCCAAAATTGTTTGTGACAGCTTAGGGAAAAATTAGGACACAATTGTGTATATTAAGTATCCATGTACTCCCATTATTTTATTACACAGTTACAGTTTTCATATTACACAGTTTCCTACAGATCCTATCTAGGTTCAGATATGGAAGGATCAAATCAATGGAAATATGGTGGAAGCAGTAAGCAGATTTTTGAAGTGGGCAGTATTTCTGTATGGAAGATAAGGCAATATTTGCCCTTAAGAAACTTCAGTGAGTTAAATGAAAATGATGACCTATTTACATAAGATGTATAACCTGTATAACCAGAATCAGTATAGTTAAATCCAGACTTTAAGTTTTATTCTAATTTTCTGACCATAAGAAGCAGAACAGTCCCGTCTAGATTTTGTCTCTTTGAATCATGGAGACTGGTAAAATGGTTTATTTTACAAGAGTTTTCTATGTGCTAGACTGTATACCAGCAATGCCCAAGGTTTTCTTTCTTTCTTTTTCTTTTTTTTTTTTAACTCTTAGTCATTAAAACATGACTAAGTTTTAAATATCAATAGTATCTTAACAATGCAATTTGTTCTAAATTCTTGATTCAATGAAATTTTATATTTTACCCTCAAAGGCTGCTTCCACTAATTCTAATTAAATTTTAACATACATTTAAATTTGTGTGTATTTGAATGTATATATGTGTGTGTATGTATGTATATATGTGTGTGGTATACACACACATATCTTGTTATAAAGGGAGCAGGACAAACTATAACACTTGAATAGGAATATTTGATATTTTGTCATTTGAATTTATAAAATATACTGTTATATGTTTCTATTTTTAATCTATTTTTAAGTTTCAGATAAAGGAGAGAAAAACATTTAGCTCTTGAACATAAAGATTCAAAAAAATCTTTAAATATCTAGTCACATGTTCTAAAAGTACCTTCCTTCCTCTTGTAAGTTAATCAATACCCTCTCTTGAAACCTTGTGTTTGTGCTAATTCCCAGTGACAGACAACTCTCATCTTTGCTGCCTCTAGATGAGATCTTCCTTACTATTAGAAATATCCACATGCATATACTGGAAAATCTACTAAGAGACATGATATTATCTGATTTAAATTTCAGTACATTTATGAGAACAATTATTAACATACTTTGTCAGTATATTTTCCTTGTAATGGTGACTCTGAAAATACTATTGGAAATAATCATGGAACTATCTAATATATATATATATGTATGTATGGAGAAGGAAATGGCAACCCATTCCAGTATTCTTGCCTGGAGAATCCGAGGGACAGAGGAGCCTGGTGGGCGACCGTCTATGGGGTTGCACAGAGTCGGACACGACTGAAGCGACTTCACAGCAGCAGCAGCATATATGTCTGTACACATATTTATATATATACATACTTCCCTGTAGATCAAATGACAAACAATCTGCTATGTATATATATGTATGTTTATAGAGAGAGACTTCCCTGAAACTCAAATGGTAAAGAATCTGCCTGCGATGCAGGAGACCAGGGTTCAATCCCTGGGTTGGCAAATTTCTCTGGCACACATAAATATTTTAAGGGTATGCATAGAATTACCTTTTCATAGGACAAAATATCAACTAATACATTTTTGTAGTCACTTCTATGTCAGGGTTTCCCTGGTGCCTCAGATGGTAGAGAATCTGCCTGCAATGCAGGAGACTCGGGTTTGATCCCTGAAAAATTGAATGGCTACCCACTCCAGTATTCTTTCCTGGAGAATTCCATGGACAGAGGAACTTGGTGGGCTACAGCCCATGGGATCACAAAAAGTTGGACATGACTGACTGACTGTCAGTTACACTCTAAATTTCTATGTCACCAGCTTCACAAATAAAATAGAATCAAATTCCATAAAAAATAATTGCTTTAGCTCTCAGTTTATAATACTTTTTTGAATAATTAAAATCTAGCAGAATCACAAAATGTAATCAGAAAACTAGAAGATCATTCAGCCTTAACACATTTTTCCTTTTCTTTTCCCAGTAAAATGTAGCAGTCAGATCAGCTATCAGTGTCTGAGATGCACTTTTCCTATGGGATCAGATGTCTTAGCAAGTGTGTCCAATCTGTCAGCATCTTGAACCTGTTGATATTAAAATCTATATTCCCCAGTCCACTGGTACTTCTTCAAGCATCCTGTTATGTGTAACCTTGCCCTGACTTGTGTTATGTTTACAAATACTAGATTTTCCTAAAACAATCCTGAGGGCAGGATACTTAAGTATGAGAAATCTTATGGAAAAAATCAAGATCATGGCTAACATTCTAATGCATGTTAGCTAGTCATTGTAAATTCTTTCTTCTTACACCAGTTTCCTTTTCTTCAGGAAAAAAAAATCAGTGGTTTCTGTCAGTATCTGTCATAAAATATTTAGTGAATTTCAAGTTTGTCACATTGTCCTAAATAAAGGCAAGTAGTACTCAAAAACTTAGGACAGGATGCACCTGGTGTTCATTCTTTAGCTCCCTACGGGCTAACAAGACAGAGAAGACAGAGCAATAGCTTCACGCTTATTTTGCATAGGGCAAGTAAATCCCTGAAGTGCCATACATTCTTGAGAAGAACTTGACATAACATGAAGATAGTATTCCAAAAAATAGCACTAAATAGATTACTTGTATTAACACCGAAATAGGTGTAAGTCAGAGAACATGCCAAGTTGTTTTCAAGACTCTGTCTACTTGATAACAGAAAAATTTGAACATACAAAGATATTATTTTACTCTTTGTACACAAAGAAAGCATGCATGTCTTGAGAAACTGGATGCAGAAGTTAGAAAATTTTACTCACTAATCCTAAGAATTTTAAATAAAGCTGTCTCCCATTACATATATTTCTATTTCTGTCAGCAATACGGTAAATATTCTAGTTGAAAAATTTTAGGAAATATAAGCGTATATCATAGTCACATTAGTGTTCAATATACGTATTTTTTATAAATCCCAAAATAAAAACTGGATTAACTTTATACTTTCAATTCATAATCTTAGAAAGGCAGGACTATTTTTCAACACTATGTTTTCCTGGAGGATGAAGACTTCAAATTGAAGAATTGGGAATCAAATTCACATTTCTGTCTGTGTGTGTGTGTGACCATGTGTGTGTATGTGTGTGTGTGAATGTGTGTCTGTTTAATGAAAGTGAACTGCACATAAAACACAAATGACTACTCTAAAGTATATGATTCAGTGGAATTTAGTTTATTTGCAATCGTGTGTAACTGCTCTCTCTCTCATTTCAACTTTTCATTACTCCAGAAGAATATCCCATATCCATTAAATAATCAGCTCCCATACCCATTAAATAATCACTATGTGTTCCTCTTTTCCCTCATATCCTGATAACCACTAATCTGCCCCCTGGCTGTATATTTTTTTGCTTATTTTGAATATTTTGTTTGAAAGGAATTGTACAACATGTGATGTTTTGAGTCTGGCTTATTTCAGTTAGCATGTTTAAAAGGTTCATCCAGGTGGTTACATTTGTCAACACTTCATTCTGTTTTGTGCTTGAATAATCATGTATGTATATAGAAAAATTCGTTTATACATTTACCTATGATAGATGTTTGGGTTGTTTCAACCTTTTGGTACTAAGAATAATGCTGCTATAAACATTCTTGCACAACTTCTATGTGGATTTATATTTTCATTTCTCTTGATATATACCTAGGCGTAGAATTACCAGATTATATGATAATTATATTTTAATTCCTTTGAGAACTGCCAAACTGTTTTCTTCAGTGACTGTGTCTTTTTACATTCTTATTAGCAATGACTACGTGTTATTTCTTTCCATCTATACCAATACTTGTTATTTCCATCCTTCTTAGTATAGTCACTTGAGTGGATGTGAAGTGCTATCTCATTATGGTTTTAAAATGCATTTCCTTAAATATCAATGATGTTAAATATCTTTTTAAGTGATTACTGGGAATTTTAAACCATCTTTGGAAAAATTCTTATTCAAATGTTTTTCTTATCTTAAAATTATGTTGTTTGTCTTTTTATTGTTGAGTTATAAATGTTCTTGGCATTCTGGATATTAACCCTTATAAGATAAATGATTTGCAAATATTTTTCTCGTTTTATAGGTTATCATCAATTATTTGATAATTTTGTTTGATGTAAAACAATGTTCTTTTTTTTTATTAAATTTATCTTTAAAAAATTTTTATTATGGTAAGATCACTTAACATGGATCCAACCTCTTAAAAATTTAAGCAGATAAAGTACTGTTAAATTTACAGAAGCAACAGTTAGAACTGGACATGGAACAACAGACTGGTTCCAAATAGGAAAAGGTGTACGTCAAGGTTGTATATTGTCACCTTGCTTATTTAACTTATATGCAGAGTACATCATGAGGAACGCTGGGCTGGGAGAAGCACAAGCTGGAATCAAGATTGCTGGGAGAAATATCAATGACCTCAGATATGCAGATGACACTACCCTTATGGCAGAAAGTGAAGAGGAACTCAAAAGCCTCTTGATGAAAGTGAAAGAGGAGAGTGAAAAGGTTGGCTTGAAGCTCAACATTCAGAAAACAAAGATCATGGCATCTGGTCCCATCACTTCATGGGAAATAGATGGAAAAACTGTGGAAACAGAGTCAGACTTAAATTTTGGGCTCCAAAATCACTGCAGATGCTGATTGCAGCCATGAAATTAAAAGACGCTTACTCCTTGGAAGGAAAGTTATGACCAACCTTGATAGTATATTAAAAAGCAGAGACATTACTTTGCCAACCAAGGTCCATCTAGTCAAGAGAATGGTTTTTCCTGTGGTTATGTATGGATGTGAGAGTTGGACTGTGAAGAAAGCTGATCGCCGAAGAGTCGATGCTTTTGAACTGTGGTGTTGGAGAAGACTCTTGAGAGTCCCTTATACTGCAAGGAGATCCAACCAGTCCATGCTAGAGGAGATCAATCCTGGATGTTCATTGGAGGGACTGATGCTAAAGCTGAAACTGCAATACTTTGGCCACCTCATGCGACGAGTTGACTCACTGGAAAAGACTCTGATGCTAGGAAAGGTTGGGGGCGGGAGGAGAAGGGGACGACGGAGAAAGGGATGGCTGGATGGCATCACCAACTCTGTGGACATGAGTTTGAGTGAACTCCGGGAGTTGGTGATGGACAGGGAGGCCTGGCGTGCTGTGATTCATGGGGTCGCGGAGAGTCGGACACGACTGAGCGACTGATCTGATCTGATCTGATCTGATGTTTTACAGACAATCTCTAGAAATATTTATCTTGATTTACTGAAATCCTGTACCTGACAAAAAACAACTCCCTACTCCCCCACCCTAGTCCTGTCCCCTGCAAACCATTCCTCTACTCTGTTTCTTTGATATCAACTATTCTACGTAACTCATATAGGTGAAATTTTTTTCTGTATCATCTGTTCTTCTGTAACTGGGATTTGAGACCAATTCCATTAATATGCAAATATTACTGAGCAGGAAGATCTAATTACCAATATAGTCAAATATGTTTTAGACAGAGAATTGTCAAACATATCTTTCAAACTAACTAAAAAAATATACTGGCCTTGGCTGTGACCAAAGTTTTAGCCTAAGTTTTCTTTCACATGAGTCAAAAAATTTTTTTTTGCTTAGTCTGAATGCCAGTGCACTAATATTTTGATTTGTTTATGGTTTTTCTTTTCTCTGAAGTTGCAAATTACTTTTTTTTGGATTGACTTTTAGAATCCTCAAAAGTCACATTCAACAGCTCTTAAGATACAGTTAACAGTACATGCATTTTCTATTTTCTGTGTTCTTCCTTATCCCAGGAATAGGAATTGCCTTCTGTTCAGGGAGTCTGGGCCTTATTAAAGAGAAATATTGTAAATATCTAAATTCTTGGCACAGAGAAGCCTCTAGAAATTCATTTCTTTCAATTCTCATGTGTAAAATCAAAATTAGACAAAATCAAACCAGCTGTTTTGTTCTAATTGTTGATTTCTACAGCCAAATATTTTAGGTAAAAGTAGTGAAAAAATAATGCGTTTCTAATATTTAGTTTTGGGGGGTTATTTTCCATCTTGTCTCTCTTTTCATTAACAGATCTTGGATATACGAAATGTATCTTATTTGGTTTGATATCATCAAACCTTTAAAATAATCTTGATCAGAGCATAACAAACCAAATTTTAAAAATAGGAAAATGATTACAAAAATAACAACTGTAATTATATTTACCCACTGAGTTCAATGCTTTTGATATAAATCTGTGGATGCTTTATATCAGTGCCAGGTCCTATAACAAATAGAGAACAAAAGCCAATTCAAAGCAAAACTAAAAAAAAAAAAATTCTGTAATTTGGGAACTGTCAAATAGCCCTTTCTGATTCTAATATAGTCTATATGTAATTCTATATTCACAAAATGTAAAGTATTAACTAATAATATTGTAGCTAATTTTTAGCCACTATTGGAAAGAATATATCATCGTACCTCACCCACTCCCTCTTAAAAAAATAAATTATGGCAAAACATAGAACAAGTATATCTAGACAAATGCCATTATGTATTAGGTACAAAACATTAAAAGTGTTTCAAAGATAAATATACAAGCATATGTCCTTTATTTTTGAGTGTGTATAGTTACACACCCTCATCAAAGAAAATAACTAAAATTATAGGTATTTTGTATGAATTATTCCCCTGAAAAAGATATACTGGAGTTCTAACCTCTAGTATTTCAGAATGTGAACTTATTTGGAAATATGGTCTTTGCAGTGATAATAAATTTAAAATAGAGTCATTAGAGTAGGTTAATTGTCAATATGATCTAATTATTACAGTATTTATCCAATACCAGTCTAGGTAGTTTGAAGGTATTAAAAAAAAAAAAAGTTTCTTCTACCCGATATCTGAAATGGGATAGCTGTCTATGGAAATATTCTGCTCTTGAAAATCAACATTTATGTAGCTTTTAAAATGATAATAAAAGAAACAAATAAGAAAATTTAATCTATGTACTTGGCAGTGTATAATGTTTTCAAATTTTATATGAGAGTGAAGAAAAGGTTAAAAAGCTATGACAAATTTGAAAATATTAAAATATTATTAAATCAGGAGAGATTAAAGTGAGGAAGTATAGAAACAAAGCATATTAAAGTCACAAATGTAGGGATTTTTATTTTTTTATTTGCCCTTAATTAGGATATTGACTGCTTTGGGGAAAAATGTGGCTAATAAATTATGAGTTACCATATCTACCTAATTGAAGAACTTAAAAGAGTCATGGGCCAATTAAAAAAAAATAGAAAATGTTGCATTTATTTTTAATAGTCTGTTTTTATGCATGAGTGACAAATATTTTAAAAATCCAAATCTATGTCTATTTTGACAGTGCTTCAAATAAGTGTTTAGATGATAAATAACATGAAATTAGAGTTGATAATTCTGATTTTTAAAACTACTTATAATTCGATTATCTCACAGCTTTAGGGACAAGAACTTCCAAAAAAGTTTTATATGTGTGTAAAGGTAAGGTAAGTGAAGTGAAGTCACACAGTCATGTCCGACTCTTTGTGACCCCATGGACTGTAGCCTACCAGGCTCCTCCACCCATGGCAAGAACACTGGAGTGGGTTGCCATTTCCTTCTCCAGGTGTGTGTAAAGGTAAATATTATATAATTTTCACATAGAATCTGAATTCCAAATTATTAAATAAAAAATTATTCAGTGATAATTGTTAAAGATAATAAAGTAGACTTTATTCAAGACTATGATACTAGTTAAAGGGACTATTGCAATGGGATTTTACAGTGAGGGAGATGGGCTCAACACCAAAAATAGCCAAGGAAGGGAAGTGGATGAAAAATTATTGAGGGAACATCAAGAGTAAGGGTGACTCTGGCTGAACCAACCTAATAGAATTCCCAACTGAAGACAGCCCAGGGTAAGCAGATATCACCTGGAGAATGGAGGAGAATGAGGATCAGATTTTGAGAACGAGCAGACATTCAGGATTTAGGGCTTTCAGTTACACTGAATTAGTATGTTTCTTGCTAACAGTGGATTTTACAAGGATATGCACAGGTGGGCCTAGGAGAAGATTCAGTAGTCTGACTAAAGTTAGGTCTAAGATTCTTTGTCAAAATGAATAACTGTTTTAGTTTGATGTACAACTTTTTGATCTTTGATCTGTTGAATACATAAAGCATTTATATGACCTATACAATAATGGTTAAAAGTGCTTTGAAATAGAATTAGATGCAAAGATACATTAAGGGGATGACCCAGAGGGAGGATAAAGGGAGGAGGGAGGTGGGAGGGGGGTCCAGGAGGGGGAACTTATGTAAACCCAGGGCGAATTCATGTCAATGTATGGCAAAACCAACCAATATAATATTGTAAAATAATTTGCCTCCAATAAAAAACAAATTAAATTACTTAAAAAAAATAAAAAAATAAACTACAAAAAAAAAGAATCATTAAAAGATAATTACTGTGTTTTAAAAAATGACCTGAAAGAATTTTCACAAGAATTAAAAGAAACTAAAGGATAGAATCAGTGAAATCAAAGTGTAGTCAGGGATGATTAGCATACGCTTAGTGAAAAAGTTGGCTTAAAGCTTAGCATTCAGAAAACTATGATTATGACATCTGGTTCCATCACTTCATGGCAAATAGATGGGGAAACAGTGGAAACCAATGAGAGACTTTATTTTTCGGGGCTCCAAAATCACTGCAGATGGTGATTGTAGCCATGAAATTTAAAGACACTCCTTGGAAGGAAAGTTATGACCAACCCAGACAGCATATTAAAAAGCAGAGACCTTACTTTGCCAACAAAGGTCCATTTAGTCAAGGCTATGGTTTTTCCAGTAATCATGTATGGATGTGAGAGTTGGACTATAAAGAAAGCTGGGCACCAAAGAATTAATGCTTTTGAACTGTGGTGTTGGAGAAGACTCTTGAGAGTCCCTTGGACTCAAGGAGATCCAATGAGTCCATCCTAAAGGAAATCAATCCTGAGTGTTCATTGGAACGACTGATGTTGAAGCTGAAACTCCCAATACTTTGGCCACCTGATGCAAAGAACTGACTTATTTGAAAAGAACCTGATGTTGGGAAAGACTGAAGATGCGAGGAGAAGGGGACAAAAGAGGATGAGATGGTTGGATGGCATCACTGACTCAATGGACATTTGAGTAAATTCCGGGAGTTGGTGATGGACAAGGAGGCCTGGGGTGCTGCAGTCCATGAGGTCCCAGAGTCGGACACGACTGAGTGCCCAAACTGAGCTGATGATGTTTAACAGAGCTCACTTATATTCTGTGGTGATTGGTATGTATATGAAGATTAAAATTCATATTTCAAGGGTATATGGAAATTAGAAAGAAATTATAAGTAATTAATGCAGTCTATTATAAAGTAAAGCAGAAAGTAAAGTCTCTGGAGAATGCAGAGAAAAAAGCATACATTTAGGAGGCAGATGAGAAAATTAAATAAAGATGGAAAAAGTCCATTACTGTTATAGCACAGTCAATAGAGAAGGAAATAGGGACATGAATACAGTGTTTAAAAACCATGTTAGAAATGGTGACATATAATAACAAATCTGACAAGTAAATTGTAAACTAAGGAATATATGGATTTATTCCTGCTATATTTACAAAAAAAAAAAAAAAACTGTTTCTAAGTACAAAAATCATCCGGTAGCCACAGGTCTGGAAAAGGTCAGTTTTCATTCCAAACCCAAAGAAAGGCAATGCCAAAGAATGGTCAAACTACCTCACATTTGCACGTATCTCACATGCAAGAAAAGTAATGCTCAAAGTTCTCCAAGCCAGACTTCAACAGTATGTAAACTGTGAGCTTCCAGATGTTCAAACTGGATTAAGAAAAGGCGGAGGAACCAGAGGTCAAATTGCCAACGTTGGCTGTATCATCAATAAAGCAAGAGAGTTCCAGAAAAACATCTACTTCTGCTTTATTAACTACATCAAAGCCTTTGACTGTGTGGGTCACTGCAAATTCTGGAAAATTCTTCAAGAGATGAGAATACCAGATCACCTGAGCTGCCTCTTGAGAAACCTCTATGCAGGTCACAAAGCAACAGCTAGAACTAGACATGGAATAACAGACTGGTTCCAAATCAGGAAAGGAGTACGTCAAGGCTGTATGTTGTCACCTTGCTTATTTAACTTATATGCAATGTACATCATGAGAAATGCTGGGCTGGATGAAGCACAAGCTGGAATCAAGGTTGCTAGGATAAATATAAAAAACCTCAGATATGTAGATGACACCACCCTTATGGCATAAATAAAGGACATCTAAGAGCCTCTTGATGAAAGTAAAAGAGGAAAGTGAAAAATTGGCTTAAAACTCAACATTCAGAAAACTAAGATCATGGAAATTGGTCCCATCACTTCATGGCAAATAGATGGTGAAACAGTGGAAACAGGAGAGACTATTTTTGAGAGCTCCAAAATCACTGCAGATGGTGACTGCAGCCATGAAATTAAAAGATGCTTGCTCCTTGGAAGAAAAGTTATGACCAACATAGACATCATATTAAAAAGCAGAGACATTACTTTGCCAACAAGGCTCCATGTAGTCAAAGTTATGGTTTTTCCAGTAGTCTTGTATGGATGTGAGAGTTGTTGACTATAAAGAAAGCTGGTCATTGAAGAATTGATGCTTTTGAACTGTGATGTTGGAGAACACTCTTCAGAGTCCCTTGGTGAGCAAGGAGATACAACCAGTCCATCCTAAAGGAGATCAGTCCTGAATATTCATTGGAAGGACTGATGCTGAAGCTGAAACTCCAATAGTTTGGCCACCTGATGCAACGAACTGACTCATTTGGAAAGACCCTGATGCTGGGAAAGTTTGAAGGCAGGAGGAAAAAGGGATGACAGGACAAGATGTTTGGTTGGCATAACCGACTCATTGGACGTGAATTTGTGTAAGCTCCGGGAGTTGATGATGGACAGGGAGGCCTGGAATGCTGCAGTCCATGGGGTCACAAAGAATCAGACACAACTGAGCAACTAAACTGAACTGATTCTATAAAAATATATTGTATAAATATTTACAAAGTAATTTACCTGGCTATCTGAAAGCAATAGCTCACAGGACTGGAAAAGGTTAGTTTACATTCCACTCCCTAAGAAAGGCAACACCAGAGAATGTTCAAACTGCCATACAATTGCACTCATTCCACATGCTAGCAAGTTAATGCTCAAAATCCTTCAAGCTAGGCTTCAGCAGTACATGAACCAAGAAGTTCCAGATGTAAAAGCTGGATATAGAAAAGGCAGAGGAACCAGAGATCAAATTGCCAATGTTAATTAGATCATAGAAAAAGCAAGGGAATTTTTATTTTTAAATCTACTTCTGCTTCACTGACTATACTAAAGTCTTTGATTGTGTGGATCACAAAAAGCTGTGGGAAATTCTTAAAGAGAAGGGAATACCAGACCACTTTACCTGTATCCTGAGAAACCTGTATGCAGGACAGGAAGCAACAGTTAGAAACAGACATGGAATAATGCTCTGGTTCAAAATAGAGAAAAGAGTACATTAAGGCTGTATATTGTCACCCTGCTCATTTAACTTCTATGCAGAGTACATCCTGCAAAATGCTAGGCTGCATGAAGCACAAGCTGAAATTAAGATTACCAGAGAAATATCAGTAACCTAAGATATGCAGATGATACCACTCTAATGGCAGAAAGTGAAGAGGAATTAAAGAGCCTCTTGATGAGAGTGAAAGAGGAGAGTGAAAAGATTGTCTTAAAATCAACATTAAAAAAGTAAGATTATGGCAACCAGTGCCAGCACTTCATGGCAAATAGATGAGGAAAGTGGAAACATTGACAGATTTTATTTTCTTGGGCTCTAAAATAACTGCAGATAGTGACTGCAGCCATGAAATTAAAAGATGCTTGCTCCTTGGAAGAAAATCTATGAGAAACCTAGAAATACAAATTACAAAGTAGAGACATCACTTCACTAACAAAGATCCTTATAGTCAAAGCTATGGTTTATCCAATGGTCATGTACAGTTGTTAGAGCTGAACAATAAAGAAGGCTGAGTGCCGAAGAATTGAAGCTTTTGAACTGTGGTGCTGGAGAAGACTCTTGAGAGTCCCTTGGACTGTAAGGAGATTAAACCATTCCATCCTAAAGGAAATCAACCCTGAATATTCTTTGGAAGGACTGATGCTGAAGCTGAAGCTCCAATACTTCGGACACCTCATGCGAAGAGTCAACCCACTGGAAAAGACTTTGACGCTAGGAAAGATTGAGGGCAGGCAGGAAAAGGAGGCAACAGGGGATGAGATGGTTGGATGGCATCATTTATTCAATGGATATGAGTTTGAGCAAACTCTGGAATATAGTGAAGGACAGGGAAGCCTGGTGTGCTGCAGTTCATGGGGTCACATGAACTGCAAAGAGTCAGACATGACTAACAACTGAACAACTACAAGACAAGTAAAGGAGATAACTAGTATTTCCTTTGAAGTATACTGATGCAGAGTATTAATATCATGCAAGTTACTCAGACAGAAAAATAAATGTATTTCTTGTGCTAGAGTAATTAGAATTGTGTTTTAAAGCCATACATGTTCAGAAAAGTGAAATAAGTACATTTAGTAATTTATATTTATTTATTGAATTGACTGGTTTGATCTCCTTAAACTAGGTTCTAAATATGTAGGAATAACATAAGACACATGGCTTCTTGGTTAAATACTCTAAATAAGTTATTTTTATTTTTTACATCAGCACACTGTTACTTTCTACAGTGTTTCTGCAGCCATATGTCTTTGGTTTCAACATAGCATACCCATAATTTTCCATGATATAGAAGAGTTAATTGTAATTTATAGAAAAATAGGATTGCTTGTACTGCTTAGAGAATAACTTGATTTTAAAAATAAACAATGTCTTTCAAAGTGAATATACTTTTCTAAAGTACAAAAAACATTCTAAACTCTGCTAGAATTTTATTAAATGTGTTTAGTTAAACACAAACACATGAATGCCAAAACACTGTATTAATACATCATTTATCTATAATTCAAAAGGTTCCATCTAATTGCTGTTGTTTTATTTTATACATATAATTCTATGTTACCACCAGAACCAGAAGTGCTTAAGTGTACTATGTGATGAAATATATTTTAATAAATGAGTGTTAATTTAAAGAAAAAATTTTATTTAGCTTAGAATGAAAGAAGGCAATAAAAATAACAGTGAAATATAGTAAGCTTTCTACTAAAAGGTTTACTGAAATAGGAAAATGTTTTACTAAAGTAATCTTCCATCTCATTTTCCTGCCAAACATAAATATATGTGTAAATGCTTCATTTTCTTCGTTATATAATTTATTTTCTTTATAAACACATGTGGGACATCTGTATTTATATTCTTATGTCTAAATAAAATAAGTTTGCTAAGATGGAATCAGAAAATAGAGCAAGCTAAAATGCAGTATAAAAAGTAATACAAAAAAACAGTAACTTCTGAGAAAAAGAAAGACTCACAAAAAATGAGATAGAATTGAATCTTATAAAAACGTATTTTTAAAACTATCTACTTGTAAAGAATGTTCAATTAAGTCACTCAACCTTGTCCGACTTTTCATGATCCCATAGACTGCATAATGACATGCTTCCCTGTCCATCACAAACTCCTGGAGCTTACACAAACTCATATCTTTTGAGACGGTGATGCCAACCAAACATCTCATCTTGTCGTCCTCTTCTGCTACCACCTACAATCTTTCCCAGCATAAGGGTCTTTTCAAATGGGTCAGTTCTTCGCATCAGGTGGCAAAAATATTGGAGTTTCAGCTTCATCATCAGTCTTTCCAATGAATATTCAGGACTGACTTCCTTTAGGATGGACTGGATGGATCACCTTGCAGTCCAAGGGACACTCAAGTGTATTCTCCAACACCACATTTTAAAAGCATCAATTCTTCAGCACTCAGCTTTCTTTATAGTCCAACTATCACATCCATTTGAAAAGACAGATCTTTGTTGGCAAAGTAATGTCTCTGTTTTTTAATATGCTGTCTAGGTTAGTCATATCTTTTCTTCCAAGGAGCAAGTGTCTTTTAATATCATGGTTACATCCACCATCTGTGGTAATTTGGGAGCCCCCCAAAATAAATTCTGCCACTGTTTCCATTGTTTCCCCATTTATTTGCCATGAAGGGATGGGACCAGATGCTATGATCTTAGTTTTCTGAATGTTGAGCTTTAAGCCAACTTTTTCACTCTCCTCTTTCACATACATCAAGAGGCTCTTTAGTTCTCCTTCACTTTCTGCCATAAGGGTGGTGTCATCTCCATATGTGAGGTTATTGATATTTCTCCCAGCAATCTTGATTCCACCTTGTGCTTCATGAAGTCCAGCATTTTTCATAATATACACTGCATATGAGTTAAATAAGCAGGGTGACAATATAAGCCCTGTTGTACTCCTTTCCCGATTTGGAACCAGTCTGTTGTTCCATGTCCAGGTCTAACTGGTGCTTCCTGACCTGCGTAGAGATTTCTCAAGAGGCAGGACAGTCAAAGGCTTTGGTGTAGTCAATAAAGCAGAAGTAGGTGTTTTTCTGGAACTCTCTTGCTTTTTTGATGATCCAGCCGACGTTGGCAATTTGACCTCTGCCTTTTCTTAATCCAGTTTGAACATCTGGAAGCGCACAGTTCACGTACTGTTGAAGACTGGCTTGGAGAATTTTTAGTATTACTTCTTTTCTCATGTGAGATGAGTTCAATTGTGCAGTAGTTTGAGCATTCTCTGGCATTGTTTTCCTTTGGGATTGGAATGAAAACTGACCTTTTCCAGTCCTGTGGCCACTGCTGAGTTTTCCAGATTTGCTGGCATATTTTGTGTAGCACTTTCACAGCATCATATTTTAGGATGTGAAATAGCTTAACTGGAGTTCCATCACTTCCACTAGCTTTGTCTGTAGTGATTCTTCCTAAGGTCTACTTGACTTTGCATTCCAGAATGTCTAGCTCAAAGTGAGTGATCACAGCATCATGTTTATCTGGGTCTTGAAGATGTTTTTTTTGTGTAGTTTTTCCATGTATTCTTGCCACCTCTTAATATCTTTTGCTTCTGTTAGGTATCTACCATTTCTGTCTTTTATTGTGCCCATCTTTGCATGAAATATTCCCTTGGTGTCTTTAATATTCTTGAAGAGATCTCTAGTCTTTCCCATTCTATTGTTTTCCTGAATTTCTTTAGATTGATCACTGAGGAAGGCTTTCTTAACTCTCTTTGCTATTCTTTGGAACTCTGCATTCAAATGGATATATTTTCCTTCTCTCCTTTGCCTTTAGCTTGTCTTCTTTTCTCAGTTATTTGTAAGGCCTCCTTAGACAACCATTTTGCCTTTCTGCATTTATTTTTCTTTGAGATGGTCTTGAGCCCCTGTACAATGTCAGGGAACCTCCACTTACAGTTCTTCGGGCACTCTGTCTATTAGATCTAATCCCTTGAAACTATTGTCACCTCCACTGTATAATCGTAAGGCATTTGATTTAGGTCATACCTGAATGGTCTAGTGGTTTCCCCTACTTTCTTTAAGTCTGAATTTTGCAGTAAGGAATTCATGATCTGAGCCACAGTAAGCTCCTGGTCTTGTTTTTTTCTGACTGTATAGAGATTCTCCATATTTGGCTGTAAAGAATATAATCAATCTGATTTTGATATTGACCATCTAGCGATGTCCATGGTTAGAGTCTTCTCTTGTGTGTTTGGAAGAACGCGTTTGCTATGACAGTGCATTCTGTTCCAAAGAAGATATACAAATTACAAAGAAACACATGAAAAATTACTTAACAGCTTTAATCATGAGGGAAATGAAAGTCTAAAATCATAATGATTTTTCACCTCATACTTGTAAGAACTGAAGAACCTCTTGATGAAATTGAAAGAGTAGAGTTTAAAAGCTGGCTTAAAACTCAATATTCAAAAAACTAAGATCATAGTACTGGGCCCATCACTTCATTGCAAATATGTGAGGAAATAAATGAAACAGTAAGAAACTTTGTTTTGGGGGGCTTCAAATCACTGCAAATGGTGACTGCAGCCACGAAATTAAAAGACGCTTACCCTTTAGAAGAAAAGCTATGACCAACCTAGACAGCATGTTAAAAAAACAGAGTCATTACTATCCCTTCAAAGGTCCATCTAGTCAAAGCTATGGTTTTTCAAGTAATCATGTATGGATGTGAGAGTTGGACCATAAAGAAAGCTGAGCAATGAAGAATTGATGCTTTTGAACTGTGATGTTGGAGCAGACTCTTGAGAGTCCCTTGGACTACAATGAGATCCAACCAGTCCATCCTAAAGGAAATCATTCCTGAATCTTCATTGGAAGGACTGATGTTGAAGCTGAAACTCCAATAGTTTGGCCACCTGATGTAAAAAACTGACTCATTGGAAAAGACCTTTATGCTGGGAAAGATTGAAGGCAGGAGGAGAAGGGGATGACAGAGGATGAGATGATTGGATGGCGTCACTGACCTGATGGACATGAGTTGAGCAAGCTCCAGGAGTTGGTGATGGACAGGAAAGCCTGTGTGTTGCAGTTCAAGGGGTCACAATGAGTTGTACACGATTGAGCAACTGAACTTACTGAACTGAACATGTAAGAATGCCTATTATCAAAAAAATAAGAGATAACAGATGGTGGCAATATGTGGAAAAAAGGGGACATTTGTACACTGTAGGGAATGTAAACTGGTATGGTGACTGTGGAAAACAGTATGGAAATTCTTCATGAAATTAGATAAAATTACTATTGACCCACGAATCCAATTTCTGGGTATATATCCAAATGAGATAAAATTACTCTCTTGAAGAGACATTGTATACCCGTGTTCATTGCTACAATAGCCAAAATATGGAAAGAAACTAAATGTCCAGTGATGGATAAGTGGATAATAGAATGTTTTACATCTATCTCTATCTATCGATCTATCATCTATCTATCTCTCATTTAATTCAACCTTAAAAAAGGAAGGAAATCCTACCATTTGTGAAAACTTGGATGAACCTGAAAGGCATTGTGCAAGTGAAATAAGAAAGAAAAAGACAAGTATTGCATGGTATCATTTGTATAAAAAAAAGTCTATTTAAAAAGTTGAGATCAAGGAAGTAGAGGGTAAAATGTTGTTTACCTGGGGCTGTAGGAAAAGGGAAATAGGAAAGATTTTTAAAAGGGTACAGACTTTTAGTTATAATGAATAAGATCTAAGTATCTAATATATAATACAGTGATTGTAGTTGATAATGCATTGTGTGTGCTCAGTCTTATCAGACTCTTTGCAACCCCATTGATTGTAGCCTGCCAGGATCCTCTGTTCACAGGATTTTCCAGGGAAGAATACTGAAATGGGTTGCTATTGCCTCCTCCAAGAGATCATCCCAACCCAGGGAGCAGACACAATGGAACCTGGCAGACTACAGTCCGTAGGGTCACAGAGAATGGAACAAGAGTAAAGCAATTTAGCACTGCCTTCACTAGATTAATCACAACACATTCACTGTTTCAGAAGACTTGCTTCTTAGTTCACTCTATGTGATAGGTATTATAATATTATTTTATATTCCTGAAAAACAAGAATTATGTATTCTTCAGTTAATCAGAAGTTTCTTCTTCAAGCATATGATGATTCCTTGATAGAGGTTATTGACATATAGTGAGTATGTATCATGAGAAACATTTTGTAGAAATGGATTAAGACATATAAACTATACATATGAAATATATTTATCTAAATTAAAACACAAAAATAAAGCTGTACAATCATCAAAAAGTAAACCCACTGTAAAAAAATCACTCATTATAAATCCCTTACTTTCTGTTTGCAATGTTTCATCTATAGCAGGAACAATGTGTTATATTTTATGGTAAGACTATGATTGCTAGTATATTTTATTTATATTAAAGAGAAGATAACAGCATGCTTTTTGTGTGTGTAGTCAAGATTTGATGACATGTGAAAATGTTAGTCGTTCTGTAGTGTCTGTTTGTTTGCGACTCCATGAACTGTAGCCTGCCAGGCTACCACAACCATGGAATTCTCCAGGCAAGAGTACTGGAGTGGGTTGCCATTTCCTTTCAAGGGGATTTTTCCAATCCAGGGATAGAATCTGGGTCTCCTGCATTGCAAATAGATTCTTTGCCATCTGAGCCAAATGTGTTCATGATCAACTTAATTGATATTATTGAATTTTATATACATATAAAAATTTTTGAGTTTTAATATACATATCACTGCACAGATTTATATTTATATTAATAATTTATAAATTAGTGAAGCTATTATAAACCTAAAGATTACATGCATTAATGCTGGTAGATATGGGTAAACATTCTTGTTATGTCATCCAGAAAATACTACCAGTTATGTTATAATAATAGCTAAAAAGAGATAAAGCTCTAAACTAATAGTCTCATAGGACTACTCAAAATTTATAAAAAATGGATTATGAAAACAAGATCTTGAAAGGAATAATAAGTGAGGGTTCGATACTAATAGGAACTAATCACATAAAAGTTGGTATAAAATAAGATGAGCCATTAGAGCATATTACATATTTTTTAATTTGGCTATTCAGACATACTGAATTAAATTTCCTTTTCATATTGAATTAGTCCAATGATGTGTAACACAAGCAGTTAGTATGGGAAATGTTTATTTTTACTAAATATTATTGGTATTAGTTTCCAATGAATATATTTAATAAGCTTTATGTTATTAACCAGATATTAGTTTGACATTAAGCTCACATATGTCTACAGTAGCTTCATCTATCATTCATTTATTCTTAAATTTTAAATGAGTATACTTTCAAAAATATTTTAGAAAATTATCATTTTATGAGAAAATGTATGAAAAATGCCAATGTACAATGACTTCACAGAATTGTCAAGTCGGTTATCTGATTTTTAGGCAATTAGAGTTACTATCCGGAGAAGGCAATGGCAAGCCACTCCAGTACTCTTGCCTGGAGAATCCCATGGATGGAGGAGCCTGGTAGGCTGCAGTCCATGGGGTCGCTAAAGGTCGGACACGACTGAGCGACTTCAGTTTCACTTTTCACTTTCACACATTGGAGAAGGAAATGGCAACCCACTCCAGTGTTCTTGCCTGGAGAATCCCAGGGACAGGAGAGCCTGGTAGGCTTCCGTCTATGGGGTCACACAGAGTCGGACACGACTGAAGTGACTTAGCAGCAGTAGCAGCAGCAGCAGAGTTACTATCATGTGGTTCTCAACAAGTACAGCCTGTAATATACTAAGAATTTTGGAACTCATGTTGTGTCAGAAACATCTTAATTTACCAAAATTTACCTTCATAATTTTAGGTCTATAGAGGAATTCACCATGTAAAATTTGACTAGTATTTTATCTAACACTCTGTTTGAAAGCTAATATAAATCTATGTAATTTTTCTCCAGTAATTCAGGTCATTTTTCAGATGCTGTTTGATCAAGGGTCATTGCACAACTCTTCATGTAATAAAGTTTTGTCTTCTTAATGAATATATTTACTAAAAAAAATGGAACCAATTAGCAAAGAGAATATTCTTTCAGGACACAATTAGAGAGAAAACAACTGATGACCACTGCAAAATTTCCTACCACATTGCTTAGTTTCAAAATCAGAATACACACAGAACATAAATGCATTAATGAATGTTAAGTATCCTTCCACAAGGGCCAGAGAGACCTAAGGTTCTCTGGAATGGCACCCAAGGATCCCTCACAGTCTGCACAAATGATCCAGCTTGACAGAGGATACCAGAACCCTTCCAGTGCTGCACCAGAATAAATAGACATCTCTCTTCTGACACTACTTTCCAGAAGACTGATTCCCCATCTTGAGTCTTTGTTCTCCTTCTTTTCCTTCCTTAATCAAAGTTTGACACTAACATGTGTGATTGGCTATACCTATACTTAGACTTAGCGTAGTCTGGCAAAAAGACTTTTCTGGTTTCTACCTTTGAACTGTAAAACCAAAAAAAAGAGGGAGGGAATTCAAAGAGGTTTAGTGACTCCAAATGTTCCACATTCCCTGCAATAAGTAACCACAATCTTGAGGTCAATAAGAAGTATAAGGCAGCAGGAACGGCCTTCCCAGTGTCTCAGCGTAAGCAGGAGATGTGGGTATAATCCCTGTGTCTGGAAGATCCCCTGAAGGAGGAAATGGCAACCCACTTCAGCAATCTTGTCTCGAAAATCCCATGGATATAGGAGTCTGCTGAACTATAGTCCATGGGGTCGCAAAGAGTTGGACAAGATCCAGTGACTAAACAACAACCAATACATAGCGGGTATGAGGTGGTTACATTAGACATTGGCAGCAAGTGTCACTTTGAGGACCTGGCAATGTGGAGGTGATTCCAGAGAGAATCATGTAGATATGACAGTTTCCCTCTCACCTAGCAAGTTTCAAAGAGAAATGCTGGCATTTAGTAGAAAAAAAGAGGATACAAAAGATGAACAGTCAGGCATGGTGATCTGACATTTCAAAGTGTGCAGAGAGCTACAGAAGTTATCAGCTTCTCAGAGGTATGATAGAATACAAACATTAGAGTTATTAAATGTTTCAAAGTGTTGATTCTAAAGCCCCAGGAGCAAAAGAAATAAGTAATATCACATATTTTAACAATTTCAATATTTGCTTTAGGAATTAAAACTAGTATTAAATGGTATTTCCTTATATTAATCATATTAAGCAAACTTAATGTAAATATGATAGTTATTAATATGTTTATAGGTCAAACCCATCATGTATAATTAATTACTGTCCCTTAGGATTTTTTCTCACCTTTGAAGATATTTTTTATATCCCCTCTTTCTTGTGATCTGAGGTTTTTTAAAATTCTGTTCCTTTTGCTTCTTGAACCTATTCCTAACAAAATTTTCTATCTCCAAAAGTGGATATCGATTCTGATTCTTACTTCAAGGTGGAAAAACTTTCTGACTTGCATTACCAATCTCCAACTTCTGATTATACAGCTCAGCCCTCTCTAGATGCATAGCTCTCTACATCACACACAAAGATGGCTCCTTTGTGTTTACTAATCATGAATTTCCTCTGGCTGATGTCTTCCTGATGGTTTATATGTTTGAACACTCAGATATCTGCTTTAAGTAATAATCTTTCACAGAAAAATGCCAATGTACAACGAATCATACAGAACTAAACTAAGTCAGTGACCTAGTTTTTGGGGGCAATTAGAGTTACTGATATATTATCCCTAATACAATTATTGCAGCCTTTTATATACTAAGAATTTTGGAACTTGAATGACTTCATAAAGATATTTCACTTTTTGAATAGGCAAAGTTTTATCTTTGATGTGTAACTTATGTGTCTGAAAGGCACTTCTAAAAAGGATATTTAACCAACTCAGGGCACCTGATTTTTCTTAGCACAATAATGGTACATGTGAATTTCAAGGGAGGGTTGAATGTTACTTTCAGGTAGAATGGTTCTAAAGTCCTTAAATTATTTAAATAACTGAAAACAAAAAGGCTATGTTGAGTCACACACACAAGAACAAAAAAGATCACTCACATTAATCCTTTTAAAAAAGTATGTCTTTTCAGATAGCATCTTAAGGAGCTGGTGAAGGGGACATTGTGCCTAAAACACAGAAATGTTCCTAAAAATGCTTAGTGTTACAAAAAAAGAGATTTCCTATAATAGCTGCTCAACTTAATTTTCCGTTTCTTTCATTTTCTCATTACTCTGTCCTACTATCACAATTTTATTTTCCTGAAATCCTTAATAATCCTCAGAACTTTCTTCTGTCTGTAGGTTAATGTACAAATATGAAGTTTTTTACCATGCTTTCTTCTCCGTTTCTCACCTGAAAGCAGAATAAAATATGGGGACTGTAAACACATACACACTCCCATCTCCTGGAGAGAATTGTATACCATCTGCTGTTGGTACATACATGTTGTTCTTCATGGCTATCTGTGCTTAATCTAATATTGGAGATTGTGAATAGCTTATAAGGTTTCATGCTTTTTGTTACTAATTGTCACTTTCACTTTTGAATATTTCCATTGTCTTAATTTTTTTATTTTCAATTTTATCTTTTGGGCAAGTTATGCTGATTGCAGGAAACAGCAGGCTTCCCTGGTAGCTCAGCTGATAAAGAATCCGCCTGCAATGCAGAAGACCCCAGTTCGATTCCTGGATTGATAAAATATTCTAGAGAATGGATAGGCTACCCACTCCAGTATTCTTGGGTTTTCCTGGTGGCTCAGATGGTAAAGAATTTGTCTGCAATGCGGGAAACCTGGGTTTGATCCTGCGGTTGGGAAAATCCCCTGGAAGAGGGTATGGCAACACACTCCAGTATTCTTACTTGGAGAATTCCATGAACAGAGGATCCTGGCGGGTTACAGTCCATGGGGTCTCAAAGAGTTGGATACGGTTGAGCAACTAACCACAGTACAACACAGCACACTGCTTGCAGGATCATTACCAATGGTAATCTGCACTGATGGAGTAACTGTCTCTCTCACTTACAGAGTGAAAAATACATGATAAGTCTCAAAAGCCAGGTAAAAGTTTCAAGAGATTCCTTCTCTACGTCAGTACTGACTGAAAGAACACAGCCATGAAAGACCCAAAATGACCGCATTGGAAATGTGATATTCATCTAGGGAAACTATGGGGACTTTCTTTTTCATTCTGCAAAACAAAATTAGTTTGACACAAAACAGATACATACTTTGTATGATAGAATTTTATTGAAATTTTGCTTGAGACAAATGGAATTTTTCTCTTAGGAACCGAATTATAAATAAGTTTTGAGAGAATCAAAGATTATAGATAGATTTATACTTTTTAAACATGCCAGTTTCCCCAAATAAAATTATTACATTATTGGCACTAGTGGTAAAGAAGCTGCCTGCCAATTCAAGATACATAAGAGATGCGCATTCGATCCCAGTGTCGGGAAGATCCCTGGAGGAGGGCATGGCAACCAACTCCAGTATTCACTTCTGGAGAATCCTATGGACAGAAGAATCTGTCAGGCAATGGTCCATAGGGTTGCAAAGAGTCAGACAGGACCGAAGCAACGTAGCACACACACACACTTATGAAATAAATAAAACCGTTACATAAAGCCTTGTGTGACATTTCCTAGAAATCAGAAGGAAAAATGTTAAGCCACAAGAAGCGAGTTGAAATTTTTCTTTGAAAGTTGAAAATGAGGCTATAAGATTGCAAAAATAGATATGACTTTGCAAAAATAAATTTAAAATCATAAATTCAGTATAAAACTAAAACAGACATACCCAAAATGCATGTAACATATCTGACAAGAAACAAAAACTCTTAGAGTTAAGGAAAAGGAAATGGAGAAGACTCTTGAGAGTCCCTTGTACCTCTAGGAGATCCAACCAGTCCATTCTAAGAGAGATCGATCCTGGGTGTTCATTGGAAGGACTGATGCTAAAGCTGAAACTGCAATACTTTGGCCACCTCATGCGACGAGTTGACTCACTGGAAAAGACTCTGATGCTGGGAAAGGTTGGGGGCGGGAGGAGAAGGGGATGACCGAGAATGAGATGGCTGGATGGCATCACCGACTCTGTGGACATGAGTTTGAGTGAACCCCGGGAGTTGGTGACGAACAGGGAGGCCTGGCGTGCTGTGATTCATGGGGTCACGGAGAGTCGGACATGACTGAGCGACTGAACTGAACTGAACTGAACCATTTAAGATTTTTTACAGATTTATAGAAAATTTGCAAAGATAGTACAGTGACTATTTCTGTGTACCACTCACTCAGCTTCACCCTTAACATATTACATTGCTATTGCACATTCATCAAAACTAAGTGACTAACAATGCTATACTACTCTTAACTGAACTTTATATTTATTTGGTCTTCAGTTTTTCGTTATATCCTCTTTCTGTCCTAGGATCCTACCCACAAAATCCAAATTTGGTTGTCATGTCTCTCCAGTATCCTCTTGTCTATGACTGTTTCTCAGTCTTTCCTTGCTTTTCATATCTTCATAGTCTTGAGAAGTACTGTCCAGGTATTCTGTAAAGTGACCTTAATCTTCATCGATTTGTTTCTTTTTTTCTCATGTTTAAATTTAGCCTATGTGTTTTCAGGGAAAAAAAAAAATCAGAGGGGAAGTACCCTTTTTGTCTTTTCATATCAAGTGAAATTGTTATCTTTATGACATCATTGATAACATTAACCTTCATCTCTTGGTTAAGATAATATAGAAATTGATCAAAGCAATTTTGGAATAATGGTGTTTTGATTACCTATTGAAAAGCTAAAGAAACTTAAAATACTTTACTCAAATTCATTTCTCAAAGGGATATGATTAACCACTCTAAAGATATTTTATCTGTCTCCTGGGATTGAATAAATAAGTCAATGGATGGTGGACAGTGGGATTCAAGCTTCTCACTGTCACAGAGAGAAGTTAAAAGATAAGAATGGAAGATTAGAATGAATTGTGGTAACAGATTGAATCAGAGACATTGCTATAAACCAATATGTATAAGTGTGCATGCTTAGTCACTCAGTCATGTCTGATTCTTTGCAACATGAACTGTAGCCCGCCAGACTCCTCTGTCCATGGGATTCTCCAGGCTGTAACACTGGGGTGGGTTGCCATTTCCTACTCCAGCGGATCTTCCTGGCCTAGGGATTGAACCTTCCTTCCTGTGCCTTCTGCGTTGGCAGGTAGATTCTTTACCACTGAGTCAAGTGGGAAGACTGGCACCATATCATTATTCTCCAAGAAGCAAAAGTAATTAAAACTGTGTTAAAAAGTTCTAGCAAAGAGTTGTGAAAAGATACATTTCTATGTGCACTAGTGCAATGGCAAGTAATTAGCTGATTTTAAGATAATTTTATTTTGAGACTGAATACATGTAGATTCTTGAGAATAGTGCATATTCTGAAGGTAAAAGCAATAATGAGAGATTTTATTTGATGTTATTTAAATATAAAAAGCATTATATATCTTATTTGTTTACTTCAAGTATGTCTCTTACAAGAATAAAATTTCAGCAAAAATCAAATTCAATATTGAACACTTGATCATAAATATTTAAAAATTATTTTGCTAAAGATAAACACTATGTTTAAAGAATTCATATCTTCATTTTCTTAAGGAATGTTATATAGTGGCCTAAAATGCTTTCTTTACATAATCGGACCTTGCTTCTATCACCAGTCACATCCACAACTGGGTGTTGTTTTTGCTTTGACTCCATTCCTTCATTCTTTCTAGAGTTACTTCTCCATTGATCTCCAGTAGCATATTGGGCACCCACCAACCTGGGGACTTCATCTTTTAGTGTCCTATCTTTTTGCCTTTTAATACTGTTCATGGGGTTCTCAAGGTAAGAATACTGAAGTGGTTTGCCATTCCCTTCTCCAGTGGACCACATTTTGTCAGAACTCTTTAGCATGACCCATCAGTCATGGGTGGCCCTACAAAGCATGGCTTTGGCTTAGTTTCATTGAGTTAGACAAGGCTGTGGTCCATGTGATAAGATTGGCTAGTTTTCTGTGATTGTGGTTTCAGTCTGTTTGCTCCCTGATGCACTCTCTCAGTGCCTACTCTTACTGGGGTTTCTCTTACATTGGACATGGGGTATCTCTTCACGGCTGCTCAAGTAAAGTGCAGCTGCTACTCCTGACCTTGATGTGGGGTATCTCCTCAAGGTCGCCACTCTTGACCTTGGACGTGGGGTAGCTTATCTCGGCTGCTTGCAGCTCCAACACCACATCAAGGCAAATTGGAAGTGATAAAACAGAAAAGGGCAAGAGTGAACATCAACATTCTAGGGATCAGCGAACTAAAATGGATGGGAACGAAGTCAAATAAAGAGTCCAAAATGCACTACTTGGATGCAATCTAAAAAATGAAAGAAAGATATCTGTTCATTTCCAGCACAAACCATTCAATATCACGGTAACCCAAGTCTACGTCCTGACCAGTAACACTGAAGAAGCTGAAGTTGAATGGTTCTATGAAGACCTACAAGACCTTTAAGAACTAACACCTTAAAAAGTTGTCCTTTTCACTATAGGGTCCTGGAATGCAAAGGTAAGAAGTCAAGAAACACCTGGAGTAACAGACAAATTTGGCTTTGGAGTACAGAATGAAACAGGGCAAGGGTTAATAGAGTATTGCCAAGAGAATGCCTGGTCAGAGCAAACACCCTCTTCCAACAGCACAAGAGAAGACTCTACACATCGACATCACCAGATGGCCAAGACCAAAATAAGATTAATTATATTCTTTACAGCCAAAGATGGAGAAGCTATATACAGTCAGCAAAAACAAGACTGGGAGCTGACTGTGGCTTATATCATAACTCCTCATTGCCAAATTCAGACTGAAATTGAAGAAATTAGGGAAAACCACTAGACCATTCATGTATGACCCAAATCAAATCCCTTAAGATTATACAGTGGAAGTGAGAAATAAATTTAAGGGACTAGATCTGATAGACAGTACCTGATGAACTATGGACAGAGGTTCATGATATTGTACAGGAGACAGGTATCAAGACCATCCCCAAGAAAAAGAAATGCAAAAAAGCAAAATGGCTGTCTGAGAATACCTTACAAATAGCTGTGAAAAGAAGGGAAGTGAAAAGCAAAGGAGATTTTCTTTCTGGCTTACTTCACTCTGTATAATAGGCTCCAGTTTCATCCACCTCATTAGAACTGAAAAAAAAAAAAAACAAATATACCAAGAGAGGTGTTATTTAATGTACCCTAAGGTAAATTATTTTGTAAAGCAATGCATTCATTTTCAGTATCATCAATCATTCCTCATATGTCTGTTTTATAAGATTGAACTTATTATTTATCATATTTGCTTAAAAAGTAACTCTGTAGATTTTACCAGTTATTTGTATGTTAAAACCAGATGGTAAAGAAAAAAATAAATAAAGACCCACATTTGCATTTACATGCCTAAAAAAAAAAAAAAGCAAAGAAGAAAAGGAAAGATATACCCATTTGAATGCAGAGATCCAAAGAATAGCAAGGAGAAATAAGAAAGACTTCCTCAGTGATCAGTGAAAAGAAATAGAGAAAATAATAGAATGGGAAAGACTAGAGCTCTCTTCAAGAAAATTAGAGATACAAGGGGAACATTTCATGCAAAGATGGGCTCGATAAAGGACAGAAATTTTATGGACCTAACAGAAGCAGAAGATATTAAGAAAAGGTGGCAAGAATACACAGAAGAACTGTACAGAAAAGATCTTCACCCAGATAATCACGATGGTGTGATCATTCACCTAGAGCCAGACATCCTGGAACGTGAAGTCAAGTGGGCCTTAGGAAGCATCACTGTGAACAAAGCTAGTGTAGGGGATGGAAATCCAGTGGAGCTATTTCAAGTCCTAAAAAAATGATGTTGTGAAGGTGCTGCACTCAATATGCTAGCAAATTTGGAAAACTCAGCAGTGGCCACAGGACTGGAAAAGATCAGTTTTCATTCCCATTCCAAAGAAAGGCAATTGCCAAAGAATGCTCAAACTACTGCACAGTTGCACTCATCTCACACCTTACCAAAGTAGTACTCAAAATTCTCCAAGTCAGGTTTCAGCAATACGTGACCTGTGAACTTCCAGATGTGTAAGCTGGTTTTAGAAAAGGCAGGGGAACCAGAGTTCAAATTGCCAACATTGGCTGGATGATCAGAAAAGCAAGACAGTTCCAGAAAAACATCTATTTCTGCTTTATTGACTATGCCAAAGCCTTTGACTGTGTGGATCACAACAAACTGTGCAAAATTCTGAAAGAGATGGGAATACTAGAGATCTGCCTCTTGAGAAACCTATATGCAGGTCAGGAAGCATCAGTTAGAATTGGACTTGGAAAAACAGACTGGTTACAAATCAGGAAAGGAGTATGTCAAGGCTGTATATTGTCACCCTGCTTATTTAACTTATATGCAGAGTACATCATGCAAAATTCTGTGCTGGAAGAAGCACAAGCTGGAATCTGGGAGAAACATCAAAACCTCAGATATGCAGATGACACCACCCTTATGGCAGAAATTGAAGGAAAACTAAAGCGCCTCTTTATGAAAGTGAAAGAGGAGAGTGAAAAAGTTGGCTTAAAACTCTACATTCAGAAAACTAAGATCATGGAATTTGGCACCATCACTTCAAGGGAAATAGATGAAGAAACAGTGGAAACAGTGAGATACTTTATTTTTGAGGGCTCCCAAATCACTGCAGTTGGTGACTGCAGCCATGAAATTAAAAGATGTTCGCTCCTTGGAAAAGTTATGACCAACCTAGACAGCATATTAAAAAGCAGAGACATTATTTTGCCAACCAAGGTCCGTCTAGTCAAGGCTATGGTTTTCCAGTAGTCATGTATGGATTTGAGATTTGGACTGTAAAGAAAGGTGAGTGCCGAATAATTGATGCTTTTGAACTGTGATGTTGGAGAAGACTCTTGAGAGTCCCTTGGACTGCAAGGAGATCCAACCAGTCCATCCTAAAGGAGATCAGTCCTGAATGTTTATTGGAAAGACTGATGTTGAAGCTGAAACTCGAGTACTTTGTCCACCTGATGTGAAGAGCCGACTTATTTGAAAAGACCCTGATTCTGGGATAGCTTGAAGGCAGAAGGAGAAGGGGATGACAGAGGATGATATGGTTAGATGTCATCACCAACTCAATGGACATGAGTTTGGGTAAACTCTGGGAGTTGGTGATGGACAGGGAGGCCTGGCATGCTGCAGTCCAAAGAGGGGTTGCAAAGAGTTGGACACGACTGAGCAACTGAACTGAACTGAACTGAAAGTGTTCTCAGTTATAAGGATAGGTCCCAGATTCATATCAGTGTATGGCAAAACCAATAAAACACTGTAAAGTAATTAGCATAAAATTAAAATAAATAAATTTTAAAAATAAAAAATATATATTTTTCAGAGCTAAAAAAAAATATGAGTAATTTTACATGATTCTATAGGTAAAAAAGAAAAAACGCTAGACCTGTTTATCAGCTTTTATTTTGTTAAATTAATCTTTACAGTAATACATTGATATTACTCTTATTGGTATATTAGAGAAACAAAGAGATGATATTGAGGCTTGATGATTTGAGGCTTCATTTAGCATGACTGCTTCATTCTTGCAGCAAGAATCTTGAGATGTTGACCTTCAACACTTAAGCACTGGTCCGAGAGAGTAATTACTGGTATTTTCATTATAGCCAGCCCTCCCATCATTAGGAAGAGAGCCGAGGGCATGAGTACTTTTAAGTCGGGGCAGGGGAGAGTGAAGAAGATGGTTGAAGACAATATATGCCACAACCTTATTCGACCACAACTCTTGAAAGAGGGATTCTCTTTCTATAAGACAGCAGTTATAAGTGTCTGATAACATAAAGTATCATTATATTGAAATATCCACAGTGATAGGAAAATAAATATTCACAACTTAGTCTTAAATTCCTTTGTGCCATGAGTACTCAGTTAGTTGTTGTTGTTTTTTACTATTATAAGCACTTTGATTGCATGTTCATAAATTTTCAGTTTTGACTCATCAGATTAGGTACTTAAGTCTTTTACTTTTGAATAAATTGGTATTTCAAACTGTAATTAATACAAATACATATCTCTTTTACACAGACATACACACAGTTTACTACATTTTAACTCTAAATTGAGACCATTATATAAAATTACTACCTACAGGGATTTTTTTCTCCCACTTCAAAATTTATTTACAGTTGCAAAATACACAGAGAGATCACAGACAAGTACAGAGTATGAAAACTCGTGAGAAAAGTAAAATATATATATATATATATATAGTATATAGCTTATATTTACAAATTTATGTACATATACATGTACAATTAAGTTGAATACATATATGAATAAAGAATTAATTAGTATATCATAATTATTAATAGCTATCATAGAGATATAGTAGTCATTGTTATCTATCAAGTTATCAATAATATTTAAGTGATGTAAAAATCCTGGTTTACATAAGCAAAAGGAAAAAATAATTGTTTATAGTTCCTATTATATTCAGTATTTTTTAAGCTTCTTTTTAGACAGTATAGTAGATCTAGATATTTTGGAGAACTGAAAATTGGTTTATTTAAAAAATAGACTATTTACATATACTACATATATGCAATGTATAATAATATATAGCACATAATATACTTGCAGTATAGTTCGGCTAGCAATATCAACCCTTTATATGAAATAAAAGTAACTACAGTTAAAACTAATCTTTAAAGTTTAATATAATCTAATTTTGAATATAAAACATTAAAAACTAATTTTAGATAATTATTTAAGTTAGAATTTACATGATAGTACACTTATTTTTCCTTCTATTTTTAAATGCAACTAATATGTTCAAAATGATTGAAAAATCTTACACTATTTAAAAATGTTAACATGTACAATAGCACTTTCTTATGCAAATAAGTGTGAAGGAAACTTTCTCAATTTAATTTTGTTGAAAATATAAGAGGTGGAATATTAATTTTATTATATTCTCCTCTTTCTCCTAAGATAAATCAATTTTTAATATTCATTAGGTTTGGTTTTTTAATCAAATGTCAGAAACACAGTTAGAAGATGTTGACCACACTCCTCTCTGAATAACGAAAATCTCAATAGGTAAAGTAGTAGAATTTAAAAAAAAAAAGAAATTCACAATATTCTGGGAAAAGCCATCTAAAAGTATCTAGTTAAGTTATTAAAAAAGCAAATAAAAATAAGTCTGGAATAGAACTATGAATACTAAGTATGCATATTCAAATTTTCCCCTTCACTACAAGGATACCTCTGCTGGTGCTGCTGCTGCTAAGTCACTTCAGTCGTGTCACTTCTGTGTGACCCCATAGACGGAAGCCCACCAGGCAAAGAGATACAAATGCCTAGATCTTTCGGTTGAAACTTTTAACTGTAAAAGTCTGAAAGAAACTTATAAAAGGAAGAAATTGGTAGCTTACTTCCATCCATCAGTATGTTTATAGTCCCTTTGTGGAACAAATAAGCTATCATTTGTATTTGTATAAGCTGTTATATCAAAAAATTTAAATATATCATGACTAGTATTTGCTTTAAATAATCTACATTAACTTACTTAAATTCCACTTATAGAGGCAAAGGTACACTTATTTAAAATACAATAGATGCAATCTGGAGCAATACAATATATCTCTATGAAGAATATTAGATATACTATAATAATAATGACTGACTATAGAAAAACACTATTTAGAGACTTCCAGCTGAAGATGGTGGAGTAGAAGGATGTGCGATCATCTCCTCCTGTGAGAGCATGAAATTGTAACTAATTGTTGAACACCCATTGACAGGAAGAGGCTGGAACCCACCAAAGAAAGATTCCCCATGTTCAAAGATAAAGAAGTCACAGCAAGACAATAGAAGGGGTGCTATCATGCTAAAATCAAATCTCCTCCTGCTGGGTAGGTGACCCACAAACTGTAAAACAATGATACCAAAAAAGTTCTCCCACTCTTGTGAAGGTTCTGAGGCACAAGTCAGGCTTACCAGGCTGGGAATCTGATAAAGGGATCGGGAATCCACAGGTAGTCTGACCTTGAAGGTTAGCGGGATTTGAATAGAGGACTTCTACAGGACTAGGGGAAACACATACTCCAGACTTGAAGGGCACAAACAAAATTTTGTGCATACCAAGTCTCAGAGGAAAGGAGCAGTGACCCCACAGGAGGCTGATACAAAACTAACTGGTGGTGCTGGAGGATGTCCTGTGAAGGTTAGGTTAACAGGGCCCCACCACAGGGATGGGGGCACTGGCAGCAGCAGTCTTGGAAGCCCGCCCCCCTCCCAGCATAAGCCCTCTTAGAAGTCACCATTCAGTTCAGTTCAGTTCAGTCGCTCAGTCATGTCTGACTCTTTGCAACCCCATGGACTGCAGCATGCCAGGCTTCCCTGTCCATCACCAACTCCCAAAACTTGCTCAAACTCAATTCCATTGAGTCAGTGATGCCATCCAGCCATCTTATCCTCTGTTGTCTCCTTCTCCTCCTGCCTTCAATCTTTCCCAGGATCAGTCTTCTCTAAACAGTCAGTTCTTTGCATCAGGTGGTCAATGTATTAGGGTTTCAGCTTCAGCATCAGTCCTTCCAATGAATATTCATGACTGATTTCCTTGAGGATGGACTGGCTGGATCTCCTTGCAGTCCAAGGGACTCTCAAGAGTCTTCTCCAACTCACAGTTCAAAAGCATCAATTCTTCAGCGCTCAGCTTTTTTATGGTCCAACTCTCAAATTCATACATGACTACTGGAAAAACCATAGCATTGAATAGATGGACCTTTGTTGGCAAATTAAGTCTCTGCTTTTTAATATGCTGTCTAGGTTGGTCCCAACTTTCCTTCAAAGGAGCAACTATCTTTTAATTTCATGGCTGCAGTCACCATCTGCAGTGATTTTGGAGCCCAAAAAATAAAATCTGTCACTGTTTCCAATGTTTCCCCATCTATTTGTCAGGAAGTGATGGGATTGGATGCCATGATCTTAGTTTTTTGAATGTTGAGTTTCAGTCCAACTTTCTCACTCTCCTCTTACACCTTCATCAAGAGATTCTTTAGTTCCTCTTCCCTTTTTGCTATAATGGTCATGTCATCTTCATATCTGAGATTATTGATATCTCTCCCAGCAATCTTGATTCCAGTTTTTTATTCATCCAGCCCAGAATTTCACATGATGTACTCTGCATATAAGTTAAATAAGCAGGGTGATAATATATGGCTTTATCATACTCCTTTCCCAATTTGGAATCACTCTGTTATTCCATGTCCAGTTCTAACTGTTGTTTCTTGACCAAAACATAGGTTACTCATGATACAGGTAAGGTGGTCAAGTACTTCATCTCTCTCAGAATTTTCCACAGATTATTGTGATCCACACAGCCAAAGGCTTTAGTGTAGTCAATGAAGCAGAAGTAGATATTTTTCTGGAGTCCCCTTGCTTTTTTATGATCCAACCGATGTTGACAATTTGATTCTCTGGTTCGTCTGACTTTTCTAAATCTAGTTTGTACATCTTTAAGTTGTCAACTCATGTACTGCTGGAGCCTAGCTTGAAGGATTTTGAGCATAACCTTGCTTGCATATGAAATAAGCACAACTGTATGATAGCTTGAACATTCTTGGCATTGTCCTTCTTGGAGATTGGAATGAAAGCTGACATTTTCCAGACCTGTGCAATTGCTGAGTTTTCCAAATTGGCTGATATATTGAGTGCAGCAGGTGAACAGCATCTCAGATATACAGCACCTTTGTAGTAATACTTCCTAAGGCCCACTTAACTTCACACTCCAGGATGTCAAGGTCTGCCTGACTGTTGTTATCTGAGTCATTAAGAGCTTTCTTTTTTACTTCTGTGTATTCTTACCACTTCTTAACATCTTTTCCTTCTGTTAGGTCCTGAACAGTTTCTCTTCTTTATCATGCCCATCATACCATGAAATTTTCCTTTGATATTTCCAGTTTTTTTAAAGAGATCTCTAGTCTTTCCCATTCCATTGTTTTTCACTGTTTCTCTGTACTGTTTATTTAAGGAGGCTTTCTTATCTATTTTTGCTGTTCTTTGGAACTCAACATTCAGTTGGGTATACCTTTCCCTTTTCTACTTGCCTTTAGCTTCTCCTCTTTACTCAGTTATTCGTAAAGCCTCCTCAGAAAAACACTTTGCCTTCTTGAATTTCTTTTTCTTTTGGATGGTTTTGGTCACTGCTGCTGGTGCAATATATAAATCTTCATCCACACTTCTTCAGGCACCCTGTTTATTCATCCCCTCTACTATATAATCATAAAGGATTTGATTTTGGTCATATCTGAATGACCTAGTACTATTCCCTACTTTCTTCAGTTTAAGCCTGAATTTTGCAATAAGGAGTTCATGATCTGAGCCACAATCAGCTCCAGGTCTTGTTTTTGCTGACTGTATAAAGTTTTTCTATCTTTGGCTGCAAAAAACATAATCAATATTATTTCAGCATTGACCATCCAGCCCAGAATTTTGCATGATGTACTCTACATATAAGTATTAATACAAGAGCAGTGAGGCTTATTTAAACAAGTTCAATTTAATTAGACACGTTCCATTTCAGTCATCGGCCTAATTATCAAAGATGGATTTTAATAAAAAGTTTGATTTTTATATTTGATGCTTGCTGACAAGTTTATAGAACCTTCCCTGCAGCTTTCCTCTTGCCCCACATCTAGGCAAACCAATAAGAAAATTCCATGCTCCGTTGACATAAAGTTAAAATAACTCAACCCTAGCCAGTGTAAAAATCCTGAACCCAGCTGCACAAGCAAAGCATGATAAAAGCCAAACCAGTATCTCTTCCCTACTCTCTCAAGATAATTTTCATATCTGTTTGGGATCTGTCAACAATCTTGCATGGAGGGTTAAAGGCTTTTTTTTTTAAATAACTTTCTCTAACCCACTTTAAAATTGGACTTCAATACTTCTTTATCTCATTCAATTTTGACTTTATTTGCATGCATGCTTGCTAAATTGCTTTAATCATGTCCAACTCTTTGTGACCCTATGGACTGTAACCCACCAGGCTCCCCTGTCCATTTGATTCTCCAAGCAAGAATACTGATGTGGGATGATATGCCCTCCTCCAGGGTATCTTCTGAAGCCAGGGATCAAACCCAGATCCCTTATGTTTCTTCGCATTGATAGGCAGGTTCTTTACCCCAGTGCCACCAGGGAAGCCCCCTCAGAATATTTAAGCTAGTCATGTTTTTGAAATGAAAGTTTCACTGAATATACTCTGCAGAAATCTTGTTCTAAGCTACAATTTTCTTAAAAAAAAATACATTTTTTCTTCCTATTTTCTTGCTTGAAGTCTATTATTACATATTTGTAGTAAACAAAACTTTTATAAAGCCCTCAGGGATCAACAAGTCTATCAGACAATAATTATAATTATAAAATGTATTGTTAATCTATATTTTATTTTTCTATTTTCTTCTATTCCCAGTTATCCTGATATAGAGAAATGTTTAAAGGAGACTCTCTAACTGGAGACTTTTAAGCTGGATAAATCTAGTATTAATAATGACCAGAGAGAGAAAAGAAAGTAGAAAAAATTTTGTAAACATACTATTTTTAGTAAAATATAATCTATAAGGGCAAACATGAATTAAGGATTTGATAAAATATTGATTAAAAATAAATCCTACTGCATACTTTGTAGAGTACAGATTGTTTTAAGTGGTTACTTTACTTTTCATTTTCCAAGTTGGCAACAATTTAGTACAATAAGCCCAAGAGAAAAGTTAATATATTCAAGCTACATTAATATCTGACTTGAATATGCAAATTATTTTAAACAGTAATATTATAAAAATGGAAGTCCTTGCACATATGCTGATAGATCATTTGTCTATCATCTCATATTGAAAATATATCTTTAAAGGTTAGAGACATGATGATTTCCCCTAAATCTTCCATAAACATTTTGACTTCTTTTTAAACTACATGATTTTGCTTCTGAACTTTTCCAAGAATAAAAACAAGAAATAAAAATTTAGGCAACATAAAACAATAGTTTTAGTTCAAATTCTAAAGTATAAAACATCCTTTTGAAATTATCTTATATTTAAGGGATTTGGAAACCTAAATCTTATTGGGTTTTCCCCATATGCAATGCTGAGACTTTCAGAGATTATCTAAATATAATATATTCTCTTCTAGGAGCCTACAGTCTATGGTAGATCATGAGCATACCATATATTTTTATCTTCTTAGAATTCATTTAATTAAGTATTGCTATTCTTATTTATCTGATGTGGAAATTGATGTTTAGAGAAGTTAATCACTCTTACATTCTAAAAATACATCCCAAGTAACAAAATTGCAACGGCATGGGGGTAGTGTAATGACTGGAAGTGAGAGCTCTTGAACCCCCTGAGGTCCTTCCAAGGGTTCCTACTTGCTCTAGGAGGAGACTAGTTCTCTCTGGTCTAGTTAACAACTAGCTTTGCCTGGATTCATTAGTTTTTGTTAATTCCATATTAATTTCCCAATTTATCACACATTTTACACTGATAAATTACTTATGTGTCTGACCCAGAAACTTCTCCTGTGAATTGTGTAAATAAATTGCTAGATCAGCTATGTCTAAATTTCTTTAGTATTGCCTATCTCATGCCTGACTTTAACCTACTACCAACACATTACAGTAGGCTAGAGCTAGGGCCAAACAAACAGCAGAAGCATGTTGTAACATCATTTCTATTCCATTTGGAAGGGAACTGTACTTTGAAAAAATAGTTGCAAATGTAGTATAACAGCAACCCAAGAATTCTTCATCTAGGTTCACAATTTTGCCACGTTTACTTCATCTTTCTTTCTCTGAATTCCATACAATGTTGACAGAAAACCACAGTTGTGTTATGGAGATGAAACTGTATCACTACTCCAAAACAGTTTTCTTAGTTGAAAAAAATATTAAGCTTTTATTCTTAATAAAATTTTATTCTTATTTACAAATGCCTATTAACTATCTGTGATTTTTAAATGTCATAAAAAAATAGGCAAACTTTGTTTGCAGAGTGTGAAACAGGTGTTAATTATTTAGCTGAGATTGTTTTCAATATAAATAAATGTCCCATTTGTTTTATGTCTTTTATAGAGCCATCAGAAATTATTTTGAAGGAAGACACCTTAATAGGTAACAAACTTTTATAGACCTATTCAGAAAGAGGTAAATGGTAAATTACTACAATAAGATTGACTAATTGAAAATGTTGGTGCACTTGTTTCATTAGTGCTTCTTGGAACCTTTGAGTGATCTATTTTCTTCCTAAAGAACATATATTTAACCAGCCTAATGTTGAAAATTAAGCACAATATAAAAAGGGAAATAAAATTGAAAAGTTTTATTTGACTCTCTAAACTACTTATATATCAGCGATCCAAATTTATTTTCAACTGCGAGTGCATTCAGTTGTATTAAAAATAAACAAAGAAGAATTCATCATGTGGTAAGTCTCTCCATATTTTGAGGCAAAAATTATGAGACTGTAGAATTGGGTTTGTTCATGACCTTAAAAGCTACCTAGCAAAATAACTATGTTAGGGCCAGTTATGAAGAATTTGATTATTACACTGAAAGCAGGAGAAAGTATCAGTTCAGTGAGGTAGGCTGAAATCTGTCATGAGAGTATCTGCAGCAGGGCAGTCAGCAAATGCTATAAAATCAGGGATCTTTCCCAGCTCCACCCCTACTCCCACCCTAGGCAGCTGGTTATTAAAAATTTACCAGGACACAAGTGGTTTTATCCAGCCTCTGTCTTTTTTTAGTATGGAAATTGCACTAATTATTTTACTGTTCTGTATATTACATTTCTCAATTGTCAAATGGGAATAGCAGTATTTATCTTAAAGCAATTTGGGGACAACTGCAGTAAGTGCATTCTTTTAAAACACCTGACATTCATTAGATGTTCAGAATGAATTGATATGTAAATTAAATGGCCTTTACAAAGTGTTCAGAAGTCATTGTTCATTCTTAAAACTATCAAGCATAACATATTGAGAGATAAAACAGGATTTAATTCATAAATCAATACTAAAGATACAGCTGTAGAATATATACGAATGAATATATGTTTCTAAAATTCTAAGTATTGGACTAAAATGAGTCCAGTATATAGTATTCAACAACAGAATAAAAATATACTTCGTAATTTAAAAGAAAGTCATAATCTAAAGGGTTTAAGTCAGAGGCTCTAAAGATTTATTCTAGGGGACTCCAAAAAATAAAAATAAAAATGAAATACTATGTTTTTCCTTCATACATTTGCTTTCTATGGACATACACTCGATGTCTATTACATATTAGTTATTATTCTGAATGGTGGTAGTGCAAAATATAAAGCATTAAAGTTCTGTAAAACCAATGCTATGCACGCTGCTGCTACTGTTGCTAAGTCGCTTCATTCGTGTGCCACTCTGTGCAACCCCATAGATGGCAGCCCACCAGGCTCCCCCGTCCCTAAGATTCTCCAGGCAAGAACACTGGAGTGGGCTGCCATTTTCTTCTCCAATGCATGGAAGTGAAAAGTGAAAATGAAGTCGCTCAGTCGTGTCCGACTCTGTGCGACCCCATGGACTGCAGCCCACCAGGCTCCTCCGTCCATGGGATTTTCCAAACAAGAGTACTGGAGCGGGCTGCCATTGTCTTCTCCAAATGCTATGCATAGCTCTTAGCATATAGAAAAAACAATGATAACTAACATTTTTTGTGTGTTCTATTTATGCGATACAACTCTATATCAGTTCAGTTCAGTCGTTCACTTGTGTCCAACTTTTTGAGACCCCATGAATCGCAGCATGCCAGGCCTCCCTGTCCATCACAAACTCCCAGAGTCCACCCAAACTAATGTCCATTGAGTCGGTGGTGCAATCCAGCCATCTAACCCTCTGTCGTCCCCTTCTCCTCCTGCCCCCAATCCCTCCCAGCATCAGAGTCTTTTCCAGTGAGTCCACTCTTCACATGAGGTGGCCAAAGTATTGGAGTTTCAGTCCTTTTAGCATCAGTACTTCCAATGAACACCCAGGATTGATCTCCTTTAGGATGGACTGGTTGGATCTCCTTGCAGTCCAAGGGACTCTCAAGAGTCTTCTCCAACATCACACTTCAAAAGCATCAATTCCTTGGCGTTCAGCTTTCTTCACAATCCAACTCTCACACCCATACATGACAACTGGAAAAACCGTAGCCTTGACTAGATGGACATTTGTTGGCAAAGTAATGTCGCTGCTTTTTAATATGCGGTCTAGGTTGGTCATAACTTTCCTTCCAAGGAGTAAGCGTCTTTTAATTTCATGGCTGCAGTCCGCATCTGCAGTGATTTTGGAGCCCAAGAAAATTAAGTCAGCCACTGTTTCCCCATCTATTTCCCATGAAGTGATGGGACCAGATGCCATGATCTTAGTTTTCTGAAGCAGAAGGTATTAAGAAAAGGTGGCAAGAATATTCAGAGGAACTGTACAAAATAGATCTTCATGACCCAGATGATCGTGATGGTGTGATCACTCACCTAGAGCCAGACATCCTGGAATGTGAAGTCAAGCAGCCCTTAGGAAGCATCATTACAAACAAAGGTAGTGGAGGTGATGGAATTCCAGTTGAGCTATTTCAAATCCTGAAGGATGATGCTGGGAAAGTGCTGCACTCAATATGCCAGCAAATTTGGAAACCTCAGCAGTGGCCACAGGACTGGAAAAGGTCAGTTTTCATTCCAATCCCAAAGAATGTCAATGCCAGAGAATGCTCAAACTACCGCACAATTGCACTCATCTCACACGCTAGTAAAGTAATGCTCAAAATGCTCCAAGCCAGGCTTCAGCAACACGTGAACAAATCTGTATATCTTATAACTATTACCCACATTTCACAAATGAGGAAAATAGTAGAAAGTTACTTGGAAGTTGACAAATTCTGGATACCGTGTTTAAAGTTAAGGAAGAAAAAAATCTAATTTCAAATCTATAAAATAAATGTACAATCAAGCACAAGTTTTCTTGTTTCCGTTTTACTGTATTCATATACTACTGTTCAGTTCAGTTCAGTCGCTCAGTCATATCTGACTCTCCGCGACCCCATGAATCACAGCGCACCAGGCCTCCCTGTCCATCACCAACTCCCGGAGTTCACTCAAACTCATGTCCACAGAGTCGGTGATGCCATCCAGCCATCTCATTCTCTGTCGTCCCCTTCTCCTCCCGCCCCCAACCTTTCCCAGCATCAGAGTCTTTTCCAGTGAGTCAACTCGTCGCATGAGGTGGCCAAAGTATTTCAGTTT
Source organism: Moschus berezovskii (assembly GCF_049115385.1). NCBI lineage: Eukaryota > Metazoa > Chordata > Mammalia > Artiodactyla > Moschidae > Moschus > Moschus berezovskii. The sequence goes on from NC_142461.1 coordinate 54,872,621, forward strand.
CAGCTTCAGCATCAGTCCTTCCAATGAACACCCAGGATTGATCTCCTTTAGAATGGACTGGTTGAATCTCCTTGCAGTACAAGGGAAATCACTGCAGATGCTGATTGCAGCCATGGAATTAAAAGACGCTTACTTCTTGGAAGGAAAATTATGACCAACCTTGATAGTATATTAAAAAGCAGAGACATTACTTTGCCAACCAAGGTCCGTCTAGTCAAGGCTATGTTTTTTCCTGTGTTCATGTATACTACTGTAAGAAATACAATTACAAGAGAAATTCCATATATCCCTTTCTTAGTTCCCCCAGTGTAACACCATGCATTAGTACAGTAAAACATCACAACCAAGAAACTAAGGTTGATACAATCCATCCACTTTACTCAGACTCCATCAATTTTACATGCAAATGTGTGTCTTTGTGTGTATATGTATTTAGTTCTATGCAGTTTTAACACATAAGTATTTGTGTGACCACATCACAGTCAACACACAGAATAATTCCAAATATGGTCTGTGCTGTCCTTTCACACTCACAACCACATCACTTCTGCCCTCCCTCCCTAATCCTCAGCAATCAGTAATCTATTTTTTGTTTTTACAATCTTGTTACTTTTAAGAAGTGGACATGAACGGAATCACATATAGGCAAATTCTTGAGATTCTTTCTTCACCCAGGATATTTCTCTTTGGATCCATCCAAATTGTATCTTGTAGAAGCAGTTTTTATTCCTGAATTGTTTCTTATGTTAGAGATGTATGATAGATTGTTCAAACACACATCCAACTGAAGGACATTTAGAATTTTTCCAGTTTGTCTACTTCAAATAAAGCTTCTATGTAAATTTGTGTATAGGATTTCGTGTGAGTATAAGCTTTCATTTCTTTGGAATAAACATCCCAGAATGCAATTACTTGATTTTATGGTAAGTACATTTTTAGTTTTAAAAGATACTCTTACACTCTTTTCCACAGTGGCTATAATATTTTGCATTTCTATACCAACAACATAGGAGTGATCCAATTTCTCCTCAATCTTGCCAGAATTTGGTTTTGACACTTTTAACACTTAGTCATCATGATATGTCTGTCATGATGATTCATTGTGGTTTCAACTTGTGTTTCTTTAATGGAAAATGACAAATATCTTTCATGTGTTTACTTACCACCTGTACACAATGCTTTATTACTACAGGATTGGGGCAGTAGCTCTACTGGGTCCCAATGGGCCCTTTCGACATTAAGGGAAGGCATTAACTGCAGTCCAACTAGCCCCACATCCCAAAATTTCATTCTCTTTTGATGTCAAATGAATGTGGAATCTCAGCTCCCCAATGGAGTCTTCTGACACCAGTGGGGCACTACTGAAGTAGAATTGTGCCTGGCCCTTCATCATCCTGGTCCACTAAGTTTTATTATTTCCAGACTGAGGATGGGTGGCACAGAGGTTAAAATCTCCAGTGGACCCCATTGGCACTATCCTGGCAAAGAAATCTGAAGAACTGCTTACTTCAACTAAGCAAGTATTGGAAGATCAACTGCCTTCAGCAATGCTAACTCTTTCCTTGTTTTTTGGTCACACTGTGTAGCATGTAGAATCTTACTTCCCAAGGATCAAACCTGTGCCTCCTGCATTGGGAGCATGGAGTCTTAACCACTGGACCACCAGGGAAGTCCCTGACACTATTTTTGACAGGGGAACAGGAGTATTGTAGGTTTCTGCCTGGAGAGGATAGAAGATAAGCTTCCTGCTTGCCCCACTGATAACATAGGATCAGTGTATAGCTGTAAGGACACCTGACTCATTAGCCATCAACTTGGGATAAAACTTTACTCTCAGCCTCACGGAATCCACTGGGAGAAGAGGGTTGGTTATCTTACTGGTGCTTTATTGGAGTAGGGAAAGTCCAGTAATCCCATACATAGGAAGCTTCAAGGTGCAAATATTCAAAGATGCAAACTCAACATTCAAAAAACTAAGATCTTGGTGCTCAGTCCCATCACTTCATGGAGCCTAGATTAGGAAACAAAGGAAACAGTGACAGACTTCATTTTGTTGGGCTCCAAAATCACTGTAGATGGTGACTGCAGCCATGAAATTAAATGACGCTTCCTCCTTGAAAGAAAAGCTATGACAAACCTAGACAGCATATTAAAAAGCAGAGACATCACTTTGCCAACAAGCGTCCATATAGTCTAAGCTATGTTTTTTCCAGTAGTCATCTATGGATGTGAGAATTGGACCATAAAGGAAGCTGAACACCGAAGAATTGATGCTTTTGAACCACGGTATTGGAGAAGACTCTTGAGAGTCCCTTTGACTGCAAGGAGATCAAGCAAGTCAATCCTAAAGGAAATCAGTCCTGAATGTTCATTGGAAGGACTGATGCTGAAGCTGAAGCTCCAATACTTTGGCCACCTGATGTGAAAAACTGACTCCTTAGAAAAGCCCCTGATGTTGGAAATATTGAAGGCAGGAGAAGGGGATGACAGAAAATGAGATGGTTAGATGGCATCACCGAGTGGGTGGACATAAGTTTGAGAAAGCGCTGGGAGTTGGTGATGGACAGGGAAGGCTGGTGTGCTTCAGTTCATGGGGTTGCAAATGGTTGGACATGACTGAGAAACTGAACTGAACTGAAAGATGCAAACATGTGTTCCATCAACCTCATGGGTGAGTAAAACCGTAGCTTTTCATCTGTCTCCTATTGTTGATGATCCTTCAGCTCTACCACCTCCCACTTTTCTCCCTTCTCCAGTCAGTAATTCTTGCCTGTTTTCTCGATGACAGTCCCTGTATGTACTGTATTAATACAACTATACTTTTCAAGGTACTGTGAAAAAAAGTGTGAAAAGTGAAAGTCGCTCAATTCTGTCCAACTCTTTGCAACTCCAAGGACTATATAGTCCATGGAATTCTCCATGACAGAATACTTGAGTGGGTAACCTTTCCCTTCTCCAGGGGATTTTCCCAAGCCAGGGATTGAACCCACTTTGCAGGCAGATTCTTTACCAGCTGAGCCACAAGGGAAGCCCATGTGTATTAATTGCTAGTATACTTTTTAATTATTACAGCATTCCCTCATAGCTCAGTTGGTAAAGAATCCGCCTGCAATGCAGGCAACCCTGGTTCAATTCCTGGGTAAGGAAGATCCCCTGAAGAAGAGATAGGCTACCCACTCCGGTATTTTAAGGCTTCCCTTGTGGTTCAGCTGGTAAAGAATCACCTGCAATGTGGGAGACTCAGTTTGGTTCCACTCTTTGCAACCCTATGGACTGCAGCATACTAGGCTTCCCTGTCCTTTACCAACTCCCAGAGTTTGCCCAAACTCATGTGCATTGAGTTGATGATGCCATGCAAATATCACATCCTCTGTTGTCCCCTTCTCCTCCTGCCCTCAATCTTTCCCAGCATCGGTATTTTCCAGTGAGTCCTCTTTCTGAATCAGGTGGCCAAAGTATTGGAGCTTTAACATCAGTCCTTCCAATGAATATTCAGAGTTGATTTCCTTTAGGATTGACTGGTTTGATCTCCTTGCTGTCCAAGGGACTTTCAAGAGTCTTTTCCAGCACAACAGTTTGAAAACATCAGTTCTTCAGTGCTCAGTCTTCTTTATGTACAAACTCTCACATCTGGACATGATTACTGGAAAAGCAATAGCTTTGACTATATGCACCTTTGTAGGCAAAGTAATGTCTCTGCTTTTCAATATGCCTTCTAGGTTTGTCATTACTTTTCTTCCAAGGAGAATGTATCTTTTAATTCCAAGGTGGCAGTCACCACCTGCATTGATTTTGGAGCCCGAGAAAATAAAATCTATCACTGTTTTCATTGTTTTCTCATCTATGTACCATGAAGTGATGGGACCTGATGCTATGATCTTGGTTTTATGAAAGTTGATTTTTGAACCAGCTTTTTCACTCTCATCCTTCACCCTAAAAAAGAGGATTTTTAATTTATTTTTCACTTTCTGCCATAAGAGTGGTGTCACTGCATATCTGAGGTTACTGATATTTCCCCCAGCAACCTTGATTCCAGTTTGTTATTCATCCATGCTGGCATTTCACATGATGTACTCTGCATATAAGTTAGATTAGTAGGGTGACAATATATAGCCTTGACGTACTCCTTTTCCAGTTTGGAATCAGTCTGTTCTTCCATGTCTGGTTCTAACTGTTGCTTTGTGACCTGCATACAGGTTTCTCTGGAGGCAGATAAGGTGCTGTGGTATTCCCATCTCTTTAAGAATTTTCCATAGTTTGTTGTGATCTACACAGTCAAAGACTTTAGTGTAGTCAATGAAACAGAAGTAGATTTTTTTTTTCTGGAATTTCCTAACTTTTTCTATGATCCAACAGATTTGGATGGACATCTGGAATTTCTCAGTTAACATAGTATTGAAGTATAGTTTGAAGAATTTTGAGCATCACTTTGCTAACTTGTGAAGTAAGTGCAGTTGTGAGGTACTTTGAACATTGTTTGGCATTGTAATTCTCTGGGATTGGATTGAAAACTAATATTTTCAAGTCCTGTGGCCACTGCTGAGTTCTGCAAATTTGCTGGCATATTGAGTGCAGCAGTCTCACAGTATCACATGTTAAGATTTGAAATAGATCAGCTGGAATTCCATTACCTCTACTAGTTTTTTTCATAGTGATGCTTCCTAAAGCCCACTGACTTGCATTCTAGGATGTCTGGCTTTAGGAGAGTGAAAACACCATTGTAGTTAGCCAAGTCATTAAGATCTTTTTTGTATAATTCTGTGTATTCTTGCCACCTCTTCTTAATATCTTCTGCTTCTGTTTAGGTCCATACCATTTCTGTCCTTTGTTGTGCCTATATTTGCACCAAATTTTCCTGTGGTATCTCTAAATTTCTTGAAGAAATTTAGAAAAATTTAGTTACTTGGGTACATAGATTAGCTTTGTCAGCCTTACAACAAATTGGACTTAATAACTTGCTATCAGAATGGAGCTCATTCATATGCAGCGGTCTTACAGTGTTGACAAGAGTTTTGGTTGTTAGGACACCGTTTTCTGAGTCTTGTGGCTAAGAAGAACTGACTTCTTTTGAAGCCCCTTTTGTCTCTACCTTTTTGCAGATATGGATTGGAAGCTTTTGACTAACCGTGCTCAGTGTATATAGAAACTAGGATATTCAACCCCATGACATTCCTTAAATCCTAAAGTCCAAAGGTTGTTCTCCTTTACATTCTACCCTTTATAGTCTTCTATGTTGTGTTATACCTAGCACTTTTACTTCATTTTGTCAGCTGTAAAAATAGTGGAATTGGAAAAATTTCAGCCATATTGGCTGAAATCCACACAAAGTTATGTTGATTAATGAGAAAAAAAAATTTTAATCCATTTTAAAGAATAATACCAATACCATATTTTCTTTTAAAATTAGCTACTTTTTAACATAATTTTTAGTCTATATTTCCTTAGAGTTTAAATCCCAAATCCTTTTTTACTGCATATCAAGGGCATTTTCTACAATTTTGCCATAAAAAGTATCTATATAAATGACTCACATCCACACAGTAGCTGCTGAATAAAACCAAAAATGTTCTACCTCTATAAAGACATTTTAAAGAATACTTTAAAATTTAATTGAGCTAATTCACTTAATGTTCTATAGTTTGTTATACACTTAATATATTTCACAACTACTTAGCTATATAACTATTTTCAGTTTTGAAAGCCCAAGATATTACTAATTATCCAACTTCCTTAGTATTTTACTAAAAGTTTCTCTTAGTAGGCTAAAGATTAATCAACACAGTTCAATAAAGTGTCAAATGGTGAGACACTTATGATAATCTGAAATTATTTACCCTGGAAAATGCTTATTATTAAAAGTATAGCATCAGATGAGACATCAATTTTCAATATTAACCTAACTATATCTTATAGTATTTGAAGAACTAGTAAATGTAAAATTTTTGTTTTTATAAATATCTTAGCATATATTTTTTATTAATTATATACTAAGATTGACTTGGAACTATACTAAAAATTATAAATCAAAATAGTATGTTTTAACATTTAATTAAATATATTAAAAAGTTATTTTACTATATAACAACAGATGATTTAATAATATTTGTTGAAAATGGACAGGGAGGCCTGGTGTGCTGTGGTTCATGGGGTCACAAAGAGTCGGACACGACTAAGCGACTGAACTGAACAGAACTGAACTGAAGCAATATACAAATTTGGGGAGAAACAAAACAATTCAATGAAATAAGTTAGCATTATTATTGAATACTAAAGTTATTGTTGTACACGTTTCCTAATTCAAATTTCCTTAAAGGAACCATATACCATCTAGTGATCTAGTGGCAAAATTACAACTTTTAATTCAGTGTTTTCTTGCAAATATCATCATTATCCGACTGTGATGAACAGCAACAACAACCAAAAGCAACATAAGTTTAACTGTACATCTTACTTTAGAAAAATAAATTTCTGGGAAATTTTTCAAATAGTTATTCCTATTAACTTGCACCTTAATAAATAAGAAGAACTGACAAAACAGGGAGGTGTTACTGTGAACTCTTGTGATTTTGCTATTTATGAGAAATACTTTTATAAATACCACAACACATGGTCATTTTTTGTCCCCACAAAATAAATATTATTTTTTATGTTTGATATATTCTCATACTATATAAATATATATTTGATTTGCTTTTGAGTTTGTGTCTCATCTAAGTATATATTGGATACAATGTTTTATAATCAAATAGAAGGAAATAGGGAGAGGTTGATATTTAAAACATAATTGGAATAATTGGGTAATAAGGCAAATTAGTATACTCTTACTTCCACATTTCTTTTTTTTTTCCAGTTTAAGTAGATAGACAACATTGGTTTCCAGAAATGCATAGTTTCAGATTTTCTTGTTTTCAAAAATTTCCAGAACTTGAAAATTCTTTTTTATTTTTCCATCTTACTTATAAAATATCCCTGCATTCACATACATTTCACATTTCTCAACTTCAAATTTCAGCTCCCATTTCCTCACTTGCAATATGTTATTTAAAATATATGGTTCTTCTCACAAGGATGATTACTCAGTTCCTAAACTTTCCACCTCAATATTACTTTTTTTCTTTATTCTTTGTCTCCATTGTAACATTAAGGGGAAGCATACTTTCTCCTCTTCCCTTTCCAAAGTTACTATGTTCCTTAACTATATTCCCTATTTCTCTGAATCTTCAGTTCAGTTCAGTTGCTCAGTTGTGTCCGACTCTGTGACCCTATGAATCACAGGCCTCCCTGTCCATCACCAACTCCTGGAGTTCACTCAAACTCATGTCCATCGAGCTGGTGATGCCATCCAGCCATCTCATCCTCTGTTGTCCCCTTCTCCTCCTGCCCCCAGTCCCTCCCAGCATCAGGGTCTTTTCCAATGAGTCAACTCTTCGCATGAGGTGGCCAAAGTATTGGAGTTTCAGCTTCAACATCTTCCAGTGAACACCCAGAACTGATCTCCTTTAGAATGGACTGTTTGGATCTCCTTGCAGTCCAAGGGACTCTCAAGAATCTTCTCCAACACCACAGTTCAAAAGCATCAATTCTTCTTAGCTCTATCAAATTCCCCAATCCACCTAATAGCATCAAGCTCTGTCTATCGTGCCTTCATGTGGATTTAATCTTTATAGAAATGACAATACAGAAAATACACTGTCCTTGATAATTGTACCCATTGGTTTCTCTATTTTCTCCTAATCCATCAGACACACTTTTCTTAGGTAGGTTATTTCTGATAAGCAAAATCTAACATATCATACAACTACTCAATCTTGAATTTTTATTTCAGTTTTTAGGGGATTGTTCTTTTTAAATACATAAATGAAACAAAATACTATTCAGAGAATTCTAGTCATGCCTATTTTTGCATCCTATTCCCTCCCTCCAACTCAACCTTTAATTTCTTTTCTTCTAATTTATAAATTTTCTTTTTTTATTTGTTTGCAGTTTGTTTTGGTTTTTCTAAATAGACATTCACATCCGTAAACAATACAATTTTTGTTTCAGCCCCTTATTACTTTCAAAGTGTATATTATCTATATGCAATATGTACTATTCTCATTATTCCCTCCCATGATATTTTTCACTTAAAAGTTTTATTCCAGTGTTAATGCCATAGTAAATAATTTTTCAACCTTGGCACTACTGACATTTGGTGCTGGATACTTCTTTGCTTTGAGGGGTTGTCTTGTACATGGTGAGATGATGAATAACATCCCTTGCCTCTAACCAACCAATGTCAGTAGGAACCCCAAGTTGCAATAATCAAAAATGTTTTCAGAGATGTCTTGGACATGTGAAAAATTACTACCAGTTAAAAGCCACTGACAAAGCAGTAAAAGATATATCTCATTTCTTTTTTATAGCACTCATTCTTGAGGATGCCTTGTTGTTTGTTGACTAGTCCATTATTCATGAACATTTTGGTTCACTTCTTGTCTTTGCTAATAGTACTACAATTAATTAGCTTATCATATCTTAAGACGTTTTTAGAATTGATTTTTAGAAGAAAGCCTACTAAATGAAAACGCAAACGGTAACCATATAAAGTCACTAGATGCTGCCTAAGTACTCTTCATTTACATTTGCATTCCTACCAGTCATGTATGGGCCTGTAAACTTTGATGCTATAACCTTACTGAGAAAACAATCACCTATTTCCTATTTAATAGAAAAAAATCCATCCTTCATCCTGATTAACTTCCTTCCCTTTATATCACACTTTGGTGAATATAATGCTTATTTACATATTTTTCTATTCCATTAATTAATATTTAAATATGGCTAATTACTGAAAATATGTGGTTAGAGATTATATTAATTATAAAATAAGAGAGTTTAGTTCTACATGGCAAAAAAAAAGAAAGCATTAGGAAAATTAAGCAACATAAAAAGTACTCATAACAATTGCACTTCCTGTAGATTTAAAACTGACAAATACACAGCATACAATTCATTTTGGAATCACTAATCTATTACCTCACTTGTCTTTCCCTTTATTCCTTTTGTCACAAAGACAAAAACATACTGAATGCCAAAATGTAAACAATGAATAAATAAGGGGGTCCAGATAGAATTTGTACCATAGAACACTTATGAAACTATGATTGAAATATACTTCAATTTACAATGTGTTCTCATGATTTAAGGTTTTCATTATACTCTTATAATGGTATAAGATAGTGTTTCTGTTTGAAAGAAGTTCTTGGGATTTTCACCACAAGATTCAGTTTAATGAAAATTTCACTAATCCATTTACACTTTGGAGATAATATACACTTTGAAAGTCATAAGGGGCTGAAACAAAAATTGTATTGTTTACAGATGTGAATGTCTATTTAGAAAAACCAAAACAAACTGAAAACAAATAAAAATGGGTTATTGTAATATGCCTAGCATTCTGTGGTAGCAAGTAAACTTTACTATTACCAAAGACATTTCAAAAGAAATGAGAAATTCTTCCTTACACTTTAAAACAAAGTGAAGCAAAGTATTAAAACTCTAACAATAGAAAAAATTATGCATCACTTTTACTCTCCAAGTTTTCATAAGTATCAGTATTTTAACTAATATAAATTTAGGTTGAATAAGAAAAAGAGAAAAAAACACTCTAGAAATTTAAAATAAGATCAATATAAGAAATTGATAATGAGAGGTGGAATAGGTGACAAGAAGGGACCGATTAAGACACTTTTATACAAGCAAAGAGATACTGACTAATAGGGCTAAGCTGACTCAATGGACATGAGTTGGAGCAAATTCAGGGAGACAGTGAAAGACAAGGAAGCCTGGTGTGCTGCAGTTCATGGGGTTACAAAAGAATCAGTCAAGACTTCACAACTGAAAAACGATAGGGCTGAAGGAATAAAGGGAGAAAGAAGGGAAACCTAACACAAGAAACCTGGACCTTTAGTTGCTGAGATATTACAGGTAAATGAGAGGCTGCTTAGAGAGAGCTAGAACTCTGTAGAAATGGTTTCTCTATTGGCAACTAGAGTCACAGAGCATAGAACAACTCCTGAAGATACCAGCCACAAAGAATACTCTTGATTTTTCATTCTTCCATCTCCCAATCACCTAACAATGCTTTCTTTTCACTGGTCCCAGATGGAACCAGCAGAGATCAGTCTTGTTAAATACAGTGAAACCAAGAAAGGGCAAGGCAGATTTCTGAAACCAATGAGGCAAAAGACTTGCACAAAATTTCTTCTCATTCTTGTTTTTAATGGTCATTATTCAACAGAGAACATCTGATTATTTAAGCTAGCTTTTTTCATTGCTATACTTTTGTGGCTTTTAATGTAATTTAGGATTTTTTTTTCTTTCTGTAACATTATCACTTTGCATACTTTTCTTATGGTGACACTGTCATTCTGAAAAAAAAAAATCTATGAGAACAGGTGTGTTCTTTCTGTTTTGTACACTGCTGTGCACTCAATACTTAAAAACAGCCTGGCCCAAATTAGTTGGTCAACATAATATGGTAAATAATAGATGAATGATTTATCCCGATTTATTAGAGGATGCAATCATGGGCAGAATATAACACTGAAATCTAATTTAAAATAACTATTGCTTTACCTGGTTTGGTTTCTTATTTGTAAAATGATCAGAAGACACATATGAAATGCACATTTTTTCAATGTTTTAAACATCAAACTTTCTAATATATGTATTTATGCTTTGTTGTGTTACATGAAATTTAAGATTCCACCTAAAATTTTGATGCTACAAATGATACTTAAATAGCTAAGTAACCAACAAATAAGACAGCTGATTGTTCTGATTATAATTAAATAATGTTAGAAAGATAATTCAGAGAGGGCAATGGTACCCGATTCCAGTACTCTTGCCTGGAACATCCCATGGATGTAGGAGCCTGGTGGGCTGCAGTCCATAGGGTCACACTGAGTCGGACACGACTGAGCAACTTCACTTTCACTTTTCACTTTCATGCGTTGGAGAAGGAAATGGCAACCCACTCCAGTGTTCTTGTCTGGAGAATCACAGGGATGGGGGGAGCCTGGTGGTCTGCAGTCTATTGGGTCGCACAGAGTCGGACACGACTGACGCGACTTAGCAGCAGTAGCAACAGCAGCAGCAGCAGCAGCAGCAGAAAGATAATTAATGTCATTGTATTCTGAAATATATACTGAAGATAAGAGAAAAATATCTACACCTATTTACAGGTTGCACTATAAAGATGAAAAAGACATCTACAGAAAGAAAAAATCTGATAGTTTCTAAACAATTCATGTAGAATAATTAAAATAAATAGCAACTTAATCATTAAGTTACTGAATTTACAACAGAATATGTGAAAATATTTTGATAGAGGAAGGCTAAAAAAAGATTCATTGGAATATGTCCTCAGAAATGATTTGCATATTTAACAGAATTTTGTCAGCCATATTTAACCAAACTCAGAGAATCATATTTGAATTAATTTATTTATTAACTTGCATAAAGCCTATGGCTTCCCAGGTGGCACTAGTGGTTAAGAACCTGACTGACAATGCAGGAAACATAAGAGACTGGGGTTCGAGATCCTTTGGAGGAGGGAATGCCAACTCACTCCAGTATTCTTGCCTGGAGAATCCCATGGACAGAGGAGCCTCACAGGCCACAGTTTATAGGGTTGCAAAGAGCTGGACACAACTGAAGTGACTTAGCAGTCATGCATAAAGCTATAAATCTAGATATCAAACTTGATTTTACTGTCCATGAGCAAGATATTTTATAGCAATGCAATGTTGAACAAAATGTGATATTCCATGATAATATTTTTTCCATTACCTCTCATAATATTTTGAAACAGTGTTTTTCAGTTGCAAAAAATTTAGGGATGTTTATCTTTGCCTTTTCTTTGCATTTTTCAAAGGCATGGGTAACAAAGTTAATAATTAAGGTAGTTCAATTTAAAATAGTCAGCTTCTCTATATTACATATTCAGCTAGAAAAATTATATGGTTAATTTGACATTTATGTAGATATCTGTTCCCTAAGTGATTAGTAGTTATCACAATCATTTGCACAGTAATTCAGTTGCATTAAAATACTGTTGTAACTATTTAACTTGATTTGACTATAGAATCTCAATATTAATCTAAATATAGAGGGAAAGGATTGCTTAAGATAGATTGTTAGTCTCCAGATAATATTTAGGTCAAATACTAAAACTGCAAATATGTAAAATCCTAATTACAACTAATTGATTCACCATTGATTTTGACATCCATATCATACAGGAGGCACAGTAAACTTTAGAGTTTAGCCACTGATGCAAGGAAAGTTTTAATTAATTTGTCTCTCTGATTGTTCCTTACAGATATTCCTATCAATAATGTAGCTCTGTTTTGCAGGTTAAAATGCTTCTTTGGTACGATCTATTCATTTAATATTATCCACAAATAATTTTTGATAATAATTAAATTGTCCTTTAGGGAACAGCTTGGTACTCATTTATAGTCACGAAATTGACATTTTCTGTTCTATTCTTATTTATCAGAAGGCAGATGACTTCCTGAATCATGTTCTTACAAAAAATGAAATAAAGAACAAATTATAAGGTAAATCAACCAATGTTCTTTACAAATGCAACCACTCTAACCTGACTCAAAATTGTATCAGCATATATTCTTATATACAAAATGCCAAATGAATCAATCTGACCATATATAACATGTACAAAAAAAGTTTTGTTAACATATTTACTATTTTTATATAAACTATCTAACTTTAAAAGTAAATTTCTTCATTATCCAATATTTGCCTTATAACTGTTAATTACCATTCATTAGTAAGTTTTTAAATGTTATATTTTCAAGAATTTGAATACTTTTTATATTTCCAACCTCAGTAATGATGAAAGTAAATCCAATCAGTCCATTCTAAAGGAGATCAATCCTGGGTGTTCATTGGAAGGACTGATGCTAAAGCTGAAACTGCAATACTTTGGCCATCTCATGTGACGAGTTGACTCACTGGATAAGACTCTGATGCTGGGAGGGATTGGGGGTGGGAGGAGATGGGGACGACAGAGAATGAGATGGCTGGATGGCATCACAGACTCTATGGACATGAGTTTGAGTGAACTCCGGGAGTTGGTGATGGACAGGGAGGCCTGGCGTGCTGTGATTTGTGGGGTCGCAAAGAGTCGGACACGAATGAGCGACTGAACTGAACTGAACTGAAATCTCAAATTACATTAGACTGTGATTATTTTATTCTACAGTAGTTCAGTAGCTCTTAATGGTCTTCAAGCATTTATGAAGCCGGAAATCACCCATAAAACAAAGCAAAATAAAAAATTAAACTAAAACCAAATAATGGCATTCCTAGGTTTTTAAAAATTTACAGAAGAAATACAAATGATCAATATAATATATGAAAGGACATACTACTTAATTAATATTCTAAAAATAAAATTTACATTATGACATAATCCCTTTTTAAAAAGTCAGACCATTATAGAAAACTACCCCCAGCCTGTTGAGAGTACAGGCAATATTTACTGTCTTCTATTGCTGGTAACATAATATATCATACTGACACTCCTTCTGAGGCACACACAGTTTGAAGACTAAGAAAATATTTATACTCTGACACAGCAATTCAAACTTTAGGAAGCCACAATCAAAATATGTGTGGCTTACATTAAAAATATGTGCACTACATTATTCATTATAATGTTGTTCATGATTAAAATCAGTATGAATACACACGGTTTTTACTTTCAAAAGTATTTGTTTGTTTTATAATTTCCATGGCTACCTTATTTATAATAATGCTTCAAAGTTGAAAATCACTTTAATGTCCAGAGAGTCTTGATTCAGTAGTTGTTGATAAATTGTTCAGGGTTATCCAAAGTAGCTACCAAAATAGCTATACTGTGTCATAAATAAAGTATTAGTAATATAGCTGAAGTATCTTTTATGAGACTGAGCGCTACCTACTGTGCTAAGGAGGCAGGTTGAACTATCTTTTAAATGTGCATGTTTACATAAATACAAACAGATATCTAGATAATCTTTGCAAAGTAAAAACTGTGGTTAATTAATGGCAGAATTATAAAAAAGGCCCTTTTTTATCAATATGCATTTTCCATTTTAATTTTCATTTTTTAAAGCTAATGTCATTTTTGAAAAAAAAAACAGGTAGAATATGATTTATAAATATTAGCTGTGTAGGTAAGTATCCTTAATAGCTGAGTTTAACAATGGTTTCTCTATGAAAATTAACTTTGATGAGAATTAATAGAAAACTATTTGTATTCAATCCTGAGATGGTGATTTGAGTAACAAATAACTGATGTTAACTTATTTTTATATCAATTTATACTTCATAATTTTAATATACACTGTACTTACTTTACCAAACCAGAAGGAAATATTAACTCAAAGAAGAATAAGCTACACATATATTGGTTCATTCTGATCTAAGGCTACAAAAGATATCATGATTGAAATAACATTTAATTAAGAAATAAAGGCATATATTTAACTTATATGCAGAGTACATCATGAGAAACACTGGGCTGGAAGAAGCACAAGCTGAAATCAAGATTTCCGGGAGAAATATCAGTAAACTCAGATATGCAGATGACACCACCCTTACGGCAGAAAGTGAAGAAGAACTAAAGAGCCTCTTGATGAAAGAGAAAGAGGAGAGTGAAAAAGTTGGCTTAAAGCTCAACATTCAGAAAACGAAGATCATGGCATCTGGTCCCATCACTTCATGGCAAATAGATGGGGAAACAGTGGCTGAGTTTATTTTGGGGAGCTCCAAAATCACTGCATATGGTGACTGCAGCTGTGAAATTAAAAGATGCTTACTCCTTGGAAGGAAAGTTATGACCAACCTAGACAGCATATTAAAAGCAGAGACATTACTTTGCCAACAAAGGTCCATCTATTCAAGGCTATGGTTTTTCCAGTGGTCATGTATGAATGTAAGAGTTAGACTATAAAGAAAGTTGAGTGCAAAACAATTGATGCCTTTGAACTGTGGTGTTGGATAAGACTCTTGAGAGTCCCTTGGACTACAAGGAGATGCAACCAGTCCATCCTAAAGGAGATCAGTCCTGGGTGTTCATTGGAAGAACTGATGTTGAAGCTGAAGCTCCAATACTTTGGCCACCTGATTCGAAGAGCTGATTCATTAGAAAAGACCCTGATGCTGGGAAAGATTGAGGGCAGGAGGAGAAGGGGATGACAGAGGATGAGATGGTTGGATGGCATCACCAACTCAATGGACATGAATTTGAGTAAACTCCAGGACCTGGTGATGAACAGGGATGTCTGGCGTGCTGTGGTTCATGGGGTCATAAAGAGTTGGACACGACTGAGCATATGAACTGAACTGAAGAAACAAAAGGGGGAGAACAAGATGGCAGAGGAGTAGGTGGATTTGGAGTACCTCTCTCTCCACAGATACATCAGGAATACACCTTCAGACACAGAAAGGCAAGCAGAACACCAGCTGAGCACAGACAGGAGTACCTGAACAGCAGAAAATAATATATAGACTCACGCAAAAATTGGTAGCATGAAGGAACTAGGGGGAAAAACAGGAGTGTTAGTACGACTGGACCTACCCTCAGCAGGTGAGGGAAATGAAACAGGCGTCCGATCCCCACATTGGGGCAATAGTCTGAGTCAGAGGAGAAACATTTAAGGCTGAGAGTGAAACAGCTGATATGTGGTAGCCTAAATAGAATCAGACAATCCTTGCCACAGCCATACACACCCCAGACGGTGTAGTGACTGAGATCTGTAGTTTAGGGATTGTGGAGAAATCCCCAGATGAGGGCTGCTGTTGACTGCAGACAGACAGATGAAGGGCATGTGAGGGAGGAGATTATGGTAGAAAATGCCTATTGAGGAAAGTGGGGCAGTTATGGAAGCAAGGCAATACTGCTGAGTTACACGTAATGGGTGGAGCCATCACCATAGCCTCTCTCCCCCTCTACACACCAGCATTGGCAGTTGATCAATAGAGAGGCTGGCCCATCAAATGCTTAAGGCACTGACCTACAGCATAGGACCCCATCCAGTGTGCCCCTTTAAGTGCCTGGTGTGCTAATCTACAGAGTAGGACCTCAGCCTGGGGGGCCCCCTCTATGTGCCTGATGTGCCAAACAACAGTGAAGGACCCCAGGCAAGGAAGCCCTATAAGTGTCCCAACGGGCAGAGCTATGGAGAAAGACCGGCTAAAGAGGCCTTCTGATCACCAGCTACGAGAGGCCAGAAAAAAAGACTCTGATAGGGCCATAACTCCTGTGATGGAGGCAGTCCGTGTCTCTGCCAGGGTCCCTGCAAACCAAGCAGCTGTGCCAGTTTCACTCTCAACCCTCACTGGGGCAGAGCCACCATAGGCAAAAAAAGTCTAACACCTATACAGGCAGGGTCCCTTTATAGTGTCTAACTCTGCAATCCTGTGGACTACCTGCCAGGCTTTTCTGTCAGGGAGGGGGGTTTTCCAAGCAAGAATACTGAATCATATTGGCCAATACTGGTTGCCATGCCCTTCTAGAGCACCACATTTCCTGCTGCCCTAGCTGCCAACTGCCCTGAGTACCTGGTGCTGCCACAACCCCTGAGACCCAAGCAACTGCACCAACCCCACACCTGGCCCTCACAGGTGCAAGCCCAGGTCTTCCAGGTCAGTCTCAGGAGTGAATCCCAATGGAGGACCCACATACAGAGGTGGAAATAAAACCACAATTGAAACCCAGGGGCAGTGTGACTAAGGAAGAGGACCCCAAACCATCCCACCAGTTATAAAAGCTGTAAATTAAATCCACAAGATCAACTAGGCAGAATCTGTGTCTATGGAATATATAAACGGTCATTGAGAACTCCCACAAAAGAAAACACTCTATTTCTGATAGCTGTGGACATTGGAGGCTAGAACACAGAGGAGTAGGACCAGATAGAATCTGAGCAGCCCCAACAGCAGTCCAGCACAGTGTTAGAGGTCATCCTAAGGAGGTGAAGTGGACCGTCACTCCCAGCAAGGGAAAGGACTCTGACAGCAGTGACTCAAGGAAAAATTTATTATTCTTATGTTTTGACTTATTCGATAGATTCTTTTGGATTTTTTTCTTTTTTTCCTTTTCCCCCCTTTGTTGTAGTTGTCGATTATATTGGCACTAAGAAATCTAATGAAACTTTTGAGATTTTTTTCTTCTTTTTCTCAGTCACATTTTTTTATTGTTGATATAAACCTCTGTTTCTATATTGGGATTTTTCAGTTCTGCAGAGCTTTTTTCCCCCCTTTTTCTCTTTTCTATTTAATTTTTTAAATCTATTACTATTTATTCTACATTTCTTCCTTTGTTTGCTTTTCCTACTGTTCTTTACCCCTTGCAGTTAATCTTTAATATATATAAATCTTCTCTATCTACCTCTATTTAACTTTGCATATATATTCTTTCTTTATTTTCTTTCTTTCCTTTAGTCTCAACATATTTGTTATTTTTTATTTCATTGCTTTATTCCCCAATTGACACCTTGCTTTAGTTTTGTTTTCTGGTTTATGCTTTAATTAGTTTAGTTCTAGTAGACATAATTTTTGGTTCCCTTTGTTTGCCAGGTCAATCTATTGTACTTTATTTTTGTTGACTGACTTTTCTTATGAGTGTATATGTGTATAATCCACTATTTTAATTATTATTTGCTTGATTTTGTAACTGCCATTTGCCTGGGGTTCATCTTTGGTTTCTCATTTTTGGATATTTATTTTAATCTCATTTAATGCCATAACAAACCATTTGTGAAATCTTTGTTCCTGACCAGAGATCAAACCCTGAGCCTTTGGAGTGGGAGCACTGGCTCCAAGACCCTAGATTACCAGAGAACCAACCTTAGGGTGTATCAGATAATGAGAAATCACACAAAGGAAACCACTGAAATACAAGACCAGGCATCACCAAACCACCAATAGTACCCTGTGCAGGACACCTCATCTAAACAACAAAAAAACCAAAATACAAACACAATCATCAGCAGAGAAGATTACTACCTCACTCTTCCATACCCAAGAGAGGAAAAACAAACAAACAAAAATTCAGCACAAATCTCACCCTATAAGAAGCCTACACAAACCTCTGGACCAACCTTCAGTTCAGTTCAGTTCAGTCGCTCAGTCGTGTCTGGCTCTTTGTGATCACATGAATCACAGCACGCCAGGCCTCCCTGTCCACCACTAACTCCTGGAGTTCTTAGGAGGGCATAAACAGGAAGGAAGAAAGAATTCAGCCGTGAATCCTGGGAAAAAGAGACCTCAAACACAAGTTAAAAAAAGAAAAGAAAAGGCAGAGAAATACTACACAAAGGAAGGAACAAACTAGAAACACAGAAGTCCAAATAAATGAAGAGGAAATGGGCAAACTACCTGAAAAAGAATTCAGAATAATGATAGTAAAGATGATAAAAAAACCTTGAAAACCAAATGGAGAAAAATGAAAGAATCAATTAACAAAGACCTAGAAGAATTAATGAATAAACATGCAGAGAAAAACAACACAATTATTAACCTAAAAATACTCTAAAGGAATCAATAGCAGAATATCAGAAGCGGAAGAATGAATCAGTGAGTTGGAAGATAAAATGGTGGAAATAACTTCTGAAGAGCAGAATAAATTAAAAAGAATGAAAAGAACTGAGGATAGTCTCAGAGACCTCTGGGACAATATGAAATGCACCAACATTCGAATTATAAGGGTCCCAGAAGATGAAGAGAAAAAGAAAATGTATGAGAAAATTTTTGAAGAGATTATAGTTGAAAATTTCCCCAACATGAAAAGTAAATAGTTGTAAGTCCCAGAGGCACAAAGAGTCCCATATAGCATAAACCCAAGGAGAAACATGTCAAGACACATACTAATCAAACTAGCAAAGACTGTTGCTTCTGCTGCTAAGTCGCTTCAGTAGTGTCCGACTCTACGACCCCATAGATGGCAGCCCACCAGACTCCACCATCCCTGCAATTCTCCAGGCAAGAACACTGGAGTGGGTTGCCATTTCCTTTTCCAATTCATGAAAGTGAAAAGTGAAAGTGAAGTTTCTCAGTCGTATATGACTCTTCGCAACCCCATGAACTGCAGCCTATCAGGCTCCTCCGTCCATGGGATTTTCCAGGCAAGAGTACTGGAGTGGGTTGCCGTTGTCTTCTCTGCTAACAAAGAGTAAACACACAGAAAAAAAAAATATTCAAAGGAGAAGCAACAAGTAACATATAAAGGAAACTCCATATGTTTAATAGCTGATCTTTCAGCAAAACATCTGCAGGCCAAAAGAGAATAGCAGGATATATTTGAATTACTGAAAGGGAAAAATCTATAACCAAGATTACTGTACCTGGCAAGGATCTCATTCAAAATTGATGAAAAAATAAAATGCTTCTCAGACAAACAAAAGCTAAGGGAATTCAGTACCACCAAACCAGCTCTACAACAAATGTTAAAGGGACTTATATAGTCAAGAAATATAAGATAAGGACAAAGATCTACAAAAACAACACCAAACAATTAATAAAATGGCAATAAGAACATATGTATCAATAATTAATTTAAATATAAATGGGTTAATGCTCCAATCAAAAGACACAGACTGGCTGAACGGATACAAACACAAGACCCAATTAAATTCTGTCTACAAGAAAACTTACTTCAGACATAAAGACACCTCACACTGAAAGTGAGAGGATGGAAAAATCTATTTCATCCAAATGGGAAACAAAAGAAAGCTAAAGTAGCAATCTTCATATCAGACAAAATAGACCTTAAAATAAAGAAGATTATAAGGGATCAGGAAGGACACTATATAATGATCAAGGGATCAATCCAAGAGGAAGACATAACAATTGTAAATATATATACACCCAAAATAAGAGTACCTCAGTACATAAGATAAAACTAACAGGCTGGATCATGGAGAAAGCAAAAGAGTTCCAGAAAAACATCTATTTCTGCTTCATTGACTATGCCAAAGCCTTTGACTGTGTGGATCACAATAAACTGTGGAACATTCTGAAAGAGACGGGAATACCAGACCACCTGACCTGCCTCTTGAGAAACCTATATGCAGGTCAGGAAGCAACAGTCAGAACTGTACATGGAACTACCAACTGGTTCCAAATAGGAAAAGGAGTGCATCAAGGCTGTATATTGTCACTTTGTTTATTTAACTTATATGCAGAGTACATCATGAGGAACGCTGGCCTGGAAGAAGCACAAGTTGGAATCAAGATTGCTGGGAGAAATATCAATAATCTCAGATATGCAGATGACACTACCCTTATGGCAGAAAGTGAAGAGGAACTCAAAAACCTCTTGATGAAAGTGAAAGAGGAGAGTGAAAAGGTTGGCTTGAAGCTCAACATTCAGAAAACTAAGATCATGGCATCTGGTCCCATCACTTCATGGGAAATAGATGGAAAAACAGTGGAAACGGTGTCAGACTTTATTTTTTTGGGCTCCAACATCACCGCAGATGCTGATTGCAGCCATGAAATTAAAAGGCTTGCTCCTTGGAAGGAAAGTTATGACCAACCTTGATAGTATATTAAAAAGCAGAGACATTACTTTGCCAACCAAGGTCCGTCTAGTCAAGGCAATGGTTTTTCCTGTGGTCATGTATGGATGTGAGAGTTGGACTGTGAAGAAAGCTGATCGCAGAAGAATTGATGCTTTTGAACTGTGGTGTTGGAGAAGACTCTTGAGAGTCCCTTGGACTGCAAGGAGATCCAACCAGTCCAACCTAAAGGAGATCAATCTTGGGTGTTCATTGGAAGGACTGATGCTAAAGCTGAAACTGCAATACTTTGGCCACCTCATGCGACGAGTTGACTCACTGGAAAAGACTCTGATGCTGGGAAAGGTTGGGGGCGAGAAGAGAAGGGGACAACGGAGAATGAGATGGCTGGATGGCATCACCAACTCTGTGGACATGAGTTTGAGTGAACTCCGGGAGTTGGTGATGGACAGGGAGGCCTGGCGTGCTGTGATTCATGGGGTCGCGGAGAGTCGGACACAACTGAGCGACTGAACTGAACTGAACAGGCATAAAAAGAGAATTTGATGGGAACACAATAATAGTAGGATACTTTAACACCTCATTGTCACCAATGGACAGCTCACCAAAAGAGGAAATTAATAAGGAAACACAAGTCTTAAATGATACATTCCGTTCCGTCGCTCAGTCGTGTCCGACTCTTTGCGACTCCATGGACTGTAGCCTACCAGGCTTCTCCGTCCATGGGATTCTCTAGGCAAGAATACTGGAGTGGGTTACCATTTCCTTCTCCAGGGGATCTTCCCGACCGAGGGATCAAACCCGGGTCTCCCTCTTTGGAGGCAGATGCTTTAACCTCTGAGCCACCAGGGAAGATGAGATGAATCTCACTGATATCTTCAGGATATTCCATCCAAATGCAGAAGAGTACACCTCCTTCTCAACTGTACATGGAACATTCTTCAGGATAGACCACATCTTGGGTCACAAATCAAATCTCAGTAAATTTAAGAAAATTGAAACATATCAAACATCTTCACTGACCATAATGCTATGAGACTAGATATCAATTATAAGAGAAAAAAAAAACTGTAATAAACACAAACACATTGAGATTAAACAGCACGTTTCTAAATAACCAACAGGTTACTGAAGAAATTAAAAGGGAAATCAAAAAATTTCTATAAACAAGTGACAATGAACACATGACAACTCAAAAACTATAGGATGCAGCAAAAGCAGTCCTAAGAGGTAAGTTTTAAACAATACAATCCTACCTCAAAAGCAAGAAAAACATCGAATAGACAGCTTAACTTTATACCTAAAACAACTGGAATAAGAGGAAAAAAAGACATTAGTAGAAGTAAAGAAATCATAAAGATCCAAGCAGAAATAAATGAAAAAGAAATGAAGGAAACAATAGTAAAGATTAATAAATCTAAAAGCTGATTCTTTGAGAAGATAAACAAATCTTATAAAACTTTGGCCAGATTTATCAAGAAAAAAAAAAAGCAGAGAAGAATAAAATCAGATAAATTGGAAATGAAAATGGAGAGGTTACAACAGACAATTCAAAAGTTCAGAGGATTATAAGAGACTATTATGAACAGCTATTTAACAATAAATTGGGTAACCTGGAAGAAATGGACAGGTTCTTAGAAAAGTTCAATCTTCCAAGGCTGAACCAGGAAGAAATATAAATTATGGAAAACTAAATTACAAGCACTGAAATTTAACTTGTGATAAAATCCCCAACCCCCGCTCCAAAAAAAAATCCTAGGACCAGAAGGCTTCACAGGCGAATTCTACCAAACATTTAGAGAAGAGCTAATGCCTATCTTTCTAAAACTCTTTCAAAAAATTTCAGAGGAAAACTTCAAAACTCATTCTATGAGGCCACCATAACCCTGATACCAAAACCAGACAAAGACAATACAAAAGAAGAAAACTACCAGCCAATGTCACTGATGAACATAGATGCAAAAATCCTAAATAAAATGTTAGCAAACAGAATTGAGCAACACATCAAAAAGCTCATTACCCATGATCAAGTTGGCTTTATTCCAGGAATGCAAGGATTCTTCAATATTCACAAATTAATCAATGTGATACACATTAATAACAACTTGAAAGATAAAAACAACATGATAATTTCAATCGATGCAGAAAAGGCATTTGACAAAATTCAGCACATATTTATCAAAAAATGAGCATAGAAGAAACCTATATAATAAAGGCCATATATGATAAGAGTATTGCAAACATTATTCTCGATGGTGAAAGAGGAAAACAAGACAAAGATGTCCGCTTTCTCCATTTTTATTCAATTTATTTCTGTAAGTCCTAGCTACAGAAATCAGATGAGAAAAAGAAATAAAAGGAAGATAGATCTGAAAAGAAGTCATCTTTGCAGATGACATGATTCAGTTCAGTTCAGTTCAGATGCTCAGTAATGTCTGACTCTTTGCCACACCATGAATCACAGCACGCCAGGCCTCGCTTTCCATCACCAACTCCCGGAGTACACTCAAACTCACGTCCGTCGAGTCAGTGATGCCATCCAGCCATCTCATTCTCATTCGTCCCCTTCTCCTACTGCCCACAATCACTCTCAGCATGAGTTTTTTCCAATGAGTCAACACTTCGGCATGAGGTGGCCAAAATATTGGAGTCTGAGCTTTACCATCAGTCCTTCCAATGAACACCCAGGACTGATCTCCTTTAGAGGAGACTGGTTGGTTCTCCTTGCAGTCCAAGGGACTCTCAAGAGTCCTCTCCAACACCACAGTTCAAAAGCATCAATTCTTTGGCGCTCAGCTTTCTTCACAGTCCAACTCTCACATCCATACATGACCACTGGAAAAACCATAGCCTTGACTAGACGGACCTTTGTTGGCAAAGTAATGTCTCTGCTTTTTAATATGCTGTCTAGGTTGCTCATAACTTTCCTTCCAAGGAGTAAGCGTCTTTTAATTTCATGGCTGCAGTCAGCATCTGCAGTGATTTTGGAGCCCAAAAAAATAAAGTCTGACATCTATTTCCCATGAAGTGATGGGACCAGATGCCATGATCTTTGTTTTCTGAATGTTGAGCTTTAAGCCAACTTTTTCACTCTCCTCTTTGACTTTCATCAAAAGGCTCTTTAGTTCCTCTTCACATTCGGCCATAAGGGTGGTGTCATCTGCATATCTGAGATTATTGATATTTCTCCCCGCAATCTTGATTCCAGCTTGTGCTTCCTCCAGCCCAGCATTCCTCATGATGTACTCCTCATATAAATTAAATAAGCAGGGTGACAATATACAACCTTGACGTACTCCTTTTCCTATTTGGAAACAGTCTGTTCCATGTCCAGTTCTAACTGTTGCTTCCTGACCTGCATACAGGTTTCTCAAGAGGCAGCTCAGGTGGTCTGGTACTCCCATCACTTTCAGAATTTTCCAGAGTTTATTGTGATCCACACAGTCAAAGGCTTTGGCATAGTCAATGAAGAAGAAATAGATGTTTTTCTGGAACTCTCTTACTTTCTCCATGATCCAGCAGATGTTGGCAATTTGATCTCAGGTTCCTCTACCTTTTAGAAAACCAGCTTGAACAACAGGAAGTTCATGGTTCACGTATTGCTGAAGCCTGGCTTGGAGAATTTTGGGCATGACTTTGCTAACGTTTGAGATGAGTGCATTACGCGGTAGTTTGAGCATTCTTTGGCATTGCCTTTCTTTGGGACTGAAAACTGACTTTTTCCAGTCTGTGTCCACTGTTGAGTTTTCCAAACTTGCTGCCATATTGGGTGCAGCATTTTCACAGCATCATCTTTCAGGATTTCAATAGCTCAACTGGAATTCCATCACCTCCACTAGCTTTGCTCGTTGTGATGCTCTCTAAGGCCCACTTGACTTCACAATCCAAGATATCTGGCTCTAGGTGAGTGATCACATGATCGTGATTATCTTGGTCGTGAAGATCTTTTTTGTACAGTTCTTCTGTGTATTCTTGCCACCTCTTCTTAATATCTTCTGCTTCTGTTAGGTCCATACCATTTCTGTCCTTTATCGAGCCCATCTTTGCATGTAATGTTCCCTTGGTATCTCTCATTTTCTTGAAGAGATCTGTAGTCTTTTCTATTCTGTTGTTTTCCTCTATTTCTTTGCGTTGATTGCTGAGGAAGGCTTTCTTATCTCTCCTTGCTATTTTTGGAACTCTGCATTCAGATACTTATATCTTTCTTTTTCTCCTTTGCTTTGCTTCTCTTCTTTTCCCAGCTATTTGTAAGGCCTCCTCAGACAGCCGTTTTGCTTTTTTGCATTTCTTTTCCATGGCGATGGTCTTGATCCCTGTCTCCTGTACAATGTCACGAACCTCCGTCCAGAGTTCATCAGGCACTCTATCTATCTGATATAATCCCTTAAATCTATTTCTCACTTCCACTGTATAATCATAAGGGATTTGATTTAGGTCATATCTGAATGGTCTAGTGGTTTTCCCTACTTTCTTCAATTTAAATCTGAATTTGGCATTAAGGAGTTCGTGATCTGAGCCACAGTCAGCTGTAAGTCTTGTTTTTGCTAACTGTATAGAGCTTCTCCTTTTTTGGCTGCAAAGAATATAAACAATGTGATTTCGGTATTGACCATCTGGTGATGTCCATGTGTAGAGTCTTCTCTTGTGTTGTTGGAAGAGGGTGTTTGTTATGACCAGTGTGTTGTCTTGGCAAAACTCTATTAGCCTTTGGCCTGCTTCATTCCGTATTCCAAGGCCAAATTTGCCTGTTACTCCCGGTGTTTCTTGACTTCCTACTTTTGCATTCCAGTCCCCTATAATGAAAAGGACATGTCTTTTGGGTGTTAGTTCTAAAAGGTCTTGTAGGTCCTCAAAGAATCGTTCAACTTTGGCTTCTTCAGTGTTACTCTTAGGGCATAGGCTTGGATTACTGTAATATTGAATGGTTTACCTTGGAAACCAACAGAGATCATTCTGTCGTTTTTGAGATTGCATCAGTACTGCATTTCGGACTCTTTTGTTGACCATGATTGCTACTCCATTTCTTCGAAGGGATTCCTGCCCACAGTAGTAGACATAATGGTCATCTGAGTTAAATTCATCCATTTCAGTCCATTTTAGTTCACTGATTCCTAGAATGTCTACGTTCACTCTTGTCATCTCCTGTTTGACCACTTCCAGTTTGCCTTGATTCATGGACCTAACATTCCAGGTTCCTATGCAATATTGCTCTTTACAGCATTGGGCCTTGCTTCTATCACCAGTCACATCCACAACTGGGTATTGTTTTTGCTTTGGCATCATTCCTTCTTTCTTTCTGGATTTGTTTCTCCACTGATCTCCAGTAACATATTGGGCACCCACTGGCCTGTGGAGTTTCTCATTCAGTATCCTATCATTTTGCCTTTTCATATTGCTCATGCGGTTCTCAAGGCAAGTATACTGAAGTGGTTTGCCATTCCCTTCTCTAGTGGACCACATTCTGTCAGACCTCTACTCCATGACCCGCCCATCTTGGGTGGCCCCACATGGCATGACTTAGTTTCATTGAGTTAGACAAGGCTGTGGTCCTTGTGATCAGATTGAGTAGTTTTC
Organism: Moschus berezovskii; assembly: GCF_049115385.1. Classification (NCBI taxonomy): domain Eukaryota; kingdom Metazoa; phylum Chordata; class Mammalia; order Artiodactyla; family Moschidae; genus Moschus; species Moschus berezovskii. The sequence goes on from NC_142461.1 coordinate 54,898,768, forward strand.
TGTGATTATGATTTCAGTGTATCTGCCCTCTGATGCCCTCTCGCAATACCTACCATCTTACTTGTGTTTCTCATAGAAAACCCTAAAGATAGTATCAGAAAATTACTAGAGGTAATCAGTGAATTTAGCAACGTTGCAGGATACAAACTCAATACAGAGAAATCACTTGCATTTATATATATTAACAATGAAAAATCAGAAAGAGAGATGAAATAATCAATCCCATTCACCATTGTAACAAAAAGAATTAAATATCTAGGTATAAACTTACCTAAGGATACAAAATAACTGTACACAGAAAATTAGACAGTGATGAAAGCAATCAAGGATGACATAAACAGATGGAAAGAGATTCCATGTTTCTGGGTAGGATGAATCAATATTGTGAAAATGAATATACTACCAAATGCAATCTACAGATTCAATGTGATCCTTATCAAATTACCAATGGCATTTTCCACAGGACTAGAACAAAAAATTTCAAAATTCATATGGAAACACAAAAGACCCAGAATAGCCAAAGATGTCTTGAGAAAGAATTTTGGAGCTAAGGGAATCAACCTTCCTGACCTCAGATTATACTGCAAAGCTACAATCATCAAGACAGTACAGTACTGGCACAAAAACAGAAATATAAACCAATGGAACAAGATAGAAAGCCCAGAAATAAACCCATACACCGATGGGTATCTTATTTTTGAAAAAAGAGGCAAGAATATAAAACGGGACAAAGACAGAAACTTCAATAAATGGTGCTGGGAACACTGGACATCTACATGTAACACTGGACATCTACATGTAACACCACACACAAAGATAAACTCAAAGTGGATTAAATCCCTAAATGTCAGACCAGAAACTATAAAACTATTAGAGGAAAATATAGGCAGAACACTCAATGACATAAATCAAAGCAAGATCCTCTATGACCCACCTCCTAGAGTAACGGAAATAAAAATAAATGTAAACAAGTGGGACCTGATTAAACTTAGAAGCTTTTGTATAGCAAAGGAAACTATAAGCAAGGTGAAAAGACAACCCTCAGAATGGTAGAAAATAATAGCAAATGAAATAACTGACAAAGGATTAATTTCCAAAATATACAAGCAGCTCATACAACTCAATGCCAGGAAATGAACAACCCAATCAAAATGTCTCTTTTAGAGACATTTCTACAAAGAAGACATGCAGATGCTAAGAAACACATGAAAAAATGCTCAACCATTGTTCATTATTTGAGAAATGCAAATCAAAACTACAATGAGATATCACCTCACAGCAGTCAGAATGGGCATCATCAAAATGTCTACAAACAATAAATGCTGGAGAGGGTGTGGAGAAAAAGGAATGCTCTTGCCCTGTTGGTTGGAATGTAAATAGATATAGCCAGTATGGAGGACAGTATGGAGATTCCTTAAAAAACTAGGAATAAAACCACCATATGACCCAGCAGTCCGACTCCTAGGCATATACCCTGAGGAAACCAGGGTTAAAAAAGACACATACATCTCATTGCTCATTGCAGCACTATTTACAATAGGTATAACACGGAAACAACCTAGATGTCCATCGACAGATGAATGGATAAAGAAGTTGTGGTACATATCACAATGGGATATTATTCACCCATTAAAAGGAATGCATTGAGTCAGTTCTGATGAGGTGGATGAACCTAGAACCGATTATATGGAGTGAAATGAGTCAGAAAGAGAAAGATAAATGTTGTATTCTAGCACACATATACGGAATATAGCAAAATGATACTGAAGAATTTATTTACAGGGCAGCAATGAGGAAACAGACATAGACAATAGACTTATGGACATGGGGAGAGGAGTGGAGAGGGTGAGATGTATGGAACAAGTAACCTGGAAACTTACATTCAGTTCAGTTCAGTTCAGTCGCTCAGTCGTGTCCGACTCTCCACGACCCCATGAATCACAGCATGCCAGGCCTCCCTATCCATCACCAACTCCCGGAGTACACTCAAACTCATGTCCACAGAGTCAGTGATGCCATCCAGCCATCTCATTCTCTGTCGTCCCCTTCTCCTCCCGCCCACAACCTTTCCCAGCATCAGAGTCTTGTCCAGTGAGTCAACTCGTCGCATGAGGTGGCCAAAGTATTGCAGTTTCAGCTTTAGCATCAGTTCCTCCAATGGACATCCAGGATTGATCTCCTCTAGAATGGACTGGTTGGATCTCCTTGCAGTATAAGGGACTCTCAAGAGTCTTCTCCAACACCACAGTTCAAAAGCATCAATTCTTCGGCGATCAGCCTTCTTCACAGTCCAGCTCTCACATCCATACATGACCACGGGAAAAACCATTGCCTTGACTAGACGGACCTTGGTTGGCAAAGTAATGTTTCTGCTTTTTAATATACTATCAAGGTTGGTCATAACTTTCCTTCCAAGGAGCAAGCGTCTTTTAATTTCATGGCTGCAATCAGCATCTGCAGTGATTTTGGAGCCCAAAAAAACAAAGTCTGACACTGTTTCCACTGTTTTTCCATCTATTTCCCATGAAGTGATGGGACCAGATGCCATGATCTTTGTTTTCTGAATGTTGAGCTTCAAGCCAACCTTTTCACTCTCCTCTTTCACTTTCATCAAGAGGCTTTTGAGTTCCTCTTCACTTTCTGCCATAAGGGTAGTGTCATCTGCATATCTGAGGTTATTGATATTTCTCCCAGCAATCTTGATTCCAGCTTGTGCTTCTTCCATCCCAGCGTTCCTCATGATGTACTCTGCATATAAGTTAAATAAGCAAGGTGACAATATACAACCTTGACGTACACCTTTTCCTATTTGGAACCAGTCTGTTGTTCCATGTCCAGTTCTAACAGTTGCTTCCTGACCTGCATACAGGTTTCTCAAGAGGCAGGTCAGGTGGTCTGGGATTCCCATCACTTTCAGAATGACATTACCATATGTAAAATAGGTAGCCAATGGGAATTTGCTGTATGGCTCAGGAAACTCAAATAGGAGCTCTGTATCAACCTAGAGGGGTGGAATAGGAAGGGAGATAGAGGGAGGTTCAAAAGGGAGGGGATATATGTACGCCTATGACTAATTCAGGTTGAGGTTTGACAGAAAACCACAAAATTCTGTAAAGCAATTATCCTTCAATAGAAAATAAATTAAAAAAGCCAAACCAAACAAACAAAAAAAAAAAAAAAAAAGAAAGAAAGGATATACTTCCCACACCTCCTGCAAAATAAGGAAAATTCTGTGGGGAAAACAACTTTGTCATGGGTATAGAAAAGCACAAATCTAACTGTAGGAATATTGAGTGTTTGAAATATAGACTATATTTTCAGGATATGAGAAGGAATAAATTTGGCAAATCTTAGATTGCAGAGAATTCTAAATACATACTAATAATTATATAAAGGAAAACAGAGTTTGGTTAGAAGGTTGTAATATAAGCAGAGCTGATTTAATTAAGATGTATCATATTTCCTGAATATAATAGAGGTCAGGGAAACCTAGGAGTCTATTTGGGCAGCATTTCAGACAAGTGTCAGTAAGACCCTAAACTCCGACAGTAAAAACAAAGGAAGGACATTGTTTTCAGGGGCAATGCATGGACAGAGAATGAAACTTTATAACAAGTCTGAAGTTTGGAAGTTGAGAGTGGGGAAGAGAAGACAAAACTCCTCTCTAGTTTGTAAGCTTATAAAGTCACATGAGACTATAGATACGATTTAGTGCTTGCAGAGTGAGAAAGAATTGTGAAGATACATATAAATCTGGAAATAGAGAAATCTGGATGGCATCACCAACTTAATGGACATGAGTTTGAGCAAACTCCAGAAGATAATGAAGGAGAGGGAAGCATGGTGCGCTGCAGTCCATGGGGTTGCAAAAGGTCGGACATGACATCGACTGAAAAACAACGTGGAAATCTGTCCCAAGAATGAGATAGCTGAAAACATAAAATGACATTAAGAAGAGCATAGACGGAGACATGGGGCAATATGATAGTCAAGAATTGAAAACAATAGCAATTCAATTTTAAAATCAGCAGTATGCATGATCTATAGCCCTCAAAACAAGTTCTGAAGTCTTCTGCTTTCTACATCCACTTTCGAGCTTTAGAAACCCATTATTGACAAATAAAGGAATTGATTAGGTTGGTCACTCAAATTAATTTCATGTTTCTTTAATATCTCTAGCAAGATTTATTTAAGTCATTTAGAGTGCTTCACTGTATACTTTCAAGACATTTCTACCACTTTTTGAATTTCAATGTATGCAAATAATAGAAACTACTCTGACAGAAGGGAATGACTCATTATTCCTGGTTACTAAATCTCTCCTGAGTCAGAATGCTGATAGAAGAATGAATAAGTGAAAAACAGTTTGAACTTTGGATCTCATAATTTTATTATCATTTTCTATTTCTTCTCTTGAGCCTGAGAACTTTATGCTATTTCTCTTATTGAAATTAATGTCTTATTCCTTTAATTGACAAACATTATCTTTGGTGTTTGCAGTAAATTAGTACACAATTTCTGAAATTCAAATTCAAAAATTTATTTATATTTCATATTGATTTTCATCAAGATAAGGTTGAAAATAGTAAAATATATTTTATGTTAGTAATTTTATCAATAGTATTATCTCTAATAATCTTAAATTCTGTCCAAATAAATCAATAAACCTAATTTAATATGTATTCTTTCTTGCTTGTTTCTCGTGTTATTTTGATTATAAAGATTTGATGTGATATAATTTTATTGATACATATTTAATCCAAATATATATGAATTAAAGCATTTCATCTATGCACTTACTCAAAATAGAACATACCATGAATGATGTACTTAGCTACATATTTGTCATTTTTTATGCATTTTCCATTATTTTGGTTCTTAAGAATTTCAGTGATTTTTAGGGACTTCACTGGTGTCCAGTGGTTAAAACTCTGTGCTCCCATTGCTGGGGGCTCCGGGTTTGATCCCTAGTCAGGGAACTGGATCTCATATGCCTTAACTAAGACTTCATGGGCCACAAGATCCTGTGTGTCACACTAAGACTCAGCACAGCTAAATAAATAAATGAATATTAAAAGGAAAGAAAGAGAGAAACTAAGAAGATTTTAGTTCTGTTAGTGCTTATACTATCTGGTATGACTTTGGATAATTATTTAACCTATCTAAAAATCAACATTCTCATCTGAAGTAGTTTGGCTAAATGATTTGTATATTCTTTTCTAGATCCAAAGGTATATGATTTTAAAGAGTGGATTCAAGGGTTGATCCATGCACCAATATGCTCATTGGTTTCTGTGGTTCTATTCTAAGAAATATTGAAAATTATTTTAAAAACGATTCTTGAACCCCATTAATAGGTGTGCACTCTATATAGGGAATAAACATGCAAGTTCAGTACACATCAAATTATGATCCATATTCATATTTCCTTCCGTCAATTCTCTTAGGGCTTTTAGTAAATGTATTCTAGATCATCTTCTATATGAAAGAAAAAGGACAATAGGACTCATGAGTGTGTGTGTGTATGTGTGTGTGTGTGTGTAGCTGTATGTATTTATTTTTATAATACTAAGTGTTTAGCAAGCAATATTCTACAGTGATTTTACCCTTACGCCTTCTTCAAATATTAATAACAGACCTCAGCCCTCCAGCTTTCTCTTAACTATCTTCACAAAACAATATACGTGGGGGAATGAAACAAAAGATATCAGATAATCCCTTCCAAAACAATATTCTGCTAAAATCAATGAGAGGAACCTTATGGATTCTGGGATTATGATATTGAAAGAACACGAAACTAGCTTCTGTTTATTGTTCAGTTTTTTTTTTCTTCTTCTTCTTCTTTTTTCTCACAGGATAATCTTTGAGTGTTCAAGAATGAAGACAATAAAAGAGAAGAGCTGGTAGAGAGTAAAACAAAGATGGTTCAGATAATCACTTTCAAACCCTGATCCAGTTTTGCCTGAAAACAATAGTATTAACCTTTGTCCTTCCATGATACACTGAAAATAAAATGTCTTTTTTATCATTTACCCCACAATATGCATTGGAAATAGAATATTAATTATGACTGTTTTATAATTCAGTGTCAAAACTGATGACTTAGAATATACAATATTTAAAATGAAACTTTATCCCAATAACCATGTTTAATGTAGTTCAATATCCAGGAATTATGATGAGACTCCACAGACTATATTTAAGAAAAGAAATTACTTCTGTCAAAGGTTAACAAAGAAAGGAATATATAGTCAGAACAGATGAAATCAATTAAAATGAATGAAAAATTGAGTTACTAGATCTCCAACTAAATTAAAATAAAAGAATTAATGTGACAATGTGCTAGATGATCAAATTATTCATAGAAACTTTGTTAAAAATAAGATGGCCTGTATGATGTAGAACATGCTATTTAATGTAGCAGTTTTGAGAAAAGAAGAATTGGATTATTACAATTGAAAAACCTATCAGACTGTTTTTAAATGAGGAAGGGTACTCTAAAATTCTACAGTTTCTATTTCCAAAACATTTCGTCACACCAAATAGAAACTCTACACCCATTAAATAGTTACTTCTACTCCTCCCTACCCACTGACAACTACTAATATGGCTTTCTGTGTTTATGCATTTCTCTTTCATACATATTACATATAAACAGAAACATACAATATTTTGTCTTTGCTGCTTAGATTTTTTTACTTAATGTAATGTTTTCAGGATTCATCATGTTGTAAGAGTCAGTAATATTATTTCTTACTGAATAATATTCCATTATATACTGCATATTTTGTTTATCCATTTGCCAGTTGAATAATATTTGTTTCTATCTTTTGGCCTATGCATGCATGCTAAGTTGTTTCAGTCGTGTTCAATAGTGTAGTTTTGAACATTCTTGTACAAATATATCATCTGGAGTTAATGATTCTTTAAAGTATACACTAGAAGAAAACTTCTTGTGTTATACAGTAATTCTATGTTTCATTTACTGAGATATCACACTTTTCTAGAGTGGTTGCAATATTTTATTAACAATTATAAATTTTCTAATTACTCCACATTTCCACCAACATATCTTAGCTTTTGTTTTGTCTTAAATTATAGCCATTCTAGTGGGTATGGAGTGGTATTTCATTGTGGCTTTGATATGCATTTCCCTAATTACAACTAATGATACTTAATATCTCTTCATATTTTCATGTTAACCATTTGTTTATCTTCTCTGGATAAAGTTATATACAAGTTCTTTACTCATAGTCTATTTATTGTTGAGTTATAAGGGTTTTTCATGTCTTCTGGATACTAGGATTTGATCAGTTATGTGATTTTTCAAATATTTTCTCTCTTGCTGCAGGTTGTCTTTCTCTGTTAGCAATGTCTGTTGATGCACATTTTTAATGTTAATGAAGCCCAATTCAGCTGTGTTCTCTTTTGTTGTTTGTCCTTTGGTGCTATATCTAAGACCATTCATGAATCCAAGGTTACACAGTCTTACTCTATGTTTTCTTCTAATTCTTCAAGTTTCATGTCATATTTAAGTCAATGATTCTTCTTTAGCTATTTTTTTACATGATGAGATAGGGTCCTTCTTCATTCTTTGGCACATGGGTGTGCAATTTTTCCAGCAATATCTGTTGAAAAGTCTATTCTCCAATTAAATGTCTCTGTTCACTTGCTAAAAATGAAATGACCATGGACATATAAGTTCACTTCTGTACTCTATTCTATTCCATTGTTCTATAGGTTTGTCCTTATACAAGCGCCAAAATATTTTGATTAAAGCAACTTTATAGTAATGTTAGGAATCTTCTAACTTTGAACTCAAGTTTTTGTTTTGTTTTTTTTTTTTTTTGGTTATTTGAAGTCATTTTAAATTTTATGAATTTGAGGGGCATTTTTTTAATTCTGTAAAAAAGGACATTATATAAAGATTGTACTAAATCTGTAGCTCAACTTGGGTAAAATTTCCATCTTCAAATATTAATTTCTCCAGTTCTTAAACATAAGACCTTTACATTTATTAGATTTTCTTAAGTATCTTTCAAGAACATATTATAGTTTTATATTTTTCAGTGTATGTCTTACTGCTTCTTGGATAAACTAATTTCTAGAATTTTATTCTTTTTATTGCTATTGCAAATGGAATACTTACCTTTATTTCTTTTTCAGGTGGCTTATTACTAGTGTACAAAGTACAGCTGATTTTCACATATTGATATTAAAGTTACAAATTTGTTGAATTCATTTCTTTTTTTCTTAGCTCTAATTGTTTCTTTTTGTGGACATTTTAGGATTATGTCATATAGAGTTAGAAGTAGTTTTACTTCTTTCTTTCCAACTAGGAGGCCCTTTACTTCTTAATTTCTTGCCTAAATGTTCTGATAAGAACTTCTGGTATTATGTTAAATAGAAATGATAAGAGTGAATAATTGTGTCTTTTTTTTAATTTTCAGTCAGTCAGTCAGTTCAGTCCCTCAGTCGTGTCCGACTCTTTGTGACCCCCTGAATCACAGCACACCAGGCCTTCCTGTCCATCACCAACTCCCAGAGTTTACCCAAACTCGTGTCCATTGAGTCAGTGATGCCATCCAGCCATCTCATCCTCTGTTGTCCCCTTCTCCTCCTGCCCCCAATCCCTCCCAGCATAATGGTCTTTTCCAATGAGTCAACTCTTCACATGAGGTGGCCAAAGTATTGGAGTTTTAGCTTCAACATCAGTGCTTCCAATGAACACCCAGAACTGATCTCCTTTAGGATGGACTGTTTGGATTTCCTTGCAACCCAAGGGACTCTCAAGAGTCTTCTCCAACACCCCAATTCAGAAACATCAGTTCTTTGATGCTCAACCTTCTCTATGGTCCAACTCTCACATCCATACATGACTACTGGTAATACCACAGCTTTGACTAGACAGACATTTATTGGCAAAGTAATGTCTCTGCTTTGTAATATGCTGTCTAGGTTGGTCATAGCTTTTCTTCCAAGGAGCAAGCATCTTTTAATTTCCTGGCTGCATCTGCAGTGATTTTGGAGCTCCCCCCCAAAAAAAATAAAATCTCGCACTGTTTCCATTTTTCCCAATCTATCTGCCATCTACTCCCCATCTATTTTCACCATCTTGGAGTTTCCATATTAGTGAGAATGGCCATCATCAAAAAGTCTATAAACAATAAATTCTTGGGAGGGTATGGAGGAAAAGGATCAGTTTTACATTGTTTGTGGGAATATAAACTAGGATATAACACTTTTGGAGAATAGTATGGAGGTTCCTTAAAAAACTAAAAAGCACCATTAAAAATAAACTTAAATTTAAAATAAAATGTACTCTGGGAAAAAAAAAAGTTACCATATGATCCTGCAATTCCACTCCTTGGCATTTATCCATAGAAGATTTTAATTTTGAAAAGACACATGCACCACAATGTTCATAGCAGCATTATTTACGGTAACCAAGACATGAGAGTAAGCAAAGTGTTCATCAACAGATGACTGGATAAAAAATAAGTGATACGTATATGCAACACAATATTACTCAGCCATAAAAGAATGAAATAATGTCAAATGCAGCAAGATGTATGAAACTACAGGTCATCAATCTAAGTGAAGTCAGAGAAAGATAAATATATAATATCAGTTATATGTTGAATCTAAAAAAATGATACAAATGAACCTATTTACAAAGTAGAAACAGATTCACAGACATAGAAAACAAAGTTATGATTACCAATAGGGAAAGATAAGGGGGAAGGATTAATTAGGAATTCGGGATTATCAGATCTAAACTACCATATATTAACATAAAATAGATAAACAACTAGGACCTACTGTAGATCACAGTGAACTATATTCAATATCTTTTAATAAAGTATAATGGAAAAGAAACTGAAAAATTATATAATCTGAAATATTTATGTGTATAGGCTTTTCCCAATCCAAGAGACACAAGAGACGTGTGTTCAGTTTCTGGGTTGGGAAGATCCTATGGAGTAGGAAATGGTCCATTCCAGAATTGCTGCCTGGAAAATTCCATGGACAGAGGAGCCTGGCAGGCTGGAGCCCATGGGATTCACAAAGAGTAAGACATGACTGAGAGACTGAGCACACACATACATATATATAATTAAATCATTTTGTTGTACACCAGAAACTAACAGGATATTGTAAATCAACTATCTTCAATTCTTAAAAAGTACACCTTAATCATTATAAACTTATTATCTTATAACTTATAAACACATTATAAGCTTATCCTTACTAAAATCTTAATTATATATGCGAATATAAGATTACATTCACAGGTAAAAGGGGTTATCATTTCAATATGTCTTTTTCAGGAGCATAATGTAACCCAAAAAAGAAGAAAACCTGTCAGATTTTTAATCATTGCTAGCTGTGAGTTATTTCTAGATGTTATCAAGTTGAGAATGTTCCCTTCCATTCTTAATGTGTTGAGTGCTTTTCTTATATACATATTGGATTTCTGTCCATTGTTGTTTTTTTTTTTTTTTTTGCTTCAGTGGAAGCAATTATGTGTGTCTTTAATCTTTTATTCTATTTGGTGTGATATATTACATTGATAGTGTTTCTTATGTTGAATATGTCCTGTTTTCCCAGGATAAATTCTACTTGATTGTGGAGCATATTCCTTTTAACATTTTCCTTAGCTAAGATTTTTTAGTATTATGCTAAAGAATTTTGTTCTATATTCACAAAAGGATACTGGTCTATATAATTTTTGTATTGGGATATTTGGTTTTGAAATCAGAGTAACACTATACTATTTATTGGAAAAGTTTGAGAAATACCGGTATAAATTATTCTTTAAATATTTGAGTAGACCCGGGGCAGATTCATGTCAATGTATGGCAAAACCAACCAATATAATATTGTAAAATAATTAGACTCCAATAAAATAAATAAATAAATCTAAAAAAGAGAAAATTCCAGCAATAAACATTTATAATTTTTAAACTGGAAAAAATAAATAAATAAATAAATATCTGCATAAAATGACCAATGAAACCATATACTCTTGGAATTTGGAATTTTCCTTGCTGGGAATTTGGAATTTTCCTTGCTGGGAATTTTGAATACTGATGCAATTGTTTTATTTTTATAGGTCTGTTTACATTTTCTAAGTCTTCTTGAGTCAGTTCTCATAGTTAGTGTTTTCTGTATATTTTTCTGTTTCATCTATGATATCTAATGGTTGGTACACAACTATTCATTTTATTTTCTTATAAGCCTGCAAGGTGGGAGACAAGGGTTTGATCCCTGAGTTGAGAAGATCCCCTGGAGAAGGGAAAGGCTACCCATTCCAGTATTTTGACCTGGAGAATTCCATGGATAGTCCATGGACTTGCAAAGAGTCGGACACAACTGAGCGACTTCACTTTCACTTTTCACTTTCATGCATTGGAGAAGGAAATGGCAACCCACTCCAGTTTTCTTGCCTGGAGAATCCCAGGGATGGAGGAGCCTGGTAGGCTGCCGTCTATGGGGTCTCACAGAGTCGGACACTACTGAAGTGACAGCAGCAGCAGCAGAAGAGAGTGTTCGATGTATACTTAAGAAAAATATGTATCCTGTTATTAGGTAGAGTACTATGAAAATGTTTGATGGAACAAGTTAGTTGTAGTTAGTTCATGCCCTCTTCTTCCTTATTGATCTTCAGTCTACTTGTTCTGTCCATTATTGAAAGTGGGACATTGCAGTCTCAAATTATTATTTTAGAATGGTCAATTTCTCATTTCAATTCTGTCAGTTTCTGATACATATATTTTGGTGGTCTTTTATTGACTGTATATGTATAAAATTGTTACATCTTCTTTATGGACTGGCTCTTTTAGCAATATATAATATCCCATGGTTTTCTTTAACAGACTTTAGGTTTATATTGTCTGATATTAGTATATCTATCCCAGTCATTTCGGTTACTATTTTCATGAACTATCATTTTTCATTTGTTCACTTTCTATTTCTGTTTTTGTATACAAAGTCTAATTTAGAGAGTTTATAACTTAATCAACCATGAACTTTCAGATGTTCAAGATGGTTTTAGAAAAGGCAGAGGAACCAGAGATCAAATTGCCAACATTAGCTGGATCATCAAAAAAGCAAGAAAGTTATTTCTGCTTTATTGACTATGCCAAAGTCTTTGACTGTGTGGATCACAATAAATTGTGGAAAATTCTGAAGGAGATGGGAATCCCAGACCACCTGACCTGCCTCTTGAGAAACCTGTGTGCAGGTCAGGAAGCAAGAGTTAGAACTGGACATGGAACAACAGACTGGTTCCAAACAGGAAAAGGAGTATGTCAAGACTTTATATTGTCACCCTGCTTATTTAACTTATATGCAGAGTACATAATGAGAAACACTGGGCTGGAGGAAGCACAAGCTGGAATCAAGATTGTCGAGAGAAATATCAATAACCTCAGATATGCAGATGACACCACCCTTATGGCAGAAAGTGAAGAAGAACTAAAGACTCCCTTGATGAAAGTCAAAGAGCAGAGTGAAAAAGTTGGCTTAAAGCTCAACATTCATGGCATCCGGTCCCATAACTTCATGGCAAGTAGATGAGGAAACAGTGGAAACGGTGGCTGACTTTATTTTTCTGGGCTCCAAAATCACTGCAGATGGTGATTGCAACCATGAAATTAAAACACTCTTTCTTCTTGGAAGGAAAGTTATTACCAACCTAGACAGCATATTAAAAAGCAGAGATATTACTTTATCAACAAAGGTCTGTCTAGTCAAGGCTATGGTTTTTCCAGTTGTCATGTATGGATGTCAAAATTGGACTATAAAAAAAGCTGAGTGCAGAAGAATTGATGTTTTTGAAGTGTGGTGTTACAGAAGACTGTTGAGAGTCCCTTGTACTGCAAGGAGATCCAACCAGTCCATTCTAAAGGAGACCACTCCTGGGTGTTCATTGGAAGGACTGATGTTGAAGCTGAAACTCAACTACTTTGACCACCTGATGCGAAGAATTGTCTCATTGGAAAAGAAAGCTTTGGTACATATACACAATGGAGTATTATTCAGCCATTAAAAAGAATACATTTGAATCAGTTCTAATGAGGTGGATGAAACTGGAGCCTATTTTACAGAGTGAAGTAAGCCAGAAAGAAAAACACCAATACAGTATACTAACACATATATATGGAATTTAGAAAGATGCAAATGATAACCCTGTATACGAGACAGCAAAAGAGACACAGAAGTATAGAACAGTCTTTGGGACTCTATGGGAGAGGGTGAGGGTGGGATGATTTGGGAGAATGGCATTGAAACACGTATGTTGTCATATGTGAAACGAATCACTAGTTCAGGGTCAATGTATGTTATAGGATTCTCGGGGCTGGCATGCGGGGATGACCCAGAGGGAGGATAAAGGGAGGAGGGAGGTGGCAGGGGGGTTCAGGAGGGGGAACTTATGTAAACTCGGGGCAAATTCATATCAATGTATGGCAAAACCAACCAATATAATATTGTAAAATAAAAAAAAAAAGCTAAAAAAAAAAAAAAAAAGACCCTGATGCTGGGAAAGATTGAGGGCAGGAGAAGAAGGGGCGACAGAGGATGAGATGTCTGGATGGCATCACCGACTCAATGGACTTTAGTTTAGGTAGACTCCAGGAGTTGGTGATGGACAGGGAGGCCTGGCATGCTGCTTTTCATGGGGTCGCTGGGAGTCGAACACGACTGAGCGACTGAACTGAACTCAATCAAGATTTTATCACTTTTTACCAATTTTTGCATTTTGATGAGAAGGATTATTCCACTTGTAACTAAAACAATTACTAATATGAAAGTTTAAATTTATTTCATTCTATTTTTTTACATGTCATATTATTTTTTGTTCCTCAATTCCCTCATCATTTTATTTTTGTCTACACTTTAATTGAACTTTTTTTATCTCCCATTTTCCTATTCTGTATAGATTATTTTAGGGACGACGGAGAATGAGATGGCTGGATGGTATCACTGACTCTGTGGACATGAGTTTGAATGTACTCTGGGAGTTGGTGATGGACAGGGAGGCCTGGCGTGCTGTAATTCATGGGGTCGCGGAGAGTCGGACACGACTGAGAGACTGAACTGAACTGAACTGACATATTAAAATTATAACATCACTTTGTTTTAACACTGATTTACCTTTGATAATGGTATACCTCTGATTGAGTTGTAAGTTTCTTGAGTGGAGCTTGTACCAGTTTTCCAAAGTCTCTGAATGTGACAAATATATCACATATATACATTGCATATATATATATATATATATATATGTGTGTGTGTGTGTGTGTGTATATGACTATATCCATAAAATGGGAATCTTTGTCACTACTTTTTAAAGTCTCTATTAAATCATTCACTTTATATTATATACTTTCCACACCATATAGTAGTAGCTCTCTGTTAATGCCCATATCTCAATTTCCATTGCTGTCATTCTACTTCTTTTTTTTAATTTTTTTTTTATGGAAGAATGATTGCTTTACAGAATTTTGTTTTCTGTCAAATCTCAACATGAATCAGCCACAGGTAAACATATATCCCCTCCTTTTTTTTTTTTTTTTTTTTACTTTACAATATTATATTGGTTTTACCATACATTGACATGAATCTGCCCCGGGTGTACATGTGTTCCCCGTCTTGATCCCCCCTCCAACCTCCCTCCCCATCCCATCCCTCTGGGTCATCCCAGTGCACCAGCCCCAAGCATCCTGTATCATGCATCGAACCTGAAGTGGAGATTTGTTTCACATATTATAACATACATGTTTCAATGCCATTCTCCCAAATCATCCCACCCTCGCCCTCTCCCACAGAGTCCAAAAGGCTGTTCTATACATCTGTGTCTCTTTTACTGTCTCGTATACAGGGTTATTATTACCATCTTTCTAAATTCCATGTATATGCATTAGTATACTGTATTGGTGTTTTTCTTTCTGGCTTACTTCACTCTGTATAATAGGCTACAGTTTCATCCATCTCCTTACAACTGATTCAAATGTATTATTTTAAATTTCTGAGTAATACTCCATTGTGTTAAAGCTGAACTGCAATACTTTGGCCACCTCATGCGACGAGTTGACTCACTGGAAAAGACTCTGATGCTGGGAAAGGTTGGGGGCGGGAGGAGAAGGGGACGACAGAGAATGAGATGGCTGGATGGCATTACCGACTCTGTGGACATGAGTTTGAGTGAACTCTGGGAGTTGATGATGGACAGGGCGGCCTGGCGTTCTGTGATTCATGGGGTCGCGGAGAGTCAGACACGACTGAGCGACTGAAATGAACTGAACTCCATTGTGTATATGTACCACAGCTTTCTTATCCATTCATCTGCAGATGGACATCTAGGTTGCTTCCATGTCCTGGCTATCATAAACAGTTTTGCGATGAACATTGGAGTACATGTGTCTCTTTCAATTCTAGTTTCTTCAGTGTGTATGCCCAGCAGTGGGATTGCTGGGTGATATGGCAGTTCTATTTCGAGTTTTTTAAGGAATCTCCACACTGTTTTCCATAGTGGCTGTACTAGTTTGTATTCCCACCAACACTGTAAGAGGGTTCCCTTTTCTTCACACCCTCTCCAGCATTTATTGCTTGTAGACATTTGGATAGCAGCCATTCTGACTAGCATGAAATACTAAGCATGACTCTAGATGTCACTGACACAAAAGACATTATATAATGACCCAGCTTCAGCGATCCAATGTCTGACATTAGACTATTAGTTAGGACTACTTATGAATTTTCTGTGTGATATGTAGATATTAATTTAGTTGTTTGCATAATAATAAATTGGTTTATATTGCATGAAAAATTGGAACCAGAGGCTAAATTATTCTATTTTTTATTTTATTTGTCAAATAATCATCTTTGACACTGTCTCCCTTCTTTTCTTGACACATAGTTAAAATAACTGCAGATTTGAAAATTTATGGATTTTCAATACTGGATGAATTTTAAACAATACCTATATTTACATGTATCTGATTGAATGGTTGCTAGAGCTCCCTTGATTGTTATGCCCTCTAACAATGATGTCATACTTATTCCTCTAGCAGAGCAACTGACAAATTAGACTATGTAATACATACAAAGTCTTGAAGAAAATGTCATGATCTTATTTATTGTTGTTTAGTCAGTCATCCGACTCTTTGCTACCCCATGGACTGCAGCATGTCAGGCCCTGTTCTTCACCATCTCCTGGTATTTGCTAAAACTCATGTCCATTGAGTTGATGATGCCATCCAACCAACTCTGTCATCCCCTTCTCCTCCTGCCTTCACTATTTCCCAGCATCAGGGTCTTTTCCAATGAGTTGGCTCTTTGCATCAGTTGGCCACATACTGGAGCTTCAGCCTCAGCATTAGTCCTTCCAATGGATATTCACAGTTGATTTCCTTTATAATTGACTGGTTTGATCGCCTTTCTGTCCAAGGGACTCTCAAGAGTTTTCTTCAGCACCATAGTTCAAAGGCATCCATTCTTCTGCATTCAGCCTTTTTTTATTGACAAAATGTGGTCCACTGGAGAAGGGAATGGCAAACCATTTCAGCCTTCTTGCCTTGAGAACCCCATGAATAGTATGAAAAGGCAAAGGCAAAAGATATGACACTGAAAAATGAAATTCCCATGTCAGTAGATGTCCAATATGCTACTGGAGAAGAGTGGAGAAATAGCTCCAGAAGGAATGAAGAGGCTGAGCCAAAGCGGAAACAATGTCCAGTTGTGCTTGTGTCTGGTAATGAAAGTAAAGACTGATGCTGTAAAGAACAATATTGCATAGGAACCTGTAATGTTAGCTCCATGAATCAAGGTAAATTAGAAGTGGTCAAACAGGAAATGGCAAGAGTGAACATCAAAATTTTAGGAATCAGTGAACTAAAATGGACAGGAATGGGTGAATTTAATTCAGATGACCATTATATTTACTAGTGTGGGCAATAATCTCTTAGAAGTAATGTAGTTGCCCTCATAGTTAACAAAAGTCTGAAATGCAGTACTCGGGTGCCACGTCAAAAGATCAACAGAATGATTTTATTTACATTATCATTTACCAGTTAACTCTGTAGCTTTCTGAGATAAGAAGAACATGCTATAATTCCTATATTTATAGGATTAAATCTAAACCCGTATACTTACAGATTTGCAAATAGTATACTACTTATTTACAGAATTGGAATGTAGAGCAGCTCTCATCTTAATTTTACATAAAATTCTATTCTATGTCTATTAGTCAGTTCTCAATATAACAAACAAAATTTCCTTGGGTATTTTATGAAGTAAGGGGTTTTATCTAGTTAGAAATGAGAGATGATTAAAGACTCTTGAGCACAAAAGTCATACTTATCAAGAATACAGGGACTTCAAGAAATGGTACCAGGTATACAGAAAACACTCATCAAATAATTGTTAAATGATTGAACATGTAACTAGGTGAGATCTGATACTATCTGTTAATTATGGATCACCTGCTTAGTGTCAGTACTCTGCTACTTGCTCTATGAACATTACCTGACTTAGCACACACAAAAAAATTTTAAGGCAGTTACAATTGATTTCATTATGGCAACCCACTCCACTATTCTTGCCTAGAGACTCCATGGACAAAGGAGCCTGGTGGGCTACAGTCCATGGAGTCACAAAGAGACAAACATGACTGAGTGACTAACAATTTCACTTTCACTATTAGATGATCAAATCAAAGAATAGATAATTTAATTACTACACAGCTACATCTTTAGGAAATAAAAGTATGAATGAAGCCAAAAGTTTTGCTTTTCCAGTATTTCTTGCTGATTCTAATTTAATTTATCCTTAAATGAAAAGGCTCATCATTTAGGGTCACTTTAGAACTAATTGAGTAGGATAATTGAGTAGAAAGTAAAGAAAATTCCTACATAACACCTCAGCAACCCCCTACCTCCCAGTCTATTCTATTGTTAACATACATTGATGTGATATATCCATTACAATTAATAAGCCAATATTAATACATTATTATTACGTAGGAGTCATATTATAAAGGGCTTGCCTGATGGCTCGGACAGTCAAGAATCCACCTGTAATTCAGGAGATTCCTGGGTCAGGAAGATCCCCTGGAGAAGGGAATGGTTAACTACTGCCAGGTGGCTTAGATGATAAAGAATCTGCCTGAAATGCGGGAGACCCAGGTTCAATCCCTGGGTCAGGAAGATCCCCTGTGGAAAGACATGGCAACCCACTCTAGTATACTTGCCTGAAGAATTTCATGGACAGAGGAGCCTGGTGTCTACAGTCCATGGCATCACTAAGAGTCAGACATGATGGAGTGACTAACACAGTAACTACTCCAGTATTCTTACATGGAGAATTCCATAGGCAGAAGAACCTGGCAATTCAATCTTTGTGTTATATACCCTATGGGTTTTGACAAATTTATATACTGGAATTTATGAACAATTATAGTATTGCACAGATTAGTTTTATTGCCCCCAAATTTTCCTGTGTTCCATCTGCCCCCCCATATATTGCAATGCACATATTGTAGATTAAACTGCAGTAAAACACACACCATAACTTCTGCAAATCTAAGATTTAAAACTACTTTATCTCAACAATTTAAAGTAATCATATTCCATAAAATGTTAAATTTGTAAACAAACAATAATCCTTAAGTAGTCCAGTATTCATGTGCATAATAAATTGGTGGTGGTGATGGTTTAGTCACTAAGTCATGTCCTACTCTTGCAACCTCAAGGACTGTAGACCACTGGGCGTAGGGATTTCCCAGGCAAGAATACTGGAGTGGGTTTCCATTTCCTTCTCCAGGGGATCTTCCCAAACCAGGGATCAAACTTGGGTCTCCTGCATTGCAGACAGATTCTTCACAACTGAGCCACTGCCCCCTGCCCCTCGTCATCCCTGCCACTTTCTGGTATTTACTTGTTATGCAACTAGGGCTTCTAAGTTTAAACTATTTTTAAAAGAATTAAACAAGAGTCCTTTTACTAGAAAATTTTAAAGAAATAATATTCGAAATTCTTCCCATTCTTTCTTCAATAATAAAGAAATTCTCAGAGCAGTGTGCAGTTGTTTTAATTTAGCTATCTTTTTTCATTAAATGGTGTTCAACAAAGATTATCCCATATAACTTTATAGCAAAATTAAAATTTTCATTATACTCAAAATGCAAATACAGTTTAAAGACTCTTCCATAGAAGCTATAGACTGACATATAAATGAATGGCTTAGTCTTAATAGTTTATGTGTAAGTAAAGCATTATTTCCTGTGAACACCACATGCTAGAGAGGAATGAGATCTGTAATATTACTTTTATTGCCTAAAGTGCTAGAGAGAATTGAAATTGTTGCATCCACAAATTTCTATTCCTCTATCATCCAGTACATTTCAGACCTTCTGTAAGTGCTTTAGATGCATTAACTAATCATTACATGCAATAACTTATGTTTTATCCCTTTTTACACAACTAAAAGAAGGACAGTAAACAGTTTTCACAAACTGGTACCATTAAGTCAACATAACACCAAACTAGAAGCATCTAATGTCTATGATATGATTCAGACTCATTTTAGCATGACTAGACTCATGTTTCCTGAAAGGATGTACTACAAAGGAGTTACTGATAGAGGATAAGAGGAAGGCCAAGCATTGGAGGTGGGAGAAAGTCCAAAGAAACGCTTGACTTGGTCATTAGAAATGATACATAATTTCTCAGTAACATTCATCATGCTGCTTCTCCATGGTCAATCAGTTCAGTTCAGTTCAGTTCAGTCGCTCAGTCATGTCCGACTCTCCGCAACTGAAAGGTAGGCACCAAAGCTTATGTAGAGTTGAAAAATTAATGTGCTTGGTGAAAATGACCTTATTTTTCCCTGGAAAGAATACTTGGTGATTTCTTCTGACACTAATCAAAAGGACTCTTGTAACCATCTAGGATCTGATACTTAACAAACCATAAATTAGTTTAGGATTCTTATTACTCTATTATATTATCCTTTTGTCCCTCCAATTCTACTTTCAAATCATGGTTCCTAATAATTTCTTTGAGACTTCCAAAGATAGAAGATGTTTTGGGCAAATCATTTTGGTCTGCACCCACAATTTTCCATACTCACATCTTCTCATTTGCATCTACCAGGTTTAGGAACAGCAGCAGTGTGTATGAGTTTTGCCATCAATTCATAGTGCTCAATTTCTGTCCACCTTCCCTACCTGCATTAAAATGGATCACATGCATAACAATATGAAATTAATTATATTCCCTTTCTCTATTCTATTTTTCTGACATTTTACCTGTATCTTAGGTTGTGCCTCAAATATACACTTTAATAGTTGAGAATATCTGCTCTAAAGTCATACTCCGTTCCGTTCCGTTCAGTCGCTCAGTCGTGTCCGACTCTTTGCGACCCCCTGGACTGTATCTTACCAGGCTTCTCCGTCCATGGGATTCTCCAGGCAAGAATACTGGAGTGAGTTACCATCTCCTTCTCCAGGGGATCTTCCCAACCCAGGGATCGAACCCGTGTCTCCCGCATTGGGAGGCAGACACTTTAACCTCTGAGCCACCAGGGAAGCCCAAAGTCATACTACTGACATACAATTATGGGTCTGTCATTTATTATATTGATAATTATGGAAAAATTAACTAAAGCCTCTGGGTTCCTCATTATTCACCTGAAAAATATGGTAATAATAAGTACATATATTTCTTGAGGTTTTATGCAAAAATTATGTAGTGTTCAACTTGCAATAAACTCTCAATAAATGTTAGCCAATATTATTAAAATTATTATTTTAATTAACCTAATCTTATTAAATCAATATTTCCCTATTTCTTCTAGTTGAAGTTTTGATACATTTTCACAAGTTATCTAAATTTTATCCCCAGGTAAAATCTCCAGATTGGAAGATGGAAAAAATATTTTCTAGTTTTGCTTCTAATTTGCTACTTTACAATAAAAAGACTACTTTTAACCTCTCTGGTTTATTTTTCTGAAAATATATGAACATAAACTGTATTTTTCATAAGTCCTTCTACTCTAAAATATTCCAGTCAAAGATATAACTTTGGGTTACAAATGACCAGAGGTTTGAATACCTTCAGTCAAATTTTCTCTTCTGAAATAATCTGCATATCGACTACCATGATGAAATGTTAATATTGATTTTTAAATCTCTTTAATGTTTGCATATAATATGGATCAAAATTTTAAACATAAGATATTCTGTGCATTTTACTGTGTATTACCACAACAATGAAAACATTAAATACCAAACTCTTGCTGAATATAGCCTCAAAATGTCTTTGGAATTCAGTTTTTAAATCATGTTAAAAATACAACTGATTAGTTATATAAAATAATTTCTCTTGGAACTTTTTTCTTTTAGAGAAATTATAAGACATAAGCAGTAAATCAAGTAATCAAGTATACAGAGGTTGCCTAACTGAAGTTAATGTGTGTTGACCAAAATATATAATACCATATGTACCTGCATATGTATATGTGTGCATGTATTTGACTCAAAGCAATTCCTAAACATTATTCCCCCCAAAAAAGAAGGAAACACCTAGGGATTGACATCAATGATGACACTGATTTAAGCTGTTAAAATTTGCAATATTAAAAAGTAAATATAAGCCTTCTCCTCAATTACCTAAAGAAACAAACCCCATGTGTGTTATCCCCATCATGAAGCACAGAATAAACTCAATAAATGAGTGAATAAAAATATTATAGCAGATTAGTTTCACATTGACTATTTGGATGGATTTGCTTCCAAGTGGAAGAGAAATAAAATTATTGACTTAATATGCTTGATTTCATAAATCTGAATCAGACATACATGTCAGCTCAGTTCAGTACAGTTGCTCAGTTGTGTCTGACTCTTTGTGACCCCATGGACTGCAGCACGCCAGGCTTCCCTGTCCACCACCAACTCCTGGAGCTTGCGCAAATTCATGTCCATCAAGTCAGTGATGCCATCCAAACATCTCATCTTCTGTCAACCCCTTCTTCTCCCACCTTCAATCTTTCCCAGCATCAGGGTCTTTTCCAATGAGTCAAGTCTTCACATTAGGTGGCCAAAATATTGGTGCTTCAGCTTCAGCATCCGTCCTTCCAATGAATATTCAGGACTGATTTTCTTTAGGATTTATTGGTTGGATCTCCTTGCAATCCAAGGGACTCTCGAGATTCTTGTCTAACACCACAGTTCAAAAGCATATATACTACATGTATTATCTATCTATATCATGGATGGAATCTACCTATTTCATACGTATACTCAAACCTTTTGGGGAGAGACACTCTTTCATAGATTTCTCATGTTCCTGCACATCTTACAGAATGTGCCTAGAAGGTAAGGTTCTGAGGTAATGTGCCTAAGGTAAGGTTACCTGGCATATTTCTCAGGTCTGGATTTCCAGAAAGTAACCTTAAGGAATAAGGTTGATTTGGGACAAAAAGCAGGCTTGCTTCTTAAGTGGTGGATCCTCAAAGTCAGTATTTCTCAGATATAATATAAACCAGACCAGCCATTTGGTCCCATATTGCTTCTTCCCTTTGGGACTCTGGGGCACCCAAACTATTTAAAAACATGCAGATTTACCTTTTACTTATGCTGTCCTGTGAATATTAAGTATTTGAACCAAGAGTCTTTTTTCTTCTGTCAGCATCTATAAAATGCTAAAAGGCTAAATTAATGGTTTGTAAATAGGCTAAAATCTAATCTGAGACCTGACAAACCTAATGTTTTTGTGGATTTTTCTTTTCTGTAAGACTTCAGATGTAATATTTTACATTGGACATTGTAATCTATGATACCATGTTTGATTAAATTTATGCCTCTATCTTATTAACTTTGAAAAATATGATGAATACTAAAAAATCAATATAGAATTATAACTATTGTATAGCTTTATAGTAAAATATTTTATTTTTTAGTTATTCTAAATGGATTGCCAACATTTAGACAATGAATATTAAGATACTAAAAAATGAAAGGTAAAAGTACATTTTTTGATAAGAGTATTACCATGTGGTATCTAATACAGATATAAATAATACTTTGTAGTTTTATCCTCAGGCTCTGTCTTCATGATGGTAAATTATCTAGTCTATTTAATAGAATAATCTGTCTGGTATCTGGTTTTATTAACCCTACAACTAAAGTTGCAATACTGCATTAGGATTTTAAAGGTGAAAGCACAAAAATTATCAGGGCATAAATAAAGAATTGAATATATCTGCAATAGGAAGATTTACATTTTTCAGGGTAATTTAAGACAGTCACCCCATCATCCAGATATTTTGCTGCCCAAATTCCAGGGATTAACTGTTTCATGGCTACAATTATAAACATTTCAGAGAAACACTCTGTTCAAAGGAATAGGAGATTGAATCATTTTTTTCCCCGAGGTCTATTGTTTTTGAGTGATGAGAAATAGGTCCTGAGACAAGAACCACAACAGATCCTGACATGCAAAAGAGATATTTTTCTCATAAATAGTGGTGTCAATGATGTGGCTTATTTATTTTTCTTCAAGCAAGGAGAGGCTACTCTAGATAAAAATTACATACTGTATGAGTTTGTTCTTCACAAATACAGCTGATAGTAATTTACTCAGAGAAAACACTTTAATTCTATTTTTGAGTAACACATGATCTTCCAATATCACATTATATCATAATTACAACAATATCCTCTTATTTCAACTATTCTGTTTCTCTAAGTTTCCTATTATATCATTTCTGATCATGAAAATATACATTCGTAACATTCAAAACTATTTAGAGACCCATTAATCATTGTATAGAAAAATAATAGGTTTATAATATTCCCCTATGATGTGACATTTTCAAGTATAAATTAATTAGAAATGTAGCTTAAGTCTCAATTTACAGAAGAGATGTCAAGTCATTTGTTAATTAAAGACCACTTAAGAAAACTAAATAAGCACAAAGTGCCACAGGCTGATGAAGGTACATAAACATGATGACAAGAAAGGAAAGAGCTAAAAGCATATATATATGGCATGAATTTGAAGCTACCCAGAGTATGCATTCTTATTAACAAAAAAAAAAAATCGTCAGTAATGATGTTAGACTGTATGAAAAACATTGCAAGTTGTTCCTTAAAATAAGGAAAAAAATCTGATATTTTAATAAAGATGTCTATAGTTTTTAATATTGTGATATTGACTAATATAATTGTCTATTCTCCAAACTACATTTACCCACTTTGCATTCATAGGCTTTCAATTATTCTAAATTAAAAGTAATGTGTACAAAGGGAAATAGAGTATTTACTTTTGGAAAAAAAAAAAACAAAATTTTCTTTATTTGTACTGGGGAACTTAATATATTTATCATTATTATTTCATTTTCTGCAGAGCATATACTCACTTTTCTCTAACATTAGTATTTAAATTTTTCTTAAAGAGATCATTATTCATACATACCTAGTAATGTGATTTAGATAAGACTTGATACATTTTCAACTCCAGGTATACCATGGCTATCACTGTTGGCTACAGCCATGCTACTCCATTAACTATTTTGATAAGTTAGAGTTCTATCAGAGTGATATTATATAAGGATATGTTACAGAAATTAGAGTTTATAGATTCATCATAAGCAAGTTACATTCCCAGAAAGTTTTTAAAAATATAATTCAAAAAGTTATAACATTATGTGGAAAAGCAAGTAAACTAGAGTAAACAGAATAAAGACAGAAGACACAACACTATCTGAATTCAAGACAAAAATAAATCTAGTTGTATCAACACAATATAGAATTGGTGAATGGATAGGCTTAAATTGTACATTATGTACCTATAGTCTCTTGCATGTATAAGTCAACAGATTTGATACAAATGTGCCAAGCAACTCCATGGGAAAAATACATTTCAGTCACCTAATGGTAATGTAAAAATTTGATATCATATACAATCAAGTGAGGGCTTCTCAGGTGGTACTAGATGTAAAGAACCCTTCTGCCAATGCAGGAGACATAAGAGGCAGTGTGTTTGATCCATGGGTCAGGAGGATCCCCTGGAGGAAGGCATGGCAACTCACTCCAGTATTCTTGCCTGGAGAATCCCCATGGACACAGAAGCCTGGGGGGCTACTGTCCATAGAGTTGCCCAGAGTTGGATAAGACTGAAGCGACTTAGCATGCACACACGATCAAGCATACCTCAAACTTATACATTGTTAAAAAAAAAAAAAGGACAACAAACAAACTAAAAGGCAATCATAGACCAAAATGTAAAACATCAAATATATATCTTCTATAGGAAATCACAGAACAGATTCATTGTGATTTTGGGTTAGGAAAAATTAAAATATCTCTAAACTCGACTAAAAATAGAAACTTCTACTTTTCCAAAAGTCACTATTAAAAAAAAAAAAGCAAAAACTAGAAGAAAAGGCAAAAAAAAAAATTTTTTTTCCAAACATTTGCAAGATAAAGTACTTATATTCAGTGCATATAAACACACTCAGAGTTCAGTAATAATATTTTAAAATAACAGATGACTTTCATGAATTACTGACCAAAGAAGATACGAATGGCAAACAACCAAATGAAAAATGATCATTATCATTTTTCACATGAGAGATTAAAATCATGTCATAGCTAATAGAATGACTGGAAGGGGAAAAAATGAATACTATTTGATAATATCAATTGAAGAACAACGTAAACTCTCATCCATTAATACAGAAAATGAAAAATAGTATAGCTACTTTAGAAAAGAGTTTGGCAATTTTGACATAAATTTAAACATTCCCTAATTGACCTAAGAGTCTCAAATATCTTTATTTACCAAAGATAAATGAAAACAAATGTACACAAAACATCAGTAGTAGCTTTATTTATAAATTCAAGACCTGAAACAGCCTATATGTCCTGCAAAATGTAATTATGTAAACTAACTTGTTCATTCATATTATAGAATACGTCTCAGCAATATAAATAGATGTCTTACTGATATACACAACCATATGGTTGGAATTCAAAAGCATCAGTTCAGTTCAGTTCACTTCAGTCTCTCAGTCGTGTCTGACTCTTTGCAACCCCATGAATCACAGCTTGCCAGGCCTCCCTGTCCATCACCAACTCCCAGAGTTCACTCAAACTCACGTCCAACGAGTCGGTGATGCCGTCCAGCCATCTCATCCTCTGTCATCCCTTTCTCCTCCTGCCCACAATCACTCCCAGCATCAGAGTCTTTTCCAATTAGTCAACTCTTCATATGAGGTGGCCAAAGTATTGGAGTTTCAGCTTTAACATCAGTCCTTCCAATGAACACCCAGGACTGATCTCCCTTAGAATGGACTGGTTGGATCTCCTTGAAGTCCAAGGGACTTCTCCAACATCACAGTTCAAAAGCATCAATTCTTCGGCACTCAGCTTTTTTCACAGTCCAACTCACATCCATACATGACCACTGGAAAAACCATAGCCTTGACTAGATGGACCTTTGTTGGCAAAGTAATGTCTCTGCTTTTTAATATGCTATCATGCTATGTAAAAGAAGCAGGACCAAAACATTTATGATGTATGATCCTATTTATGTGACATTTGGAATTGAACAAAACTACAGTGATAGTAAACAAATCACTAATTGCAAGGGAATAGAATAGTAGATATTTTCGAATGCAGAGAGTTTGAGAAAATATTTTGGTTTACGAAAGTATTCTACTTCATAATTGCGAATGCAGCATGACAGCATTTTGTGTCAAAATGCAAAAAAAATATACATTAAGAAGGTTGAATTTACTATATGTAAATTAAAATGCACACAACAAGCCTAATATTTTTTAAATGCAGTACACAGTGAGTAAGAAAAGAATCATTGTCTTATAAGTTCTCAGACACAGAGCTACAGATATATTATTTGAACTACAGTTTGGTAAATGCCACAATAAAAGTATAAGAGTTATTTTGAGGAGAAGCAATTATATTTGTTTCAAGAAATATGGGGAAAATCTTTGATAGAGAAAACAGGCTTTACACATTTTTCCAAGAGGAAGAAATTTAAGAGAAACTTGGATGGGGGAATAGAATCTGCAAAGACAGCAAATCCTCTTTTAAAAGACATTTTAAAATAACAGCAGAAATTTCTGAGCAAATTATACTTGGTCAGAAGTGGCCATAGGAATTATTAAGAATAGTTATTTTATAATAAATTTTCAAGATTTTACTTGATTATGCTGCTGTTGCTGCTAAGTCACTTCAGTCGTGACTGACTCTGTGCGACCTCATAAGATGGAAGCCCACCAGGCTCCCCTGTCCCTGGGATTCTTCAGGCAAGAACACTGGAGTGGGTTGCCATTTCATTCTCCAATGCATGAAAGTGAAAAGTGAAAGTGAAGTCGCCCAGTCTTGTCCGACTCTTAGCAACCCCATGGACTGCAGCCCACCAGGCTCCTCCATCCATGGAATTTTCCAGGCAAGAGTACTGGAGTGGGGTGCCGTTGCCTTATAGTGTTATCTTACACCCACTTACTGTTGCTAACTAGACTCCATACAAATTGGTTCTTCCATAAGCCCACAGAAACTCTTTATCAAATCATGATGTTTTTAGATGCTGTTCTTATGTCTGAAATTCTGTTTCTGTAAACACTTGCAGATCTAGATTATCTCATTCTTTCAGTTCAGTTCAGTTCAGTCGCTCAGTCATGTCCGACTCTCCACGACCCCATGGTTCACAGCACTCCAGGTCCATCACCAACTCCCGGAGTTCACTCAAACTCATGTCCACAGAGTCGGTGATGCCATCCAGCCATCTCATTCTCTGTCGTCCCCTTCTCCTCCCGCCCCCAACCTTTCCTAGCATCAGAGTCTTTTCCAGTGAGTCAACTCGTCGCATTTCAATTAAAACATCATTTTTTTTAGAGGATCTCATTATTCTGTTATTTTCTATTTTAATCATTCACTTAGGTCCTTTCACAATGTTTACCAAATTGTGTAATATTAGATTTGCTTACTTACATTTTTTTGTTTGTTTTTATCCTTCACTAGGATGTACGTTTCAATAGAACATAAACCATACTGGTTTTGTTCATCATTTTACCCTGATTGCCTTGAATATGAAATGATGAGATATCAGTGAATAACAATAAATGTTTAAAAAGTAAAGAAAGTTGGAAAGACAAGGAAGGAGTGGAAGAGGAATGACGGAGGGTAAGAACAGGAAAGAAGAGAGATGAGGGAAAGGAAGCTGGAATGAAAGAAAAGCAGAAAAGAACAGAGAAATAATGAAGAAAAAAATGGACAATCAGAACTTTGTTGTGGGTAGTCCTGGGTTTTAATTCTGATACTAATTACCTGTTACCTCAACTGAAACAGTCATTTCCCTATCTATATTATGAGGATAATAATATACTTACTTAGTGTTATTGCAAATTTTAAAGGAACTAATGCATGGAAAAATTTCCATGTTGTCTTTTCCATAGTAAACATGAAAAAATTTATTGAAAGAAAATTATATTATAAGCAAAAATTATAAAGCAATGTAACTTACCAGTTAAACACACAGGTCTTAAAGTCAGACTACTGGGGTTCAGAATTAACTTCTTTCATTGAAACTATCTGTGATTGACAGATAATGTCTCTATCTTCATGGAATTTATACCTAGCAGGAAAAAACAATTATAAGAATATAAATCACTAACTAATCAAATAATATTGCAGTGAGAAGTTCTTCCAGTAAGTAAAATTAATTCACTTAAGGAGATTTTTTGTTGTAGCAAAACTATAGATTTTGAACTCCCCTTTAAGAAGTAATTAAAAAACAAAGCCAAATAAAAATAAAATAATAATAAGAAGAAATTTCCCTGTCTTCCCAAGAAAGAAAGAAAATTTCTTAAATATAAAAAACAAAAGGGAATTTGCATAGAAAAGCAGAGAAGTGGGCACATGAATTTAAATGGCACTGATTCTGAGGATATTACAACCACAATGATTGGGATATAATGTCCTCAAAGACAGTTCAGAAAAGTCTTTGGTCCAATTTAGAAGAGGACTGTTGCCATGGTTTAAGGACATTAGGATGGCACAAGTCTAACAGAGTTTTTGTATAAGCTGAATGAGCTTTTACATGTCTACAAACCCGACAATTGGATTAATTTCTAAAACTAGCATAGGATCAGGCCTATGGTAGAAAAGCATTTGATTTATATGCAGAGGGCTAAGACATTATAAATGATCATACGAATCAGGTCCAGCATCTTGGGCAAGCTGTCTACCTCTGATGTCGTTGTCTTCTCATCCTGGTGTAGTATAGTTTCTTCTGAAAAAAGTCCTTCCATCCAGGTTGGAGACAGTCCTTTAAATTATGTCCTTTTTTTTTTTTTTTTTTTAAGTCCTGGTTGCAGGTCACGAGGCATCTGATCTTCATCCAAATATAGATCACTGAGATAAGCTTCAGAAACAGGGTGTTTAAGAATTCAATTAAATTTTACATTAATATCACATAACAGCAAGAAACTATCCAAGAAATGAGTCTTACTACCTCCATTGGTAAGCCGCCATTAACAAACTGGGATTTAACATTTATTGAAACATTCTTTTCTCCCTAAAATCACCCTCATTTTTACCAAATATTACCAAATTAAGACGTTTAAAAAATAGATCTGTTCTCAATAAACTTGACCTGATTATTTATATAACCATAGACCCCCTTCTTTTTTTTTTGCTGAGACTTTGGAAATCAGAGTCAGGGTGATGGGAAATCCAAGATGGCTGCTTGGCTTTTCCCAGCTCCCTGACAAACCTCATTTTTTATTTGATGGGTTAAAGCCTCCCTGGCTACAGGGCCTCCATAATGAAAAATCACGGAATATTAAGTTTTGTAAATTGTTAAATTAAGTTTCTAGTTTTGTTAATGTCTAGTGTTTACTAAGACTCATTGCTGAGACAGTTCCTTGTTACGTGATACTGCTAAAAGATTTAATTAAGTTATTAAAAAGGACACTATAGGTTAGTTTCTAAGGCTTATCTCAGTAACCAATCTTCAGATAAAGGTCTGATGCTCCATAATGTACAACCAGGAGATTAACACCAGACTATAATCATTTAACGAATGAAGTCAGATGACTTGGGGTATACCAGACTTTATCTAATGAAAGTTCTTGACTTATAATTCTTATATTATTTTCTATGTCACTTGTTTCACTTAGACTGTATTATAATGCTGAACTGACAGTTCCATATGAGATCAATAACTGTAATCATGTGACTCTGAGTATGGGAAAAAGCAACAAGAGGAAATATTTTCCTGGACCAGGAGGCTAGTAAGACAGTGGTCCAGAGACTTTTGCTACTTGCAAGGCCTGCTCCAATTTTAGCACACTGAGTGGCCCATCACTTCCCTAGACCTGGGAATGAGCCTTCCCAGCACCGTGGGACACAATGGCCATGAAATGGTGTCACATGGTCAGATATGTGGCTATAAAGGGACCCTGCTGACTAGAAGTTGGTACTTGCCAGCTGCCTCTGCAAAGATTACATCATGACCATTGCAAGCTGCTGACCTTCAACACCCCCTGAAAGAGGTTCAGAGTGAAAATCAGGAATGAGGCACTCTGTGCTCTGGAAAAAAAAAAAAAACTGGCAGAACAGGCATTCAGATAGTTAGATCTTTTCAGAAAAAGGTTTTATGAGTTCCAATTCCAGCATCTTCTCATACCTAGAAAAACACTGACGTCATTAATGGTGAAAACTGCTTTGGCTATTTTTTTTTTTTTTTTTTTACAATTAAAAGTCAAAATAGAGTAGCTATGGTTCAGACATCCTGGGAAATAACTATTTCCCAGATATCCTGAAAAATGATATTATGAGTGTGATTTCAGATTAGACGCTGTGACCTAATGTAGAACTTAATGCTCCTGTAATCCTTTTTTGCTTCTGTACTTTGCTTGTTGCTTGTAAAACCAAAGTTACTCCATTTTAAGATAAGGTTGTTTTTAAGTAAAGATTCCTAAAATTGTTTTTAAAAAATAAAAAAGAATAGTATAAATAAAAATCTTAAACACCTAAAAAAGAAAAAAAGTAAGTCTTTTGTCCATATCACTTGTCTGAGTTTTAAATGAAACATGTCTAATGTCATAGTCTCACCATCCCATTGTAATAGATCCTAATGATTTCCTAATGCCTAGAGTTATCTCTACTTAGGTCTTTCTCTCTCTCTCTCTCTCTTAAGCTTTAGGAGGTGCTCTTTCAAAATACAGCAAGTCCCAGTGGTGGGAAATTACCAGTTTTGGGGATTAGCCTTCTGCATAACACACACACACACACACAGAGCTCCCTTAATCCTCAGGTGGGATAACAGATTTCTTAGATTTGGGTCAATGCCATTCCTCATTCCCTTGGCAAAATCAAGTTCCATTGGACCTTAGCTTTAGCTTCAATATGCACTCTTGTGTGGGCTGCTTTATCTTCCCTACCTGAATTTACTGCAATGATCAAATACATTCAAATACATTCTTTTCACTTGAATTCCTGTCTCAGTATCTTGTTCTGGGAAAATATAAACTAAGAAAAGCATTAAAGATAAATTAATGACTCTTCTTGCTAGTCTAGCAAAATGAATAGGAAGTAACAAAACAAACAGGGTATTTCCCCAAGAAAATTAGATAACCAAAAAGCAACTTGAAAACCTGTAAAATAGGTACTCAATTTTCATTTTTAGAAATATAGAAAAAACATTTTCTCTTTTACTCATATCACTGAAAACTCAAAATTTCATTCACAAAATCCACCTTGGAGGTTAAACTTCCTTTAAAAGTTTCACACTGGTGGGGAAATAATCTCTTTTTCTTTTTGCAGAAATAATCTTGTGATTCTAAAGGAAAAAAAATCCTTAAACATGAATAATCTATCATCTTCATGTATTTTAAACCTTATTTTAAATATGATAATACTTGAAGAAAAAAGAAGATGTTATTTCAAAGATGCAATAGTTTTCTTGCAATAGGAGTATACTTAAATGCATTCTTGGGTTAACCCTCACTTTATCAGCTCAAATGTTCTTGGGAAATAGCCATTTAGCTAGCAATTTTAAAGAAGTTACAATTAAAATGGAGTTATCTCAGAAAGACCCCCAAAGAACTTGCTCACTGTGGGTGATGGTATGATGTCCACTACACAGAGCAGTTGTATTTATGATTTTAATGTTTTCATTGGAGAAATCTTTCTTGAAAAAATACAAATTTATGCTGTTTTATTACTAGAAAGTGTTTGTTCTTGTGGAGGTGTGTGCTGTCATATTTGAGCAACTTGCTATGAAATTAAACCTAGGAAGTGGAAGGAAGAATGTGACCATTAACTATAGATTTAATGTCTCCTGAAAAAAATAGAAATAAAAACTTGTAATTTCTTCCTTGACAATTGAATAAAAACTTTAAGGTTTACCAACCTGAAACTTTTAGGACAGACACACTTGAAATGGATGAGTATCAATAGCATGTTACTCATATAAGCATGCATGGTAGAGAAATGATAGCCTCCTGAAAGTGAAAAAAAAAAAAGTCTGAAGGATAGGATCACAAAATCAAAACATAACTGAAGACATTTCACCAAAAAAGATATTCAGATGCCAAGTAAGACATGAAACCATATTCAATATATTATGTTATTCAGTTCAGTTAAGTTCATTTCAGTCGCTCAGTCGTGTCCGATTCTCTGCGACCCCATGAATCACAGTACACCAGGCCTCCCTGTCCATCACCAACTCCCGGAGTTCACTCAAACTCATGTCCGTCAAGTCAGTGATGCCATCCAGCCATCTCATTCTCTGTCGTCCCCGTCTCCTCCTGCCCCCAATCCATCCCAGCATCAGAATTTTTTCCAGTGAGTCAACTCTTCGCGTGAGGTGGCCAAAGTATTGGAATTTCAGCTTTAGCAACAGTCCTTCCAATAAACACCAGAGACTGATCTCCTTTAGAATGGACTGGTTGGATCTCCTTGCATTCCAAGGGACTCTCAAGAGTCTTCTCCAACACCACAGTTCAAAAGCATCAATTCTTCGGCGATCAGCTTTCTTCACAGTCCAACTCTCACATTCATATATGACCACTGGAAAAACCATAGCCTTGACTAGATGGACCTTGGTTAGCAAAGTAATGTCTCTGCTTTTTAATATGCTATCTAGGTTTGTCATAACTTTCCTTCCAAGGAGTAAGCGTCTTTTAATTTCATGGCTGCAATCAGCATCTTCAGTAATTTTGGAGCCCAAAAATTAAAGTGTGACACTGTTTCCACTGTTTTTCCATCTATTTCCCATGAAGTGATGGGGCCAGAGGCCATGATCTTAGTTTTCTGAATGTTTAACTTTAAGCAAACTTTTTCACTCTCCTCTTTCACTTTCATCAAGAGGCTTTTGAGTTCATCTTCAATTTTGCCATAAGGGTGGTGTCATTTGCATATCTGAGGTTATTGATATTTCTCCTGGCAATTTTGATTCCAGCTTGTGCTTCTTCCACCCCAGCGTTCCTCATGATGTACTCTGCATATAAGTTAAATAATCAGGGTGGCAATATACAGCCTTGACGTACTCCTTTTGCTATTTGGAACCTGTCTTTTGTTCCATGTCCAGTTCTAACTCTTGCTTCCTGACCTGCATATAGGTTTCTCAGGAGGCAGGTCAGGTGGTCTGGTATTCCCATCTCTTTCAGAATTTTTCACACTTTATTGTGATCCAAACAAAGGCTTTGGCATAGTCAATAAAGCAGAAATAGATGTTTTTCTGGAACTCTCTTGATTTTTCCATGACCAAGCAGATGTTGGCAATTTGATCTCTGGTTCCTCTGCCTTTTCGAAAACCAGCTTGAACATCTCGAAGTTCACGGTTCACGTATTGCTGAAGCCTGACTTGGAGAATTTTGAGCATGACTTTACTAGCGTGTGAGATGAGTGCAATTGTGCGGTAGTTTGAGCATTCTTTGGCATTGCCTTTCTCTGGGATTGAAATGAAAACTGACCTTTTCCAGTCCTGTGGCCAGTGCTGAGTTTTCCAGATTTGCTGGCATGTTGAGTTAAGCACTTTAACAGCATCATCTTTCAGTATTTGAAATAGCTCAACCAGAATTTCATCACCTCCACTAGCTTTGTTCGTAGTGATGCTTTCTATGCCCCACTTGACTTCCCATTCCCAGATGTCTAGCTCTAGGTCAGTGATCACACCATCGTGATTATCTTGGTCATGAGAATATTTTTTTGTACAGTTCTTCTGTGTATTCTTGCCACCTCTTCTAAATATCTTCTGCTTCTGTTAGGTCCATACGATTTATGTCCTTTATAGAGCTCATATTTGCATGTAATGTTCCCTTGGTAGCTCTAATTTTCTTGAAGAGATCTCTAGTCTTTCCTATTCTGTTGTTTTCCTCTATTTCTTTGCACTGGTCGCTGAGGAAGTCTTTCTTATCGCTCCTTGCTATTCTTTGGAACTCTGCATTCAGATACTTATATCTTTCCTTTTCTCCTTTGCTTTTGGCTTTTCTTCTTTTCACAGCTATTTGTAAGGTCTCCCCAGACAGCCGTTGTGTTTTTTTACATTTCGTTTCCTTTGGGATGGTCTTGATCCCTGTCTCCTGTACAATGTCATGAACCTCCATCCCTAGTTCATCAGGCCCTCTATCTATCTGATCTAATCCCTTAAATCTATTTCTCACTTCCACTGTATACTCATAAGGGATTTGATTTAGGTCATATCTGAATGGTCTATTGGTTTTCCTTACTTTTTTCAATTTAAGTCTGAATTTGGCATTAAGGAGTTCATGATCTGAGCCACAGTCAGCTCTCGGTCTTGTTTTTGCTAACTGTATAGAGCTTCTCCTTTTTTGGCTGCAAAGAATATAAACAATGTGATTTCGGTGTTGACCATCTAGTGATGTCCATGTGTAGAGTCTTCTCTTGTGTTGTTGGAAGAGTGTGTGTTGTCTTGGCAAAACTCTATTAGCCTTTGTCCTGCTTCATTCCATATTCCAAGGCCAAACTTGCCTGATACTCCAGTTGTTTCTTGACTTCCTACTTTTGCATTCCAGTCCCTATAATGAAGAGGACATCTTTTTTGGGCTTTAGTTCTAAAAGGTCTTTGTAGGTCTTCATAGAACCGTTCAACTACAGCTTCTTCAGCATTAGTGGTCAGGGCATAGACTTGGATCACTGTAATATTGAATGGCTTTCCTTGGAAACCAGCAGATATCATTCTGTCATTTTTGAGATTGTATCCAATACTGCATTTCAGACTCTTTTTTGTTGACCATGATGGTTACTCCATTTCTTCTAATGGATTCCTGCCCACAGTAGTATATATAATGGTCACCTGAGTTTAATTCACCCATTCCAGTCCATTTTAGTTCACTGATTCCTAGAATATCTATGCCTTCTCCTGTTTGACCACTTCCAATTTGCCTTGATTCATGGACCTAACATCCAGGTTCCTATGTAATATTGCTCATATAGCATTGGACCTTGCTTCTATCACCAGTCACATCCACAACTGGGTATTGTTTTTGCTTTGGCTCCATCCCTTCATTCTTTCTGGATTTATTTCTCCACTGATCTCTAGTAGCATATTAGGCACCTACCAGCCTGGGGAGTTCCTTATTCAGTATCCTATCATTCTGCCTTTTCATACTGTTCATGGGGTTCTCAAGGCAAGAATACTGAAGTGATTTTCCATTCCCTTCTCCAGGTAACCACTTTCTGACAGACCACTCCACCATGTCCCGCCTGTCTTTGGTGGCCCCACAATACATGGCTTAGTTTCATTTAGTTAGACACAGCTGTGGTCCATGTGATCAGATTGACTAGTTTTCTGTGATTATGATTTTAGTGTGTCTGCCCTCTGATGCCCTCTCGCAACACCTACCGTCTTACTTGGTTTTCTCTTACCTTGGTTGTGGGGTATCTCTTCACAGCTGCTGCAGCAAAGCGCAGCCGCTGCTCCTTACTTTGGATGAGGGGTATTTGCTCAAGGCCGCCCCTCCTGACCTTGAACGTGGAGTAGCTCCACTCGGCCTTACCTTGATACAAAGTACTTGATTAGAACTAGTGAAAGGTTTATAAAATTTTTGAGCCCTGGCTACAGATTTTTTACTTTCTTTCCAATTTCACTGGTTACAGAATTTCAATGATAACTCTTAAATTTGTAAGAAATAAAATAACAATTAAAATATGATAAATAAGAATTTGTAATATAAATAAGAATGCATATTTTTAAGTATATTAAAGAAGCTAAATCCCTAGCATGTGTACCTTTGTATCTGGATTTTATATAAAATATTAATGGCAATTTTAATCATTGTGTTATTTTATATTGTTACTTAAAGTGTTCAAAACATTAAAATGTTTAATTTAACAGCATTGAAATTTCCATCAAATAGTCAAAAGTATTTTTGAGTAAGTAAATCAACATTTTTAAAATTTGTGCAAATGCAATTTGTCAAATGCATCAATTTTTATTACAATAAGTGTAAGCAGAGACATTACTTTACTAACAAATGTCCATCTAGTCAAAGCTATGGTTTTTCCAGTAGTCATATGTGAATGTGAGAATTGGACTATAAAGAAAGCTGAGCGCCGAAGAATTGATGTTTTTGAACTGTGGTGTTGGAGAAGACTCTTGAGAGTCCCTTGGACTGCAAGGAGGTCCAACCAATCAATCCTAAAGGAAATCAGTCCTGAATGTATGTTGGAAGGACTGATGCTGAAGCTGAAACTCCAATACTTTAGCTACCTGACGTGAAGAACCGATTCATCGGAAAAGACCCTGACACTGGGAAAGATTGAAGATGGGAGGAGAAGGGGACGACAGAGGATGAAATAGTTGGATGGCATCGCCAATGGGATGGACATGAGTTTGAGTAGGATCAGGGCTTTGGTGATGGACAGGGAAGCCTGGCGTGCTGCAGTCCATGGGGTCACAAGGAGTTGGACACGACTTAGTGACTGAACTGAACTGAATAAGATGTTTTAATTGTGTCTGATTCTTTGCAACCATATGTACTGTAGCACTCCAGGTTTCTCTGTCCGTGGGATTCTCTATGCAAGAATACTGCAGTGGGTTGCCATGTCCTCCTCCAGGGGATCTTTGCAATTTTCTCAGGAATCGAACACAGGTCTCTTATGTGTCCTGCATTGGCAGGTGGGGTCTTTATCACTAGTGTCACTTGGTAAACCCAGATTACTTTAAGTAGTATCTGATTAATGAAATAAATGTTAATTTTTTAATAATGAACAAATTGGACATTAGTCAAAGTAGATATAATATTTTAGTTCTGATGAGAAAAGGCTTTAAATATCCAATAATATATTTAAGCATGCATACTTAAAAAGCAACAACAAAAAAGTAGCAGTTTAGCAAATGTTAGTAGTTGTACATCTCTTCACACAAATGAGGACAGATACAAACACACAGACATACAATTATCTCATCCTTTCCCTTCTTTTTTGTTGGCTAACTTATTTCCACTTACCTTTTTTTTTTTTTTTTTCATAACCTAAGGTCTATTTTTGTTTGTTTGTTTGTTTGGTTTTGTGGCCTCTACTTTGTCTTCTAAAAAATTTTCCATATAGGTTTCAAATAGTTTTCCTCAAACTTGGCTGTTTTCTCTGGGAAGGGTCCAATAAATGCTTTGCTCAATGAAAATATATGTTTTATTCACTTAAAAATAAGTATAGTTTAAGCACTTCTTTGGTAGTTTTCAGGCAACTAAATTCTTCCCTGGAGCAAAAGATATTTTCACTTGCTTTCCCCTCTTGAAAATGTCCCTGTGGATCTTTTCACAGTATCAGGTAGAAATGCTTCTTTGCTGAATTTCAACACGATTCACCTATAGCAAGTATTCTTTGCAATAGAAGTAAAGCATTTCAGTTTTCATTGCTTTTCTCATCCTGCCATAAATATCTGATTGTACACTTTGTTCAGTGCATTGCTTGAGAATGTTTCAAACATTTCTGGAATAATGTTGCTGAAGAAAAACATTAACAGTCTAGAAACAATGTGAAACAACTGTGTTCTGAGATAAACTATGAAAAGCACAATGTGCTAGAGGTTTCTGTTACACACATCACACTACATACTGTATTCTAGGTAAGGTTCCAGCACAACAAAATAAATACATTAGTTCAAGGATTTCTTTCTATTCTTCAAATAACCTTGAGAAATGCTGATGATCACCATAGAAATATTGAACATTCTCCAAAGTAGAAACCATTGTTTCAACTCAGACACCAAATTTGGCACCTAAATGCAAATTATTTCTCTTCATTAGGCCTTTAAATATGAAAATGGATATTTCCTAAGATAAATGTCAATAAGGGAATTCAAATGTGCAATTTTCCTATACTTTTTAGTTTTTGCCAGGTTTTGAATATTTCAGCTTGAATATATTGACAAATTGTGAAGTTTTTCACATAGATATAAAGTGCTATGATTCGACCAGGTCAAACGTATCTTTGAGTATTGTGAAATTTTATTAAAACAGTTCCTGAAGTAACAGCATAGAGGAACAAACATAAACATTAAAATTAAAGGCTCATTCCAACAGTGAGAAATCTATTTGAAGAACAGATCTATGACTTGACATATACTAAATTGATTGTAAATTACTGCACATTGTGCCATTTTATTCTCCCATAATTTTACATTGTAAAGTTAAGGTCTCTTTATAGTCCCAGATTTTAAGGTAATAAAACATTGGAGCTGCTTTCTCATCCTTTCATTTATTCATTTTTTTTTAATGTACAGCACAATTCATACAAGCTGGACTATATCCATGTTAGAATTCCTAGGGGGAGGATGAGTGCCCTTTTTCATAATAATGGTGATGATGATGATGGTGATGATGATGATAATAACAGTAGTAATAATGCCTTTTTCGCCTGCCAGAAGTTTTACAGCACTCTAGTTGAATGACAGTGTGTGCTTTTTCAGCCAAATGTGAAGTTCCTTTGAGTATTGCAAATGGCACTTCAAATGAGTATTCGAGCCCATTTGCTGCTATTTAAGTGTTAAACTGTTTTTCCATCAATGCAGTAAAAGTGTTACTACATCTATGCAAAAATTAAAACTGATTTGAAACAAAGTTTTGGTTTTCTTTTCTTTTTTTTTGATTCCATGGATAAATTATAGCTTTAATACTTGTCCCTTATCTACACTAATAGAGAAAACTAAATCTACTTATGTTTTATATTCCAACTTCTCTACCCTGCTTTTTCTAATATTATGACAAATAAGTATTCTTGTTAGGGCTTTATATGAAATTATATATGTATTTTTTCTTTTACTATCTAGTATCTCTTGGAAAGTTTAAAACACATGAGGAATATGTATTTCACATTGCCTGACATGCAAAACAACAATACTGACCAATATTAGTACAGGTGGCTTTAATTTTCGATGAGACTATCTGGGGAGAGAAGAAATTTGACTAACCTTGACTGAGAGTGTAATTTAAATACTTGTATATGGTTAAAAACACTGAGTAATGAAGTTTACTTGTTTCTTGGCAATCTGTAAGTAGGCCTTTGTAGAAATTAATTATCTAATTTTGATCAATAACACTGAGTAATTTAAGTTCAGTTCAGTCACTCAGTCCTGTCTGAATCTTTATGACCCCTTGGACTGCAGGACGCCAGGCTTCCCTGTCCGTCACCAACTCCTAGAGCTTGCTCAAACTCATGTTCATCAAATCAGTGATGCCAACCAACCATCTCATCCTGTGTCATTCCCTTCTCCTTCTGTCTTCAATCTTGCCCAGAATCAGGGTCTTTTCCAGTGAGTTGGTTCTTGGCATCAGGTAGGCAAAGTATTGGAGAAGGAAATGGCAACCCACTCCAGTGTTCTTGCCTGGAGAATCCCAGGGACGGGGGAGCCTGGTGGGCTTCCGTCTATGGGGTCACACAGAGTCGGACACGACTGAGGTGACTTAGCAGCAGCAGCAGCAGGCAAAGTATTATAGTAAGTCCAATACTTTGACTAACTTAACAAGTATTTATTTAGTACTTACCAGTACCAGAGACTATACTATGCCTTGGGATATAGAATAATAAAATTTGCCTATTTGGTACAAATGAAATATTTATGAAGAGATTAAATGTTTCATTTGTACCAAATAGGCAAATTTTATTATTCTATAAACATTTTTAAAACAAGTTGCACTTGTGAAAAATATTTGTTTAGGTAACGAATTGCATATGGAAAAATGTCTTAGGAAAGATGGTTCCAAAAAATCAGATATAGTGAGTATTGCAATATGTTTTCAAAGATTAAGTGAATTTAGAAATGTGACATCTTTCAATGGATGTAAAATTTTGATATTTTCACCGAATTCCAAATAGTGCTGCATTAATCTTAATTCTAAATTATTAGCTTGTGAATAGCATACTTTATCTGAAATATTATATATTATCAGATTTTCAACAGAATTTATACCAGTGGGATATATCTATGGACATATAATAGGCAAATAATAGGACATATAATAGTCCTAAAATAGGATTATGTCTAAATCAATATATTTTTTAATTAGTGCTATTGTTATCAATTTTAAATATAATTTTTCTTCAATTTTGTGAATTATCTTAAAAATCATCATTGATATTCTTAAATATGTATAAGAAATATACTTTGGAAAAAGTAGAATATCAAATGTCTTGAAACATAAATACAAGCATTTGATTCTGGGAGTGTAACTGCAAGTCACAGCTTGACGTGAAGGGATGTTGGGCCTGTGTCACAGGGTTTAAGTCTCCTTTCAAAATATTTAGATTATAACAAATTGAATAAACTTAAGTGATTTTTATATTCCAGAACTTAACTAAGGCTATAAAATATCAATAGGTATTTTAACTCTCAAAATTGAGTCCCTTCTTCAAAGCATTACAAAATCAGAAAACTTTGCAATTTTTCTGAAATACATTGTTGAAATGATTGGAACAATTTTTTTTTATAATTACATATTATTTGAGAAGTAAAATTCTTGTCTGATAGGATGCTGTCATCATTTATCTTTCCTTAAGAATTATAGAGAGCTAGGCTAGTAAAGAATTAGAATATTATCTAGTCCAAACTCATTTTGGACATAAAAAATCTAAGTCTGAATCAGGTTAAAGGCATTGTATAAATTTTCAGATCAATAAATGCATGGTCAGTATTTGTAATGTTTAGTTCATTATGTTCCATTTTTTTTTTTTTTTACCATAAAGAAAACAGCAAAGTGAGTCAATCAAGCAGGATAATATATTTATAGTAAACTCTCAAATTCTTATTTGTTGTTTTGTTGACTTTTTACTGAACAACATAAATTGGCAGCACCCCAGTCTTCCCAGAAGAAAAATTCAAGTTATAGTAGCCAGAAAAATATCACTGATCTTACTCACTTGTTTTATTTGAGCCCTAAAGACATATACTTTCATGTATGGTGAATTATTTTTCAATACAATAGAAATAATGCATTTGGTTGGAAATTAAATATTTGTAAAGAAAATCCTAGCCATTATTTTACCTAATGTATCAATGTAAATATCTACTGATATTTTGCAATATCAAAGAAAAACTATTGGCATTAGCAAATAAAAATCTTATTTTTGAGGACAATACATTAATATTATAAATTAAGCCATTTCCACATAAAGGGATCACTTTGATTCTCTGGAAGGACTCTCAATTTAGATAAGTGAAGATTGAAGGCAGAGCTCTTGTCAAATTGTTCCAAACAGAATACCTTTGTTTTCCTCAATTACTTTTCTTCTCTGAATATTGCCCATTTCACTGTTGTGAACACAGACTTGCAGGCAATGAAATTAAATGGAGATAAATGTAACTGATATGATGAATCAGTTCAATTCAGTTCAGTTCAGTCGCTCAGTCGTGTCCGACTCTCCATGACCCCATGAATCACAGCACGCCAGTCCTCCCTGTCCATCACCAACTCCCGGAGTTCACTCAAACTCATGTCCATAGAGTTGGTGATGCCATCCAGCCATCTCATTCTCTGTCATCCCCTTCTCCTCCCGCCCCCAACCTTTCCCAGCATCAGAGTCTTTTCCAGTGAGTCAACTCGTCGCATGAGGTGGCCAAAGTATTGCAGTTTCAGCTTTAGCATCAGTCCTTCCAATGAGCACCCAGGATTGATCTCCTTTAGAAGGGACTGGTTGGATCTCCTTGCAGTCCAAGGGACTCTCAAGAGTCTTCTCCAGCACCACAGTTCAAAATGAATACCCCCAAGTCATTCAGAATAGAAAAATGACCAGAAAGGTTAGGGAGAAGAAAAATAAGAACAAATTACTTATATACACTATAATAATTTTAGCTGATTCTTAAAATGTTGATGTTCACTCTTGTCATCTCCTGCTTGACCACTTCTAATTTGCATTGATTCATGGACCTTACACTCCAGGTTCCTATGCAATATTGTTCTTTACAGCATTGGACCTTGCTTCCATCACCAGTCACATCCCGACTGGGTGTTGTTTTTGCTTTGTCCATCTCCTCATTCTTTATCAGTTGAGTTATTTCTCAACTGATGTCTAGTAGCATATTGGGCACCTACTGACCTAGCGACTTCATCTTTCAGAGTCCAGCCTTTTTGCCTTTTCATATTGTTCAAGGGGTTCTCAAGGCAAGTATACTGAAGTGGTTTGCCATTCACTTCTCCAGTGGACACGTTTTGTCAGAACTCTCCACCATGACCCATCTTGCTTGGGTGGTCCTACTTGGCATGGCTCACAGTTTCATTGAGTTAGTCAAGGCTGTGGTGAATTTAAATTAGATGACCATTATACCTACTACTGTGGGCAAGAATCCCTTAGAAGAAGTGGAGTGGCCATGATAGTCAACAAAAGACTGAAATGCAGTACTTGGATGCAATATCAAAAATGACAGAATGATTTCTGTTCATTTCCAATGCAAACCATTCAATATCATGGAAATCCCAGTCTATGCCCCAACCAGTAATGCTGAAGAAGCTGAAGCTGAATGGTTCTATGAAGACCTACAAGACCTTTTAGAACTAACACTCAAAAAAGATGTCCTTTTCATTATAGGGGACTGGAATGCAAAAGTAGGAAGTCAAGAAACACCTGGAGTATCTGGCAAGTTTGGCCTGAGGCTGCTGCTGCTAAGTCACTTCAGTTGTGTCCGACTCTGTGCGACCCCATAGACAGCATGCCACCAGGCTCACCCGTCCCTGGGATTCTCCAATCAGAACACTGGAGTGGGTTGCCATTTCCTTCTCCAATGCATGAAAGTGAAAAGTGAAATTGATGTCACTCAGTCATGTCCTACTTTTAGCGACCCCATGGACTGCAGCCTACCATGGCTCCTCTGTCCATGGGATTTTCCAGGCAAGAGTACTGGAGTGGGTTGCCATTGCCTTCTCTGAAATTTGGTCTAGGAATACAGAATGAAGCAGGGAAAATTCTAATAGAGTTTTGCCAAGAGAACACACTGGTCATAGCAAACACCCTCTCCTAACAACACAAGAGAAGATTTTACACATGGACATCACCAGATGGTCAAAACCAAAATCAGATTGATTATACTCTTTGCAGCCAAAGATGGAGAAGCTCCATAGAGTTAGCAAAAACAAGACTGGGAGCTGACTGTGGCTCAGATCATTAACACCTTACTGCCAAAC
Source organism: Moschus berezovskii (assembly GCF_049115385.1). Classification (NCBI taxonomy): domain Eukaryota; kingdom Metazoa; phylum Chordata; class Mammalia; order Artiodactyla; family Moschidae; genus Moschus; species Moschus berezovskii. The sequence goes on from NC_142461.1 coordinate 54,942,442, forward strand.
TCAGACTTAAATTGAAGAAAGTAGGGAAAACCACTAGACCATTCAGGTATGACCTAAATCTTAGGTTTATTAGGTTCCCTTACAATTATACAATGGAAGTGAGAAATAGATTTAAGGGACTAGATCTGATAGACAGAGGCTTGATGAACTATGGACAGAGGTTCGTGACATTGTACAGGAGACAGGAAGCAAGACCATCCCCAAGAAAAAGAAATTCATAAAAGAAAACTGACTGTCTGAGGAGGCCTTACAAATAGCTGTGAAAAGAAGAGAAGTGAAAAGCAAAGGAGAAAAGGAAAGATATACCCATTTGATTGCAGAGTTCCAAAGAATATCAAGGAGAGATAAGAATGCCTTCGTCAGTGATCATTGCAAAGAAATAGAGGAAACAATAGAATGGGAAAGACAAGAGATTTTTTCAAGAAAATTAGAGATACAAAGGTAACATTTCTTGCAAAGATGGGTTCAATAAAGGACAGAAATGGTATGGACTTAACAGAAGCAGAAAATATGAAGAAGAGGTGGCAAGAATACACAGAAGAACTGTACAGAAAATATCTTCACGACCCAGATAATCAAGATGGTGTGATCACTCACCTAGAGCCAGACATCCTGGAATGTGAAGTCAAGTGGGTCTTAGGAAGCATTGCTACGAACAAAGCTAGTGGAGGTGATGGAATTCCAGTTGAACTATTTCAAATCCTGAAAGATGATGCTGTGATAGTGCTGCAATCAATATGCCAGCAATGTATGTTAATTCATATTTATTCACAGCCTTGCTGACACTTGATATTTGCCATATTTGTTGGTTTGTTTGTTTTTGTTTACATCCAAGTCAGTGAATGTGAGATTATATCTTAAAAGTGGTTTTGATTTGCATAAATAATTATGTTTCAAATTATTTTATGTGCTTGTTGATCATTTGCATATTTTCTTTAGTGTAATGTCTATTCATGTCTTTCGCCCATTTTCAATTTGTTTTTTTGTTGTTGTGAATTATAATTTTATGTATATATATTAGAACCTTATCAAATATATTATCTGCAAGCATTTTCTCCCATGCTGTAGGGTGTATTTGCATTTTTGATAATGCCCTTTAATACACAAAAGGCTTTAATGATTATTAAGTCCATTTTTTCTATTTTTCTATTACTTGTTATTACACTTGCAACTTGAGTAACATGTTATTATGTAAGAATTTGTTACCAAATTCAAAGCCATGATTTATCTCTATGTTTTCTTCTAAGTTATTTATAATTTTAGTCCTTATATTCAGATCATTAATCCATTTAGAATTAATTTTTATATAAGGCTTAAAGTAGGAGTCAATTTTATTTTTCTCCATATGAATATACAGTTTATCAGAATCACTTGTTGAAGAGATCATTCTTTCCTCATAGAATACTCTTGACAACTTTGTCAAAATATCAGTTGGTCATAGAGGTAAATATTTATTTTTGGACATTGATTTTATTCCATTGATATATATGTCTATCCTAATAATAGTACCACACTGTTTTGATTACCATATGTTTGTAGTTAGTTTTGAAATTGCAAGGTGTGATTCCTTCCATTTTTTTTTTTTATTTTTACAATTACTCTGCAATTCATGTTACTTTTTATTTCTATAATAAAAGCCATTGTGATTTTTATACAAATTTCATTGAATCTGTAGACTGGGAGAGTATTGTTATATTAACAATGGTGTCTTCCATTTCATCTATATAGAGTGTCATTCTATTTATTTTGATCTTCTTTAACTTATTCCAACATTGTTCGGCAGGTGTTAGCACACCAGTCTTTCGCTTCCTTTATTACCTTTATTCTAATGCATTTTATTCTTTTGGATACTATTTTAAGTATAATTTGTTTTCTGAAATTTCTTTTGGGATTGTTCATTGCTGATATACGCTTGATATTTGTGCATTGATCCTGTACTCTGTAATTTTATTAAATATATTAGCTCTCATAGTGTGCGTATAATGGATTTTCTATATATTAATAAAAACCGTGGCATTTAGAGGTAGATACACAATCATCTCTCTGTATCCATGGTTCCACATCAAGAGTTCTATATACACAATTCAACCAACTATGGATTAATATTTTTTAAAAAATCTACATGCCTTTGGTACTAAATATCTAGTTAAGGTAAGGAAAAGTAAGTGATAGTGATGATCTTTGGAAAGAAGGAAGGCTACAAATTTGGGAAAGGATATGGGTAAGCTTTTGATTTGCTAGTATTTGTGTTATGTCAACTTGAATGAGTTGTAGTAGTAATTTTATAAAATCCACAAATCTGTAAACTTTGTGCTTCATGAATTCTTAGTTTTTTTTGTTTACACTAAAACAGGTCATAAATTAAAACAGGATATTATTTAAATAGAAAAAAATAACATAGTAAAGGAGAGGAATTTTATGGCAGCATAAATACCATTATAGTATAAATTCAATGCTCCAAGAGTGAAAGTATTTTAACAGAATATAAATGCCTTTACAAATTGCATTTTAAAAATGTTCCTTTCAAGTTAACATATTTTGATTTATTTGTTTAATGATCCTGTTTTGTTTTGAATATATCCATTTATACCTCATATTTGTAGAACTTAATATAGAAAGCAGGTGTTTTCTAAAAACTAGAGGTGTTCAATCTCTGTAATGTGTAACGTATATGTACCTGTTAATTGCAAACAGAAAAATATATTATGTATGATATATACTCTGTGTGTGTGTATAAATACTTATTTTTGGCTTTTCAATACTGATTATTTACACTGTAACTTAAGAGACACTAACAGAAATAATTTGGTAATCCTAAATTTAACAGCATATAAATAATTGTGTTTCATATATGTTTTTTGGTTTATAAATGGTCTGAATTACAATTTATCTATGACAAACAACAAGGAGATCAAACATCAAGGAGATCATACCAGTCAATCCTCAAGGAAGTCAACTCAGAATATTCATTGGAAGGACTTATTTTGAAGCTAAAGTTCCAATACTTTGGCCACCTGATGCCAAAAGCCTACTCATTTGAAAAGACCCTGGGAAACACTGAGAGCAGGAGGAGAAGGAGGCAACAGAGGATGAGATGGTTGATTGTCCATTAACTAAATGGACATGAGTTTGAGAAAATTCTGGGAGATTGTGAAGGACAGGTAGGTGTGGTGTGCTGCAGTCCATGGGGTCACAAAAAATCACACACAACTGAGCAACTGAACAACAACAAAAATGATGAAGTGACACAGATAAATGCATACGTGAAAATGTAAATACAATATTAAGCATAGGTGGTAACAAGAAAAATTAGAAATTAAGATATTTATATTGTATAAAATTACAGAAGAACACTTTCCATTATTCACATGCATTATTACTCTGCATATAGGCTAAAGACAATTTAACTGAAGCTGTTAGTCTTTCAGTCATGTCCGATTCTTTGTGACACCATGGACTGTGGCCCACTTGGCTCCTCTGTCCATGGGTTTTCCCAGACAAGAATACTGTAGTGGGTTGCCATTTCCTTCTGCAGGGGATCTTCCAGATAAAGGGACTGAACTAGGTCTCCTGCCATTACAGGCAGATTCTTTACCAAAGACAATTTGGTTAGGTCCAAAACAATGACCCATATTAATATAATGGGATACATGTGAAGAATTTTTAGAGCCTTCCTGTAGAATGTTTCTTATTGTCAATTTTAATTAAACTAGATGTATATATGCTTTTTGTACTTCTACTCATGAACAAGTTTATAACCTTAATCACATCTCTTAATTATGTCTCAGTGTTGTTGCTGTCATTGTTTAGTAATTAAGTCATGTCTTACTCTTTTTGTGACTCATGGACTGTAGACCCCACAGGCCCCACTGTCCATGGGATTTCCCAGGAAAAATACTGGAGAGGGTTGCCATTTCATTCTCCAGAGAATCTTTCTGACCCAAGGATCAAATCAACATCTCCTGATTGGCAGACAGATTCTTCACCACTGAGCCACCCAGAAAGACCAGGTGTGTAGTCTCCAACTGCAATACTCTATATTTGATAAGTACTATGATACACAAAGGGATATGGCTGATCGTACTTCTCAAACTAAGTTCTGTCAGAATTTTCCATATTTCTAAATTATTATTCATAGCACACAATTGTGAAATGTCATGCTACACATTATCCATGTGAGCTATATTTCATAGAATAAATTGAAAAATTTATAAAATATATGCATGATTCTAGCTAAAATGTGTTTAATATTTACTAACTACCAGAAAAAGTTGCACACATTCAATTATTTAATATTCACAACAAGCTAGGGGATTGATGCAGTTATTACCTCCGTTAGACAATAAACAAGTTTGAAAACTAAGATAGGTTAAATAATTCAAAGATCATGAAGATAGGAATTGGGGAAATAAGGATTTGAACTTGAATCATTCTGACTTTAGAATTCATTACCTTACTTATAGGATACACTACTGCTGCTAAGTCACTTCAGTTGTGTCCGACTCTGCGTGACCCCATAGCCCACCAGGCTCCTCTGTCCCTTGGATTCTCCAGTCAAGAATACTGGAGTGGGTTTACATTTCCTTCTCCAATAGAAGCAAAGCTAACTTATGATTGAAAAACAGAAAATTGGTTTTAAGAAGTAGATATCACTTAATCAAACACATTGGAATAAACTGGGAGGGGAATGAAGAATATTGTTATGCCAAAAGTAGAAGTAAACTAAATTGAAATGCTGATTTTTGCCTCTGGCTGCAGCTTGGTTGCTTTAGACCACTCTTCTCTAGGACAATGTTGAGAGAATTTGGATGAAATAAAAAAAAAATTAATTAAAGGCATTATGCACCTTAACACAAGAGTCCATGTGAACTCCTCAGTCACTGCTATTAGGCTGGCTAAATTCTGAAACATCCATTGTATAAAATTGCCAACATCCACTGGATCATATATAAAGCAAGAGAATTAAAAAAAAAATAAACTTCTATTTCTGTTTCATTGATTACGCTAAAGTTTCTGACTATGTGGATCACAACAAACTGGAAAATTCTTAAAGTGATGGAAATAGCAGACCACCTTACCTGCCTCCTGAGAAATCTGTATGCAGGTCAAAAAGCAACAGTTCGAGCCGACATGTAATAATGGACCAGTTCAAAATTGAGAAAGGAATATGTCAAGGCTATATATTGTCACCCTACTTATTTAACTTCTATGCAGAGTGCATGATGCGAAATCCTGGGTTGAATGAATCAAGATTGGCGGGAAAAATATAAATAACCTCAGATATGCAGATGTCACCACTCTTATGGAAGAAAGTGAAGAGGCACTAAAGAGCCTCTTGATGAAAATGAAAGAGGAGAATGAAAAAGCTGGTTTAAAACGCAACATTCTAAAACCTAAGGTTATGGCATCCGGTCCAATCACTTCCGGGAAAAATCAATGGGGAAACAATGAAAACAGTGACAGACTTTATTTTCTTGGGCTGCAAAATCAATGCAGATGGTGACTGCAGCCATGAAATTAAAAGGCGTTTGCTCCCTGGAAGGAAAGCTATGACCAACCTAGACAGCGTATTAAAAAGCACAGACATTGCTCTGCCATCAAAGGTCCGTCCAGTCAAAGCTATGGTTTTTCCAGTAGTCATGTATGGATGTGAGAGTTGGACCATAAAGAAAGCTGAGCACGAAAATATTGATGCTTTTGAGCTGTGGTGTTGGAAAAGACTCTTGAGAGTCCCTTGGATTGCAAGGAGATCCAAGCAGTCCATCTTAAAGGAAATCAGTCCTGAATACCCATTGGAAGGACTGATGCTAAAGCTGAAACTCCAATACTTTGGCTACCTGATATGAAGAACTGACTCACTGGAAAAGACCCTGATGATGGGAAAGACTGAAGGCTGGAGGAGAAGAGGACAACAGAGGATGAGATGGTTGGATGGTATCACTGACTTGATGGACATGAGTTGGGGCAAGCTCTGTGAGTTGGTGATGGGCAGGGATGACTGTTGTGCTGCAGTCCATGAAGTCACATTACTGAGCCACTGAACTGAACTGAAAATCTGAAATCAAATCAAAGAAGAAAAAACTAAAATAAAAATAGCACCAATAAACTCAAGCAAATATAGAAAAGCAATCAAGGGACATGAGAATAAAAATAAAAATATATTGAATTAAAACAAGCTGTTATTAACAGTGACACTTTTTTCTGAGAATAAGACACTTTATCCTGAAATATATTACAAATATTCACTGTTCTGTATAACATCTAATTGCATTAGAAAACCACCTCAGTACATTACAACTAAAACATTTAGAGAAATTCTGTAAATGACTAAGCAAGCTAATGAAGCACTAAGCAACTGATGAAGACTTTCTTAACTTTAGATACTTAATAGAGAGCCACTGAATCAGTGCTCTGGATAATTACCAGCTCACATGTTAATTAGCTAATGATTTTAAATATTGATATGAAAAGCAATTTTATATGTATTGGGTTATTCTATTTCACGTGTAAATCTATTTAATGATATTCATTAATAGAATACATTTTCTTTATATATTAACATATTCATAAGTTCTAGGGGAAAAATCGCCAACACAATGATATCACTATGCTTTATATTATTATATAATAATTTGCCTTTGAAAATTACACTTGGAAAGTAATATATGTTTTCTTATAGATTCTGCAATGTTGTGACATTTCGAAAAGTGTTGTATGTTAAATATATAAAGTCTATCGTGAATATTTCTTTCAGTGTTGATTCATGGGTAAAACCACTTTGTGTGTTTGTATGTATTTCCAGAATTGCATGATTTTTTGTTGATTTATCTAATCAATGAAAACTCTGAGGGGGAAATGTTAATCAAAGGAGCTCTAACTCCAGACCCCTAACTGCCCAACTTAAGAGTCATATACTGCCTATTCTTTGGACTAATGCAATTATTGAAGGAGTCTCACACAAAACCATCAGTTTACAAACAAGTAAACTCAAGGAAAAGAGAATTAATTAATTTTCCAAGACCAGAAAGCTAAATTAAATATAGTACCCAGAAAGAATATGTTTTCTCATTGGTAATACTGATCAGAGGGAAATACATTTTATTAGAGAAATTAATAGTTAAAAATAAAATTTGTTAAATACACAGTTTTATGGGAGGCACTCAGGGCAGTGCATAACATAATAAGAAGAAAATTGCAGTGCTTAAGTCTTAGGAAATCAAGAGGCCAGAAGATAACTTCCTAGTGGAAAAGACAGCTGGCTGATACTAGACTAAGCAAATGAATGCTCAGTTGAGAAGTTATATCTGACTCTGTGACACCATGGATTGCAGCACACCACACTTCCCTGTCTAGCACCATTTCAGGAGTTTGCTCAAGCTCATGTCCATTGAGTCAGTGATGACATGCAATCATCTAATCCTCTGTCATCCCCTTCTGCTCCTGCCTTTAATCATTTCCAGCATCAGAGTCTTTTCCAATGAATTGGCTCTTCTTCCCATCAGGTGGCCAAAAGCTAGTGGAGGTGATGGAATTCCAGTTGAGCTATTTCAAATCCTGAAAGATGATGCTGTGAAAGTGCTACACTCAATATGCCAGCAAATTTGGAAAATTCAGCAGTGTACACAGGACTGGAAAAAGTCAGTCTTCATTCCAATCCCAAAGAAAGGCAATGCCAAAGAATGCTCAAACTACCGCACAATTGCACTCATCTCACACGCTAGTAAAGTCGTGCTCAAAATTCTCCAAGCCAGGCTTCAGCAATATGTGAACCGTGAGCTTCCAGATGTTCAAGCATGTTTTAGGGAAAAGGAGTACGTCAAGGTTGCATATTGTCACCCTGCTTATTTAACTTATATGCAGAGTACATCATGAGGAACGCTGGGCTGGAAGAAGCACAAGCTGGAATCAAGATTGCCTGGAGAAATATCAATAACCTCAGATATGAAGATGACACCACCCTTATGGCAGAAAGTAAAGAGGAACTAAAAAGACTCTTGAAAGTGAAAGAGGAGAGTGAAAAGGTTGCCTTGAAGCTCAACATTCAGAAAACAAAGATCATAGCATCTGGTCCCATCACTTCATGGGAAATAGATGGGGAAACTGTGCCAGACTTTGTTTTTTTGGGGGGGCTCCAAGATCACTGTGAATGCTGATTGCAGCCATGAAATTAAAAGACACTTACTCCTTGGAAGGAAAGTTATGACCAATTTAGATAGCATGTTAAAAAGCAGAGACATTACTTTGCCAACAAAGGTCCATCTAGTCAAGGCTATGGTTTTTCCTGTGGTCATGTATGGATGTGAGAGTTGGACTGTGAAGAATGCTGACCACTGAAGAATTGATGCTTTTGAACTGTGGGGCTGGAGAAGGCTCTTGAGAGTCGCTTGGACTGCAAGGAGATCCAACCAGTCCATCCTAAAGGAGATCAATCCTGGGTGTTCATTGGAAGGACTGATGCTAAAGCTGAAACTCCAATACTTTGGCCACCTCACGTGAAGAGCTGAATCACTGGAAAAGACTCTGGTGCTGGGAAGGACTAGGGGCGGGAGGAGAAGGGGACAACAGAGAATGAGATGGCTGGATGGCATCACCGACTCAATGGACATGAGTTTGAGTGAACTCCGGGAGTTGGTGATGGACAGGGAGGCCTGGCATGCTGTGATTCATGGGGTCTCCAAGAGTCAGACACAACCGAGCGACTGAACTGAACTGAACTGAATCAGGTGGCCAAAGGATTGGAGCTTCAGCATTAGTCCTTCCAATGAATATTCAGTGTTGATTTCCTTTAAGATTGACTGGTTTGATTTCTTTGCTGTTCAAGACTAAACAAGTGACACCATAAAGGATGAATCCTCATTGGGTTTAAGATATTATGTGGGAAAAGGCATCCACAACTGAAGTAAACAGCAAAAAGCAACAAATGAATGATCTAGCTATCTCAGTCTTTGGAGAAAGTAGAAAGGAAAGAAAGAGTGGGGCTTGGTATAACCTTGTAGTACAGAAAAATATGATAGGAGTATATTTAAGTTGTAAATATAAATAGAAGAAAATTATACTTGACTTCTAGCACTTCTTGAGTCTTGTGTATTATTTATATCCCACTGATGAAAAGGTAAACACTAAATATGTAAACACTAAGTGATAAAGAGAATTTAAAGGAGCAATAATTTTCTTCACTATACATTGTTCTCCAACTCACATTAAAGAACATTATTATACTTCTACAGCTAAAATTACAGTGACTTGAAAAGACTGTTCAGGTTGTGAATGACAATTCAAAGTTCAGCAAATATGCATGTTGTTCAATAAAGGTATATTTCTTTATTTTACTAAACTATCTAAGATGAGAAATGACTAGTAAATAGATTATGAAAAGTAATAAGCAATATTTGAAAACACGTTTTGATTAAGTCATTTTTCATTAGTATCAATCACATAATATACTTACTGTCTTAGTTAAAATTATAATCTTATATATAACCTAAATATTGTTCAAACCATAAGACCTGAAGTAAGCCCATATTATTAAAACCTTATTTGACAGTAATGATATCACTGTTCCATTTCAACAGACCATTTCAACCCCATTTCTGGGGTTTTGTCCTAGTTTTTAAAATTATGCCTACTCCAGTAAAACAGAACTATTGATTAAAATGTCCTGTGGTGCAAACTGTGAAATTCTCATACTACAAAATATTCCCCAAAATGCTCTTGGAATGTCAGTGTACAAAGTTGGCAGACATATTTTTAATAGACTATTTGAGTTAGTTAGTCTGTAGATTTTGAATGAATATACATGGACTGTGTCTTTTGCCTATAACTCATAATCTCTTTGCCATGCCCCTTATAAGCTAAGGATCAGCTCTAATATCTATGCCATAAATTAAGTAAACCTCCAGTAAATTCTCCATGGGAGAATGCAAACCTTATCTGAATATATATTAGCTGTGTAATAGTGTGCCAAATATTTTTAACGCGTCTTTTAGCTTTTACTAGTTCCTTTTATTTTAACATATTTCAGATCATAGACAGTAACACTTCAGACATTTTCCAACATCCATCCTGTGCATGTGACTTAGCCTTCAAAGCTATGGTATAAAAATCATTTCATTTCTTAGAACACTGACTCTACTTAACTTGTAGTTTTTGGGCATAAACTTATGGTAAACAAAGGTGGCCTTGGAGGTATGACCTCACTATCCATATGAGTGTATGTTTGTGCAAATGCGTATGTTTGACTATGTATGAGTGCATGTACAAGAATGGACTTAGGTCTACCTCTAGTGAAAAGTCCAGGAGACTTACTTGAAATATGAATAATATTATTTTCTGCAACTCATTAAAATTTTTGCTCTTCATATATTTGATATTATATCCCCTTATTTATCCAACATATTTTAATATTTTTGTGTCAGATTTTCTCTCATCTTCCTTTCTTTATGTATGTGTGTTAGTTTCTCAGTTGTGTCTGACTCTATGTGACCCATAGCACACCAGGCTCCTCTGCCCAGGAAATTCTCCAGGCAAGAATACTGGAGTGGATTGCCAATCCCTTCTCCAGAGAATTTTCCTAACACGGGAATTAAACCAGAGACTCCTGTATTACAGGCTGATTCTTTAACTTCTGAGCCACAAGAGGAACCCCATTTTATGTACATGTCTGCATAAAGAACAGGGGAGAACTCAGAGAGTTAGACATCTCTTACTCACAGATCTGGTGAATGGGGCATTGTAATAAATTTTAGACATTTATTTTCATTAGATTCTGATATAAAGATACATGGTGACTCAAGTATTTCAGTTGGTAAAGAATCTGCCCATCAAAGGAGGAGACTCAAGAGACACGGGTTCCATCTGGGTCATAAAGATCGCTTGGAGTTGGAAAAGACAACCTACTCCAGTATTTTTGCCTAGAAAATTCCATGGACAGAGTAACCTGGTGGGCTATAATCCACAAGGTTGCAAAGAATTAGACATGACTGAGCATGTGCACCTCCATGCTGATATAAAAGTTAGGGAAGAAATCTCTACATGCTGCTAAGTCACTTCAGTCGTGTCCGACTCTGTGTGACCCCATAGACGGAAACCCACCAGGCTCCCCCTTCCCTGGGATTCTCCAGGCAAGAACACTGGAGTGGGTTGCCATTTCCTTCTCCTATGTGTGAAAGTAAAAGTGAAGTCTCTCAGTCGTGTCCGACCCTTAGCAACCCCACGGACTGCAGCCTACCAGGCTCCTCCATCCATGGGATTTTCCAGGCAAGAGTACTGGAGTGGCTTGCCATTGCCTTCTCCGAATCTCTACATGCTTCTCAATAAAATATGACAAGAAAATTAAAAAAAAAGTTGCCCATATAAATCAATTAAAGTGATATGGAAATGAGCAATAATGATGTGAAGGATAATCTATACTATATTGGAGTAATTTTCAGACTATGAACTACATAGCCTGTACATCTGTGGACACACTATGAACATTCAAGTAAGTCAGATTAAAATATTTATCCGCCATTAAAGGGTACCCAGAGATACAAAAAAAAAACTTCAAATGTAAAATCTATCTTTGACAAAGATAGATAAGAGGATAATCACAATAATGGAGGATAAGTACAAAGGAGAAAGAAAGAAAACAGAAAGTATCTTTCAAATCGGTGATTTAGAATGAGATAATAGATAAAAAGAAGAAAGTCAATTTTAGAAGCAGTAAAAATTGAGTGCATTTCACCTTTGGAAAACAAATTCTGGGGAGAATGCCACAAGAAATCCACACTTAGACATACATTAAGATCAGGCTGAGAGAAACTAAACTTACATATGTCAAAATACAGATTCAGTCAGTTCAGTTCAGTCACTCAGTCATGTCCGACTCTCCATGACCCCATGAATCACAGCACGCCAGGCCTCCCTATCCATCACCAACTCCCGGAGTTCACTCAAACTTATGTCCACAGAGTCGGTGATGCCATCCAGCCATCTCATTCTCTGTCGTTCCCGTCTCCGCCTTCCCTCCTAGCATCAGACTCTTTTCCAGTGAGTCAACTCGTCGCATGAGGTGGCCAAAGTATTGGAGTTTAAGCTTTAGCATCAGTCCTTCCAATGAACACCCAGGATTGATCTCCTTTAGAATGGACTTGTTACTTCACAGTTAATTCTTAACATCAACCTTGGATGTCAGAAGGCAATACAATGATACCCTAGAATTATTTTAAGGTACAATTATGTCAAATATCTTATGTGTAATTAAAATTTTTTTCACAAATGAAATTAAATAGCATTTAAAAAAACTGTAAGATCTTACCACGAATTCAACCTCATCGAAGGATGTGCTCCAGCAAAAGAAACAATAAAGTCAAAAGAAGATTCCAGATGAAAGAGGGAGTTATAAGCAAGGAAAATGAGGAGTGTCTGGGAACACATAAATAAACATTGATTATGTACAGCTTCATCCAATTTGAAAGATCGTACATGTAGACTATGGCACAAAATAAGATGCAAGTTGGAAGGTACTATTTGGAATAAGCATATTCTAAGGCCATAATTCTTAAATTTATAAATTTTTAAAATGTGGGGATAACAGACCACCTTATCTGCCTCTTGAGAAACCTGTATGCAGGTCAAGAGGCAACAGTTAGAACCAGATATGAAATAATGCACTGGTTCAAAATTGGGAAAGGAGCATGGCAAGGTTGTATATTGTCACCTTGCTTATTTAATTTCTATGCAGAGTGCATTATGCCGAATGCTGGGGTTAATGAAACACAAGCTTGAATCAAGATTGCCAGGAAAAATATCAATAACCTCAGATATGCAGATGACACCACTCTTATGGCAGAAAGCAAAGATGAAATAAAAAGCCTCTTAACAAAGGTGAAAGAGGAGACTGAAACTTAAAACTCAACATTCAGAAAACAAAGATAATGTCTTCTGGTCCCATGACTTCATTGTAAATACATGGGGAAAAACAGAAACAGTGGCAGATTTATTTACTTGTGCTACAACATCACTGCAGATGAGGACCGAAGCCATTAAATAAAAAGGCGCTTGTTCCTTGGAAGAAAAGCTATGACAAATCTAGACAGTGTATTAAAAACCAGAGACATCACTTTGTCAACAAAGGTCCATATAGTCAAAACTATAGTTTTACTAGTAGTCATGTAAGGATGTGAGACTTGAACCATAAAGAAGGGTGAGCACCAAAGAACGGATGCTTTCCAACTGTGGTGCTGGATAAGACTCTTGAGAGTCCCTTAGACAGCATGGAGATCAAACCACTCAGTTCTAAAAGAAATCAACTCTAAAAATTCATTGAAAGGACTGATGCTAGATAAAGCAAGATAATTTAAAAAAAAAAAAAGCAAAATAAAAATCTACTTCTTCTTTACTGATTACACCAAAGCCCTTGAGTGTGTAGATCACAATACTGTGGAAAATTCTTCAAGAAATGGGAATTCCAGACAACCTTACCTGCCCCTTGACAAATCTGTATGCAGGTCAAGAAGCAACAGATAGAAATGGATATGGAACAACAGACTGGTTCACAATTGATAAAGGAGTATGTCAAGGCTGTATATTGTTATCCTGCTTATTTAACTTCTACGCAGAATGCATCATGCGAAATGGTGGGCTGGATGAATCACAAGCTAGAATCAAGATTGCCAGGTGATATATTAATAACCTCAGATACGCAGATGATACCACCCTTATGGCAGAAAGTGAAGAGGAACTAAGCAGTCCCTTGATGAAAATGAAAGAGGAGAGTGAAAAAGTTGACTTAAAACTCAACATTCTAAAACCTAAGATCATGGCATCTGGTCCCATCACTTCAGGGAAAATAAATGGAAAAACAATGGAAATAGTGACCCACTTTATTTTCTTGGACTGCAAAATCAATGCAGATGGTGACTGCAGCCATGAAATTAAAAGACCCTTGCTCCTTAGAAGAAAAGCTGTGGCCAACCTAGACAGCATATTAAAAAGCAGAGACATGACTTTGCCAACAAAGTTCGTCTAGTCAAAGCTATGGTTTTTCCGGCAGTCATGTATGGATGTGAGATTTGGACCATAAAAAAAGCTGAGTGGCATAGAATTGATGCTCTTGAATGTGGTGTTGGAGAAGACTCTTGAGAGTCCCTTAGACAGCAAGGAGCTCCAACCAGTCAATACTAAAGGAAATCAGTCCTGAATATTCTTTGGAAGGACTGATGCTGAATCTGAAACTCCAGTACTTTGGCCACCTGATTTGAGGATCTGACTCACTGGAAAAGACCCTGATGCTGGGAAAGATTGAAGCCTGAAGAAGAAGGAAACAACAGAGGGTGAGATGGTTGAATGGCATTATCGACTCAATGTACATGAGTCTGAGCAAACTGTGGGAGACAGGGAAGGACAGGGAAGCCTGGCATGCTGCAGTCCATGGTGCCACAAAGAGTCAGACACAACCTAGAGAGGGAATAATGATAAATAATCACAATTACAATTGTTAAATATCAAAACGCTGACAAGAAATCTGCCAATTGTATCACTGAGGAATCTAGGTTTAATACATTTTACAGTAGAGATGTGAAAATATTTTAAGTTAATGCAGAATGACCATCTTTGTATTTAGAATTATAACATTGGACATGCTATCTTTAATACTGTCTGTAATCTTGAATGATCTTACCTGGCAGGAAAGTTAGACAAACCTTTTAAAAATAAATGTAAAAAAATAAATAAAAGTGACCAAATAGGATGAAAATTTAGACACAAAATATTTCCGTTTCAATGCCTCCTCTTTTTATTTTTCCCTAAAGGCAGCTGTCTATTCTGCACACTTAAGATTCAGATTTAATGATTTGTTGCAGTAAGCAAAACAGAAGTAAGCCCTGCTACTGCTGCTGCTGCTAAGTCGCTTCAGTCATGTCCAACTCTGTGTGACCCCATAGACGGCAGCCCACCAGGCTCCCCGGTCCCTGAGATTCTCCAGACAAGAACACTGGAGTGGGTTGCCATTTCCTTCTCCAATGCATGAAAGTGAAAAGTGAAGGTGAAGTCGCTCAGTCCTGTCAGATTCTTCGCGACCCCATGGACTGCAGCCTACCAGGCTCTTCCATCCATGGGATTTTCCAGGCAAGAGTACTGGAGTGGGTGCCATTGCCTTCTCCGAAGTAAGCCCTGGATATACATAAACTGGAAAGTCTACTAAGAGGCCATTTTCACAATAACTGTAAATTTAAGGGAGTACCTATTATTTCCCTGGTGGCTTCCCTGGTGGCTCAGAGGTTAAAGTGTCTGCCTGGAATGCAGGAGACCAGGGTTCGATCCCTGGGTCAGGAAGATCCCCTGGAGAAGGAAATGGCAACCCATTCCAGTACTATTGCTTGGAGAATCCCATGGAGGGAGGAGCCTGGTGGGCTACAGTCCATGGGGTCTCAAAGAGTAGGACATGACTGAACGACTTCACTTCACTTCACTTCACCTATTATTTCAGAGTAGAGAGATTTGGAGGCAAAAAATGCCCCTTCACTCAGGATGTTGTTCTTAAAGTTGAGTTGATTTGGAGCAAGAAGAATGATCTGTTCTTGGGCAAATTTAAACCCTGATTCATGTCATCTCAGAGATCCAAATAACATCAAGTGAATAATTTACTTTACAGTATCCCATACCTGTCACTGTTCCCAGGCACTTAAGAGAAGCTTATGCAAAGGATAAGGAATGAGGGATCATTATCCCAAATTTCAAAGAATTCATGTGGATTCATTTTTTAAATTGTTGGACAGAAAACATTCATGAATATTCAAACATATAAAGTAACTAGGCCCCAAAGTGAAATTCATCAGAACCAACATATATAAAGATACCTGAAAAAGAAACTTTATAGTAATATTGTTAGTTATTTTAAAAAGGGAAACAATGAAAATATCTGACAACAGAAAAGTTAACTGTGGCACATCCCTCCATGGACTGGATAAGCAAAAACAGGCAAGTCACAGAAAACATAGCATAGTACATTTATTTAAAGTTAACATAAGCAAAACATATATTGCTTTGAAATACATGTAAGTTTGTAGCAAAATTTTAAAGAAACAAATAGAATTGATAAGGCCCCAATACGAAATACTCGTACCTCTGGGGACAGGATTGGGGAGGAGAATGCATGGTGCTTGCTATGAGGTGAGTTCTTGGATGTGTATTGCATTACTCATTGTACCATTATGTTTTTACTGGATGTTTAATGGTAAGCACATAAAAAGACATCCAAAAAATTCACCTAGAAAGTGTCTTCCAGTTCAGTCGCTCAGTCATGTGCGACTCTTTGTGACCCCATGAACTGCAGCACGCCAGGCCTCCCTGTCCATCACCAACTCCCAGAGTCCACCCAAACCCATGTCCATTGATTCAGTGATGCTATCCAGCCATCTCCTCCTCTGTCATCCCCTTCTCCTCCTGCCCTCAATTTTTCCCAACACCAGGGTCTTTTCAAATGAGTCAGTTCCTCGCATCAGGTGGCCAAAGTATTGGAGTTTCAGCTTCAACATCAGTCCTTCCAATGAACACCCAGGACTGATCTCCTTTAGGATGGACTGGTTGGATCTCCTTGCAGTCCAAGCGACTCTCAAGAGTCTTCTCCAACACCACAGTTCAAAAGCATCGATTTTTGGGCAATCAGCTTTCTTCACAGTCCAACTCTCACATCCATACATGACCACTGGAAAAACCATAGCCTTGACTAGACGGACCTTGGCTGGCAAAGCAATGTCTCTGCTTTTTAATATGCTGTCTAGGTTGGTCAAAACTTTCCTTCCAAGGAGTCAGTGTCTTTTAATTTCATGGCTGCAATCAGCATCTGCAGTGATTTTGGAGCCAAGAAAAATAAAGTCAGCCACTGTTTCCACTGTTTCTCCATCTATTTGTCATGAAGTGATGGGACCGGATGTCATGATCTTAGTTTTCTGAATGTTGAGCTTCAAGCCAACCTTTTCACTCTCCTCTTTCACTTTCATCAAGGGGGTCTTTAGTTCTTCTTCACTTTCTGCCATAAGGGTGGTGTCATATGCATATCTGAGGTTATTGATATTTCTCCTGGCAATCTTGATTCCACCTTGTCCATCCTCCAGCCCGGCGTTTCTCATGATGTACTCTGCATATAGGTTAAAGAAGCAGGGTGACAATATACAGTCTTGATGTCCTCTTTTCTTGATTTGGAACTGGTCTATTGTTCCATGTCCAGTTCTAACTGTTGGTTCCTGACCTGCATACAGGTTTCTCAAGAGGCAAGTCAGGTGGTCTGGTATTCCCAACTCAGAATTTTCCACAGTTTATTGTGATCCACACAGTCAAAGGCTTTGGCATAGTCAATAAAGTAGAAAGTGTCTTTAACTTTTTGAAATGTCAATTGCATTATACAAAGAGTAAAAGTTGAAATTAATTTCATAACTATACTCTTTATTTTAATGACTATATTATTTATTTTAAAGAATTGACTATGGTTCTTGTATTTAAGTAAGTAATTATAATTCTGTATATTTAAGTTTAATATATTTTTTATTTTATGGAAAGGTAAATGATGTCCCCATCTTAGCTAGTAGTATACAAACTTTATTTTCATAAAAATGAGGGATTCAATGGTACACTTAAGATCAACTTCTGAAATCCACCTGTGTAATGCACAGCTACATACTCATGTAAATTTATTCATACATCATGTTATATCACATATATGAGCACATATATTACTATATATATTTCACTGTTTAAATAACTAGGAGGGAATTGTTTTCTTCATCGGATGAACTTATTCCATAGAATACTTCACATGAGAAGAGAGATTGCATTCTCTTTTAAGTAGTTTTATATATATATATATATATATATATAATTTAGCCTATATTTACAAAGACCCCTTGGCCTAATTTTAAGATTGAGGATTTCTTTCCTTTCATCTCTAAACAGTTCCATACATTTGGTAAAGGTCAATATCAACCCCAAGATATATTTTAGCAGGGAAGGTCAGTCATACTTTCAAATATTTTTCACAACATTGCATTTTGTTATTAAGTATACATAATTGTTGTTACCATTCCATTCTGTTTATGTAGACTAAGAAAATAGCACTACAAATTATACAGAGTTTCTAACATTGACTAAATTAGTGTTTATGTGTGTTTATATTTAAAAAAAACAGTATTCTTATTAAGAGTTTCATTAATTACTACTTTATGATGTGACCCTGTAGAAAGGATAGTTTCTGTTTATATATATTGGACATTCTGAACAAATTTTATTGATACTTGAGGTCTGGGCAAAAACCACCTCTTGAAAGGTAATTTATAACTAATTAGATAGAGAGAACTCCAGAAAGATTTATCTCCTGAGTTGTGTACTTATATTTCAAGGTTGGTTGAAACTTAGGACCTTGAGACATTCTGGGTTGTAAATAAGGAGACAATGAAATTATTTATCTTTGCCATAGAGATATTTATTTATATTCCATGGAGATGAGTCAGAAACCAGTATCTTTTCAATTATATTTCCAAGGAGACTCTTTTGGATGGGAGTGATAGCATGTAAGTAAGTGCCTAGATTCATTTTATTTAGGGTTCCTCAATAGCAACACAGACTCCATGTGTGTGGCAAGACCTTTGTCTCCTTTTGAGTCACCTCATGAATAAGAATTGGGGAGAGTGAAATCAGTGATCATTGTTTTCTGTAAATAAACAACAATGGTCTACTCTGCTCTAGCAACTTATGTGGATATTCAACATAATATTAATAATACAGATGATAATATATATTTAAAAACAACAGTAGATGAATAATAATCTACATGTGGATTAGCTAATTAAAATGTTTCGTATTCATTAGTATATTCATATATTGAGGAATTGTACCTCTGAATTACTTGAGATGTAAGAATTATGCTAATAAAGTCCCTAAGCTGTGCTAAGTCGCTTCACTCCTGTCAGACTCTGTGCGACCCCATAGACGGCAGCCCACCAGGCTCCGCCTTCCCTGGGATTCTCCAGGCAAGAACACTGGAGTGGGTTGCCATTTCCTTCTCCAATGCGTGAAAGTAAAAAGTGAAATTGAAGTCACTCAGTCCTGTCCGACTCTTCGTGACCCCATGGACTGTAGCCTACCAGGCTCCTCTGTCCATGGGATTTTCCAGGCAAGAGTACTGGAGTGGGTTGCCATTTCCTTCTCCAATAAAGTCCTTATACACATGTTCTAATTTGGCAAAATATTGAACAAACTTGTATATTCTTTCTTTTTCCCCCTTGAGGTATAATGAACAGTCATATATTCTTTATTAGTGCAAGACT
Source organism: Moschus berezovskii (assembly GCF_049115385.1). Taxonomy (NCBI): domain Eukaryota; kingdom Metazoa; phylum Chordata; class Mammalia; order Artiodactyla; family Moschidae; genus Moschus; species Moschus berezovskii. Next base: position 54,961,740 of record NC_142461.1, read on the forward strand.
TCTTGAATTTTTTACTAAGTTAGCATGTGGTATGTTTCAAGAAAGAAAACATTGGGTGAAGAGTTAAATATTGTGCATCCTTATCATGGTTGCCTTCAAAAATACTTTTTCCAAAGAACACTTATTAATATTTCTCTATCTAGTCTTCTGAAGACCATACTTGGGAGTTATTTTACTTATGAATACAGTGTTAATTAATTCCTTTCAATGTTAAGCTTCAGTTACAATCATTACCACTATAAAAAGGAGGTAAATAAAATATTTTTAAATGTATTTAATTCACTTATTTTAGATATTTCTTGTTTTTGTCAAAAAAAGACAAAACAATCCTTAAAGTGTGTGCCTAACAATAGAGTATCATAATTTTGAGAAAAAAGAAAAAGAAAAAAAAGTAATAGTAATGCAAAAATAAAGAGATGACTCCACTACCATAGATGGAGACATCAACATGTCTGTATCAGAAATAGACGGATCAGGCAGGAAGAAAATCAGTAAGGACATAGTTGAACTCAAAACATAATCAATCATTCAAATATAATTAGCATCTGTAGACTATATCATTCAAAAACAGCAGAATACATATTCTTCTCAAATTCACAAGGGCAAAAGATCATATCCTGGGCCATAAAACATGAACAACTTTAAATAATAGAAATCATACAATGTCTGCTTTCAGAGCACAATGGAACTAATCTAAAATATCAACAGAAATTAAGAGACTTTTGGAAATATAGATATAAGCACAACTTACCAATGTTTTGGTGATAGAGTAAAAGCAGTGCTTAGAGGGAAATTACCAAAGTCCCCGCTTCGGTTGAGTCCAGGGATACCCTCAGGATGAGTGGCGTTGGTGAGAAAATGAAGAAAACAAAGCAAGTCGAGTCTTGGTTGAGTGCTGAATCAAGACTATTTTATTTTTTTACATCAGTGTTTATATACTCTAAACTAGTACAGTTCTAAAGGGGGGCAGTGAACAAAGTCAGCTTAACATTACATCAGTTTGCCCTTTACAAAACCAGAATGCTTTCCACATACCTCTCTGTTTACTAGAGTCTTTTTTATAGTAGATATTAATACATTATCTTCTGGCCTTGAGGCCTATTAACATCTCATGACCTTTTCTTACAAGCTGCTGCTACTGCTGCTAAGTCACTTCAGTCGTGTCCGACTCTGTGTGACCCCATAGACGGAAGCCCATCAGGCTCCCCCGTCCCTGGGATTCTCCAGGCAAGAACACTGGAGTGGGTTGCCATTTCCTTCTCCAATGTGTGAAAGTGAAAAGTGCAAGTGAAGTCGCTCAGTCGTGTCCGACCCTTAGCGACCCCACGGACTGCAGCCTACCAGGCTCCTCCATCCATGGGATTTTCCAGGCAAGAGTACTGGAGTGGCTTGCCATTGCCTTCTCCAAAAGAAAAAATGCAAATAAGTATAAAAAGCAAACAGCCAGCAGTGGGAAATTTGCCATAAAACGCACCAACAAACGGGCATGTATTGGGATAGTTCTGGAAAGCGCGTCTTAAGGGCTGAAGGTTCAATGTGACGGGAACCCGACGCAAGAGTCTACAGTTTTTGGAAGTCTAGGTGAATGCAAAGCTGTTTTTTGTAAGCTATTCTCATTTTTCCACTTGCTTTGTGCTAAACAGAAAACAGAAAAGTTATAATCTCATAGGGTAAAAGTTCAACAGGTTGCAGCATATTAGAAATTTAACACAATGGTCAGTTCTTTTAGTTACTACACACAGACTGTGCAGCTCTGGTGAGGCAGCCTCTGCCTCGCATTCCTGGTTGAACATTTACGATTGTCTTATGGTTTCTACACTAGGGCTAAACTCTTATTATTCTAAATTCCAACTATAGTAACAATAATTTCTACATCAGGAGCAGAAAACAGCTAGCAAACGTTGATTCAGTAACAACGTCTAGAATAATATTTTTTATATTCTCTAATAGGGCTTCTTCACCCCCCGAAGGGCTCTGTGTCTATTACGGCTTTTTGTGTGATCAGGTTCTTTATGCTATTTATGATTAAGGAGTTGTGAGCAGTCATGTGCATTAGTGCCAAGGGCATAAACAAGTTGATTTTATTTGGAAAGAGATCGGGGAAGGCCTTCTGCCTGTGTCACAGAAATTAAGGAGCAGTCAGAAAGACATCAGTCAGAAAGATAAGCATCAGAAAGACAGATACCATCTTTAAGGTGAGTGCCTGGGCAGCTTTTGAAATCCCTGAAGTCCTGATCTGCCTTGCTTGTCAGGTCTTGTCCTCATGACCTTGTCATGGGTGGGATCTCACATGCTGGCTCCCGGCAGGAAATTATAGCAATGAATGCACATATTGGAAAGAAACCTATACAATCAATAAACTAACTTTCCAACTTAGGAAATTAGAAAAAAAGTGCTAAGTAAAATTTAAGTAAGCAGAAAGGAAGAATTTAGAATTAGTGTAGAAATCAATGAAATTGAAAAAGGGAAATAGAGAACTTCTATGAAATGAATAGTGCCGGGAGCCAGCGAGGGAAATCCTACCCGTGGCAAAGGTCAACTGGGGAAGAGGCCTGACGGGCAAAGGCTAATCAGGACTCGAGGAGCCCCCTGGACTTACCTGAGCATCTACCCCAAAGAAAACCGGAATCTGACTGCTTTACTATCTTATGCCTCTTACCAAGTCCTCTAATACTTACGGGGGCTTCCCCCCAACCACCTTTCTCTGAAAACATTAATTCAGAGCTGTAGTTTAAAAGTTCTCCTCGGCTTAATAGGAGTGTTCCAATCCAAGCCCCTCTGATAGCTTTCTAACTTGCATGACAAGTTTGTCCAGGCTCTTACAACTATGAGTGTGACTGTTTATAGCCTCCCAGCCATGCAAGGACAGAAAGCCTAATATTCTAAAATATAGGAATCTGTTGAAGAAGTTAAAATCATTAGAGTAGTACTAAAAAAGATTTCATTGTTGAATCAATGCTTGCTGCAGTTTCCTCTATCTATTGTATCCTTGGAAATATATTAATCACATATAGAGAATATAAGTAGTAGCCTTTGATTTAACCACATCAGATCTTAAGTTAATAAATTCCTTTCTTGCAGCTCACTACACCGGTGCCTTATAGGAATGTAACTTTGTTATGTGTCTAGCACCTGACTCTAGGAAAGTCACCTTAAAAGAATATAAGCCTTTTACTTGCTAACTAACCTATTGTTAGGAGAGAGGGCCATAAACTGTTAGCAGGCCCCCTGGCCAGAAGAGGATGTAAACCACCTAAAACTTTTATCACAAGACACACAAAAATAAGCCCTGATCCTGATAAAGGTCAAGACTGCTGACCCCACGTGATTTTGGCGTGACTCTATACCTCCCTTTCTCTGTTTCTTATGCGCATAACTTAGGGTATAAAAGCAACACTGGAAAATAAAGCTTTGGGCCTTGCTCACTGAAGCTTGGTCTCCCCGTGTCGTTCTTTCTCTTTTTCCATCCTTTTCTCTATTCTCCTTTTTCTGGTTGAGATCCTTGGAGCGCTGGGCCCTCTGAGTTTACTTATCTGCCTGGGCTTCTAAGACCCACTCGAGGGGGTGCCCTGGTGGGGTGCCTCCAGTGATTCGAGAGGGCGGCTGCGGCCTACGTAAACAGAGCAAACCCCGTGCTGGGGTCTTATTGGTTTCCAGCGTAAACCAAGGAATCATCAGCCCCTGTCTCTCTCTCTCTCTCTCTCTCTCTGACGCCGACGCCGTTCATCCCGAGGATACCCTGGGCCATATCGAGGCTGGTCCCCGATAGAACAGCTGATACTTTGAAAAGATGAATAAAATATATAAGCATTTATCCAGTCTAATTGTAGGTTATAAGAAATGACACAATAAAATCAGAAATGAAAGAAGGGACATCACAACAAATCTAATGGAACTTAAAGGGCTAATAAAGAAATACTATTTGCAATATGCTATGACATGGAACAACAGACTGATTCCAAATAGGAAAAGGAGTACGTCAAGACTGAATATCGTCACCCTGCTTATTTAACTTACATGCAGAGTACATATGAGGAATGCTGGGCTGGAAGAAGCACAAGCTGGAATCAAGATTGCTGGGAGAAATGTCAGTAAACTCAGATATGCAGATGACACCACCCTTATGGCAGAAAGTGAAGAGGAACTAAAAAGACTTGATGAACGTGAAAGAGGAGAGTGAAAAGGTTGGCTTGAAGCTCAACATTCAGAAAACAAAGATCATGGCATCTGGTCCCATCACTTCATGGGAAATAGATGGAAAAACAGTGGAAACAGTGTCAGACTTTGTTTTTTTGGGCTCCAAAATCACTGCAGATGCTGATTGCAGCCATGAAATTAAAAGATGCTTACTCCTTGGAAGGAAAGTTATGATCAACCTAGATAGTATACTAAAAAGCAGAGACATTACTTTGCCAACAAAGGTCCGTCTAGTCAAGGCTATGGTTTTTCCCATGGTCATGTATGGATGTGAGAGTTGGACTGTTAAGAAAGCTGATCACCAAAGAACTGATGCTTTTGAACTGTGGTGTTGGAGAAGACTCTTGAGAGTCCGTTGGACTGCAAGGAGATCCAACCAGTCCATTCTAAAGGAGATCAATCCTGGGTATTCATTGGAGGATTAATGCCAAAGCTGAAACTCCAATACTTTGGCCACCTCATGCGAAGAATTGACTCACTGGAAAAGACTCTGAGTCTGGGAAGGATTGGGGGTGGGAGGAGAAGGGGACGACAGAGAATGAGATGGCTGGATGGCATCACCGACTCGATGGACATGAGTTTGAGTGCACTCTGGGAGTTGGTGATGGACAGGGAGGCCTGGCGTGCTGTGATTCATGGAGTCGCAGAGTTGGACACAACTGAGCAACTGAACTGAGGACATTTTAAATAATAAAATGGCACAGATTTGATAATTATGTTGGAACAATATATGTAAGTGGGGACTGCAATGAATACTGGAATATGTTATGTTCATCCTAGTAAGGGAAGAATACATGAATTTTCAGAATTTGGGTATGAAATCTTTCTCTAGAAGTGGATTGTTTTGATTTGCTTGTCTGTGTCCTACATTGCAATTGCATTTTATCTTTATATTTACTTTCCTTTAAAGAAAGTGAAGTCGCTCAATCGTGTCTGACTCTTTGAGACCCCATGGACTGTAGCCAGTCAGGTTTCTCCATCCTTGGGATTTTCCAGGTAAGAATATTGGAGTGGATTGCCATTTCCTTCTCCAGGGGATCTTCCTGACCCGGGATCGAGCAGGCAACATCAAAGAATACATTACCATTTAGTCTATCCTTTTGTCCAATCACAGTAGGATAAATTAAGCTATAGTTTTACAATTTCACTTAATAAATGTCAGAGGAATTTTTTTTTTTTAAAGATACGTGATCTTGAAGTTATTTAAGCGAAGGTCTCTAATGAGCACAACACTGGGCTTGCATACAAATCCTGGATAGTGTATGTATATATATATATATATAATGAGAATTATTTGAAAAAAATTATTCTAACATAAGTGTACTTAACTTTGTGATAATTTAGAGGCAAGGATGATTGTTCAGTAAATTGAAAATTAACATATGACTTTGTAAGTATAAGTTTTATAGCTGGCATTTAGGTGTATGTGCCTTTTCACCTGTTTTTTTTTGTTTCATAATTGTTCTTTATAAGGGGGCACATCTGAATACACAGACACACAGATACACAGAGCCAAAGAAACACATTTACTTATACATAGGTTTAAATTAATGTAAATGAAATTTGTAAATAATTTTCATAATTTATCAATTTTTATATAATTTGTAAAATTACAATGTATACAGTTTCAGTGCAGAAGATAAATTTCTTTGTCTTTTTCACATAGAATATTTGGATATATAGCTTAGTGACAGTAATAAGTCTAAATTATTACAAAATTATTAACTAAATAACTTCAAGCATTAAAATACTATAAAATATTTTAAATAGTACCTTTAAGTATTTAGAGTTATTCTTGAGTACATAAAAGTGAAAAATATTAATTATGTTGATAGAAGATTGCTTTAATTAAAATCTCCCACATGGGGTCTGTCCCCATTTTTATACCAAATAGAAATTCTCACCTTACTAACCCTTGACTAGCTTGTAGGTTTTCTGGGATAATTAACTTACCCTGAGAAGATCAAACCACCGACTATTTCGAGATTTTCAAAAAGAGAAGGAAGAATGAGCCCTTTTTAAAGCATTTATAACCTGGATCAAGTATATTCATTCAAGTAAGTATTTGTCAAACTCCTGCTCTTTGAAGCATTGCACTGGTGATTCCTGAATAGCTTAAATGTTTCCAAGAAATCCTTTCCTGGATAAATTTGTAGCTTGGAAAATTTTTTCATTAAAACCACTAGATTACTAGTTTTCCAGTCTCATTATTGCTATTTTACTTATTAAATGTTGATTCCAAAAGATAAGCTGTCAATTGAAGAACACCTCTCTAAAGCTAGGCTAGTGTATTGAGAATTGTTAGTCCACAATAGGTAATTTCCAGAAATTACATAAACTTACCAAAATTTTGGTAATTAGGCAACCTATGTCCTCAGTCACCTAGTTCTTTACAAAGATGCCAATGGAACTTTGCTTAGCTGAAAATATTAAAAAAAAATTAAAAATTTTTCAGCTCCAATTATTATTCAACAATCACGATAATTATACAAACTTTCATTTAGGAAAAGTAGATGAGGAGATTTTACAGTATATAGTAGGATTTTGTGTCTCCAAACCAAAATGAACCAAAGAAGATTCTTGACTGCCTACACAAATTATTTTATACTGTGTCAAAATGGAACAGTTTGTGGTTACACAAAACAAAAACTAATTATATTTCCAAATATCTGGAAAGATAGTTATCATTTACCAAGCAATAAACGAAATAGCATATTAAAAGCCTACAAGTAGGCTTTGAGATATGTGTCAGAAAATACACATAGTAAGAAGCACTCTCATATCTTTAAGAAACTCCAGATTTGTGGGGAAGAAAATCTCAAACACACACATATATGTACAGAAGATGGGACAGTGTCATAAATACTTCTGGTTTACTGAAAACACACAACTTAATCTTAGCTATAGAGGAACCACAATTAAATATGTTTCAGTTCAGTTCAGTTCAGTCGCTCAGTCGTGTCCGACTCTCCACGACCCCATGAATCACAGCACGCCAGGCCTCCCTGTCCATCACCAACTACCGGAGTTCACTCAAACTCATGTCCACAGAGTCGGTGATGCCATCCAGCCATCTCATTCTCTGTAGTCCCCTTCTCCTCCCGCCCCCAACCTTTCCCAGCATCAGAGACCAGATACTAAAGTATCTTGGAAAAGTATATTTTTTAAAACATCTGTTGTGACGTTTATGCTGCTTATAAGATAATATTGTTGTTACTGATAATTATATTATAATGTCATATAATTATTATGACCATTATCATCACTATATAAAGTAGGCATATGTGAGTTCCACTGCTAAAATGGCAATGAAAGAAGCTCTGTAGAATTAAATCTTCAAAGAAACTGCTGAAAAGAGAAAACAAAAATTTTAAAACTTTGGAAATGGATCTCAGAGCATACAGTAAGTGAAGAAACATTTATTCAAACCTTGTAAGAACACTGATAATCTAAGGCATTTGAATCATGATACCCTTTTCCCCTACCAAACCAATATAACAGGAACTTTATTCCAGGTAAGTATAGCCAAGAACACAGTATTCCTTATGCCCCAAACTCCTAGGCATGGAATATGGACTATCCTTGAGAGGGGTTGAATATGAGCAATTCTCATCCTATGTGCCCCAGCCTTACCACTCTGTGCTGTTACTTTGTGCAGAGACCAAGTTCCTGTAGTGCAGCTGAGAAGGTGAGAATACAGAGGCTCTACTGCCATCACAGGATACTGTAAAAGCTAGGGTTCTAATTGCTCTCTCCCTAGTCTATTCATAGGATATAGTTTCCACATTAGAGAATGCATGAGATCAGAGGCTACCACCACCAGCCTACTGGTCAGCTTCTTAGTTGGAAAGTCATTCAGGGAGAAATATGTCACTCTGGAGCCGTGGCTAATAGATTTTTTTTTTTAAGGGTGTGTTGTTGTTGCTACCATTGTTGCTTAGTTGCTAAGTCATGTCTAACTCTTTTGCAACCCCATGGACTGTAGCCTGCCAGGCTTCTCTGTCCATGGGATTTCCCAGGTAAGTATAGTGGAGTGGGTTGACATTTCATTCTCCACAGAATCTTCCTGACATGGGGATCAAACCTGAATCTCCTGCATTGGCAGGTGGATCCTGAGCCACCAGGAATAAAACAGAGAGCTCCAAAGATCTTCCTGAAGAATTTTCTTTGAAACAGAATATGGTAAATTTCATGCCTAAGGATGTTCTGAAAAATAATAAACCAATTAAAAGAAGACTGGCAGCTTATCAGCTACATAGAATAAAGAATAGACAGATACGTTTTACCGTAAAAAACAGAAGGAGACAGCCAAGAAGAGTCCTCCTGGAAGCAGATCAAATCTCGAACACTGAATTCCTAAACTAACTTTGTAAGTTCAGTTCAGTTCAGTCGCTCAGTCGTGTCCGACTCTCCACGACCCCATGAATCACAGCGCGCCAGGCCTCCCTATCCATTACCAACTCCCGGAGTTCACTCAAACTCATGTCCACAGAGTCGGTGAAGCCATCCAGCCATCTCATTCTCGGTCGTCCCCTTCTCCTCCTGCCCCCAACCTTTCCCAACATCAGAGTCTTTTCCAGTGAGTCAACTCGTCGCATGAGGTGGCCAAAGTATTGCAGTTTCAGCTTTAGCATCAGTCCTTCCAATGAACCCCCAGGATTGATCTCCTTTAGAATGGACTGGTTGGATCTCCTTGCGGTACAAGGGACTCTCAAGAGTCTTCTCCAACACCACAGTTCAAAAGCATCAATTCTTCAGCGATCAGCTTTCTTCACAGTCCAACTCTCACAGCCATACATGACCATGGGAAAAACCATTGCCTTGACTAGACGACGACCTTTGTTGGCAAAGAAATGTCTCTGCTTTTTAATATACTATCAAGGTTGGTCATAAATTTCCTTCCAAGTAGTAGTAAGCGTCTTTTAATTTCCTGGCTGCAATCAGCATCTGCAGTGATTTTGGATCCCCCAAAAATAAAGTCTGACACTGTTTCCACTGTTTTTCCATCTATTTCCCATGAAGTGATGGGACCAGATGCCATGATCTTTGTTTTCTGAATGTTGAGCTTCAAGCCAACCTTTTCACTCTCCTCTTTCACTTTCATCAAGAGGCTTTTGAGTTTCTCTTCACTTTCTGCCATAAGGGTAGTGTCATCTGCATATCTGAGATTATTGATATTTCTCCGAGCAATCTTGATTCCAGCTTGTGCTTCTTCCAGCCCAGCGTTCCTCATGATGTACTCTGCATATAAGTTAAATAAGCAAGGTGACAGTATACAGCCTTGACGCACTCCTTTTCCTATTTGGAACCAGTCTGTTGTTCCATGTACAGTTCTGACTGTTGTTTCCTGACCTGAATACAGGTTTCTCAAGAGGCAGGTCAGGTGGTCTGGTATTCCCATCTCTTTCAGAATTTTCCACAGTTTATTGTGATCCACACAGTCAAAGGCTTCGGCATAGTCAATGAAGCAGAAATAGATGTTTTTCTGGAACTCTCTTGCTTTCTCCATGATCCAGCGGATGTTGGCAATTTGATCTCTGGTGCCTCTGCCTTTTCTAAAACCTGCTTGAACATCTGGGAGTTCACGGTTCACATATTGCTGAAGCCTGGCTTGGAGAATTTTGAGCATGACTTTACTAGCGTGTGAGATGAGTGCAATTGTGCGGTAGTTTGAGCATTCTTTGGCAGTGCCTTTCTTTGTGATTGGAATGAAGACTGACCTTTTCCTGTCCTGTGGCCACTGCTGAGTTTTCCAAACTCAGCATCTGCAGTGATTTTGGCATATTGAGTGCAGCACTTTCACAGCATCATCTTTCAAGATTTGAAATAGCTCAACTGGACTTCCATCACCACCACTAGCTTTGTTCATAGTGATGCTCTAAGGCCCACTTGACCTCACATTCCAAGACGTCTGGCTCTAGGTCAGTGATCACGTTATCGTGATTATCTTGCTCGTGAAGATCTTTTTTGTACAGTTCTTCTGTGTATTCTTGCCACCTCTTCTTAATATCTTCTGCTTCTCTTAGGTCCCTACAATTTCTGTCCTTTATCGAGCCCATCTTTGCATGAAATGTTCCCTTGGAATCTCTAATTTTCTTGAAGAGATCTCTTGTTTTTCCTATTCTGTTGTTTTCCTCTATTTCTTTGCATTGATCACTGAGGAAGGCTTTCTTATCTCTCCTTTCTATTCTTTGGAACTCTGCATTCAGATGCTTATATATTTCCTTTTCTCCTTTGCTTTTCGCTTCTCTTCTTTTCACAGCTATTTGTAAGGCCTCCTCAGACAGCCATTTTGCTTTTTTGCATTTCTTTTCCATGGGGATGGTCTTGGTCCCTGTCTCCTGTACAATGTCACGAACCTCCGTCCAAAGTTCATCAGGCACTCTATCTATCAGATCTAGTCCCTTAAATCTATTTCTCACTTCCACTGTATAATCATAAGGGATTTGATTGAGGTCATATCTGAATGGTCTAGTGGTTTTCCCTACTTTCTTCAATTTAAGTCTGAATTTGGCAATAAGGAGTTCATGATCTGAGCCACAGTCACCTCCTGGTCTTGTTTTTGCTAACTGTATACAGCTTCTCCATCTTTGGCTGCAAAGAATATAACCAATCTGATTTTGGTGTTGACCATCTGGTGATATCCATGTGTAGAGTCTTCTCTTGTGTTGTTGGAAGAGGGTGTTTGCTATGACCAGTGCGTTCTCTTGACAAAACTCTATTAGCCTTTGCCCTGCTTCATTCCGTGCTCCAAGGCCAAATTTGCCAGTTACTCCAGGTGTTTCTTGACTTCCTAGTTTTGCATTCCAGTCCCCTATAATGAAAAGGACTTCTTTTTTGGGTGTTAGTTCTAAAAGGTCTTGTAGGTCTTCATAGAACCATTCAATTCTGGCTTCTTCAGCGTTACTGGTTGGCGCATAGGCCTGGATTACTGTAATATTGAATGGTTTGCCTGGGAAAAGAACAAAAATCATTCTGTCGTTTTTAAGATTGCATCCAAGGACTGCATTTCGGACCCTTTTGTTGACCATGATGGCTACTCCATTTCTTCTAAGGGATTCCTGCCCACAGTAGTAGACATAATGGTCATCTGAGTTAAATTCACCCATTCCAGTCCATTTTAATTCACTGATTCCTAGAATGTCTACGTTCACTCTTGCCGTCTCCTGTTTGACCACTTCCAATTTGCCTTGATTCATGAACCTAACATTTCAGGTTCCTATGCGATACTGCTCTTTACAGCACCAGTCCTTAACTTTGTAAAGGACCTCAAATTTAATCAAATAATTCTGTGGCAAAATTTAAGCTCTGGGGAATTGTTGAAAACATACGTTGATAAGCAAACAATTAGTACAGCTTTATAGTAGAGATCAGTTCAGTTGCTCAGTCATGTTCGACTCTTTGCGACCCCATGAATCACAGCACGCCGGGCCTCCCTGTCCATCACCAACTCCCGGAGTGCACTCAAACTCATGTGCATAGAGTCGGTGATGCCATCCAGCCACCTCATTTTCTTTCGTCCCCTTCTCCTCCTGCCCACAATCCCTCCAGCATCAGTGTTTTCCAGTGAATCAACTCTTTGCATGAGGTGGTCAAAGTATTGGACTTTCAGCTTTATCATCAGTATTTCCAATGAACACCCAGGGCTTATCTCCTTTAGGATGGACTGGTTGGATCTCTTTGCACTCCAAGGGACTCTCAAGAGTCTTCTCCAGCACCACAGTTCAAAAACATCAATTTTTGGCCCTCAGCTTTCTTCACAGTCCAACTCTCACATCCATACATGACCACTGGAAAAACCATAGCCTTGACTAGACAGAGCTTTGTTGGCAAAGTAATGTCTCTGCTTTTTAATATACTATCTAGGTTGGTCACAACTTTCCTTCCAAGGAGTAAGCATCTTTTAATTTCATGGCTGCAATCACCATCTGCAGTGAATAATATCTGACACTGTTTCATCTGTTTCTCCATCTACTTCCCATGAATTATGGGGCCAGATGCCTTGATCTTAGTTTTCTGAATGTTGAGCCTTAAGCCAACTTTTTCACTCTCCTCTTTCAATTTCATCAAGAGGCTTTTGAGTTCCTCTTCACTTTGTGCCATAAGGGTGGTGTCATCTGCATATCTGAGGTTACTGATATTTCTCCCAGCAATCTTAATTCCAGCTTGTGCTTCTTCCAGCCCAGCCTTTCTCATGATGTACTCTGCATATGACTTAAAGAGTAGGGTGACAATATACAGCCTTGACGTATTCCTTTTCCTATTTGGAACCAGTCTGTTGATCATGTGCAGTTCTAACTGTTGCTTCCTGACTTGCATATAGGTTTCTCAAGAGGCAGGACAGGTGGTCTGGTATTGTCATCTCTTTCAAATTTTCCACAGTTTATTGTGATCCACACAGTCAAAGGCTTTGGCATAGTCAATGAAGCAGAAATAGATGTTTTTCTGGAACGCTCTTGCTTTTTCCATGATCCAGCAGATGTTGGCAATTTTATCCTTGGTTCCTCTGTTTTTTCTAAAACCAGCTTGAACATCTGGAAGTTTATGGTTCATGTATTGCTGAAGCCTGACTTGGAGAAATTGAGCATTACTTTACTAGTGTGTGAGATGAGTGCAATTGTGCGGTAGTTTGAGCATTCTTTGGCATTGCCTTTCTTTGGGATTGGAATGAAAATGGACCTTTTCCAGTCCTGTGGCCACTGCTGAGTTTCCAAATTTGCTGTCATATTGAGTGCAGCACTTTTACAGCATCATCTTTCAGGATTTGAAATAGCTCAACTGGAATTCCATCAAGTCCACTAGCTTTTTTCATAGCACTGCTTCCTAAAGCCCACTTGAGTTCACATTCCAGGATTTCTGGCTTTAGGTGAGTGATCACACCATCGTGAATATCTTGGTCATGAAGATTTTTTTGTACAGTTCTTCTGTGTATTCTTGCCACTGCTTCTTAATATCTTCTGCTTCTGTTAGGTCCATACAACTTCTGTCTTTTATTTAGCCCACCTTTGCATGAAATGTTCCCTTGATAACTCTAATTTTCTTGAAGAGATCTCTAGTCTTTCCTATTCTGTTGTTTTCCTCTATTTCTTTGCACCGATCACTGAGGAAAGCTTTCTTATCTCTCCTTGCTATTCTTTGGAACTCTGCATTCAGATGCTTATATCTTTCCTTTTCTCCTTTGCTTCTCACTTCTCTTCTTTTCACAGCTATTTGTAAGGCCTCCCCAGACAACCATTTTGCTTCTTTGCATTTCCTTCCATGGGGATGGTCTTGATCCCTGTCTTCTGTACAATGTCACAAACCTCCGTCCATAGTTCATTAGGCACTCTATCAGATCTAGTCCCTTAAGTCTATTTGTCACTTCCACTGTATAATCATAAGGGATTTGATTTAGGTCAAACCTGAGTGGTCTAATGGTTTTCCCTATTTTCTTCTATTTAAAACTGAAGTTGGCATCAAGGAGTTCATGATCTGAGCCACAGTCAGCTCTCAGTCTTGTTTTTGTTGACTGTATAGAGCTTCTCCACCTTTGGCTGCAAAGAATATAATCAATCTGATTTTGTTGTTGACCATTCAGTGATGTCCATGTGTAGAGTCTTCTCTTGTGCTGTTGGAAGAGGATGTTTGATATGACTAGTGTGTTCTCTTGGCAAAACTCTATTAGCCTTTGCCCTGCCTCATTCCGTATTCTAAGGCCTAATTTGGCTGTTACTCCAGGTGTTTCTTGACTTCCTACTTTTTAATTCCGGTCCCCTATAATGAAAAGGACATCTTTTTTGGGTGTTAGTTCTAAAAGGTCTTGTAGGTCTTCATAGGCAGTTCAACTTTGGCTTCTTCAGCGTTACTGGTTGGGGCATAGGCTTGGATTACCATGCTATTGAGTGATTTGCCTTGGAAATAAATAGAGATCATTCTGTAGTTTTTCAGATTGCATCCAAGTACTGCATTTTAGACTCTTTTGTTGACCATCATGGCTACTCCATTACTTCTAAAGGATTCCTGCCCACAGTAGTAGATATAATGGTCATCTGAGTTACATTCACCCATTCCAGTCCATTTTAGTTCACTGATACCTAGAATGTCGACGTTCAGCTGTCAGCAAAAAAAAAAAAAAAAAAAAGAGAGAGAGACAAAGAGAACACTACTAAACCACTGCCATGACACCTGCCTATGCACATGTCAACAGGAACAATGTCAGGATCTTTGCACGTAGGGAAAATGGGCTTCAATAAAGGAATACAGATTGTTACTAAACAAATAAACAAACAAATTATAAATGACAGGTACCCAGAGTTGTTACAATAAATTAACTAAAATGTCCAGTTTTCAAAAAAATTATGCAAATAATTGAGAAAATATGGCCTATAGAGACGTGTGAAACAGGCAATAACAAGTGGCTGAGAGGTCAATCACATCAGATTTAATACCAATAGCTTATGGTGAACAGTATCAGATTTGTGATATCCAAAGATTTAGCTTCGGGACCAGGGACCAGGCTTGATCACTCAAGAGGTTTTGTATAGCAGAATTTTATTAAAGTACAAAAAGGACATAGAAAGCTTCTGACATAGACATCAGAAGGGGATAGAGAGTGCCCCCCTCGCTAGTCTTTAGCAATATATTTTTATATTAATTATATAAAAGTATATATACTTTTAAATTAATATATACTTTTTAATTAATTATTACATTCAGTCAAAAGAATGTCTCAAGTTTGTGAAAATTTTACCAGTCCCACTCCCACAATTTACATTCTAAAATATCAGGATTCGTCAGAAGATTTTTAGGAAGGAGAAACTGTCCTCAAGTAGGATACATTATTGTTGTATAATCCCTGCTGCTGCTGCTGCTAAGTCGCTTCAGTCGTGTCTGACTCTGTGCGACCCCATAGATGGCAGCCCACCAGGCTCCCCCGTCCCTGGGATTCTCCAGGCAAGAACACTGGAGTGGGTTGCCATTTCCTACTCCAATGCATGAAAGTGGAAAGTGAAAAGTGAAAGTGAAGTCACTCAGTCGTGTCTGATCCTCAGCGACCCCATGGACTGCAGCCTACCAGGCTCCTCCATCCCTGGGATTTCCAGCCAAGAGTACTGGAGTGGGATGCCATTGCCTTCTCTGGTATAATCCCTAGTACAGAGTTTAAACTGAGTTTTTTGTTGTGTAATCATCAGTTTCAGAATTAAAGAAAAAAAAAAACATTTTATGTAACTAAGGATAAGGAATGTAGAAAAAAAAGTTTGTCCTTTCCTCCTCGTTGAGAACCCCAGACCCTTATACCCTCCTCAGGACCCCAGACTTTGTATTAACCTGACTAGGAATTGACTCTCTAAACACAAAGAGATTGAGTAGGACTAATTAGCCATTATAAATATTTTCAAAGAATAAATAAAACCATGGTTAAACAAGTGAATGAAGCTATGAAGGCAGAGTTATAGCAAATGCAGACTATAAATGCAGAGGGAAAAAAAAAATGTTTGAAAAAATGAGCCAAATAGAAATTCAGGAGTTAAGAATTACAATAAGTGAAATAAATATACACTAGAGGGATAAGCAGAAGTAAGAATTAGCAAACCAGAAGAAAGAAAAGTACAACAGATTATGGAATCTGAACCGAGATAAAAAATAAAAATAAAAGCAAAGCTCAGTGAAATATGTGACATCATTAAGCACATTTAAGCACACCCAAGAAGGATATACAAAAATGAATAACTTTTAATGAGAAATACAAAAATTAAATAAATAAAATAATTTCAACTAGCACAACATCAAAAAGGATAAAATTTAAACTCTACAAAAATGTAAAAGTTATACTTTTTGAAAACTAAGAAACATCACTGATATAAATTAAAGGAGACCTAAGTTAAAGGACTGAAGCTCAACATCCAGAAAACTAAGACCATAGCATCTGGTCCCATCACTTCATGGGAAATGGAGAAACAGTGGAAACAGTGTCAGACTTTATTTTTGGGGGCTCCAAAATCACTGTGGATATTGATGGCAGCCATGAAATTAAAAGATGCTTACTCTTTGGAAGGAAAGTTATGACCAACTTAGATAGCATATTAAAAAGAAGAGACATTACTTTGCCAACAAAGGTCTGTCTAGTCAAGGCTATGGTTTTTCCAGTGGTCATGTATGGATGTGAGAGTTGGACTGTGAAGAAAGCTCATCACCAAAGAATTGAGGCTTTTGAATTGTGGTGCTGGAGAAGACTCTTGAAAGTCCCTTGGACTGCAAGGAGATCCAACCAGTCTATCCTAAAGGAGATCAATCCTGGGTGTTCATTGGAAGGACTGATGCTAAAGCTGAAACTTCAATACTTTGGCCACCTCATGTGATGAGTTGACTCACTGGAAAACACTCTGATGCTGGGAGGGATGGGGGCAAGAGGAGAAAGGGACGACAGAGAATGAGATGGCTGGATGGCATCACCGACTCGATGGACATGAGTTTGAGTGAACTCCGGGAGTTGGTGATAGACAGGGAGGCCTGGCGTGCTGTGATTCTTGGGGTTTCAAAGAGTTAGACACGAGTGAGCGACTGAACTCTACTGAACTGATCTGAAGTTAAAGGAAATCTGCAACATGTTTATAAATTGGAAGACACAGTTTTGAAATTGTGAAAATGACAGTAATTCCCAAACTGCAAATTCAGCCGAATCCCTATTATTTCCCCAGTTGCTCTCTTTAAAGAAATTGACAAACTGATTATTAAAATTATGGGCTTACTCAAGGGAGCTAGAAAAGTGAAAACAGTTGAAGGAATACAAAGTTGTTATCAAAGTTTCACTGAAAAAAGCAACAAATACGTTAAGAACAGTAATCACCACTAACCATACAATCTGAAGAAAATCTTAGCGATTATCTATTTGATTTCATTCAATATCATCTGTGGATGAAAAGTCAGAGGCTAGAAAGGAAAAATGGTGTCCTTAGACTTATATAACTAATTTAGAGTCATATCTCTGATAAACAGTCCACTCTCTCTCCCCATAGCAGAATTCACCTTTGTATTTACATGAACAAAAAAAAAAAAAAAAACAAAGTTGTGTGACACACATTCTGATTTCAAAGTTGCCACAAAGCAACAGTAATCAAAACAGTGTGGGGCTGGTATAAGGATAACCATATATATAGATCAATGGACTATAAGTGAGAATACAGAAAAACTCTTCTATTTTTGGTCAACTGAACCATAATAACTATGTCAATATAATTGATGGGGGAAATTACTTTAACAAATGTTGCTAGGACAACTGGATATCTAGATGCAGAAGAATTATGCTGGATGCCTACTTCACAAAGTATACAAAAGTTAAATGGATGAAAGCATAAACATTAGAACTAAAATTATACAAGTGTTGGAAAAAACGTGGTGGTGTCGCGTGTCACACTGAATTAATTCTCACAACAACACAGGATTATGAGAGACAGAGTAGGGAGAGCTCGTGAAAGAGCAGCTCCCCAAGAAAACGCTGTGTAAATATTTATTGAGAACTTGTCTGGATTTCAGTAACAGGGCTCAGCAAAGCAATAATAAGGCTTTGAAGATAAGGAAGCTTGTTCTGCATGCAGAACAACATCTGTTGAGGCTGACGTGTCCGCCAAGGAATCTGCCTTAAGAGCATGAGAAATAGCATGTAAGGAAAGGGCAAGACAGAACAGTCTCCAGAAAACAGGGCTTTGAGAAAGTGGCAACATCTAAATTCCCAAAAAACATAAGGGTGATTTTGGGTTTGGCAATGTCTTCTTACGTCAAAAGCACAAGCATGTAAAAAAAAAAAAATTACTTCATCACAATCAAAATCTTGTGTGACTTAAAGGACATTACACTTCCATGAAAAGAAAACCAATACATGAAATGGGAGAAAATATTTTCAAATTATATAGCTCATAATGGACTTGCACCTAGCATATTACTTTGGTCACCTGATGCGAAAATCCCATTCATTGGGAAAGACCCTGATACTGGGAAAGATTGAAGTCAGGAGGAAAAGGGGACAACAGAAGACAAAATTGTTGCATGCCATCACCAACTCAATGGACATGAGTATGAGCAAGCTCCAGGAGATGGTGAAGGATGCAGAAGTCCGGCATGCTACAGTCCATGGAGTCGCAAAGAGTCAGACATAATTGAGTGACTGAAAAAACAACCACAGCATCAACCTAGCATATATAATGAACGCTTACAATAGAATAATAAAAAGACAAATAGCATAATTATGAAATGGACCAAGGAACTGAATTGGCATCTTTACAAAAGATATACAAATAGCACTAAGCACACAATATGACACTAGACATCATCAGTCATCAGAGGAATGCAAATCAAATTGTAATTAAATATCACTTAAAATCTGCTAGGATGGTTATGGTAAAAATACAGATGATAATAATGAGTGGATAAAGGTATAGAAATATCAGAACTTTCATCCACTGCAGGTGAGAGTGTAAAATGGTTCAGACACCTTTCCCAAACAGGCTGGCAGAAATTCAAAATGTTAAAAATAGTTAATTTTTAACCAAGTAATTTCACTTCTTTTTTTTTAATTTTTTTAAGTAATTAATTTTTATTGGAGGCAAATTATTTTACTGTTTATACTCTTGATAAATGAAAACATATGTCCACACAAAAACATGACTATTCATAGCAACATTACTCAAGTAGCCAAAAGTTAGATAAATCAAATGTCCATCAACTGATGAATGGATAAATAAAACGTGATAATCACACAAAGAAATAATAGTCATAAAACAGATGAAGTACTGAAATATGCTACAACGTGAATAGATCTTGTAAACATAAGTGAAATGACTATATATATTTATAATTTTATTTATATGAAATGTCCAAGTATAGGCAAATCAAGACAGATAAAAAGTAGATTAGTAGATCAGGGGGCTTCCCTGATAGCTCAGTTGGTAAAGAATCCACCTGCAATACAGGAGACCCCAGTTCAATCCCTGGGTTGGGAAGATCCCCTGGAGAAGGAAAAGGCTACCCACTCCAGTATTCTGGCCTGGAGAATTCCATGGACTGTATAGTCCATGGGGTCGCAAAGAGTCAGACAGGACTGAACAATTTTCACTTTCACCAAAAGTAGTTACCAAGCACTGTAGGAAATGGTGAATTGAGCATGGTAGCTAAATAAGCAATTTATTTTGGAGTGAGGAAAACATTCTAAGATTCACACAGTAATGGTTGCACAACTCTGATTATAGTAAAAAAACCATTTGGCTGCACACATTGAATGAATATTATCATATGTAAATTATATCAATAAATCTGTTATAAAAGAAAAGTAGGTAAATGGGACATTTGCCTCACGGATATGATTGTTTTTGTATGCACCAATTTGCACGGAAAATTTCATTTTCTCTGCCACTATCAGGTGTATTTACAAGGGCTAGTATTTGTTAAGATATAATCAATGTTTGGCACATAGTTTTAATAGTTTTCTAAAGGATGAGACACATTATATAATACACGAAATTTAAAGCATTGCTAGATAGCATATCAAAAAGTATAAAATGTTTAATAATCTTAGATACTAACTTTCATCTGACATAATTGGTAACAGCAGGATATAAGCAAAGGTTCCTTGGTTAAACCTTTAGCAAATATTATATAAGAAATAAAATAATCTACAGATAATTACTTTTTAATAGCTTCTTGTGAAATACTAAAATCAGAACTCAGCCATACTAAAGAAGTGAAGTTCATGCAAATGTGGATAGAATGAGAGAATAGGGAGGCAAAATATTGTTTTCTTATTAAATATATTAGGTCATTGGGCCTGTGAAGAATTATAAAAATTTCACTTGGGACAAAAAGTAAATAATTCTGAAAAAAAGAAAAGATGGTCTTTGCTGAAAGAATAAAATTTCTGTAATCTGAAATAGTATAGTTGAAAGTGGTTCTATTTTATGTTTATTATAGCTTTCACGTAAGGTGTTGATGTCAATTTTCTGCTGGCAAGAATGATGATAAGTAATATGCACAAATACTTTTATAAAAATAAGTCATTTCTATTGAAGCAATATTTGGAGACTAGATTCATTAAGTTTATTTATCAACAAAAAAACAGTGTGTGTAATTAGGGTATTTTATAGCTCCGAGATCAGCTATTTAAAAATAATGCTGTTACAGGTTTATACTTAAAGAAATCTAGTCTCAAAATCTCTTGTGATTTATGCAATTCTGACCCTTTGGAATTAGGTTTCCAAACTTAGTTTGTGTTTTTAACATCATTAAAGAGCTTTTTTTGGTATCTTGTTAAGGAATTATCTTTCTTGGCATGTTTAATAGCATATTAATATCTGATATTCGTGAAAACATTCACAGTAAACTATTTCTAAATTCTGAGAAAATGTTTATCAAGGGAACAAATAGTTAATTAAAATTATTTTCTATATTCCTGTAGTTTTTTTTTTCTTCCCCAGGATAATTAAGCAGAAACTGTTTTGAGTTAGAGTAGCAGTGAGGCAAGCATTAAGAGTGCTTGAGTGTTTTTTTATCTAAACAATTCACATAAGTATCTTAAAAGTTCTTGCTTTACTTTGACACTTTAGAATAAATTACTAGCAGAACAATTTTAATTTTATTAAAATTATTAAAAATAGAGTCGCACAACTCAATTGTAGATTCTCTATTACCTATTTGTTAATTTTTTAATTTATTTTTTAATTTTAATTGGAGGCTAATTACTTTACATTATTGCATTGGTTTTGCCATATATTGACATGAATCTGCCCCAGGTGTACATGTGTTCCCCATCTTAAACTCCCCACCCACATCCCTCCCCATCCCATCCCTCTGGTTCATCCCAGTACACCAGCCCCGAGCATCCTGTATCATGCATTGAACCTGGACTGGCAATTCATTTCATGTATGATAATATACATGTTTCAGTGTCATTCTCCCAAATCATCCCACCCTCGCCCACTCCCGCAGAATCCAAAGACTGTTCTATACATCTGTGTCTCTTTTGCTGTCTCGTATACAGCGTAATCATTTGCATCTTTCTAAATTCCACCTATATGCATTTGTATACTGTATCGGTGTTTTTCTTTCTGGTTTACTTCACTCTGTATAATAGGCTCCAGTTTCATCCACCTCATTAGAACTGATTCAAATGTATTCTGTTAATTGCTGAGTAATACTCCATTGAGTATATGTACCGAAGCTTTCTTATCCATCCGTCTGCAGATGGACATCTAGGTTGCTTCCATGTCCTGGCTATTATAAACAGTGCTGCGATGAACATTGGAGTACATGTGTCTTTCAATTCTGGTTTCTTCAGTGTGCATGCCCAGGAGTGCGATTGCTGGGTCGTATGGCAGTTCTATTTCCAGTTTTTTAAGGAATCTCCACACTGTTCTCCATAGTGGTTGTACTAGTTTGCATTCCCACAAACAGTGTAAAAGGGTTCCCTTTTCTCCACACCCTCTCCAGCATTTATTGCTTGTAGACTTTTGGATAGCAGCCATTCTGACTGGTTTGAAATGGTACCTCATTGTGGTTTTGATTTGCATCTCTCTGATAATGAGTGATGTTGAGCATCTTTTCATGTGTTTGTTAGCCATCTGTATGTCTTCTTCGGAGAAATGTCTGTTTAGTTCTTAGGCCCATTTTTTGATTGGGTCGTTTATTTTTTGGAATTGAGCTGCAGGAATTGCTTGTATATTTTTGAGATTAATCCTTCGTCAGTTGTTTCGTTATTATTTCTCCCATTCTTAAGGCTGTCTTTTCACCTTGCTTATAGTTTCCTTTGCTGTGCAGAAGCTTTTGATTTTAATTAGGTCCCACTTGTTTCTTTTTGCTTTTATTTCCAATATTCTGGGAGGTGGGTCATGGAGGATCCTGCTGTGATTTATGTCGGAGAGTGTTTTGCCTATGTTCTCCTCTAGGAGTTTTATAGTTTCTGGTCTTATATTTAGATCTTTAATCCATTTTGAGTTTATTTTTGTGAATGGTGTTAGGGAGTGTTCTAGTTTCATTCTTTTACAAGTGGATGACCAGTTTTCGCAGCGCCACTTGTTAAAGAGGCTGTCTTTTCCCCATTTTATATTCTTGCCTCCTTTGTCAAAGATAAGGTGTCCATAGGTGCATGGATTTATCCCTGGGCTTTCTATTTTGTTCCATTGATCTATATTTCTGTCTTTATGCCGGTACCATACTGTGTTGATGACTGTGGCTTTGTAGTAGAGCCTGAAGTCTGGCAGGTTGATTCCCCCAGTTCCATTCTTCTTTCTCAAGATTGCTTTAGCTATTCAAGGTTTTTTGTATTTCCATACAAATTATGAAATTATTTTTTCTAGCTCTGTGAGAAATACTGTTGGTAACTTGATAGGGATTGTATTGAATTACTTTGGGTAAATTATTCATTTTCACAATATTTATTCTTCCAATCCATGAACATGGTTATTTTTCTCCATCTATTAGTGTCCTCTCTGATTTTTTTCACCAGTGTTTTATAGTTTTCTATATATAGGTCTTTTGTTTCTTTAGGTAGATATATTCCTAAGTATTTTATTATTTTCGTTGCAATGGTGAATGGAATTGTTTCCTTAATTTCTCTTTCTATTTTCTCATTATTAGTGTATAGGAATGGAAGAGATTTCTGTGTGTTGATTTTATATCCTGCAACTTTACTATATTCATTTATTAGCTCTAGTAATTTTCTGGTAGAGTCTTAGGGTTTTCTGTGTAGAGGATCATGTTATCTGCAAACAGTGAGAGTTTTACTAATTCTTTTCCAATTTGGATTCCTTTTATGTCTTTTTTTGCTCTGATCACTGTGGCCAAAACTTCCAAAACTATGTTGAATAGTAGTGGTAAGAGTGGGCACCCTTGTCTTGTTCCTGACTTTAGGGGAAAAGGTTTCAGTTTTTCACCATTGAGGATAATGTTTGCTGTAGGTTTGTTATTAGTCTTCAACTATTTGGAATATAGCAACTGGATATAAATATTTAAGTTCTGTCATTAAATAGTCATATAAGGTGAGTTTCAACTACTGTATGCTTTCTGGGGAATACTTCTGAAATCCACGACGTTTGAAAGTTGATTTTAAGAGGGAAGAAATGACAGATAACAATCATTTCTAACCGTGTCTTGTAATGTTTTGCAGGACAGTATGATGTGGTAACAGCAAAGGCAAGGAGTTTGCCTTTTAGAATAATTTCAGATTCAGTTAGCTAAAGTCAGTATATCTGAAGATTGGAAATACATTGAAAATATAGAAGATCAATGGTATAATCTAATGACTGAAGGAAACTGACCATAAAGCTTAGAATTCTCTTTTAATTATGTAGAATAGAATGATAAGTTCTTTTCCCTCCAAAATATATTAATTGGCATCTGAGTTCAATTAATACATCATATTTTAAAATGATCAACTTGAAACATACTTTAACCTCTGAAATCCAACATCTGATTAAAGACACCTTGAAAAGAATTTTTTTATGAAATGTAAAGCATCACAGACTATTAATGGTATGTCATTATGCAAATGTTACAAAAACAGCTCTACTATTTATAGGTAGTTACTGTATACAACATTTGCAACATCATGTTAAATTTTAAAAACTGCTTCCCACCTGTTATCTATTTTGCTCTTTTCTAAGATTTGTTTTTAAACATAGTTCTGTGATAAGATCTAAAACACACAGATTGAACAGAACAAATATTTGCATCCTTCACAATTGCAGGTTCTAAAAATAGTGTAAACTGAACTGAAATATCAAATATTAGAAAACATACTTTGAAAGTTTGAATTCACATACTTCTGATCATATATTCTAGGTAAATTAAAGAAAAAAAGTCATGAAGTCTGTTTTCTCAAATGTTTATATCACTTAAAAGTTGGACTTCTTTGGATGATGAATCAACTCTTTTACTTTTTTTTTTAAAGCTTATGTGCATTTTTTATTATTTAAGATTTTTTCCTAAGCTTTATTAAGGTATACTGACAAATAAATTTGAATATATTCAGGTTCCACATGTTTTCTTATAGGGTATACATCATAATATTTTAGTTCTTTTTTTTTTTTTTGAAGTTTATTTGTAATTGAAGGATAATTGCTTAGAATATTGCTTTGGTTTCTGCCATACATCAACATGAATTAGCCATATGCCCCCTCCCTCCTGAACCTACATTCCATTTCCCACCCTTTCCCACTAGTGCAATAATTTAATAAACCCATATACTCTAAAAACATTACCATAATCTAGTTAATTAACACATCTGTGGGTGGTGTTATTGGCAAAGAACCTGCCTGTCAATGACATGGTTCATTCCCTCAAGAGACATGGCTTCCATCCCTGGCTTGGGAAGATCCCCTTGAGGAGGGTGTGGCAACCCACTCCAGTATTCTTGCCTGGAGAATCCCATTGACAGAGGAACCTGGCAGGCTATATTCCACAGGGTTGTAGAGAGTCAATCACAACTGAAGTGGCTTAGCATGCCCGCACAACTTCACATACTTTCTCTTTCTTAAACTTATTTTTATTTAATTTTTTTTTTACATTTTTAGAAAATTTTATTGGAGTATAGCCGCTTTACCATGTTGTGTCAGTTTCTGCTATAAAGCAAAGGAAATCAGTTGCATATATACTTTTATCTACTCTTTTTTAATTTCCTTCCAATTTAGATCACCACAGAGTACTGAGAAAAGTTCCCTGTGTCCTATGGTAGGTTGTCATTAGTTATCTATTTCATACATTGTAGTGCATATGTGTCAATCCCAATCTCCCAATTTATCCCACCTATATTCCCAATTTGGTATCTATAAAGTTGTTCTCTACAACTGTTTCCATTTCTGCTTTGAAAGTAAGTTTATCTGTACCATTTTTCTAGATTCAAGTATAAGCAATATTATACTATATTTTCCTCTTTCTGACTTACTTCACTCTGTATGACAGTTTTTATGTCTATCCATATCTCTTCAAATGGCACTATTCTGTTCCTTTTAATGGCTGAGCAATATTCCATTGTTGACCATGTTGACTAATCCATTTCTACTAAGGGATTCCTGCCCACAGTAGTAGACATAATGGTCACCTGAGTTAAATTCACCCATTCCAGTCTATTTTAGTTCACTGATTCCTAGAATGTTGATGTTCAGTCTTGCCATCTCCTGTTTGACCACTTCCAATTTGCCTTGATTTATGGACCTAATATTCCAGGTTCCTATGCAATATTGCTCTTACAGCATCGGACCTTGTTTCTATCACAAGTTACATCCACAACTGGGAATTGTTTTTTCTTTGGCTCCATCCCTTCATTGGAAAAAGCAAGAGAGTTCCAGAAAAACATCTATTTCTGCTTTATTGACTATGCCAAAGCCTTTGACTGTGTGGATCACAATAAAGTGTGGAAAATTCTGAATGAAATGGGAATACCAGACAACCTGACCTGCCTCTTGAGAAACCTATATGCAGGTCAGGAAGCAACAGTTAGAACTGGACATGAAAAAATAGACTGGTTCCAAATAGGAAAAGGAGTACATCAAGGCTGTATATTGTCACCCTGCTTCTTTAATTTATATGCAGAGTATATCATGAGAAATGCTGGGCTGGAGGAAGGACAAGTTGGAATTAAGTTTACCAGGAGAAATATCAATAACCTCAGCTATGCAGATGACACCACCCTTATGGCAGAAAGTGAAGAGGAATTAAAAATCCTCTTGATGAACATGAAAGAGGAGAGTGAAAAAGTTGGCTTAAAGGTCAACATTCAGAAAACTAAGATCATGGCATCTGGTCCCATCACTTCATGGGAAATGGATGGAGAAACAGTGGAAACAGTAACAGACTTTATTATTTTGGGCTCCAAAATCACTGCAGATGCTGATTGCAGCCATGAAATTAAAAGACGCTTACTCCTTGGAAGGAAAGTTATGACCAACCTAGATAGCATATTAAAAAGCAGAGACATTACTTTACCAACAAATGTCCATCTAGTCAAGGCTATGGTTTTTCCAGTGGTCATGTATGGATGTGAGAGTTGGACTGTGAAGGAAGTTGATCACTGAAGAATTGATGCTTTTGAACTGTGGTGTTGGAAAAGACTCTTGAGAGTCCCTTGGACTGCAAGGAGATCCAAACAGTCCATTCTAAAGGAGATCAATCCTGGGTGTTCATTGGAAGGACTGATGTTGAAGCTGAAACTCCAATACTTGGGCTACCTCATGCAAAGAGTTGACTCACTGGAAAAGACTCTGATGCTGGGATGGATTGGGGGCAGGAGGAGAAGGGGATGACAGAGAATGAGATGGCCGGATGGCATCACCATCTCAATGGACGTGAGTTTGAGTGAACTCCGGGATTTGGTGATGGACAGGGAGGCCTGGCGTGCTGTGATTCATGGGGTGGCTAAGAGTCGGACATGACTGATCAACTGAAATGAGCTGAACTGAACTGAATACCTAATATGATGATATTTGAAGATGGAGCTTATAGGAGTTAATTAGGTCTGAAAGTGGAGCTCTCATGAATGTGACTAATGCTCTTGTAAGAAGAGTGCAAAGAGTAGTTCACTTTCCACCCTGTGAGGATACAAAGAGAAGTTAGCAGTCTGCAACCTACAAATGGTTCTCACCAGAACCTGACCATGCTGGCAACATGATCTTGCATCTCCAGTCTCTTATTAATTGTAAGAAGTAAATTTCTGGTGTTGTCAAGTCACGAAGACTGCAGTATTTCATTGTAGAAGCCCAAACTGACTAAGACAAAGGACATATTCCCTTTGCAAAATATAGAAAACTAAGCAAGACTTTAAAATTGTCCTGAAGAAAATAATCATTCGTACTCAGGAGAATACAAAATTAATGCTATACTTTTGATTTGTGGATTAATTTTTAACTGTAAAAAAATATAGCATCAACAATCAAATCTATTGATTACAATTTTTCAAATACACAAAGTAATAAGTTCAAAAGTTTGAAGTTGCCTGAGGTTTCCGATCTATAATCATTCTATTAAGTGAATTTATATGTTTTACAGTATAATTATATTTGAAAACGAAAATCTAAATCAAATATGTTTCTCAAATAATTATGTTTCAAAAATTAAACACAATATTGGAAGAAAGGTAATTTTGGCCATTGTAAAACAAACCCTAGAAAAAAATACAAAATCATACTCAATATTGCATGCATGCATGCTAAGGCGCTTCAGTCCTGCCCGATTCTGTGTGATTCTATGGACTGTAGCCCTCCAGGCTCCTCTGTCCATGAGATTCTCCAGACAAGGATATTGGAGTGGGTTGCCATGGTATCCTCCAGGGTATCTTCCCAACACCGGGATTGAACCCACCTCTCCTACGGCTCCTGCATTGCAGGCAGATTCTTTACTGCTGAGCCACCAGGGAAGCCCACTTATAAATTTACCATGTATATAGAACAATTTTAATAGGTATAAAGAAAAAAGGAGTTTGTTGCATTCTAATACAGAAATGTTTGATTTTGTAAAATGAGAAAAAAAAAGCAACAAAATCATAAAAACCATTAGATTTTTTTTCACTGTAAATGGAAATATAAAATGTATTAGAATAAAATATCTAATATTGTTTTCAGTAACTGGAATATGCCAATTATTTCAAAAAACTAAATGCATCACATATGCAATAATAAAACATTATATATTATCTCTGTATTCCATATATACATATGTCCTTCCTGAAACTGCATCAATTTGGGGGACAACTACTGCTCATTGCTTCTTTAAATTGAGGTTATTCAATTATCAGTACTTTCTCTTACATGGAATTCTTTGTATTTTCCCCTAAAAGTAATTTTGTCGGTATTCTTTTTTAGAACTACTCATGTGACTTGAAATTCTGTGAAATGTCAACTCTTTTAATTTAATTCAGTTTCTATTCTAGTGAGTGTGACCGAGATTTTTACATGCTAAAATTACTTTACAGCGTCAGGTTCCACTCTTCTAAACTGTTTCCATTACACAAAGTTTCTCCCCTACCTGTCATCTTTCAGTTCAGTTCAGTTAGGTTCAGTCGCTCAGTTGTGTCTGATTCTTTGCAACCCCATGAATCACAGCACGCCAGGCCTCCCTATCTATCACCAACCTCCGGAGTTCATGCAAACTCATGTCCATCGAATCGGTGATGCTATCCAGCCATCTCATTCTCTGCCATCCCCTTCTCCTCCCTCCCCCAATCCCTCCCAGCATCAGAGAATATTCCAGTGAGTCAACTTTTCACGTGAGGTGGCCAAAGTATTGGAGTTTCAGCCTTAGTATCAGTCCTTCCAATGAACACCCAGGATTGATCTCCTTTAGAATGGACTGGTTGGACCTCCTTGCAGTCCAAGGGGATCAAATATGTCCTCTATGCTAAAATTTGATACTTGTTGCTCTAAAAAAATAAAACAATAGCTATTGGAGATTTTGAGACTATAAATTTATATAGAAATGCTCTTGTGAAACACTTTTGAATTGCTTAGGGAATTTTTCTCTGTTAGTGATTATTCTAGAATAATCTCCTTGCACAAACACACACACAAAAAGAGGATTCACAAGGAGTTCATGGAATAGTTATCTGTAGTCAGTGTAACAAACTTGTATCGTTGAAAATTCCACGCTAACTCAGTAGAAAGATCTACAAAAATGCTTTAGAGGTTTTATTTTTTCTTTAAAAATATAATTGTTATGGCATTCTAAAGTAGCAATATAAAACAATGTCAGCAAGTTTGGATTTATTCGTTCAGTCCATTCATTCATTCAACATTTATTAAGTGTAGAATACTGGGCAGGTACAGAGAATATTAACAAGTAAAGGTCTCTATCTTCAAGGAATTTACCTTTTAAGATGGAATTTGGAAAATTTGCCATAATAACTTTGTGTATTCAGTACTGTAACATTAGAAAGTTATGAGGAGACTTAATCATCTGCATATTCAGAATCTGCTCTACTACCTGGATACTAACATATGTTACATCTATTCATTTTAATGTGTCTCTATATCCATTTGCTCCGTTTAATTATTTAAAAAGAAGTTATGCTTCTTTGGATTCATACGAAAGGTATGTGAAGTATTCCTACCAATAATGATTTATCAGTTCAGTCACTCAGTCATGTCCAACTCTTTGCGACCCCATGAATCACAGCACGCCAGGCCTCCCTGTCTATCACCAACTCCCGGAGTACACTCAAACTCATGTCCATCGAGTTGGTGATGCCATCCAGCCATCTCATTCTCTGTCGTCCCCATCTCCTCCTGCCCCCAGTCCCTCCCAGCATCAGAGTCTTTTCCAGTGAGTCAACTTGTCACATGAGGTAGCCAAAGTATTGGAGTTTCAGTTTTAGCATCAGTCCTTCCAATGAACACCCAGGATTGATCTCCTCTAGAATGGACTGGTTGGATCTCCTTGCAGTCCAAGGGACTCTCAAGAGTCTTCTCCAGCATATTAGATATTCCCAAAACAGTTATAGATATTCCCAAGGGTAAAAGAAGGGGATATGATAGATAATATTTTATCATTATAAACAATTATCTACTGATCTATGTAAAAGTTCTGCCTTAAACTTTTTATGTAAGCATTTATCAAATATTCTTTCCTATTAAATATTTTATTTATCTTGGAAAATATAACTTATTTTGTCAGCAAATGACACTTTATTGATGTTTATAAGTTTCAGATATTTATTTTTCTTGAGTTTTAACTTCCCAGGTTCTAGTCTTCTCCACTTAAGAGTTAGAAAACAGCATTCTAACTTTTTAGTTCATCAAAAAATGATCATTAAATTAGAGCTATACAAAATTTAATAAAATGTATATTCAAAATAGAAAATAAGATTATAATCTTTCCCAACAAATAATCTGAAGAATATCTTCCAATATGTTAGGCAACTTCTTACACGTTAAAAAGTAAATTATTAATACTTAAAAAATAGATTATGCAACTTGTTAAAATAGTGAAACGCAGAGTGGGACAAACGGAGAAAGTAGCATAGACATCCGTACACTACCATGTGTGAAATAGATAGCTGCTGAGAAGTTGCTGTGCAACACAGGAGCCCAGCCAGGGGTTCTGTGATGATCTAGAGGGAGAGGTGTGATGAGGGGGGAGCAGGGATGATCAAGAGGAAGGTTGTATATGTATAATTCTGGCCTTTTGC
This sequence comes from Moschus berezovskii, assembly GCF_049115385.1. Taxonomy (NCBI): domain Eukaryota; kingdom Metazoa; phylum Chordata; class Mammalia; order Artiodactyla; family Moschidae; genus Moschus; species Moschus berezovskii. The sequence goes on from NC_142461.1 coordinate 54,992,074, forward strand.
ATTGTTATACAGAAGAAACCATCACAACATTGTAAAGAAATTTTCCTCCAATTAAAAAATTAAAAAGCAAACTACTATGGATTTATGAATTCATTCACTTAGTTTACCATTGAACAAAATAAATATTTTGTGATGACATGATACTAACATCATTTTGTTAATTGTCTTTTGTTTCATATATTCTGAAATTAAATATAAAAATATAATATTTTGTTAATAAATGTTCTAAGAGCTTAATATTATGCTCAAATAAACAGAGAAATTGATATTTATTATGTGCCCATTGCTTTCTGAGTATCAGATTAGATAATTTTGTATGTACTTTCTACTTAAGTCTGATAAGATTTGATTGTGGGTTTAGAAAAGCTAGTGTGCTCAGTCTCTTCAGTCATGTCTGATTCTTTGTGACTATGGCCTGTAGCCTGGCAGTCTCTTCTGTCCATGGGATTTCCCAGGCAAGGATACTAGAATAGGTTGTCATTTTCTACTCCAGGAGAAAGGCTAGTAATTTTTCCATATATATTTCAGTAAGCGTCATTATATAATGGAAGTGCAACTGTGGAAATAATACATCCTACTGAAACACTTTGAATATACAAGAGGGAACTAGAGCCAAAAGAACATCTGATTTTAAAGTGCAGGATTCCACAGATGTATAGAATAGTCTTCTCTTCTCTGGGAGAAGGTGAGGGTGGGATGATTTGAGAGAATAGCATTGAAACATGTATATTATCATATGTGAAATAGACCACCAGTCCAGGTTTGATGCATGAGACAGGGTGCTCAGGGCTGGTGCACTGGGATGACCCAGAGGGATGGAATGGGGAGGGAAGTGGGAGGGAGGTTCAGGCTGGGGAACACATGTACACCCATGGTGGATTCATGTCAATGTATGGCAAAAACCACTACAATATTGTAATTAGCCTCCAATTAAAATAAATAAATTTTAAAAATAAATAAATAAATTTTTAAATAACAAAATAAAGTGCAGGATTGCAAGATTTTATTGATGCATTTGGAATAGTGCCCATTTGATTAGGAAAATATGTTGCATTGAAAATCTTATCTATGTGAAAAATGCTATCTCAGATTTCGATTACCATAAAAGCTCTCTCACAAAACTATCTGGAAATTCTAGAAAGAAGTGGAAGCTACCTCTGATATTTAAGCTGACAGGTGAAAAACAAGATCATGCCTTTTAAATCCCTTCTGGATTTAAAGAATGATTAACAACCTTAAATATTCTTTTCACTCTTGCTCTGGATTCATTGTTAGAAAGTCAATTATTAAAAATCCTAGTTTTTGTAATACTCCATTGTGTATATGTACCAAATCTTTCTTATCCATTTATCTGCAGATGGACATCTAGGTAGCTTCCATGTCCTGGCTATTATAAACAGTGCTGCGATGAACATTGGACTACATGTGTCTCTTTCAATTCTGATTTCCTCAGTGTGTATGCCCAGGAGTGCGATTGCTGGATCATATGGCAGTTCTATTTCCAGTTTTTTAAGGAATCTCCACACTGTTCTTCATAGTGGCTGTACTAGTTTGCATTCCCACCAACAGTGTAAGAGGGTTCCCTTTTCTCCACACGCTCTCCAGCATTTTAGCAGCCATTCTGACAGGTGTGAAATGGTATCTCATCGTGGTTTTGATACACAATGGAGTATTACTCAGCCATTAAAAAGAATGCATTTGAATCAGTTCTAATGAGGTGGATGAAACTGGAGCCTATTATACAGAGTGAAGAAAGCCAGAAAGAAAAACACCAATACAGTATACTAACGCATATATATGGAATTTAGAAAGATGGAAATGATAACCCTGTATACGAGATAGCAATAGAGACACAGGTTTATAGAACAGTCTTTGGGACTCTGTGGAAGAGGGTGAAGGTGGGATGATTTGGGAGAATGGCACTGAAACATGTATATTATCATATGTGAAACGAATCACCAGTCCAGGTTCGATGCATGATACAGGATGCTTGGGGCTGGTGCACTGGGATGACCCAGAGGGAGGATGAGGGGAGGAGGGAGGTGGGAGGGGGGTTCAGGAAGGGGAACTCATGTACACCCGGGGAGGATTCATGTCAATGTATGGCAAAAAAACCCCAATATAATATTGAAAAATAATTAGCCTCCAATAAAAAATAAAAATAAATTAAATAAATTCCATCCTAAATAAACAAAATAAATAAATAAAAATCCTATCTTTTGTAACATTAAAATAAACACATCCTTGTGAATATTTTTCTACTCATGTACTATGAATGCAAGATGTGTTTTGAGTTATCTTTCCTATAGTAGATGAAACTTCAACTGCTGTGTAAGTTTCAGTTCGTTTCAGTTCAATTCCATTCAGTCGCTCAGTCGTGTCCGACTCTTCGCGGCCCCATGAATCACAGCATGCCAGGCCTCCCTGTCCATCACCAACTCCTGGAGTTCACTCAAACTCAGGTCCACAGAGTCGGTGATGCCATCCAGCCATCTCATTCTCGGTCGTCCCCTTCTCCTCCCGCCCCAACCTTTCCCAGCATCAGAGTCTTTTCCAGTGAGTCAACTCGTCGCATGAGGTGGCCAAAGTATTGCAGTTTTAGCTTTAGCATCAGTCCTTCCAATGAACACCCAGGATCTATCTCCCTTAGAATGGACTGGTTGGATCTCCTTGCAGTACAAGGGACTCTCAAGAGTCTTCTCCAACACCACAGTTCAAAAGCATCAATTCTTCGGCGATCAGCTTTCTTTACAGTCCAACTCTCACATCCATACATGACCACGGGAAAAACCATAGCCTTGACTAGACGGACTCTTCTTAAAGCTAATCATTAAGCAGAACTAGAAACACTGTCTCTGGCAAAGGATCTACTTTCCATAATGTCAACTAGGTCATACAGGGATCAAAGATTCAGTCTTAACTTCAGTAAGATCTAGCACCAAGTAACTTAATGTCTTATACACTGAGTAGCAAATTACAGTTACAGGCATTTGGTTAGAAACAAATTTTGTGAAAAATAAGATTAATTAAAATTTCAGGGTTATTTAAACAAAATACTTTACAAAAGAATGTTGAAATACACAAATAATTTTCCTTAAAAAATACAAATGGAAAACATTCCACTTGATATTTATTTTTTTAACTTTAGGATGCATTTTAATATTCAGTTCAGTTCAGTTCAGTCGCTCAGTCGTGTCCGACTCTCCGCGACCCCATGAATCACAGCACGCCAGGCCTTCCTGTCCATCACCAACTCCCGGAGTTCACTCAAACTCATGTCCACAGAGTCGGTGAAGCCATCCAGCCATCTCATTCTCTGTAGTCCCCTTCTCCTCCCGCCCCCAACCTTTCCCAGCATCAGAGTCTTTTCCAGTGAGTCAACTCGTCGCATGAGGTGGCCAAAGTATTGCAGCTTCAGCTTTAGCATCAGTCCCTCCAATGAACATCCAGGATTGATCTCCTCTAGCATGGACTGGTTGGATCTCCTTGCAGTATAAGGGACTCTCAAGAGTCTTCTCCAACACCACAGTTCAAAAGCATCGATTCTTCGGCAATCAGCTTTCTTCACAGTCCAACTCTCACATCCATACATGACCACGGGAAAAACCATTGCCTTGACCAGACGGACCTTTGTTGGCAAAGTAATGTCTCTGCTTTTTAATATACTATCAAGGTTTATCCTAAATCTGAAAAGAAGCAGCCTCCTGAACTGATTTAAACACTTTCCTGAATTCTTTTCTCAAAACTGGAGAATAAACGTAAATTCTGACAACTATTTGGCCAGGTGGGAAGGAAATGTATCCATAAAAAAACAGTGATTCCATTTGTTTTGATAAGGTGAACATGTCTATTACATTTTTGGAATAGGAAGACTTGTTATTATAACAGCATATCTACTTGCTTGATCTCACTACCTTTCCTTATGCAAACCCCATTAATAAGGATCCTGAGATCCTAGTTCTTATTGTAACCCTGTTGAAAGATTTTCCATAATAAAACCTAAAACACAAGCAGACAGAATGTTCGGATATTTATCTCTGTTTTCTTAGCACTGGTTTCTTAGAGAGAGTCATGAAGACCTGAAGTTTTACTCAAATTATTAGCTTTGTGATCTTGGAAAATTTATTTACTTTTTATGACTTTTTTTTCATTTATGAAGTTTTGATGATATCCAACCCATAAATTCTTAAGAGGATGCAATAACACAGCATCTGCAAAGAAAAAGTCAAGAATATTTCTCCATTTTCCACTTTCTTTGCCTGATACATTATTTATGCTTCTGGTTCAAGTTGTAAAATTCTAATGTGACTGACTTTTAAGCAGACTTACTTGAACTATTTTCTACAATCCAAAAATTCATTATCATGGCACTAGGAAAGATCAGTGTTCAACACAAGTTAAACAACTGTTCACTGAATTTAATACCTTCCCTGGTCCTCTATTCGCTCACACAGTAAAGAATAATCCTGGACCCCTGGGTTTAATCTCTGGGTTGGGAAGGTCTGCTAGAGAAGAGAATGGCTACACATGCCAGTATTTTTGCCTAGAAAATTCCATGGATAGAGGAACCTGGTGGGCTACAGTCCATGGGGTCGCAAAAATGTCACAGCCAACTGTGTGACTAACACTTTCACTTCACATGACATTTGCTAATGGTACATTAAGATGTGTTCAGAACTTCCTAAATAAAGCAGCTTGTTGTTGTTTTTCAGTCATTAAGTCATGAATTGCAGCAGGCCAGTTTTCCCTGCTCTTCACTATCTCCCTAAGTTTGCACAAACTCATGTCCATTGAGTCAGTGATGGCATCTAACCACATGACAACCAAGTGATAGGACTGGATACCATGATGCTCATTTTTTGAATTTTAAGCCAGCATTTTCACTCTCCTTTTTCACCTTCATCAAGAGGCTCTTTAGTTCCTCTTTACTCTGTGCCATGAAAATGGTATCCTCTGCATATCTTGAAGCAATCTCAAATCTCTGATAATTAACCCATTTTTCACAAAGTGTGCATTAATCTTTCTATAGAGGACTTCTTTTTCCTCAGAGTACAGTAACATTATTATTAGCAAATAATCCTCAGAGATGTTGGGAACAGTTTGCTTCACCCCTAGTTAGTGGGCATAAGCATAAAAGTTCAAGTTTACAGAGGTTTACATGAAATATTTTTTGAGGGTAAAAGGGACTATAAAGAAACCTGAGCACTGAAGAATGGATGCTTTTGAACTGTGGTGTTGGAGAAGACTCTTGAGAGTCCTTTGGACTGCAGGGAGATCCAACCAATCAATCCTGAAGGAAATCAGTCCTTAATATTCATTGGAAGGACTGATGCTGAAGCTGAAACTCCAGTACTTTGGCCACCTGATGTGAAGAACTGACTCATTGCGAAGGACCCTGATACTGGGAAAAACTGAAAGCAGGAGGAGAAGAGGGCAACAGAGGATGAGATGGTTGGAATGGCATCACTGATTGGATGGACATGAGTTTGAGCAAGCTCTGGCAGTTGGTGATGGACAGGAAAGCCTGGTGTGCTGTAGTTTATGGGGTTGCAAAGAGTCAGAGATGACTGAGTGACTGAACTGAACTGATGGGGCTAAGGGCATTTTAGTTACTGGCTATACTGTTGAAATGCAGAATAATCTGAGTGGGTAAAACATAAAACTTATTTAAAATATTTAGTATTTAAGAATTAGATAAATTTGAAATTTCAGAGTTAGAAATACTTTTAATAGAAAGAATAGGAAGAGTGAACTAACAAAACATGCCTCAGGCCCTGTGCTTAATTCATCATGTTTATTACCCAATTTTAGAGTGGAGAGTTATCTTAAAACAGATGGTAGCTGAAACCAAGATTTCATATAAATTGGCTAAGAATTTAGAATGAGGGGGAAAAAGTAGACAATTGAGAGAATATTGAAAAGGTAGCCAGGGCTGAGAAAATGAAATGATCCCCAAAGTTTCATGGTTTAAAATTATGTGGCATCAAAATAAATATTCGAACACCAAATAATGAGTAGTTGGCAGCTCTAGAGATCTTCTCTTATGTTTTTCAACTGTTTCTTCAGTGTCTTCTATGGATTGCCTCCCCCAAAAGAGAATGTTTAGTAAATGAAAAAGTGTTCAATTATACAAGAATTGCTTAAGCATTTGTCTGTATGATATTATCTTTCATAATCTGATAATGACAAAGGGAGCAAAGTAAAGCCTGTTCTAAATAATATTACCATGCTATTTTCCAGAAGTCTGATATAAGAAAATAATGAAAAAATAATTTTTCCAATTGCAATATGCTCTAATTTTTAAAAATCCCAAAAGGTAAAATGCTGCTGCTGCTGCTGCTGCTGCCAAGTCACTTCAGTCGTGTCCGACTCTGTGTGATCCCACAGACGGAAGCCCACCAGGCTCCCCCGTCCCTGGGATTCTCCAGGCAAGAACACTGGAGTGGGTTGCCATTTCCTTCTCCAATGTGTGAAAGTGGAAAGTGAAAAGTGAAAGTGAAAGTGAAGTCGTGTCCGACCCTTAGCGACCCCACGGACTGCAGCCTACCAAGCTCCTCCATCCATGGGATTTTCTAGGCAATAGTACTGGAGTGGCTTGCCATTGCCTTCTCCGAAAAGGTAAAATAAAAATGTGCAAATTCTACTTTTCTTAAGAAGACAATTAAAATGCCTATATTACCCAAATGTGTATTTTGCTTTGAAATCTTTATGTTCTGTTGATACAAAATTCTTATGTTAAAGCTAATTTAAGGTATATGTCAGTAATGCTTTTACCAGAAAATGCTTATGAATACCTATATGATGATATCTAAATCTTTCCTGTTAGCATGCTATTAGTATTTAAATAGCAAGTTACTGTAGAAACATCATTCCTTTGGGAAGATATGCTAAGTTTATAATTGTGCATGATGTTTCACCAGGATGCAATCATTTTCTTAATAATTAGAGGAAGCGCAAAGCTTCTGAATTTTAAAATCATTAGTAATTGATCACTTCAAATGAGAACACTGCTGTTATGACTAATGAACGAATTGCTAATGTTTGTAATAGATGATATTTTGTACTGATAGAGAAATGACTATGTATGATGATTTTTCATCTGGTTCTCAACAGGATACTGCAAAAAGAAAGCTGATTATATCTTAATTGCATAGTTCCTTTTAACCGCTTTAATAAATTTTTGAAGCATAAGGAAAGATATTAGAGTTTAATTATATTGGTATACTATATGGTGACATTTTCTATTTTTAAGAAAAGTTATCTGCAAAGTTCTATGTGAAGGTTTCTGACCAAAGTACTTGTTAAGTAAATAATGAGAGAAATCTTCACTTTTATTTCAATAAAAACTTCCTCAAGTGCTGTTTGTACACTTATCTGATGAAGCATTAATCTCAGGATACTGTTTATCTGTTGTGTTGTACGAAAAGGACTTGTAACCATGAACTATTTATGTGTTCTATACACATAAAACTCACAAACACATATGTGTAGTAATGATTTTTCAACTTATGTTCCAAACATTTTTTCTATGCTTCAGTTATTTGAATATCTTTGACTGATATCATCTCTATTAGACTGCCCTGTCATAGACATATAGCAAATGCTTCTATAATGAATGTTCTTTGCCTTTATTTCCCCTTCCCTCTCACTCACCAAAAATAGACACATATTCATATTTGACTATCAGGCCTCCAGTTCCCTTCCCTAGTATCTAAGAGAAACTCTTCATTAGGAGTTTTTTGTTCCCATTCAGTACAGTTCAGTCACTCAGTCCTGTCCGACTCTTTGCAAGCCCATGGAATGCAGCACCCCAGGATTCCCTGTCCATCACTAACTCCCACAGCATTGTCAAACTCGAGTCACAATCACAGAAAACTAACAAAACTGATCACATGGACCACAGCCTTGTCTAGTTCAATGAAGCTATTAGCCATGCTGTGTAAGTCCACCCAAGATGGACAGGTCATGGTGGAGATTTCTGACAAAACATGGCCTACTGGAGAAGGAAATGGCAAACAACTTCTATATTCCTTCCTTGAGAACCCCATGAACAGTATGAAAAGGCAGAAAGTTAGGACACGGAAAGGTGAACTCCCCAGGTCAGTAGGTGCCCAATATGCTGCTAGAGATTAATGGAGAAATAACTCAGAAGGAATGAAGAGACCAAGCCAAAGAAAAACAACACCCAGTTCTGGATGTGACAGGTGACAGAAATAAAGTCTAATGCTGTAAAAAGCAGTATTGCATAGGAACTTGGAATGTTACATCCATAAATCAAGGCAAATTGGAAATGGTCAAACAGGAGATGGTAAGAGTGAACATTGACATTTTACAAATGAGTGAACTAAAATGAACTGGAATGGGTGAATTTAACTCAGATGACCATTATATCTACTACTGTGGGCAAGAATCCCTTAGAAGAAATGAAGTAGCCATAATAGTCAACAAAAAAGTCCAAAGCAGTGCTTGGATGCAATCTCAAAAATGACAGAATTATCTTGTTTGTTTCCAAGGCAAACCATTCAATGTCACAGTAATCCAAGTCTATGCCCTGACCACTAATGCTGAAGAAGCTGAAGTTGAATGGTTCTGTGAAGACCTACAAGACCTTCTAGAACTAACACCCAAAAAAGATGTGCTCTTCATTATAGGGACTGGAATGCAAAAGGAGGAAGTCAAGAAATACCTGGAGTAACAGGCAATTTTGACCTTGGAGTACAAAACGAAGCAGGTCAAAGTGTAACAGAGTTTTGCCAAGAGAATGAGCTGGTCATAGCAAACACCCTCTTCCAACACCACAAGAGAAGACCCTGCACATCGACATCACCAGATGGCCAACACCTAAATCAGATTGATTATGCTCTTTGCAGCCATAGATGGTGAAGCACTATACAGTCAGGAAAACAAGACCAGGAGCTGACTGTGGCTCAGATTATGAACTTCTTACTGCCAAATTCAGACTTATATTGAAGAAAGTAGGGGAAACCACTAGATCATTCAGATATGACCTAAATCAAATCCCATAGGATTATACAGTGGAAGTGACAAATTGATTCAGGGATTAGATCTGATAGAGTGCCTGAAGAACTATGGACGGATGTTTGTGACATTATAAAGGAGGCAGTGATCAAGACCATCCACAACAAAAAGAAATGCAAAAAGCAAAATGGTTGTCTGAAGTGGCTTTACAAATAGCTGAGAAAAGAAGAGAAGCTAAAGGCAAAGGAGAAAAGGAAAGATATACCCATTTGAATGCAAAATTCCAAAGAATTGCAAGGAGAGATAAGTAAGCCTTCCTCAGCAATCAGCAATAGAGGAAAGCAATAGGAAGGGAAAGACTCTTTGTTCCCATTAGTTTTCATATCAGAAATATTCTTTTCAATAGCTCCAAATCATAAAAATCTTTTAGCTGCCCATATTTACTTGTTCATAGCTGTACAACTTTCAAAGAGAAGGACAAACCATACATTATAATGATTGATTAAAATTTCCAATTTTTTCTTTCCCCTTATGAGTTGAATCCTTTTGTTTCATCTAACAAGAGTACAGGATATTTTTTTTTCTTTAATGTGCTATAAACACAGCTAATTTTATCTTATAACTTTTAAACAAATATATATATGTATATATTACTCTCTACCTAATGTCAATATTCCTGGTCTTAGACCCATCCTAGAAAATATTTTCCTACATTTAACTACTTTTTTCTATTGGTTCATTGCCCAAAATTAAAAGATTGGTTACCTCCTTTATTCTGCACCCGCTAAATAATACCTAACTATTCAGAGATAAAGCCTTATTTACATTAGAAGGGTAAAATTTTGAATAAAATTAAAATAATTAATGTAGTTATTCATATTTAATGTTGACTTTTTTATTATATCAGATAGCTTGTGAGTATTCCTTCATCTTAAAATTCTAATGGGAAATTATTCTCAGAATTTGAGGAAAGTTATATTGTGAATATTTCATCTTCAAAGTCAATGTATATTTCTCTTGTTGACTAATAAAAATATATTATTTTTACCACTGGGAGGTATTAAAGCCCTCTAGATCCTTCTGAAGTTTTGTGTGTGTGTTTTTTTAATGTTTTTACACCTCTTAGAGAATTATATTTTAAGTGCAATGGAAAAGATAATTTTTCCTGTGTTGTCACCTCTCCAAGAATTTTCCACTCTGGGAAGCAGAGGAGACCTTCACAAGTGAGAATTCAAAACAGAGTTGAATAGTTTTTAAAATTTTGTAATCATATAATTTTTCCAGTTTTTTCTGGTAGAATCACTAGGGTGTGTGTCTGTGTGTTTGTGAATGTTCTACAAGGTACTACAAAATCAATTTGGTGGTAGCTTATGGAAATACTGTCTGTAAAATTACAGCGACGAGTTGACTCATTGGAAAAGACTCTGATGCTGGGAAAGGTTGGGGGCCGGAGGAGAAGGGGACGACGGAGAATGAGATGGCTGGATGGCATCACCGACTCTGTGGACATGAGTTTGAGTGTACTCCGGGAGTTGGTGATGGACAGGGAGGCCTGGCGTGCTGTGATTCATGGGGTCGCGGAGAGTCGGACACGACTGAGCGACTGAACGGAACTGAACTGAACTGAACATTACAGCTGTAGTATCAGTATTGAATTTTAAATAAATACCTTATAGTTCTTTACAGAATCAGAGTACATTGTATGATAAAAATTGCCTGAAAATATCATGTTGTTGCTGCTGCTGCTGCTAAGTCGCTTCAGTCATGTCCGACTCTGTGCGACCCCATACACGGCAGCCCACCAGGCTCCGCCATCCCTGGGATTCTCCAGGCAAGAACACCGGAGTGGGTTGCCATTTCCTTCTCCAATGCATGAAAGTGAAAAGTGAAAGTGAAGTTGCTCAGTCGTGTCCGGCTCTTAGCGACCCCATGGACTACAGCCTACCAGGCTCCTCCTTCCATGGGGTTTTCCAGGCAAGAGTACTGGAGTGGGTTGCCATTGCCTTCTCCCATCATGTTGTTACATTGTATCAAATATTATTTTGATAGACTTTCATGTATATTTTCATCAAAACCTATATCTTATTATGCATTATAATTATTTGTATATTGAAGTTAAAAAGGTTAAGAAAAAAATCCAAAGTCACACACTAATAAGTGGAAAAATAAGATTCAGACCCTGAATATTTTTCAATGCCTAATCTCTTAATTACAAGCTATCTCTGAAGGTCTTGTTTAAAATTAATGTCACAAAGAAAATAGAGTATGCATACAAAAAAAAAAAATTCCTGAGTCAGATTTTGAGCTCATTCTTTGCTGCTTCCAACAGATTTTTATCATGCAACATATTGTTATGCCTGAAGTAAATTTTAAGCCAATAAAGAGAGAAATGGATAAAGTCTATTAAATACACTTGCATTTTAGTCCAATGCCAATTCCAGCATGGTTTTGCTTTGTTGTTGAGGCTTATTTATTCTCTCTGATCCAGTGGATAGGTTTCAGAGAGACTAAAGTTCACCATATTTAGTTAATAAAATGAATGAATATGTATAATTTTGAGATAAATCTGGTACTTTAATACTTTATATATAGGTAAAGATACCAAGTACATGCTAAGACTAAAAGGATATACTATTATGAAAATATCTGAAACTCCAGCTTAAAAGAAACTACTGTACTTTTTCTTGACTTTGTTTTTTATAAAAGCTACAGGAAAAATAAAATAGTATAGTCAACAGTATAAGCAAATGCTTACACTTTGCAATTTAATATGGGAAATTAATCATAAAACTGCAAATGCCATATTTTATTTAATTCTCATGTTTTGCAAAATTAATTGATAGAAGCACTATTTGTCTGACACATTGAAGAATAATTTTCCACATTATTGCTTAGTTCCGTGAATGAGTCAAACTCAAATCCATGGGACTTGGCAGCCCTTCATGAAGAAAAACGCATTATCAAGTACATTTGGCTTTATGAAGAACAAAGCTATATAATATAAAAATATGGACACAGCAAATGGATAAAGCTGTAAAAATTAACAGGGACAAATAAGTAATATCGAGCCATCTTATATGGCTGAAAGTAGGCATTTTAAGAAAATGAACTTTAGTAAAGACAATTAAAGTGATGTTTAGCAAAATGTACAGAAACAAGAAATAATCAAAATGTAAATACTCAGGGTAGAGAAGGTATTTTAGAAGACATAAATGCTAAGGATGCATGGAATTATAGTACACATTAACTTAGAGAAAGAGATGCACTGTAATAAAAGATTGCCATAAAATGGATAAAAGCCCACTCCAACAGGAAGCTTAATTTTTACCTCCTGCTCTGTCCAAATACAAGCGTATCAAGAGCAAAGTAACTCTGCCTTGCCACCTGCAACCTGCCTCAATGAGGAAATGATCCCATCAGTCTGGATTTCATGATTTTGAGATGTAACCAAATGGTCCCAGCAGGAATTTAGAAAAATATTCTTCTGTTTTACTCCAAACCACTAAAATATTTGTCTATACTTAGTTGAATTTCATTATTCTCTTTCACCCAGCTTCTTTAAATTTTTATTTTCTTTGTTTTACTTTCCTATGTTTAGTCTTAGTTATTCGAATATTCCTGGTATATCTGTGTTTAGCTATGGTTATCTCTTCATATTATTACTTAACTTATCCATTCTTAGCTATATCTTGCTTAAACCTCCACGTCCTTCCCTAATAAGGCTTTGTCTCCTGAGTTTTAACAAAAGTAGGTACACAGAAGAATAAAAGCTATCATGTAACAATTTGTAACTTTTCGATATTATTTGAAAATAACAAATACATAAAGATAGAATACTGCAATGAACAGCTATGAATCTAGAGCCCAAATTCAACAATTAAGAGCTTATGTTTCATCCTTATCTCCCTCCAGTCCTTATATAAATCACCTATATTGAAGCAAACCACTTATATCGAAGTAGATCAACCTATATCCAATGAGTGTTCCAATTTATCCAATTATTGTATAATTTTCAGTTTGCTTATATTTTAATGAGAATTCTAATAATGTCCTTGTGTTATTAAGTCTGTGTTGCATTTATGTTAACCAATTTAAAACTTTTATATTCTATTTTGTTTCCACCACTAGACAGCTGAATCAGAATAAAAACAAGGTCATAATATTCTAGAAGGCTAGTGTTGAACACCGGAGAAGGCAATGGCAAGCCACTCCAGTACTCTTGCCTAGAAAATCCCATGGATGGAGGAGCCTGGTAGGCTGCAGTCCGTGGGGTCGCTAAGGGTCGGACACGACTGAGTGACTTCACTTTCACTTTTCACTTTCACACATTGGAGAAGGAAAGGGCAACCCACTCCAGTGTTCTTGTCTGGAGAATCCCAGGGACGGGGGACCCTGGTGGGCTTCTGTTGATGGAGTCACACAGAGTCGGACACGACTGAAGTGACATAGCAGCAGCAGCAGCAGCAGCAGTGTTGAACACCCCTATGCCAAATATTTCCCTTCACATTTGGACAAATTTAGACTTTGTTTTGAAAATCAAAATATATTTTCTCAAGCTAGTGACCCATTCAATTATGTACCTGTACAGGTCACATTATAATCATAAAAAAAAATTGTTTATACTTCTATCTAACAGTAAACAATTTATAATGTGTCAGGAAATATTTACGAGTTCTACTACTGTTACATTAGAATTTTATATCTGATGAAAGGATAGACTATCTATGAATAATCAAAGGAACTTTGTTTTGGTATTATATTATTGCTTATATGCTTTGAAATTTGGGGTAGATTTTTTAAACTTAGAACATCCATTCCATTAATTATATAGTTGGTCAAAAAAAATTTACATCAAAATATTGTTTGAAAATCAAGTAGCAATATTTATAACACATAGAAAAGATTAAATGTTATAAAAATAATAATTTAGGAATCATTATTCTGAGTAATATACTAAATCCGAAGGAGCCTCTGGCTTTGAATTCTGCTGTTAAACAGATAATGGTTTTCATTAAATATGAAATCAGTTCAGTCAGTTCAGTTCAGTCACTCGTCGTGTCCAACTCTTGGAGACCCCATGAATCACAGCACGCCAGGCCTCCCTGTCCATCACCAACTCCCGGAGTTCACTCAAACTCATGTCCACAGAGTTGGTGATGCCATCCAGCCATCTCATTCCCGGTCGTCCCCTTCTCCTCCCGCCCACAATCCCTCCCAGCATCAGAGTATTTTCCAGTGAGTCAACTTTTTGCATGAGGTGGCCAAAGTATTGGAGCTTCAGCTTTAGCAGCAGTCCTTCCAATGAACACCCGGGATTGATCTCCTTTAGAATGGACTGGTTGGATCTCCTTGCAGTCCCAGAGACTCTCAAGAGTCTTCTCCAGCACCACAGTTCAAAAGCATTAATTCTTCGGCTCTCAGCTTTCTTCACAGTCCAACTCTCACACCCATACATGACCACTGGAAAAACCATAACCTTGACTAGACGGACCTTGTTGGCAAAGTAGTGTCTCTTCTTTTTAATATGCTATCTAGGTTGGTCATAACTTTCCTTCCAAGGAGTAAGCATATTTTAATTTCACGGCTGCGATCAGCATCCGCAGTGATTTTGGAGCCCAGAAAAATAAAGTCTGACACTGTTTCCACTGTTTCTCCATCTATTTCCCATGAAGTGATGGGACCAGATACCATGATGTTTGTTTTCTGAATGTTGAGCTAAGCCAGATTTTTCAGTCTCTTCTTTCACTTTCATCAAGAGGTTTTTTAGTTCCTCTTTACTTTCTGCCATAAGGGTGGTGTCATCTGCATATCTGAGGTTACTGATATTTCTTCCAGCAATCTTGTTTCCAGCTTGTGCTTCTTCCAGCCCAGGGTTCCTCATATGTACTCTGCATGTAAGTTAAATAAGCAAGGTGACAATATACAGCCTTTACGTACTCCTTTACCTATTTGGAACCAGTCTGTTGTTCCATGTCCAGTTCTAACTGTTGCTTCCTGATATGCATATAGGTTTCTCAAGAGGCAGGTCAGGTGGTCTGGGATTCCCATCTCTTTCAGAATTTTCCACAGTTTATTGTGATCCACACAGTCAAAGGCTTTGGCATAGTCAATGAAGCAGAAATAGATGTTTTTCTGGAACTCTCTTGCTTTTTCTGTGATCCAGCAGATGTGGGCAATTTGATCTCTGATTTCTCTGCCTTTTCTAAATCCAGCTTAAACATCTGTAAGTTCATGATTCATATATTGCTGAAGCCATGCTTGGAGAATTTTGAGCATGACGTTACTAGCATGTGAGATGAGAGCAATTGTGCGGTAGTTTGAGCATTCTTTGGCATTGCCTTTCTTTGGGATTGGAATGAAGACTGACGTTTTCCAGTCCTGTGGCCACTGCTGAGTTTTCCAAATTTGGTGACATATTGAGTGCAGCACTTTCACAGCATCATCTTTCAGGATTTGAAATAGCTCAACTCGAATTCCATCACCTCCACTAGCTTTGTTTGTAGTGATGCTTTTTAATGTATGCATATGTTTTTAAGTGTTTATAATTTGACTTTAATAATAAAACTGTAATGTTAGAATTTTGAGCCCCATTCCACAAATAAGAGAACTAATATCACACAATTTAGTTATTTCATATCTGCTTTTCACATGGCCATGGAAAACACATCAAAGGGGAAAAGTCAACTTTTCTTTTATTGGCCTAGTCCCAGTGGTTTAAGAGAAAATTTTGGATTTTCAGAAATCTTTATATTTTGAAATAATACTATTGAACATAGGGAATGAGGTGTCATAATAGTCACAGAGGCTTGAAATAACTTAAAACTGTGCTTCTGGTTATGACAGAATAGCTGGCACCAAGCTAGTCCTATGGCCTTGTGAAAGTCACTCAGTCATGTCTGACTCTTTGCAACCCCATGGACTATATAGTCCATGTAATTCTCCAGGCCAGAATAGTGGAGTAGGTAGCCTTTTCCTTCTCCAGTGGATCTTCTTAACCCAGAGATCGAATCCAGGTCTCCCATACTCCAGGCAGATTATTTACCAGTTGAGCCATAAGGGAAACCCAAGAATACTGAAGTGGGTAGCCTATCCCTTCTCCAGAGGATCTTCTTGATCCAGGAACCAAACAAGGGTCTCCTGAATTGCAGGCGGATTCTTTACCAACTGAGCTATCAGGGAAGCCCTACGGCCTTAAAAGATCACAAATGCATAAAAATATATAACAGTGTTCTCAGCTATTATAAAACAAATCAAGAAATTCTGCATTACTGAAAAAATAGGATAAAGGAATTAACTGTGCTCCACATGGTCTTGATTATATGTCTGGGTGCAATTTCCTATTTGTAGCATACTGGTCATCACTCAATCAGAGTTATAGCTCTACTTTGAAGGGGTAGTGGCAGATATCTGAATTTAGAGCACCTGAATCAGATGGAACTTGTGAAACCTGGTTACAGAATAAAAGGAACTATATTAAGGGAGATCCCATAGCTCTACGTTGAGGTTTGCCACGAGTCCCAGGTTGAGAACCAGACTGTGTATATGAATAGAGGTGTGTGTGAGAAATAGTGGAACTCAAGTTCATTCATACATACAAAGGTAACAAGTGACTAAGACCCTAAGAATCCAGCTGAGACGCTAGAAATGTCTCATATAACAATCAAAGACTAACCAGTAATCAATGAACTAAAATGGACTGGAATGGGTGAATTTAACTCAGATGACCATTATATCAACTACAGTGGGCAGGAATCCCTTAGAAGAAATGGAGTAGCCATCATGGTCAGCAAAAGAGTCCAAAATGCAGTATTTGGATGCAATCTTAAAAATGACAGAATGATTTCTGTTCGTTTCCAAGGCAAACCATTCAATATTACAGTAATCCAAGCCTATGCTCCAACCAGTAATGCTGAAGAAGTCGAAGTTGAACGGTTCTATGAAGACCTACAAGACCTTTTAAAACTAACACCCAAAAAAGATGTCCTTTATAGGGGACTGGAATTCAAAAGTAGGAAGTCAAGAAACACCTGGAGTAACAGGCAAATTTGGCCTTGGAGCACGGAATGAAACAAGGCAAAGGCTAAAAGAGTTTTGCCAAGAGAACGCACTGGTCATAGCAAACACCCTCTTCCAACAACACAAGAGAAGACTCTACACGTGGACATCACCAGATGGTCAACACCGAAATCAGATTGATTATATTCTTTGCAGCCAAAGATGGAGAAGCTCTATACAGTTAGCAAAAACAAGACCAGGAGCTGACTGTGGCTCAGATCATGAACTCCTTAATGCCAAATTCAGACTTAAATTGAAGAAAATAGGGAAAACCACTAGACCATTCAGGTATGACCTAAATCAAATCCCTTATGATTATAGAGTGGAAGTGAGAAATAGATTTAAGGGACTAGATCTGGTAGATAGAGTGCCTGATGAACTCTGGACGGAGGTTCGTGACATTGTACAGGAGACAGGGACCAAGACCATCCCCACGGAAAGAAATGCAAAAAAAGCAAAATGGCTATCTGGGGAGGCCTTACAAATAGCTGTGAAAAGAAGAGAAGCGAAAAGCAAACGAGAAAAGGAAAGATATAAGCATCTGAATGCAGAGTTCCAAAGAATAGCAAGGAGAGATAAGAAGGCCTTCCTCAGCAATCATTGCAAAGAAATAGAGGAAAACAACAGAATAGGAAAAACAGGAGATCTCTTGAAGAAAATTAGAGATATCAAGGGAACATTTCATGCAAAGATGGGCTCGATAAAGGACAGAAAAGGTATGGACCTAACAGAAGCAGAAGATATTAAGAAGAGGTGGCAAGAATACACAGAAGAACTGTAAAAACAAGATCTTCAACCAAGATAATCACAATGGTGTGATCACTCACCTGGAGCCAGACATCTTGGAATGTGAAGTCAAGCGGGCCTTGGAGAGCATCACTATGAACAAAGCTAGTGGAGGTGATGGAATTCCAATTGATCTATTGCAAATACTGAAAGGTGATGCTGTGAAAGTGCTGCACTCAATATGCCAGCAAATTTGGAAAACTCAACAGTGGCCACAGGACTGGAAAAGGTCAGTCTTCATTCCAATCCCAAAGAAAGGCAATGTCAAAGAATGCTCAAACTACCGCACCATTGCTCGCATCTCACATGCTAGTAAAGTCATGCTCAAAATTCTCCAAGCCAGGCTTCAGCAATATGTGAACCGTGAACTTCCAGATGTTCTAGCAGGTTTTAGAAAAGGCAGAGGCACCAGAGATCAAATTGCCAACATCCACTGGAACACGGAGAGAGAAAGAGAATTCCAGAAAAACATCTATTTCTGCTTCACTGACTGTGCCAAAGCCTTTGACTGTGTGGATCACAATAAAGTGTGGAACATTCTCAAAGAGATGGGAATCCCAGACCACCTGACCTGCCTCTTGAGAAACCTGTATGCAGGTAAGGAAGTAACAGTTAAAACTGGACATGGAACAACAGACTGGTTCCAAATAGGAAAAGGAGTACCTCAAGGTTGTATACTGTCACCCTGCTTATTTATCTTATATGCAGAGTACATCATGAAGAACACTGGGCTGGAAGAAACACAAGCTGGAATCAAGATTTCTGGGAGAAATATCAGTAACCTCAGATATGCAGATGACACCACCCTTAGGGCAGAAAGTGAAGAGGAACTAAAAGACCTCTTGATGAATGTGAAGGAGGAGAGTGAAGCTCTCCTCCTTGGCTTGAAGCTCAGCATTCAGAAAACAAAGATCATGGCATCTGGTCCCATCACTTCATGGGAAATAGATGGGGAAACAGTGGAAACAGTGTCAGACTTTATTTTTGGGGCCAGAAAATCACTGCAGATGTGCTAAAGCTGAAACTGCAATACTTTGGCCACCTCATGCGACGAGTTGACTCACCGGAAAAGACTGATGCTGGGAGGGATTGTGGGCGGAAGAAGAAGGGGATTACAGAGAATGAGATGGCTGGATGGCATCACCGACCCGATGGACATGAGTTTGAGTGAACTCCAGGAGTTGGTGATGGACAGGGAGGCCTGGCATGCTGTGATTCCTGGGGTCGCAAAGAGTCGGACACGACTGAGTGACTGAACTGAACTGAAGAAGAGAAAATTAAAAATAATAAGATATAAACCATATATAAAACCCAGAATTGAATGTTAGAATTACTAAATAGAAAAATTCACTGGTTGGCTTTACAAAGATTTGAAAATTGTAAAAGAATCAGTAAATGTAATGAAAAGTCAACAGAAAATCTGGGCAGTGGTAAAGAATCTTCCTGCCAATGCAGGATACTGAAGAGACACAAGTTCAATTCCTGGGTTTGGAAGATCCTCTGTAGAAGGAAATGGCAACCTGCTCCAGTATTTTTGCCTGGAAAATTTCATGGATAGAGAAGCCTGGTGAGTTACAGTCCATGGGATTGCTAAAAGTCCGACACAACTGAGCAACTAAGTACACACACACACACACACACAGAGAAAGAATACAGTTTAAATAAAATACACAAGCAGGAGGCATCTCTGGAAAAACAAGAAATATTTAGAAGGAAAAAATATTGAGTGGAAAAAATATTTTTTGAAAACAATATAAAGGAAATTTCCCCAAATTCAATAAAGCATAGTGACTTACAGAAGTGGTGATGACAGAGATCCTACTTACAGTGACTTATAGTAACTATTGATTACTGACCTGCATACAGATTTCTCAAGAGGCAGCTTAGGTGGTCTGGTATTCCCATTTCTTTCAGAATTTTCCACAGTTTATTGTGATCCACACAGTCAAAGATTTTGGCATAGTCAATAAAGCAGAAATATATATTTTTCTGGAATCCTCTTGCTTCTTTGATGATACAGTGGATGTTGGCCATTTGAGCTCTGGTTCCTCTGCCTTTTCTAAAACCAGCTTGAACATCTGGAATTTCATGGTTCACATATTGTTGAAGCCTGGCCTGGAGAATTTTGAGCATTATTTTACTAACGTGTGAGATGAGTGCAACTGTGCAGTAGTTTGAGCATTCTTTGGTATTGCCTTTCTTTGGATTGGAATGAAAACTGACCTTTTCCAGGCCTGTAGCCACTGCCTGAATTTTCCAAATTTGCTGGCATATTGAGTGCAGCACTTTCACAGGATCATCTTTTGGGATTTGAAATAGCTCAACTAGAATTCCAACACCTCCACTAGCTCTGTTTGTAGTGATGCTTCCTAAGGCCCACTTGACTTTGCATTCCAGGATGTCTGGCTCTACGTGAGTGTCACTCCATCACAGTTATATGAGTCATGAAGATCTTTTTTATACAGTTCTTCTGTGTATTCTTGCCACCTCTTCTTAATATCTTCTGTTTCTGTTCAGTTCAGTTCAGTTCAGTCGCTCAGTCGTGTCCGACTATCCGCGACCCCATGAATCACAGCACGCCAGGCCTCCCTGTCCATCACCAACTCCCGGAGTACACTCAAACTCATGTCCACAGAGTCAGTGATGCCATCCAGCCATCTCATTCTCTGTCGTCCCCTTCTCCTCCCGCCCCCAACCTTTCCCAGCATCAGAGTCTTTTCCAGTGAGTCAACTCATCGCATGAGGTGGCCAAAGTATTGGAGTTTCAGCTTTAGCATCAGTCCCTCCAATGAACATCCAGGATTGATCTCCTTTAGAATGGACTGGTTGGATCTCCTTGCAGTATAAGGGACTCTCAAGAGTCTTCTCCAACACCACAGTTCAAAAGCATCGATTCTTCGGCGATCAGCTTTCTTCACAGTCCAACTCTCACATCCATACATGACCACGGGAAAAACCATTGCCTTGACTAGACGGACCTTGTTAGGTCCATACAATTTCTTTCCTTTATTGAGCCCATCTTTGCATAAAATGTTTCCTTGATATCTCTAACTTTCCTGCCCTTTAAGAAATCTGTATGCAGGTCAGGAAGCAACAGTTAGAACTGGACACAGAACAGCAGACTGGTTCCAAATAGGAAAAGGATTACATCAAGGCTGTATATTGTCACCCTGTTTACTTAACTTATGTGCAGAGTCCGTTCCGTTCCGTTCCGTCGCTCAGTCGTGTCCGACTCTGTGCGACCCCATGGACTGTAGCCTACCAGACTTCTCCGTCCATGGGATTCTCCAGGGAAAAATACTGGAGTGGGTTACCATTTCCTTCTCCAGGGAATCTTCCCGACCCAGGGATTGAACCCGGGTCTCCCGCATTGGAGGCAGACGCTTAACCTCTGAGCCACCAGGGAAGCCCTATATGCAGAGTACATCATGAGAAATGCTGGGCTGGATGAAGCACGAGCTGGAATCAAGATTGCTGTGAAAAATCTCAATAACCTCAGATATGCAGATGACACCATCCTTATGTCAGTAAGTGAAGAGGAACTAAAAAGTCTCATGATGAAAGTGAAAGAGGAGAGTGAAAAAGTTGGCTTGAAGCTCAAAATTCAGAAAACTAAGATCATGGCATCTGGTCCCATCACTTCATGGGAAATAGATGGGGAAACAGTGGAAACAGTGGCTGACATTATATTTTTGGGCTCCAAAATCATGGCAAATGGCAACTGCAGCCATAAAATTAAAAGATGCTTACTCCTTTGAAGGAAAGTATGACCAACCTAGACAGGATATTAAAAAGCAGAGATATTACTTTGCCAACAAATTCCATCTAGTCAAAGCTATGGTTTTTATAGTAGTCATATATGGATGTTCTGTTCAGTTCATTTCAGTTCAGTTCAGTCGCTCAGTCGTGTCCGACTCTCCACGACCCCATGAATCACAGCACGCCAGGCCTCCCTATCCATCACCAACTCCCTGAGTTCACTCAAACTCATGTCCACAGAGTCAGTGATACCATCCAGTCATCTCATTCTCCGTCGTCCCCTTCTCCTCTGGCCCCCAACCTTTCCCAGCATCAGAGTCTTTTCCAGTGAGTCAACTCGTCGCATGAGGTGGCCAAAGTATTGGAGTTTCAGCTTTAGCATCAGTCCTTCCAATGAACACCCAGGATCAATCTCCCTTAGAATGGACTGGTTGGATCTCCTTGCGGTAGTTAGAGTTGGACTATAAAGAAAGTTGAGTATCACAGAATTGATGCTTTTGAACTGTGGTGTTGGAGAAGAGTCTTGAGAGTCCTTGGAATGCAAGGAGATCCAAACAGTCCGTCCTAAAGGAGATCAATCCTGAGTGTTGTTTGGAAGGACTGATGTTGAAGCTGAAACTCCAATACTTTGACCACCTGATGTGAAGAGCTGACTCATTTGAAAAGACCCTGATGCTGGGAAAGATTGAAGGCTGGAGGAGAAGGGGACGATAGAGGATGAGATGGTTAGATGGTATTACCGACTCAATGGACATGAGTTTGAGTTTACTCTGGGAGCTAGTGATGGACAGGGAGGCCTAGCGTGCTGTGGTCTATGGGGTCGCAAAAAGTCAGACCCGACTGAGTGACTGAACTGCACTGATAGTTACTCAAAAACCTTAATTTAGGGGGGGGAAATATATATATATATATATATGCTCATCATAGTCAAATTGCTGGAATGTTATTTTAAAGAGCAAATATTGAATGTATACAGAGAAAAATACATATTAGAGTAAGAAAATAAAAAATAATATTTCTTTCAGAGAAAGTAGGAAAAATAGTAAATATCAGAACATAATATAAGAAATTTAAAAGAGATAATACAGAAAGTTAATAAAGTCAAAAGTCACTTTTTAGAACAAATTCAGAAAAAATTCAAGTCCATAATAAGACTGCCTAGAAACCAAAAGATGCAGAACATATACATTAAAAGTATTAGGGACAAATATCTTCAGTTCAGTTCAGTTCAGTCACTCAGTCGTGTCCGACTCTCTGCGACCCCATGAATCACAGCACGCCAGGCCTCCCTGTCCATCACCAACTCCTGGAGTTCACTCAAACTCATGTCCATAGAGTTGGTGATGCCACCCAGGCATCTCATTCTCTGTCATCCCCGTCTCCTCCCACCCCCAATCCCTCCCAGCATCAGACTCTTTTCCATGACTGCAAAGCAATTAAATATTGAAATGAAATATTAAGAAAAATTCATGCCAATAAAATTGACCATATGGACAGTAATTTGAAATAATTTTACCAAAACTTACTCTGGATCAGATAAATTTGAAGTTATTTAGTATTGAAATAATTGCAAATTGTTATTTTAATCTATAATCAAAATACATATAACAAATATCATGCCCAGATGCTTACTCTACTGAATTCTACAAAAATTTTAAGAAAGTAATCATAGAAATTCTAAGTAAACTCTTTCAGTAAAGGGAACACTAGCCAATTTAATTTACAAGGCCAATATAACATTGATACAGTAATCTGACAAAGGTATTTAAGTGAAAGTGAAAACTGAAAGTGTTAGTCGCTCAATAGTGTCTGACTCTTTACATCCCCATGGACTGCAACCTGCCAATTTCCTCTGTCCATGGGATTCTCCAGCAAGAATACCAGAGTGGGTTCCCATTTCTTCTCCAGTGGATCTTCCCAACCCAGTGATAGAACTGGGTCTCCTGCATTGTAGACTGATTCATTACCATCTGAGCTAATGCAAATGCATTTAACAGAATATTAGGAAGTTGAAGTCAGCACTGTATAAAAAGGATAAATCTATTATTACCAGCAAGATTTACCCTAAGAATGAAGGGTTCATTCAACAATTAAAAATAAATCATTAGACTGTGTGTGTGTGTGCACCCACTCATGCTCAGTCATCTCCGACTCTGTGACACCCAAGTACTGAAGCCCACCAGTTCCTCTGTCCATGAGATTTTCATCATATTAATAGGAAAGAAAGAAAGAATATCACATAATTATCTGAATAGAAAAAGCAGAAATAATATTTTAATAAATATGCCATGTTTATCACAAAGATTTTCAACAAGCTCAGAGTAAACCTTTCTCAACATTATAAAGAACACCTACTAAAACCCTGCAGGTGACATTACAGTTAATGGCCAAAGACTAATTGCTTTCTCCTTTAAAACAGCCACAATTCAAAGATGATTGGTCTCATCATTTTATTCAACATTGTACTAGATTCCTAGCCAATGTAATATATATATTAAAAACAAAAGTTGTAAAAGTTAGAAAGGTGATGAAAAAAAGTCTCTATTTGCAGAATTTTTTGCCTAAAATTTCATGTAGAATCTACCCCCTCAAAACTACTAGAATTGATGAGTGGACATAGCAAGACTCTGTAATATAAATAACCAAAACATGGAAAAAATTTTAAAATACCATTTAGAACAGCACTATAATCATGAAATAGAAAAAAAATTACATTTAAGAAATGATTTCTACATAGAAAAAATTTAAATAAGATGAGGAAAAAATATTTAAATAAATGTAGACATATGCCATTTAATATTGGAAAAATATATTTTAAGATGTTCCTCAAATTTATCTAGAGTCATCAAAATCCAATTTCAAAATCCCAATTGATGAGATATTCTAAAATTTATATTGTAATAAAAAGGATTTGAAACAGCCAAGGAAGAAGAGAGAAAGGAAGGAAGGGAGGGAGGGAGAGAGAGAGAACGAGATATTGAGAGAGGGGAAGTCAGGAGAATAAATCTGAATATTAAAACTACTTGACTTCAAAACTACTATTAATCAAGAAAGTGTGGTGTTGGTTTAAGAAAACTATATACAAATCAATGAAAAAGTATAGAGAATATAGAAATAGAAAATACACACACACAAACATTATTCAATTTTCTATGAAAGTAATTTCATGGCAAAAATACTTTTATCTTCAGCAAACCATTAAGTCTGTTAAATAATATATCTATCCCTACTTCATCCTTACCAACATCTGTTTATAAATATAAAATACTAAATCTAATCTCAATTTTAAAAAAAAACACATAGAATATCTTCACAATAATCAATTATTTCTCATATCAAACACGAATATAAAACACTAATATTTAAAAGGTAATACTGTAGAATACTGTGGTTAAATTGGGCTTCATGTATATTAAGAATTTTACTCTTCAAAATATCATTGAAAAAAATTAAAGGTCGAGCAGCTGGGAAAAAGTGTTTGCATAAAAATGCCTAGCAAAGAACTTATATCCAGAATATAAAAAGAACTCTAATAGCAATAATAAGACGAATATAATCTAATAAAAATGTGAAAAACTAGAACAGATATCTCACAAAACATATGTAGAAACATTCAAAATACATATGAAAACAATATTAACATCATTAGTCAATAAAGAAATTTAAAAATAAAATACTGAAGCATTAATTAGCAATATAAAACAACAAATGACCAATGCAGACTACATGGAAGACTCAAAAAATTTATGCTGAGTGAAGGAAGCTCTGAATTATGGAAACAAAATGCACATACTTCATCATACCATGTATACAGAATTCTAAAGACAGAAAAAAATTGATTAAAAGTGAGAGAAATCAAACTGGTGCTTTCATGGAGTGAAGAAAAAGTTCATTGCAAAGGAGCACTGGAGAATTTTCTAGGGTAAGAAAATGTTCTACATCTTGATATAGATTGGAGCTATGTGTGAAAACCACAAGCACAGAAAACTAATCAAACTGATCACATGGATAACAACCTTGTTTAGGTCAATGAAACTATGAGCCACCCAAGACGGACGGGTGAGTGTGGAGAGTTATAAAATGTGGTCCACTGGAGAAGGGAATGGCAAGGCAATTCAATATTCTTGCCTTGAGAACCCCATGAACAGAATGAAAAGGCAAAAAGTTATGACACTGAAAGATGAACTCGCCAGGTTCAGTTGAGTTCAGTAGCTCAGTCGTGTCTGACTCTCTGCGACCCCATGAATCCCAGCATGCCAGGCCTCCCTTTCCATCACCAACTCCCGGAGTTCACTCAAACTCATGTCCAAAGAGTTGGTGATGCCATCCAGCCATCTCATTCTCAGTCGTCCCCTTCTCCTCCCACCCCCAACCTTTCCCAGCATCAGAGTCTTTTCCAGTGAGTCAACTCGTCGCATGAGGTGGCCAAAGTATTGCAGTTTCAGCTTTAGCATCAGTCCTTCCAATGAACATTCAGGATTGATCTCCTTTAGAATGGACTGGTTGGATCTCCTTGCAGTCCAAGGGACTCTCAGGAGTCTTCTCCAGCACCACAGTTCAAAAGCATCAATTCTTTGGCTATCAGCTTTCTTCACAGTCCAACTCTCACATCCATACATGACCACGGGAAAAACCATAGCCTTGACTAGACGGACCTTGGTTGGCAAAGTAATGTCTCTGCTTTTTAATATGCTATTTAGGTTGATCATAACTTTCCTTCCAAGGAGTAAGCATCTTTTAATTTCATGGCTGCACTCAGCATCCGCAGTGATTTTGGAGTCCAAAAAAATAAAGTCTGACACTGTTTCCACTGTTTTTCCATCTATTTCCCATAAAGTGATGGGACCAGATGCCATGATCTTTGTTTTCTGAATGTTGAGCTTCAAGCCAACCTTTTCACTCTCCTCTTTCACTTTCATCAAGTGGCTTTTGAGTTCCTCTTCACTTTCTGCCATAAGGGTGGTGTCATCTGCATATCTGAGGTTACTGATATTTCTCCCAGCAATCTTGATTCCATCTTGTGCTTCTTCCAGCCCAGCGTTCCTCATGATGTACTCTGCATACAAGTTAAATAAGCAAGGTGACAATATACAGCCTTGACGTACTCCTTTTCCTATTTGGAACCAGTCTGTTGTTCCATGTACAGTTCTGACTGTTGTTTCCTGACCTGCATACAGGTTTCTCAAGAGGCAGGTCAGGTGGTCTGGGATTCCCATCTCTTTCAGAATGTTCCACAGTTTATTGTGATCCACACAGTCAAAGGCTTTGGCATAGTCAGTGAAGCAGAAATCGATGTTTTTCTGGAACTCTCTTGCTTTCTCCATGATCCAGCGGATGTTGGCAATTTGAGCTCTGGTGCCTCTGCCTTTTCTAAAACCTGCTTGAACATCTGGGAGTTCACGGTTCACATATTGCTGAAGCCTGGCTTGGAGAATTTTGAGCATGACTTTACTAGTGTGTGAGATGCGTCCAATTTTGCGGTAGTTTGAGCATTCTTTGGCATTGCCTTTCTTTGGGATTGGAATGAAGACTGACCTTTTCCAGTCCTGTGGCCACTGCTGAGTTTTCCAAATTTGCTGGCACATTGAGTGCAGCACTTTCACAGCATCATCTTTCAAGATTTGAAATAGCTCAACTGGAATTCCATCACCTCCAGTAGCTTCGTTCGTAGTGATGCTTTCTAAGGCCCACTTGACTTCACATTCCAAGATATCTGGCTCTAGGTCAGTGATCACGTTATCGTGACTATCTTGGTCATGAAGATCTTTTTTGTATAGTTCTTCTGTGTATTCTTGCCACCTCTTCGTAATATCTTCTGCTTCTGTTAGGTCCATACTATTTCTGTCCTTTATCGAGCCCATCTTTGCATGAATTGTTCCCTTGGAATCTCTAATCTTCTTGAAGAGATCTCTTGTTTTTCCTATTCGGTTGTTTCCTCTATTTCTTTGCATCGATCGCTGAGGAAGGCTTTCTTATCTCTCCTTGCTATTCTTTGGAACTCTGCATTCAGATGCTTATATCTTTCCTTTTCTCCTTTGCTTTTCACTTCTCTTCTTTTCACAGCTATTTGTAAGGCCTCCTCAGACAGCCATTTTGCTTTTTTGCATTTCTTTTCCATGGGGATGGTCTTGGTCCCTGTCTCCTGTACAATGTCACGAACCTCCGTCCAGAGTTCACCAGGCACTCTATCTATCAGATCTAGTCCCTTAAATCTATTCCTCACTTCCACTGTATAATCATAAGGGATTTGATTTAGGTCATATATGAATGGTTTATTGGTTTTCCCTACTTTCTTCATTTTACGTCTGAATTTGGCAATAAGGAGTTCATGATCTGAGCCACAGTCAGCTCCTGGTCTTGTTTTCGCTAACTGTATACAGCTTCTCCATCTTTGGCTGCAAAGAATATAATCAATCTGATTTCGGTGTTGACCATCTGGTGATGTCCACGTGTAGAGTCTTCTCTTGTGTTGTTAGAAGAGGGTGTTTGCTATGACCACTGCGTTCTCTTGACAAAACTCTATTAGCCTTTGCCCTGCTTCATTCCGTGCTCCAAGACCAAATTTGCCTGTTTCTCCAGGTGTTTCTTGACTTCCTACTTTTGCATTCCAGTCCCCTAGAATGAAAAGGACATCGTTTTTGGGTGTTAGTTTTAAAAGGTCTTGTAGGTCTTCATAGAACCGTTCAATTTTGGCTTCTTCAGCATTACTGGTTGGGGCATAGGCCTGTATTACTGTAATATTGAATGGTTTGCCTTGGAAATGAACAGAAATCATTCTGTCATTTTTAAGATTGCATCCAACTATTGCATTTCGGACTCTTTTGTTGACCATGATGGCTACTCCATTTCTTCTAAGGGATTCGTGCCCACAGTAGTAGATATAATGGTCATCTGAGTTAAATTCACCCATTCCAGTCCATTTTAGTTCACTGATTCCTAGAATGTCGACGTTCACTCTTGCCATCTCCTATTTGACCACTTCCAATTTACCTTGATTCATGGACCTAACACTCCAGGTTCCTATGCAATATTGCTCTTACAGCACCGCACCTTGCTTCTATCATTGGTCACATCCACAACTGGGTATTGGTTTTGCTTTTGCTCCATCCCTTCATTCCTTCTACAGTTACTTCTCCACTTATCTCCAGTAGCATACTGGGCACCTACCGACCTGGGGAATTCCTCATTCAGTAGCTTATCATTTTGCCCTTTAATACTGTTCATGGTGTTCTCAAGGCAAGTATACTGAAGTGGTTTGCCATTCCCTTCTCCAATGGACCACATTCGGCTGTGGTCCATGTGATCAGATCGACTAGTTTCCTGTGATTATGATTTCAGTGTGTCTGCCCTCTGATGCCCCCTTGCAATAACTACCGTCTTATTTGGGTTTCTCTTACCTTGGGCATAGGATATCTCTTCACAGCTGCTCCAAGAAATCACAGCTGCTGCACCTTACCTTGGATGAGGGGTATCTCCTCAAGGCCTCCCCCCTGACCTTGAACGTGGAGTAGTTCCTCTCGGCCCTCCTGCGCCCATGCAGCCACCGCCTATTGGACGTGGGGTAGCTCCTCTCGGCCGCCGTCCCTGGCCTCAGGCGGGCGGTAGCTCCTCTCAGCCGTGCCTCTTTGCGTGGTCGGTTGCGCCAGCGCCGGTTGTCTCTTACGTCTGCGCCACCGGGTTAGTAGGTGCCAAATATACTACTGGAGAAGGGCAGAGAAATAGCTCCAGAAGAAATGAAGATATTGGGATAAACCAGAAGCAACACCCAATTGTGGATGTGTCTGGTGGTGGAAGTAAAACCAACGCTGTAGAGAACAATATTGCATAGGAACATGGAATGTTAGGTCCGTGAGTCAAGGTAAGTTGGAAATGGTCAAACAGGAGATGCCAAGAGCAACATCCACATTTTAGGAATCAGTGAGCTAAACTGGAAAGGAATGGGTGAATTTAATGCAGATGACCATTATATCTACTACTGTGGGCAAGAATCCCTTAGAAGAAATGGAGTAGGCTTCAGAGTCAACAAGAATACGAAATGCAGTGCTTGGGTGCAATCTTGAAAACAACAGAATGATCTCTGTTCTTTTCCAAGGCAAACCATTCAATATCACAGAAATCCAAGTCTATGCCCCAACCACTAATACTGAAGAAGCTGAAGCTGAATGGTTCTATGAAGACCTACAAGACCTAGAACTAACAACAAAAAAATGATGTCCTTTTCATCAAATGGATTGGAATGCAAAAGCAGAAAGTCAAGAAACACCTAGAGTAACAGGCAGGTTTGGCCTTGGGGTGCAAAATGAAGCAGGGTAAAACCTAACAATCATGCTGAGAACGCAAACACCCACTTCCAACAACACAAGAGATGACTCTACACATGGACATCACCATGTGATAAATACTGATATCAGATTGATTATATTCTTTGCAGCCAAAGATAGAAAAGCTCTGTACAGTCAGCAAAAACAAGATGGGGAGCTGACAGTGGTTCAGATCATGAACTACTTATTGCCAAATTCAGACTTAAATTGAAGAAAGTAGGAAATACCACTAGGCCACTCAGATAATACCTAAATCAAATCTCTTATGATTATATAGTGGAAGTGACAAATAGTTTCAGGGGATTAGATCTGATAGAGTGCCTGAAGAAGTATGGATGGAGGTTTGTGACATTGTACAGGAGGTGGTGATCAAAACCAACCCCCAAGACAAAGAAAGGCAAAATGGTTGTCTGAGGAGGCCTTACAAATAGCTAAAAATAGAAGAGAAGTGAAAGGCAAGTGAGAAAAGGAAAGATATACCCAACTCTGAATGCAGAGTTTCAAAGAATAGCAAGGAAAGATAAGAAAGCCTTCCTAAGTGAGCAAAGCAAAGAAATAGAGGAAAACAATAGAAAGGGCAAGACTAGAGTTCTCTTCAAGAAAATTAGAGACACCAAGGGAATATTTCATGCAACTATGGCACAATAAAGGACAGAACCTTACATTTCATTGTATGTAAATCATATATGCAAAGATGAAAAATACAGTGATAATATGAGAATGGATGTGAAACTCATCATAACATGATACAATGCTTTGTTTTTAACATAGGCATTCACTTTTAAATTTCATTTACTATCCACTACAAGTATAGGTACTGAATTTGATGTTACAGATAATGCAGTCAGAACTATAGATGTTCATTAGTCTCAAGACTGTCACTTGTCTCAGAACACTCACTTATTATTAGATTATTTCAAAACTTTTTTCTTTAAAGAAAAACACACAGCTGAAAATATGTTTATAACTTTTAAGCTGCATTATATACTAATTGTTTTGAATCATTTCAAAATTTTTACAGGATTAATAACTTTTTGTCTATGTAGGTTTTTTATGCTCACATTTTTTTTTAAGTTGAGTGATGACAAAATTGATATTTGAAAATCTTTGGATTGGAGAGGGGTTTGATTATCAAAGTGACATCTGAATAAACTGAAGAAGTTGAATGTTCAGTAGGGAAACATGTGAGGAAGCTCAACTATTAGCATGATTGTTTTCAGCATGAAAAGAGGCATGTATATTTCAAAACTGACAATATATTTTATTTAATATGCCATCCATTTTACTGTGCTGTGAAACTGCACTTTATTGCTAAACAAAAGGGGTGTAAATTAGCATCCTGGATTGGTCTACAGTCATCTTCAAATCCCGTTTCTCCAGTGCAGAGAGCATGTCTGACAGAAGTAAACAAACAAAAAGAAGCGTCAATGCACTGTGGATCCACACTTCTACCATTAAACTACAATTTATTTCATTGTATGGTAACAGTTTTATAGTGATAGTGATTTGGAACCTTGACAAAGTCAAATCATTTTGTCATGTTATTCACTTTTAAACCAAAGAATGGGTCCTTAGTAAGGAATGGGCTTTGCTGGTGGTTCAGATGATAAAGAATCTGCCTGCAATGTGGAAATTTGAGTTCATCCCTGAGTCAGGAAGATCTCCTGGAGAAGTAATGGCCGCCCACTCCAGCATTTCTGCCTGGAGAATCCCATGGACAGAGGAGCCTGTCAGGCTATAGTCCACGGAGTTGCAAAGAGTCTACACAACTGAGCGAATAACAATTTCACACTTTAGTAAAGAGCAAAGTTGTATTAACATACAAATCCTTGACCTTTTGTGCTTATTCTTTTTTCTAAGATGAAAGAGAAATACCAGGGAGACTTTATAAATCCCCAAGAAGTGGCTTATGTCAAAGAATGAACCTAGTCTTAAGGAAAGTAAAAGAAACATTTTTTTGCTAGTATTTATAATTGATGGAAGATGTAGAAAAAGGCAAAACACCACAAATATCAATGATTTAAGACTGTGAAAAGAGAAAAGAAGAGATTCAATTTTTCCTGGTCAGTCATGAGTAAAGACGAATGTTATTAATATTGCACATTCAAATCAAAGTCTATCTTTAGAATATTTTTATGTCACCAAGATTTCAGACACACCTCTAGTTATAACAGTTAGAAATAAATGAGCCATAGTAGATCACAGAGCACATTCTATGCCATATTCACTTCAATTTTCCTGAAGCAGATGTATGAATGATCTTAACCAGAAGGCCAGAAGAATACTTCATTTCAGAATTCATGATAGTTATTATAATTTCAAAAAAATTAAAAAAAAAACATACCATTAACAGATGGTCTAAAAATTACTGTGCACATTTTATGTATAATCCTACTAAATGCCAGGATATATCAGGAATTACAAAAAGGAGAAAAATGTTAGAGATCAGATAATTTTAAATGATTTCTTGCTTTCTTTCTTACTGTGTAAGAAAAAAAGAGCTCTTACTTTAAAATTATTTGATAATTTTGATATAATACATTTAATTTTGCTAAATATTCTATTACTCCAAAGATTGTCCATTTTATTTCATATCATATAGCTTTCATCTTATATTACATATTCTACTATTTTTAATTTCAGTATTAAGTCTCTACATAGAAAATTAATGCCTAAGTCACATTTTTAAATGATATTAAAACTTGATTTCCCTTAATTCAGACTCACAATCTGTGTGTTTGCCTACCAATTTTAAGCAATCCACATATAGCTGAAATAACCTAATATAGATCCAGTATACCTGCTTCCCTGGTGGCTCAGATGGTAAAGAATCCGCCTGCAATGTGGGAGACCTGTGGGAGACCTGGATTTGATCCCTGGGTTGGGAAGATCCCATGGAGAAGGAAATGGCAACCCACTCTGATATTCTTACCTGGAGAACTCCATGGACAGAGGATCCTGGCAGGCTATAGTCCAATGGGTCCCAAAGAGTTGGGCACAACTGAGCAATTAACACTAAGTCACTAAGCCTACACCTGGCATTTACATAGCTAGTAATTTGGCAAAAAGGATTTTTCTCAAAACCTTAATGTTCCTCATCCTCACTGAAGCAAACTAGGGATGTATGCTTCCTTTCACAAACTGTTACCTCTGACTCTCAGACTATTGGCATCACAACAAATATCCTTTTCTTTATGAACACAGACCTCTTTGTTCCTAGGACAAGTCATCGGCTTAGTTTAACACTACAATCAGAAAAGTTATTTACTAAATGTCTTGATAAAAACACATGAGAAGCTCTTTCTTTATAAAAAGCAGTAGACTAGAGTGAAGGTCTTGGGGGAAAAAGCAAGGGGACACTCTGGAATGAATGATTAAGTTGGATAGCCAAAAATATATAGAAGGTTGGGGTTGATTAAATTACTATTCCCAGAAAGGAAAACATACTTAAAACTCTTCAAATGAATAACAATAAACATTTCCAGGAAGCTGATTTTATATCTTCCTTCTTAGTTACTTTTTCTTTCTCTGTAAGTCTTTATATACCTATAATGTATTAACTTATCTATCATCTATTTTAAAATGTCGATTCTATTTTTTGATCCATCTCATACATATATTTTTGAGTCTTGTCACCTGAATTTATCAACATTATGATAGTTTGTTTGAAGTTCAGACATTGGTAAGGGATGTTAGGATAACAGTAGTAGTAGTAGCAGCCACTAGTATTAATTTCTCTCTCAGAATGTAAATAAAATTACACTGTCAATTCTTTACTGTTTTACTTAGAATATGTATGAAAACATGTATCAATATACAAGAAACAAGAGATTTTGTCATAAAATATTCTGCATATTTAATTAATTCTTAAAACTTTTGTTGACCGTCTAATAGCATTATATACCAACATAAACCTTGATAATCTTAAAAATGCTCCTTATCAGGTGTTATATTTTAGATTGTAAAGAAACTATACTTAACCATAGCTTTTTTTTTTTTGGTAATTAATTTATTTTTTATTGGGGGCAAATTATTTTACAATATTATATTGGTTGGTTTTGCCATACATTGACATGAATTCGCCCCGGGTTTACATAAGTTCCCCTCTGTATTATTTAGTGTCTGATTTTTATATATTTTTTTTATTTTTAGGTATTGATTTTTCTATGTTTTAAAAAAGTAAAAAGCTGAATTTGCATCATTTTATTACATTTAATCAGTCCTGGGTGTTCATTGGAAGGACTGATGCTAAAGCTGAAACTCCAATCCTTTGGCCACCTCATGCAAAGAATTGACTCACTGGAAAAGACTCTGATGCTGGGAGGGGTTGGGGGCGAGAGGAGAAGGGGATGACAGAGAATGAGATGGCTGGATGGTGTCACCGACTCAATGGAAATGAGTTTGAGTGAACTCCGGGAGTTGGTGATGGACAGGGAGGCCTGGCGTGCTGTGATTCATGGGGTCGCAAAGAGTAGGACACGACTGAGTGACTGAACTGAACTGAACTGAATCCTATTTTCCTTTATATTTATATTTATGCTTCTATAATCACTCATTATTTGAGTGTTCCAGATAATTTATTATGTCAAATTTTAATAAGATATATAGAGAAATATACATCGAAGAGCAAACTTCAAATTATTATCAGAACAAATACAAGATATACCAATGATTGCGTATGCAATTATAAAACCTCAAAATTATTTTGATAAACAAATTTTTTTCTTTCATTTCATTTTTATTATTCAGACACTCAAAGTAAATGGATATTAATTAATATATTTATTGACTATATATGTAATGCTCACAAATTTGCTATAGTTAGAAAAATGCAGAATGATCCTATTTATTCTATTTACCTTCTGATTAAATCAAGATTGTTATACAGGATTTTGCTATCTACTTGATGAAATAATATACTAAAAATTTTTAATTCCCAGATGGCAACATCTGAGCAGTTTATGAACTAACATCTTAAATTTCTTAACAGGAAACAACTAATGTTTAGGTGTTCAGTGACTTTTCATTAACAAGGACATATTGATATTAGCAAACTAAATTAGGAGAGATAAAATGATTAAAATAGGCTTTTAATACGGAGAAGGCAATGGCAAGCCACTCCCCAGTACTCTTGCCTGGAGAATCCCATGGATAGAGGAGCCTGGTGGGCTGCAGTCCGTGGGGTCGCTAAGGGTCGGACACGACTGAGCGACTTCACTTGCACTTTCACTTTTCACTTTCACACATTGGAGAAGGAAATGGCAACCCACTCCAGTGTTCTTGCCTGGAGAATCCCAGGGACGAGGGAGCCTGGTGGGCTTCTGTCTATGGGGTCACACAGAGTCGGACACGACTGAAGTGACTTAGCAGCAGTAGCAGCAATCATGCATGGATTTAAGAGTTGGACTGTGAAGAAGGCTGACCACCGAAGAATTGACGCTTTTGAACTGTGGTGCTGGAGAAGACTCCTGAGAGTCCCTTGGACTGCAAGGATATCTAACCAGTCCATTATAAAGGAGATCAATCCTGGGTGTTCATTGGAAGGACTGATGCTAAAGCTGAAACTGCAATACTTTGGCCACCTCATGCGACGAGTTGACTCACTGGAAAATACTCTGATGCTATGAAAGGTTGGGGGCGGGAGGAGAAGGGGACTACAGAGAATGAGATGGCTGGATGGCATCACCGACTCTGTGGACATGAGTTTGAGTGAAGTACGAGAGTTGGTGATGGACAGGGAGGCCTGGCGTGCTGTGATTCATGGGGTCGCGGAGAGTCAGACACGACTGAGCGACTGAACTGAACTGAACTGAACATGTATGGATATGAGAGTTGGACCATAAAGAAAGCTGAACACTGAAGAATTGATGCTTTTGAACTGTGATATTGGAGAAGACTCTTGAGAGTCCCTTGGACTGCAAGGAGATCCAACCAGTCATTCCTAGAGGAAATTAGCCCTGAATGTTAATTTGGAAGGACTGATGTTGAAGCTGAAGCTCCAATACTTTGGTCACCTGGTGTGAGGAGCTGACTCATTTGAAAAGACCCTGATGCTGGGATAGACTGAAGGCAGGAGGAGAAGGGGATGGCAGAGGATGAGATGATTGGATGGCATCACTGACTCAATGGACCTGAGTTAGAGCAAGCTCTGGGAGTTGGTGATGGACAGGAAAGGCTGGTGTGCTGCAGTCCATGAGGTCACAAAGAGTAGGACACACCTGAGTGACTGAACTGAACACCTCCATCCTTTCTTATTATGTTTTTTTCTCACCTTAATATTCATATCAGCACTATTCACAAGACATAGAAGTAACCTAAATGTCCATCACAGATGAATGGATAAAGAAGATTTTGTGTGTATATGTATATTAGATAGATAGATATAGATAGATAGATATAGATATATGCATACATACACACAATGGGATATTACTCAGTCATAAAAAGAAATAATTATGTTATCTGCACAACATTAATGGAACTATAGAATATTATACTAAATGAAGTAAATCAGACAGAGAAAAACCAAATTTACATGGTATCATTTATATGTGGAATCTGAAAAATAAATGATACAAATGAATTTATTTCCAAACCAGAAACAGACTCACAGACATATAAAACAAACTTATGGTTACCAAAAGAGATGGCTAGGAGGGAATGGGAAAGATAAAGTAGGAGTTTGATATTAACATATACACATTGATAGTTATTTGAAAAATATCATTAGGATTTTGGCAGGAATTGCATCGAATCTACTAATATCTTTGAATAGTATGGATATTTTAACAGTATTACTACTTACAACCCATGGGCATGTGATCTCTTTCCATTTATTTTTGTTTTCTTCAGGTTCTTTCACCTGATTGGTTAAACTAATTCCTAAGGGTTTTTTTGTTTGTCTTGTTTTGGATAGGCTATTGTTTTTTATTTCTTTTCCTGATAGTTTGCTCTTACTGCATACAGATGCAACTGATTTTCATAATTTTAATTTTTATCCTCAACAGGTTATTATTAACCCTAGCATTATCATGACTTTTTAATCTACTTATATAAAATGCTATATAATCACTTTAACTTGCATAATTGATTATAAGACAGGATTTTGCATCATTTTATGCAGAAAAAAAAGAACTGAGATCAGAAATAAGTCCTCAAAGTTGTTTTCTAATATTAATTATCAACTGTGGTGAAGTAGATTATAAAAGAAATATATAAATGAAACAAATTAAAACCATGAAAAAATTGAATAACCAAGTTCTATTCTATATCAGAAACAAATTACTGTTACATATATTCTTCAGTTATTTCAGTTAATAGGAGAATATGAAATATCAGAAAAATAGCTTGTTTAACTCAATTATTATTAAAATCATTTTGAATTTATAAAATACCATAGCTTTTGAAGTGCAGAAATAATAAACTTTTTTCCTACTACTACTCTACCACTGCTGCTGCTGCTGCTAAGTCACTTCAGTCGTGTCCGACTCTGTGTGACCTCCTAGACGGAAGCCCACCAGGCTCCCTCGTCCCTGGGATTCTCCAGGCAAGAACACTGGAGTGGGTTGCCATTTCCTCTCCAATGTGTGAAAGTGAAAGTGAAGTCGCTCAGTCGTGTCCAACCCTTAGCGACCCCACGGACTGCAGCCTACCAGGCTCCTCCATCCATGGGATTTTCTAGGCAAGAGTACTGGAGTGGCTTGTCATTGCCTTCTCTGCTATCACTCATCAATTCTAGACTCCCAGTTACACAATTAACCCTGCTTTTCCTAATGAATGATTTTTGAAGATTAACAGAGAAAGATCAGTGAAAAACATAAGAAAATGACAGCCTATAAATGCAGTATAAATACACCTTGGTTCCACATGAAATGTTTTAAGACAACACAACAAAGGGACATTTTAAAATAACAATCATTTTTCTAACTTTAAATACAAGTAATATAAGACTTAGTTTGAAATTATAGTCAAATTAAGTAGATCAACTGATGATAAAGCTGAAACTTCAATACTTTGGCCACCTCTTGCGACGAGTTGACTCACTGGAAAAGACTCTGATGCTGGGAGGAATTGGGGGCAGAAGGAGAAGGAGATGACAGAGAATGAGATGGCTGGATGGCATCACCGACTCGATGGACATGAGTCTGAGTGAACTCTGGGATTTGGTGATGTACAGGGAGGCCTGGTGTGCTGTGATTCATGGGCTCACAAAGAGTCGTACACGACTGAGCAACTGAACTGAACTGAACTGAATTATTACTAATATCTTATTTAATTAGGTCAAAAAGTTGCAAAGGTATGCCAGAATTTCATAAGCAAGGAATAATATTATTATAAAATTCCACACACCTTCAGAAATTAAGTGGCAGTATCAGGAGACATCAGATAATACTGAATTTAAGTGTGTTTATCCACCAAGATTTGACTCCTGTACTTTATTTTATAAAAGATCATCAGTGATATATAAGTATAGAGAGTTTTAAAGTAAACTACTAATTGTCTTCTCCAGAATTTTACTAATAGAATTTCATAGGGTAATTAA
The DNA here is from genome assembly GCF_049115385.1 of Moschus berezovskii. Taxonomy (NCBI): domain Eukaryota; kingdom Metazoa; phylum Chordata; class Mammalia; order Artiodactyla; family Moschidae; genus Moschus; species Moschus berezovskii. The sequence goes on from NC_142461.1 coordinate 55,030,516, forward strand.
AAGTTATTCTTGTTTGTCAACACCATTCCTTGTAAGACTCTATATAGCATGATCTTTGTTCAATTGTTCTGAGAACTTGAAAGATTTATTATTTTAAGTATATCTTTCAGTTTGACTTTCCCCATTACTCCAATTTCAGGAAAATAAAATTTAAATGTAAAAATATGCATTTTTTTCAAAATTATAATGATATGCCTATGATTTAAAATTATAATTTATTTGTGCTCTATTTGATAATCAAGACTTCTTCATAAAGTTGAAATAAAAATCTTGTGCTACATTGTCATTTGGGAGTACCAATTAGTTCACTGCCTGATTATAGTTATCCTTTTCTTCTTTTTAAGGAGAATACATTAACTTTTCAGGTCTTTGCCCTTAGGCAGATTCTAGAGGAATTGACATGAATATATACACATCTTATTAAGAAGCTCTCAGAAATATTCTAAATCAAATGAACGTATGCAGGTGAGTGATGCTGTCCTAATTCAATAGTAACCATGTACATGCCGGAGACTTTTGTTCACTGATGGAAACAACCCTATGTATTTATTGTACAAATATACTTTGCATTCAATGAGACTGTCAAACTTCAAGATCATGATAAAAACCAAAATGGTCAAATAACCTGAGGTAGAAAATATAGCAACCCACTCCAGTACACTTACCTGGAAAATTCCATGGGCAGAGGAGCCTGGCAGGCTATACAGTTCATACAGTCACAGAGTTGGACATGACTGAGTGACTGAGCACAGAAAATAAGTAGGATGGTGAATAATGTTCTTTCTAATAATGCTTTAAAATATTTTAGCAAATAATTTATTTATCTATTCATCTATCACCATTTACTGTATCCTACTTATTTATTGATATTCATACTATGTTTCATTTATTTTCTGGGGAAACAGTCACACACAGGTAATGGAGAGTGGTCTCAGGGAGCTGAAGTAAAATTAAAAATCATGTGAAAATCACTTCTTTAAATTAAAATATCTATTCAAAAAAAATGAACTAGATGGAACATGCTTGTAATTTACAGCACATGATTAGCAAAAGTGTTAATGATAGCACCTGAGGAGTGGATGAAGTTGGAAAATATCTGCATCTTGGGACAACCTCCTGAGAAATGTGATTCACCTATTCAGCCAGTTTGAGCAAAGTACCTCTTCTCATTGGAAAACTAAAATTTCTGCAGAAAAATTATGACAAATTAAGAACATTTTTCTCTGTCTCTAGTGTATATCCTAAATGAAATATTATTTTAATTTTCTTAGTTATAAAACAAAAATAAATTAGCTTTGAAAGTAATTACATTTTTTTTTCCTGAATATGCTGCCAAAATATGGTGAATATAGTCTTGTGGTTCCCACCGCCCTGGGAATAAAAGACATTAAGAGACTTGGCAAAGTTATTACAATGTTACTAGAGGGAAAAAAAGCTCACCCAAATTCAGAAGTAAACCCTGACAATGACATTATCAATACACATTTTGATATTTTTCACAATTCTGATAATTTGACATTTGAGTTATTAATGCAACCTCATTATTCTGTCCATTAATAAAAAATAATTTCTATACAATCTTATAAACTATGAAATCAGAATTAACAATTGGATTAAATACTATTGAGCATTAAGAATTGCTGTGGGTATCTGGAGTTTAAGATTCTCAAAGATAAATCTAAATTAATCTAACAAAATTCTTTAAAAAGTGCTTTCAAAGACTATCCACTTAAACATTCAGAAGAGTGTCCTGATCAAAAGACTGCTGTCTTAATGGTTGATGACTATAGATTACAGTATTATTAAAAATTAATAATAATAAAAATTACAAGAAAGTCATTAGCCTGAGTATTCAAGTATACTCAGGTTTGGAACCTTGAAAATGACTTTAAAAGGTCCTTTTATTCCCACTAATTTTCAAATTGCCAACAATGTTCACATTTCTCTTAATTATTTTGATTTAAAGTAGTGTGTTTCCAGAAGACTATTATTTATTATGTTATTACTGTTTAATGAAACTATGCTATTGGGCTTAATGCACTGAGCTATTAGTATGCATTGGGAGATGAAAGTAACTAGACTATAGGAGAACTGGAGATGAGCAGATATGTTCTTTTGGTAGGGACAGGATAAATTTAGGGAGGACAGTTTTGGATCATCACTCTTTAAGGAGAATGGTCCATGTAGATCATTTCAGTGAAGAGGGCAGTTGAATCAATGGCTCAAAATCACCAGAAAAGTTTCCTTTTGAGAGTACCATAAAGAAAAATGAGGTTTATGATTAGAAATACATAATATTTAACAACTTAACTTGATTAACCTAGCATTTGATTTGTGGAAATATTCTGATTGCATTTTCTTCACTCAAATGCATAATGGTATAACCAGGCTGCTACTTTTGCTCACCAGACTCTCAGAACACATATCAGTTGCTTTCTTTAAAAAAAAAAAAATGAGGTTAATTTTTCCAAATAACTTCCTTTGTGAACCGTCTTGGTACAAATTAACTTCTCTCCCCAAAATCCTTTGAAATTTTACTGAATATGGTAACATATTTTTTGTTTTACATCCTTAATTGACAAATGTACCATAGTCAAATTGAGTCCTGGGTTAAATGACAAGCTTCTTTAGAGGATGTTTTAAAATTAACAATAAAATATTTCCTTTGGTCTATAAATTATGAAAACACATATGTACTAAGTCATACTTCAGTCGTTTCTGCTTCTGTGATGCTATGGACCATAGCCCAGCAGGCTCCTCTGTCTATGGGATTTTCCAGGCAAGATACTGGAGTAGGTCCAGGGGATCTTTCCAATCCAGGGATCTAACCCCTGTAAGTCTCCTGTATTAGCAGATGGGTACTTTATCACTAGCACCACCTGGGAAGCCCTATGAAGACACAAGTTTCACTAAATTAGCTGTACATTCTAATATTGAAAATTAGATATTTTTTTGTTGGACACAATGTACACATAAGTGTATACATACAAATACACACACACACACACACACACACACACACACACACTGAACCTGAGGACAAGCATAATCAGTGGATGAATCAATCATGCTTAAGTATATCTCATTAATATGTCCTGCCAGAGCCTAAATTCTTAAAGGAACACTTCCAGACAATTACATCATTCTATGAATATGTACCTTGGTTATATGAGTCAAAATGCTACATCTAAAATTCAATTTAATTGATTTAAATGTCCCATCAAAACATTTCACTGAAAGTTGAGAATGACTAAAATGTGTTTATAAAATAGTCTACATATATTGCTGTTGTTAGAGAAAACACGACTTTGAGTCTCTTGAATATATTTCCTACTTTAAGTTGATCTATTCCACTGCTTAAAGATTGGAGAAGGAAATGGCAATCCATTCCAGTATTCTTGCCTGGAAAATCCCATGGACAGAAGAGTCTGGAGGGCTACAATCCATAGGATCTCAGAGTCGGACACAATTGAAGCAATTTAGCACTGCTTTAAGATACTTCTAAAATAGAACTTGTCACATCAATATACATAAATATGTCAATAAATATTATTGTATGTGTGTGTTCAGTCACTCAGTCATGTCCCACTATTTGCAACCCTATGGACTATAGTCCACGAGGCTCTTCTGTCCCTGGAATTTTTACATGGAAGAATACTGGAGCAGGTTGCCTTTTCCTACTCCAGGGGATCTTCCCTACTCATGGATTGAACCCCATCTCTTGTGTCACCTGCTTTGCAGGCATATTCTTTACCACTAGTGTCATCTGGGAAGTCCTGTAATATATATATAAAGTTATAATAAAGTTACTTTTAAAAGATAGAAAAAGAAAAAAGCATTTTGAATGATTTATGCTTCCATTTAATTATATTTCTAAAATTGTCTTCTACATTAAAAACTATTTTGAAATAAAATATTTCATATTAACTTCACTATTTTTAAACTGCGATTAATTTACTTACAAAAGGTTTGGACCTGGTTAGTATAAGTTCATGACTTTTTGATATATTCAATAGGGTCTAGAAGAAGGAATCTCTGTGTTGTTAATAATGAAGGTCACCAATCTACTATCCCACTCCTTCAGCAAAGAAAGAAAGTGGTATTTAGACCTTTTGCAGCTGTTTGAAAATTGTATAAATGGCTTTAGTATTAATGTGCTTCTCTTACTTTTAGTATTCCTCAGAGAATTTAGTATCAGAGATCAGTTCCTCTGCTTCTGTAATAAACCATAGTCTTGTTAAATGTTGTATTAAACTATGTCTTTTGCCTTTTCTCCTTTGCTGAAATAAAAAAGAAAATTGTAGCATACATACTTCCTAAAACTTAAAAGAAATTCACTAAGATAGGCTAATCAGGCATGTGCACTGTCAATTATGTTATTTATGAAACCTAGTGCTTAAATAGCATTTAATAACAAATAAAAAGTATAATAAATACAACATATTATATGCTTAAACAGAGTCCATATACTTGAAGTGAAATGGTAAATTAAGAAAGATGTCAACATAATGCAAACTAAGAGAAAGTGCACACTAAAATTGTTATTCGTGGATGTCTCATGAGATACTTTAATCATGAAAACAATTAACTCAGGTTTTCATTCTGCATATGTGATATATGGTTTGGTATGCCTAATAAATTGTAAAAATAATAAAATATAGAGATAAATAGCTAGATATAGATCTATAAAATGCCAAGCATTCTCAGAAATATTTCTTGATCACTATCATATACCTGTGAGTACCATGAAAGGCATTGAGCTTAGCTGTGTAATGCTTTTTTATTTTTATTTTTAATGAGCACTATTAGTTGTAACACTTCTCAGGCCATTTCTCAAGATTGTGCTATCATGAGTAACTAGATATTATGTGGCAAACAGTTTTTAATAATATTTTAAGTCTAATTAAAGATTTTGAGAAATTATTTCATACTAAAGAGAGTTTTCCTATGGTTATAAATAGTTTCAATCTGCAAGAAAGATAATGGAGTATAAAATCTCTTTTTAAATTACATGAATAGGAAATTTTGATTAATAATTTTTTAAGATAGAGGCTATAACAGCTTAATTACTAATGTTTCATGTAGATTTCCACTAAGATAGGCTAGTATACTTAACTGACTTTTTTATTTGTCAGGATATTTGAGGTGATAAGAACACATTGTATTCCTTACATTTCTAATGCTGAAAAATACCTATGTCACCATGGAAAGCCCCTGCAGACTAGACACTTACGTGCTTTGCATACTGAAAGGTAGAATGTATACCATGGAAATATGTACTCAGAGTAACATAGGCTGATAGCTGCATGGAATTAATAATAAATTCTAAATTATACTGATATATAATAATTTACAAAAGTGACTGATTTGAACAAATCAATAGTAAGAACCTCTGTGTCATATCCATATTTGTGACAATTATTTAAACTTTAATATACATATAGTGAACACTTGAGAAAGGGGACAGGATTTGGGAGACTGATGGGTAAAATATATCTCATTTAGGTGTTCTAGCCAGTGTTTGAGTGCACCTTTGTTCATAAAAATAGAAAAGGCAGGCCAGTTCTTTACCTGCACTTATGAAACCCTTAAATAGACTCTGAAAACTGATTATTTTTGTGACAATGACAACAGTCCCCTAGGGAGTAAATTATGGAGGGGAGAACAGAAAATCAACCATTTATTCCTCAAAACTAGTAAGGTGGAGGTTGCCCAGGAGGAATGAAAGAATAAAAATAGATATACATTGGCAAATGAGCTTCTATTTAAGTGAAAGCAATGGAATGCATTCAGATAAAAAGTAATTCAAACTTTATATGTAAGCTGATCAACTTTACACTATCTGTTAGAACCCAGATAGTGAGATAAAAGAGATCTGAAAGTCACACTAGTCATCTTCAGTGATATTATGCTGCTTTAATTAAAAAGTCAATGGACTATTTCATGAAAAAAGGTCAAGGTTCCAGACAAAATATTAACTTATTCTTGAAAAAAATGCATGATACAGTTCATATTCTCCAAAGAAAATAAATATATAAATAAAGATACAAAATATTTAGGATGAGAAATTAACAAAGATCAAAATTCAAAGAAATGAAGATAAAATGAAAGAAAAATAGCAGAATACATTTAAATTTTTAACCTGGGAGAACCTAGAATAAGTACGCTTGTAATTTGTAATAGGGAAGCCAAAGAATACTGGAGTGGGCAGCCTATCCCTTCTCCAGTGAATTTTCCCAACCCAGGAATGGAACTGGGGTCTTCTGCATGACAGGCAGATCTTTTACTGGCTGGGCTAGCAGGAAAGCCCATGAAAAATATCATATTGAAGCTTAAAAAATTACAGACAAACAAAAGCAAAGACAATTTAAATATTCAATAAACAACTATGTGTTGTGTATGCCTAGTCACTCAGCCATGTCTGACTTTTTGCAACCCCATGGACTGTAGCCCGCCAAGATCCTCTGTCCATGGGGATTCTCCAGGCAAGAATATTGGAGTGGGTTGCCATGCCTTCCTCTAGGGGATCTTTCCAATCCAGGGATCGAACCCAGGTTGCCTGTATTGCAGGCAGATTTTTTACCCTCTGAGCCACCAGGGAAGCCCAAGATTCTATGAGCTAAACTATAAGAATACAAATCAAAAAGGTACTTTTAGATTATGTGGGGGATAAATGATGAGCTTCAGAAGAAAAGAAATACTCGTTGTTGAACACATCCTTCAGCTGGTAAGAGACATGAGGATGCACTGGATGACAATGGGCCTTACTGAATTTAGCAATTTGTACCTGCATATATAAAAGTTATCTAAATACCCATAGTCTTTAGAATTTGACCACAGATACTAATTTGTGGACATTCTAAGAATCAGTGCACCAAAGATGGTAGGTCATTATCATTCTAAATCACTATTCTTCTATCGTTATTGTCAGATTTTAAAGTAAAACAAAATTATTCAAGAAGAAACAAAGATTAAAAGTAAAAACAGCAATTTGGCTGAATTACCCAAATCAAGTGAATTTTTCCTCAGTGAGGATAATAAATTTTATTTTAAATTCTAATTACCACTAGCTTTCATGTTACTGCTGACATAAATCTTCATGAAGCTATATTTGCTAAAGTGTTTAAGTTTGCATTTGTTCATTTTAATATCAAATAATCTACAAATAATCTATACAGAAGGAACTTTGTTATCTCTCAATTTCTTCAAAGTATATGTTACATTTAAACTCTAAGATAATGTTACCTGTTTTTCAATGTCATTTGAATCTATATAAAATACTGATTTTAAGAAAAGAAAATACAAATATAAATCAATATTCATATGCAGAAAGCAATATATTAATTACCCAAAGGTAATCAATTAATTTGGCTTTAATAAGATTGCAAACATGAAAAAAGTCCACCCTCTATAGGATACATATATTGAAAGGGCACTGTAAACCGGACACTTACCCAAGTTTATCCTAACAATTTACCCTCCAGAGTCAAAAATAAGAAATGGCCATCCATCCAGTACCCCTGAATTTTGTAAAAATGCTATGCATGGAATAATCAATTACACTGTTAACTATTTCTAGCATAAAACTTAGTTAAATGAAATTTTCTCAGAATTCTAAGTTAAGAATTGTTATTGCTAATGAACTGTTATTTTTTTTTTTTACTGGACAAAAAAACCTAAGGAATCCATATTGCTTCACTTTTAGCTTTGGTTGCTATGGAACTCTGAACTTGTTTTTAACTTCAGTTACCTCTCTTATCCTTTGTACTTGATTATTATGAGAATAATTGGATTATAAATTTTATTTCTATTATTATGAATTTTGATTTATATTATTAAAAAGGTATAAGGTTAATTTAAATCAGTAATGGATTCTTTAAAATTTATCATGTGAATAAAATTGTTCTAGGTATCAGATAACTAGGAAACACCAACTGAAATAGATTTTTTATTTTTTAATCTACTTATTTTAATTGGAGGCTAATTACTTTACATTATTGTATTGGTTTTGCCATACATTGACATGAATCTGCCCTGGGTGTACATATGTTCCCCATCTTGAAACCCCCTCCCACCTCCCTCCCCATCCCATCCCTCTGGTTCATCCCAGTGAACCAGCCCCGAACATCCTGTATCATGCATCAAACTTGGACTGGCGATTCGTTTCACATAAGATAATATACATGTTTCAATGCCATTCTCCCAAATCATCCCACACTAGCCCTCTCCCAGTTCAGTTCAGTTCAGTTCAGTTCAGTCGCTCAGTCGTGTCCGACTCTCCGTGACCCCATGAATCACAGCACGCCAGGCCTCCCTGTCCATCACCAACTCCCGGAGTACACTCAAACTCATGTCCACAGAGTCAGTGATGCCATCCAGCCATCTCATTCTCTGTCGCCCCCTTCTCCTCCCGCCCCCAACCTTTCCCAGCATCAGAGTCTTTTCCAGTGAGTCAACTCGTCGCATGAGGTGGCCAAAGTATTGCAGTTTCAGCTTTAGCATCAGTCCCTCCAATGAACATCCAGGATTGATCTCCTTTAGAATGGACTGGTTGGATCTCCTTGCAGTATAAGGGACTCTCAAGAGTCTTCTCCAACACCACAGTTCAAAAGCATCGATTCTTCAGCAATCAGCTTTCTTCACAGTCCAACTCTCACATCCATACATGACCACGGGAAAAACCATTGCCTTGACTAGACGGACCTTGGTTGGCAAAGTAATGTCTCTGCTTTTTAATATACTATCAAGGTTGGTCATAACTTTCCTTCCAAGGAGCAAGCGTCTTTTAATTTCATGGCTGCAATCAGCATCTGCAGTGATTTTGGAGCCCAAATAAACAAAGTCTGACACTGTTTCCACTGTTTTTCCATCTATTTCCCATGAAGTGATGGGACCAGATGCCATGATCTTTGTTTTCTGAATGTTGAGCTTCAAGCTAACCTTTTCACTCTCCTCTTTCACTTTCAGCAAGAGGCCTTTGAGTTCCTCTTCACTTTCTGCCATAAGGGTGGTATCATCTGCATATCTGAGGTTATTGATATTTCTCCCGGCAATCTTGATTCCAGCTTGTGCTTCTTCCAGCCCAGCGTTCCTCATGATGTACTCTGCATATAAGTTAAATAAGCAAGGTGACAATATACAACCTTGACGTACCCCTTTTCCTATTTGGAACCAGTCTGTTGTTCCATGTACAGTTCTGACTGTTGCTTCCTGACCTGCATACAGGTTTCTCAAGAGGCAGGTCAGGTGGTCTGGGATTCCCATCTCTTTCAGAATGTTCCACAGTTTATTGTGATCCACACAGTCAAAGGCTTTGGCATAGTCAATGAAGCAGAAATCGATGTTTTTCTGGAACTCTCTTGCTTTCTCCATGATCCAGCGGATGTTGGCAATTTGATCTCTGGTGCCTCTGCCTTTTCTAAAACCTGCTTGAACATCTGGGAGTTCACGGTTTACATACTGCTGAAGCCTGGCTTGGAGAATTTTGAGCATGACTTTACTAGCGTGTGAGATGAGTGCAATTGTGCGGTAGTTTGAGCATTCTTTGGCATTGCCTTTCTTTGGAATTGGAATGAAGACTGACCTCTTCCAGTCCTGTGGCCACTGCTGAGTTTTCCAAATCTGCTGGCATATTGAGTGCAGCACTTTCACAGCATCATCTTTCAAGACTTGAAATAGCTCCACTGGAATTCCATCACCTCCACTAGCTTTGTTCGTAGTGATGCTTTCTAAGGCCCACTTGACTTCACATTCCAAGATGTCTGGCTCTAGGTCGGTGATCACATTATCGTGACTATCTTGGTCGTGAAGATCTTTTTTGTACAGTTCTTCTGTGTATTCCTGCCACCTCTTCTTAATATCTTCTGCTTCTGTTAGGTCCATACCATTTCTGTCCTTTATCGCGCCCATCTTTGCATGAAATGTTCCCTTGGAATCTCTAATTTTCTTGAAGAGGTCTCTTGTTTTTCCTATTCTGTTGTTTTCCTCTATTTCTTTGCATTGATCACTGAGGAAGGCTTTCTTATCTCTCCTTGCTATTCTTTGGAACTCTGCATTCAGATGCTTATATCTTTCCTTTTCTCCTTTGCTTTTTGCCTCTCTTCTTTTTACAGCTATTTGTAAGGCCTCCTCAGACAGCCATTTCGCTCTTTTGCATTTCTTTTCCATGGGGATGGTCTTGGTCCCTGTCTCCTGTACAATGTCATGAACCTCCGTCCAGAGTTCATCAGGCACTCTATCAATCAGATCTAGTCCCTTAAATCTATTTCTCACTTCCACTGTATAATCATAAGGGATTTGATTGAGGTCATATCTGAATGGTCTAGTGGTTTTCCCTACTTTCTTCAATTTAAGTCTGAACTTCGCAATAAGGAGTTCATGATCTGAGCCACAGTCAGCTCCTGGTCTTGTTTTCGCTAACTGTATACAGCTTCTCCATCTTTGGTTGCAAAGAATATAATCAATCTGATTTCGGTGTTGACCATCTGGTGATGTCCATGTGTAGAGTCTTCTCTTGTGTTGTTGGAAGAGGGTGTTTGCTATGACCAGTGCATTCTCTTGACAAAACTCTATTAGCCTTTGCCCTGCTTCATTCCGTGCTCCAAGGCCAAATTTGCCAGTTACTCCAGGTGTTTCTTGCCTTCCTACTTTTGCATTCCAGTCCCCTAGAATGAAAAGGACATCTTTTTTGGGTGTTAGTTCTAAAAGGTCTTGTAGGTCTTCATAGAACCGATTAACTTCGGCTTCTTCAGCATTACTGGTTGGGGCATAGGCCTGGATTACTGTAATATTGAATGGTTTGCCTTGGAAACGAACAGAAATCATCCTGTCATTTTTAAGATTGCATCCAAGTACTGCATTTCGGACTCTTTTGTTGACCATGATGGCTACCACATTTCTTCTAAGGGATTCCTGCCCACAGTAGTAGATATAATGGTCATCCGAGTTAAATTCACCCATTCCAGTCCATTTTAATTCACTGATTCCTAGAATGTCGATGTTCACTCTTGCCATCTCCTGTTTGACCACTTCCAATTTGCCTTGATTCATGGACCTAACATTCCAGGTTCCTATGCAATATTGCTCTTTACAGCACCGGACCTTGTTTCTATCATTGGTCACATCCACAACTGGGTATTGGTTTTGCTTTTGCTCCATCCCTTTATTCCTTCTATAGTTATTTCTCCACTGAGCTCCAGTAGCATACTGGGCATCTACCGACCTGGGGAATTCCTCATTCAGTATCCTATCATTTTGCCCTTTGTTACTGTTCATGGGGTTCTCAAGGCAAGTATACTGAAGTGGTTTGCCATTCCCTTCTCCTGGGGACCACATTCGGCTGTGGTCCATGTGATCAGATCAGCTAGTTTCCTGTGATTATGATTTCAGTGTGTCTGCCCTCTGGTGCCCCCTAGCAATACCTACCGTCTTATTTGGGTTTCTCTTACCTTGGTCGTGGAAAATCTCTTCACAGCCACTCCAGCAAAGTGCAGCCGCTGTACCTTACCTTGAACGAGGGGTATCTCCTCAAGGCCGCCCCTCCTGACCTTGAACGCAGAGTAGCTCCTCTCGGCCCTCCTGCGCCCGCGCAGCCACCGCCTGTTGGACGTGGGGTAGCTCCTCTTGGCCGCCGGCCCTGGCCTCAGGCGTGGGGTAGCTCTCAAAGACTATTCTATACATCTGTGTCTCTTTTGCTGTCTGGTATATAGGGTTATCATTATCATCTTGCTAAATTCCATATATATGGGTTAGTATACTGTATTGGTGTTTTTCTTTCTGGCTTACTTCACTCTGTATAATAAGCTCCAGTTTCATCCACCTCGTTAGAACTGATTCAAATGTATTCTTTTTAATTGCTGAGTAATACTCCACTGTGTATATGTACCAAAGCTTTCTTATCCATCCATCTGCAGATGGACATCTAGGTTGCTTCCATGTCCTGGCTATTATAAACAGTGCTGCGATGAACATTGGAGTACATGTGTCTTTCAATTCTGGTTTCTTCGGTGTGCATGCCCAGGAGTGCGATGGCTGGGTGGTATGGCAGTTCTATTTCCAGTTTTTTAAGGAATCTCCACACTGTTCTCCATAGTGGTTGTACTAGTTCGCATTCCCACCGACGGTGTAAGAGGGTTCCCTTTTCTCCACACCCTCTCCAGTATTTATTGCTTGCAGACGTTTGGATAGCAGCCATTCTGACTGGTGCGAAATGGTACCTCATTGTGGTTTTGATTTGCATTTCTCTGATTATGAGTGATGTTGAGCATCTTTTCATGTGTTTGCTGGCCATCTGTATGTCTTCTTTGGAGAAATGTCTGTTTAGTTCTTTGGCCCATTTTTTGATTGGGTCGTTTATTTTTCTGGAATTGAGCTACAGGAGTTGCTTGTATATTTTTGAGATTAATCCTTTGTCAGTTGCTTCATTTGCTATTATTTTCTCCCATTCTGAAAGCTGTCTTTTCACCTTGCTTATAGTTTCCTTTGCTGTGCAGAAGCTTTTAATTTTAATTAGGTCCCACTTGTTTCTTTTTGCTTTTATTTCCAATATTCTGGGAGGTGGGTCATGGAGGATCCTGCTGTGATTTATGTTGGAGAGTGTTTTGCCTATGTTCTCCTCTAGGAGTTTTATAGTTTCTGGTCTTACATTTAGATCTTTAATCCATTTTGAGTTTATTTTGGTGTATGGTGATAAGGAGTGTTCTAGTTTCATTCTTTTACAAGTGGCTGGCCAGTTTTCCCAGCACCACATGTTAAAGAGATTGTCTTTTCTCCATTGAATAGTCTTGCCTCCTTTGTCAAAGATAAGGTGTCCATAGGTGCATGGATTTATCTCTGGGCTTTCTATTCTGTTCCATTGATCTATATTTCTGTCTTTATGCCAGTGCCATATTGTCTTGATGACCGTGGCTTTGTAGTAGAGCCTGAAGTCCGGCAGGTTGATTCCCCCAGTTCCATTCTTCTTTCTCAAGATTACTTTGGCTATTCGATGTTATTTGTATTTCCATAAAATTGTGAAATTATTTGTTCTAGCTCTGTGAAAAACACTGTTGGTAGCTTGATAGGGATTGCATTGAATTTATAAATTAATTTGGGTAATATTTTCATTTTCACAATATTTATTCTTCCAATCCATGAACATGGTATTTTTCTCCATCTATTAGTGTCCTCTCTGATTTCTTTCACCAGTGTTTTATAGTTTTCTATATATACGTCTTTTGTTTCTTTAGGTAGATATATTCCTAAGTATTTTAATCTTTTCATTGCAACGGTGAATGGAATTGTTTCTTTAATTTCTCTTTCTATTTTCTCATTATTAGTGTATAGGAATGCAAGGGATTTCTGTGTGTTGATTTTATATCCTGCAACTTTACTATATTCATTTATTAGCTCTAGTAATTTTCTGGTAGAGTCTTCAGGGTTTTCTGTGTAGAGGATCATGTTATCTGCAAACAGTGAGAGTTTTACTTCTTCTTTTCCAATTTGGATTCCTTTTATGTCTTTTTCTGCTCTGATCGCTGTGGCCAAAACTTCCAAAACTATGTTGAATAGTAGTGGTAAGAGTGGGCACCCTTGTCTTGTTCCTGACTTTAGGGGAAATGCTTTCCATTTTTCACCATTGAGGATAATGTTTGCTGTGGTTTTGTCATATATAGCTTTTCTTATGTTGAGGAATGTTCCTTCTATTTCCTCCTTCTGGAGGGTTTTGATCATAGATGGATGTTGAATTTTGTCAAAGGCTTTCTCTGCATCTATTGAGATAATCATATGTTTTTTATTTTTCATTTTGTTAATGTCATGTATTACATTGATTGATTTGCAGATATCGAAGAATCCTTGCATCCCTGGGATAAAGCCCACTTGGTCATGATGTATGATCTTCTTAATGTGTTGTTGGATTCTGATTACTAGAATTTTGTTCAGGATTTTTGCATCTATGTTCATCAGTGATATTGGCCTGTAGTTTTCTTTTTTGTGGCATCTTTGTCAGGTTTTGGTATTAGGGAGATGGTGGCCTCATAGAATGAGTTTGGAAGTTTACTTTCCTCTGCAATTTTCTGGAAGAGTTTGAGTAGGATAGGTGTTAGCTCTTCTCTAAATTTTTGGTAGAATTCAGCTGTGAAGCCATCTGGACCTGGGCTTTTGTTTGCTGGAAGATTTCTGATTACAGTTTCAATTTCCGTGCTTGTGATGGGTCTGTTAAGACTTTCTATTTCTTCCTGGTTCAGTTTTGGAAAGTTGTACTTTTCTAAGAATTTGTCCATTTCTTCCAAGTTGTCCATTTTATTGGCATATAATTGCTGATAGTAGTCTCTTATGATCCTATGTACTTCTGTGTTGTCTGTTGTGATCTCTCCCTTTTCATTTCTAATTTGGTTTTTCTCCCTTTGTTTCTTGATGAGTACAGCTTGGTTTGTCAATTTTATTTACCCTCTCAAAGAACCAGCTTTTGGCTTTGTTGATTTTTGCTATGGTCTCTTTTGTTTCTTTTGCATTTATCTCTGCCCTAATTTTTAAGATTTCTTTCCTTCTTCTAACCCTGGGGTTCTTCATGCCTTCCTTTTCAAGTTGCTTTATGTGTAGAGTTAGGTTATTTAGTTGGCTTTTTTTCTTGTTTCTTGAGGTATGCCTGTATTGCTATGAACCTTCCCCTTAGCACTGCTTTTGCAGTGTCCCACAGGTTTTGGCTTGTTGTGTTTTCATTTTCATTCATTTTTATGCATATTTTGATTTCTTCTATGATTTGTTCATTATTTAGCAGCATGTTGTTCAGCCTCCATATGTTGGAATTTTTTTTTCGATTTAAATAATTTTTATTTAATAAATGGTACAAAGCACAATGCCAAAACATTAACAGTTAAAATTTCACAAAATGAGAAAAATACTAAAGAATACACAGTTGCAAAAAGCTACATTAAGTTATTTTACAACTGCCTTAAGCGGCAAAAAGAAAAAAAACCTAATACCATACCTAACTTATCCCTCCCTCAAAATAATTCCATTTATATTATAAACCATGAGCTCCCCATCAAAAGACGGGAACTGCTTTTGTTAATTCATATATATGTATATATATATATATGACTGTATCACTTTGCTGTACACCTGAAACAAACACAACACTGTAAATAAAATATAGTGCAATATAAAATAAAAATAAGTAACAGATCTTTGGGGCTTTACACTGAGTTAGAGTTCCTATCAGAGGGATAACAGCACCACAGCCACACAGAATCCTCATGAAGGAGGCACACGAATGACTGAGTTACAAGAGTTACAGGAATGAGAGCTGCTCATTTCCCAGAAACTACAGCTCACAGAAAACCAACAAAGGCACGAGATACAGACCATTCACTTATGAATGTGTAAAACTCAAGAAAGTCCACATCGCTCCTACAACATGTCGAAAGTGCCTCAGAATTCACACAATACTAACTTTCTCATGGTTCTGGTTAAATTACATATACCAATTTATAACAAATGGCAAAATCTGTAACTCTGTTCAAAGTTTTAAAAGATTACTTAAGAATAGTTTCTTGTATTTCTATGCCACCTTTATAGTTCTGGTTTCTCTTTTCTTAATTAGTAAATTCAGCATGCAGGTTCTATCCCAAGCTAATTTATACACTTCCGGAACGAATGGCCTCTTAAATCCACAGTGTTGAGGTGGGGAGCCCCCAACCACGTCAGATTCATTTCACATATGATAATATACATGTTTCAATCCATTCTCCCAAATTATCCCACCCTCGCCCTCTCCCACAGAGTCCAAAAGACTGCTCCATACATCCAAGTCTCTGCTGTTGTCTCGTATACAGGGTTATCATTATCTTCTTGCTATATTCCATATATATGTGTTAATATACTGTATTGGTGTTTTTGTTTCTGGCTTATTTCACTTTGTATAATAGGCTCCAGTTTCGTCCACCTCATTAGAACTAATAGTTCTAATAGTTTTTCTCCTGTAATTGAGATCTAGTCTTAGTACATTGTGGTCAGAAAAGATGCATGGAATAATTTCAATTTTTTTGAATTTACCAAGGCTAGATTTATGGCCCAGGATGTGATCTATCCTGGAGAAGGTTCCGTGTGTGCTTGAGAAGAAGGTGAAATTCATTGTTTTGGGGTGAAATGTCCTCTAGATATCTATTAGGTCTAACTGGTCTATTGTATCATTTAACGTTTGTGTTTCCTTGTTAATTTTCTGTTTAGTTGATCTATCCATAGGTGTGAGTGGAGTATTAAAGTCTCCCACTATTGTGCTATTGTTGATTTCTGCTTTCATATTTGTTAGCATTTGTCTTACATATTGTGGTGCTCCTTTGTTGGGTGCATATATATTTATAATTGTTATATCTTCTTCTTGGATTGATACTTTGATCATTATGTAGTGTCCTTCTTTGTCTCTTTTCACAGCCTTTGTCTTAAAGTCTATTTTATCTGATATGAGTATTGCTATTTCTGCTTTCTTTTGGTCTCTATTTGAGTGGACTTTTTCCAGCCCTTCACTTTCAGTCTGTATGTGTCCCTCGTTTTGAGGTGGGTCTCTTGTAGACAACATATATAAGGGTCTTATTTTTGTATCCATTCAGCCAGTCTTTGTCTTTTGGTTGGGGCATTCAACCCATTTACATTTAAGGTAATTATTGATAAGTATGATCCTGTTGCCATTTACTTTATTGTTTTGGGTTCGAGTTTACACATTCATTCTGTGTTTCCTGTCTAGAGAAGGTCCTTTAGCATTTGTTGGAGAGCTGGTTTGGTGATGCTGAATTCTCTCAGCTTTTGCTTGTCTGTAAAGCTTTTGATTTCTCCTTCATATTTGAATGAGATCCTTGCTGGGTACAGTAACCTGAGCTGTAGGTTATTTTCTTTCATCACTTTATGTATGCCCTGCCATTCCCTTTTGGCCTGAAGAGTTTCTATTGAAAGATCAGCTGTTATACTTATGGGGATCCCCTTGTGTGTTATTTGTTGCTTTTCCCTTGCTGCTTTTAATATTTGTTTTTTGTGTTTGATCTTTGTTAATTTGATTAATATGTGTCTTGGGGTATTTCACCTTGGGTTTATCCTGTTTGGGACTCTCTGGGATACTTGGACTTGGGTGATTATTTGCTTCCCTATTTTAGGGAAATTTTCAACTATTATCACCTCAAGAATTTTCTCATGATCTTTCTTCTTGTCTTCTTCTTCTGGGACTCCTATGATTCTTCTGTTAGGGCATTTAAAATTGTCCCAGATGTCTCTGAGATTGTCCTCATTTCTTTTAATTCGTTTTTCTTTTTTCCTCTCTGCTTCATTTATTTCTACCATTCTATCTTCTAACTCACTTATTCTATCTTCTGCCTCCATTATTCTACTGTTGGTTCCCTCCAGAGTGTTTTTGATCTCATCTATTGCATTATTCATTGTATATTGACTCTTTTTTATTTCTTCTAGATCCTTGTTAAACCTTTCTTGCATTTTCTCAATCCTCGTCTCCAGGTTATTTATCTGTAACTCCAATTTGTTTTCAAGATTTTGGATCAATTTCACTATCATTATTCAGAATTTTTTATCAAGTAGATTTCTTATCTCTTCCTCTTTTGTTTGGGTTGGTAGGCATTTATCCTGTTCCTTTATTTGCTGGGTATTTCTCTGCCTCTTCGTCTTTCTTATATTGCTGTGTTTGGTGTGGCCTTTCCGTCTTCTGGCAGTTTGTGGAGTTCTCTTTATTGTGGAGTTTCCTCGCTATGGGTGAGGTTGGATGGGTGGCTTGTCAAGGTTCCCTGGTTAGGGAAGCTTGTTTCAGTGTTCTGGTGGGTGGAGCTGGATTTCTTCTCTCTGGAGTGCAATGAAGTGTCCAGTGATGAGTTATGAGATGTCAATGGGTTTGGAGTGACTTTGGGCAGCCTGTATATTGAAGCTCAGGGCTATGTTCCTGTGTTGCTGGAGAATTTGCGTGGTATGTCTTGCTCTGAAACTTGGTGACACTTGGGTGGTGCTTGGTTTCAGTGTGGGTATGGAGGCATTTGATGAGCTTCTATCAATTAATGTTCCCTGGAGCCAGGAGTTCTCTGGTGTTCTCACGATTCAGACTTAATTCTCCTGTCTCTGGTTTTCAGTCTTATTCTTGCAGTAACCTCTAGACTTCTCTATCCGTTACTTCCAAGGTGGTTTCCTCTGTTTTAGCTTCTGTTTGCTGGTCTCTTCAGTGTCTAATTTCCACCCTGACACTAGGGGGCGGTGGTGGACACTTTTTAAGGCTCACTTGTTCAGTCCTGTTCTGGGAAGGGAGGAATGCTGTAGACAAATATCTCTGGTGTCTGTGGGGAGTGCTCGCAGTGTCCCGGTCACACTGGGTTTGCCCCTGCTCACGGAGTGTGTGCTGTCCCAGTCTACACTGCACAGACTCTAGGTTGCTCTGCCGATAACTGTCTGAGGACGGCACTGGGTTGCACGCACATCCCAGGTCTAAGCCGCTCAGATTCAGGTACTCGGGTACTCCACAAAGGCGCAGACTTGGTTGGGCCTGCGTTTTGTGCCCTTCCCCGGTCTGAGCAGCTCAGGTGACCAGGTGTTTGGCGAGAGCAGTCCCTGCGACTTATCACCTCCCCAGTCCCTCCCTCTCAGTTTTCTGGGTGTACAGAAAACTGTACATTTGTAACCGGAGCACCTTCTCAGGTGGATGTTGACTGACCAAAAACCCAAACAGTCTTGGTTAGCAATGAAGCCTGCCTGCAGTTTGGTATAGGATGCCTTTTTGGGGCCACGATTACCCCCTTCCGGCTCTGGCTGCCCTCCCCTGCCTGTCTTGGTGAGGGATGGGCTGTCCATAGTCCGGCTAGCTCTGCTCAGTCCTTTGTTCTGTGAGTGGGGGCTGGCAGTGTCTTAGATTAGGACTTTTCGCCTATTCGCAGGGTAGTTATCCCACAGTCTACTATGCCATCTCCAGTTAGCTGTCTTAGATTGCCCTTGCTGCATTCAGGCCTGGTTATCACTCTAGGCAGTTGAGCCTGCTCCTCCTTGCCAAGCCCCCGCTTGCTAATGGTGGATGCAGGCGTCTGCTCTGCTTCTCCGCTAGGAGTTACCGTTGGGCACGTAAGCTGTGAGTTTTAACTATTTATATCTTTTTCTCCCTGTTATGGTGCCCTCTGAGGTTCCAAGGCTCGCCACAGACTCGCCTGTGAGAGTGTTTCCGAGTGTTTGGAAACTTCTTTCTTTTTTATGCCTCCCTTCCCGGGACAGACGCTCCATCCATACTTCTTTTTTCTCTCTTTTTATCTTTTATGTTTTTTCCTACCTCCTTTCGAAGACAATGGGCTGCTTTTCTGGGTGCCTGATGTCCTCCACCAGCATTCAGAAGTTGTTTTGTGGAATTTACTCAGCGTTCAAATGTTTTTTTGATGAATTTGTGGGGGAGGAAGTGGTCTCGCCATCCTATTCCTCCGCCATCTTGTTCCCTCCCTGAAATAGGTTTTTAATGAGAGTCTAGATTATTTAGGGTAAAACTCAAGCTCTTTTAATAAAGAGTACTGCAAATATATTAACTAAAAAAAAAGTTTATTTCTCTCTTTCCCTCTGGGGAGTCCAATCATGAAAAATCCAAGACTGCCAAAGTTGTTTCAGCCACAAGGTTATTTGGGCATCTGAATTCCTGACATCCTGTGAAACCAGTATTATTTTGGTTGTAATCCTTCATCCCTCTACATCTATATGAACCCACAAAGAGAACTTATAGAAGGCCTTTGGAAAGTATCATCTTTTTGAGAAGTCTCAAAAGTTATATAGATCATTTCTGCTCATTTGTCATTGCCCTGAATTTAATCATGCTACAACTCATAGATATAAGAAAAGCTGAAAAATAGTAAGGACCAGTCAAATACCTAGCTAAAATTGGGGGAAGATGGTTGGCCACAAAATTTGTTCAAGTCTTTCCATAACACCTTATGGATGTTATGAACATCCAAATGAACTGTATGGCCAATCAAATATTTCCATTTGGAAGAAGATTATGGATTTTAAAGTAAAATTACCATCAATCAAGGGATTCTTGAGAGTGTCTTGGACAGAAAGGAGTTCAAACCAGTAAATCCTAAAGGAAATCAATCCTGAATATTCATTGAAAGGACTGATGTTCAACTGAAACTCCAATACTTTGGCCACCTGATGCGAAGAGCTGACTCGTTAGAAAAGATCCTGATACTAGAAAAGTTTGAAGGCAGGAGAAGGGGATGACAGAGGATGAGATGGTTGGATGGCATCACCAACTCAATGGACATGAGTTTGAGCAAGCTCCAGAAGATGGTGAAGGACAGGAAAACCTGGTGTCCTGCAGTCCATGGGGTCACAGAGTTGAAATGACTGAGCAACTGAACAACAATCACCTCAACCATGGCTTCTATTCCTGATACACTGCCAACTTACCCAATGGCTTCTGTGTGTAATAACAAACTAACATTATACTGCAGTGGAAAGTCTTTAGCTTGATAGAAACACATGATTTGGCATTCCAGTCCCACTGATTATTAGATGCAAGTAGTTGTCAAGTTACTTAATGTTTCTGAACAGCATTATTCTCATTTAGGAAATGTGGATACAATATCTAATTTGCTGCCTTCAGTTCAGTTCAGTTCAGTCGCTCAGTCGTGTCCAACTCTTTGCGACCCCATGAATCACAGCACGCCAGGCCTCCCTGTCCATTACCAACTCCCGGAGTTCACTCAAACTCATGTCCATTGAGTCGGTGATGCCATCCAGCCATCTCATTCTCTGTCGTCCCCGTCTCCTCCCACCCCCAATCCCTCTGAGCATCAGACTCTTTTCCAGTGAGTCAACTCTTCACATGAGCTGGCCAAAGTATTGGAGTTGCCTTAAGTATAAGTAAAAATGACAGCAATTAATAGTATTAGAGAGGAAATTACAAAGTGTTCTTTATTGAAATATTTTATTTTGTGTCCATCAGTTATGAAGATGTCTCAATTCACAGTCTTTTGGACTTACTTCTAGAAACCTACAAACACATACACACATAAACACACACATGAACACTAGATAAACCTCTATGTGTTAGAAAGGAAGATTTTCATATAAGAACTTCCATATGAGTAATTAGAAATAACTACTTTCACATAAGAGAAAATATACTAACTAGGGAATATTGTTCCATTGCAATGAAATAGGCAAGAACTGATATTACAAATTAAAGGCTAAATGCATATTTACCACTTTGGCTATGTGCAAATTTAGCAAGTCAATCCTATTTGGAAGGCAATGCTTTTCAAGTGAAACATTTTTTTCACTAATATTTGTTTTGGTTCCCATAAGTGTGAAGGCAGCTGAAAGATGTGAGATTAGAAGTCACCTGCAAGAATATATATTTCAATGATTTTCTCCTGATGTATCTATTAGTTATTATGGTGACAATCTGTCAAGCATTCAAAGAGAAAACAGTATGTCTTACTTTTCCATCAATTAACTCACTGAATTTTTCATTTTAGTTAGTAAGTTATGTTTATTATTTTGTTTAGAAATTTTTGGATCTTTGTATTTATACAAGCAAAGCAATGATTTTGTGATGTGTTCAAGATCCAGTTAAAACTGATTATAATTACACCAAATATTTAGTGCAATGATATTTGATAACTATTTTCTCCAGTGTGTTCATATATTAGAAATGATCTTTTAAATGTGCAAATCATTTTTATCTCTTATTTTTAAAAATGCACATTTAGTTAACATATACAAATAATATGCTCATTCAAGTTTTGATTAGGATATTTTATGAGTGTCTTGACCAAAGTAAAACCTATATGAAGTATTAATAAAATAGACAGCAATACTTTCAGGTAAACACTGAGTTTATTTTCAGTCCCATAATTAATTGTTTAAATTACTTATTATAAATTTTCTCATGTATATGGCATTTGAGAATAATTTTAAATTAATATTTAATTGTATTCTTAAGTGATCACTAATTACTAGGTTATCTAGCTAGTAAGTGATTTTTTGTGTTATGAATTATAGGTCATTGATTAGCCTTGTTTGCTTTTATGATATTATAATTAATAGTGTAAAACAAAGTGGGTGAAGTTGAAAATAAATGAAATTAATTACGACTGAAATTGCACTTAATCCATGGTTTCGCAAATAGAATTCAGAATCTATAAGATTCCAAGTAGCAAACTTATGATGTGATCTATATTTCTAAATTTCCAACTTCACATGGATAAGCTAATTCTGAATCTTTGCTTCTCTTTTCAAATGCTGCCTGTTCTGTCAGTATCTTATCACATGTTTGTCAGGAATGATTTACCTAAAACTTCTCTTTTCTTAATAGGCTTACTCAGTTCTGCTATTTGTTCTTACTAATTGATCCAATATCTTTTTTTTTTAAGCAAAAAAAAAAAATGACTTTATTTGGATTTCCTATCGTTTAACTTGATTACCTTTCTACCCTTTCCTCTCTTTGTTTAACATTGTTTTCATTAAATTCAGTTTAAGTTTAATCTAACAAGACTCTGAGATATGTTTCTTACTCAAATGTTTCTGGCCATTTAAGTCATATAACCACTTTAGAAGTAAATTTATTTAGCTGTTCAGTGGTATACCATCTGTACTTAACTCTTGGGGGTATCAGAAAGGTTGAAGTACTCATCACATGACAAACATTGGAAATTATCAGTGAATTATTATTATTATTATCATTATCCATCCTTGCTTGCCATTAGATGTTTTTTATAAATTTTAACACACGTTCAGTTCAGTTCAGTCTCTCAGTAGTGTCCGACTGTCTGGGACCCCATGAATCACAGCACGCCAGGCCTCCCTGTCCATCACCAACTTCCGGAGTTCACTCAAACTCAGGTCCACAGAGTCAGTGATGCCATCCAGCCATCTCATTCTCTGTCATCCCCTTCTTCTCCAGCCCCCAACCTTTCCCAGCATCAGAGTCTTTTCCAGTGACACATACACAAATTGTGAAGAAACTTCCTGAATAATCAATATCCTAATGACAAGCACCAGTAACATACATCTCTTTTACAAAGCAGGATTAAACTGTAAAAAATTACCAATAATATGAAACTTACTTTTTAAACTGTTGTATAAAGATTCCAATTACCAAAACAGGAGACACAGGAGACATGGAGTCAATGCTGGTTTGGAGTAAGAAATAGCAAACCACTCCAGTATTCTTGCCTGGAAAATCTCATGGAGAAAGGAGCCTGGCTGGCTCCAGTCCTTGGAGTTGCAAAAGAATCAGAAACGATGTAGTGACTAAACAAAAACACTTAACATAGTCTCGAGCTCCCCCCCAAAAAAAAGATATTATTGATCATATATGGAAAGAAAACTAAAACATACAATATAAATGTCAATAAAGACAGGATTGTAGAGGTGGGACTCATAGAACCTTATTAAGTTGACTCCCTGATAAAAACAACAAAGTTATCAGCAAAGTTATCAAAATGAGCTATTTTAGAATCTAGAAATTAATGCATTTCAGAAAGAGTAAAGACAGTGGATATTACTTAAAATTAGGGTATGGAATTGTTTAAATTACATGTATAATTTATATTATTCTTGAAAGCTTAGCACAGAACAAGCTAAAAGTAAGGAAACTACTAAGACAACTAGTAAACTCTGTGAAAACTTCAGGTTTATTTTAACTTAGAAGTACATCTCTCCTATCTTCAGCTCCATGAAGTATTAGCCATGAAAAGGCAACAGGCTTATAGCCAATGGTGATGGTTGACCTCTTTTGACGCTACGCTAATAATCCTATACCCAGAGAACAAACTAATTGCTTTTCAAGGACTCCTGGAATAATCTCATTCCCATGGTGTTTTCAAAACAACAGCAATCTACTTCAATCAATAACATCACAGCTGCCTAAGGCTACCATTTCAGTTGGAGCAAATAAGAGCCTGCTCAAAATTAGGAGGAAATACCTCGTGAACTAGATTACAAATGGCAGATTTTGAAAAGCTTCAACATATTATTAAAAGTATGAAGGATGCATTCATGCACAGGTTTGTGTGTATGCCCAGGAAAGACGTGGGAAAGAGAGGGCTCAAAACCCTCACTTTTAGCTGACAAAAGCAGAAAGTGAAAGCTAAGACTTAGTTGAAAACTTCTTAAATTTGAAGGTGTCTACTCACAACAGATCCCATGCCTGGAATATATACTGCTGCTGCTAAGTCGCTTCAGTCGTGTCCGACTCTGTGCTACCCCATAGACGGCAGCCCACCAGGCTACCCCGTCCATGGGATTCTCCAGGCAAGAACACTGGAGTGGGTTGCCATTTCCTTCTCCAATGCATGAAAGTGAAAGTGAAGTCGCTCAGTCGTGTCCGACTCCTAGCGACCCCATTGACTGCAGCCTACCAGGCTCCTCTGTCCATGGGATTTTCCAGGCAAGAGTCCTGGAATGGGCTGCCATTACCTTCTATATTATGTAAACACATTTAAGAAAATCTTCTGACAGGTCACTAGCTGACTACTAAAATATAAAACCAAAGGTTTATTAACTTGATAAATCAGTTAAACACATTAAGATAAAAATAAAGGACACAAGTCATCAACTTACCATAGTTATTAAATATATTCAGTTCAGTTCAATTGATCATTTGTGTCCAACTCTTTGTGACCCCATGGACTGCAGTACTCCGGGCCTCCTTGTCCATCACAAACTCCTGGAGCTTACTCAAATTCATGTCTATCAAGTCGGTGATGCCACCCAATCATCTCATCCTCCGTCGTCCCCTTCTACTGCCTTCAATCTTTCTCAGCATCAGGGTCTTTTCACATGAGTAAGTTCCTTGCATTAGGCGGAATAAGTGTTGGAGTTTCAGCTTCAGCATCACTCCTTCCAATAAATATTCAGAACTGATTTCCTCTAGGATTGACTGGTTAGATCTTGCAGTCCAAGGGACTCTCAAGCGTCTTCTCCAACATCACAGTTCAAAAGCATCAACTCGTTGGCATTCAGCTTTCTTTATAGTCCAACTCTCACATCCATACATGACCACTGGAAAAACCATAGCCTTGACTAGATGGACCTTTGTGGGAAAAGTAATATCTCTGCTTTTCAATATGCTGTCTAGGTTGGTCACAGCTTTTCTTCCAAGGAGCAAGTGACTTTTAATTTCATGGCTGCAGTCACAATGTGAAGTGATTTTGGAGCCCAAAAAAATAGTCTCTCACTGCTTCCATTGTTTCCCCGTCTGTTTGCCATGAAGTGATGGGACTGGACGCCGTGTTCTTGATTTTCTCAATGTTGAGTTTTAAGTCAAACTTTTTCACTCTCTTCTTTCACTTTCATCAAGAGGTTCTTTAGTTCTTCTTTACTTTCTACCATAAGGGTAGTGTCATCTGCATTTCTGATATTGATATTTCTCCTGGAGTCTTGATTGCAGCTTGTGCTTCATCCAGCCCAGTGTTTCTCATGATGTATCTTGCATATAAGTTAAATAAGCAGGGTGACAATACACAGCCTTGATATTCCTTTCCCGATTTGGAACCAGTGTGCTGTTCCATGTCTGGTTCTAACTGTTTCTTCTTGACCTGCATACAGATTTCTCAGGAGGCAGGTAAAGTGGTCTGGTATTTCCATTACTTTCAGAATTTTCCAGAGTTTGTTGTGATCCACACAGTCAAAGGTTTTGGTGTACTCAATAAAGCAGAAGTATATATTTTTCTGGAACTCTCTTGCTTCAGAACCAAGATTCAGTAGACTCCTCCCAGGGGTGCTCACACCTTCTCCTTCTAAATATATTAGGGAAATATTACAGACACTTTTAAACCAATAAATTTGATGAATTATACAAAATGGATAGTTTACTTGAAAGAGACAAATGACCAAAGTCTAACAAGAATAAAAGAGAAACATGAATAATCCTATGTATATCAAAAACATTGAATTTGTAGACATCCTGCATACAAAGAAAGTTTCAGTAGAAACTGGATTAGAAGGCTGAGTACTGAAGAACTGATGTTTTTGAGCTATGTTGCTAGAGGAGACTCTTGAGAGTCCCTTAGACAGCAAGGAGATCAAACCAGTCAATCCTAAAGGAAATCAACCCTGAATATTCACTGGAAGGACTGATGCTGAAGCTGAAGCTCCAATACTTTGGACACCTGATGCAAAGTGTCAACTCATTTACATTGATACTGGGAAAGATTGAAGACAGGAGGAGAAGGATGTAACAGATGATGAGATTGTTGGATGGTATCATCGACACAGTGGACATGAGTTTGAGCAAACTCTGGGAGATAGTGAAGGACAGGGAAGCCTGGCATGCTGCATTCCATGGGGTCACAAACAGTCAGACATGACTTAGCAACTGAACAAAAACAAAAGAGTTTCCTTGGCATATACCTTGGAAAAATCTCTAAATAGATGCAAAGATTTTTTAATATACTATTTTTAATTAAACATTGTGTCCCTTCCAGGAAGAGGCTATGAGTTTTACTATCAGCTTCATAGGAAACAATTCCTAAATTATATGAGATACACATAACCAGATATACTAGTGAAGGTTTTTTTTTTTATCATAACCACACCTGGACTGATTTTAAAACTAAAACTCATCAACTTTTGGCTATTAACCCACAGAAATAATTTAAAAGTTCGTGGACAAAAGGTAGAGCTTCCATAGAGCTAAGCAGTTTCAAGATTTTCACAAACCACTGCTTTGACCTGGAAACATATATTTTTGCCACATGAATGAAAATTGAGATTTACAGTATATGCCATTTATTGCTTTTGTCCTCTTAATTTATGGACCGTCCTTACATATTGCTTTTCTTCAAATTGAGCCCCTTATAATTAGTCCTCTTTAAGTTCATGCTAGTGTCTGGGCGGGCATTTATATCATGTGCTAAAACTTGACCTGTTTTGTATTTGCAGCTCTAGAAGTAGAGATGAAGGCCTAGTTAGATGTATTCATGATCCACTTTTTTCCACAATCCACTGTCCTTCTTATTAGCAAATTTGTATTGATCAGAAACCTATGAATTGATCATCCTATCAATTGCTACTGAACAGAAGCCCTACACTCAGAGGCCTGAGAGTTCTGTGCCCCTAAGAGTTGATGTTGAGGAAGATGAAGTAAAAATTCTCTTTGGGATCCCAGTTTGTTTAAAACTTCTTAATCCTTATTTTCATTTAATGCCAAAATTCATGGCAAACCAAAGACTATACTAAGTAATCAATCCATATTACTAAAAGCAAGTTTTTCCTTAAGATAATATAGTGTGTGAGAATAAACTATATTATGCACAAGTTTTTGCCATATATAAACATTATATATTTAATTATATAATGTACAAAATAAATATATACATTCTTGTGGTGTAATTGGTTTCTGTATTATCAAAGTGCAGATACCAGAATGAAGGGTGTAGCATTTCCTCAGAGAAGAACTAGTTTCTGAGAATAGAAAATGTAAAGTTGGCCATATCTTTTAAAGTTACTACATGTGATTATAATCTCACAGATTTCATATACTAAATGAGTTCCTATAAGAGTTATTTATACATTAGCATTGACAGAGGGAGAAATAAATGTGGACTAAAAAAGCTCAAAGAAAACCTTCAAGAATAATGTAAATTATACATGTAATTTAAACAATTCCATACCCTAATAGTAAGTAATATCCAGTGTCTTGACTCTTTCTGAAATGCACTTATTTTTATATTCAGTGATAAGCATGTTATTTATTTGAAAACTTAATATAAATAAAGTTTACATTATTATCTAAGTAACAACTTTAGTAAAACTAATTGTAAGCCCCACCCATTTTCCCCCAAAACACACAGGAGATCTGGTAGCCACTAATTTTATTTTCCAACTGAAATTCTTAATTTTTGTTGGAATTTATTTCCTTTGTGTTGAATATGTCAGAAATATTTAAAATTTGATTAAATCTACTTTGACAATACATTAGAAATCTACTTTCAGGAAGATTTTGGATATTTGTACTTAATGAAACAAAGAAAATTAAATTTATAATGAATAAATCTCTGTTCTTTTGGATCTCAGCCATATTAGCATATTTGATATCTTTTCAAGAACTCAGTAAATATGAAAACACGTGGAAGGAACTGTGTTTAAGGCAGTTTAGAATTCTGAAGATGATTCTCATGCATGATGAAAGCTATAAATATTAAGAATGCAATAAAAATGAATATATTTTTCCTCTGTCATAGGCATTAGATATTATTGATATAATATTTGAAAGGTTCTTCATTCTAAGAAATGTAGGGGAACAGATTTGACTCACTAATTTAGCAGTATAGTAACACTCAATAGTTTAATATTAGGTTATATGGAGTAATTATACATATCTGAAAATATTAAAATAACAAAATATTTCAGAGAGAATTCTTTTAAGCCCTATTGATATGCTAAGTTGTTATTAAGGTAGCTTTTATTTGGACTGGGCAGGAGGAAGGAAGGAAGCGAATTCTGAGGCCTTACTCTTTTTCAATGCTTCCTGCCATACCCTTTTCATCCAAAATAATTTTTTTTTAATCTCTCATTAACTGTAACTCTGGATAACAATTTGTTTCTAAAAAACCTACCTTAAAATGTTTAAAATCTATGTTTTGTTGTTTTGAGATAGACATATAAAAAAATATAATTAACATAATTATATAACCAGAAGCCAAGAAGTTAGGTAATGCGTATGCAGTCACACAATTATCAAATGGAAAAACTATTTATGAAATCTAGATAACTAACTTCAGTCTTCATTCTTTTCTAACTCAATTAGTTTTTAGAACCTTGTACAAACTGAAAATATGGAAATAAAGAGGCAGAACTCCAGTTAGAAACCTGGATTTGAATCCAGACTGCAATTTCTATGCTCTGTGACTTCTGTGATTTCACTCTCTCACTGCAAAACAGGATATTTAGAGGACTTAGTTCTTAGGGGTACTGGAAATTTTAAATGAGCCTATGTATGTGAAATTACTCAAGGGGTGCTCAAGGCCCAGCCTAGCTCTGCTGGCTGCCTTAGAGTGGTTCAAATGGATGATGTCAGAAGTACTGAACTGTGGTAGAACCATATAGTAAGTCTCAGAAAAACTGATATCAGACCATAAATTCATTTATCTCTCAGCACCCAGTATAATTTTAATGTACATAATATGTTCATAATACAACACTTTTTAATAATGGACTGGTCAAATATGAAGGATGACATGTAGTAGAAAGAGCTGAGAAGAAAAAAAAAAAAAAAGCCTCTCTTAATATATTCCCCCAGGCTTCCTTCCCTTATGGGTTTCCCTTGTGGTTCAGCTGGTAAAGAATCTGCCTTCAATGAGGGAGACCGGGGTCAGATCCCTGGGTTGGGAAGATCCCCTGGAGAAGGGAAAGTCTACCCACTCCAGTGTTCTGGCCTGGAAAATTCCATGGACCGTATAGCCCATGGGGTTGCAAAGAGTTGGACATGACTGAGTGACTTTCACAACCTCAAGGCTTCCCAGGTGGCCCTAGTGGTAAAGAACCTGCCTGCCAATGCAGGAGATATAAGAGAAGAGGGTTCAATCCCTGGGTTTGAAAGATCCCCTGGAGGAGAATATGGCAACTCTGTCAGCATTCTTGCCTGGAGTATCCCATGGACAGAAAAGTCTGGTGGGCTACAGTCCATAGGGTTGCAAAGTGTCGGACACAACTGAAGCAATGCAGTTTATGCCCAAATAACTCCTTTAAACCCAAATTATATAAGGCTAGGAGAATCATGTTTATCTGTGAAGGATCCTTGTCTGAATACTCAGAAAGTGAATGAATTCATAGAATCATCGTCACCATTTAATTTAAGGTGTTCTGACTCACTGGAAAAGACTCTGATGCTGGGAAAGGTTGGGGGCGGGAGGAGAAGGGGACGACGGAGAATGAGATGGCTGGATGGCATCACCGACTCTGTGGACATGAGTTTGAGTGTACTCCAGGAGTTGGTGATGGACAGGGAGGCCTGGCGTGCTGTGATTCATGGGGTCGCGGAGAGTTGGACACGACTGAGCGACTGAACTGAACTGATGGAATGCTACTCTTGCTGCTGCTGCTGCTAAGTCACTTCAGTCGTGTCCGACTCTGAGTGACCCCATAGACGGAAGCCCACTAGGCTCCCCCGTCCCTGGGATTCTCCAGGCATATGAAAAGTGAATTCCGTAGTGAAATGGGTTTGGGAGATAGTGCAACATCTGTCACCCTCTTAGAGTTTTGCCCTGCAGATAGCATACTTAGATCTCTAAGATATCTTGCCTCAATAGTTTGCAGAGGCAAAATATTATATATAGGATGGATAAACAACAAGGTCATACTGTATAGCAAAGGGAAATATATTCAGTATTCTGTGACAAACCATAATGGAAAAGAATATGAAAAATAATACATACGTATGTATATCTGAGTCACTTGGCTGTACAGAAGAAATTAATACAACATCATAAATCAACTATACTTCAATAAAATTAAAACAAAATGTTTAACTTGCTTTAATAAAGTGTTTCCCTTTTTAAAATCTTGAGTTCTCTTTCACAGAGTTCTTTTTAATTTATAGTGAAACTAGTTCTATGTTTCACGGAACATACATAGGAGTACATTCCTTTCAGCCATGCACTGTATTATAATACCTGTGTCAATGTTAAATGTATATTTTCCACAGGTATTAATTCCTTTCATATAGGTTAGAAGAGAGATTTAGGCTTCATCCAAAATAAGAACCACTCTATTGAATACTCCATGATTTTATGGACTTGAGTTGATGCATTTTTATTGATTTCACTTTTTCTTACATTTGTTTATATTTAATAGTAGATCAAGGTTTTCTCAAACCTCACCATGGGTTACATAAATCTCAGGATACAGGAATGTGCCTATCTCCATAGTGACTGAAATTACAGATGAGAACCTATTCCTCATTTTATCCAACTTCTTAGTCTCAGACTTTGTAGTCAGTAAAAATTTGTTTGTGTAATAGAGTCAGTCCTAAATATATAGAAATAAAATTACTCTCAAACTCATTAGACAATTGGCCTATAGCACAATGAATCTCAGAATTAACACTCATTTTTGAAGTCTAAATGGTTTAACTTATTGCGATACCAGTTCTCTATTTCATGGACTATAAATTCACAAAATATTGAGCTTCATGGGCTATGAAATAAAAGCCTATAAAAGTGTCTTAGAATGTGCAATTATCTGCTAGATAGAGCATTTTTATAAAACCTATAATAAAATACATTGAGACTTTTCTGTGAGAATCACTTGATATCTAAAATCAGGGGAAACTAATTGGAAAATAGACAAGGCCATCATAATATGCAAATAAAACAAATGAATGGCAATAAAAAAATCACATTCTTCTAAAAATATTCAATACAATTAAGTTTCTTAAACTACTTTTATACCTGCTGAAAAATCCCAGGAAATGAGTAAACAGATTTAATTACAGAAAATAAAACAAAATCACTACCACCTAAGGACTAAATCTGATACTTGACAGTTTCATTATTTTACTTCCTCCTTAAAATGGACTGAGAAGTTATTTAGAGTATTTAAATGTATCTCATAGTGAGCTATAAGATGCCTTGCTCTCATTCACTCTCGTGCTCTCTCTGTCTCTACTGCATCGTAGATTTACAATTATAATAACTTCATATGGGAAAAAAGTCATTTCATGAGATCTTGAATTATTTCTTGTCATCTAGACAATCTACTTTTAGATTTTCTTACTGTTCAATTTCAATAAATTGGATGTAATTAATGGTAAAGTACTTAGGTAGTATTTTAATGCTTCTAGATTTTCAATATTTTCTTTCTTATATCTGATTCATGTACATTCTGACAATGTCCTGTCTGGATTTTCAACTGGATATTTCACTCAACATACTAAATGAAAATTTACCTTCTTTTATGTCTTACTATAAAACTGTCTTTCAGCATTTATCTTCATTTTCTCTTTCTAAGATTCTTTTAGAAACTGCTTCTGATTTAAAACATTTTAAACATTAAAATTTATATTCTTCATCATCAGAGTGATTTAAATTATTCAGATATCTTGATATCTGTTTATAAATACATATATATAGTAAAAATAATGAGGTTTATTTCTCACCTGTTTTATTTACCATGATTGCTGCAATAGGACAAGTCAGTTCAGTTCAGTTCAGTTGCTCAGTCGTGTCCAATTCGTTGAAACCCCATGAACTGCAACACACCAGGCCTCCCTGTGTATCACCAACTCCCGGACTTTACCCAAATTCATGTTCATTGAGTGGGTGATGCTATCTAATCATCTCATCCTCTGTTGTCCCCTTCTCCTCCTGCCTTCAATCTTTCCCAACAACAGGGTCTTCTCAAATTAGTCAGCTCTTCACATCAGGTGGCCAAAATATTGGCATTACAGCTTCAACATCAGTCTTTCCAATGAACACCCAGGACTGATTTCCTTTAGGATTGACTGGTTGGATCTCTTTGCAGTTCAAGGGACTCTCAAGAGTCTTCTCCAACATCACAGTGCAAAAGCATCAATTCTTCGGCGATCAGCTTTCCTTATAGTCCAACTCTCACATCCATACATGACTACTGGAAAAACCATAGCCTTGACTAGAAGGACTTTTGTTGACAAAGTATTGTCTCTGCTTTTTAATATGCTATCTAGGTTGGTCATAACTTTCCTTCCAAGGAGTAAGCATCTTTTAATTTCATGGCTGCAGTCACCATCTGAAGTGATCATGGAGCCCAGGAAAAATAAAGTCAGCCACTGTTTCCACATCTATTTCCCATGAAGTGATGGGACCAGATACCATGATCTTAGTTTTCTGAATGTTGAGCTTCAAGCCAACTTTTTTACTCTCCTCTTTCACTTCCATCAAGAGGCTCTTTAGTTCTTCTTAACTTTCTACCATAGGGTGATGTCATCTGCATAGCTGAGGTTATTGATATTTCTCCCGGTTATCTTGATTCCAGCATGTGCTTACTCCAGCCCAGTGTTTCTCATGATATACTCTGCATATAAGTTAAATAAGCAGGGTGACACTATACAATCTTAAGGTACTTATTTTCTTATTTGGAATCAGTCTGTTGTTCCATGTCCAGTTCTAACTGTTGCTTCCTGACCTGCATACAGGTTTCTCAAGAGGCAGGTCAGGTGGTCTGGTATTCCCATCTCTTTCAGAATTTTCCACAGTTTATTGCAATCCACACAGTCAAAGACTTTGACATAGTCAATAAAGCAGAAATAGATGTTTTTCTGGCATTCTCTTGCTTTTTCGATGTCCAGCGAATGTTGGCAATTTGATCTCTGGTTCCTCTATCTTTTCTAAAACCAGCTTTAATATCTGGAAGTTCATGGCTCACGTATTGCTGAAGCCTGGCTTGGAGAATTTTGAGCATTACTTTACTAGTGTGTGAGATGAGTGCAATTCTGCGGTAGTTTGAGCATTCTTTGGCATTGCCTTTCTTTGGGATTGGAATGAAAACTGACCTTTTCCAGTCCTGTGGCCACTGCTGAGTATTCCAAATTTGCTTACATATGAAGTGCAGCACTTTCACAACATCATCTTTTAGGATTTGAAATAGCTCAGCTGGAATTTCATCTTCTTCACTATCTTTGTTTGTAGTGATACTTCCTCAGGCCCACTTGAATTCACATTCCAGGATGTCTGGCTGTAGGTGTGTGATCAGACCATTGTGATTATCTTCATTGTGAAGATCTTTTTTGTGCAGCTCTTCTGTGTATTCTTGCCAAATCTTCTTAAAATTGTCTGTTTCTGTTAGGTCCATACCGTTTCTGTCCTTTATTGAGCCCATCTTTGCATGAATTTTTCTCTTGATATCTCTAATTTTCTTGGAAAGATCTCTAGTCTTTCCCATTCTATTATTTTCCTCTATTTCTTTGCACTGATCACTGAGGAAGGCGTTCTTATCTCTCCTTGCTTCTTTGGAACTCTGCATTCAGATGCGTGTATCTTTCTTTTTCTCTTTTGCTTTTCACTTCTTTTCACAGCTATTTGTCAGGCCTCCTCAGACAGTCATTTTGCTTTTTTTCCTTTCCTTTTCTTGGGTTTGATCTTGATTCCTGTCTTCTGCACAATGTCATGAACCTCCGTCCATAGTTCATCAGGCACTCTGTCTATCAGATCTAGTCCATTAAATCTAGTTCTCACTTCCACTGTGGAATCATAAGGGATTTGATTTAGGTCATACCTGAATGGTCTAGTGGTTTTCCCAACTTTCTTCAATTTTAGTCTGAATTTGGCAATAAGGAGTTCATGATCTGAGCCACAGTCAGCTCCCAGTCTTGTTTTTGCTGACTGTATAGAGTTTCTCCATCTTTGGCTGCAAAGAATATAATCAATCTGATTTTGCTGTTGACCTTCTTGTGATGTACATGTGTAGAGTCTTGTGCTGTTGGAAGAGGGTACTTGCTTTGACCAGTGGGTTCTCTTGGCAAAACTCTATTAGCATTTGCCTTGCTTTATGATGTACTCCAAGGCCAAATTTACCTGTTATTCCAGGTATTATTCCAGGTATTGCTTGACTTCTTACTTTTGTATTCCATTCCCCTATAATGAAAAGGACATCTTTTGGGGGTGTTAGTTCTAAACAGTCTTGTAGGTCTTCATAGAACCGTTCATCTTCACCTTCTTCAGTGTTACTGGTCAGGGCATAGGCTTAGATTACCATGATATTGAATGCTTTGTCTTGGAAACGAACAGAGATCACTGTCCTTTTTGAGACTGCATCCAAGTACTGAATTTCTGACTCTTTTGTTGACTATAATGGCTACTCCATTTCTTCTAAGGGTTTCCCTCCCACAGTAGTAAATATAACGGTCATCTGAGTTAAATTCACCCTTTCCAGTCCATCTTAGTTTGCTGATTCCTAGAATGTTGACATTCACTTTTGCCATCTTCTGTTTGACCACATCCAATTTGCCTTGATTCATGGACCTTACATTCCAGGTTCCAATGCAACATTGCTCTTTTCAATTGCTCTTGGACTTTACTTCCATCACCAGTCAGATCCACAACTGGTTGTTGTTATTTCTTTGGTTCTGTCTCTTCATTCTTTCTGGAGTTATTTCTCTACTGATCTCCAGTAGTGTATTGGGCACCTACCGACATACTCATCATGATGGGTTTATATTAGATGCATGGTAGAAAGGTGTCATAGAAATAAACTAGGCCCCTGAGAATCTCATGAAACCGAGCTACCATTCAGTCAGTCCTGGCTACATATCTCCTGTTAACTGAGAACACAATTTCTGTTCTGTGATGTCATTTTTATTTTGTGTTTCTTTTATTCAAGCAGAACTAAATCCTTACTGATGAAATTGTTATTTTTCCCTTCTTTAAAATTACATAAAAATAACATACTCTAATATCAGTGAAATAACATAAACAAACACAAAAAAAGAAGAAAATAACTTATAACTCATACATTCAGAAATAACATTATTAAAAATTCAACCTAGTCAGTGCTTCAGATGATATTATAATGGCATATTTACTCATAAATATTTGTCTTTTTTTGTATTATTTTATAAAGAGCTGTTGAAATCAAGTAACTCCATTAAAAGATTTTTAAAATTCTTGAATTAAAACCTCAAAATGTTTGTGCTGAAATGAATTTCATACATGTTTATTAAGAGTAATTTCTTCAATATATTTTGCTTGAATTTGTTTTATTACACACCCTGTGAATTTGAACATCTTTATATGCTTAGTAACTATTTGTGTTTTTGCTGAATATTGATACCTTAGTTTTTTGTTAGTGTGTATCCTGAGATATGTGGCTGACTTCATTTGCTTTCTCCTTGTGCAGTTATTTGGGTTTGTGTTATGCATCTCTGCCCAACGGAATGAAGGCAGAATTGACTTAAGTAACTGCCAGGCCTGAACTGTAATTAGTTTTCCATGATTTTTCCCCTTCAAAATAGATTATGCTTTTGGATACTACATTTTTAATACACTACTGAAACATCCTATCCTCATGCTTCATCAGATTATGGGCATAAATCACTGTCTAAATTTCATTCTC
The DNA here is from genome assembly GCF_049115385.1 of Moschus berezovskii. NCBI lineage: Eukaryota > Metazoa > Chordata > Mammalia > Artiodactyla > Moschidae > Moschus > Moschus berezovskii. The sequence continues at coordinate 55,066,546 of NC_142461.1, forward strand.
AAAAAAGACATGTCTCTAAATCTTACCTAACAAAAATTGTTTGTCATCCCCAAATATCACTGTTTATTATATCAGGGCATCCCATCTGTGCTCATGAGTAATGTACTCTAGTCTACTCATAAATGTCTGCAGCCCACGAAGTCACAGAAACATATCAATGCCAATGAAGTCGATGTTGTAAATGTCTTAGATGATAGCATAACTCTCTGAGCAGATTCCTATTTCCCTGGCTTCCAAAAGCACAAAACCTTTGAGATCACAGTGTAATCCTTCTTAACCCCATCATTCAAGGATTCCTTTGTGTCATTCTGCTTGATTCACTTATCCCAGTGTCTTTTGTGCTTCACTATTATATTGTTCTTTAACTTTCTAGTTACACATTTTTCTTTTCCTAGGACATAAATATTTGTTAGGGTCAGTGTGGGGAATTAATCCCATAATGATCTCTTCTACTGCCTCCTCCAATAATAATTATACTTATAATAATATACAACGATTATTGTCACTTGATAGTACTTATGTCACCTATTAATAACTATTCCTTTAAAATTATGCTTAATGATTTATTATCTAGAATAATGCATTTCAAACTTTATTATGTTTTGACTATTCTTCCTTTGCTGCTTTAAGCTGTCTTACCCAGTTATTTTTTCCCTCCTCTAAGTCTAATTTGATTTTGAAATTATATTCTGTTTTTCACTCTGAAGATGCTGACAATTTCTGGTGGGAGCTAAGAATGAGGTGTCATTCAGAATGAACCAAAAGAATTTATATGATCATTCGTTCAAATCTTCAGAAGATTCAGCTATTTTGCTTTAAAAGGTATAAAGAAGAAAACAAGTACAGGGAAGTCTTATTAATCTATCTATCACTGCAAGTGAGTCTAGATAGGATAGGCTGATCATATAAATTTGAAAAATGCTAATACTCTGCCATCAGCTTCCAGGCAGCACTCATTAGACATGACAAGCAGGACTCTCACTTGGAAGCTGAGTTCTACGCTACTAAGGTAATCTACTAAAATGGAAATAGAGATATTATCTTTTTCAACTAGAACAGTTTTTATATCAAGCTGCATAAGAAATACGAGGTAAGGATTAAAAATTGTTTGTAAACCATTTCAAACTGAGTTGAAATATATAACTTTATAAATGCCAACTAGTATTATTTTCATAACAATTTATTGTTTTCAATTAGAACAGTGCTTAACTATAAAATTTACTTTTCAAAAATTGACTTACATAACTAAAACTTGTGAACATCCAACCAATTTCAGTTTCTGATTAAAAAAAAAAAAAACTTTCTAAAGTCAACACTACTGTCACAATTACCTGGCTTAACAACAATTAAGAATTAAACAGTTTATATGATGATTGTATTTTGAAGCAGAAACTAGTATTTTTACATTATTCACAACCTTTCCATTATTTTGCAAGTTTAATTCTCCTTGTAATTATAAACCTACTAGTAGAAAATGAGGCACTTAGTAACTTTCTTAACTCTTGAAATGATAATACTCTCATTTTATACCAGAGATTGAGTTAGTAATTTGGGGACAGGATCTATTAGGTATTATTGTGGATTTAAGCTTTACACACCTCTCCCAATTGCTACAGTATATGTTTAGAAGTTCTGCATGCAGAGATCATTAATTTCATAGACTACCTTGCCCAGTAATTGCAGTTGTTAAATTATGCCAATGTAATATTGAGCATTTTGCTTGTTACTTGGTTAGTATACAAGTTTCATTTTAAAGCTTAGCTAATAACCATCTGTCTTCTGGAAAGATATAAAACTAATGTGTGTTTCTGAAGCAGCATGTAAACTGACTCAAGCTATTATATTTTATTCATTTTCACCTTTGCAATAAGTCTAAATCACTCTTAAAATCTTCCTATGAATTAAGAGTACTACATAGAGACGTAGGTTTTAATTTTTGTGATATTTCTGCAACATATAAGTAAATTTTCATGTGTTCAAGACTAATCAAATAGGTGGGCTTATCATAGTCTTTGTGTTTGGTGTCTGACACATGTATATCTCACTTTTTTAAAAATTTGAGTGTCTCGTGGTGCATCATCTGACATTGCTCATGTTTTAAGTCATGCATATTTAATATATCATATAAACTTCAAACATAATAGTTATGAGAGAAAATAATTTTCACATTTTTCCAGTTATTTTTTTTAAGTCTGAATATGTTTCCATGTTTTCATACAACAATGAAGGACGAAGTTAAACTCATTTACAATTTAAGAATGAGCCAGTATAATACGGTTCTTTATAAGCAAAAATATATGAATAACTTGGGGAAAAGGTGTGTGGTCATTAGACTCTAAATTTGAAATATTAAAAAGAAATTAATGTAAGGAACAAAAAAAAAGGAGACAGAATAATTGCATTGGATGGGACCTCAGAAGTCAAAATTTGGCACTTAAGACCGGATTCCTCTTTCAGTCAATTCAACTCAACAGATTTACCTCCAACAAGGGAGTATGAGGAGCTCTCTGGACTCTTTTCCAGTGAAACTGATAAAAAAAAAGTACACACAGGAATTTTAAAGCTTCTTAAATGATCCTAAGGGTTAATAACAAATTAAGAAATATCTACATATGTACAAAAATTCAGTTAGAAAGGTGACAGTCTGTTATTTGAACCAATAATTTCCCCTCTCTCCTTCTAGATCAACATGGCAGGGATTCCACTCTGGATTGCTAAATTCAAGAAAGCTAGGATCCCACCCTCAGAATCCAGATGAAGGGCTTTCACCTGGAAAGAAGAAGATTCCAGCATTTCTCATCTTGTGCCAAGCTCTCTGTTGCTAAAGGAAAGCTTAAGAAAGTGTGGTAGAGAGGTAGAGAATTCCTTCTTATTCTTAACCCCCTCTTGTGAAATGCAGGGTCTACTTTGAGTATGGTATGTTGAGAACACTGGTGCCCTCATCACTGCTCTCCTAGCTTCTGAGACTGCCATTTTACACCAGGACAGAGATGTCAAAAGGACTACAAGCTGCTGCCCACCCAACAACTGCTCAGCCCCTAGCCTAGAGGTACCATTCACAAAGAAGCTTGGCATTGTCCTTATCGTCAGCCCCAAAGCCCAGTCTCAGAAATGTTCCCAGGAATAGATAAGGCAAAATGGATCATAAAACAGATAGCTCTTGACCTTGTCCCAAAGAAACTGAATTCATTTGCAACAAAGAGTGAAGAAGTTTAAAACCAAAGCCACTCTCAAGAACCATTAAGGTTGTGGTGAAAGAAATTTAACAGGAGATCCAAAATAGAATAAACTGAAGGCCAATTAATTTCTAGCTATCCTTATAAACCTGTGCTACCCTGGTGGCTCAAGCAGTAAGAATCCACCTGCAATGCAGGAAGACGGTCTGTAATCAGGAAACCCAGATTTGACCTCTGGGTCAGGAAGAGCTCCTGGAAAAGGGAATGGCTCAGTTCAGTTCAGTTGCTCAATCATGCCCTTCTTTTTGTGACCCCACGGACTGCAGCATCAGGCTTCCCTGTCCGTCACCAACACTCAGAGTTTGCTCAAACTCACATCCATCGAACTGGGGATGCCATCCAACCATCTCACCCACTGTCATCCCCTGTTCCTCCTGCTTTCAATCTTTCCCAGCATTAGGATCTTTTCCAGAGAGTCAGTTCTTCACATCAGGTGGCCAAAATGGGAAAGGCTTCCTACTCCACTATTTATGCCTGGAGAATTCCATGGACAGAGGAGCCTGGTAGGATACAGGCCAGGGGTTCACAAAGAGTCAGTCACGACTGAGGATCTAACACACATTTCTATAAACTTGGAATAAGACAGGTGAACAGAGTCCTCTTAGAGTCAAAACAAACAGACAAACAAAACAGTAATCTCAACTATCTTTTGAAAGGATCCAGAATTTGATTAGTTTGTAGAATTTATTGGATTAATTTATGCTCCAAGAAATTATTGAAAACAACAGAATATCAGCTAGTGCAATTTAACAGTTTTTTATGGTCAGGTACAAGATTGGTGATGGACAGGGAGGCCTGGCGTGCTGTAATTCATGGGGTCACGGAGAGTCGGACACGACTGAGTGACTGAACTGACTGACTGACTGACTGACAAGATTTCTATCTAAATCACTGCCATCCCTGCATGATTGTTATTTCATGAGTGAAAACATTCAAGGCTGAACACTATGTGTGTCTGTGTGTCTCTGTGTGTGTAAACACGTTGAGGGGGGTAGGAGGTAGACAGCACTAAATATTCCACTAAGTTAGTCACTAAACATAAAAAAGGGCTTCCCTGATAGCTCAGTTGGTAAAGAATCTGCTTGCAATGCAGGAGACCTCAGTTTGATTTCTTGGTTGGGAAGATCTGCTAGAGAAGGGAAAAAACTACCCACGCCAATATTCTGGTCTGGAGAACTACGTATACTGTGTAGTCCATGGGGTTGCACAGAGTTGGACAGGACTGAGACACTTTCACTTTCATTTGGGCTTCCCTTGTGGCTCATCTGGTAAAGAATCGACCTGCAATGAGGGAGACCTGGATTTGATCCATGGGTTGGGAAGATTCCCTGGAGAAAAGAAAGGCTACCCAATCAAGTATTCTGGCCTGGAGAATCCCATGGACTATAGTCCATGGGGTCACAAAGAGTTGGAAACTACTGAGTGACTTTCACACATTAAAAAAAAAAAATGACCATAATAAGCCTAAAAGGATAGAGAGGAAGTAACCAAAGTTATTATTGTTTTCAGTCACTATGTTTTGTCTGAATCTTTGTGACCCCGTGGACTGCAGCATGCCAAGTTTCCCTGTCCTTAACTTTCTCTCAGAGTTTGCGCAAACTCACGTCCATGATCTTGATGATGCCATCCATCTCATCCTCTGTTTTCCCCTTCTCCTGCCTTCACCCTTTCCCAGCATCAGAGACTTTTCCAATGAGTTGGCTTTTCCCAACAGGTGGCCAAAGTACTGAAGCTTCAGCTTCAGAATCAGTCCTTCCAATGAATATCCAGGGATAATTTCCTCTAGGATTGAATAGTTTGAACTTCTCACTGTGCAAGTGACTCTGAAGAGTCTTTTCAGACACCACAGTTTGAAAGCAACAGTTCTCCAGTGCTCAGCCTTCCTTATGGTCCAATTCTCACATCCGTAAATTACTACTGGAAACACCAGTAGTAATAAACATAGCTTTGACTAGATACACCTTTGTCAACAAAGTGATATCTCTGCTTTTTAATATGTTGTCTAAGTTTGTCATAGCTTTTCTTCCATGGAGCAAGTGTCTTTTAATTTCACAGCTGCAGTCACCACCCACAGTGATTTTGGAGTCCAAGAAAATAAAGTCTTTCACTGTTTCCATTGTTTCCCCATCTATTTGCCAAAAAGTGATGGGATTGGATGCCATGATCTTTGTTTTTGAATGTTGAGTTTTAAGACAGATTTTTCACTCCCCTCTTTCACCTTCATTGAGAGGCTCTTTCCCTTCCCTTGAAGCAAAGTTCTCCTTTGCTTTCTTCCATTAGTGTGGTTTCATCTTCATATCTGAGTTTATTGATATTTCTCCCAGAAAACTTGATTCCAGACTGTGATTCATCCATCATGGCATGCCCCATGATGTACCCTGCATTTAAGTTAAATAACCAAGGTGACCTATAGAGCCTTGATGTACTCCTTTCCCAATTTTGAATCAGTTTGTTGTTCCATGACCGGTTCTCACTGTTGCTTCTTGGCCTGCATACAGATTTCTCAGGAGGCAGGTAAGGCATTCTGGTATTCCCATCTCTTTAATAATTTTCTACAGTTTATTGTTATCCACACAGTCAAAGGCTTTAGCATAGTCAGTGAAGCAGAAGTAGAACTTTTTTCTGGAATGCTCTTGCTTTTTTCTGTGATCCAGTGGATGTTGGCAATTTGATCTCTGATTCCTCTGCCTTTTCTAAATCCAGATTGTGCAACTGGAAGGTCTGAGTTCAGATACATGACTGAAGCCTAGTTTGAAGGACTTTGAGTATTACCTTGCTAGCATGTGAAATGAGGACAATCTTGTGGTAGTTTGAACATTCTTTGGCATTGTCCTTCTTTGGGCTTGGAATGGAAATTGACTTTTTCCAGTGCTGTAACCACTGCTCATTTTTCCAAATTTGCCAGCATATTGAGTGCAGCAGTCTAACATCATCAGCGTTTAGGATTTGAAATAGCTCAGCTGGAATTCCATTACCTCTACTAGGTTTATTCATAGTGATGCTTCTTAAGGCCTACTTGGCTCTGCACTCCAGGATGTCTAATGTTGGTACAAAACATTATCTAAAATGTCCAGTTTCTCACAAAAAAATGATAAGACATGAAAATAAAGAGGAAAATACAGTGCACAGAGTAGGATAAATGCACATTTTAAAAAAAGAAGAAGAAAAAGAAACTCCTGTAAGGGAAACAGGTGTTTGATTTATACGATTTTAAAGAAACTGTTATAAACATGTTTATAGAACTAAAGGAAATCATGATTTAAAAAGTAAAATGATGATATAATGACAACATCACATAACACAGATAAGATAAACAGAGAACATAAACGAGAACCAAATGGAAATTATAGAGTTATAAAGTTTATCCACTGAAATAAAAAATGTACTAGAGTGGCTCAATAGATTTAAAATGGCAGATGAAAGAGTAAGCTAAGTTGTGTAGAGATTGCTAGAGATCATGTAAGCTTAAAAAAAATAAAGATGAAAAAAATAAAATAGAGAGAGCTTAAGAAAAATGTTAGAGATTTGGTGTAGTACACCAAACTACATGTAATGGGTACTACAGAAAGAGGAGAGAGAGAGAGAGGAGAAAAAGTGTTAGAAAATAATGCCTAAAAAACTATCTTAATTTGATGAAATACAATCTACAATCCTGGAAGCTAACTGAATTACAAATAGGACAAACACCAATAAATTTACAGATACATCATATAAAAACTGTAGCATTATTTACAATCACCGAGATATGGAAGCAACCTGAATATCTGCCGACAGATGAATGAATAAAGAAGATATGGTTTATAATATAAGGGAATATTATGCAACCATAAAAAGTAATGGAAAAAATGTCATTTTTCAGCAGCAATGATGGACCTAGGGACCATTATAGTAAGTGAAGTAAGCCAGAGAGAGAGAGACAAATATATAATGTCACTTATATGTGGAATTTAAAATAATGATAAAAATGAACATATATACACAAAACAGAAACAGACATAAAAAGACACTTATGGTACCGAAGGGGAAAGTTGGGCGAGGAATAAATTAGAAATATGGGATTAGCGTATACATACTACTATATAAAATAGATAACTAACAAGACCTGCCTCTTGAGAAACCTGTATGCAGGTCAGGAAGCAACAGTTAGAACCGGTCATGGAACAACAGACTGGTTCCAAATAGGAAAAGGAGTGCGTCAAGGTTGTATATTGTCACCTTGCTTATTTAACTTATATGCAGAGTACATCATGAGGAATGCTGGGCTGGAAGAAGCACAAGCTGGAATCAAGATTGCCGGGAGAAATATCAATAACCTCAGATATGCAGATGACACCACCCTTATGGCAGAAAGTGAAGAGGAACTCAAAAGCCTCTTGATGAAAGTGAAAGAGGAGAGTGAAAAGGTTGGCTTGAAGCTCAACATTCAGAAAACAAAGATCATGGCATCTGGTCCCATCACTTCATGGGAAATAGATGGAAAAACAGTGGAAACAGTGTCAGACTTTGTTTTTTTGGGCTCCAAAATCACTGCAGATGCTGATTGCAGCCATGAAATTAAAAGACGCTTGCTCCTTGGAAGGAAAGTTATGACCAACCTTGATAGTATATTAAAAAGCAGAGACATTACTTTGCCGACCAAGGTCCGTCTAGTCAAGGCAATGGTTTTTCCCGTGGTCATGTATGGATGTGAGAGTTGGACTGTGAAGAAAGCTGATCGCCGAAGAATCGATGCTTTTGAACTGTGGTGTTGGAGAAGACTCTTGAGAGTCCCTTATACTGCAAGGAGATCCAACCAGTCCATTCTAAAGGAGATCAATCCTGGATGTTCATTGGAGGGACTGATGCTAAAGCTGAAACTGCAATACTTTGGCCACCTCATGAGACGAGTTGACTCACTGGAAAAGACTCTGATGCTGGGAAAGGTTGGGGGCGGGAGGAGAAGGGGACGACGGAGAATGAGATGGCTGGATGGCATCACCGACTCTGTGGACATGAGTTTGAGTGTACTCCGGGAGTTGGTGATGGACAGGGAGGCCTGGCGTGCTGTGATTCATGGGGTCGCGGAGAGTCGGACACGACTGAGCGACTGAACTGAACTGAACTGAACTGAACAAGAATCTACTGTATGGCACAGAGAATTATAGTCAATATTTATAATAATTTATATGGAAAAATCTAAAAAAAACATATATATATTTGTGTATGCATGTATATATACATTATATATATATACACTATATATATATATATATACATGTGTGTGTGCTAAGTATCTTCAGGCATGTCTGACACTGTGTGACCCTATGAACTGTAGCCCACCAGGTTCCTCTGTCCATAAGATTCTCCAGGCAAGAATACTGGAGTGGGTTGCCATTTCCTCCTCCTGGGGATCTTCCCAACTCAGGGATCAAACCCAAGTCTCCTATATCTCCTGCATTGGTAGTGGGTCCTTTACCACAAATGCCATCTGGGAAGCCTATATATGTGTATATATACACATATATATGTCTGTACACATTCCTTTATGTTTGTATATCCACATATTCTATATATGTACATACATGTATATTTATATAAAAATATGTGCCTATAGAAGAACATCTATTTCTGTTTCATTGACTATGCCAAAGCCTTTGACTGTGTGGATCACAATAAACTGTGGAACATTCTGAAAGAGATGGGAATACCAGACCACCTGACCTGCCTCTTGAGAAACCTGTATGCAGGTCAGGAAGCAACAGTCAGAACTGTACATGGAACAACAGACTGGTTCCAAATAGGAAAAGGAGTATATCAAGGTTGTATATTGTCACCCTGTTTATTTAACTTATATGCAGAGTACATCATGAGAAACTCTGGGCTGGAAGAAGCACAAGCTGGAATCAAGATTGCCTGGAGAAATATCAATAACCTCAGATATGCAGATGACACTACCCTTATGGCACAAAGTGAAGAGGAACTAAAAAGTCTCTTGAGGAAAGTGAAAGAGGAGAGTGAAAAGGTTGGCTTGAAGCTCAACATTCAGAAAACAAAGACCATGGGATCTGGTCCCATCACTTCATGGGAAATAGATTGGAACACAGTGGAAGCAGTGTCAGACTTTATTTTTGGGGGCTCCAAAATCACTGCGGATGCTGATTGCAGCCATGAAATTAAAAGACGCTTACTCCTTGGAAGGAAAGTTATGACCAATATAGATAGTATATTAAAAAGCAGAGACATTACTTTGCCAACAAAGGTCCGTCTAGTCAAGGCTATGGTTTTTCCCGTGGTCATGTATGGATGTGAGAGTTGGACTGTGAAGAAAGCTGATCGCCGAAGAATTGATGCTTTTGAACTGTGGTGCTGGAGAAGACTCTTGAGAGTCCCTTGGACTGCAAGGAGATCCAACCAGTCCATTTTAAAGGAGATCAATCCTGGGTGTTCATTGGAAGGACTGATGCTAAAGCTGAAACTTCAATACTTTGGCCACCTCATGCGATGAGTTGACTCACTGGAAAAGTCTCTGATGCTGGGAGGGACTGGGGGCAGGAGGAGATGGGGACGACAGAGAATGAGATGGCTGGATGGCATCACCAACTCGATGGACATGAGTTTGAGTGAACTCCGGGAGTTGGTGATGGACAGGGAGGCCTGGCCTGCTATGATTCATGGGGTCACAAAGAGTCAGACACAACTGAGCAACTGAACTGAACTAATGTGACTATATATAAATAAGATATATTACTTTGCTGTACACTTAAAACTAACAACACTGTAAATAAATCAACTATACTTCAATAGAAAAAAAAAAAAAACTTTTCTAAAGCCGCAAGAGATAAATTACTCATCACTTACAAAAGAACTCAACAGGATTAATAATGACTTCTCAGCAGAAGCAATGAATTCCAGAAAGCACATGCTAAAATAATAAAGTGCTCAAAGAACAAAACTGTCAAACAAAAATTCTATAGCCAGCAAAATCGCTCATAATTGAAGGCTAAGAAAAACTCTTCTAGATTAAGAAAAGCAAAAAGAAACAAACAACAACAAAACTGAGGATCTGTTGAAACTAACCTGCCTTTCCAAGAAATACTAAAGGAAGTTCTTCAGGCTGAAAGCCAATGACACCAGATGGTAATTCTCATCCACATGGAAAAAGAAAAATCAGTGAATGTTATTATGTAATTTTACAAGACTGAGGAACTAATATTTTTCCTCTTTCTTCTCTTCACTGATTTAAGACAATTGAATAAAATTACATATATACATAAATAGATATAAATCATGCAATTGCATATAATTATATACATATATGGCTTCCCTGGTGGCTCAGAGGTTAAAGCATCTGCCTGCAATGCGAGATACCTGGGTTCGATCCCTGGGTCGGAAAGATTCCCTGGAGAAGGAAATGGCAACCCACTCCAGTATTCTTTCCAGGAAAATCCCATGGACGGAAGAGCCTGGGGGGCTACATTCCATGGGGTCGCAAAGAGTCGGACATGACTGAGCGACTTCACTTTCACTTTCATATACATACATGAAACCAAGAATAAAAAATATAGAAATATAATTTATTTGTAATATATTTATTAACAATAGCACAAAGAGGGTAAATGGAAGCAAGAAAATGACTACAGATAAAAATGTAGTAATTATGTATTCTTGGTCTTAAAATACTAGCAGATGTAATACGTACAATTATAATACCACAAAACGGGGAAAACGTAATAGACTTACATAGGAGTAACATTTTATATCACAAGAATTCAGCTATTAGAAATCAGAAGTTGATTCAGATAAATTCAAATGTACATTGTAAATCATAAAGCAGTACTTAGAATATACCATAATAATGAAAATAATCATTAAGTAAAATTAAACTATATTAGAATATATTTACTTAATGCGAAAGTTGGAGAAGGAAATGGCAGCCCATTCCAGTACTCTTGTCAGGAAAATCCCATGGACAGAGGAGCCTGGTAGGCTGAAGTCCATGGGGTCACTAAGAGTCGGACACGACTGAGCGACTTCAGATTCACTTTTCACTTTCATGCATTGGAGAAGGAAATGGCAACCCACTCCAGTGTTCTTGCCTGGAGAATCCCAGGGACGGGGGAGCCTGGTGGGCTGCCATCTATGGGGTCACACAGAGTTGGACACGACTGAAGTGACTTAGCAACAGCAAAAAAGAAATAGAGGAACAAAAAATCATGAAAGTTATAGAAAAGTTAAAAAGTGAAATGGCAGACATGAATTCAACTATATCAATAACAAAATTAAAAGTAATAGATTAAATAGTCTGACCAAATGCAAATGCTGTCAGACTAGACAAAATACTTGACCAGCTTTATTTACAGGACACATTTCTACCTGGCATTTGAAAAAGAACTAATACCAAATCTTTACAAAACATTCTTAAGAAAACACTTCCTAACTCATTCTCTGAAACCACCATTGCCGCAATACTAAAGCCAAAGACATCACAGGGAAATCTGACTGGAAATAAGTGTGCTAATTCCAATGGGAGATACTGATAATTCAGATATTAAGTTATAGGATCTGTGGGAATATGAAATAATACAGCCACTTTGGAATAGTCTTGAAGTTTATCAGACCATTAAACACACAGTTACCATGTAAATAAGTCATTTTCCTTGTGTGTGTATATATATATATATATATATATATATATATACACAAGTGGACCTTAGGAAGTACCACTACGAACAAAGTTGGTGGAGGTCATGGAATTCCAACTGAGCTATTTCAAACCCTAAAAGTTGATGCTGTGAAAGTGCTGCACTCCATATGTCAACAAATTTGGAAAACTCAGCAGTGGCCACAGGACTGGAAACAGTCAGTTTTCATTCCAATCCCAAAGAAAGGAAATGCCAAAGAATGAGAGTGAAAGAGGAGAGTGAAAAAATTGGCTTAAAGCTCAACATTCAGAAAACTAAGATCATGGCATCTGGTCCAATCACTTCATGGCAAATATATGGGGAAACAGTGGAAACAGTGGCTGACTTTATTTTTCTGGGCTCCAAAGTCTCTGCAGAAGGTGACTGCAGCCATGAATTTAAAAGACACTTGCTCCTTGGAAGGAAAGTTATGACCAACCTAGACAGCATATTAAAAAACAGAGATACTACTTTGTCAACAAAGGTCCATCTAGTCAAGGCTCTGGTATTTCCAGTAGTCATGTATGGATGTGAGAGTTGGATTATAAGGAAAGCTGAGCATAGAAGAATTGATGCTTTTGAACTGTGGTGTTGGAGAAGACTCTTGAGAGTCCTTGGGCTGCAAGGAGACCCAACCAATCTATCTAAAGGAAATCAGTCCTGGGTGTTCATTGGAAAAGACTGATGCTGGGAGCGATTGGGGGCAGGAGGAGAAGGGGACGACAGAGGATGAGATGGCTGGATGACATCACCAACTCAATGGACATGAGTTTGGGTAAACTCCGGGAGTTGGTAGACAGGGAGGTCTGGCATGCTGCCATTCATGGGATCGCAAAGAGTCAGACACGACTGAACAACTGAACTGATAGGCTATAGTGTAAATACAGAGGAAACCCAGCTTCAAACAGGCAGTTTAGGATGATCTGATCAGAAATGTTAGAGCTGTAGTATAAAGGGGAACTGGATCACAGGATTACCTCATCAAAGCAAATCTTAACTGTCTAGACTTCTGTTGTTGAGAGATAATTTACTCCTGAATGAGTAAAGCTTCTCTATATTTTGCAGTCTCTTTCAGCACACTAAATTTAACTGATACAATTAGTATCATATAATCTTAAAATACCTGATCTTATTGGAAGAGTGACAGGATTAAGTTGAGTGGCATCAACTTTGTAGCAGAAAATCAGAATACATCTTAAATAACTGAATATAATGTTATATTTTTACATGCTGAGTGTGTAACAATGAAAAATAAACTCCCTAAATATTACAAATATAATGAGTATTGTCAAAGTCAATGATTAGTATATAAGAAGGGGGATCTAAACAGTCCTTAAAGTCAAGAACAGTCTCTCTGAAGAAGTGATACGTAAAACAAATTCTAAAGGCAGAATGGCAATCACCCAGATTAAAGAGACTGAGGGTAAAAGGTGTTCCAAACACAGAAAAAACAAGTTGCTTAATGACTCAGAGACCAGAAATAATATTGAATATTGAGGAAATTAAATGCATCCTAATGGTTGGAATTTAAAGGGTAAGGGAAAAGAATGGAAAGATTGAGGCCAGATCTTAGAGGCTCATATTAAAGATAGAATCATAAAACATGAATACAGCTTCAAGCTGATTGTGAGGGTTTTTTATTTAAAATACTATTCAGAATATAGAAAGATTTTGCTTTTTAAGAGGAAAAATTCAATTTGGGGAAAGTTGGGATTATCTCTAAAATTCACATCGAAATGGAAATTCTCAAGAAATTTACAATCTGGATCCAAGGACTCAGTCAAGGTTTGAGCAGTTTTGTAGTCACTGGCATACAGATGATAACTTAAGAATAAAAGCATAGTTAATCACTTTTCATGGATTCTGTACTTGTAAATTCACCTACTCACTACAATGTGTTTGTAACTTCCAAATCAGTACACACTTTGCATTCCTGGACATGGGCAGAGCAGGAAAAGAGTATGTTGTGTCTCAAGGTCCTAGCTGAGGTGGCACAGGGTAATATTGGCCTTCTTGTTTCAACTCTGAAAATGTAAGTGTACTTTCCATGACCCATTCAGTGAAATATTTTTCACATTTCTGTGTTTTCTGATGGTGATTTCATTGTTTAAAATACCCCCCAAGCATAGTGCTGAAGTGCTGTTTAGTATTTCTACTGGTTAAGAAACCTGTAATGTGCCTCATAGAGAAAATACAAGTCAGGTAAGATTTGTTCAGGCAGGAGTAACTGTGCTGTTGTCCATGAATTCAGTATTAATGAAGCAATAATGTATCTTAAACAAGGTATCATTAAAGAGAATGACCAATGAAACAAGGTTGTGTATTAATAAACTGATGAAAGTACTTTGGTCAGAGGCTTAGAATTTAACACTGTATTTCCTGTTGAAATGATTTAGTACTTGCTAATTCAGTGTTGGCAGCAGCTTTACAGGTCAGTTCAGTTGAGTTGCTCAGGAGTGTCTCTTTGCGACCCCATTGACTACAGGAGGCCAGGCCTCCCTGTCCATCACCAACTAAGAGAGCTTCTGTCATCCCCTTCTCCTCCTGCCTTCAATCTTTCCCAGCATCAGGGTATTTTCCAGTGAGTCAGTTCTTTGAATTAGGTTGCCAAAGATTGGAGCTTCAGTTTCAGCATCATTCCTTCCAATGAATATTCCATATTCCAATGAAAGGATTGATTTCCTTTAGGATTCACTAGTTGATCTCCTTGCAGTCCAAGGGATTCTCAAGAGTCTTCTCTGACACCATGTTCAAAAGTGTAAATTCTTTGGCGCTCAGCTTTCTTTATGGTCCAAATTTCACATCCATACATGACTGCTGGAAAAACCATAGCTTTGACTAGACAGACTTTGTCAGCAAAGTAATGTCTCTGCTTTCTAATATGCTGTCTAGGTTTGTCATAGCTTTTCTTTCAAGGAGCAAACATCTTTTAATTTCATGGCTGTGGTCATCATCTGCAGTGATTTTGGAGCCCACAAAAAGAAAATCTGTCACTGTTTTCCTTGTTTCCTCATCTATTTGCCATGAAGTGATGGAACTGGATGCCATGATCTTAGTTTTTGGAATTTTGAGTTTTAAAGCAGCTTTTTCACTCTCCTCTTTCACTTTTATTAAAAGGCTCTTTAGTTCCTCTTTACTTTCTGCCATAAGGGTGGTGACATCTGCATATCTGAGGATATTGATACTTCTCCTGGTAATCTTGAATCCAGTTTGTGCTTCATCTAGCCTGGCATTTTTTATGATGTACTTTGCATAGAAGTTAAATAAACAGGGTAACTATATACAGCCTGAAGTACACCTTTCCCCGTTCAGAACCAGTCTGTTGCTCCATGTCCAGTCCTAACTGTTGCTTTTTGACCTGCATACAGATTTCTCAGGAAGAAGGTCATGTGGTCTGGTATTCCTATCTAAGAATTTTCCAGAGTTTGTTGTGATCCATACAGTTAAAGACTTTGGCATAGTCAATAAAGCAGAAGCATATGTTTTTCTAGAAATCGCTTGCTTTTTCTATAATCCAATGGATGTTGACAATTTGATCTCTGGTTCCTCTGTTTTTCTAAATCCAGCTTGAACATCTGGAAGTTCTCAGTTCACATACTATTGAAACCTAGCTTGGATAATTTTGATCATTACTTTGCTAGTATGTGCTGCTGCTGCTAAGTCGCTTCAGTTGTGTCCGACTCTGTGAGACACCATAGACGGCAGCCCACCTGGCTCCCCCATCCCTGGGATTCTCCAAGAAGAACACTGGCTTGGATTGCCATTTCCTTCTCCAATGCATGAAAGTGAAAAGTCAAAGTGAAGTCGTTCAGTCGTGTCTGACTCTTAGCGACCCCATGGACTTCAGCCTACTGGGCTCCTCCAGCCATGGGATTTTCCAGGCAGGAGTACTGGAGTGGGGGTGCCATTGTCTTCTCTGGCTAGCATGTGAGATGAATGCAATTGTGTGGGAGTGAACATTCTTTGGCATTGCCTTTCTTGGGGATTGGAATGAAAACTGACTGTTTCCAGTCCTGTGGCCACTGCTGAGTTTTCCAAATTTGCTGGCATATTGAATGCAACACTTTCACAGCATTATCTTTTAGAATTTGAAGTAGCTCAGCTGGATTTCCATCACCTCCACTAGCTTTGTTGGTAGTGATGCTTCCAGTCCAGGATGTCTGGCTCTAGGTGAATGATCATACCATGATGGTTATCTGGGTCATGAAGATCTTTTTTGTATAGTTCTTCTGTGTATTCTTGCCACCTCTTTTTAATATATTCTGCTTCTGTTAGGTCCATTCCACTTCTGTCCTTTATTGTGCCCATCTTTGCATGAAATCTTCCCTTAGTATCACTAATTTTCTTGAAGACATCTCTAGTCTTTATATTAGTACCTACTTATTGTGAGTAACGTCAATGAATTGTAAGTAAAATGAAAAGTTTCTTTCATCTGCATACATATCCTTTAAGTCCTAGAAATTTAAAGACAATATTTTAGGAGCAGGGATTTTACAAATATGTATCACTGAGGTCAGACTCTAGAGCATATATTTCCGTTGACTCTCCATTTACTTGATGTATGTTCTTACATAATATTTTCCCTCAAATAATCCTTAATCATTTGCATATGTTATTTTTAAATTAATAGAAAGAAAAATGTTCAATTAATTACATGGGAAATATGCAATTCAATTACATAAAGCATTTTGAGAGCAACTGATAAAAGTAGACATTCAAATTTCAATAAAGTGTATTTATCACACATAATTAAGACATTTATTCATTATCTGATATCTGAAAATGTTCTCTATTTTTGAGTAAAATGAAATTCATTGAAATTTCAAGGAAACTGAATAAGAAACATTGGCTGACCTGATTTTTCTCATAATTAATATTCTAATTCATTGTGAAGTACAGCTTTATTGCCCATTATTTTAAACTAGTGTAATGTCATATATTGAAATAAAAAGAAAAGTAGCTAATATTTATAATGAAATATTTCTATGATTTTTGAAGATCACTATTATATAGATATGTTTATAAAAATTAATTATAGAAAAAAGTCAATTTTATTTTAGAATAGAAACATTGATTTGTGTAAAATGTTACCTAAAAAGATTAATTAAAAGATCACAGAAAACCAAGACTCAGGGGTGGTACCTTACTGAGAGCTTCTCAAATTTCCTGTTTTATTATTCAAAGTCTTCATAAACAGGTCTGGAAACACATGTTGCTTTGATTCTGGTTCAGTCACTAAGATTTAATTCAATGTGTTTAGTATTATTTTAATTCTTTTATTTTTTAATTTTAAGTTTACCTTAGGTGTATTGCACAGAACATGGTTAATGAGACATATGATAATCATTATGGTAAAAAACAATTCCCTATTCCTCTATCTTCCAGAAGAAACTAGTTTCATTTCTTTTAGCTGAAAAATTTGATATTTGACTCTGTGTATTTAAATAATAAACTTAAATTTTCAAATCTTGATTGATCAGATTAAGATATTGTTTATTTCCTCTTTACGGAAAAATGGAGATTTAGCTGTCTTTTTCTCCCTTTTTCACCGCTTTATCAACGGTTTCCACTTTCTATAGTAATGCTCATTCTACAAATGGATGGAGTGGTTCCCAAAATAGATCATAACTTCTTGCATGGAAAAGGAAGTACACTTATTTTACTCACTCCACTTCCCATGAGACCTGTGTGGAGCAGGCTGCTATTCCAATGGTTAGAGAAGAAGAATGGCTTTTAAAATAATTTTAAAGAGCAAAGGAATGTTTGGAAGGAAAGCATAACCATAATAGAATTATCTGTATGCACTGGGTCTTCAAAAATGGCATTTTGATTTAAACAGGTATTTTTTTTATTCTTCTTTTTCTTGTATTTTTTCTTTGAAGAATAGTGGATTTACAACATTTTAGTTGTATAGCAAAGTAATTCACTTTAAATATTCTTTTTCAGATTCCATTATAAGTTATTGAAAGATATTGAATATAGTTCCCTGTGCCATAGAGTAGGTCCTTGTTGGTAATCCTCATCCATGTTAATCACAAATTCCTAATTTAACCCTCCCCATCTTTCCCCTTTGGTAACCAGAAGTTCATTTTCTAAGTGTATGAGTCTGTTTCTGTTTTGTAAATAAGCTCATTTGTATCATTTTCTTTAGATTTTATATATGAGTAATATATGATATTTGTCTTTGCCTTACTTCACTTAGTATGATAATCTCTAGATCCAATCATATTGCTGCAAGTGACATGATTTCATTCTTTTTAATAGCTAATATTCATTATATATATGTATATACATATATATATGTAATGGAATATGTGTGTATATGTGTGTGTATATATAAGTTTTATCCATTCATCTGTTAATAGACAGTTCAATTGCTTCCATGTCTTGACTACTGTAATAGCGCTGCTATGAACAATAGGGTGCATACATCTTTTTGAATTAGAGTTTTCATCTTTTCCATATATATGCCCCGGAGTGGATTTGTGGGAGCATTTGATAACCATTTTTAGATTTTTAAGGAAACTCCATACTATTTTCCATACTAGCTGCACCAATTTACATTCCCATCAACAGTATAGGAGGGTTCCCTTTTCTTCACACCCTCTCCAGAATTTTTGCTGGAGACAAACAATGGAGACATTTTTTCATGATCGTCATTCTGAAGGTGTTAACTCATTGTAGTTTTGATTTGCGCTTCTCTAATGATTAGCACTGATGAGCACCTTTTCATCTACCTATTGGCCATCTGTATGTCTTCTTTACATGAATTTTTATTTATGTCTTCAATACATTTTTTGAAAGAGTTGCTTTTTGTTTGTTTTTATATTTAGCTGTATGAGCTATTTCTGTATTTTGGAAATTGATCCTTGTTGATCACATTGTTTACAAATATTTTCTCCCATTCTGTAGGTTGTATTTTAAAATTTTGTTTGTAATTTCCTTTGTTCTTCAAAAGCTTTTAAATTTAATTAGGTCCCATTTGTTTGTTTTTGCTTTTGATTCCATTAGCCTAGGTGGTAGTGGTGATTTAGTTGCTAAGCCATGCTCAACTTTTGTGACACAATGGACTGACTGTAACACACCAGGCTCCCTCTGTCCATGGAATTTACCAGGCAAGAATACTGGAGTGGGTTGCCAGTTCCTTCTCCAGAGTATCTTCTCCACCCAGGGATTGAACCCGGGTTTAGTGCATTGAAGGCAGATTTTTAGGAGATGAATTCAAAAAAAATATTGCTGTGACTTATATCCAAGAGTGTTCCGCCTAAGTTTTCCTCTAGGAATTTTATAGTATCTGGCCTTACATTTATGTCTTTAATCTATTTTGAGTTTATCTTTGTAAATGATGTTAGAGAATGTTCTACTTTTATTCTTTTACATGTAGCTGTCTAGTTTTCTGAGCATCACTTATTGAAGAGAATGTCTTTTCTATATATAGTGCAAATAGTGCATATTATTGCTTCCTCTGTATAGATTAATTGACCAAAAGTGTGTGTTTATTTCAGGGTTTTATATCCAGATCCATTGACCTATATAATCTGTTTTGGGGCTGGTATCATAATGTTTTGATGATTGTAGCTTTGTAGTATAGTCTGAAGTCAGGAAGCTTACTTTTTACAGCTCTGTTCTTCTTTTTCAGAATTGTTTTTAGCTATTCAAGGTCTTTTGTGTTTCCATACACACTTTCAAATGTTTTGTTCTAGTTTTGTGAAAAATGCCACTGGTAATTTGATAGAGATCTCTTTGAGTCTGTAGATTGTCTTGGGTATTATGGTCATTTTAACAAAAGTGAGACTTCCTATCAAGAACGCAATATAACTTTCCATTTATTTGTGTGTTCTTCAATTTCTTTCATCAGTATCTTACAGTTTTCAGAGTATAAGTTTTTCCTTCCTTAGGTAGGTTTATTCCTAATATTCCTAAATATTTTATTCTCTTTGATGTGATAGTTTGGGATCATTTCCTTAATTTCCCTTTCTAATATTTCACTTTTACTGTATAGAAATGCAATAGATTTCTGTATATTAATTTTCTATTCTGTGATTTTATCAAATTCATTGATGAGATCTAGTAGTTTTTTGTGCCATCTTTGGATCTTCCACATTTAAAAATCATGTCATCTACAAACAGCAAGAGTTTTTATTTTTCTTTTCCAATTTGGAGGCCTTTTATTGCTTTTTATTTGATTGCTGTGGCTAGAACTTCCAAACTCTGCTGAATAAAAGTGATGAGAGTGGGCATCTTTGTCTTGTTGCTAACATAGAGGGAACACTTTCACTTTTTCACCATTGAGTATAATATTAACTTATGTTTGTCATAGATGGCCTTTATTATGTTGATGTGGGTTTTCCCTATACCCATTCTTTGCATTTTTTAATCACAAAAGAATATTGCATATTATCAAAAGCTTTTTCTGTCTCTATTGAGATGATCATGTAGCTTCCGTGGTGGCTCAGATGGTAAAGAATCTGCCTGCAATGCAAAAGACCGGGGTTTGAGTCTTGGACCAGGAAGATTCCTTGGAAAGGAGACTGGCTACCCAGTCCAGTATTCTTGCCTGGAGAATCCATGGACAGAGGAGCCTGGTGGGCTACAGTTCATGGAGTCCCAAAGATTCGGACATGACTGAGTGACTAACACTTTCATTTTCTTTCTTTCATATTTTCTTCTTCAATTTGCTAATATGGTGGATCACACTGATTGACTTGTATATATTCAATAAATCTTGTCTCCCTGGGATATGTCCCACTTGATCATGGTGTATTATCATTTAAATATATTGTTGGAGTCACTCTGCTAGTATTGTGTTGAGGATTTTTGTATCTATATTCATTGATGATAATGCCCTACAATCATTTTTGTGTGTGTGCGATATCTTTTTTTCTGGTTTTGATATCAGGGTAATGGTGGCCTCACAAAATGAGTTCAGAAGTGTTCCTTCCTCTGCAATTCTTTGGAATAGTTTCTGAATTTACCTGTGAAGCAATATGGTCTTGGACTTCTGTTATGTTGGTTTTTTTAAATTACTAATCAATTTCATTACCAATAACTGGTCTGTTCATATTTTCTTCTGTTTCTTTCTGATACGGTCTTGGGCGATTATACCCTTTTAAGAATTTGTCCATTTTGTCTAGGTTTAAACTTTTGCTTTTTGAGATTGAAGACAAAATGTTCACTAAAATCTTTAAGAAAGAAAAAAATAATCTACACATGTATTTCACTCATATTATTGACCAGACATAGATATTGGAATTCTCTGTTTTACCCAAAAAATTTTGGTTTAGCTTAAGATCTAAGTATAACTTTTGTCATTATTTTTCTTCAGCTCAGTTCAGTTCAGTTGCTCAGTCATGTCCAACTCTTTAAAAGGCTAGATTTTTAACAAGGCCATTCTTCAGTGTGTCTCAATTAGTAATTAACCTTAAAATGACAGCTCTGTTAGTATGAATCCCTTGATAGTAAAGACTAATATGCCAGACATCTCACTCTCTTCACAATCAATAAAGTCTGCATTTTAGATGTCAGGTCAGCAACTTTCCATATAACCTCCACTTTGATATCTGGCACAGATTGCCAAATCCTCATATACTGCACTTCTACTGTTGGAAGTTCTTGCCATCTGTTAAAAAAAAAACAAAAACCTCCTTAATTCATTTCACAATAATCCCTCTATTTGTGCTGATGCAATTGAAACAAAGTTGAGATTCAATTTTATGATTATTCTTTTAACTTCCTTAACATTTTATCTATTGAAGTACAGTTTCAAAATAATTCTTTACAGCACTTCTTTAATTTGATACCCATAGGCTTAACATTCAAGTAAGCACTATGGTTTAGGTAACTATAAACAAGTAAAGCAAAATATGAAAAATATAAGAAAATGTTGTCTAGAAGACAATCAAATAATCATTGTATTCTGTAAATAGATGCCAATCCACAGACTATTTGGAGAATATGTAATTCTAATGAATACATGATAAAAGTTATTTGAGTTGTTTCACTTTGTTTTCTTTATTGAAGTAGAATAATTAAGTGCTTGTCACAAACATTGCATTTCCTTATTTGTGCCCTCTTGGAAAACTTGAGACTGAATTTTATAAACAAAAATCACCCTGGAAAAACTGGGGCTGTCTTTTCTTAAAGCAGGTAAAAAGAAGGATGCAATATCCGTATCCTCTCTTAACTCATATAGTTGTATTATCAGAGATGCATATACCCATCAGAGGCTAGCCTATATGACAACTGACACAAGAGAAAAACAAGGGAATATTAGCTATTTTAAGTAAACTAAAAGACAGATGAGGCATTAAAACTTCAAGAAGTAACTCAACATTATTAATTCACATGGTATTAATCATATCATGACTGGTCATGCAGATTCCTTTTTGTATTATTAAATATGATGTGCAAGACTATAAAGTTACCAACAAAGTGCCTTTAAAGAAATCTGCCACTGCTCTAATAAAGTAACTTAAGTAGAAAAGAGAATACCACAGCTGAGTTCAGAATTTATCTGCACTGTGTTTTAAGATAAAATATATGCATCTTCCCTCAAATTCCACTGCCAGATGTAAAAGAAACAATAAAAATATTAATTCAGATAACACAAAAAAGGTTTATTTATTTTTATACATTCATTTCTATACAGAAAAGCCATTGTTTAGTTTCAAATAAGTAGCTGGTTTTATATCATGCTGGTGTGCTGGTGCTATAGGATTAAAAAAAAATAGAGTAATTAGAAGTAATAATTCGATTTGGTTTTTGTGTAGGTTTCCTAGGAAATAAATAAGTTCCAAATGTGTTCATGATCAGATAACCAAGTAAAAGTTTTCAGCCATTAAGATGCATGGAATATCTAAATAATTGAATCATTTAATTGTGAACATACATAAAAAGATTAGTTATAGCTATATTTCTTGACTCAACAGTTCTCATTTGGCAAGGCCAATTAATAAATAACACATATAACACAACATTGAAAATCAACTATACTTTAATAGAATAAGTACATTTTTTAAATGAACACATACTGATAGTGTTCACTCCTTGCCATTTTCTAAGGGGACTTTGCTTTTAATGATATAGTCCCATTCAAAAACTGGGAAAATACTTGACATTAGAAAAATATCTAAGGCTTTCCCACTGGTATAAAGCACCTCAATATTCCTCACAGTAGAAGGGATGCCCGGGGAAGGCAATGGTAACCCCCTCCAGTACTCTCGCCTGGAAAATCCCATGGATGGAGGAGCCTGATGGGCTGCCGTCTATGGGGTCTCACAGAATCAGATACAACTGAAGCGACTTAGCAGCACTTGCAGCAGCAACAGAAGGGATGCGAAGTAGTTATTCTGTCTTTACTGAAAGATTTTTCTCTAAATGTTGGTATTTAAGAAACATGAGATTGGTTTTCATTTCAGGTGTATGTGTGTGTGTGTGTGTGTGTGCACGCTCAGTTGTTCAGTCTTGTCAGACCCTTTGCACCCTCATGGACTGTAGCCCGCCCAGGCTCCTCTGTCCATGGGATTATCCAGGCAAGAATACTGGAGTGCATTGTCATTTCCTACTCCAAGGGATATTCCCAACTCAGTTACCTAAGTCAAACATCTGTAGGCCAAGTGAGGGAAGATGAACTGGAACAAACTCTTACAATCTGCTTTGCTTTGCCTTCAGTAATGCTAATGCTAACAATTTTCCTAATTTATGAAGTAACATATGTCCAGAGAAATTAGGTGAGCTGCGTGGGATTTTCCATGTGATTTTTTTTTTTTTATGGTTGTTTCCATTATGGGATAAGAATTCTTCCTGTATTCTTTCAGAAAGTGAAAGCACTAGTAATTCAGTCCTGTCCAACTCTTTGCCACCCATGGACTGTAGCCCGCCAGACATTTCTGTCCATGGAATTCTCCAGACAAGAATACTGGAGTGGGTTGCCATTTCCTTCTCCAGTGCATCTTCTTAACCCAGGGATCAAACCCAGGTCCCCTGCATTGCAGATAGATTCTTTACCATCTGAGTCACCAGGGAACTTTTGAAAAGCAACAGGTAGGCGATCATACACACATATATACACACATACACATAATGAATAATCCAAACGTTTTATGAGATATCTGGTAATAGTGTTTTCATGTAATATTACTGTGTCCCAATGTTAAAGTAAATTGAAGTATCTGGATATATTTTATCAGTAAACTTTCTCATATTTTCCATTTTATATGCCATTGTTTTTTATGCTAAATAAACATTGTTTGCTCTTTTTACTTATGAAATTTCACTCTATGGTCAAAATTGAACTTGGTTCCTACTTTCATTAATCATTTTTTCTTTCCTTCTTTTCACACTTTATGGATTTTATTCAATAAAATAAGCAACACAGACTATTTATTTGAAAGTGAAAGTTGCTCATCTGACTCTTTGCAACCCCATGGACTGTAGCCTGCAAGGCTCTTCTGTCCATGGAATTCTCCAAGCCAGAATACTGGAGTGGTTATCCATTCTCTTCTCCAGTGGAACTTCCCAACTCAGAGGTTGAACCCAGGTCTCCCACATTGCACATGGGATTCTTTACCATCTGAGCCACCAGGTAAGCAGAGTGATTACAGTAAATGTAAAAGATGGTGAATGGGATACTGAAATCGCCAAGCTTCTAATTTAAGAATTGCCTTTATTAAGAAAGAAAATGCAAATAGAGATGCAGCCAAACCTCAAGAGTGATTTAGAGACTGAATGGTTAATACCTTGGGATACTTTCAAGCTTTTCCTTAGTCCCTCATTTCAGTTTTCTCTGAATATCACTGCCCTTATTCTCATCTCCTTCCCACATGTAGTCTCAACCATGTGGTAATAAAGTATCTATTACAATAACTAGAATGTGATGAGTGAAAACCATGCGTTAAACTGTATTCTTAATGTTTCACATGTCACTGAATCCTAACAATAAGTATAAGAGTAAATATTAATGTTATCTGGATTTTGAGCAGCAGCATATTGTAGAAGTTAGAAATGGATTGCTTTGGCTCAAAATCCATTCCTACTATTTACTAGCTGTTATCTTATCCAATTATACAGCATCTCAGTACCTGCCTTTCCTATTCAGTAAAGAAGCTAATATTTCTTGCAAGTGTTATTAATGCTACATAAGATTTTGCCAAATAGAAACATTTTAAATTCAGGAAACTAAAACACTGCCAATGCCTGTCCAAGTCAGGACTGGAATTCAAGCTGGTTTACATAAAGATTGTAACCTATACCTTATATCACTATTTTGATCAAGGGTCATACTTTCAACAGCCATGGTCTCCAGTGTATGCACAAAAAAATTATTTGAGTTCTGGGGAAAATATTAGAACTTCTATTTATGTAGACGTCATCTAAAATTAACAGAGATATTAAGCATTACTAACATTTTATATATGGCTTGCCACTAGTACCCTTATTGGTTCCAGGTGATAAAGCATCATGTATCACAATTCATAGGAATTCCCAAGTATAAGTTTCATAATGTGAAGCATCCTTACTCCTCCATTTGCTCCTGGAGTACTGCAATTCTGATATATATATATATATATATATATATATGGAAGTGTATTTAAGGATACTTTTTTACTAATTTTAACTAAAATAGTTGTCACAAAATGGGCATGCAGCTTTGAAAATTCTTCAGTAAAACCAGAGAATAAATATTATGGTAAATATGCAAACACAGGGAAACAAAAATGGATTATTTACTATTTATCCTTATCCTACTGTATGCTCTGCCACACGTACTTTACAGAGACAAAGAACACTAACCATCCAATCTGCTGCAGCAAGAATTTTGCAAATATTTTTGAAACAGGCATTTGGAATATAAATGATCCACTAGTATGAATGAAATCACTGCATCATTCACAGGGACTATTGTAGTAAGAAGCCAACTCTAGGATGCCATCAATATATCTGAATCCAACAATCAAGATAGTTCAATACAGTAGAATCTTTGTAGAAATTTAATGATGAAAGGGGAGTAACAATAAAAATGTAAAGGTACACTGAATGTTTCAATGCAAAATACTTACAAACATAGTTAAACGTAAAGATACTACTCATTTTCACTTTATATAAAGAAAGGTGTTTCAAATTGTGTGGGCTTTTTTCCTTCTGATTCATAGATCAGTTCATTTCAGTTGCTCAGTTGTGTCTGACTTTTTGACACCCCATAGACTGCAGCACACCAGGTTTCCCTATCCATCACCAACTCCCACAGTAGTTATAGGGTATAGGTTACAATCTTTATGTAAACCAGCTTATTCACAGATAAAAAGTGATTTTTCAGAAGAAAACTACACAGAAAACAGAAAACATGAGCCTAAATTGTTCATTAAGGATAAAAGGGAAGTTCTGACAATGTTACAGAAGATTTAAAAATTTGTTAAAAGAAAATAATGCAAAGGAAAGTGCATTGGAAAATCAGATTAGCTATAGAAAATTATTTTGCCTACTTCTCTGATAACTATAACTTTAATACTGTCTTTATTAATCATATGAAGGTTTTCTTCCACCCCTGTTTGTTGTCTATCTCACACTGAATGTAGTTTGATAGCAAAAAATAGCTCGTGTGAAGTCAGTGTTCTTTACCCTGGGTGATATTTTCTTAGATGAAAATATTGGTCATTTATTTTAGTACCCAACACTTTTCCCTGAGATTCTCTTCAGTTTCTCAGACAGTTTCCTTTTGTCTTTTTTTCTCATTTCAAAATTTTATCCTATGCTGTTGTTTTCAAAAATTTTATGAATCATATATAACAATCTTCTCAAAATTACCTGCTTGCTATAGAAAAAAGGTCATTTCAGTTTAATCGCTTAGTCGAGTCTAACTCTTTGTGACCCCATGAACTGCAGCATATCAGGTTTTGCTGTCCATCACCAGTTCCCACAGCTTACTCAAACTCATGCCCATCAAGTCGGTGATGCCATCCAACCATCTCATCCTCTGTCATCCCCTTCTCCTCCTACTTCAATATTTCCCAGCATTAGGGTCTTTTCAAATGAGTCAATTCTTCGAATCAGGTAGCCCAAATATTGGCTTTTCAGATTCAGCATCAGTCCTTCAAGTGAAGATTCAAGACTGATTTCCTTTAGGATGGACTGGTTGGATCTCTTTGCAGTCCAGGGGACTCTCAAGAGTCGTCTCTAACACCACAATTTAAAAACATCAATTCTTCTGCGCTCAGCTTTCTTTATAGTCCAACTCTCACATCCATACAGGACTACTGGAAAAACCAGAGCTTTGACTAGTTGGACCTTTGTTGGCAAAGTAATGTCTCTGCTTTCTAATATGCTGTCTAGGTTGGTCATAGCTTTTCTTCCAAAGAGTAAGTGTCTTTTAATTTTGTGGTTGCAGTCACTATCTGCAGTGATTTTGGAGACCCAAAATATAAAGTCTCTCACTGTTTCATTTCCCCATCTATTTGCCATGAAGTGATGGGACCAGATACCTTGATCTTGGTTTTCTGAATGTTGAGTTTTAAGCCAACTTTTTAATCTCTTCTTTCACTTTCATTAAGAGGTTCTTTAGTTCTTCTTCACTTTCTGCCATAAGGGTGGTGTCATCTGCGTATCTGATGTTATTGATATTTTTCCCTGCAATTTTGATTCCAGCTTGTGTTTCATCCAACCAGGCATTTTGCATGATGACACCCTGCTTTGAAAAAAGATCAAGGTAGGTCTAATCTCTGATTATTCAGTGTGATGCTTATTTCCTTTTATATTATAAAATATTTGTAGTACAGTTATTTGTGAATGCCAATATTGGGGGATAAAATAACATATTGTTGAGTAAAAACAAATTCTACTGCAAAGTATATTGTATTATTTTCATTTCCTATTTTCCTGGATATTAATCCACAAGATTGTTTGATAGGTAGAAACACCATCAAATTTTGCTGAAGAGCCAATAGATTTTGTCTAAGGCTCTGTTGAACAATAGTGGAATCTATTTTTCCCATTACTGGTTCTTTCTAATGTGAAGATAACTTATTCCTGGGTAATTTGAAGTTTGTTCTTTCCTTAAATAATAAACAGTTAAAATATTTAATACATACAGTAAATTTCTCATATTTTAAATCTTCCCTCCTTGAAATTCTAAACAGGTCTTCCTACCTATTATTTTTAATCCTATCAAAAATATTGTTTTCTGTATATGTATACAATATTAGAGATATATGTATATGAGCTGATACATACATATACATTCATATATGTAATATCCATTTACATTGACCTAGGCCTGTACACAATAATTTAAGGAATAAGTCACCTAGCTGTAAAAAAGTATATAGCAAAAAGCATCAAGAGTGTGTACATTGACTCTGCCATTTAGTAAAATGCAGCATGTGAATTTCTGGCTTGCTCCTACTAACTTAGCTATCCCTCACAAAACAAAAAGAAAGGATACAGAGACAGAAAGGCCCAAGTTGGGAGATAATTTGATTTGGCTCCTGTCATTTGTGTAGGCTAAGCCAGCAATATTTGATGAATGGATGGGATGCCCTCCCCAATTTCTTGGATCAAATACAATGAATTAGTTTTAAAGCACTGTATGCAAAACTGTCATGATAATACCTTATTGCAGAAGTATAAAAAACCAAAATAAGATAACTAAATATATAAATTATGCAAAACTAAATGTTATGCAAATTAAATATGTAAAATATGAAGATACACTAAAATCATCAAATCAATATATATATTACTTAGATTTCTCCAATAAAAATTGCTAATTTTTAAAAGCTTGAAGATTTGCTGTCCATGTCAAACTTTGGGGTTCTCCTTTCCTTATTTTCCTGTTCAAATGTATTCTGGCAAAAATCCTAATGCATGATCCAAAGATAATCCCAGCTGCCACATCAGGAGAAGAAAGCTTGGGTACATAAAACTTTAAGAAGGAAACACCCTTTTGTTCCACTCCATAAATTTTTTAGAAGCTGACATTTAATGTGTCAACAAAATTCCTTGAGCAAGAAAAGGCAATCCCAAGAGACTCTCCAGAATACAGATGACAACAATAAAGATACTATAAGCAATCTTCAGCGTATACTGTCAGCATTAATTCCACATTTTAGAACTCTGAGGAATTTATATATTCTGTGTTTTATTTTTCTTTTGCTACTTCAGTAATTTCACCTCAGATTTATCTTCATTATGTTACATTTCATCCTTCAAAACACATTTCATTTAACGGTGAACAGAGAAACAAAACACATCAGCTCCTGACAGTGACAGCATATTTACATTAATGGGGAAATGTTTATGGTCTTAAAAATTGCTAGCAGAAACAATTTAAAATACAACACCTGAAAAACATATTTTTATATTTACCTATCATCAGCATTTCAAATTTACTTGTAGAAGAAATTAGAGTAGAAGAAACAAGGTATAACAACGTAATATAGTATGTTTAATTTTATAATACTATGCAGTGGAAAATACAGAATTGCTGTATGTTACGACTAAGTATGCAGTAGTGAAGGCCCTCTTTATGGTTCACAGTAAACAGTCAAAGTGTTCTCATTGTGTCTTCATATGTTAGAAGGAGATATGAGAATTTGCCAATAAGGAGTTCATGATCTGAGCCACAGTCAGCTCCTGGTCTTGTTTTGGCTAACTGTATAGAGCTTCTCCATCTTTGGCTGCAAAGAGTATAATCAATCTGATTTTGATATTGATCCTCTGATGATGTCCAGTTGTAGAGTTTTCTCTTGTGTTATTGGAAGAGGGTGTTTGCTATGACTAGTGCGTTCTCTTGGCAAAACTCTATTAGCCTTTGCCCTGCTTCATTCTTTACTCCAAGGTCAAATTTGCCTGTTACTCCAGGTATCTTTTGACTTCTTCCTTCTGCATTCCAGTTCCCTAAAATGAAAAGGATATCCATTTAGGGTGTTAGTTCTAGAAGGTATTGTAGCTCTGCATAGAACCGTTCAACTTCAACTTCTTCAGCATTGCTGGTTGAGGCATAGACTTGGATTCCTGTGATATTGAATGGTTTCCCTTGGAAATGAAGGGATCAATCTGCCGTTTTTGATATTGCATCCAAGTACTGCGTTTCAGACTCTTGTTGACTATGATGGCTACTCCATTTCTTCTAAGGGATTCTTGCCCACAATAGTAGATATAATGGTCATCTGAGTTAAATTCACCCATTCCAGTCCATTTTAGTTCGCTGATTCCTAAAATTTAGATGCTCAATCTTGCCATCTCCTGTTTGACCACTTCCAATTTGCATTGATTCATGGACCTAACATTCCAGATTCCTGTGCAATATTGCTCTTACAGCATTGGACTTTACTTCCATCACCTGTCACATCCACAACTGGGTGTTTTTCTTTGATTCCGTCTCTTCATTCTTTCTGGAGTTATAAATTAGCTACGATTCTAGTTCATATTGAATAGGGTCTGTAAGAGGGACTTCTCTGATTCTCAATCATAAGGAGAAGTCATAGTTTCTCACCATTAAGTATGGTGTTACTTTTGTAGATCTATTTAGTTGAAGAATTTCCCAATCAATTTCTAGCTTGCTAAACGTTTTACTTGAATGTATGTTTGCTTTTGTCAAATATTATTTTTTCCTAATTATATAATCAAAAGATGCTTCATATTTAGCCTGTTGATGACATAGAATACATGAAATGATTTTCAAACATTGAAGCAGTTTTATATACTTAGAATAAATCACACTTCCTTTTGGTGTGCAGTTATTTTATACATTTTTAGATATATTTCACTAATACCTTGTTTAAAATGTTTGCATCTACATTTGTGAAGATACTGATAAGTAGTCATCCTTTATGTTAATAACTTTATTTGGTTTCTTATTAGCATAATACTGGACTCACAAAATAAGCTAACGTGAGTGGACTCCTGTTTTTTCTTAATATGTAGAATTCATTAGTGAAAAAATCATCTTGCCTAACGCTTCCTCATTTGGTTGTTTATTGATTACTGGTCTAAATTCTTTATTAACTATAGATCTGTTCAGATTATCTATTTCTCCATGTTAATGTTTAAGAGATCAGTATTGATTATCTATTTAATTTTGAGTATTGGTAATTTGCATCTACCCTTTTTTTCATGCTTAACCTAGATAGAATTTTATCCATTTTATTGTTATTTTCACAAAACAAGTTTGTTTCATTGATTAACTTCATTTATTTCTAGGAATTTGGCATTTCCTACTATATGGCACCTGAAATACACATAAAATAGTATAATATTGTTTGAAAATGGACTTAGATTAGTTGCAAAACTACACTGCAAAATATAGCAATAAGTTGATTAAAAATAAGTTTAACTGATATGGTAAGAAATGAGAGAAAATTGAATCATATAAAATTCTCAGTTAAAACCAGAGAAGCCAGAAAAAGTGTAGGAAAAAAAGAAACCAGCACATAGAGCATGGAACAGAAAATAGTTACAAATACATTAGATATTAATCCAACTACATCACCAGTCATTTAAAGCATGACTGGTTTAAATATACCAATTAAAATACAGAGACTGTCTGAAACAATCAAAAAAGTTCCATATATATATTATCTAAAAAAGACTAAACACAGTGCAACAGATAGATTAAAAGTAAGTGAACAGAAAAATATACCATGATAACATTAACAAAAAACAAAACAAAAAATAACCTTTAGGTAGAAATTTCACAAAAAGATTACAAAGCAAGAGCAATTATCAGGGATTAAAAGAAGCATTGCATAATGATATAGGGTTTAATCTCCAAACACCTAACAAGAGAATGTCAAAACATGAGATAATATACAGGGAAAAACTGATATTTATATTAGTTAGGTATTTCAATATCTATCAGTAACTGACATATTTCACAGGCCAAAAAAAAAAAAAAGAAACACAACAGTAAGGACATAGTTGAACTGAACAGCACCTCAGTTAATTTGAACTAATTAGAATTATAGGATACTTCATCCAACAATAGAATACACATTATTTTGAAGTTCACATGCTAGAGAAAGAGCAATATAAACCTAAACCAAATAGTGTAAAGGAAATAATCAAAATTAAAGTAGAAATATTATTTTTATAAATTTTTACACATTTTATATTTCACAATAATTTTTTGTGCTTTTTGTTTATTAGCATATTTTAATTAAATTGTCTGACCATTGATTTAACTTTATAGCTCTAACATGAATTGTTATTCTACATTTTTGGTTTTAATTTGATCACCTATGCCAATAATTATCTAGAATTTTAAACCCAAGTTAGAACAAATTTTTGAGACTGTAATTACTAACTTATTTTGCTGCAATTATACTGGTTAGGACAAACTAAAACAATTCATAATATGTGCCATTTTATAGGTTTCTTTTGTGGGTATTACAGTTTCACGTTTTAGGAAAATTCCAGGAAACCTTCTGTATTTTTTGCAGATATATCAGATTTCCTCGCTATTGTTTTATTAATGGGGAGGATCAGGACTTGTGTTTCCTGGTCCTGCATTGGCCTCAGTAATAGGGACCTTCTCTGTGACTCCTATCTCATGAAAACAGAAATGTGCTTTGTCCTAGGGAGAGAATCAGATCCTTTCATACCTCTGCAGAGGGGTGGTGGTGGGGCGCTGACTTCTGATCTAAATCAGTGAGGAGACTGTATTCCTTCCACTGCTTACCCCTCCTCTGCAAAAGATACCTGCTATTTCTACTCTTCTTTAAGATGCAGTGGATTTTTGCCTGAGTCATTGAAGGCAAGGGGGTTCCTGTCTTATTCAAAGGCTCAAAGCTTCTTATTAGAGAAAGGTCAAGCAACTAGGTAGTATTTTTATTTACTCACTACTATTCCTACTTTTGTAAAGTCTACATTTTAATGATTTTTAACATGCATAGTCTTCTGCGCAATCAGAACTACACCAGTTGTACACAACTCTCTAACAGTTACTGGAGATCAAGAATTCATGACTAACTTGGCTGGATAATTCAACTCTAGGTTTTTTAAGTGGTTGCACTTATGTCAGTCAGGATATGCTCCTTAGAACGCTTCCCTGGAGCTGGAGGACTTCCTTCCAAGATAACTCATTGAATTGTTTTGCCAAGTTGGTATTAGATGTTGGTTTATTCTCCTGGGCCTCTCCTCGGGGCTACCTGAGTTTCCTCACCACCTGATGACTTGTTTCCCTGAAACTGAGTGGTTTCATCATTGATAATTTGTTATGAGTTTTTCTATGTATTTCTTGGTTGACTCAAGTTGGTCCAATTGTAGTTTCTTAATGAAGGGCTCAGAGAAGCCAAATCCCATGAGTTCTTGTACGTCAACAATAGTAGGCAATATGGAAAATTTCAGTAACACTTTATTTTTTCATTCCGTATTTTAAAAATAAGACTCTACTGCCTTCTAGTGTTTAAAATCCTATAAAGAAATTTGAAATCTTTAATCATTTTTAATTTACTTTCTCATTTGCTTTTATCTCATCTTATTCCATGTCCATGACTGTTTTAACATTTTCTATTCTAATTTGTGCTTGCTATGAAAAAGATTTCTGCTCTTGATTTTTTTTTCTTTCCAGTCCATATTTCATCTTCTCTTGTCTCACCTTATTTTCTCTTGTAAAGTTAATGAATTTTTGTGTTCTGCATGTACTAGATTCTCCACAATACTGTTCTCCACAAATTCATGCCTATCCAGAACTTCAGAGTTCAACCTCAGATGGAAAGATCTTTACAGATGGTGTTAAGTTTGAGATTATATTGGATTCAGATGGCCCTTATAAGAGCAACGGGTGTCCTTATAAGAAGGGAACAAAAACTGAGATATACATAGATAAGATGACCATGTGAAGATGGAGGCAGAGACTAGAATAAAAAGACTAATAGCCTAGAATTAGAGGACACACATTCTGGGACACATCAGAAGTTACAAAAATACAATGGGGGAATTTTCTCTAAAGTATTCCAAAGGAGTGTGCCAATGGGCCTGCCACTACCTATTTCAGTACTCAGTCCTTCTGTGGGTGAATAAATTACAGTTGTTCTTGAGCTACTAAGTCTGTGGTAATGTCACTGTATCCCTAGGAAACTGAAATACTAGATTTAATGCCTTTTGTGTTTTTTTTTTAATTTATAACTAGATTTGCCACATAATGTTTATCTTTTCTCCAATATAAATAATCTGCTGTATTTTATATTTCTATGTGCTGGTCTTACCTCTTTTTAAAACTTAGTAGATTTAAAATATACTCTGATTTATTTTCAATTTATTAACCATCACTCAATGAAGTAAAAACCATCTTATTCAAGAATATCTTTGTTAACTTTTTAATTGAATTATAATTTATTTGGGTTTAAAGTTTTGTTTTATTTTTCTTAGAGTATTTTGACTTTGCTCCATTTTTAGCATTTATATTTTTCATTCCAAGTTTATCCTCGTCCATTTTATTTCTGTTCTGTTTTCATTATAGCAGAAAATTTTCTTTACCATAAAATTGAATAAATTCACAAATATATACCTTGTTCTCTATTTATTATAGAATATCACATACTTTTCCCCTACTATTTCAGTTATTCATTTCAAAAATGATTTTCTTTCCTAATATATTTGTAAATATACACTATCTTCAATTAGTCCTATTATTTTCTCAGAGCTAGTAATTATGTTTATTTGGACTTTCTTTACCATTCATAGCTTCCCATGAATTCCACTATAACACAAGCCAAGTTGTGTGATAACTTGGCATGTATTGAAAAACAGGTGACTGTGATTAATAATTTTAATTATGATTGTTGCTCTTCTTTCTACTCTTGATTCTGTCTGGCCTTTTGAGTAAGAAATATTATTTATATTGAATAAAATATTTTTATATTTTCCTCTAAATCTATCCTTCATCCTTTGTTTTTCTAGGGCAAAACTAAATGTATAGCTATCAAGTATTATTGATATATAATGCTGTACAGGATTGACAGTCACTGTTTTTATGAATATTATGGCCAAGAAGGGATTGAGTACTTGATCCAAAGTCTTTCATCAATAAAATAGTCAACACAGTTAAAAATTACAAAAATAAATATCATTTCCAAAGAAGCAGCAAGATAACTGTATCACTAAAACCAAAGTGCATCTTCCTATTTTCTGGCTATTTACCAAGTCTGTTTACTACATTTTCTTTTTTTTTTTTTTTATTGGAGGCTAATTATATTGGTTGGTTTTGCCATACACTGACATGAATCTGCCCCGGGTGTACATGAGTTCCCCTTCCTGAACACAATTTAGTAATTCCATGAAAAGAAAAAAAGAATCATTAATCTGTAAGCTTGAACTGATATGGAGGATGTTTTGCAGTAGATAGTACATAATGTGAAATGGTTCAGATAAAATATTGTTATAGTTATTTGGATGAGATAAATGACATTTTAGAGTGGCAGTATCCAGGATAGAGAAACATGATAGAACCACTGTGTTTGACTGATGATTCTATTCATAAGTCAAGAGCTCTATTATTATACGCACTTTTTAGGCATTGTCGATAGTTATTTTTATTAGACACAAGATGCCTAATGCACATCAGCTTAGAGTTGACTCTGTCTTATTCTGATAATAGGAATTCCACTTTCATTCTGTAAACCCCTAGGCTATATATTTCTAGGACTGGCAATTTAGTACCCTACTGCTTGATACAGTGGTAAGAATATGACAAAATAATGGTTCAGTATGCTCAAACATAATTTCTGCCCACAGCAGATAATTGCTGTTTAGTTGCTAACTCATGTTGAACTCTTTGCAACCCCAGGCTCCTCTGTTCATTGGATTTCCCAGGCAAGAATACTGGAGTGGGTTGCTATTTCCTTCTCTAGGGGCTCTTCATGATCAAGGGATTGAACCTACGTCTCTTGCACTGACAGGTGGATTCTTTACCACTGAGCCACCAGGGAAGCCCTGGGCACATAATAGAGGGACTGTTGAAATATTTTACTGGAAATTTTAAGCCAGATTCAGAGACTGCTTTCTCTTTGAGTCATCCGTTAAATTTCTTATATTTCTGTTCCAGTGTTCCTCATTCTTTCAATACTTAGAAAAAAATCCCCCAAAAAATGGGGAAAGGAAGAAGGAAAAAAATCATAGAGTGAAAAGGTGGCAATATGATGATTGAAGCAAGATGCTGTGCTGATGGCTTTCAGGAAGAAAGAAGGTAAATGATCCAATGAATGCATTTGGAGAAGATAAAAAATGGCAATAAAACGAATTCTAATCTAGAGCCTTGAGAGGGAGGTAGTCCTCCCAACACCTTGTCATTAGCTCAGTGAAATGGATGTCAGAGTTCTGGCCCCCATATCTGTAAAATAGATATATAGATAGACAGACTGGTAGATAGAACAGTTACTTGGTTTTAATGACAGTTGCACTAAATTTTAATGATGAATTAGAATGCTTCCCATATACTTTTGAAACATTTTTAATAACATAAGAATTTGAAATTTTGCTCTATATCTTTAGAGTTGTATTGAATGAGGCTGAATTTTCTATCAATATTAAATATTTTGAATATGCTTTGATGAGGGCTACAATTACATACCTCTATAAGTGTGATTATAATTTTCTTTGTTATGCAGAATATCAGTATCTTGTGAAATTCCAATATGTCAGTGTTCCTAACTAGAATTCTAATGAATACTCAATTTTAAGTGAAAGTCATAGTAATAAAATGATTCCTTATGAGTTTGTATATATAAATTCTGAAGTGCAACTTCATAGAGCAGAAACAGATGAAGAGGTCAGGTTGTTATAAGCTAATGAGAAATAAATTGCTATAATCAGTGACCTAACATTGCCTGAAGGATTTCTCTCTACAGTAATGGGTTCAGCTAGCAAAGGGTCTTAATGTTGCTGGTTGAAAGTCCTATTTGGCATTTGTAATATTATTCTAATGCTTGATTACATCATGCACAAGTTAATCCATTACGAAGCACTTGCCCAAAAAGATTTGATTTTAATGTTTCATGAGTAGCCAGTTGGATGGGACAAGAAGTATAAGTGGCTTATCCTTTACCAGTAGGATA
Organism: Moschus berezovskii; assembly: GCF_049115385.1. NCBI lineage: Eukaryota > Metazoa > Chordata > Mammalia > Artiodactyla > Moschidae > Moschus > Moschus berezovskii. The sequence continues at coordinate 55,103,488 of NC_142461.1, forward strand.
ACTTCTTACATTCTTTTATAAATCAGTTTTTGCTCTGATCTTTTGGGCAATAAAACATGCTTTTTGTTGTTGTTGTTTATCTGGGTTTTATTATTCTGTTTTTTGTTTTTTACTTTGAAAAAAATTGTTTATAGCTTTGTTGTTTTTTTTTATTCAGTCACTAAGTCATGTCCGACTCTTTGTGACCCCATGAACTGCAGCATGCCAGGCTTCCCTGTCCTTCACCACTTCCCAGAATTTGTTCAAATTCATGTTCATTGAGTCAGTGATGCCATCCAACCATGTCATCCTCTGCTGTCCCCTTCTCCTTTTGCCTTCAATCTTTCCTAGCATCACAGTCTTTTCAATTGGTGGTGCTTTGCATCAGGTGACCAAAGTATTGGAGCTTAGAAGTCTACAAATTTAAACTCTCTATTGACAGTTATTTATTGATGCTTTAATTCAAAATGTAAACGTTGCTACCTGGGACCAATACAGTATTTCCTATTTGTTGATTTTTTTCAGTCACTTATTTAAAATAGTTCCTCTATATATTAAAATTAAATACAAATAAAACAATACTTAAACGAAAAGGTTGTAACAGCAGTCAGAGAAAACCGATTTAATTGTAATATAACCAGTACTGTTTACATCACATACTTCCAGTTTTTCCTCCTATTAGACACAAGATATGAATGCAGTCACTGGTCTTCATGGGCTTCCCTTGTGGTAAAAAGTCCGCCTGCAACGTGTGAGACCTGGGTTCAGTCCCTGGCTTGGGAAGATCTCTTGGAGAAGGGAAAGGCTACCCACTCCAGTCTTCTGGCCTGGAGAATTCTATGAACTGTATAGTCTATGGGGTTGCAAAGAGTCGGACCCGACTGAGTAACTTTCACTTTCACTGATCTTCATGAATGGGCCACATAACTATACCTGTTCAACAAACAAAAAGTTTCTTTACATTCTATTGCCCTGATATATTTCATATAGCAATTGCTCTGTCAGCTTGGTTTCATGGGAAAGAGTTGTAGAGAAGAATCTCTTGCAGTCAACGTGTAGCCTGAGAATCAAACATTTATTGCAATAAGCCACAAGGCTCTTTGATTATTTCTTAATTCAGAATAAACTATTCTACCTAGGAGATATGCTATAAAATATGTACTTAGGTAGAGAGATAGAATTATTTTAATCATGTAAGTTGATAAGATTAATCTTTTTCCAAGTACCTAATTTGAAATTAATGCTACTTATGTTTTGCTCTTTGTCTTCTAAATGCAAAATTGAAATAATAATATATCAGGTGTTATTTCAAAAGACCTAACTCTAACTCTTTCTATTTAACAAATCTTTTATTTTAGCGTATTATATATATGGCAGCATGATAGTGTACAAAATAAATGGTTTTCATTTTTTTAAAGTTATCATCTTTCTTACCACAATATATTAAGTTGTAATTTTAAACTTTCTGTTTAAAGCAAATACACACAAACTAAAAGCAGATATAGTGAAGAGAAAGATGAGTCTAGCAGACATCAATTTTCATTCTTTCAAACCTTATTCCTCCGTATCAGGTTACTCAACAGTAAAGAACCTGCATGCAATGAAGGAGATGCAGGTCTGATCCCTGGGTAATAAAGATCCCCTGGGGAAGAAAATGGCAATCCACTCCAGTATTCTTGCCTGGAAAATTTCATGGACAGAAGAGACTGGCAGGCTATGGTCCACTGGATCACAAAGAGTCAGACATGACTTAGCAACTGAGCATGCTCATGCATATGCATACACTCACGTATATGCACAAACATATCAGATAAACATTTATATGAAGAGGATGAAATATAGTGCCCAATACTCAATAGATTATGAAATCTATACACTTACGTCCAATTCTGTCATCTGCTAACTCTGCCCAAAGGAGATATAACATAAATGAAGTTCTGATAGTCTTAGACCAAAGACAGAAAGTAAAGATAGAAAAATTCTTCAGTAAGTCTCCAAGGACAAAGTCAGAGTTATATAAACAGCTAAAGTATACTTGCACACCACAAATTGTGCTAAATTTATCCTTGGCAGGAGAACTCTGAAATAGCCTTAATCCAAGGCAGTAAATTGGTTAAGAGACTTGTGTTGGTTAATATATTTGACATTAGGACGTTCTACTTAGTACCCGTGGTACATCTCCTTGATAAAAGCCTTGGGCCCAGGAGAAAAGGAAAGGAAAAAGGGAAGGAAAAAGGAAAGAAAAAAGGCAAGGGAAGGAAAGCAAAGGAGAAAGGAAAGAAAAGGAAATGAAATGATTAAGGAAAGGAAAGGAAAAGAAAGGAAGAAAAAAACAAAGAAAGCGAAGTCGTTCAATCGTGTCTGACTCTTTGCGACCCTATGGGCTGTAGCCTGCCAGGCTCCTCTGTCCATGGGATTTTCCAGGCAAGAAGACTGGAGTGTGTCAGCATTTCCTTCTCCAAGGTATCTTCCCGACCCAGGGATCAAACTTGGGTCGCCTGCATTGCAGGCAGACTCTTTACACTCTGAGCCACAAGGAAGCCCCTGGCCCAGGAGACTGATTCTTAAAAGCTTCTTTGAATTACTTACTGATCTTTAATTCAAAAGAAGCAAGTTAATACTATTTACATTAGTGAAAAGAACAAATTAGGCATGGTTGACTAAAACTCATTAAAAAAATGATAACTTTGAAGTCTACTTTTGGAACTCTTGTTGTTAAGAGAAGGAAAAGAGCAGAATCTTGATTTAATTCTTTCTTTTGTTCTTATTTTAAATATAGAATGTAATATATCATTACCATTAGGAACCAAAGTAAAAGACATGATACACTTAAGTATATTAATATGAAATGCTTTTCATTTACCCAGTTGAAGAATATTTAAATAATCTGTGTGTGAGAATTGGACTATAAAGAAGCAAAGTGAGTGACAAATAATTGATGCTTTTGAATTGTGGTGCTGGAGAACCCTTTGGATTTCAAGGAGATCAAACCAGTCAATCCTAAAGGAAACTAATCCTGAATATTCACTGGAAGGACCAAAACTGAAGCTGAAGCTCCAGTACTTGGCCACCTGATGTGAAGACTGACTCACTGGAAAAGACCCTGATGATGTGAGATTGAGGGCAAAAGGAGAAAGGAGTGGCAGAGGATGAAATGGTCAGAGAGCATCACGGACTGAATCTGAGCAAGATCTGAGAGATCGTGAAGGATGGGGGAGCCTGGCATGTGGAAGTCCATGGCACTACAAAGAGTCAGACATGACTTAGCAACTGAACAAAAAATATATCCCTGAAAATATAAAAGCTTACATATGAAATAAAATTGGAAAATATGATAAACATATAAAAATTTAAAAGTCATATTAAAACAAATATTACAAATTATATGTCCACATACAATGATGCCAATTATTGTTTATAGGTAGGCTCATTTATGTGGTAGACGGTAAAGAAACCTATTTTAAGACATAGAGATTTTCTCATACATTACGCTGAAGTACCCAGGAATAAATCTCAATTTTTTCCATAGTCAAAATAGTGGAAGTGATTTTTCATGTTTGATCATTACAGGATTGTTGCCACTTACTAAAATAACTTTTGTGAAATTAATTAACAGAATGATTACCAATATCTACTTAGATTTCAGAAAGAAACATGATTTAGTAATGAATAACTCAGTTCTTCCTTTCACATTTAAGTAATACTTAATAGTTATTGTTCAGAGATAGAGAAGTACGTCCCTTTTCAAGTTGATACTAAGTTGCAGGTTTCAAGATGGTTCAATGAGCACAAGCTGCAGTCATACGGTGTGCATGGCCGCTCAGTTGTGTCTGACTTTTTGAGACCCTATGGACTGTAGCCCGCAAGGCTCCTCTGCCCATGGAATTTTCCAGGCAAGAATATTGGAGTGGGTGCCATTTCCTCCTTCAGGGGACCCTCCCAACCCAGGGATCAAACCTACATTTCTTGTGTTTCCTGAATGTGCAGGAGGATTCTTTACCACTACCACTATCTGGGAAGCACACTGCTCTGTGCCAAACATAGAAGTGGGAAAAAAAAAAAAAAAACACATTTAGCCTAAGTGACTATCCACTCCCACACCAGGAAAATTATCAAGTGGTCAGACAGTGCAGCATTCCAATGGAGATGAAAGCAACCAGGTGAAGAGCCTTCTGACTGGCAGTCTCAGCCTATGGGAGAAACCATGACCCAACATGGGCACAACACAGAAAGAGTTTAGCTCCTGTGGCAGTGGGAGTTGAAAGCAGTAGAAGATCAGGGGCAGTAAGACTTCTTGGAAAAGCAAAATGTTTTTGATACTGACTTTCTCCTGAGGCAAGACAACTCCCTAAGGAGACCCTGTCTAAGGGCACAAGTAGTGGCTATCTGGTGGGTAATGACAAGAAGAATCCAGCAGCTAAGCAATAATAATATCAGATAAAATAACATTCGGAGAAGAATCCATATATTTAAGGTTGGTAAAAAGACAAGCCAAAAATAAATGCAGAGTGTGATGTTTTTAACATAATGTAATATAACATATTAAAATAACAAAACAGAATGCAATTAAATTGATGAGAAAAATATCACAAATTCACAACTACAGTGAGAGATATTGATACAGCTCTCTCTCTCAAATAAAGAAATCAGGACAAGAAGTTTGAAAGCAACTTAATGATGAACAAGTTGAAGGTGATAGACTAATTTCTTCATTCAAAAATATTTATTGAGCACCTATAGTATACTAGGGAGAAGGAAATGGCAAGCCACTCCAGTGTTCTTGCCTGGAAAATAGTATGGACAGAGGACCCTGGCAGGCTACAGTTCAAGGGGTCGCAAAGAGTCTCACATGACTGAATAAATTCACTTCACTTCATAGTGTACTAGGGGGTTTCCTTGGTAACTCAGCAGCAAAAGAATCTACCTGTCAATGCAGGAGGTGTGAGTTCAATCCCTGGGTCAAGAAGATACTCTGAAGAAGGAAATGGCAACCGACTCCAGTATTCTTGCCTGGGAAATCCAATGGAGAGGGGAGCCTGGCAGACTACAGTCCATGGGGTCGCAAAGAGTCAGACAGGACTCAGCAACTAAACAACACAACAGAGTACTAGATGGCACTATAACACTGTGGAGAAAACAGAGAATGAGATGAACATCCCACTGGGTGGAGCAGACATCACAGCACATAAAGCTATATGTGCAGAAGAATAATAGCTAAAGCCACAGACTATGAAGCCAATTATTCTGGGATTACATGTTACAACGTAAAGGTAGATAACTCCTTGAGGTATAAGTCCCATATATAAATAGGATTTATTACGGTGTTGACTTCATAGAGCAATTGTGAAAATCAAATAAATTCAATAAGGTCATGTACTTAAAATTTTTAGAACAAGGGTTATCCCATGATGAACACTTAGTAAGCTTATGCGTCAAGTTTTCATTTCAGCACTTACAGATGCATACACAAACTCTTATGTGCATAACTACATTCACAGTTCTTAATTTTCTAAATATAAGGCACAAATAGAGGTATAATATGCAGTTTTATCAACCGAATGTGTACAGAAATGGGAAAATATAGCCATATTCTGACCCAATGAAACATGATGACAACATCATCCAAAAGATACTGAAATCTTATCAAATGTTTGAAAATACACAATGCAAAAATGCACAAAGCAAACTGACTTTTAAATTAGGATCTATGATATATAGCACAATTTTGGTGTGTGTCAGGTAAGATGGAATGACTCAAAGCAAGGGGTATCAGAGGTAAATAATAACAAGACCATCAGAAGAGCAGCTTTCATGATGAGAATGAGGATCATGATAATAATAATGGCTAAATATAAATAGGAAACATTGGATGCAAATATTACTATGTGTTTGGGGTAGCAATGCTTTATATAAACTGACCCCCTTAATCATAAAAATTTTAATAAGTTAGGTAATTTATTATCTCCATGTTATGATGAGAAAATTAAGGCACAAACAGATTATCTAAGAGGCTCAGAGGCACAATGAACTTCTTTAACATGCTCAGAGGCAAGGTTAAGATAACTTATTGGCTCAGGCAGTCTGGCTCTAAATATCTCACCCTTACTCTTAATCACTGCAATATACAGCTACTATACTAATAAAATACACAATTTCTAGTATATACATTCAAAACACTTGCTTTAGAAGCAGAAACTGACACTTTGCTCTTCTTTCATTATGCTCGGTACGTTCACAGTATGTCCAAGAAAAAAATAAACACTTTCACACTAAGATAAATAAGTAATGATAAGGTCATCTCTTCTGATTCTGGTCCCCAAATTAATATATCCTCAATATTGTCCAACAGAATTGAACCTCTTATGAACAGCAACTTTATTCTTGATTTTGTTATATCTCTGGATAGGTATGTTTACAAATATTATAAACATCTGTTAAAGTTGATCTTTTCCTGTATGAATAAAGTGATGAAAATCTGGTTAAGCTTAGCATTATTTCCCTTTCTTTTAATATCACTATTTTAAAAATACCTTTAATTTAGAAAGCAGAATCTTATGAACTTTTAACTCATTTGCATTCTTTGTTGATGAAGTTTGCTTCCTTAAATATTTTCTGATTTAGTCTTTTTTTGTCTTTGCTTTCCTTTGGCTTTGTCTGTCTCTTGTGTGTATATGTGTGTGTGTGTGTGTAGGCGGTGTTGAGAAAAATAGTTAATGATATCAAAAGTTTAAGGTACCAGTTTTGGCAAGAAACATTAAGAATAAAACTTTACAGGTCTCTTATCATTTAATTTTTAAGAAAATTTACAATTTTGACATAGATTAAGAGTTTTGCACATACACTTCAGACATAAAAATATTTTGTTCATCAAAATGCCACGTAATAAGTTGTTTCTCTTTTTGAAATTAAGAAAGATAAAGAACACAGACTATAGATGATACTGTGAGCTAAGAGAAATCGCCTTGTTAAATGACTAATCGCACTTAGGTGAATGTTCACAAAAATTAAATCTACCTTGTTCTATCATTTACAATAACTTATAGATATGTTTTGTCTTCCTAGTAATCAATGTAAAGGTGTAAGGATGTTTTTGCCAACTCCTTTTACTTCAGAGCCTGGCTTTAAACATCTGTGTATAAGCTTTAACCATAAGAACTGTGTTAACTAACGAAACTAAACCTCTTGATAAAAGTGAAAGAGGAGAGTGGAAAAGATGGGTTAAAATTCAATATTCAAAAAATAAAGATCATGGAATCAGTTCCATCACTTCATGCAAAATAGATGAGGAAACAATGGAAACATGAAAGACTTTATTTTCTTGCTCTCCAAATTCCACTGCAGAAGATGATTGCAGAAATGAAATTAAAACACTTGCTCCGTGGAAGAAAAGCTGTGATGAACCTAGACAGCATATGGACAACCAGAAATGTTACTTTGCCAACAAAGGTCCTTATATTCAAAGCTATAGTTTTTCCAGTAGTCACATTTGGATGTGAGAGTTGGACCATAAAGAAGGCTGAGTGCCAAATAATTGATGGTTTTGAACTGTGGTGTTAGAGAAGACTCTTGAAGGTCCACTGGACTGCAAGAGATCAAACCAGTCAATCCTAAACAACATCAGCTCTGAATATTCATTGGAAGGACTGATTCTGAAGCTGAAGCTCCAATACTTTGGCTACGTGATGCAAAGGGTCAACTCATTGGAATAGACCCTGATAGTAGGAAAGATAGAAGGTAGGAGGAGTAGATGATGACAGAGGATGAGATGGTCGGATGGTATCACCAACTCAATGGACATGAGTCTGAGCATGCTCTGGGTGATGATGAAGGACAGGGAAGCCTAGCAGACTGCAATCTTCTAGGGTCACAAAAAGTTAGACATAACTGAGCGACTCAACAACAACAGGTTTGGTTTCTCATATCATGATGACTAGGTTTACTTGGTGTCTCAGTGGTAAAGAATCTGCCTGCCAATGCAGGAGGCATGGGATTGATACTTGGTCTGGAAAATCCTCTAGAGCAGCAAATGGCAACCCACTCCATTATTCTTGCCTAGGAAATCCTAGGGACAGAGGAGCCTGGTGGGCTAGAGTCCATGGGTTGACAAAGAGATGGACATGACTTAGAGACTAAACAACAACAACAAAATCATGATGATGCATTTCAAGAGGGAATCTTCTAAGATCACAAACCAATTCCTAACCAAAAATTGCAAATAATTTTTTAAGTTAGACTCGGAAAACTCAAAGTGTTACTTACACCCCAATCTATTGGTCAAGCAAATTACTAAGTCCTCACTAGAATGAAGGAAACACTAGTTAAGATACGTGTCTCTATGGAAGCAAATTTAAAGTATTTGTGATCATTATTTTCCACTACACTATCCAGGTTCACAGATTCTTTGAATTCTATTCCATGGAACACGGGCTCAAGAATACAACCCCCCCTCCCATTGTAAAGGAGGATATAATAATAATTTAGAGTTAAAACTAGAAGCTAATTTGCATACTTTCAAATTTTAGAATTGGGAAATTGAAGAATAATATGAAAGATCTTCTAAGGAATATGTTAGTGGGAGGTGACTGTAGAAAATAAAAGCATGCTGTACTTTTTGTTGTACTTTTAAGAGGGAACAGTGGACAAATAAAGCAACCTACAGTTAGAGGAATGAAATATGTGTTTGATTCTCAGTATCCATGAGGGAAAAATAACCATTAGGAAAAAAAAAGCAACTTTACCAAACCAGACAAGTTAAAGTTACAGATTAAATTAAACACAATGTAAACTGAATTAATAAATCATTGAGTGTATTCAGTTCAGTTCAGGTCAGTTCAGTTCAGTCGCTCAGTCGTGTCCGATCCTTTGCGACCCCATGAATCACAGCACGCCAGGCCTCCCTGTCCATCACCAACTCCCGGAGTACACTCAAACTCATGTCCATTGAGTTGGTGATGCCATCCAGCCATCTCATCCTCTGTCGTCCCCGTCTCCTCCTGCCCCCAATCCCTCCCAGCATCAGAGTCTTTTCCAAGGAGTCAACTCGTTGCATGAGGTGGCCAAAGTATTGCAGTTTCAGCTTTAGCATCAGTCCTTCCAATGAACACCCAGGATTGATCTCCTCTAGAATGGACTTGTTGGATCTCCTTGTATCCAAGGGACTCTCAAGAGTCTTCTCCAACACCACAGTTCAAAAGCATCAATTCTTCAGTGATCAGCTTTCTTCACAGTCCAACTCTCACATCCATACATGACCACAGAAAAAAACCATAGCCTTGACTAGACGGACCTTGGTTGGCAAAGTAATGTCTCTGCTTTTTAATATGCTATCTAGGTTGGTCATAGCTTTCCTTCCAAGGAGTAAGCGTCTTTTAATTTCATGGCTGCAATTAGCATCTGCAGTGATTTGGGAGCCCCAAAAATAAAGTCTGACACTGCTTCCACTGTTTACCCATCTATTTCCCATGAAGTGATGGGACCAGATGTACTCCATAATACAGACACTGAAGTTTCATACGTAAAAGACAAAATTGATATTTGGGGAGGATCTATGTTGTTATGACATTATCAAGGACAGGCACTTGAAATTATTAGAAAGCAAGTTTGAAAATAAATGTATGGGTGATACAGAAAACTAGATTTTTTTATTTTTTTAATTTTTACTTTTTTTATTGGAGGTTAATTATTTTACAATATTATATTGGTTGGTTTTGCCATACACTGACATGAATCCGCTCCGAGTGTACATGAGTTCCCCCTCCTGAACCGCCCTCCCAACTCCCTCCTCCTTTTATCCTCCCTCTGGGTCATCCCCGCACACCAGCCCTGAGCATCCTGTAACATGCATCGACCCTGAACTGGTGATTCGTTTTACATATGACAACATACATGTTTCAATGCCATTCTCCCAAATCATCCCACCCTCACCCTCTCCCACAGACTCCCAAAGACTGTTCTATACATCTGTGTCTCTTTTGCTGTCTCGTATACAGGGTTATCATTTCCATCTTTCTAAATTCCATATATAGGCATTAGTATACTGTATTGGTGTTTTTCTTTCTGGCTTACTCCACTCTGTATAATAGGCTCCAGTTTCATCCACCTCATTAGAACTGATTCAAATGCATTCTTTTTAATGGCTGAGTAATACTCCATTGTGTATATTTACCACAGCTTTCTTATCCATTCATCTGCAGATGGACATCTAGGTTGCTTCCATGTCCTGTCTATTATACAGTGCTGCAATGAGCATTGGAGTACATGTGTCTCTTTCAATTCTGGTTTCCTCAGTGTGTATAACCAGGAGTGTGATTACTGGATCATATGACAGTTCTATTTCCAGTTTTTTGAGGAATCTCCACACTGTTCTCCATAGTGGCTGTATTAGTTTGCATTCCCACCAACAGTGTAAGAGGGTTCCTTTCTCTCCACATCCTCTCCAGCATTTATTGCATGTAGACTTTTGAATAGCAGCCATTCTGACTGGTGTGAAATGGTATCTCATTGTAGTTTTGATTTGTATTTCTCTGATTATGAGGGATGTTGAGCATTTTTTCATGTGTTTGTTAGCCATCTTTATGTCTTCCTTGGAGAAATGTCTGTTTAGTTCTTTAGCCCATTTTTTGATTGGGTCATTTATTTTTCTGGAATTGAGCTGCAGGAGCTGCTTGTATATTTTGGAGATTAATCCTTTATCAGTTGCTTCATTTGCTATTATTTTCTCCCATTCTGAAGGCTGTCTTTTCACCTTGCTTATAGTTTCCTTTGCTGTGCAGAAGCTTTTGATTTTCAGGTCCCATCTGTTTATTTCTGCTTTTATTTCCAATATTCTGGGAGATGGGTCTTGGAGGATCCTGCTGTGATTTATGTCGGAGAGTGTTTTGCCTATGTTCTCCTCTAGGAGTTTTATAGAATCTGGTCTAACATTTAGCTCTCTAATCCATTTTGAGTTTATTTTGGTGTATGGTGTTAGGAAGTGTTCTAGTTTCATTCTTTTACAAGTAGCTGACCAGTTTTCCCAGCACCACTTGTTAAGGAGACTGTCTTTTCTCCATGTTATATTCTTGCCTCCTTTGTCAAAGATAAGGTGTCCATAGGTGCGTGGATTTATCTCTGGGCTTTCTATTTTGTTCCATTGATCTATATTTCTGTCTTTATGCCAGTACCATACTGTCTTGATGACTGTGTTTTGTAGTAGAGCCTGAAGTCCAGCAGGTTAATTCCCCCAGTTCCATTTTTCCTCAAGATTGCTTTGGCTATTCGAGGTTTTTTATATTTCCATACAAATTGTGAGGTTATTTTTTCTAGTTCTGTGAAAAATATCGTTGGTAGCTTGATAGCGATTGCATTGAATGTATAAATTACTTTGAGTAGTATACTCATTTTTACAATATTTATTCTTCCAATCCACGAACACGGTATATTTCTCCATCTATTAGTGTCCTCTTTGATTACTTTCACTAGTGTTTTATAGTTTTCTATGTGCAAGTCTTTTGTTTCCTTAGGTAGATATATTCCTAAGTATTTAATTCTTTTCATTGCAACAGTGAATGGAATAGTTTCCTTAATTTCTCTTTCTATTTTCTCATTATTAGTGTATAGGAATGCAAGGGATTTCTGTGTGTTGATTTTGTATCCTGCAACTTTACTGTATTCATTGATTAGCTCTAGTAGTTTTCTGGTAGTCTTTAGGGTTTTCTGTGGAGAGGATCATGTCATTAGTGAACAGTGAAAGTTTTACTTCTTCTTTTCCAATTTGTATTCCTTTTATGTCTTTTTCTGCTCTGATTGCTATAACGAAAACTTCCAGAACTATGTTGAATAGTAGTGGTAAGAGTGGGCACCCTTGTCTTGTTCCTGACTCTAGGGGAAATGCTTTCAGTTTTCCACAATTGAGGATAATGTTTGCTGTGGGTTTGTCATATATAGCTTTTATTATGTTGAGGTATGTCCCTTCTATTCCCACTTTCTGGAGGGTTTTTATCATAAATGGATGTTGACTTTTGTCAAAAGCTTTTTCTGTATCTATTGAGATAATCATATGATTTTTATTTTTCAGTTTGTTAATGTGGTATATTACATTGATTGATTTGTGGATATTGAAGAATCCTTACATCCCTGGGATAAAGCCCACTTGGTCATGATATATGATCTTCTTAATGTGTTGCTGGATTCTGATTGCTAGATTTTTGTTAAAGATTTTTGCATCTATGTTCATCAGTGATATTGGCCTGTAGTTTTCTTTTTTTGTGGGATCTTTACCAGGTTTTGGGATTAGGGTGATGGTGGCCTCATAATAGTAGGAGATTTTAATACCCCACTTACATCTATGGGTAGATCAACTAAACAGAAAATTAACAAGGAAACACAAGCTTTAAATGATACAATAGACCAGTTAGACCTAATAGATATCTCTAGGACATTTCACCCCAAAACAATGAATTTCACCTTTTTCTCAAGCGCACACGGAACCTTTTCCAGGATAGATCACATCCTGGGCCATAAATCTAGCCTTGGTAAATTCAAAAAAATTGAAATCATTCCAAGCATCTTTTCTGACCACAATGCAGTAAGATTAGATCTCAATTATGGGAGAAAAACTATTAAAAATGCCAACATACGGAGGCTGAACAACACACTGCTGAATAATGAACAAATCATAGAAGAAATCAAAAGAGAAATCAAAATATGCATAGAAATGAATGAAAATGAAAACACAACAACCCAAAACCTCTGGGACACTGTAAAAGCAGTGCTAAGGGGGAAGTTCATAGCAATATAGGCACACCTCAAGAAAAAAGAAAAAAGTCAGCTAAATAACCTAACTCTACATCTAAAGAAACTAGAAAAGGAAGAAATGAAGAACCCCAGGGTCAGTAGAAGGAAAGAAATCATAAAAATTAGGGCAGAGATAAATGCAAAAGAAACAAAAGAGACCATAGCAAAAATCAACAAAACCAAAAGCTGGTTCTTTGAGAAGGTAAATAAAATTGATAAACCACTAGCCAGACTCATCAAGAAACAAAGGGAGAAGAACCAAATCAATAAAATTAGAAATAAAAATGGAGAGATCACAACCGACAACACAGAAATACAATGGATTATTAGAGAATACTATCAGCAATTATATGGCAATAAAATGAATAACCTGAAAGAAATGGACAAATTCCTAGAAAAGTACACCTTTCCAAAACTGAACCAGGAAGAAATAGAAAATCTGAACAGACCCATCACAAGCACAGAACTAGAGGCTGTAATCAGAAATCTTCCAGCAAACAAAAGCCCAGGTCCAGATGGCTTCACAGCTGAATTCTACCAAAAATTTAGAGAAGAGCTAACACCTATTCTACTCAAACTCTTCCAGAAAATTGCTGAGGAAGGGAAACTTCCAAACTCATTCTAGATATTTTTAAAGACTTGAGGACATGGAGGTGAATTTGTGCACACTATTGGTGAAATGTAAAATGGTACAACTACCTTGTAAAACACTTTGATAATGTCTTATGAAGTTAGGCATATACTTACTCTATAAACCAGGAATACCACTCTTCAGTGTGTTCAAAGGCGATTGAAAAATTTATGTCAGTCTAAAGACATCTCAAATGTTCATGTCAGCTTCATTTAATTCAGTCAAAAAACTAAATACAATCCAATGTTCGTCAAAGTATACAAGGAGAAGCAAATATTTTTGTATCTACAGAGCAAAATAGTCAGAAATTAAGAAAATTTACTGACACATACAGCAGGTTTGATGAATTTCAAAAGCATTATATTCAGTGGAAGAAGGTAGACAAAAAGATCAGAAATTGTATAATTTTGAGAAAAGAGAAGGGGACAACCGAGAATGAGATGGCTGGATGGCATCACCGACTCTGTGGACATGAGTTTGAGTGAACTCCGTGAATTGGTGATGGACAGGGAGGCCTGGCGTGCTGTGATTCATGGGGTCGCGGAGAGTTGGACACGACTGAGCCATTGAACTGAACTGAACTGAACTGATCACAACAAGAGTTGATCAGATATTACCTAGGACTAGAGGTAGAAAAAGAAGATTTACTCTAAATGATGATGGAAATGTTTTATATCATGATTGTGCCATTTAAAAAATTAAATAGAGTTAAATCAAGTCTATTTAACTGTATACTTTAATCCTTTAATATATATTAAGATGCATATATGCATGAATTATATATATATGCATATTACATATATATATATATATCTGTTATTACTTTTCTCTCTTATGTGCTCAGTGGCTTCAGTCGTGTCCAATTTTTTGTAATCCCATGGATGGCAGCTCACCAGGCTCCTCTGTCCATTCCATTTTCCTGGCAAGATTACTAGAGTGGGTTTGCATTTCCTCCTGCAGGGGTTCTTCCCGACCCAGGGAACCCGTTTCTCCTGCGTCTCCTGCATTGAAGGTGAATTCTTTACCACTGATCCACCGCGGAAGCCCCCTTAATATATATTAAAATGTATATATACATGAATTATATATATAGAAAAATATACATATGGAGAAATTTATATAAAGAGAAATATATATAGCAACTTGCACAGCTATAAACTAGCTTCAATCCCAAATAGTAGACATTCTACTAATAAAATTGATATTTAAATATCTAGCTGCTTTATTCACTTGAATCCTCAGTTGGGTCAAAATCAAATGAGCAAAGAGGTCTTGGGTAAGGCCTTAGCCCCTCTCAAACTCTAACGTTTACTTCATAAATTTGGAATTTAAGATTTCTAAAATTAGAATTTAGAAAACAATATGAACAGTCTCTTGGTGGTCCAGTGTGTGCATGTGTGTGAATATAAATATATATTTGTATTTATTAAATTGGATTAAATTAGAATAAGAAGGATCAGAGGGCTAAGGCAACTATGGTGCTATTGCCAATTTGCTAAGCAAATAGTTGAAGCAACACTATTAGCATTTACGAACTACCTCTAGGCAGGTAATACGCTTATCTGACTCTATTAAATAGTCCATGTCCAAGAAAAATTAAATAATTTATGAAAATAATAAGAAAAATTTGGAATTTGAAGAGGGAAGCAAAACAAACAAACAAACAAAAAAACCCTACAGACTGCAATGAAAATTATGATATGGAAGTAACAACTTGTTGAATTTAGAATGCAGTATACACAGATATTGACAATAAAATAGATTGATTCTATAGTTTTTTCAGAAGCCAACCCATATGCTTTTCATGAAGTCTTCTGGGATCTAGCTCAAAATCATTCAAAAAATGGGCTAAAGAACTAAACAGACATTTCTCCAAGGAAGACATAAAGATGGCTAACAAACACATGAAAAAATGCTCAACATCCCTCATAATCAGAGAAATGCAAATCAAAACCACAATGAGGTACCATTTCACACCAGTCAGAATGGCTGCTATCCAAAAGTCTACAAGCAATAAATGCTGGAGAGGGTGTGGAGAGAATGCTGTTGATGGGAATGCAAACTAGTACAGCCACTATGGAGAACAGTGTGGAGATTCTTCAAAAACTGGAAATAGAACTGTCATATAATCCAGCAATTGCACTCCTGGTTATACACACTGAGGAAACCAGAATTGAAAGAGACACATGTACTCCAATGTTCATTGCAGCACTGTTTATAATAGCCAGGACATGGAAGCAACCTAGATGTCCATCTGCAGACGAATGGATAAGAAAGCTTTGGTACATATACACAATGGAGTATCACTCAGCCATTAAAAAGAATGCATTTGAATCAATTCTAATGAGGTGGATGAAACTGGAGACTATTATACAGAGTGGAGTAAGCCAGAAAGAAAAACACCAATACAGTATACTAACGCATGTATATGATCTCCTTTAGAATGGACTGGTTGGATCTCCTTGCAGTCCAAGGGACTCTCAAGAGTCTTCTCCAACACCACAGTTCAAAAGCATCAATTCTTCGGCGATCAGCTTTCTTCACAGTCCAACTCTTGTTAGGGGTTTACTATTATTATTGCTGATCATTTTCAATACTAGTATTGGTGTGCCTTTATTTTCTGACTCTAATGGGAAATGATACACTTTTAGGGAATTTGTTCATTTCTCTAGTTTGTCTATTTCCCTGGAATACAATTAGTGGCAGTGTTATGACCAACCTGGATAGCATATTAAAAATCAGAGACATTACTTTGCCAACCAAGGTCTGTCTGTCTAGTCAAGGCTATGATTTTTCCCGTGGTCATGTATGGATGTGAGAGTTGGACTGTGAAGAAAGCTGATCGCTGAAGAATTGATGCTTTTGAACTGTGGTGCTGGAGAAGACTCTTGTAAGTCCCTTGCACTGCAAGGAGATCCAACCAGTCCATTCTAAAGGAGTTCAGTCCTGGGTGTTCATTGGAAGGACTGATGCTAAAGCTGAAACTGCAATACTTTGGCCACCTCATGCGACGAGTTGACTCACTGGAAAAGACTCTGATGCTAGGAGGGATTGGGGGTGGGAGGAGATGGGGACGACAGAGAATGAGATGGCTGAATGGCATCACCGACTCTGTGGACATGAGTTTGAGTGAACTCCGGGAGTTGGTGATCGACAGGGAGGCCTGGAAACGACTGAGCGACTGAACTGAACTGAACTGAATCTCTTATGATTTTTTTTTTATTTCTGCGGTGTCATTTTTAGCTTTTCTCTCATTAATGACTTTATTTGGGCCTTCTCCCTTTTCTTCTTTTGAGTGAGGACTAGGTGTTATCAATATGCTTATCTTTTCAAAGAATTAGCTCTTTTCTATTGTATCTTCAAAGAATTTTGGATGATACTGAAAAAGTATCATAAATGTGTTGCCTTTTATGAAATAAGAAATCTCATTGTGAGAAATGAATTAAATATTTTAAAGAGATTTTAAAGTCTTGCTAATTTGCATCATTATTACCTCTATAAATCTTTATATAAAATATATTATTTGAAAAAATAATTTAAAATGCTTTATTAATATATAAAACATAATTCTGTATTGAGACAGATGTTCAGATTTTTTAAAATAAAATACTGCTCAGAGTTTTGAATCTGTGCTGTTAAAATGATGTCTTGGATATGTTATCTCCTGAAATTACTTAATAGCATTATGCTTTTTCAAATTTCTCATATTTTTCAAAATTCATCTCATTCATTACTTTCTAATTGTGTGTAACTGAAAATTTAAAATAAAGCTATAATCTTACATGAATTTTAAATGTAAAGGCAGATAGCTCCTGTGTATAGAACTGATGTTAAATGCCTTGCTAAATTAAAGAAGCATCATCTACATACCTACTAAGAGTCTAAATATCCAACATGCCATTAGCTCACTGTTTTATTTTTTCATAAAAGAATAGTAGTAATGGAAGAACAGTTCATCTGTTTGAAAAAACCAAAT
Source organism: Moschus berezovskii (assembly GCF_049115385.1). Taxonomy (NCBI): domain Eukaryota; kingdom Metazoa; phylum Chordata; class Mammalia; order Artiodactyla; family Moschidae; genus Moschus; species Moschus berezovskii. The sequence continues at coordinate 55,120,848 of NC_142461.1, forward strand.
TACACATAAAATCTGTCTTTTATATTATAGGAGAGGTTGGACAATTAAATATATACTAAAAATAATCCCAAAACAAAAATTTGGATATTTTAATATATGCACATGACTTTTTACACTCATATGCCTAAAGATTTCTGTCAGAAAACAACATTTTTCTATAAACTGATAGATCATTGCCCTAAAATGCAGGTGTGTTGAGACAGGAAACTGCCAAATTGCTATTTATGTCATGCTCTTTTCTGAGCTAGGTCACTAACTCTAAAGATTTGATACAGCACATGACAACAAAGATTTGATCACATTCTACCTGTCAAAAACTTAACCTGAAGAATGGAGGGGGGAAAATGAGTATAAATTAAACAAATTTTCCCGGGAAAAAAATATACAGGGCAGTGACAGAAATATAGCCCTACTGGGTACTTGTTTTATTATTTTTCTAGAATTGAACAAGGTCTAAATAGCAACCGGATGACACACTCCAATTAAGAAAATTCAATAAATGTTTAATAAGTGGCCTATTTACAGAAGTATAGGTGGATATAGGGATAATGCAGTCACTTTGGCTACTGAATGCTAGTTCTTACCTCTAGATCGAGTTGGAGAGGGAGAGTATAGTTATTAAAATAAAGGAGAAAAGAAGGCTACTTTGAAAGGTGTATATATGTTTAGGCAATGCAGTCCAACCAGTTTAAGTGACATGACATGAATGTTACTAGGGAAATAAAGACCCTAACCTTACTCATTCCTTCCTCTAATCTCAAGAAAGAATTTTCCTTGGAAGAACCCAATAGAAAGCTAGAAGGGTAATTGTCCACTAACATCTGTCACCTACAGTAAAGAGTCAGGAAAGGATAAAACTAAAGGAATCAATGAACGATAACCTACTGGTCAGTCTCCTTTAAAATCCATTACATGTTTAATTAAATGAATAATACAATTATATTGAATTCCATCATTCTGTAATTCCCTTTAGTGTAAGATGTTTTCCTTTCTCCTGTTTTCTTCACTTGTATAATTTTTCTCTATTCTCTCATGGCTTCTCATGCTGTGTTGTGACTTCAGATGTCTCTATGGTTAGTTATCTATGGTATGATTAATTTCCTATTTATTTGTTTTCTGGCTTGGACTGAAACAATCATCTATGAAGTTAAAAAGTAGTTTTCAGACAATCTTAACAGTTAAATTTGATAATGAGGATTAGATTAAGTTAGGGCTATGTTAATGAAAGGGTATAATCTGAAAATCCTCTGAATTTTCATAGCTGTCTTAGATGTTCACCTTCAAACCCCTTCATGAATATTTTAAGCATGTTAGTTTTTTAGGAAATTTATGCATTTTGTGATGCTTTATATAATAAAATTGCTGTTTATCTACTTTATTAAATGATCATTAAATGTATAAACATATATTGGGTTGATAAAAAAGTTCATTTGGGTTTTTCCATAATATCATATAGAAAAACCCAAATGAACTTTTTGGCCAACCCATTACTTGCTATGCATCAATATTCAGAATGTGAAATTTAGTTACATCTGAGGATAAGTAACATGCTACTTTTAAAATTCCTGAATTAATTTTCATTATCTGAAACTTCCTTTTCTACTTCAAGGATTACTCATATTTCATATGGCATTAGAATATGTCTGAATACTGTTCTATTTTATTAAACTGTTATTGTATGTCTTCCCCAAGTGACACTGTCTAGACCAGCTGCTTGCTGAAAAAAGAAATGCCTCCCACTTTTCCAGCACTCCACAATAGAAATGGTGATCCCAATCTCTTATCTCTACAATATTACACGTGACTTGGGGGAATCAAGTATATACATGCTACTTAACTATTATTGTAGAGTTTATTTATTGGTTTAGGAATTATATTCAATATTGATAGTAATTATTAAAAGACTCAAAAGTATGTGATTTATGTGGACAATGTGTGCATGCTAAGTGGCTTCAGTGTTGTCTGATCTGATTCTTTGAGACCCTATGGACTACAGCCCATCATACTCCTCTGTCCATGAGGATTCTCCAGGCAAGAATACTGGAATGGGTTATCACGTCCTCTTTCAGGGGGTTTTCCTGACCCAGAGATTGAACCCATGTCTCTTATGTCTTCTGCATTGGCAGGGGGGTTCTTTACCACTGGCGCCACCTGAGAAGCCCCAATATGTAGGGTGATCTTGATTACAGGATTACCTCAAATGGTTCTGGCTTACCCAGAGTAGTGCTCATTTACACACCTCTTCCAGTTTAATTATTAACAATGATACAGTCCTCTCTCACTTTCAGGAGTTTCCAAGTTTAGAAAATAAAGTATACAATAATCACATTTACAGAATTTTTTTTTTAGATGTTAATAGATTTACATAAAAATAGTTGATGGCCATAAAACATTCAAGGAATACTGGCTTAAATAAATTTGGCTTGTTTCCTTTTTATTTTTTTAAAGATATTCATGAGAGTTCCTTGGACAGCAAGGAGATCAAACCAGTCAATCCTAAAGGAAATCAACTCTGAATATTCTTTGGAAAGTCTGGTGCTGAAACTGAAATTCCAATACTTTGACCACCTGATGTGAAGAGCCAACTCCTTGGAAAAGACCCTGATACTGGGAAAGATTGAGGGCAAGAGGAGAAGGGGGTGGCAGAGGATGAGATGGTTGGATAGCATCACTGACTCAACGGACATGAGTTTGAGCAAACTCAGGGAGAGAGTGAAGGATAGGGAAGCCTAGCATGCTGCAGTTTATGCAGTAGCAAAGAGTCAGATACAAGTTAGCAACTGAACAACAAAAATGGTAATACACATTGCCATTCTTTTTTTTTTTTTCCCCCAAAGGTCAATTTGGTACCTCATATTAGACAATTTTCTTTCACAAAGGAATTTTATTCCAGGTAGATTTGTTAATGCACATTATCTGCTCTATTCCCAGACATGTCCCTTATCCTTCCACTTTCCAGTCCCTCTGCTATATTTTGGCTGATACGTCACTCCCTTCATTTCTGCTATTCCCCATTGCACGTAGCTAGGTGATTTATCAGTCAAACAGAAAAATGTTTGAGAGAAAAGGAAACACAAACAATAATTAAACAGAGACAACAAACAACACAGGATTGCCCCAAGCAAACCTTAACTCATGATCAACCTATCTTTGGAACATATTTAGAAATCTAGTATACTCATAGATGAGGGGAAAAATACCTTAAATAAATTAGTTAATGTTTTATAAATGGCTTTGCTCAAATTGATATATCTCTGTTCAACTTGTTTATCTTCGACAGATTTCCTTTAGGCACTATTGAACTACAGCTAAATAGTGTGGAAAGTGTATTCCAGTATGCTCATGAGCATGTTGCTTTATTTAAAAGCCCTTATTTAGAAAGACTCTATATAGGCTGCTCAGGTGAAGGAACAACTTATTTTTATTGTCAAGACTGATTAATATTCCAGAAAGTGAACCAAAAATCAAATCAATATTGTGCATGACATATTTTCTTGAACATATTTTTATATTTTGTTTACATCACCAACAACGTTTATCCCCAAATTTAAAATGAGATGCATGTGTTAGGTATTTTGAGAGTTCATTAAACAAAGTAATTCTAGCTTAAACATCACAGTAGATTAAATAAGGACATGTGGGATTTAAAAGAATGAAACTTATACTCACCTTAACACCAAAAGGCTGGCCAAAATCAATACAGTAAATTCTGGCCTGGGAATGACATTTATCAATGCTCTGATACTATCATTAGGAGTATTACAGCTCAAAGAAAAACTGGTTCACCTGTTAGGACTTTATTACAGGACTTAAATTTGTATAAAAATGTATATCAATACTTTTTAAAATATTTATATGCTTATTTAGTTGTGTGTTTCAGCATGTGGGATCTTCCATTTTGGCAGATGGCCATAGTTGTCGAGCAGCATGTTGGATTTTAGTTCCCCAACCTAGGATAGAACCCACATCCTCCATTGGAGGGTGAATCCTCAACCACTGGACATCCAGGGAAGCAACCTAAAATGCATACAAATACTTTTAATAAATAAAATTTTAGAGCAGAAAGGCCCCTCAGGAAACCATCTCCAGAACAGCAGCAGCTGCACAGCATGCTGTCTCCAACCCTCAATGCCACCCTGACCCCATTTTTAAGTGTGAAGTTTTATAATGAAAAGTTCTCTAATATTCCATGCCGGGTGTTTGAATCCTGCAGTATTCTAACATGACAGGGTGAGTTAGATACCCAAGAAGATGTGGCCAAAGCCAGGCTGGGGATAGGAACGGACAGCCTGCCTGCCTCACTCCAGCATCGTCCCTTACACTTCACTGCATGGTTTAGGAGGTTTGGGGACACAAGACAGGCCAAAGGGCAATTTTCCAGCTGATCCACCCCAGCAAAATCAGAAAAAAATAAGACTGCCTTCACCATCAAATTCTACTAGTTTGAGACAGCGTTGGGCAAGGGAAGTATTGTGAAGCTAAGCCCTCAGAGATTTGGAGCCGCTCAAGTTAGTAGAAGTCCTAGGCTTGGAGTCACTCTGGTGACCATACAGAGCCTTCATGTTGGGTAGATACGTACATTCTGCTTAGGACCTGGGTTTGTCATCTCTCTGGAGTTTCCATAACAGATCAACTGAGAATTGACCCACCCCCTACCTCTTTAAATAGCTGTAGGCCACTTTTCTCCTGGTAACTTTGGAAAACAAGAGGAGAAGTAAGTGTTAGGCTACACCGCCTGTCACCAAAGGGGCCGTGGTTGTCTCAAGGCAGGGGGCAGGCAGGGGTGGCCTGTCCAGCCGTTCACAGATCAGTGGTCTTGGCAGGTCTGAGAGCTGCCCCACTGGCCAGACTCCTCCAGCAGCAGAGCCAGCGTGGGGCTTGCATGTCAGGCCTGAGCAGGCTGAACAGGATGGGGCTGAGGCCTTCTCCCCACTGAGACTGGAGTGCATGTTTACACCAGCACTTTTTCTGCACACGCATCTTCAATCCCAGAAGGCCATTTTTTTAATGCTGAGTAACAGGCCACCAAGCAGCTACTGTGTTTCACTCTCTCAGCAAGTGGCTGCAGTCTTCTGCACCATTTTCTACACCAGACCTGCTCGGCACCACAGGAAGCTCGTCACCCCTGCACAGTGACATTCCAACCACCACCAGCCAGAAGTTCCAGCCAGCCTTGCTGACTGTCACAGCAGGACCTTGGGTCCATTGACACTGTCAGTGTTGTAAGCCATTTCCTGGGAGGAGGAGGAGAGAACTCCTCGCCACCAGTCTGCTTGGGCCTGTGCAGACAGCACTTCAAAGGAGTCCTCATGCACTTGGAGTTCATAAACCAATGGGATATGCAAAGATGCTTAACCATTTCAGGGCTGGCTCCTCTCTTCATATCCAATTTTGGTGCTTAGGAACAGGGACCTATGCTGACACCCAATGGCAGAAAGCCCCACTTCCTTTAAGGAAGTGGGCAGGCCTGACCCTGACACCCAGTAAGGGGCAACCCTAGGCTTTTTGTTTTTTCTTGCTTTTATTCCTTTTTGTTGGCCTTGTGCTGGGTCTGTTTACAAAAGATGTATTTTGTTTAACCAAATATTAAAAATGGAAAACTCCATACATAAAAAATAAAATAAAATAAAAATTTAAAAGCAAAATATAAATGCATCCACTAATTGCTTATTCCCCAATTTTAAAAATCTTACTCTGGGTTCTTGAACACAGTTCGGCCTAATCAGTATACAAATAGAAAATCTCATCAGTAAAGTTCAGTTCAGTCACTCAGTCATGTCTCTTTGCGACCCCATGAATCACAGCACACCAGCCCTCCCTGTCCATCACCAACTCCCAGAGTTCACTCAACCTCATGTCCATTGAGTCAGTGATGCCATCCAGCCATCTCATTCTCTGTTGTCCCCTTCTCCTCCTGTCCCCAATCCATCCCAGCAACAGAGTCTTTTCCAGTGAGTCAACTCTTTGCATGAGGTAGCCAAAGTACTGGAGTTTCAGCTTTCGCATCAGTCCTACCAATGAACACCCAGGATTGATCTCCTTTAGAATGGACTGGTTGGATCTCCTTGCAGTCCAAGGGACTCTCAAGAGTCTTCTCCAACACCACAGTTCAAAAGCATCAATTCTTTGGCGATCAGCTTTCTTCACAGTCCAACTCTCACATCCATACATGACCACTGGAAAAACCATAGCCTTGACTAGACAGACCTTGGTTGGCAAAGTAGTCTCTGCTTTTTAATATGCTATCTAGGTTGGTCATAACTTTCCTTCCAAGGAGTAAGCGTCTTTTAATCTCATGGCTGCAATCAGCATCTGCAGTGATTTTGGAGCCCCCAAAACCAAAGTCTGACACTGTTTCCCCATCTATTTCCCATGAAGTGATGGGGCCAGATGCCATGATCTTAGTAACGCTGAAGAAGCTGTAGTTGAATGGCTCTATGAAGACCTACAAGACCTTTTAGAACTAATATCCAAAAAAGATGTACTTTTCATTATAGGGGACTGGAATGCAAAAGTAGGAAGTCAAGAAACACCTGGAGTAACAGGCAAATTTGGTCTTGGAGTACAGAATGAAGCAGGACAAATTCTAATAGAGTTCTGCCAAGAGAACGCAGAGAACGCACTGGTCATAGCAAACACCCTCTTCCAACAACACAAGAGAATACTCTACACATGGACGTCACCTGATGGCCAACAGCGAAATCAGATTGATTATATTCTTTGAAGCCAAAGATGAAGAAGCTCTATACAATCAGGAAAAACAAGACCGGGAGCTGACTGTGGCTCAGATCATGAACTCCTTATTGACAAATTCAGACTTAAATTGAAGAAAATCTCATATATCTAGCCAAATACAGATATAATTCAAACTCAATTGGTTAATAATAAAAATGGATATATTAGGCAGATGAACTTACCTGATACTTGAAAAAATAAGTCAGTCAAACACAGAGAGCACAAGTGGAATATGGATGGAGAAACTCTAAAATGTTTCAGGTGTACAAACCTCTTTAAAGGTCATTAAGGGTGAAAAAGGTCATTAAGGGTCATAAAGGCTTCCCTGGTGGCTCAGAGGTTAAAGCGTCTGCCTGCAATGCGGGAGACCTGGGTTTGGTCCCTGGGTTGGGAAGATCCCCTGGAGAAGGAAATGGCAACCCAGTCCAGTATTCTTGCCTGGAGAATCCCATGGACGGAGAAACCTGGTGGGCTACAGTCCATGGGGTCGCAAAGAGTCGGACACGACTGAGTACTTAACTTTCAACTTTTCAACTTTCAAGGGTGAAAATAGATTACTTTTGAATTGTAGCACTTTTCCCCTAACAAGCTCCCACTGACTTAAACACAATTAACAGTGAATCAAACTTTCAGAAATTTTAGTCAAACTGTCAGTTCAAAGGCCATATATTTATTAGGGTAATACAAAATCTGGCACTGCTTCATTGTTGCTTTATAGAATGTCAACTTCTGAGTGCTGACCATCTCAAGCAAAGGACTACTGTGCCAGGGCTCCTGAAAGATAAACTGTATATTCTCTACTAAGAGTAGGGTTCAATACATGTCAAAAAATAAAAATATATGAATCACTAGCATGGAGTTTTACATTTCTCAATGTAGTCAAATATCTATTATAATATTTTCTCCAATTGGTATGGAACAATACTTTAAATACATTTTAATGCAGTGATGATACCTATTTGTACATAGATTGTTGAAATTTCAGTGTGGACATGAATCAACAAAACAATATAAAGATACCATACAGGTCAAATATTTTTAAATAAGAGATTTAATTTAAAATATACATATAGACTATATGTATGACATGGGAATGAAGTATTCTATATTTCAAAATCCATCTATTTTTATAGCTACTTACATATCTATCTACCTTAGGATGTAAATAAAGGACTTCTGAAATCCTAATTCTATTGGAGAGAGTGAGAGAAAGAGAAAAATAGATAAAGATGGATCTATAAGAGAATCCAGCTTCACTGGTGGCTTTGATGGTAAAGTATCTGTCTGCAATTCAGGAGACACAATTCGATTCCTGGGTTGGGAAGATACCCTGGAGAAGGGAATGGCAACCCACTCCAGTATTCTTAGCTGGAGAATTCCATGGACAGAGGAGTCTGGTGGGCTACAGTTCATGGGGTTGTAAAGAGTTGGACATGACTGAGTGACTAACACATATAAGAGAATTCAATATTGTTTTGGTTCTGACACCCCTAAATACCTCTTCAGAATTCCAAATCTACAACTCTATGTTATAGATTGCCATAAAGTAAGACATATATAGGTATATATAATCTATAAATCTGATATCCTTCACTCACTATAGAATTTTAGAAAAGAAACAGAATCATGTTTATATTGGCATAATTGGATTTTTTTTCTTCGTAACTGGCAAATAACAATAATTGTGTCATCTTAAAGGATGTAATAATTAAGCAATTTAATGATTCTATGTATTCTCTAATCATTTGGATTTTATGTTTGCTAAGATATATAGGATGGGCAAATGCTCTGAATGTTTCTTATCAGTGATTTGAAGTATAACAAATAGGATGTTTCATTTGACCAGTAGGAAGAAGAAACCCTTCAATGTACATGAGCCTCTGCTGCTGCTGCTGCTGCTAAGTTGCTTCAGTCGTGTCTGATTCTGTATGACCCCATAGACAGCAGCCCACCAGACTCCCGTGTCTCTGGGATTCTCCAGGCAAGAAAACTGGAGTGGGTTGCCATTTTGTTCTCCAATGCATGAAAGTGAAAAGTCAAAGTGAAGTCGTTCAGTCCTGTCAGAGTCTTAGTGACCCCATGGACTGCAACCTACCAGGCTCCTCCATCCATGGGATTTTCCAGGCAAGAGTACTGGAGTGGGGTGCCATTGCCTTCTCCAACATGAGCCTCTAGAAACTATGAAATGAGAAAACTGAAAACATTTCAAAGTCATTAAAAAGGTCTCTGAAATATTTCCATAAGTTTCAAACAATGAAGACTTGCTTTGCAAAAAGGCAAGAAAAAATTACAATAATATGATATGCTATGCAGAAAACATATATTCTATACGAACCATACCTGTCCATTGTCGAAAATTTTAAAATTATATTAACTCACTGAAAACCAAATAATATCTCTATCTAGTTTTCTCCTGAGAAATCAGCCACTGGCAATTTTATGCATTGATTCTCAATTTACCATTTTTATCTAAAATAAAATATTATTAGTTGCTTATGTCACATACAGGTATTAATTTATTTAGCCTGTATCCTATTATTATTAGGCAATTAAGTTATGTTCATTTTTTACATAAAGAAATAAGAAATTTCATTAAAAAATCTTTGCACAGGACTAGAATTATTTTTGAAAACATATTTCTAGATGATCAAACTATGATCATATTTTAACAGTTGTGACATCTATTGCTAGCCTTTAAAAAGGGCCTTTAAAAAGACTGCCAATTTACAAAAATATCACGTAAGAGTGTGCATCTCTTGCACCTTTACAAATATCAAATATTTATTTAAAGTGAAATTTTTCATTAGATAGGCAAAAAATAGAATCTTATTATTTAAATTTATATCACTTATATTACACAATAGTGTATGTCTGTATTTTGTTCAATTATAGTTCTTCTCTGGAAATGATCTGCCTATATCCTATCCCTTTTTCATTCAGAAGGCTCTTTTTCCTCATACAATATTAGTTCATATGGTAATATAATTCTCTTTTGTATGTACACTCTAATTATCTTTTTGCAATTTGTCTTTTCTATTTTGCTTTGCATTTAACTATTTCTGTAGTCAAATGTATTATTTATACTTGTAGTTTTAATTTTGTATTGGGTGAAAAAAATCATGTATATGTAAACATAAATATATCTTGTGCATTTTATAATCAAAACCAAAAAAATCTGTGTACTCAGAGAAATAGAATATTATCAATAGTTTTGAAACTCATTGTGTACCAGTCCCTACTTGCATTCTTGTCTATCCCTCACAGGTATGAACACGATTCTCATTGAAAATTCTAAGGAAATCATAAGACATGAATCAGAAGGCAACTGTGTCTTAATCATTACCTCATTTTCCATATAGGTTTTCTATATATGAATGCTTTCCTAAATAATAAATACATGTCTTTAAAAAATACTACAAGTAGAACTAGGGCATACTACATAATTTTTTAAGGCTCAGTGAAAATGAAAATGGTGTGGGCCTTTATTCAAAATTTACTAAGAGTTCTAAGGCCCTTATGCGTGTGTGTGCATGCTTAGTCACTAGGTGGGTCCAACTCTTTGTGACCCCATGGACTGCAGTCAGCCAGGCTCCTCTGTCTATGTGGATTCTCCAGGCAAGAATACTGGAGTGGGTTGGCATGCCCTCCTCTAGGGGATCTTCCCAACCCAGGGATCGAACCCAGGTCCCCCACATTGTAGGCAGATTCTCTACCATCTGAGCCACCAGGGAAGCCCAGTAGAAAATAAGTACTCATAAAGTGAAACAGAAAATGTTCTTAAATAAAAGTGGCTAATTACTAATTGCAGTTTTGTTAAGATTAACATTAATTATAACATTTTATCTTTCACGGAACATTTCTCATAAATAGATGTCCACTGCCTTGGGTTTACCTGTATTCTAAAAAATCATTTAACATTTGAATTATTTGTCTTCTTCTGTTTGTAAGTCAATAGTGAAGTCCCTCAGTCCTGTCCAACTCTTTGCGACCCCGTGGACTGTAGCCCACCATGCTCCTCTGTCCATAGGATTTTACAGGCAAGAGTACTGGAGAAGGTTGCCATTTCCTTCTCCAGAGGATCTTCCCGACCCAGGAATCGAATCCAGGTCTCCCGCATTGTAAACAAGATGCTTTACCGTCTGAGCCACCAGGGAGCCCTGGTGTAAGTCAATAGTAATTGTAAGTAATTGTAAACCCTATTGTAAGTCATTAGTAATTAAGTAAAAATTAGCTGTCTGGTGCCTGGGATACTTGAGATTTATTATCTAAAATAGATTAGAATCCTGTGGAGAAAATTATAGCAACAATAAAAACGATTGAATTTCAAAATATCATCCTTATCATCCTGTCATGGATTATGGTCTTTACATAGGATTACAAAAAATGACCTGAATTGTAGCCTATCTTACTGATTATAAAAGAAGTACCTCTTCCCTGAAGGATCTTAGAGAAAATTAAGAACATGAAAAATTCCTCAGCCTTTCTTGGCATTGGACACATTCTCCTCAGCCTTTAAGGCTCACATAAGGCTCACATTCCTTAGGTGGAATAACACCTAAACATCTTAATTCTATATCCTGCAAATTTGTAAGCACTCAAAAGCTGTAAAAGTGAGGGGATTAGATCAACAAGCAAATAAAAACTTTAAAAAAATGTTATATAAATGAATAACAACTATTTGAAGGCAATGGCAACCCACTCCAGTACTCTTGCCTGGAAAATCCCATGGATGGAGGAGCCTGGTGGGCTACAGTCCATGGGGTCGCTAAGAGTCGGCCATGACTGAGCAAATTCACTTTCACTTTTCACTTTCATGCATTGGAGAAGGAAATGGCAACCCACTCCAGTATTCTTGCCTGGAGAATCCAGGGACAGAGGAGCCTAGTGGGCTGCTATCTATGGGGTCACACAGAGTCAGAGACAACTGAAGCGACTTGGCAGCAGCAGCAAAGAAGCTAAGGAAGACAAATCAAACTTAAAACTAGGAAATGGTACAAATAAAATATAGGTTGAAGAAAAAGAATTAAGCAAGTATTGTGCTTCTCAACTGCTAAAGGATATTTAAGGAATAACATATATTACATAGAAAAAGAAGTTTACATTAATTAAAAAATTCTATATTCACTCAAGATTTTCATCTGGCAGGGTTTACAAAGATATTTAAGGATTCAGAAACTTTAAAGCCAATGATTTCTATTTAAAGAAAGCAAATGAAATTAGCAATGATAATATAATAATGACAGATGATTCTGATGTATACTATCTGTTTGGTAGTTAAATGTTTTTATTTTCATATCTTTACTTAATCCCAGCATTACCTTTGATCACTACTGCTGTTGTTCAGTTGCTTAATTGTGTCCAGTTCTTTGTGACCGCATGGACTGCAGCACTTCAGATTCCTCTGTCATTCACTATCTCCTGGAGCTTGCTCAAATTCATGTCCATTGTGTTGGTGATGATTTCTAAACACCTCATTCTCTGCCACCCTCTTCTCTTTTTTCCTTCAATCTTTCCCAGCATCAGGGTCTTTTCCAGTGAGTCAGCTGTTCACATCAGGTGGCCAAAGTGCTGGAGCTTCAGCTTCAACAGTCCTTCCAATGAATATTCAGGGTTGACTTCCTTTGAGATTGACTGGTTTGATCTCCTTGCAGATCAAGGGACTCTCAAGAGTCTTCTCCAAGACCACAGTTTGAAAGCACCAATTCTTTGGTGCTCAGCCCTCTTTATGGACTAAATCTCACATTCGTTCATAACTACTGGAAAAACCAGAGATAGTTTTGACTGTATGGACCTTTGTCGGCAAAGTGATGTCTCTGCTTTTTAATACTCTGTCTAGGTTACATACTAATAATTTAGATATTGGATAAAATTTCTGGAAGGCTTATGCCTAGCTGTTAGACCCATTTTCTTAGTTTGCTGCTGCTGCTACTGCTAAGTCACTTCAGTCGTGTCCGACTCTGTGTGACCCCATAGACGGAAACCCACCAGGCTCCCCCGTCCCTGGGATTCTCCAGGCAAGAACACTGGAGTGGGTTGTCATTTCCTTGTCCATTTCTTAGTTTAGAACCACATAAAACTTTTATGTGAAATACTCAGAAAAACGGATATGTGAAATTCTTAACAATATAATTTCATATCATTTATTTTCTTAGAGTGTCTGAAAGACATAAAATTAGTATCAGGAAAGAAAGTTACCAAGAATTAACAATATACCCTATTTACTCTTTTTCACACTGAAAACTCTTGCAATCTCAGTAAAATTTATCTCTAAGGCATTATCTTAGACACAGTACCCAATGTATGAAAAACACTAGATATCCATAATTTGCCGTGGTGCTCCCCTAACTAACTAAAATATAGTGAGGAAATCTTAGTGGTATGGTAGGTTTCTGAGAATATAAGAGCATCAAACCATTAATTATTCACTGTAATCCATGTGTAGTTCTTTTCTCTACCACAGGTTTACTAATCTCAAAGGTTCAGAGGAAGAGGACTACAGGCCTCACAGCCACTAGCCATGTGCATTTGGAAGTGTCAGTGGACGTTAGAGCAGTCTTAGCTTGAGGTTTCTTCTTTGATTTAGTACATGTGGGCTATATGTTAAATGCAAGTTATTTTAAAATTTATAATATTTACTATTTATATTGTTTATAATTTGCTTGATATTTATTCTTTAAAAAGTTTCCAGTTTCAAAATAAGGCATTGTTAAGTTAGAAACAAACATAAATCTAGCATGGAAAAGACATTGACACTGCCTCCAATGGCTTCCCAGGTGGTGCCAATGGTAAAGAATCTTCTGCCAATGTAGGAGACAAAGAGATAACAGTTCAGTCCCTTGGTGGGGACGATCACCTGCAGCAGGAAAACAGCAACTCACTCCAGTATTCTTGTCTGGAAAATTTAATGGATGAGAGGAGCCTTGAGGGCTACAAGCCATGGGGGTCTCAAAGAATCAGATATGATTAAGCACATGCAAGCCCTACAGGGAATGGTTCTATACTTAGCAACTTGAATAATTGTGATACTGTGTAGGGACTGAAAAGGATGATCAAGTTTACTGAAGAATTTGTATTTCTATAGTTTATCAATGAGAAGTTGCTAATCCATCGTGGAGAAATTATAGCAATTAGATATAAATTTAGGTTTTTAGCTATAAAGACAGAATTTGAAATGTGAATATAGATTTAAGTCACTGTCACTTCAAATGAGACTGCATAATGTAGGAATTTGAAATAAAGTGGTTCTGAAGCTAGAAACATGTTGAATGCTTACATTTACAGAAAATATGGAAATGAGAACTTCTTGGGAATCAAGGAGAAAGATAAAGATGTTTGCTGATCAGACCAAATGTTACACATAATTTAGCCAAGAAAGGATAGGCAATGCTTGATTAGAATGATGTCAATATGGGGTGGTGATGACTTTGAGTGAATAGTTTTAGTAAAAAAAAAATGTTGTGCTGTGGGCTAGACTGCAGGAAAATATTAGTCATGAGAGCTATAAGAAAATGAATATATTGGCTATCCAATTATCTTCACAGGAATACATCCCGTGATTCTTATTTGAAGATAAAATGCTGAGATCTCTAGTATTTCAATTGACACAATCCTTTGCCAAGAAATGACAGCTTATTAGATGTGAATACCTACAGGGAGAAGATTGTTTTTAAAATATGGTACTTTATAGAATGTTAAAACTAACAACTTTTTATATATGCATGTGAGCAAGACACATTTTATTTAAGAATTATTACAGTTGGGCAAAGATTCCTACAATTTTTGTATCCCTTAAATGTAATATATATTGCTATGGGATTTTTTTTTCTGGTGGCTTAAAGATCAATGAAAAATATAACTATATAACAAAAAAGAAATGCATCAATACTGATCATTTTAAAGAAAAAATTACAAGGAATTGACTTGCTCCTAGATGTTGGTGAACTTAGTACCCCTGCCTATGGCATGTACAAGAGACAGAATAGTCAAGGATTCAATATTTGTCTAGCTTTACAGTTAGATACATCACTTATATTCCATTTGCTTATTCACACAACTTAATTAGTAGATTTGTTTTTAATGGAGGATTGCCTTTCAAAAAAATTTTGTTTCAGATTACATCTCCAATTATAGAACTGAAAAAAGTATTTTCCACTGGCTTCTTTTTCCTTACCTTAATATTCACCACCACCTATCAGTAATTCATATAAAATATACTACAGAATAGAAGACATTAATAATTCAAGTTACAAATACTTTTTCAAACAAAAACACATGTGAATACATGTTCAATTATGTTTCCTACTTTCTGAAAATTTTTGGCATATCTTTTACAAAGTTGGCCATTTAAATATCATCCTATAAATACAGTTTTTCCCATTTTTCTTAAAGATGTGTGTGTTAGTCACTCAGTCGTCTCCGACTCTTCATGACCCTGTGGACTATATAACCGACCTGGCTCCTCAATCCATGGAATTCTCCATGCAAGAACATTGGAGTGGGTTACCATTTCCTTCTCCAGGAGATCTTCCTGGCTCAGGGATCAAACACTGGTCTCCTGCATTGAAGGCAGATTCTTTACCATCTGAGTCACTCAGGAAGCCCTTTCTTAAATATAGGGGCTTCCCTGGTGGCTCAGAGGCTAAAGCATCTGCCTGCAATGCGGGAGACCTGGGTTCTATCCCTGGGTCAAGAAGATCCCCTGGAGAAGGAAATGGCAACCCACTCCAGTATTCTTGCCTGGAGAATCCCATGGATGGAGGAGCCTGGTGGGCTATAGTCCACGGGGTCGCAAAGAGTCGGACACGACTGTAAATATACCTTATTATAAATGATGGAACATGAATACAGAAATCTCAACATATACATGTGAGAAAAATGAATAAAGCATGGTTTTACTGTTTTCATATCAAGTTTATAACAGCTTCTAAAATAGCTATTATCTACAGTTTGAAAATTGGAAATTGTATTTACGTGCATTAATTCATCTAACAACTCCTTTTTTGAAAAGTACTCCCCCCTCAAATTTTCAAGGGTGAAATTGATAAAAAAAAAATCAATTAAAATAAAAGTAAAGTACTTATTAAAGTATTTAGGAAATTTCCTCTTTATTTGATGTTAAAGTTTACTTTATCCTTGTGATGTCATTAAGAAGGTACCGATATTGTCTTTATGGTATATTTCTTAAATCAGTTTTTGTGATTAGCAATTTATGAAAAATGGAGTAAAAAATATGCCAACATGAGAATCTGTACTAGAGGAAAATAAACATGAAAAAGTCAATTATCTAGGTCCCAGATATGTTTTTACTTCAAATGCATAATTAATCAAGATTACACTAGTCCAAGATAACATATTTGCATGAAATATTCCCTTGGAATCTCTAATTTTCTTGAAGACATCTCTTGTTTTTCCTATTCTGTTGTTTTCCTCTATTTCTTTGCATTGATTGCTGAGGAAGCCTTTCTTATCTCTCCTTGCTATTCTTTGGAACTCTGCATTCAAATGGTATATCTTTCCTGCTCTGCTTTTTGCATCTCTTTTTTTCACAGCTATTTGTAAGTACTCCTCAGACAGCCTTTTTGCTTTTTTGTATTTCTTTTCCATGGGAATGGTCTTGATACCTGTCTCCTGTACAAAGTCACTAACTTCCGTCCATAGTTCATCAGACACTCTGTCTATCAGAACAAGTCCCTTAAATCTATTTCTTAATTCCACTGTATAATGATAAGGGATTTGATTTAGGCCTTACCTGAATGGTCTAGTGGTTTTCCATACTTTCTTCAATTTAAGTCTGAATTTGGCAATAAGGAGTTCACGATCTGAGCCACAGTCAGCTCCCAGTCTTGTTTTTCCTGACTGTATACAGCTTCTCCATCTTTGGCTGCAAAGAATATAATCAATCTGATTTCGGTGTTGACCATCTGGTGATGTCCATGTGTAGAGTCTTCTCTTGTGTTGTTGGAAGAGGGTGTTTGCTATGACCAGTGCATTCTCTTGGCAGAACTCTATTAGCCTTTGTCCTGCTACACTCTGTACTCCAAGGCCAAATTTGCCTGTTACTCCAGGTGTTTCTTGACTTCCTACTTTTGCATTCCAGTCCCCTATAATGAAAAGGACATCTTTTTGGGGTGTTACTTCCTGGAAAATAAATGGGGAAACAGTGGAAACAGTGTCAGACTTTAGTTCGGGGGCCTCCAAAATCACTGCAGATGTTGACTGCAGCCATGAAATTAAAAGACATTTGCTCCTTGGAATGAAAGTTATGACCAACCTAGACAGTATATTAACAAGCAGAGACATTACTTTGCCAACCAAGGTCCGTCTAGTCAAGGGTATGGTTTTTCCAGTGGTCATGTATGGATGTGAGAGTTGGACTGTGAAGAAGGTTGATTGCTGAAGAATTGATGCTTTTGAACAGTGGTGTTGGGAAAAGACTTTTGCGAGTCCCTTGGGCTGCAAGGAGATCCAACCAGTCCATCCTAAAAGAGATCAGTCCTGGGTGTTCATTGGAAGCACTGATGCTGAAGCTGAAACTCCAATACTTTGGTCACCTCACGTGAAGAGTTGACTCATTGAAAAAGACCCTGATGCTGGGAGGGATTGAGAGCAGGAGGTCAAGGGGACTACAGAGGATGAGATGGCTCGATGGCATCGCTGACTCGATAGACATGAGTTTGGGTAAACTCCGGGAGTTGGTGATGGACAGGGAGGCCTGGTGTGCTGTGATTCATGGGGTCGCAAAGAGTTGGACATGACTGAGTGACTGAACTGAACTGAACTGAACTGAAGTGCTAGCTAGCATTACAACTTAAAATCCCTGAGATCCTGAAAACACATTCTCAACCACAAGCTGTGTTCCACAGGCCTCAACTGGGTACTTAATAGAAGACTGAGAATGAGGCAGGAGACTTGAAAGGGATCTTCTTCAGAGAGAACCAAGCACTACCCAGATCCTTCTCAAATGTGAAACAAAACCCTTAAGTATCCATGGAGAGTCAGAAAGCCCTCATGCTCCGCAGACATAGGCAAAGATGTATTGCCTTTTAGCAACAATTGCCAATCTCCTAAAGGCAAGGAGACCCTCTCCTGATCCTGTTCCCAGGCAAAAGCAACTGCCACTGAGGGAAGAGTTCAACAGAAGTTGTCTGACCATGAGAGAAGAAAGCAAACCTCAATTTGTCAGGAACTTGCACTGACACAAACTAGAGATCTGTTCCTACTGGGGACAGAAAAGAAATCCTATCCAGGATCAATCATTGAGAAAAAGGCAGTTTCCTTACTATGTTAAAGACTGGCCAGGACATTAAGAAAGCCCCAGTGCTAAGGCTTAGGCACTGAATGTCTGCCTAAGATGGAGGCTAAACTAGGTGAGCAGAGAACCCATCTCTGATCAAATTTTAAGCCTAAAACAGAACATAAACAACAGCTGTCTGTCACTAAGAAAATGGAAAATCTTTGAACTAGACAGGGAACAACAGACTGGTTCCAAACGGGGAAAGGAGCATATCAAGGCTGCATATCATCAGCTTGCTTATTTAACTTCAGAGTACATCATGAAGAATGCCAGGCTAGATGAAGTACAAGTTGGAATCAAGATTGCTGGGAAAATATCAATAACATCAGATATGCAGATGACACCACCCTTATGGCAGAAAGCCAAGAAGAACTAAAGAGCCTCTTGATGAAAGTGAAAGAGGAGAGTGAAAGAGTTGGCTTAAAACTCAACATTCAGAAAACTAAGATCATGACATCTGGTCCCATCGCTTCATGGCAAATAGATGGGTAAACAATGGAAACAGTGAGAGACTTTAGATTTTTGGGCTCCATAATCACTGCAGATGGTAACTGTAGCCATGAAATTAAAAGACTTTTGTTCCTTGGAAGAAAAGCTATGACCAACCTAAACAGCATATTAAAAAGCAGACATTACTTTGCCAACAAATGTCCATCTAGTCAAGGCTAAGATTTTTCCAGTATTCATGTATGGAAGTGAGAGTTGGACTACAAATAAACCTTGGAACCAAAGAATTGATGCTTTTGAACTGGTTTGGAGAAGACTCTTGAGAGTCCCTTGGACTGCAAGGAGATGCAACCAGCCCACCCTAAAGGAAATCAGTCCTGAATATTCATTGGAAGGACTGATGTTGAAGCTGAAACTCCAATACTTTGGCCACCTGATGAAAAGAACTGATTCATTTAAAAAGACCCTGATGCTGGGAAAGATTGAAGATGGGAGAAGGGGATAACAGAGGATGAGACGGTTGGATGGCATCACCGACTCAATGGACACAACTTTGAGTAAGCTCCAGGAGTGGGCATGACTGAGCAACTGAACTGAACTGAATAAGAATGTAAGACCCACATTAATTGGAGCTGTAACCCAGAGAAAAACTCTGAAAAATCTAGGACCATCAGTAAGATCTAGGTTACAACAGCCTGCTGCTATGAGTTAAAAATCTGTGCTGAATTGAAGATAACTATAAATCCAACAAAACCCCAAACACACCTTGACTACTGCTTAGATTAACTCAAAGATGTATCAAAACAAAAAAGAAAGTGAAAGTTGCTCAGTTGTGTCCAACTGTTTGCAACCCCATGGACTATACAGTCCATGGAATTCTGCAGGTCAGAATACTGGGTAGCCTTTCTCTTCTCTAGATCTTTTCAACCCAGGGATTGAACCCAGGTCTCCCACATTGCAGGCGGATTCTTTACCAGCTGAACTGCAAGGGGTGCCTAAACAAAAAAGAGTTATACCCTTTATGTAAATACTATTTACCCTGATAACTAACTTCTTCTACACAGTTAGCTGTGCATGCAAAACCATAGAAAGAAAGCCCACAAAAAAGGAAAAAAAAAAAAGCTACTCAATTGTCAGGTATAAGTCTATCAATAGGGCCACACCAGAAGGTCCCAGATATTGAAACTATTTAAATAAGTACGTTCAAATAGAAGCATAAATGAAAGCACTGAAACTAAAATTTAAATACAGAGAGAAACACCAGACCCAAGAAATATACAAATGCTAACATACTTCTTATAGGAAATATGTAAGCCAAAAAACAATACTAGAAAATATTAACAAATAAAATGGTCACCCACTCCAGTATTCTTGCCTGGAGAATCCCACGCACGAAGCCTGGTGGGCTACAGTCCATGGGGTCACTAAGAGTCAGACACAACTGAGCGACTAACACTTTCACTTTTCAGACAGTAACAGATATATAATATGGGAAATAAAAGTCTAATTGTTCCCCAATAAATAAGGAAACAAAGAAAAAGAACAAAGAAAAAAATGGAAAAAAATACGGAAGAGAAAGATGGTAGGTTGAAATCCAACTGCACCAAAAACTATATTAAAACTAAGTAGTGAAAAAAAAAGCAACCAACATTTTGCAGGTTTGGTTCCAGACCAATGAAATAAAGTGAGTATCACAATAAAACAAGTCAAAAAAAATTTTTGGTTACCCAGTTTATATAAGAGTTATGTTTACATTATAGTCTATTAACTGAGTGATAGTTTTATATCTACAAAATGCACATTCTTTAATTTAAAATGCTTTATTATATAAAACTGTTCACATGAGCCTTCAGCAATTCACACTATTTTTGCAATAGTAATAACAAAAATCATTGATCACAGATGACCATAATAAATATAATAGTATTGAAAAGTTTGATATATAGAGAGAATTACCAAAACGTGATGGAGATGCAGGAAATGACCAAATGCTATTGAAAAAATGACATCAGTAGACTTACTCAAGGCAGGACTATCACAAACTTTCAATATGTAAAAAACCATAACATCTGTCAAGTGCAATAAAATGAAACACAATAAAACTAGATATGTGAGCATATGCCATTTAAAAGAAATCTGTTTTAAATGTAAAGACAGAGAGGTCAAAAGTGAAAGGACAGAAATAGACATAGCATATAAAACACTAAGAATAAGAGAGCTTGAGAAGATATTTAACTATCATGTGATTACTTATCCCAGAGAATTTAGTATCACGTGATACTTTAGACCAGAAAATTTTTACCAGAAATAGAAATTTCAAAAAGTTAGAACAAGATAAATCTGTAAAAGATATAACAACCCTAAATTTTATGCAATGAACAAAGATTTATAATACATAAGCCAAAATTGGTGTAACTTAAGGAGTAAGAGAAATCCATAATTATATTTGGATACTTTATCATTCTACTTTTAGTAATTTACAGAAAAAATGCAAAATATCTGAAAGTTATAGAAAGAATACTTGAACACTGCCAACCAGATGCACATAATAGACATTTAAAAAACTGTCAAATGACAAGTTTATTTAGCCATTATTGTTTGTGCTCTTGGTAACACTGCCATCCTTGCACATCTTTTGACATAAACCTATGTGTTCATATATAATTTTAGATGAATTGCAAAGATCAACTGATATGCATAATTCAAAAGTAAAATACACGGCCAGATTGTAGCACAGAAACATTAAACTCTAATTTTCATTTTATTCAGTTCATCTGTCCTAGGAATTATTACAACTTTTCCTAGTTTGTTACCCAATTTCTCATCTTCTCTTTCTTGAGTTTATGACTATTTTCCCAAACAATCCTGCAGTACAGCCCAGGAAGTTATACAAAATGTGCATTTGTGAAAGATGCATTGTTTTGTGCTCAATGCTCATGACTAATAAGTTTAATAAAACACAGGTGATTAAGTGAATTGATTAAAAATGTGTGGGCTCTGATTAACCTGACTTTTGAATGCTTGGTGCATTCACTCTAGCTCTCCAATGTCTAATTGCGCTATGTTTCAGTTCAGTTCAGTTCAGTCGCTCAGTCATGTCCGACTCTTTGCGACCCCATGAATCACAGCACGCCAGGCCTCCCTGCCCATCACCAGCTTCCGGAGTTCACCCAAACTCATGTCCATCGAGTCGGTGATGCCATCCAGCCATCTCATTCTCTGTCGTCCCCGTCTCCTCCTGCCCCCAATCCTTCCCAGCATCAGAGTCTTTTCCAGTGAGTCAACTCGTCGCATGAGGTGGCCAAAGTATTGCAGTTTCAGCTTTAGCATCAGTCCTTCCAATGAACACCCAGGATTGATCTCCTTTAGAATGGACTGGTTGGATCTCCTTGCAGTCCAAGGGACTCTAAAAAGTCTTCTCCAGCACCACAGTTCAAAAGCATCAATTCTTCGGCGATCAGCTTTCTTCACAGTCCAACTCTCACATCCATACACAACCACTGGAAAAACCATAGCCTTGACTAGACAGACCTTTGTTGGCAAAGTAATGTCTCTGAAACCCAAATAAGACGGAGGGGCGGCCTTGAGGAGATACCCCTCATCCAAGGTAAGGTGCAGCGGCTGCGCTTTGCTGAAGCAGCTGTGAAGAGATATTCCACCACCAAGGTAAGAGAAACCCAAATAAGATGGTAGGTATTGCGAGGGGACATCAGAGGGCAGACACATTGAAATCATAATCACAGAAAACTAGTCGAACTGATCACATGGACCACAGCCGAATGTGGTCCACTGGAGAAGGGAATGGCAAACCACTTCAGTATACTTGCCTTGAGAACCCCATGAACAGTATCAAAAGGCACTATGTTTAGGCACATTATTATTATGCCTGATTCTACAGTTCTCTGATCAAAACTGGCACATGATATAGACATATTTTACAGTTCTCAGGTTTATACTCCTTGAAGAATTTTGAAAAACAGGGCCAGAAAAGAACATCCCTGATGGAGATACCATATTACCTAGGGAATATTACAGGTGAATTCTCTTCTATGGTCTTTTGGTCATGACTCTATGTTATACTGTATAGATTTTGATTTAGATACAGTCATAAGTTGATCAATATTTTTGCAATATTACTGATGCAACTTTCAGTACAGAGACATCCCACAAAAATAAAATTATTACCTTCTTTTATTAAAGTACTAAGAAACTAAACTATAGCCTTAAAAGCTAAATGCTGAATCAATTGCCACATTAGCTATTAACACCTAGCATTGAGAGTCCAGATACTTTGGCCAGCACAGTCACCAACAGATGAAGAAAAATTCTGGATTGTGACAAAATAAAAAATATTAGGCCTCAAAAATATATGGCTTTCTAGATAAGAATGGAACCAAAGTTTGTCTTGAGAGTAAACCAATATACAGTTTTTGCATTTCTAGTATAGCCTCTTCTGTCATATCATTAGCTATATGGTAACTCTATTAATTTTTTGAAAACAACACATATTTAGTTATAAGATTTCCCATATTCTTTCATGACAATCAAAACAAAATTTAATTAAAAAAAAATTCATTCATAGTAGAAAATAAATAGATTTTCTATCTGAAAGTTAGATCCAAATGAAGTCAATGTGATTATACATGAAATATCCTTTCTAGGTTATGGACTGTCACAAGGTGATATGCATTTTAATATATTATTTTGAGTAAAAGTCAATGTGAACATGTTCTTCCTTGTTAATAAATATGAAATATTACTGAACTATAATTTGCAAGAACTATGGATGGAAGTTTGTGTCATTGTACAGGAGGCAGGGATTAAGACCATCCCCAAGAAAAAGAAATGCATAAAAGCAAAATGACTGTCAGAGGAGGCCTTACAAATAGCTGTGAAAAGAAGAGAAGCAAAAAGCAAAGGAGAAAAGAAAGATATACCCATTTGAATGCAGAGTTCCAAAGAATAGCAAGTAGAGATAAGGAAGCCTTCCTCAGCAATCAATGCAAAGAAATAGAGGAAAACAATAGAATGGAAAGACCAGAGTTCTTGTCAAGAAATTTAGAGATACCAAGGGAATATTTCATGCAAAGATGGGCTCAATAAAGGACAGAAATTGTATGGACCTAACAGAAGCAGAGGGAGAAGGCAATGGCACCCCACTCCAGTACTCCTGCCTGGAAAATCCCATGGGCAGAGGAGCTTGGTAGGCTGCAGTCCATGGGGTTCCTAACAGTTGGACATGACTGAGCAACTTTACTTTCACTTTTCACTTTCATGCATTGGAGAAGGAAATGGCAACCCACTCCAGTGTTCTTGCCTGGAGAATCCCAGGGACAGGGGAGGCTGGTTTGCTGCCGTCTATGGGGTCACACAGAGTCGGACACGACTGAAGCGACTTAGCAGAAGTAGCAGCAGCAACAGAGGCAGAAAATATTAAGAAGAGGTGGCAAGAATACACAGAAGAACTATATAAAAGATCTTAATGACACAGATAATCACAATGATGTGATCACTCACCTAGAGCCAGACATCCTGGAATGTGAAGTCAAGTAGGCCTTAGGAAACATCGCTACAAACAAACTAGAGGAGGTGATGGAATTCCAGTTGAGCTATTTCAAATCCTGAAATATGATGCTGTGAAAGTGCTGCACTCAATATGCCAGCAAATTTGGAAAACTCAGTAGTGGCCATAGGACTGGAAAAGGTCAGTTTTCATTCCAATCCCAAAGAAAGGCAATGCCGGGAATGCTCAAACTACTGCACAATTACACTCATCTCACAGCTAGTAAAGTCATGCTTAAAATTCTCCAAACAAGGCTTCAGCAATACGTGAACTATAAACTTCCAGATGTTCAAGCTAGTTTTAGAAAAGGCAGAGGAACCAGAGATCAAATTGCCAACATCCCTGCTAGATCATGGAAAAAAATAGAGAGTTCCAGAAAAACATCTATTTCTGCTTTCTTGACTACACCAAAGCCTTTGACTGTGTGGATCCCAATGAACTGTGGAAAATTCTGAAGGAGATGGGAATACCAGACCACCTGACCTGCCTCTTGAGAAACCTGTATGCACACCAGGAAGCAACAGTTAGAACTGGACATGGAACAAAAGACTGGTAAAAATAGGAAAAGTATATATCAAGGCTGTATATTGTCACCCTGTTTATTTAACTTATATGCAGAGTACATCATGAGAAACGTTGGGCTGAGAGAACCACAAGCTGGAATGAAGTTTGCTGGGAGAAATATCAATAACCTCAGAAATGCAGATGACACCATCCTTATTGCAGAAAGTGAAGAGGAACTAAAGAGCTTTTTGATGAAGGTGAAAGAGGAGAGTGAAAAAGTGGTTTAAGGCTCAACATTAAAAAAACTAAGATCATGGCATATGGTCCCATCACTTCATGGCAAACAGTTGGGGAAACAGTGGAATTAGTGACCGACTTTATTTTTGGGGACTCCAAAATCACTACAGATGGTGACTTCAGCCATGAAATTAAAAGACACTGGCTCCTTGGAAGGAAATTTATGACCAACCTAGACAACATATTAAAAACCAGAGACATTATTTTGTCTACAAAGCTTTGTCTAGTCAAGTCTATGGTTTCTCTAGTAGTCATGTAAGGATGTGTGAGTTGGACTATAAAGAACGCTGAGCCCCGAAGAATTGATGCTTTTCAAGTGTGGTGTTGGAGAAGACTCTTGAGGGTCCCTTGGACTGCAAGGAGATCCAACCAGTCCATCATAAACGAGATCAGTCCTGGGTGTTCATTGGAAGGTCTAATGTTGAATCTGAAACTCCAGTACTTTGGCCACCTGATGTGAAGAGCAGACTCACTTGAAAAGACCTTGATGCTGGGAAAAATTGAGGGCAGGAGAAGGGGACAACAGAGGATGAAACAGTTGGATGGTATCACTGACTCAATGAACATGAGTTTGAGTAAACTCCGGGAGTTGGTGATGGAAAGGGAGGCCTGGTGTGCTGCGGTTCATGGGGTAGCAAAGTGTCGGACATGCTGAATGACCAAACTGACTGACTGGCTGAGTTTGCTAGAAAATAGTAAGAAATTAATGATGACTCTTGACCTCAATGAATCCATAAACTTACATTTGTTTACAGAGGTAACTATATCTAACGCAATGTTTACTGTGTCTTACTTATATTGTGTGTGAAGTGATATGAAACTACATCATTCATTCTTACTAGGATTAGTGGTTTTATTAGAAATAATCCATGGTGTCTTATATTTTTGGAGGGTAATCACGTGATTCATGGGGTCACGGAGAGTCAGACACGACTGAGCGACTGAACTGAACTGAACTGATAGAAATATAAGTAGACAAATGAAATAAAGATCAAACTGATAACAAATATATCTTATACTTTATAAAATAAGCATAACAGGTCAGAGTGTCAGTTCAGTTCAGTCACTCAGTCATGTTCGGTTCTTTGTGACCCCATGAATCACAGCACGCCAGGCCTCCCTGTCCATCATCAACTTCTGGAGTTCACTCAAACTCATGTCCATCGAGTCGGTGATGCCATCCAGCCATCTCATTCTCTGTCGTCCCCTTCTCCTCCCGCCCCCAATCCTTCCCAGCATCAGAGTCTTTTCCAGTGAGTCAACTCGTCCTATGAGGTGGCCAAAGTATTGGAGTTTCATCTTCAGCATCAGTCCTTCCAATGAACACCCAGGATTGATCTCCCTCAGAATGGACTAGTTGGATCTCCTTGCAGTCCAAGGGACTCTCAAGAGTCTTCTCTAGCATCACAGTTCAAAAGCATCAATTCTTCAGCAATCAGCTTTCTTCACAGTCCAACTCTCACATCCATACATGACCACTGGAAAAACCATAGCCTTGACCAGACGGACCAACTTGTTAAAAACACAATACTCTTCAAATAAGATATATCTATTAACAAAATTATTATGATAAAAATATACATATTTCTCTCTCTCTCTCTCTCTCACACACATGCACACACACACACAAACACACTTTCTTAGAGAAGTAAATAAGAAGGCCTAATACTTTGTCCACAAAGGTCCATCTAGTCAAGGCTATGGTTTTTCCAGTGATCATTTATGGATGTGAGAGTTGGACTATAAAGAAAGCTGAGTGCTGAAGAATTAATGGTGGTGTTGGAGAAGACTCTTGAGAGTCCCTTGGACTGCAAGGTGATCCAACCAGTCCACCTTAAAGGAGGTCAGTTCTGGTGATCATTGGTAGGAGTGATTTTGAAGCTGAAACTCCAATACTTTGGCCACCTGATGCGAAGAGCTGACTCGTTTGAAAAGACCCTGATACTGGGAAAGATTGAGGGCAGGAGGAGAAGGGGATGACAGAGGATGAGATTGTTGGATGGCATCACTGACCCAATAGATGGGTATGGGTGGACTCCGGGAGTTGGTGATGGACAGGGAGGCCTGGCATGCTGTTGTTCGTGGGGTTGCAAAGTCGGACACAACTGAGTGACTGAACTTTAACTTTAACTTGAATACTACTTAACAGATAATTATCTGGGATTGTCTTGTTTAATACAAGACACAGCACACATTCTAATGAGAAAAGTATAGCATATCCTCCTACCAAAATCTATATACTATTACTATATAACAAAAATTCAAAGTGACAAGGATATTAACACATTCTAGAAATAACTCTTCTCTCCCAGTAGCCAAGTTACAACTAATCTAGAGAGCAAACACTTGTACATTTGCATGAAATTTCAGTTGAGTTCATTTTAAGGTAAAATAAACATAGTAAATTTAGGGAACACTTAAATGAAATGTGTTTTATAACCTATGATGATATGATGTTCTAAAAGCCAGACACTCTCCAGAGTGCTTAATATATGAAGTTTGTAACACAACAAACTTGAATTCAAGTCCTGTTTCCATTTGTCATAACTTTAGACAAGTTACAAAACTTTTTGAAAGTATTTCATCATCAGGAATAAAGAATAATACGCAATTCAAATAAACTGACAATTAAGTGCCAGACTGAATGGTTTTTAAACAACTATTCCACAGAGAAAAACTAGAAATGTTCAAGTACATGGAGACACATACACTAACATGTGCTCTAGGGTACTGGAGAGATGTTGTTGGGACCACAGTCTGATCCACAAGAAGAGAGAATCCCAGAGAAACAAACAGGGCTTTGGGTGCTGCTTTTACCTAAAGAAACTTGCCCTTTCAAAACCATAGGTGAAAACCTAGAAAATCAAGTATACGCTTTGATAAAGTCACAGGATTACAGTGATGAATGTTTGGAGCTCAAGGATCAGAGATGATTTGAGGCCTTAACATTCCCCGACTATGAGTTGGCATCCTAAAAAGTTTCACTGTAGTAACAATAATAAATTGGAAATAATATCATTACATAAGGGGCTATAGGCAAGACTTAGATCTTACCATCTCAATCTGTTCATATTAAAGTGATTTTGGATTTCTGATAGTTCTAGTTACACCACTTTCAAAGGAGTAACAGTAAATTTTCTTTCATGAAGAAACTATCATGTTAGGTTCCAATTCAAGTTGGTGAGAAAAGAAGCTCTTAAACTTATCTCCAATCATGGACATACCAAAACTACAGCTACATTCAGAATAATTCCCATTGAATTACACCTTGGGCATATAATGGGGAAAAAAAAAAAAAACAGATCAAATAGGTAAGAGAGGCTGAGACACCATCTCATCATAAACCTTACCTTTAGACAGTGACATACATGCTTCTAACTGAGGAGTAAAGAACATCTATATTTAGTGCCTCAATTTGTAAAACTTCTTCCCAAGACAGCTCCAAAAAACATCTAGTTCTGAAAGCCATGAGACTTGAGTCCCCAGGACCCACAATAATATATAAAAGAAGCAATTTGTTTAACTTAATGGGCTTAACAGGCTCCTGAGCAATCACCAATACCTGTACTCCAAGGCTTGGCCCAGAGGCAGTAGGCCAGAACATTCAGTCTTTCCCTGAAAGAGGCCTACTTGCATAACTTAAAAAGCAATAACCTGAGGGTCAATTTTCTTATTTAATTCAAATTTAGCAGCAGATTGCAATAGTCTCCAGAGACTGGGGAGGCTGGCAGGCCATCTTTGTGCTCTCTGTCTGACCCATGCCTGGCTGCTATTTTCCAGAGAAGAAAAAAGAAAAAACTACCTTATTCACACATCTGATGCCTTAGCTTTTGTGTCTATCACCAAGAGGAAATACTCCTTGATAGCCTTGCTTTTGAGGTCAGCAGGGCTTGTATTCTCTAGGTCAATGGGACTGAAGCAAACAAATATTTTTTAACTGCCCCCCTCCCCACATCCAATCACAGCATATTACCATACTTTATTACCATACTTTAGAAGGTGATTTTTGAGGGTCAAGGTACCAACCAGCCTCAGTAGTGACTGAGATCTTCCCCTTTAGGACACTAACAGGTCTTGACATACCCTCAATAATAGGGAATCGCCTTAATAACAAAGACAATTTAGATAACCACAAAGGTTTGAGAAGCAACAAGGAGTTCAGGTTTTCTGAATGATAATGTTTATTTCTAAAATTGGAAGGACTGATGCTGAAGGTTAAACTCCAATAGTTTGACCACCTGATGCAAAGAACTGACTCATTGGAAAAGACCCTGATTCTGGGAAAGATTGAATTCAGGAGGAGAAGAGGATGACAGAGGATGAGACGGTTGGATGGCATCACCGACTCCATGAACATGAGTTTGAGCAGGAGTTGGTGATGGTCAGGGAAACCTGGCATGCTGCAGTCCATGGGGTCGCAAAGAGTCAGATACAACTGAGCAACTGAACTGAACTGATCTCTTACATAAGATCACTCCTTCACTCCTACACTAGGCCACTTCTTTCACCTTGGAAGAGATAGATGTTTTATCTAATGCATAGAATCAAAATGGGGAAATCAAGGAAAGACAAACAGAGGAATAAGTTTTAAACAAAAGAACAAGACAAAACTTCTGAAAAAGAATTTAACGAAATGGAGATAAATTATTTATCTGATAAAGAATTTAAAATTATGATCATAGAGATTAATTGACATCAGGGAATAACACAAGAACAAAATGAGAATTTCAACAAAGAAATGGAAAATATAACAAAGTACCTAAACAAGAGCTGAAGATAAAATAATAGAACTGAAAACTTCAAAAGGGGAGTCTGACAGTAGACTAAGTGAAGGAGAAGAAAGAATCAGTAACTCAAAGAAAAGGAAGTAGAATTAATTAAATCACAGGAGTAAAAAGAAAAAGAATGAAAAAGACAATCTAGCTTGAGGGACTTATGGGACACAAACAAGTAGACTGATATTCACATTACAGAGGTCCGGGGGCAGGTGGGCGGGGGGGAAGGGGTAGAAAGGTTTTTTTTAAGAAATAATGGCTGAATGTTTCCCTAACTTGGGAAAAAAACACAGACATTAAAATCCAGAAAACTGCCATGTTCCAAATAAGATGAACAAAAACATACTCACATTGTCACATACTATAGTTCACTCTCAAATATGGGTTTAAATGAGGAGAGAACAGTTTTATGCAGGTTTTTTCCCCCAATAAATACATAGTAAATTAGTACACGTTCTGCAGTTGAATCTGTGATGTAAAACCTCATATACATGGCAAACTGGAGAGTTAGACACAGATTTTCAACTGTGCAGGGGATCAGCACCCTAACTCCCATGTTGTCAAAGGTTCAGCTGCATAATTGAATTGTCAAAAATAAAACACAAGGAGAGAATCTTAAAAGCATAAATAGAAAAGATTATATACAAGAGAACCCCAATAATTTATCTGGAACAAAAACGACAAAAATCCCAAATAGCCAAAGCAATACTGAATATTCATTGCAGGGACTAATTTTGAAGCTAAAGCTCCAATAATTGGGCCACTTGATGCATAGAGCCAACTCATTAGAAAACACCCTGATGCTGGGGAAAAATTTTAGGACAAAGGTAGAAGGGGACAACAGAGGATAAAATGGTTGGGTATGGTTTCCCTTGTATGTTGCTGCTGCTGCTGCTGCTAAGTCACTTCAGTCGTGTCCGACTCTGTGTGACCCCACTGATGGCAGCCCACCAGGCTCTCCCATCCCTGGGATTCTCCAGGCAAGAACACTGGAGTGGGTTGCCATTTCCTTCTCCAATGTGTGAAAGTGAAGTCGCTCAGTCGTGTCCAACCCTTAGCGACCCCACGGACTGCAGCCTACCAGGCTCCTCCATCCATGGGATTCTCCAGGCAAGAGCACTGGAGTGGCTTGCCATTGTCTTCTCCACCCTTGTATGTTACTTGTTGCTTTTCCCTTGCTGCTTTTAATATTTAATATTCTTTCTTTGTGTTTTGTCTTTGTTAGTTTGATTAGTATGTGGCTGGGCATGTTTTTCCTTGTGTTTATCCTATATCCTCTTTGTGCCTTTTAGATTTGATTGGCTGTTTCCTTTTCAACTATATAAGGAAATTTTCAACTATAATCTCTTCAAAACTTTTCTCATACCTTTTTCTCTTCTTCTTCTGAAACCCCTATAATTCAAGTGATGGTGCATTTGATATTGTCCCAGAGGTCTCTGAGACTATTCTCAGTTCTTTTCATTCTTTTCACTTTATTCTACTCTTCAGAAGTTATTTCCACCATCTTATCTTCCAGCTCACTGATTCGTTATTCTGTTTCAGATATTCTCCTGTTGATTCCTTCTAGAGCATTTTTGAACTGTGGTTCTGGAGAAGACTCTTGAGAGTCCCTTGGACTACAAAGAGATCCAACCAGTCCGTTCTAGAGATCAATCCTGGGTGGTCATTGGAAGGGACTGATGCTAAAACTGAAACTCCAATACTTTGGCCACCTCATACAATGAGTTGATTCACTGGAAAAGACTCTGATGCTGGGAGGGATTGGGGGCGGGAGGAGACGGGGACGACAGAGGATGAGATGGCTGGATGGCATCACCAACTCGATGGACATGAGTTTGAGTGAACTCCGGGAGTTGGTGATGGACAGGGAGGCCTGGGGTGCTGTGATTCATGGGGTCTCACAGAGTCGGACACGACTGAGCGACTGAACTGAACTGAACTGAGAACATTTTTAATTTCAGGAATTGTGTTGTTTGTCTCTGTATGTTTATTATTTAAAGGATTTTGTTAGTTGATCCTTGCATTTTCTCCATTCTGTTTTCAAGGTGTTTTTTTTTTTTTAATCATCTTTATTATCATTATTCTGAATTCTTTTTCCAGGTAGTATGCCTATATTCTCTTCATTTATTTGGACTTCAGTGTTTCTAGCTTGTTCTTTCCTTTGTGTAGTATTTCTCTGCCTTTTTATTTTTTTTAACTTACTGTGTTTGAGGTCTCCTTTTCTCAGGCTTCAAGGTTGAATTATTTCTTCCTTTTGGTTTCTTCCCTCCTAAGGTTCATCCAGTGGCTTGTATAAGCTGAATATAAAGTGAGATTTGTGCTGAGTTTTTGTTTTGTTTTGTTTTGTTTTTGTTTTTTTGTCCTGCTGCTGGGCAAGGCTGAATAAGGTGGTAATCGTGTCAGCTGATAACTGGGTTTGTATTTTTGTTTTCTTTGTTGTTTAGATGAGGCGTCCTGCACAGGGTGCAACTGGTGGTTGGGTGATGCTGGGTCTTGTATTCAAGTGGTTTCCTTTGTATGAGTTCTCACTAATTGATACTCCCTAGGGTTAGCTCTCTAGCAGTCTAGAGTCTTGGAGGCAATACTCCCATTCCAAAGGCTCAGGGCTTGATGTCTTCATCTAGGACTGATGATATGAAAATTATCTCTTTGTTTTTCAGACTTCCTGTTACAGTTATTTCCAAAATCTGGTTGACTACACCTTCAGTTTCTCTGCATACAGAGTGCCTCGGGAGCCACATTTCTGTTCCCAACTCCATTGTTCCTCTATAATAGGATAATATATCCATGACTATTTTGATATCAATTGCCAAGGCTTTCCGTGGAAACATTAATTCTTTCCACCATCTTAAACCATGGGCTTGATCAGTGTAATATGTTTTGGCTAACAGTATGTAAGTAGATATAGTTTGCTTCATCTCAGTAGAAGCATTAAATAAAACGGTATAGTTAGGCTCCACTTTTCTTGCTCTTATCTTTCAATATGAAAGTGTTTCCTAAAAAATGATTAACACTTCCATCAATCTTGAAAAAAGTATAGTGGAACTGAGTCCAACTCAACAGAACCCAGTTAAGCATAATGAAACTCTGTTGGCCTGCCATGCAGGTGACCCACAGTACCTCACATAATGTAACCAAGTGAGCAGCAAATGGTTCTGTTGCATGCCAAACAGATTAAACAGTTATTTAGTTGTATAAACAGCTGACAATTCTACATTACCTAAATAAAAACCTGAAAACTAATTTGGAGACATAACTACTGAAGTACCCACCGTATCCTTTCCTTGAGTTCAAAAATTTTAATAGTTTTCTTTTTCTTTTTTAAAGACTTTATTGGAGAATAGTTGATTTACAACAGTGTGTTTGTTGTGTTGGTTTCAGGTGTACAGTAAGTGAATCAGTTCTGTGTGTGCATGTGTGTGCCTAGTCCATCAGTTGTATCTGACTTTTTGTGATCCCATGGACTGTAGTCTACAAGGCTCCTCTGTCCATGGAATTTTCCAGGCAAGAATACTGGAGTGGACTGTCATTTCCAACTTCAGGGAATCTTTCCAACTCAAGGATTAAAGCTACATTCCTTGGGTCTTCTACACTTGCAGGCAGATTATTACCATTGTGAAACTTAGAAAGCCTGTTATACATATACACATATCCATTATTTTTTAGATTATTTTTCCTATATAGGCCCTTACAGACTAATGAGTTGAGTTTCCTGTGCTATACAGTAAGTCTTTTTCAGTTATGAAAAATATTTCTTATATATTGTAAATGCCTTTTTATATTTCACTTGAGCTACCTAAAAGAAACATTTTGACATTATGTAATCTTCTGATTGCTTTATATTTCTGAAGTTCTTTTGGAATTTTAAGTTGAATATTTGTGTCCGGCTATCTGGTCCCATCACTTCATGGGAAATAAATGGGGAAACAGTGGAAACAGTGTCAGACTTTATTTTTTTGGGCTCCAAAATCACTGCGGATGCTGACTGCAGCCAGGAAATTAAAAGACGCTTACTCCTTGGAAGGAAAGTTATGACCAACCTAGATAGCATATGAAAAAACAGAGACATTACTTTGCCAACCAAGGTCCGTCTAGTCAAGGCTATGGTTTTTCCCGTGGTCATGTATGGAGGTGAGAGTTGGACTGTGAAGAAAGCTGACCACCAAAGAATTGATGCTTTTGAACTGTGGTGCTGGAGGAGACTCTTGAGAGTCCCCTGGACTGCAAGGAGATCCAACCAGTCCATTCTAAAGGAGATCAATCCTGGGTGTTCATTGGAAGGACTGATGCTAAATCTGAAACTGCAATACTTTGGCCACCTCATGCGACGAGTTGACTCACTGGAAAAGACTCTGATGCTGGGAAGGATTGGGGACGGGAGGAGAAGGGGATGACAGAGAATGAGATGGCTTGATGGCATCACCGACTCGGTGGACATGAGTTTGAGTGACCTCCGGGAGCTGGTGATGGACAGGGAGGCCTGGCGTGCTGTGGTTCATGGGGTCGCAAAAAGTCAGACACGACTGACGACTGAACTGAACTGAACTGAAAGACTTAATACAAAATTTTCACAAACGTATTGGACAAAAATTTTTTCCATAGATGTAATTAGCCCTGTGAATGCATTCATTTTATAGGATATTTTTGAAAAGTCATTTCTGGGTTAGTTGTCATTCACTACTGTAAATCTGTATGTACTTATATATAATTTGCATGGTATAGATAATCAGAAGCTTTCATTACTGGCTAGTGGAAATACAAAGAACATGTTTACACAGTTGTTAGTAATATGGTGCTTTTTAAAAAAGCCAGTAGACTAGAAAATAAAAAATCAGAAATTTTCTGTTTAATTTGGCTTTGAGGAATCATGTTGTCAATCACTGTATTAGTGAACTAATACAAAGAAAGTGAATGATAATTCATTTTTCTATAACTCAGTGTTTATAATCATTCAATCAACATATTTTCCTAGATAGAACACAGAACCTTCTAATTTTATTTTATTGCAGCTCTTTCCCTTTGAATCTTCTGTCCCTAAATACAGCCTGTTTTGCAACTGTTCTTTCAACTTTTAAAAACAGTCAACCAAGCTTCACTATTAGTCTGATTTCTTGCATTAAGCTTTTCCATGTGATCCCGTATCCTGTATAGAGCATAATTCTCTTCAACAGGCACAGCTAATTAAGTTCCGTAATCAAGGACACTGCAAGCCAAGAGCTAATTTAAAAATTAAATGCTGAAAACAGAACAACATAATTTACTCTACAATTAAACGATTAGAGATGAAGGAACTACGGCATATTTTGTCTGTTTTTATGACATTAGAGAATCTCCACAATGAATATTAACATTTTTCTTTATAGCTTTGGGCCTTTTCGTTTAACTCCATAAACTCTTTTGTTTAATCTGACTAGTTTTAGGTATTTTATATCAGCTAGATTTAAACTCTCTGTATATGTAAATTGAAACTTAAGGAAACCCCTGGCAATAGTGTTTAGCAGACACTGTTTATCATTTACAAATGACATGTTTCCATGCTGGTGAGAATTTGGTAGTCCTAGAATAGCAACACCAAAGCATGACACTTGGTTGTGTGTTTCCACTGCAAATTCACTTTTTTTCCTTCTGTCACATTACATTTTATTTTTTCTTCCCTCAGGCATCAAAGGATGCCTAAACACATCTCTTCAATATGTTCTGCTGCTTGTCAAAATTCAAACTTGGAAACAGGTAAGGTCTCTCTGGTTCACTATGATTGGTTAAAAAAAAAAAAAAGGTCCTGAATTTTGTTCTTATTTATTTGAGAGAGCTGTCAGTGATGCAGTGATAGCCAAAATTTTAATGTTGTGTTACTATTTTTCTGTAGCAAAGGGTAAGTTAGAGTCTTTACATTGATTGGTCATATGTTGTCTGAAACAAGCCTATCTTTGTGAAAATGAGAGCACAGTAGAAAATGTGAACATTTATTTTATATACCAGCTAACAAAAAAGAATGAGTATGAAATATCCATACTTACATACTAAAATTATTGCAAAAAAAAAAAACTGTCCCCAGCCACAACTGATACTTGTTAAGCTTAAAGTTATTTTGAATATGATAGGGTCCTATAATTTTTGCAACAATACAGTTAAGATAGGTTTATTTAATATTGGCTGAGGACCAGTTTGGCCTTTACAACACCAATATATAATACTAATGTAGTTTGATTCTAGAAAATGTAAATATCATTAAAATAGCCTTATTATCAAACTTTAGTAATTCAGGTAAAGTTAAACTTTAGAAAATAAATAAATAAATAAG
The DNA here is from genome assembly GCF_049115385.1 of Moschus berezovskii. Classification (NCBI taxonomy): domain Eukaryota; kingdom Metazoa; phylum Chordata; class Mammalia; order Artiodactyla; family Moschidae; genus Moschus; species Moschus berezovskii. Next base: position 55,156,763 of record NC_142461.1, read on the forward strand.
CAAAACAATTGTTATAAAATCCCTAAACTTAAAATGTGTTAACTATTAGTACTTCAGGAGTACACATCATCAATTGCATTATATATAACCAATTGCTTTTCTCTCTTATTAGATATAATTTAATTGAGATCTTTATTCCTTTCTCATGTGACTGCTACTGAAAGACTTTATGTTTACTTAAGCTTGTGAGCCCTGAAACTATTTCATATCCCAATGCTATTATTTTACTCATTAAAAACATTTTCACTGAGATGCTTATATTTAAATTTATTTATTTCCAATACTATTTTCCTAACTGTAATTCCTGAGCCATCATAATGCTGGCTTCCCAGGTGGCTGAGTGCTAAAAAATTTACCTGCTAAGCAATCTCTGACATGGGTCAGGAAGATCCTTTAGAGAAGGAAACTGCAACCCACTCCAGTATTCTTGCCTGTGAAATCCCATGGACAGAGGAGCCTGGCAGGCTGCAGTCCATGGGGTGGCAAAAGAGTCAGACACGACTTAGAGACTCAAAAACAAATAAGAAATCTTAGTGATTTAAAATTGACTTGTGTTTCCCACTCATAACTAAGGGTTCAGGCACCAGACCATGCATACAACATTTTCAATACCTGACTTCTAAAGTCATCAAAGAAGAGACAATGGAGGAAGCACTCCCACTTTTTAAATTATTCTAATTTTAATGTGGCATGTCAGCATATTTGTTTCTTATTCCTACTGTATCAAATTACTACAAGTCTTTGCCTTTCAACACAAATTTATTATCTTACAATACTGTAAGTCAGAAGTCCCCATGACTCAGGTGGGACTGCAACCATTTTTGGAGACTATAGAATAAAAATAATTTTCAAAAACCCTTTCCTTCTTCTAGAGGATGTCTGTATTCCTTGTCTCATGCTACAATTGCTCTGTATCCTGTGGGGAAGCCATTACACTGAAACTATAGCAGGAAATATCTGTGGATACTTCTGACAGTATGGTGACTCAGATTATAAAGAATCACCTTGTAACGCAGGAGACCCAGGTTTGATCCCTTGGAGAAGGGAAGAGCCACCCACTTCAGTCTTCTTGCCTGGAGAATTCCATGGACAGAGGAGTCTGGTAGACTACAGTCCATAGGGTCGCAAAGAGTCAGGCACAACCAAGCAACTAACACTCTCACTGTCTTTCACAAACTTCAAACTTAATTTTCTATATTATTTTACTCAGGCTGTTCCGTTCCGTTCAGTCGCTCAGTCGTGTCCGACTCTTTGCGACCCCGTGGACTGTAGCCTACCAGGCTTCTCCGTCCATGGGATTTTCCAGGCAAGAATACTGGAGTGGGTTACCATTTCCTTCTCCAGGGGATCTTCCCGACCCAGGGATCGAACCTGGGTCTCCCGCATTGGAGGCAGACGCTTTAACCTCTGAGCCACCAGGGTACATATAGTCTTTCCCTATCCTCTTATCATTCCAGAGGAACTCCGCTTCTTATGCTTCTTTTTGACAAATGCTCATTGTTATCTGGAACAAATTCAATATTTTAAAAACGCCCTACAAATATAACATTAGAGTTCTTTGCTTTTTCTCTTTTTTATTCTTTCTTTCATAAGATATTATTAATGCCCATTCCATTTAAAAGACTGTGCTGAGGTCAGTGCATTATTAGCCTGGGGATAGAGTGTTGAGAGGGCAATCTCTAAACTGATTAAGCTCTGGTCTTTGTCCTGCACCCTGGATCTGTGCCTTGGGATAGATGGTCTTCATAAGTGTTTCTGTCCCTCGCCCAAAGATAGACTATTATCTCCAGCAGATATCCTCCAATTTTCCTTCTCTATTTCCAGGAAAAAAGCTAACTAAGGCACTCTTCTCTTCCTTAGTAAGATTTGAGGCTGCAGCTGGGTGGAGTTTGTTTCCTCTACCTGCAATATTTCATCATAGTCTTTTAATGATGTCCTACCCCAATAAACTAAGGAATTTTTTTAATAAGAGGAGGTGTCTGAGTGGATTTCATGGTGGCTGTTCTACTCCCAGTCAGTACCATAGAAGAACTTTCTCTGTATTCTTTCCATTCTCCATGTGAGAACCAGTGGGACTCCTGGAGGAAAAGACTACAAAATATGAGGGCCCCATATGACTGTTTTTGCTGTTCAGCTGCTCAGTCATGTCCAACTCTTTGTGACCCCATGGGCTGCAGCATGCCAGGGTTCCCTGTCCTTCACCATCTCCCAGCGTTTGCTCAAACTCATGTCCAGTGAGTCGGTGATACCACCCAACCATCTCATCCTCTGTTATCCCCTTTTCCTCCTGTCTTGAATCTTTCCCAACATCAGGGTCTTTTCCAATGAGTTGACTCTTTGCATCAGATGGCCAACATATTGGAACTTTGGCTTCAGCATCAGTACTTCCAATGAATATTCAGGGTCGATTTCCTTTAGGATTAGCGGTTTGATCTCCTTGCAGTTCAATGAGTCCTCTCCAACACCACATTTCAAAGGCATCAGTTCTTCGGTGCTCAGCCTTTTCTATTGTCCAGCTCTCACATCCATACATGACTATTGGAAAAACCACAGCTTTGACTATACAGACCTTTGCAGGCAAAGTAATGTCTCTGCTTTTTAATATGCTGTCTAGGTTTATCATTACTTTTCTTCCAAGGAGCAAGCGTCTTTTAATTTCATGCCTGTAGTCACCATCTGCAGTGGATCAATAGTGGCCTGCCGTTGGGTCAGGGGCACTGAATACAACAGTCCTGGGAGCCACGGTGTGCTGGCATAAGTCCTTTTGAAATGGACACTAGTTCATATTATTCAAGTTACTCTAAATTGAAAACAGAATTGCAGCCCACCTAATAAGTTCATAGTATCTTTGATTTTATTCTCAGTGTCACTATTAAAATGATAGGAGGTTTCCAGGGTAGAAAAATACTAGGTTTATTGCTTTTCCTTATTGTATAACTTATTTTGTGGTGCCATTTCCCTCTTTTCCATTACCATATAGCACATACTGTTAGCATCTGACTAAACTTAACAAGAGAATAAGTTACTTTGGAGGCTATTAAAGTAACTACTGCACATGGTTTCATACTTTGGGGCCATTTAGCTAAAATAAAATGTAATGACATGGTATTAGCTATTGCGGTCTAGATGCAATTTTTCTATTTTAATCTCAGTTTGGATGATTACATATTATATTGCCCAAAGACCTGTCAGGAATTGAAAGACTCTATTACTTATTTGTTCTGGATGCTGTGACAATGGGGTATAAACCAGGACTCTCCTTGGAAAACTGTAGTGAAAAGTGATAGAACTTTTTAGTCACTACTAACTATTATCCTGTATACCAGGGGTAAGTTAACTTCTTCTGTAAAAGGCCAGGTAGTAAATGGCTTATGTGTGACAGGCAATGTCTTTTGCAACTATTCCACTCAGGAATTGTAGTGCAAAATCATTTATCAGCAATATGGAAACAAATTGGCATGTATGTATTCCAATAAAACTATCTATAAAAATAAATGGTGGATTTTGCCAACGGCCTGTCACTTGCCAGTTCCTCCCCACGACCCCCTACATTTCTGTCTACTCTATTTATAAACTATTTATTTTACTTTCTCATGGCTTTTTAAATTCAACTGTATATTTAAATCTCTCAAAATCATACCTTACAACCAGGTGAATCCCCTGTATTTTTAACTGTATTCTCAGTATCCTTACTTTGGTCTCTGATAGACATTCTCAAACTAAATATATCCAATTAAAATCTTAATACCTTTTTATTGAAAGCTACTCCTTCCAAAGTGGAAACAAAAGGAAACAATACCTCTCAGTTGCTGAGGATGAAAATAGTGGAGATATCCTTTTGCCTTCCTTTTTCTCCCATTCCACATTCAAATGACTTTCAATATCTACTGGTTCTACCTTTAGAGTACATCCAGAATCTCATCTTTCCTCTTCACCTACTTTCTACCTCTGGTTTGAATCGCTATGTCCTCTCCAATAGATTATAATACTTTCCTAATTTTGACAGGTCTAATAATAATTTTAGAGCTGAATATTATAATTTGGAGAATTTGTCAATTATTAAATGGAAGATATCCAGAAGTCAGTTAGATTTGTTATGATAAAATCTCTTATATTTTCTAGAATGGTTTTCAGCAGACAGTAGAATAAATGATCATTAGATTGATAATCTTTCTCATACTTTGTTATGAAATTTTCAAAATTGTCCACATTGGGCAAGTCTTATTATTTTTAATGATGAAAAACATAGCTCTATTTTTTATACAGAAGGTAAAGAACAAAAATGAAGACAATAAATAAGAGCTAATATGTGAGAAAGTGTAGTTATCAAGAGAATACATAAAGCTGTGGTTGCAAGTTTGAGACAGAGTTATTCTCCAGTATGCTCTCATTTGTTTAAATACGGCAATATCTTTTCTAAAATCCTAGTTATCATATTCCTAATACGTGGAATTTGAAACTATTTTTATTTAGATTATGCTATTCATAAAGTCACATTCTTCACCATTTATCAATTTGAGGTTCGGTTCAGTTCAGTTCAGTCTCTCAGTCGTGTCCGACTCTCTGCGACCCCATGAATCACAGCACACCAGGCCTCCCTGTCCATCACCATCTCCTGATGCACATTAAATACATCTACTAAAATAAAAAAATCAGTCAACTTATAAATCTGGCATTTATAATTTTTAAATTTCACAATACATTTCCTTTATTAATAGATCTTTGCTTTTGTGCTGATTTACAGTAGTTTCTTTTTCTAAGATACAATTTCTATATTCGTAGATCACATCATTAATTTTATCACCTACCCTAATCCTCTAGATTAGTTTCCTATGGAATGTTTCAATACACGATACTTTACTCATCTGAAAAGTTCTGAGATTCATCATAGATTATATGTAAGAGCAGTATACTAAGGTAAAGATGGGGATTCCCTTGTGGCTCAAGTGGTAAAGAATCTGCCTGCAATCAGGGAGACCTGGGTTGGATCCCTAGGTTGGGAAGATCCCCTGGAGAAGGGAAAGGCTACAAACTCCAGTATTCTGGCCTAGAGAATTCTATGGGCTGTATAGTCCATGGGATTGCAAAGAGTTGGACACAACTGAGCAAATTTCGAACAGGATTTTAGTTAATATAATTGTTTTGAGATACAACCATATTATTGAGTATATTGTTTGTTATGCTTTTTTGCTGAGCAACGTTTTTTTGGGTATGTTTATCACAATTTGATAAGGGTCATTTGGACTTTTTCCAGATTGTGGACAATGTAAATAAAGCTGCTGTAGACATTTATATACAAAGTCTTTATGGACGTATGGTTTCATATTTAATTTAGATAAATACCTAGGAATGCAGAGACAGTACTTTGCCAACAAAGGTCCGTCTAGTCAAGGCTATGGTTTTTCCCGTTGTCATGTATGGATGTGAGAGTTGGACTGTGAAGAGAGCTGATCGCCGAAGAATTGATGCTTTTGAACTGTGGTGTTGGAGAAGACTCTTGAGAGTCCCTTGTACCGCAAGGAGATCCAACCCAGTCCATTCTAAGGGAGATCAGTCCTGGGTGTTCATTAGAAAGACTGATGCTAAAGCTGAAACTGCAATACTTTGGCCACCTCATGCGACGAGTTGACTCACTGGAAAAGACTCTGATGCTGGGAAAGGTTGGGGGCGGGAGGAGAAGGGATGACCGAGAATGAGATGGCTGGATGGCATCGCCGACTCTGTGGACATGGGTTTGAGTGAACTCCGGGAGTTGGTGATGGACAGGGAGGCCTAGTGTGCTGTGATTCATGGGGTTGGGGAGAGTCGGACACGACTGAGCGACTGAACTGAACTGAACTGAACTGAACCTAGAAATGGAATTTCCAGGATGGATTTAGGTGAATTTTTAATGGTTTAAGTGACTGATGAACTGATTTCCAAAGTAATTGTAAGATTGTGTGTTTCTACTAACAGTGTAGAACCTACTTTCATGGATTTCATGCTGACCACACTTATTTATATCTTATTTTTCATACACCATTATTGTTTCATTTTTCTCTATGTTATAAACTCTACAATACTTTTCTTTATTTTCTCTTTAGACAGTCACTTCTCTTACCAGTTCAGTTCAGTCACTCAGTCGTGGCCAACTCTAACACAACTGAGTTGGACACAACTGAGCGAATTTCACTTCACTTCCCTTCAAGGTAAAGATGAATCAGGTTTAAATGTGGATACTGAAATCAAGACCTAACTAGAAGAAAGGGGTGTGGATGACCATTAAATTTTTTTTTAACAGAATAGCTATAATTATTAACAGAAAGAATTTTGATAAGGAGAAAAATCAGTGATTTTATGTTATCATTTCTACAAAACAATAAAAAATTATCTTGTCAAAATGAACAAGGTACAGCAATATTGCCTGGTAGTGAAATCTAAAAATGCTATCTTTTTAAGGGGAAAAAGAAGAAATGTTATTTCTTTAAAAAAGAACCATTTAGTGAGACATTAGAATGGCATTAATTAGACATAAGAAATGGTATTTCTTTAAAAAAAAATAAGAGAAAAAGAGAATGAATCTTGTAAGAATCATTACATTATGGTAGAGATGAATGAAAGAATTTTAATACATTTTTATTCAAATATGAAGTTTAAGAAGACTGAATGAAAGAATAAAAAAAAACTACTTAATATAATAAGCAGTATATTGCTTATATCAATACCCAAATCTAATCTGCAGTGTTATTTTAAAAAATAGATATTCAATTCAGAAATTAGGATGGTTGAGGATGACATTTAAAATAAAGAAATTTCCATAAATTGAATCAGTTAGCTGTCTAGACACTCACTCAAGCTTTTTGCTTAAAGACCACCTTCAGTGATTATGCATGTGACAGATAAGTCACCCAGTGATATTTTGGATTGAATGTCTTTTTATTATTATTCTCCTTTAGCCATATTCACCAAATAGAGTGAATTCTCACCATTTCCATGACAATTCTGCTCTGTTTCATTCTTTGATTATTTATTGCCACCATCATATCTCAGGTTACTATTAAATAATATATTATCAAAGATAGCCTTTTTAAATTTTATTTGACAGCTTATGGTATTTCTTTTGATTATAAGTGAAGCTACAAGACAGAATGTTTACCAAAAAAGGCATCTTTATATTGACAAGCTCTTTGGCAAGACATCTCTAATTACTATACCATATGACTTTCACAGTAGACAAGCAGGGGGAGGGACACAAATAAGAGGGATGTCTGGGAGATGCCCCAGTTATTCTACATTTTAGTTGATATAAGCTTTTAGTTTGAAGCTTTTATCTTTATGACAATTTACTAAAACTACATGTATTTTGATCCAGTTTTGCAAGCTGTGGAAGAGACGTGCTTGTGACATAAAAGGCATGGTGCAGTTTTAGAAATGTGCTACTTCCTCTTGTATCTACTCAGATTTCTGGGGAAACCTCTCTACTAAACAGTGTAATAATCTGATATCAAAAGCCCAAAGGAAGCAGATGGTCATTGTGATTCTAAAAGAAATTAATATGAAATTATAATTCACTATACACATGGGCCATAATATTTTGCATAAAACACAGGATCATGAGGTCAGAGTGGTGTCAATAGCAGTCACAAGGTCTTGAAGTCAGTACAAGAGTATGAAGCCCTCTGTTGTCAATGGGCAAGATGTGATTTTAACACTTTAAAACTTGTTTGAATCTCAAATTTCTTCGTGTGAGAGGTATAAGTAACAGTAATTACTTCATAGTTGAAGATCAGTTCCTATAAAATGTGGGGCTCATTGTAGAAGTAAATAAATATTCGTTCCCCTCACTCTCTGCCACATAATTCTAATGTCTCACAATTTCATTCCGATGTCATAGATCTTGGTATTTAGCCTTTGATAGCAGAGATCTCTGTGGGAATTAGGCAATACAATATGAAGGCCAGCTTTTGGCTCTGCTATTTATTTTCTGTATTATGTTAACATATGAGGGAAGGAACTGCCCTTGTTCCTTCCTATATACAGTAAAGATAATAGTACCAGATTACCAAAAAATGCAACATGATTTGCAGTTCCTAGCTTGTTATTAAGTGCCAATGCACATCTATTTTTTTACTCATTCTCAGAAATAATGCTTTACATTTTATTCTGTTTACAATCATACATTGCTTTAATGAAGTGAGTCATTTCCAGTCTCAGAAAAATTTCTGGAATCTATATTTCCATAGGATTAATCTGCTAAATTTTTGGGGAAAAAAAAGGAATCTAAGCCATAAGACCTATTTCAAATTAATGAAATTTATGTGTTTAGTGTCTCTTGGCCATTCCAGGAGTGGAGTTTCAGAAAGAATTCAGCTCACTTTCTCTGAAATGATTTCCATTTTTAAAACCAACCAGTATAGAGAATACACGATAAAAAGCCAGTCCTTTTTCATTATATGGATCACATGCAGTTGATCTTGAGGAAAGTGAAACAGGGCTAAAATGTCCTGTTTCACCAGAAAATCCCACTGAATAGACTTGAAGAGCCTGGTTTTTAGTAGTGCTTAATCTGACATTCCAAGAAGGATATATGGCGAATCCCAGAAGGATGAGCTGCCCTAAAGCTGTGGCCATTTAAATTAAAATCCATAGTACAATTACTATAGTTGTACCCTAGCTGTACCGTATGTTGAATAGTCCAGAGATTAATCAGTATTAACGAAATTCCTAAGTAGGGACCTGAATATATCTGTCCAATCTCACGAAACCTCTCTGAAGAGGAGGACTAAGTCAAGTTTCCTAATAGGATGACTCTTTGAATGCGGAGGGGGCTGGACACTAGTCATTTTCCAGATTATTCTCACTAGGCTTTATATAAGTTTAAAACAAGTTTTAAGGCTGGGTGTACACATATGTGCTTCACATGTGTCCATTTGTACACATGTGTATATTTCATATACTTTTTTTTTTCTTTCAAGTTATATAAATTTTGATGTATGTCTTATTATATCTAATATAAGCCCTGGCCACTCACTCATCCTAAGTAACACAATTAACCTTTATCATAGTCTAGAGGCCCTCCTCGGGGAAAGAAATGGCACCCCACTCCAGCACTCTTGCCAGGAAAATCACATTGGCACAGGAACCTGGTAGACTACAGTCCATGGGGTTGTTAAGAGTCAGACACGACTGAATGACTTCACTTTCACTTTTCACTTTCATGCACTGGAGAAGGAAATGGCAACCCACTCCAGTGTTCTTGCCTGGAGAATCCCAGGGACGGAGAGCCTGGTGGGCTGCCATCTATGGGGTCGCACAGAGTCAGACACGACTGAAACAATTTAGCAGCAGCAGCAGCAGAGGCTCTCCTTTAAATTTCCCTGTGTGTAAATACTTAAAGGAGAAATTTAATTTGTATCATCAGCATCATTCTATATATAGAATACGCCAGCAAAATTTTCCAAATAATACTTAATAATATATTTTAATTGGAATTGGACTTGACATTCTACCAAGGATAATCTCTATCACCTAAAAATATCAAACTAAAGCTTTAAACAGCATAAAGCTGTTACAAGTGTAAGACAGTGAGACATATAAGGAAACAAGCTAAAGTTTATTTTACTTTTCTATTAATTTTAATAAATTAGTCACTAGAATTTTTCCAAATTAATTATATACCCTCAACTGTGACTTGACAGAACTGTAGTGGCAACCCACTCCAGTATTCTTTCCTAGAGAATCCCATGGACGTAGAAGCCTGATGAGCTACAGTCCGTGGGATCAGAAAAAGTTGGACATGACTGAAGTGACTTAGCACAACTGTAGAAGAACAGGTTAAATCACTACAAGAAGTTAAAACAATCCTTTTGTTCTATGGTGTTTTTAATAGGTCTACTAACAGGTAGATGGATCAGTGACCAGTTTACAAATGAATCCACCAGTTTCCTGGCAGAAAAAGGAGACACCTCTATTCTGCTAACATTATAGGGTTTGGAGAACATTAAGGATAGCATTTAAGGAGCTGTGGGGAAAGACAAATTAATGACAGAAATAAAAGTGAAGTTGCTGAAGACTGCATATATTTCTCATTATTGTATACTTACATCCCAAAAATGTTCATATAATTTAACAAAGTTATGAAGGGCAATGACCTTAAACTCATAAATCATTGCATTACTACTAGAAAAACTCCATACAAGAGGACAGCAAGGTTTACATGGGTTTTTAAATCTTAGTGAATCTGCCATGATTTAATATAAATCAAGCTCTTTCATCTTACTACACAATGAAGGCTGTGCTCTAGGCTTACTCTTCTGATTCAAACTATGATATTCTTTGGAGTATTCTTTCCTACCTATGATGTTTATGAAGGGAAGCAGGATATCCAGTAAGTCTATATGTGCACATGTATTGGAAAAAGCTTAATTTTACACCCTTTACATCATTCTCTGTTGACATAATCCTTCTTTCTGATTTATAGATACCAAATAAAGCATAGAATATATAAAGCAAAAACTAAGATACAATTTATCAACTTATTCAAATCATTTCAAATACATTATTTTGTGATCTACTCAGTAAACAAATGTATCTGTCATTCAATTCTCCTAACACCATAAAAAAAGAAAGTTATTCTTGTGGGACTTTCAGTTCATTTCAGTCACTCAGTAGTGTCTGACTCTTTGCGACCCCATGAATCACAGCACGCCAGGCCTCCTTGCCCATCACCAACTCCCAGAGTTCACTCAAACTCATGTCCATCGAGTCGGTGATGCCATGCAGCCATCTCATGCTCTGTCATCCCCATCTCCTCCCGCCCCCAATCCTTCCCAGCATCAGAGTCTTTTCCAGTGAATCAACTCATCGCATGAGGTGGCCAAAGTATTGGACTTTCAGATTTAGCATCAGTCCTTGCAATGAACACCCAGGATTGATCTCCTTTAAAATGGACTGGTTGGATCTCCTTGCAGTCCAAGGGACTCTCAACAGTCTTCTCCAGCACCACAGTTCAAAAGCATCAATTCTTCAGCGGTCAGCTTTCTTCACAGTCCGACTCTCACATCCATACATGACCACTGGAAAAACCATAGCCTTGACTAGACGGACCTTGGTTGGCAAAAGAATGTCTCTGCTTTTTCATATGCTATCTAGGTTGGTCACAACTTTCCTTCCAAGGAATAAGCGTCTTTTAATTTCACGGCTGCAATCAGCACCTGCAGTGATTTTGGAGCCCAAATTAGGCAGCCTTAAAAAAGGTACATGATGAAGATCAATTATTTTTGTTTCTATTCTATCAGTGAAAAAAGTAATAACCTGTTACATATCAACAGTACTGTATATTTTTTTAAACTTTCCATACATATACTTTTGATTCCATTAGTCTTTTTAAAAAGGAAAAAGCTGATATTACAGTTGCATTTTAAAGATGAAAAGACACAGGAAAATGAAATAGAGTGTATGACTTATACAGAGCTACATGGTTTTTAAGAGTAGACTAGGGCAATGGCACCCCACTCCAGTACTCTTGCCTGGAAAATCCCATGGGCGGAGGAGCCTGGTAGGCTGCGGTCCATGGGGTCGTTGAGTTGGACACGACTGAGCTACTTCACTTTCACTTTTCACCTTCATGCATTGGAGAAGGAAATGGTAACCCACTCCAGTGTTCTTGCCTGGAGAATCCCAGGGATGGCTGACGTCTATGGGGTCGCACAGAGTTGGACACGAGTGAAGCGACTTAGCAGCAGCAGCAGGGATTAGAAACCTTATCCTGTACTAATAAAGTATTCACTCAATGAAAAACACTATCTTACTCAGCATCCTGTCTAATAAAACAGACATTTTATTTCTATATAAGTGAGGCAAATTTTATATCTGCTGCTTGTAGTTGTTGCTCAGTTCTCTAAGTTGTGTCTGACTTTTTGCAACCCCATGGACTGTGGTACCCTGTCCTTCATTATCTCTCACACTTTGCTCAAACTCATGTCTGTTGAGTCAATGATGCCATCCAACAGTCTCATCCTCTGTCACCCCATTCTTCTCTTTCCCTCAATCTTTCCCAGCGTCAGAGTCTTTTCCAAAGAGTTGGCTCGTCACATTAGGTGGCCAAAATACTGGAGTTTCAGCTTCAGCATCAGTACTTCCAGTGAATATTCAGGATTGATTTCCATTAGGATTGACTTGTTTGATATCCGTGCCATCCAAGGGACTCTCGAGTCTTCTACAGTACCATAATTGGAAAGTATCAATTCTTTGGCACTCAGCCTTCTTTATGGTTCAACTCTCACATCTGCACATGACTCCTGGAAAAACCATACCTTTGACTATATGGACCTTTGTCAGCAAAGGGGTGCTTCTGCTTTTCAATATACTGTTAAGATTTGCCATAGCTTTGCTTCCACGGAGCAAGTGTCTTGTAATTATGGATGCAGTCACAGTCCACAGTGCTTTTGGACCACATGAAAACAAAATCTGTCACTGTTTCCACTTTTTCCCCATCTACTTGCTATGAAGTGATGGGGCCAGATGCTATGACCTTAGGTTTTTGAATGTTAAATTTTAAACCTGCTTTTCACTCTAATCTTTCACCTCATTAAGAAGCTCTTTAGCTCTTCTTTGCTTTCTGCCATTAGAGTGGTATCATCTGCATATCTGAGATTGTTGATATTTCTCCTGGCAATCTTGGTTCCAGCTTGTGAGTCATACAGCCTGACATTTTGCATGATGTACTCTGCATAGAAGTTAAATAAGCAGGGTGACAATATACAGCCTTGACGTACTCCTTTCCCTGCTGCTTAAAATTCTTCATTCTTTGCTATAGTTACCATAATTAATTGCACATCATATAAATTAAACTGAAAAATATACACATATTTTAGATGTAAAATAGTAATTATAATCATGGATGAAGTACAGAATATATGCAAGGGGCCAACATTAATTCTTCAAGTTAACTTTCCTTAGATGAAAACAAAACAAAAAAGTGATCAGATTTCAAAAGTAATGCTGGGTTGTTAACTATATTTTGTTATGGAATAACTGAATTATATAGCTTAGTCTATTGAAAAACTTCACAAAATGATTCTGTTAAGATGACTTATTGTATTTAGAAATAATATAAAACTCTATGTGTGGATAAATTTGGTGAATATATGATTTTCACCATCTAAAATTTAGGAAACTAGAATTCTTAAGGGATTCTATCTAAATTGATTCAGTTCAGTTCAGTTCAGTCACTCAGTCGTGTCCGACTCTTTGCGACCCCGTGAATCACAGCACGCCAGGCCTCCCTGTCCATCACCAATGCCCGGAGTTCACTCAAACTCATGTCCATCGAGTCGGTGATGCCATCCAGCCATCTCATTCTCTGTCGTCCCCGTCTTCTCCCACCCCCAATCCCTCCCAGCATCAGACTTTTTTCCAGTGAGTCAACTCGTCGCATGAGGTGGTGAAAGTATTGGAGTTTCAGCTTTAGCATCAGTCCTTCCAATAAACACCCAGGATTGATCTCCTCTAGAATGGACTGGGTGTATCTCCTTGCAGTCCAAGGGACTCTCAAGAGTCTTCTCCAGCACCACAGTTCAAAAGCATCAATTCTTCGGTGATCAGCTTTCTTCACAGTCCAACTCTTACATCCATACATGACCACGGGAAAAACCATAGCCTTGACTAGACGGACCTTGGTTGGCAAAGGAATGTCTCTGCTTTTTCATATGCTATCTAGACTGGTCATAACTTTCCTTCCAAGGAGTAAGTGTCTTTCAATTTCATGGCTGAAATCAGCATCTGCAGTGATTTTGGAGCCCCAAAAAATAAATCTGACACTGTTTCCACTGTTTCCCCATCTATTTCCCATGAAGTGATGGGACCAGATGCCATGATCTTTGTTTTCTGAATGTTGAGCTTCAAACCAACTTTTCACTCTCCTCTTTCACTTTCATCAAGAGGCTTTTTAGTTCCTCTTCACTTTCTGCCATAAGGGTGGTGTCATCTGCATATCTGAGGTTATTGATATTTCTCCCAGCAATCTTGATTCCAGATGGTGCTTCTTCCAGCCCAGCGTTCCTCATGATGTACTCTGCATATAAGTTAAATAAGCAGGGTGACAATATACAACCTTGACGTACTCCTTTTCCTATTTGGAACCAGTCTGTTGTTCCATGTCCAGTTCTAACTGTTGCTTCCTGACCTGCATACAGGTTTCTCAAGAGGCACGTCAGGTGGTATGGGATTCCCATCTCTTTCAGAATGTTCCACAGTTTATTGTTATCCATACAGTCAAAGGCTTTGGCATAGTCAATGAAGCAGAAATAGATGTTTTTCTGGAACTCTTTTGCTTTCTCCATGATCCAGCAGATGTTGGCTATTTGATCTCTGCTTCCTCTGCCTTTTCTAAAACCTGCTTGAACATCTGGAAGTTCACGGTTCACATATTGCTGAAGTCTGGCTTGGAGAATTTTGAGCATGATTTTACTAGCGTGTGAGATGAGTGCAGTTGTGCGGTAGTTTGAGCATTCTTTGGCTAAATTGATTAGCACATACTAATTATTTAAATTTCCATTTTTTAAGTTTATAATGCTTGGATAACACAGTCAATTGAGCATCAGATTTTAATATGAGGGTCCAGGGTTCATGTCCCTGTTTGGTTGCTCTGGTTGGGCTTCACTGCTTGCTCAGACAGTAAAAGAATCCATCTGCAGTGCAAGAGACCCAGACTTGATCCCTAGGTCAGGAAGATCCCCTGGAGAAGGGAATGACTACCCACTCCAGTGTTATTGAAGGGATTCCCCTGGTAGTTCAGACAGTAAAGAATCTTCCTGAATGCAGGAGACCTAGGTTCTGTCCCTGGGTCAGGAAAATCTCCTGGAGAAGGTAATGGCAATCCACTCCAGTATTCTTGCCTGGAGAATTCCATGGTCAGAGGAGCCTGGTGGACTACAGTCCATGGGGTTGCAAAGAGCTGGACACGACTGAGCAACTAATACTTTCATTTAATCGCCAGTCCATGTTCGATGCATGACGCAGGATGCTCAGGGTTGGTGTACTGGGATGAACCAGAAAGATGGGATGGGGAGGGAGGTAGGAGGAGGGTTCAAGATGGGGAACACATGTACACCCGGGGCAGATTCATGTCAATGTATGGCAAAACCAATACAATAATGTAAAGTAATTAACCTCCAATTAAAATAAATAAATTCAAAAACTATTTTCATTTTTTACTTTCAAGTTTGAATATACATATATTCAAAGTATATCTAAATATAAAAAGAACAATGAAACAACATCGACCTGAATTTGTGAGTTATCCAAAATACAGCTAAGAATTTGTAGCTTGGCTCATTTTAAAACAAGACTTGGAGATATTCTAAACTTGTTTATGCCAAAAAGAAAGCAGGACTCCTTTAGTGCAATCACACATAAAATATAAAAACTTAGCCAAAGTTTTGGATTTTGTTCTGTTGAGTTTACCCATCCATAAATTAAACGTTGCACTGTCCAGTGTGCATACATAAAGTGTAAATGCAATCAATATAACCAATATTTTCAACAAGGACATTTTAAAATGCTAAGAATAACTTATTTGAATAGTTAATATTAAATAATGCTTCATTCTTAGCCTCCCAAATGCCTACCCTTAGGAAAAAATATTTGCCTGAAGGTTGTATCTTTAGATTATATTTGTATACAACATAAATGACTGACCAGATCTCAGTTATAATGGATTCCCCTCAGAAATCTCAGAGCTTGTCAAAGTAAAACATAATATTGGCAGAGCCACCTTTGTTTTTTCCAGATTTTTTTCTCAAGCAGATTGTTGTGCTTAACCAAAGTAAAAGCAAACATACGGCACTAAGATATATGAGAAGAGTATATTCTGGAATGTCTGATGATCCTTTTTTTCCCTCTGCCTGCCTGCTGCCACTTTTTCCCTGCTATAGGGCTAAGATTGTGCCACATGAACACGAAATATATTTATGGAGAATAAGTTCATCACTGAGACTGATCACAAGACTGCTCTCCTAATTCACAGTTTCAGGCCTTTTCAGTAGTGTCAGCTGTCCTTGGAGACTCTGAGCAGTCTGATGTCAAAGTCTCCTCCAGAAGCTGTTTTTAGTTCCACTTTGGCTGATTTCATAAAATGTCAAATGCAACAAGCCTGCTGGGGTGAGAAATAATTTACTCTCAGCAAATTTGTGCTTCATTGGCATTTCCTCCTTGTTATTATTTTACCATTAGGTTTTTATTAATGATGCTTGGAGTGGCTCCAGGCTTATTATGCAACATTGGAAATGTAAAATTTATTTTCTGGGGGTGTTTGGTGTTCTGACATTCAGACATTAACCCTCAAGAGAGCAGCAGTAGAATGACTTAAGTGCAATAAAAATGAGTCCACATAACTATATTTATTCTTATTAAAAAGTATCCCAACCAATATTTTCCTGACAGGTCTGTCTTGGCTTGATCCAAAACACTGGAACCCATTGTGAAGATCTGCAGGTCATGGAAGGCAAAAAATCTGTTCAGAACTCTGGCATCCAGTAGCCTCAGCCACTGTTTGCTTGGGAATAAAGAAGGAAGCAGGTCGTCACTGGGTTCCACTCTGCAAGCACTGAACTCTCTTCCCCGAGTACTTGAACAGAACTAGCTCCATGTTTATTACAAAAGATGTTGTGGGAAAACAGCCTCCGCAGGGCAAATACTTTGCTCATGATATATGGAAATGGTTGACAAGAGTCACTAATCATATTATGAGTATTTATTTCCTGTATGAATCATCAATGAAAATCTATGAACAATTGTCTCTACTTTGCTCCTTACATAAAATACATAGGAAAACCCCTCAATTTTATTTTAATTCTTTGGTTTAGTATTTCATTCTAAGATGAGAAATATCTGTAGGCAATAATTGAGTTAACAGCAATGTCACATTTCAAGTGATAATATGATGCTGAAATTGGAAGCAATGGGCTGTTACTATGATTTTCTTGTCTTTTCTTAAAGACTTAGATACCTCAGAGTGAATTAATTCCTTCAGTGCTTCAGTGTTCTTTACTTTAAAGACAAATCCTTAGGATACAATATTTTAAGACTGAGGCACAATACACACACAGAGAGAAATGAATCACAGGTGTGATACAGTTTTGCCTATCACCCCTGCTGGGCACTGAGACAGGCAGAATTATATGTGAGCCAAGAGACTTGGCTTGTCTTTCTTCTTCACTCTAGGTCTTGAATAACTCAGCTAAGGCATTGAACTTCTGTCCTCAGTTTCTTTAACTGTAGCATGTTTAAAAGGTCCGATATGAACACGGAATTCCTCCTTTAACCAGTACTAATGTCATTCTAATTTGTTTTTAATAAAGGAAGTGTTTAGAGACTTGTAGGAGCAGATCCTGAGTGTCTATTGCTTGCTTAACCTAGGTGGATGTTGTCACCCTGTTTTTTCAACTTATATGCAAAGTACATCATGCAAAATGCCAGGCCATATGAAACACAAGCTGAAATCAAGATTGTTGAAGAAATATCAATAACCTCATATATGAAGATGACACCACCCTAATGGCAGAAAGCAAAGTGAAATTAAAGAGCTTCTTGATGAAGGTGTAAGAGAAGAGTGAAAAATCTGGTTTAAAATTCAACATTCAAAAAACTAAGATCATGAGGAGAGAGTAAATTCCTAGGCAGGTCGCTAATATATCAGGTGTCCCCAAAGAGGAGAGAGGGAACTGAGGCTCTCAAGGAGGAGAGAGGGGTCTGAATTTCTTAAGGAGGAGAAAAGGACAAAGTTTTTTTCTACATTCTTTAGTCTTATTCACATAAAAGTTATTTTTCTTTAAGCCCAGAGATGATGATTACACAACAAAACAATACAATTTAAACTCTGTATCAGTGATTATATAACAACAGTGTATCCTGCTTGAGGACATGATTCTCCATCTGAAGAAACGGGTTCTGACTAATCCTTTTATCTTAAAATGTATATTGTGGGCAAAGGTTTGGTAAGACTTTTACAACCTTGATACAATCTTTTGATTTACTGTAATAACCAATTGAAATAGTATATAGCTAGTATAAATCTAGCAAGGGGGGCACTTTCCATCCCCCTTATGTCTATGTCAGAATCTTTCTCTGCACTTTTTTGTATTTTAATAAAACTCTACTACACAATGTCTCTTGAGAGATCAAACCTGGTCCCTGGTCCTGAGGCTAAATATTCTTCAGAGATCACAAAACTGACATCCTTCACTATATGCTATAAATGGCATCCAGTCCCATCCCTTCATGAAAATAAATGGGGTAAAAATGGAAACAGTGACAGATTTTATTTTCTTGGGCTCCAAAATTACTGTGGACAGTGACTGCAGCCACGAAATTAAAAGACGCTTGCTCTTTGGAAGAAAAGCTATGACAAAGCTAGACAGTGTATTAAACAGCAGAGATAACACTTTGCTCACAAGGGTCAATATAGTCAAAGCTATGGTTTTTCCAGTAGTCATGTATGGATGTGAGAGTTGGACCATAAAGAAGGCTGAGCACTGAAGAATTGATGCTTTTGAACTGTGATGTTAGAGAAGACTCTTGAGAGTCCCTTGGACTGCAAGGATATCAAACCAGTCAATCCTAAAGAAAATCAGTCCTGAATATTAATTGGAAGGATTTATGGAAGAGTTGACTCATTAGAAAAGACCCTTATGCTGGGAAAGACTGAAGGCAGGAGAAGAAGGGGGCAACAGAGGATGAGATGTTTGGATGGCATTACCAACTCAGTGGACACGAATTTTAGCAAACTACAGGAGACAGTGAAGGACAGGGAAGCTTTGTGTGCTGCAGCCATGGAGTCACAGAGTCAGACATTACTGAGCAACTGAACAATAACAACAAGCCAAGACTATGATCTAAAAAAATTCACACTCTAAAAGCAACTTCATTATAAAATACATTTATCTTTCAGTTCAGTTCAGTTCAGTCTCTCAGTTGTGTCCCACTCTTTGCGACCCCATGAATCACAACATGCCAGGCCTCCCTGTCCATCATCAACTCCCAGAGTTCACTCAAACTCATGTCCATGGAGTCGGTGATGCCATCCAGCCATCTCATTCTCTGTCGTCCCCTTCTCATCCCACCCCCAACCTTTCCCAGTATCAGAGTCTTTTCCAGTGAGTCAACACGTCGCATGAGATGGCCAAAGTTTTGAACTTTCAGCTTTAGCATCAGTCCTTCCAATGAACAGCCAGGATTGATCTCCATTAGAATGGACTGGTTGGATCTCCTTGCAGTCCAAGGGACTCTCAAGAGTCTTCTCCAACACCACAGTTCAAAAGCATCAATTCTTTGGTGCTCAGCTTTCTTCACAGTCCAGCACTCACATCCATACATGACCACTGGAAAAACCATAACCTTGACTAGACGGACCTTTGTTGGTAAAGTAATGTCTCTGCTTTTTAATATGCTATCTAGGCTGGTCATAACTTTCCTTCCAAGGAGTAAGCGTATTTTAATTTCCTGGATGCAATCAGCATCCACAGTGATTTTGGAGCCCAAAAAAATAAAGTCTGACACTGCTTCCACTGTTTCCCCATCTATTTCCCATGAAGTGATGGGACTAGATTAGTTTTCTGGATGCTGAGCTTCAAGACAACTTTTTCACTCTCCTCTTTCACTTTCATCAACAGGCTTTTGAGTTCCTCTTCACTTTCTGCCATAAGGGTGGTGTCATCTGCATATCTGAGGTTATTGATATTTCTCCCAGCAATCTTGATTCCAGCTTGTACTTCTTCCAGCTCAGTGTTCCTCATGATGCACTCTGCATATAAGTTAAATAAGTAGGGTTACAATATACAACCTTGAAGTACCCTTTTTCCTATTTGGAAACAGTCTGTTGTTCCATGTCCAGTTCTAACTATTCCTTCCTGACCTGCATACAGGTTTCTCAAGAGGCAGGTCAGGTGTTCTGGTATTCCCATCTCTTCAGAATTTTCCACAGTTTATTGTGATCCACATAGTCAAAGGCTTTGGCATAGTCAGTGAAGCAGAAATAGATGATTTTCTGGAACTCTTTTGCTTTTTCCATGATCCAGCAGATGTTGGCAATTTGATCTCTGGTTCCTCTGCCTTTTCTAAAACCAGCTTGAACATCTGGAAGTTCACAGTTCACCTATTGCTGAAGTCTGGCTTGGAGAATTTTGAGCATGACTTTAGTAGCGTGAGATAAGTGCAATTGTGTGGCAGTTTGAGCATTCTTTGTCATTGCCTTTCTTTGGGATTGGAATGAAAACTGAACTTTTCCAGTCCTCGGGCCACTGATGAGTTTTCCAGATTTGCTGGCATATTGAGTGCAGCACTTTCACAGCATCATCTTTCAGGATTTAAAACAGCTCAACTGGAATTCCATCACCTCCACTAGCTTTGTTCATAGTGATGCTTTCTAAGGCCCACTTGACTTCACATTCCAAGATGCCTGGCTCTAGGTGAGTGATTACACCACCGTTATTATCTTATTCATGAAGATCATTCTTGTACAGCTCCTCTGTGTATTTTTGCCACCACTTCTTAATATCTTCTGCTTCTGTTAGGTCCACACCATTTCTGTCCTTTATCAAGCCCATCTCTGCATGAAATGTTCCCTTGATATCTCTAATTTTCTTGAAGAAATCTTTTGTTTTTTCTATTCTGTTGTTTTCCTCTATTTCTTTGCATCGATCGCTGAGGAAGGCTTTCTTATCTCTCCTTGCTATTGTTTGGAACTCTGCATTCAGATGCTTAAATTTTTCCTTTTCTCCTTTGCTTTTCCCTTTTCTTCTTTTCACAGCTATTTGTAAGGCCTCCTCAGGCAGCCATTTTGCTTTTTTGCATTTCTTTTCCATGGGAATGGTCACATGGGCACAGGAGGGCCAAGAGGAGCTACTCCATGTTCAAGATCAGGAGGGCGGATGTGAGGAGATACCCCTCGTCCAAGGTAAGGTGCAGCAGCTGTGCTTTGCTGGAGCAGCAGGAAGAGATACCCCACGACCAAGGTCAGAGAAACCCAAATAAGATGGTAGGTAGTGCGAGAGGGCATCAGAGGGCAGAAACACTGAAATCATAATCACAGACTACTAGTCGAACTGATCACATGGACCACAGCCTTGTCTAACTCAGTGAAACTAAGCCATGCTGTGTGGGGACACCCAAGACGGGCAGGTCATGGTGGAGAGGTCTGACAGAATTGATCCACTGGAGAAGGAAATGGCAAACCACTTCAGTATACTTGCCTTGAGAACCCCATGAACAGTATCAAAAGGCAAAATGATAGGATACTTAATGAGGAATTCCCCAGCTCAGTAGGTGTCCAGTATGCTACTGGAGATCAGTGGAGAAATAACTCCAGAAAAAATGAAGGGATGGAGCCAAAGCTAAAACAATATCCAGTTTTGCATGAGACTGGTGACAGAAGCAAGCCCGATGCTGTAAAGAGCAATATTGCATAGAAACCTGGAATGTTAGGTCCATAAATCAAGGCAAATTGGAAGTGGTCAAACAGGAGATGGCAAGAGTGAATGTCGACATTCTAGGAATCAGTGAATTAAAATGGACTGGAATGGATGAATTTAACTCAGATGACCATTATATCTATTACTGTGGGCAGGCATCCCTTAGAAGAAATGGAGTAGCCATCATTGTCAACAAAAGAGTGCGAAATGCAGTACTTGGATGCAATTTCAAAAATGACAGAATGATTTCTGTTCATTTCCAAGGCAAACCATTCAATATTACAGTAATCCAAGCTTATGTCCCAAACAGTAATGCTTCAGAAGCAGAAGTTAATGGTTCTATGAAGATCCACGAGAACTTTTAGAACTAACACCTAAAAAAGATGTCCTTTTCATCATAGGGGACTGTAGTGAAAAAGTAGGAAGTTAAGAAACACCTGGAGTAACAGGCAAATTTGGCCTTGGAGCACAGAATGAAGCAGGGCAGAGGCTAATAGAGTTTGCCAAGAGAATGCACTGATCATAGCAAACACCCTCTTTCAACAACACAAGAGAAGACTCTACACATGGACATCACCAGATGGTCAACACCAAAATCAGATTGATCATATTCTTTGCAGCCAAAGATGGAGAAGCTCGATACAGTTAGCAAACACAAGACCAGGAGCTGACTGTGGCTCAGATCATGAACTCCTATTGCCAAATTCAGACTTAAATTTAAGAAAGTAGGGAAAACCACTGGACCATGCAGATATGACCTAAATCAAATCCCTCATGATTATACAGTGGAAGTGAGAAATAGATTTAAGGGACTAGATCTGATAGATAGAGTGCCTGATGAACTATGGATGGAGGTTCGTGACATTGTACAGGAGACAGGAACCAAGACCATCCCCATGGAAAAGAAATGCAAAAAAAACGGAACATGATAAATGCCCATAAAGCTAAACAAAAGAGGAGGAGCTAGGGAGTTGCTTGAATTGTTTTTCTGGAGTTCTCTACAATAATACTACTACATGATACAAAGTCTTGAAAACAAAACATAGTTACAGATAAGTATGCTAGAGATAAGGATTGACAAGATGAAAGAGATTTTTAACAAGGACCTAGAAGAAATAAGGAAGAGTCAATCAATAAAGAACAATGCAATAACTAAGATTGAAAGCACTCTGGAGGGAACCAACAGTAGAATGACTGATGCAGAAGATAGGATGAGTGAGGTGGAAGACAGAATGGTGGAAATAAATGAAGCAGAGAGGAAAAGAGAAAAAAGAATTAAAAGAAATGAGGACAACCTAAGAGACCTCTGGGATGATGTTAAATGCCCCAACATTCGAATCATAAGAGTCCCAGAAGAAGAAGACAAAAACAAAGAGCATGAGAAAATACTTTAGGAGACAACAGGTGAAAACTTTTCTAAAATAGGGAAGGAAATAACCACCCAAGTCCAAGAAACCCAGAGAGTCCCAAACAGAATAAACCCAAGGCAAAACACCCCAAGACATACTAATCAAACTAATGAAGATTAAGCACAAAGAACAAATATTAAAAGCAGCAAAGGAAAGGCAACAAATAACACAAAAGGGGATCCCCAGAAAGATAACAGCTGATCTTTCAAGAGAAACTCTTCAGGCCAGAAGGGAATGGCAAACTGACAATGCAGATTACTATACCCAGCAAGGATCTCATTCAAATATGAAGGAGAAATCAAAAGTTTTACAGACAAGCAGAAACTGAGAGAATTCAGCACAAGCAAACCAGCTCTTAAACAAATGCTAAAGGATTTTCTCTAGACAGGAAACACACAAAAGGATTATAAAATTGAACCCCAAACAATGAAATAAATGTCAACAGGATCATACTTATCAATATATACCATACATGTAAATGGTTTGAATGCCCCAACCAAAAGACAAAGTCTTGCCAAATGGATACAAAAACAAGACCCCTATATATGGTGTCTATAAGAGATACACCTCAAGCCAAGGGACACATACAGACTGAAAGTGAAGGGCTGGAAAAAGATATCTCATGCAAATGGAGACCAAAAGAAAGCAGGAGTAGAAATACTCACATCAAATAAAATAGACTTTGAAATAAAGACTGTGAAAAGAGACAAAGGACACTACATAATGATCTAAGGATCAATCCCAGAAGAAAATATAACAATTATAAATATAATTTATTTATAATTTTTAGAGAAGCTTTTTAAGGCAGCTTTGACTTTGTTGAGCCTCTCAATTTTATCTTTATTTTTATTGCATTAATACCTGGTATATATTAGTTGCTTTCTTTTCTTTATGATTATTCTGTTTATTTTGCTAACTTCTTAAACTGGCTATATACTTGTATACTCACTGCTTTTCCTTTTTATGTAAAGTCTACCACATTTAAGAACTCAGTGGATAATGTTTTCCATATCCTGTAGGTTTTAAAACTTTGTATTTTTGTTATCTTTCTGTAATGATGTTGTTTTTAAATGCCATGTACTCAGTGAGTGATATAAACACATTGTAAATTTCAGTTTTTCTGATAAATTGTATTAATATATATATATATATATTATATATATATATATGCACCCAACATAGGAGCACCTCAATATGTGAGGCAAAAGCTAACAGGTATGAAAGGGGAAATTAATAGTAACACAATAACAGTGGTAGTCTTTAATTCCCCACTCACATCTATGGATAGATCAACCAAACAAAAAATTAGCAAGGAAACACCAACTTTAAATGATACAATGGAGCAGGTAGACCTAATTGATATCTGTAAGACATTTCACCCCAAAACAATGACTATAACCTTTTTCTCAAGTGTACACAGAACATTCTCCAGGATAAATCACATACTGGGCCATATCTAGCCTTGGTAAAATAAAAAATTTAAAAAAAACTGAATTCATTTCAAGCATCTTTTCTGATCACAATGTGGTAAGATTAGATGCTCAACCACTGGGGAGAAAAATACAAATAAAAATACAAATATATGGAGGCTAAACAACATGCTTTGGAATAACCAGCAAATCATGGAAGAAATCAAAAAGGAAATCAAAATATGCATAGAAATAAGTGATAATGAAAACATGACCCCAAAAACTTATGATATATGGCAAAAGCAGGGCTAACGGGAAGGTTCACAGCAATAAAAGCTTATCTCAAGAAACAAGAGGAAAATCAAATAAATAACCTAACTTTACACCTAAAAGAACTATAAGAAATGAAGTATCCCAAAGTTATTAGGAGAGAAATCCTAAAAATTAGGGAAGAAATAATTGAAAAAGAAACAAAGGAGACTGTAGCAAAAATCAGCAAAACTAAAAGCTGATTCATTGAGAAGATAAATGAAATAGACAAACCATTAGCCAGAGCCATCAAGAAAAAAAAGAAAAGGAATAAATTAAGAAAATTAGCAATGAAAATGGAGAAATCACAACAGACAACATAGAAATGCAAAGGCTTATAAGAGACTACTATCAGCAACTATATGCCAAATAAATTGACAACTTGGAAGAAATAGACTAATTTTTAGAAAAGGATGACGTTCCAAAAGTGAACCAGGAAGAAATAGAAAATCTTAACAGACCCATCACATTTGAAGTATGGCAATCAAAACTGTAATTAAAAATCTTCCAACAAACAGAAGACCAGACCAGATGGCTTCACAGGTGAATTCTACCAAAAATTTAGAGAAGAGGTAACACCTATTCTACTCAAACTCTTCCAAAAAAATTGCAGAGGAATGTAAACTCCCAAACTCATTCTATGAGGCCACCATCACTCTAATACCAAAACCAGACAAAGAGGCCACAAAAGAAGAAAACTACAGGTCAATATCACTGATGAACATAGATGCAAAAATCCTCAACAAAATTCTAGAAAACAAAATCCAACAACATATTGAAAAGATCCTACATCATGACCAAGTGGGCTTTATCTCAGGGATGCAAGGATTCTTCAGTGTTCACAAATCAATCGATGTGATATACCAAATTAACAAATTGAAAGAAAAAAACTGTATGATTCTCTTGATAGATACAGAGATAGCCTTTGACAAAATTTAACACCAATTTATGATAAAAACTGTCCACAAAGCAGGCATAAAAAGAACATACCTCAGCATAATGAAAGCCATATATGATAAACTGAAAGCAAACATTATCCTCGATGGTGAATAAATGAAATCATTTCCTTTAAAGTCAGGAGCAAGACAGGGGTACCCCTCTCACTATTGCTATTCAAAATAATTTTGAATGTTTTAGCCAGAGCAGTCAGAGAAGAAAAATAAATAAAAGGATTCCAGCTTAGGAAAGAAGAAGTAAAACCCTCTGATTGCAGATGACCTGATCCTCTACATAGAAAACCCTAAAAACACTACCAGAAAATTACTAGAACCGATCAATGAATATAGTAAAGTTGCAGGATACAAAATTAATACACAGAAATCCCTCACATTCCTATACACTAACAATGAGAAAACAGAGAAATTAAGGAAACAATCCCATCCACCATTGTGATGAAAATAATAAAATAATTCAGAATAAATCAACCTAAAGAAACAAAAGATCTATATACAGAAAACTATAAAAGATTGATGAAAGAAATCAAAGATGACACAAATAGATGGATAAATATATCACATTCATGGATTGGAAGAATCAATATAGTGAA
Organism: Moschus berezovskii; assembly: GCF_049115385.1. Classification (NCBI taxonomy): domain Eukaryota; kingdom Metazoa; phylum Chordata; class Mammalia; order Artiodactyla; family Moschidae; genus Moschus; species Moschus berezovskii. The sequence goes on from NC_142461.1 coordinate 55,182,882, forward strand.
AAAGAGTATACTACCTAAAGCAATCTATAGAGTCAATGCAATCCCTGTCAAGCTACCGATGCTATTTTTCACAGAACCAGAACAAATAATTCCACAATTTGTATGAAATTACAAAAAACCTCAAATATCCAAAGCAATGTTGAGAAAGAAAAATGGAACTGGAGGAATCAACCTGTTTGACTTCAGACTACACTACTAAGCTATAGTCATCAAGACAGTATGATACTGGCTCAAACACAGAAATATAGATCAATGGAACAAAACAGAAAGCCCAGCAATAAATCCATGAGCCTATGGACATCTTATCTTTGACAAAGGAGGCAAGAATATACAATGGAAAAAAGACAATCTCTTTAACAAGCCATGCTGGGAAAACTGGTCAACCACCCGTAAAAGAATGAAACTAGAACACACTCTAACATCATACACAAAAATAAACTCAAAATGGGTTAAAGGTCTAAATATAAGACCAGAAACTATAGAACTCCTAGAGGAAGACATAGGCAAAACACTCTCTGACATAAATCACATCAGGATCCTGTATGATCCACCTCCAGAGTAATGGAACTAAAAGCAAAATAAACAAATGGGACCTAATTAAACTTAAAAGCTTTTGCACAACAAAGGGAACTCTAAGCAAGGTGAAAAGGCAGCCTTAAGAATGGGAGAAAATAATAGCAAATGAAGAAACTCACAAAGAATTAATTTCAAAATTATACAAAAAGCTCATTCAACTCAATACCAGAAAAATAAACGACCTAATCAAAAACTGGGCCAAAGAACTAAACAAACATTTCTCCAAAGAGATACAGATGGCTAACAAATGCATGAAAATATGCTCAATATCACTCATTATCAGAGAAATGCAAATCAAAACCACAGTGAGGTACCATCTCATGCCAGTAAGAATGGCTGCTATCAAAAAGTCTACAAACAATAAATGTTGCAGAGCATGTGGATAAAAGGGAACTCTCTTACACTGTTGATGGGAATGCAAACTAGTACAGCCATTATGGAGAACAGTGTGAAGATTCCTTAAAAAACTGGAAATAGAACTGCCATACGACCCAGCAATTCCACTGCTGGGCATACACACCGAGGAAACCAGAATTGAAAGAGACACATATACCCCAATATTCATCGCAGCACTGTTTACAATAGCTAAGACATGGAAGCAACCTAGATGCCCATTGGCAGATGAATGGATAAGAAAGCTGTAGTATATATACACAATGGAATATTACTCAACTATTAAAAAGAACACATCTGAATCCGTTCTATTGAGGTGGGTGAAACTGTAGCCCATTGTACAGAGTGAAGTAAGTCACAATGAAAAACACCAATACAGTATATTAATGCATATATATTTAATTTAGAAAGATCTTTAAATTAGAAAGATCACAGCAAAGGAGACACAGATATAAAGAACATACTTTTGGACTCTGTGGGAAAAGGAGAAGATGGGATGATTTGAAAGAATAGCATTGAAACTTGAATATTACCATATGTGAAATAGATGACCAGCCCAAGTTCAATGTATGAAACAAATCTTTCAGACAGTGCACTGGGACAACCCAGAGGGATGTGATAGGGAGGTAGGAGGAAGGGGTTTCAGGGTGGGGCACAAATGTACACCTGTGGCTGATTCACATCAATGTATGGTAAAAACCACCACGATATTGTAAGTAATTACCTCCAATTAAAATAAACAAGTTAATTAAAAAGAAAAAAAAGACACTTGCTCCTTGGGAAAAAACTTAGCACATTATGAAAAACTATGAAAAACTTAGCACATTAAAAAGAAGAGATATCACTTTGCCCACAAAGGTCCATCTAATCAAAGCTATGCTTTTTCCAGTAGTCATGAATGGATGTAAGAGTTGGCCCATAAAGAAAACTGAGTGCCTAAGAACTGATGCTTTTGAACTGTGGTGTTGGAGAAGACATTTGAGATTCCCTTGGACTGCAAGGAGATCAAACCAGTCAATCCTTTGGAAGTCAGTCCGACTGATGCTGAAGCTAAAGCTCCAATACTTTGGCCAGCTGATGTGAAGAGCTGACTCATTGGAAAAGACCATGATGCTAGGAAAGACTTAAGGCATGAGGAGTATGGGATGACAGAGGATAAGATGGTTTGATGGCATCACCAACTCAATAGACATGAGTCTGAGCAAGCTCCGGGACTTGGTGATGGACAGGGAAGACTGGTGTGCTTCATTCAGTCCATGGCACTACACAAAGTCAGATACTACTGAACACATGAACTGGCCTGAAAGTACTAAATATGATTATAGATGATAAATTAAATCAGTCAGTAGAGAATCTGCAGTAATTGTAGACATTCAAAAGTAAAAATAGGATCTAAACAGTTGCAGAGTTATCCCCAAACCAAAAAAAAACAACCCACAATACTGAGTTCTTGAATATGAATATTAAATTGTTCAACCTTTACAACTTGTCTAATATCTTGTTAGAATATTCTAATATTTGGGAAAATAGCAAGATTAATAAATTCTGCCTCCATAAAGGAGAAGCAGAAAAGTCCAGTCATCTCTCAGGTAATATAAATCATTTAAAAATACGATCTGAAAGACAATGAATGAAGAAGCTCATTCTGTGTTAAGTATCCATTTGGTGGCAAGAAGAGTAGTGGAAACATTTGGCTTTTGATTTCATCAGTGGTAGCAAGCTCCACTCGGAGAAGGCAATGGCAAGCCACTCCAGTACTATTGCCTAGAAAATCCCATGGATGGAGGAGCCTGGTAGGCTGTAGTCCATGGGGTCGCTAAGGGTCGGACACGACTGAGCGACTTCACTTTCACTTTTTACTTTCACACATTGGAGAAGGAAATGGCAACCCACTCCAGTGTTCTTGCCTGGAGAATCCCAGGGACGGGGGAGCCTGGTGGGCTTCCGTCTATGGGGTCACACAGAGTCGGACACGACTGAAGTGACTTAGTAGCAGCAGCAGCAGCAGCAAGCTCCACTACTTCATGCACAGGGGCTTTGTTGCTGGACTTCATCAGTGTGACTAAGACAAGCTCTGAGGTCTAAACATGAGCATCTAGTCACTGCTGCTGCTGCTGCTGCTAAGTCGCTTCAGTCGTGGCCGACTCTGTGTGACCCAATAGACGGCAACACACCTGGCTCCCCCCGTCCCTGGGATTCTCCAGGCAAGAGCACTGGAGTGGGTTGCCATTTCCTTCTCCAATGGGTGAAAGTGAAAAGTGAAAGTGAAGTCGCTCAGTCCTGTCCGACTCTTAGCGACCCCTTGGACTGCAGCCCACCAGGCTCCTCCATCCATGGGATTTTCCAGGCAAGAGTACTGGAGTGGGGTGCCATTGCTTTCTCCATCTAGTCACTAGTGGCAGGAAATAAATTCGTGTTGCTGCTCTCACTGCCATTTCTGCAGTAGTTTTGAATGTTTGCCAGCACTTACACTGCAGCACTTTCCTGAATGTTCCCAACTATTGTTATGCCCTACAATATAATTTCAATGAACTTTTTTGTTTAATCAGCTAGCATCATCAACTAATATGCCTTTGATACAAGTGAGTAGAAGAACTATAGTTATTTTTCCCCCAAATAATAAACTTTATAGAAACAGACGTTCCCATGGTGATTAAGTTCAAATCCTGCTGCTGATAATCAATAGATAAGTAGTTTAAGAAAATGTCTTTCTCGCTCTATGCTTTAATTTCTTCATATGAAAAGTGATATAATAAACATCTCATGCATTTGTTATGATTTCCAACCAGTCCATTCTAGAGGAGATCAGTCCTGGGTGTTCAATGGAAGGACTGATGTCAAAACTGAAACTCTAATACTTTGGCCCACCTCATGTGACGGGTTGACTCACTGGAAAAGACTCTGATGCTGGGAGGGATTGGGGGCGGGAGGAGAAGGGGACGACAGAGAATGAGATGGATAGGTGGCATCATTAACTCGATGGACATGAGTTTGAGTGAACTCCAGGAGTTGGTGATGGACAGGGAGGCCTGGCGTACTGTGATTCATGGGGTTGCAGAGAGTCGGACACGACTGAGCGACTGAACTGAACTGAACTGAACTGAGCTGAATAATGATTACTCTTGAGAGTCCCTTGGACTGCAAGGAGATCCAACCAGTCCATCCTAAGGGAAATTGGTCTTGGATGTTCATTGGAAGGACTGATGTTGAAGCTGAAACTCCAATATTTTGGCAACCTGATGTGAAGAGCTGACTCATTTGAAAAGACCCTGATGTTGGGAAAGATTGAAGGCAAGAGAAGGGGATGACAGAGGATGAGATGGTTAGATGGCATCACTGACTCAATGGACGTGAGTTTGGGTAAACTCCAGGAGTTGGTGATGGACAGGGAGGCCTGGAGTGCTGCAGTTCATGGGGTCGCAAAGAGTTGGACACAACTGAATGACTGAACTGAACTGAATACTAATTAAGTGCTTAGCATGATGACTGGGATATACAAAATAATAAAGATTAGTTAGCTGATAAAAATATAATTACAATAATAAACTATACCAGCCAATATTGGATATCCATAGGTACATATTTCAATATTCTGATTTTCACAAAAGCTGTTATTTTAATATTACAGATTTAAATCAAGCTTCTAAGGATTAGATTGTTTTATGCCTTTTTTCTTTGCAGTTATTGAAGTTTTTAATAAAATTCCCATTTCTTCCAATTACCCTACCAAATATGAATCTCTTCTCTTTAGGACTTTCATAGGTTCTGTATTAAAATGAAAAATTAAAATATCATTACAAAGCTTGGTAATATTTTTGGTCCAGCAAGGAAAAAATGGAAAACTTAGAAAACTCAACTAAAACACATTTCTAGATTTGCAGCCAAACTATTTATACATAAAAATAAAATGGAGACTAGAGCACTCGATAACATGCATGAATCTGAAAGTTTAGAGATTTATCTATTGATTTACAGTACTTAATTTCAACTTTGCTTCATTATTTAAATAAAGATTATTTTAAAATTTCTTATTTGCATTAAATTTTACTGGAGAGAATCAAAAATTGAATATAAAGTATAATCTAATAGAGAAATATTGTGAAATCTGATTATTTAGTTCTCTGTCCATATACACGATAAGCAAACATTTTAAGTAAATTCTGAAAATACATGGTTTTATTTATAAAGTATTTTTTTTCTCCTTAAAATCTACTAAAATTTCTAAGATAGTAAGATTAGTTAACCTTAGTCCTAGATATATTTATATTACTTACCAAAACTTCTATGTTTTGATGTTTGACCTAGGCAACTACTGCTATTAAAACTCCCTTATTTAAGATAACTCAGTTAACAATTGTAAAAAACACCCTTTTTCTCTCAGGAAAAATGTGCAAGCATAGCCTGCTCCATTTAAATATGTATATGTAAGTGAGTGATGAATGTATTCCCTAAACTATCATAACTAGAACATTTTATACTATAATTTTTTTAAAAAGTTATCTACTATAGATTAATGAAATTGTAAGGTAAAGGAAGTCAGTCTAGTTTGATAGAAAAAAATAAAAAAAATAGAGCTTTTAGATTATTGCTCACGGCAATAACATAAGAATGATTATTCAAGGGCACTTACAAATTGATGAAATATTTCCCCTAAGTATTATTACCTTCCAGGTCACCTGTCTTTTATGTTCTCTGTACTTCATTTTTTAGGTCATTTAAGTTGATGACTGAATAATATTTATAATTCTTAAGAGTTTTCCCTCATGTTAAGTTTCCTTTGTGCTAATATATTTTAATTCAAATAAAAAGGAATTATTTTGAACTTAAAAGTAGGAAGATACTGAGAAATTCATAGCCTGCTCCTTTCTTCAAAAGACAAAATTCATAACTTCATAGAACTCTATTAGCTAATAAAATTCATTTTACCATTTAAACTCTTAGAATTTACTGCTCAGAATTTCTTAATTTTCTGACTGTACATTATTTTTTTTAGTTTTGTATTTATAATTAAGCTCATTTCTAACATCTTCCCAAACTGTGACCAATTAATCGGGAAAATTTGTATACTACTCATCCTTCTATACTTAACACAGTGGCTGCTACATGCAAGAAACAATGTAAAGCTTTAGAATAATAGGTGGAAGAATGAATAACTGGATAATAATATACTTGTAGGAAATAACCTGAAAGCTCTATCATGGGCAAAATATCAACAAAATCCACTACACTTAAAATCCATACTGTAATTTCACCCTTACATATAAATGAAATAAGGTGTATTTCAATTTCAGATTCTTCACATTTACTCAAGAAGAGCATTTTGTCTCCATTTATTAATGTGAAAATTATGGTTTGGCTTTTGTAATACTGAAATGTGACTGCTGTACTATTGAAAGAAAAGATTTAATGATATATAAGCTAGATTATTTTCTATTTTAAGTGTATTCTAGATAGAAACAGATGTATAAGCTCCATTTATTCCATCAGGAAACCATTTTATGGCACTATTAATTCTTTTCTGAGTGAAAACAAGAATCAAAATCATTTAAATCTATATGTATAGACTGGAAAGAGCTTTCAGAATTGGAAAAATATTAATATGTTCAGCATTTGTATATTTATACACACACACCCAAAATCATGTAGACTTTCATTTTTGTTTAATTAAAGTGATTCAAACACATACTTCTGTCAGTTAATGTATGGGTAATAAAAACAAATTTATAAAGAGATTAATTCATTCCTAAACAACAGAATCAGTATTGTGAGTCACATTTTTTCATAAAATCAGCTTGAAAATTTTCAAAATTATCAATGTTTTTTTCCTTGAATTCTGGGGCTATATTGTTTAAAGGGAGTATGGCAATATAAAACTTTTAGATTAAAAATGAAGAATTCTTACCATGAACTATGAAAAACTCAGACTGAGTTTTAAAGGAAAGTGACGAAGGGGACATAAACCAAAGATAAAGGAAAAGGCAAGGAGATATATTCTTCCCTTGCAGATCTCAGGGGAAAAAAAAAAAAAATTAGCTCTTGCAAAATCCTTAATTTTAGATCATTGTCACTGATTTTCGAGTTTTATCTCCAGAACTGAAAGACAGTTTTTTGTTGTTGTTGTTGTTATTTTAAGCCACTAAGTTTATGGTAATTTGTTACATTAACCATTAAAAAAACTAATTAACATTGGTATTTTAGTTTGAAAATCTCTCTTACCATTAAATGCCTGGTTTAGTTGCTCAGTAATGTTCAACTCTTTATGACCCCAGTGGGCTGCAGCATGCCAGGCATTTTTGTCCTTCACAATCTCCTGAAACTTGTTCAAACTCATGTCCATTGAATCGGTGATGCCATCCAACCAACTCATCCTCTGTTGTCCCCTTCTCCTCCTGCCTTCAATCTTTCCCACCATCAGAGTCTTTTCTAATGAGTCAGCTCTTCTCATATGGTGTCCAAAGTATTGGAGCTTCAGCATCAGTCCTTCCAATAATTATTCAGGATTGATTTCCTTTAGGATTGATTGACTGGTTTGATTTATTTGAGTTCCAAGGGACTCTCAAGAGTCTTCTCCAACACCACAGTTCAAAAACATCAATTCTTTGGTACTCAGTCTTTTTATGGTCCAACTCTTACATCCATACATGACAACTAGAAAAACCATAGTCTTTACTATATGGACTTTTTAGGCAAAGTATCATCTCTGCTTTCTAATATGCTGTCTAGGTTTGTCATAGCTTTTCTTCCAAGGAGCAAATGACTTTAATTTCGTGGCTCCAGGCACTATCTGCAGTGATTTTTGAGCCCAAGAAAATAAAGTCTCTCACTGTTTCGTTTCCCCATATATTTTCCATGAAGTGTTGGGACCAGATGCCATGATCTTAGTTTTTATAATATTGAGCTTTAAGGCAGCTTTTTCACTGTCCTCTTTCACTTTCACCAAGAGGTTCTTTAGTTTCTCTTTGCTTTTTGCCATAAAGGTGGTATCATCTGCATATCTGAGGTTACTGGTATTTCTAACTAACAATCTTGATTCTAGTTTGTGATTCATCCAACCCAGCATTTCACATGATGTACTCTGTATATAAGTTAAATAAACAGGGTGACAATATACTGCCTTGAAATACTCCTTTCCCAATTTGAAACCAGTGTGTTGTTCCATGTCTGATTCTAACTGTTTCTTCTTGGCCTGAATACAGATTTCTAAGGAGACAGATAAGGTGGTTTGATAATCCCACCTCTTGAAGAATTTTCCACAGTTTGTTGTGATCCACAGAATCAAAAGTTTTGGCATAGTCAATGAAGCAGAAGTAGATTTTTTCTGGAACTCTCTTGATTTTCTGATGATCCAACAGATGTTGGCAATTTGATTTCTGATTCCTCTGTCTTTTCTAAATACAGCATGAATATCTGGAAGTTCTTGGTTCACATACTGCTGAAGCCTAGCTTGGAGAATTTTGAGCACCACTTTGCTAGCATGTGAAATGAGTGTAATTGTGGCATTACTAGCAGAACCCCATAAAGCCGCTGAGCAGATGACCCACAAAAATGGAGAACAATTATACCAAAGAAGTTTTCGCACTGTTACAGAAATTTTAGAGCCCATAACAAATTTCCAAAGCAGGCGATTCAGCAAAGGGACTGAGAACTCCAGGGAATTTGACTTTGTAGGCCAGGGGGATTTGATTACAGGACTGGGGAAACAAACTCTTGGAGGGCACAAACAAAAACTTATGCAAAACAGGACCCAAGAGAAAGTAGCAGTGACCCCACAAAAGACTGAGACAGACTTGCCAGTGAGTGTCCAGGAATCTCCAGTTGAGGCATGGGTCCACAGTCAGGGGTACTGCATATAACAATGCTGACATAATACCTTTTGAAGGAGGTCGCCATTACTGTCATTACGCCTACCACAGTTTGACTTCAGGCACACTACAAGGAGGGAACAGAACCCCAACCATTAGCAGAAAATTAAATGTCTTCATGAAAACATTCATGTATATATCCCTGTATCCCTACATTTAATAAGACAGCTAACATATTCTAGTGAATGATGTGTTTTTAAATAAATGAATGATTTAATATTATGAATAAAGAACCACACATAAATTCTCTGTTTAAGGAGACTTTGGACTTTCAAATTAATTCAATAAAGCCAATGGTTCTTCATGATTTCTACATATTTAATTTGTAGTGAAAATTTTATGACCAACTTGAGTTTCCTAAGATTTTTAATATTTGATGTAAAATATGAATTAGGACTATAATTATTGCATCTGGAATTTTCCTACTTGATATTTGTCAAAGATTGTGCTCTCCAGAAGCAGAAGCCAAGTTTGTGATACATGAGGCAAATTAGGGATCCCCACATCTGAAGAGAGATATCAGAAAGAGGTATCAGCCTAAGAAAGAAGTCACGTTGAGATACGGTCCTAACAAAACCTCAGGAAAATTAAAGAGTGCATTGTCTATGGGAGTGTCTTATATAAGACAAAAATGGCAAAGTCTGTATCTTGTCTCAGTAATTTACAAAATGGAGCTTCTCATGGAAGTGCATGACCTTGAACAACTTGGTTTTCTGTGATTGAGGAAGACACCAAAGGAGGTTCAAGGGCATAAGCTGGTAGAAAGTGAAAAGTTACAGTGTTCAATCACATTCAACTCTTTGTAACCCCATGGACCCACCAGGCTCCTCTGTTCGTGGCATTCCTGCCTTTAATTGGAATGTTAACATCACATCCTAATTTCTAAAACTGTATACTTATATTGCAACTTTCCATAGTCCCAGATATTGAAGAGTAACTAGACTCCCCAGTATGTCATTATTTCTTTGTTCACAATGCATACATAAGTGCTTCATTTGGGTTGAAAAATACTCAATATTTTATTTAAAAATGGAAAGATAGGTGAAAATTGGTGGAAGTATTGGGGAACTTACTAGAATTATGAGTAATTTTGATACAAGAATAGACTTATAGTACTTTGTTTTTGGGCTTCCCTGGAGGCTCAGAGGGTAAAGAATCTGCCTGCAATGCGGGAGACCTCGGATTGATCCCTGGGTCGGGAAGATCCCCTGGAGAAGGAAATGGCAACCCATTCCAGTAATCATGCCTGGAAAATCCCATGGATGGAGAAGACTGGTAGGCTACAACCCATAGGGCGCAAAGAGTCAGACACGACTGAGTGACTTCATTTTCACTTTCATTTTGCCTTTGGTAGAACTGAACGGACACGTGGCTCCTGGCACATGGTAAAATAGACTATGATAAAGAAAGTAGAACTTTCATGTGATTTTTAATAAGAAACAAATAGACATAGATACATGTAATAAAATAGTCTTCAAACTGCCTCCAGTAAAAGCCTAGAATCTTAATGTAGCCTTAATAAAGAAAAAATAATCAAGTAAATCCTGAAAGAGATGGGAATCCCAGACCACCTGACCTGCCTCTTGAGAAACCTGTATGCAGGTCAGGAAGCAACAGTTAGAACTGGACATGGAAAAACAGACTGGTTTCAAATAGGAAAATGAGTATGACAAGGCTGTATATGGTCACCCTGCTTATTTAACTTATATGCACAGTACATCATGAGAAACGCTGGGTTGGAAGAAGCACAAGCTGGAATCAAGATTGCTGGGAAAAAAAATCAATAACCTCAGATACGTATATGACACCACCCTTATGGCAGAAAGTGAAGAGGAACTAAAGCGATTCTTGATGAAAGTGAAAGGGGAGAGTAAAAAGTTGGCTTAAAGCTCAACATTCAGAAAACTAAGATCGTGACAACGGGTCCCATCACTTCACGGCAAATCAATGGGGAAACAGTAGCTGACTTTATTTTTCTGGGCTCCGCAATCACTGCAGATTGTGATTGCAGCCATTAAATTAAAAGACGCTTACTCTTTGGAAGGAAAGTTATGACCAACCTAGATAGCATATTAAAAAGCAGAGACATTACTTTGTCAACAAAGGTCCATCTAGTCAAAGCTATGGTTTTTCCAGTGGTCATGTATGGATGTGAGAGATGGACTATAAAGAAAACTGAGTACCAAAGAATTGAATTGTGGTGTTGGAGAATACTCTTGAGATTCCTTTGGACTGCCAGGAAATCCAATCAGTCCATCCTAAAGGAGATCAGTCCTGAGTGTTCATTGGAAGGACTGATGCTGAACCTGAAACTCCAATATTTTGGTCACCTCATGCGAAGAGCTGACTCATTTGAAAAGACCCTGATCTGGGAAAGATTGAGGGCAGGAGGAGAAAGGGACAACAGAGGATGAGATGGTTGGATGGCATCACTGACTCAATGGACATGTGTTTGGGTGGACTCTGGGAGTTGGTGATGGACACGAAGGCCTGGCGTGCTGTAGTTCATGGTGTCGCAAAGAGTCAGATACAACTGAATGACTGAACTGAACTGAATCAAGTAATGCTAGTAATGCTTTTGAACTGTGGTGTTCGAGAATCCTGAGAGTCCCTTGGCCAGGAAGGAGATCAAACTGGTCAATCCTAAAGGAAATCAGTCCCGAATATTCATTAGAAGGACAAATGTTGGAACTGAAGCTCTAATATTTTGGCCACCTGATGCAAAGAGTCGACTCATTAGAAAAGACACTGATGGCTAGAAAATATTTCATGCAAATGGAGACCAAAAGAAAGCAGGAGCAGCAATACTGATATCAGATAAAACAGACTTTGAATTAAAGGCCATGAAAGGAGAAAAGAAGGACACTACATAATGATCAAAGGATCAATCCAAGAAGAGGATATAACAATTATAAATATAGATGCACCCAACATAGGAGCACCTCAATACGTAACACAAATGCTAGCAAGTATGAAAGAAGAAATTAACAGTAACACAATAATAGTGGGAGACTTTAATACCTCATTCACACCTATGGATAGATCAACTAAACAGATTATTAGCAAGGAAACACAAACTTTAAGTGATAAAATGGACCAGCTAGAACTAGTTGATATCTATAGGACTGCTGCTGCTGCTGCTAAGTAACTTCAGTCGTGTCCAACTCTGTGCGACCCCATAGACGGCAGCCGACCAGTCTCCACTGCCTCTGGGATTCTCCAGGCAAGAACACTGGAGTGGGTTGCCATTTCCTTCTCCAATCTATAGGACATTTCACCCCAAAACAATGAATTTCAGCTTTTTCTCAAGTGCACATGGAACATTCCCCAGGACAGATCACATCCTGGTCCATAAATCTAGCCTTGGTAAACTGAAAAAAATTGAACGCATTTCAAGCCATCTTTTCTGATCACAATGTGGTAAGATTAGATGTCAACTACAGGGGAAAAAAACTATTAAAAATACAAACATATAGAGGCTAAACAACATGCTTTGGAATAACCAACAAATTACAGAATAAATTAAAATTGAAATTAAAAAAAATGCATAGAAACAAATAATAATGAAAACATGGCCACCCAAAGCTATGGGATTCAGTAAAAGCAGGGCTAAGGGGGAAGGTTCATAGCAATACAACCTTACCTCAAGAAACAAGAGAAAAATCAAATAAATAACCTAACTTTATACCTAAAGAAACTAGGAAAAGAAGAAATGAAGAACCCCAAAGTTAGTAGAAGGAAAGAAAACACACAAAAATAGGGCAGAAATAAATGCTGCTGCTGCTAAGTTGCTTCAGTCTTGTCCAACTCCGTGTGACCCCATGGAAGGCAGCCCACCAGGCTCCTCTGTCCCTGGGATTCTACAAGGAAGAATACTGGAGTGGGTTGCCATTTCCTTCTCCAAGAAATAAATGAAAAAGAAACAAAGGAGACTATAGCAAAAATCAACAAAAACAAAAGTTTGTTCTTTGAGAAGACAAATAGACAAACCATTAGCCAGAGTCATCAAAAAAAAAAAAAATGGAGAAGAATCAAATCAACAAGATTAGAAATTAAAATGGCAAAATCACAGCAGACAAAATAGAAATACAAAGGATCATAAGAGACTATGATCAGCAAATATATAACAATAAAATAGACAACTTGGAAGAAATGGATGAATTCTTAGAAAAGTATAACCTTCCAAAACTGAACCAGGAAGAAATAGAAAATCTTAACAGACCCATAAGAAGCACAGAAATAGAAACTGTAATAAAAAAAATCTTCCAACAAACAGAAGCCCAGGACCAGATGGCTTCACAGGTGAATCTACCAAAAATTTAGAGAAGAGTTAACACCTATCCTACTCAAACTCTTCCAGAAGATTGCAGAGGAAGGTAAACTTCCAAACTCATTCTATGAAGCCACCATCAACGTATTACCAAAACAAGACAAAGATGCCACAAAAGAAGAAAACTATACACCAACTGACTGGTGAACATAGATGCAAAAATCCCTAACAAAATTCTAGCAAACAAAATCCAACAACACATTAAAAAGATCCTACATCATGACCAAGTGGGCTTTATCTCAGGGATGCAAGGATTTTTCAGTGTTCACAAATCAATCAATGTGTTACACCACATTAACAAACTGAAAGAAAAGAGCCATATGATTCTCTCAATACATGCAGAGAAAGCCTTTGACAAAATTCAAGATCCATTTATGATAAAAACCCTCCAGAAAGCAGGAACAGAAGGAACATTCCTCAACATAATAAAAGCCATATATGATAAACACAAAGCAAACATTATCCTCAATGGGGAAAAATTGAAAGCATTTCTCCTTAAGTCAGGAGCAAGACAAGGATACCCACTCTCACCACTACTATTCAACATACTTTTGGAAGTTTTGGCCACAGCAATCAGAAAACAAAGAGAAATAAAAGGAATCCAGATTTTAAAAGAAGAAGTAAAACTCTCACAGTTTGCAGATGACATGATCCTCTACATAGAAAACCCTAAAGACACTACCAGAAAATTACTAGAACTAATCAAAGAATATAGTAAAGTTGCAGGATACAAAATTAATACGCAGAAATCCCTTGCATTCCTATACACTAACAATGAGACAACAGAAAGAGAAATTAAGGAAATAATTCCATTCAACATTGCAATTAAAAGAATAAAATACTTAGGAATAAATCTACCTAAAGAAACAAAAGACCTATACATAGAAAACTATGAAAGAAATCAAAGATGATGGAAATAGATGGAGAAATATACCACGTTCATGGATTGGCAGAATCAATATAGTGAAAATGAGTATACTATCCAAAGCAATCTACAGGGTCAATGCAATCCCTATCAAGCTACCAATGTTATTTTTCACAGAACTAGAACAAATAATTTCACAATTTGTATGAAAAAAAACCTCAAATAGCCAAAGCAATCTTAAGAAAGAAAAATGGAATTGGAGGAATCTACCTGTCTGACTTCAGACTATACTACAAAGTACAGTCATCAACACAATGGTACTGGAACAAAGACAGAAATAAAGATCAATGGGACAAAATAGAAAGTCCAGAGATAAATCCACACACCTACGGACACCTTATCTTTGACAAAGGAGACAAGAATATACAATGGAGAAAAGACAATCTCTTTAACAAGCCGTGTTAGGAAAACTGGTGAGACACTTGTAAAAGAATGAAACTAGAACACTTTCTAACAACATACACAAAAATAAAAACAAAATGGATTAAAAGCCTAAATATAAGAACAGAAACTATAGAACTCCTAGAGGAAAACATAGGCAAAACACTCTCTGATATAAATCATAGCAGGATCCTCTATGACCCACTTCCCAGAGTAATGGAACTAAAAGCAAAAATTATAAAATGGGACCTAATTAAGCTTAAAAGCTTCTGCACAACGAAGGAAACTATAAGCAAGGTGAAAAGACAGCCTGAAGAATGGGGAAAAACAATAGCAAATGAAAAAACTGACAAAGAATCAATCTCAGAAGTGTACAAGCAGCACATGCAACTTAATTCCAGTAAAATAAACACCCAATCAAAAAATGGCCAAAGAACTAAACAAACATTTCTCCAAAGAAGACATACAGATGGCTAACAAACACATGAAAAGATGCTCAATATCACTCATTATCAGAGAAATGCAAATCAAAACCACAATGAGATACCATCTCAAACTAGAAAGAATGGCTGCTATCAAAAAGTCTACAAGCAATAAATGCTGGAGAGAGTGTGGAGAAAAGGGAACTCTCTTACCCTGTTGGTGGGAATGAAAACTAGTACAGCCACTATGGAGAATAGTGTGGAAATACTTTAAAAAACTGGAAATAGAACTGTATACAACTCAGCAATCCCACTGCTGGGCATACACACCGAGGAAATCAGAATTGAAAGAGACACGTGTACTCCAGTGTTCATCTCAACATTGTTTACAATAGCTAGAAGTCCATAGGCAGATGAATGGATACGAAAGTTATGGTACATATACACAATGGAATATTTTCAGCTATTAAAAAGAATACATTTTAATCAGTTTTAATGAGGTAGATGAAACTGGAGCCTATTATACAGAGTGAAGTAAGTCAGAAAGAAAAGCACCAGTACAGTATATTAATGCATATATATGGAATTCAGAAAAATGGTAACAATGATCCTATATGTGAGACAGCAAAAGAGACACAGATGTAAAGAACATTCTTTTGGACTCTGTGAGAAAAGGCGAGAGTGGGATGATTTGAGAGAATAGCATTGAAACATGTATATTACCATATGTGAAATAGATTGCCATTCCAGGTTCAATGCATGAGACAGGGCGCTAAGGACCAGTGCACTGGGACGACTCTGAGGGATGGGACAGGGAGGGAGGTGGGAGGGTGTTCCAGAAGGTGGACACATGTATACCCATGGCTCATTTATGTCAATTTATGGCAAAAACTACTATGATATTGTAAAGTAATTAGCCTGCAATTAAAATAAATTAGTTAATTTTTTAAAAAAGAAAAGACCCTGATGTAGGGAAAGACTGAAAGTAGGAGGAAAAGAGGTTGTCAGAGGACAAGATGGTGGTATGGTATCACTGATTCAATGGAAATGAGTTTGAGCAAGCTTCAGAGATAATGAAGGATAGGGAAGCCTAGTGTGCTATAGACCATTGGGTTACAAACAGCTGGACATAAATGAGTGACTGAACACTGACAACAATAAAGTAAAGGAAAGGGATAACAAAGTCATTTTGATATTGCAAAAAATAAATTTATGTTAAGGAGCTCAATGTAAATTAATAAAGCAGATGATGTTTGTTCAAATAATTGCCAAAATTTAGAACTTTATTAAATTATAAGATCAAAAAGATCTGAATGTAAGGATGACAGTACATGGGGTGAAAAACTGAATAGCTGAAAACAAGCAAAAAATTTAAAAATGGCCAAAAAATGTTGTCTTGAAAGCATACTATTGTTGTCAGTTATCATTTTCAACATGGCTATAATTATTCATATTTAAAGTCTGTTATCCATTTGATGGAATATACAAAAGGTAATAACAAAATAGTTTCAAAATAAAATCTATTCAAAACAAGAAAGAGATCTAAATTTACATCTCAGTGTGATGCAATCATCATTTTTAGATCAAATGTGTTTGTTACATAGTTACTCAGTAACATTAATTTCACTCACACACACACACTTCAGCCTAGATCATAATTAGATATCAGTCAGTTCACTTCAGTTCAGTCGCTCAGTCGTGTCCGACTCTCCACGACCCCATGAATCACAGCACGCCAGGCCTCCCTGTCCATCACCAACTCCTGGAGTTCACTCAGACTCATGTCCACAGAGTCGGTGATGCCATCCAGCCATCTCATTCTCCGTCGTCCCCTTCTCCTCCCTCCCCCAACCCTTCCCAGCATCAGAGTCTTTTCCAGTGAGTCAACTCGGCGCATGAGTTGGCCAAAGTATTGCAGTCTCAGCTTTAGCATCAGTCCTTCCAATGAACACCCAGGATCGATCTCCCTTAGAATGAATGGACTGGTTGGATCTCCTTGCGGTACAAGATAATTAGATATAAATGACTTTAAATGTAATGTCACCTGTTTTTAACACTCCTACTCCTGTATAATATAGTACTTTTTCATGTTGTCTTGACCTAGTTTTGTGGTTTTTGACTAGGTACTAATCAGTTCCCCTTCTTGAACGACTAATTAATTACTTTCCTTTTATGATCTGACACTGGGGGCAACTATATGTATGCCCTTATCACCTTCAGCCCAGTTATCACAAAGTTAAAGACAGCACTTATACCCCAGAGCCCAGGAAATTATTCAAATTAGCCAACCCACAGGGAGTCCTCAACACCTAGCTAAACTTAGACCATGTGTTGTATATAAGCTCCCTCTTACAGCTCCACCTACTTGTGATTATTAACAAAACAGTACTCAGGAAAATCTGGGCATATAGCTTCTGGAAATAATCACATGCTGATAGATTTAACACACTATCTCATTAAAATTTATAATTAAAATTATATTTATGTCAATCAGTAATTAAAGTATTTTAAAAATTTTGGCAACGTGTTTCTGCATTCATTTTTAGAAAAAGAAAGGATAAAGTACATAATAGTTTATGATATTCAAATACTAAGCTAGTTTTATGTGTAGAATACCATATAGAACATGAAAGACAACAAATCTATTAAATGAGCCAGAATATAAAGTCACAGCTTCCTAAGCTCTTAGAAACTGTGTGGTTCCCCTCTCAACTAGAAGTGACTAACTCTAGGTGTCATAGCATCCTGCTGACAGTTTGGTTCTTATATGACAGTAGTGATTAAACATTATCCATAAATTTTCTTCATTTCACCAAATTGAATCAAAATTTTCAAGGCAAATAAAAGATTCATTTGTCACAAGTATTCATAGAGCTGTCCTCAAATGATATAATGAGATTAGATTCCTTCAAATTGAAATTGAAATGAATGGATTCAAAATCTCAATACAATCTGTCAAAAATGAAAATTAACATCTTATTCCTCCTTCAAATAATGATAGGAAAAATTATCTATGGCCATCCTCTCGCCAAATTTTCTCTTCCAGACATGCACATAATAATAGTAATCATAAAACAGCTTTCCTGTTTTAGAACTTAATTCTTTCCTATTGTGAGGTAAAGTAAAGCAAAGAAAGGAACCTCCTACCCTTTTATATGATTTCATAAGATTTTATTTTTTTCAAAGAAATAAGGTAACAAGAATTATGAAAACCCCAAAGCATAAGTTGATAAGATTAGAAATAAAAATTGTGTATAAATAAATGACCCATTCCAGTCTTTCAGGCTGATAAATGATTGAAATTTTCCACTTCCCTGGTGGCTCAGACAATAAGAAATCTGCCTGAAATGCAGGAAACCTGGGTTCAATCCCTGGGTTGGGAAGATCCCCTGGAGGAGGACAAGGCAACCCACTCCAGTATTCTTGCCTGCAGAATCCCCATGGACAGGAGCCTGAAGGACTATAGTCCATGGGATCACAAAGAGTCAGACACACTGACAGAGTGACTGGGCCCAGCACAAATGCTAATTAATTCAACAAGAATTTATTTAACCAGGCACTTTTTGGTTGAACAAAGTAAACAAATTTTTGTGTATTTTATATTTTAGTGGAGAAGAGGAAGATAAAAATTATATGTTATGGAATGACAAACACTATGAAGAAAATAGAAGCAAAGTGACGAATCAGAGTTCCTTTATTCCTTTACTATTTTAACAGTTATTAAACATGTACGATAAACCAGGTTACTTTTTTGGGCAAGTGACGCCTATCAGTTAAAAATAACAAAAGCAGAATGCAAAAGCCCTCATTATGTTGTAAAGACAAAAATCAATAATGATAAATAAGCAAATAATACATGACATTAAAAGGTGAAATGTATTATGATAAGTTCCTCAGATGCAACACAAAACGAGGAAAGAAGTTGACCTGGTTAACAAATGGTGGTGGCTTAGTCTCTAAGTAGTGTCTGACTCTTCTGACCCCCATGGACTGTAGCCTGCCAGGCTTCTCAAAGAATCCTCAAGAATCCTTCAGTTCAGTTCAGTAGCTCAGTCGTGTCCGACTCTCCGCGATCCCATGAATTACAGCACGCCAGGCCTCCCTGTCCATCACCAACTCCCGGAGTACACTCAAACTCATGTCCACAGAGTCGGTGATGCCATACAGCCATCTCATTCTCGGTCGTCCCCTTCTCCTCCCGCCACCAACCTTTCCCAGCATCAGAGTCTTTTCCAGTGAGTCAACTTGTCGCATGAGGTGGCCAAAGTATTGCAGTTTCAGCTTTAGCATCAGTCCCTCCAATGAACATCCAGGATTGATCTCCTTTAGAATGGACTGGTTGGATCTCCTTAGGATTCTTAAAAGGCAAGAATACTGGAGTGGGTTGCCATTTCCTTCTGTAGAAGATTAACAAATGAGACAGCCCAAAAACATCCTGGTGCAAGCTGAAAATAGACCTCTGCCACATTTCAACTCCACTCAGTTTTGGCCCTAGTGTCAGTAGCAATTCCTTTCAACAGGCCGAGCTGTGAGAAACGAACCATATCATTCACTTCTCATGGAAGGAAAGGTCAGTTCAGTTCAGTCGCTCAGTCGTGTCCGACTCTTTGTGATCCCATGAATCACAGCACGCCAGGCCTCCCTGTCCATCACCAACTCCTGGAGTTCACGCAAACACATGTCCATTGAGTCAGTGATACCATCCAGCCATCTCATTCTCTGTCGTCCCCTTCTCCTCCCACCCCCAATCCCTCCCAGCATCAGACTCTTTTCCAGTGAGTCAACTCATCGCATGAGGTGGTCAAAGTATTGCAGTTTCAGCTTTAGCATCAGTCCTTCCAATGAACACCCAGGATTGATCTCCTTTAGAATGGACTGGATGGATCTCCTTGCAGTCCAAGGGACTCTCAAGAGTCTTCTCCAGCACCACAGTTCAAAAGCATCAGTTCTTCGGCGATCAGCTTTCTTCACAGTCCACCTCTCACATCCATACATGACCATGGGAAAAACCATAGCCTTGACTAGACGGACCTTTGTTGGCAAAGTAATGTCTCTGCTTTTCAATGTGCTATCTAGGTTGGTCATAACTTTCCTACTAAGGAGCAAGCGTCTTTTAATTTCACAGCTGCAATCAGCATCCGCAGTGATTTTGTAGCCCAAAAAAATGAAGTCTGACACTGTTTCCACTGTTTCCCCATCTATTTCCCATGAAGTGATGGGACCAGATGCCATGATCTTCGTTTTGTGAATGTTGAGCTTCAAGCCAACATTTTCACTCTCCTCTTTCACTTTCATCAAGAGGCTTTTGAGTTCCTCTTCACTTTCTGCCATAAGGGTGGTGTCATCTGCATATCTGAGATTATTGATATTTCTCCCAGCAATCTTGAATCCAGCTTGTGCTTCTTCCAGCCCAGCGTTCCTCATGATGTACTCTGCATATAAGTTAAATAAGCAAGGTGACAATATACAGCCTTGATGCACTCCGTTTCCTATTTGGAACAAGTCTGTTGTTCCATGTCCAGTTCTAACTGTTGCTTCCTGACCTGCATACAGGTTTCTCAAGAGGCAGGTCAGGTGGTCTGGTATTCCCATCTCTTTCAGAATTTTCCACACAGTTTATTTTGATCCACACAGTCAAAGGCTTTGGCATAGTCAATGAAACAGAAATATATGGTTTTCTGGAACTCTCTTGCTCTCTCCATGATCCAGCAGATGTTGGCAATTTGATCTCTGGTTCCTCTGCCTTTTCTAAAACCTGCTTGAACATCTGGAAGTTCACGGTTCACATATTGCTGAAGCCTGGCTTGGAGAATTTTGAGCATGTATTTACTAGCGTGGGAGATGAGTGCAATTGTGCGGTAGTTTGAGCATTCTTTGGCATTGCCTTTCTTTGGGATTGGAATGAAGACTGACCTTTTCCAGTCCTGTGGCCACTGCTGAGTTTTCCAAATTTGCTGGCATATTGAGTGCAGCACTTTCACAGCATCATCTTTCAGGATTTGAAATAGCTCAATTGGAATTCCATCACCTCCACTAGCTTTGTTTGTCTTGATGCTCTCAAGGCCCACTTGACTTCACATTCCAAGATGTCTGGTTCCAGGTGAGTGATCACGCCATCGTGATTATCTTCATCGTGAAGATCTTTTTTGTACAGTTCTTCTGTGTATTCTTGCCACCTCTTCTTAATATCTTCTGCTTCTGTTAGGTCCATACCATTTCTGTCCTTTATCGAGCTCATCTTTGCATGAAATGTTCCCTTGGAATCTCTAATTTTCTTGAAAAGATCTCTTGTTTTTCCTATTCTGTTGTTTTCCTCTATTTCTTTGCATTGATCATGAGGAACGCTGGGCTGGAAGAAGCAGAAGCTGGAATCAAGATTGCTGGGAGAAATATCAATAACCTTAGATATGCAGATGACACCACCCTTATGGCAGAAAGTGAAGAGGAACTCAAAGGCCTCTTGATGAAAGTGAAAGAGGAGAGTGAAAAGGTTGGCTTGAAGCTCAACATTCAGAAAATGAAGATAATGGCATCTGGTCCCATCACTTCATGGGAAATAGATGGGGTAACAGTGGAAACAGTGTCAGACTTTTTTTTTTTTTATGCTCCAAAATCACTGCAGATGCTTATTGCAGCAAGGAAATTAAAAGACGCTTACTCCTTGGAAGGAAACTTATGACCAACCTAGATAGCATATTGAAAAGCAGAGACATTACTTTGCCAACCATGGTCCGTCTAGTCAAGGCTATGGTTTTTCCTGTGGTCATGTATGGATGTGAGAGTTGGACTGTGAAGAAAGCTGATCGCCAAAGAATTGATGCTTTTGAACTGTGGTGCTGGAGAAGACTCTTGAGAGTCCCTTGGACTGCAAGAAGATCCAACCAGACCATTCTAAAGGAGATCAATCCTGGGTGTTCATTGGAAGGACTGATGCTAAAGCTGAAACTGCAATACTTTGGCCACCTCATGCAACGAGTTGACTCACTGGAAAAGAGTCTGATGCTAGGAGGGATTAGGGGTGGGAGGAGATGGGGATGACAGAGAATGAGATGGCTGGATGGCATCACCGACTCGATGGACATGAGTTTGAGTTAACTCTGGGAGTTGGTGATGGGCAGGGAAGCCTGGCGTGCTGTGATTCATGGGGTCGCAAAGAGTCGGACACGACTGAGCGACTGAACTGAACAATAACAAAACGTCAATTGTGTAAAACACAATCCTATAAGACCCCAGTAATTTAGAAAGCACAACCTTTATAATCTAGGTCTGGGTCAACTTTTTTAGAAAGAACCCACAAGACAGTTGAAGGTGAACAGATGGAGTTTATTACGATAACACCTTTTAAAGTTTGTGTATTGGTTGGTTGTTTGTTTAAGGATATAGCAACTAGCAGTAAAATTTTGAGATTAGGCTTTCATCATTATTCTCTGGGAAGAATTAAAAATGAGCATTGAATATCTTAGCAGAACATAAGCAGATTTGAGTTGCACTAGGGATAAACTGTACCAAGTTCAGACTATGTATTAGGCTCTCTCTTCTCCCTGGCCTTGTTTTCTTATTGAAGTGAGAGCTCATGCCTGGTAATGTTACTGTTCTGTGTTCACCTCCAAAAGGCTGAGTGGCTCATTGGATATACACTATCAGTGCCTCACTTCTAACCTACACTGAAACCTAGGCTAACCTAACCTAAACTTCTTTTTCTCCCACTGGGTTTCTTGTTGTTGTTGAAGCTTAAGACTCAGGTTCCTCAGCAACCACTGTACATTCAAGTAGGTTAACACTCACTGGAGTTAAGGTGGGAAACATGTTATACAGATAACAAAATTTTTCTCCCTGCAGTACCCAGGAAAAACAGGCTGGAGAATGAACCTCCCTGAAGACGTCTGACAAAACAGAGAAACTGCTTGCCCTGAAATTATAACCTGCTCAAAAATGCAATTCATTATATTTGATTTGCTTCCTTCACTGCCTCACTCTCACGCCACCTACCTTATGCATCTACCAAATATGCATGACCAATAAAGGTTTTACTTCATGAATTATGTGTCAGGTCAGCTTTTTAGGGAACACTGATCAAGATAACATATAACAATATATGTCCATATTTACCACCACCTGTTAGTTTCTCAGTCATATCCAACTCTTTACAACCCCGTGGACTATAGCCCACCAGGCTCCTCTATCCATGGAATGCTCTAGGCAAGAATACTGGAGTGAGTAGACATTCCCATCTCCAGAGGATCTTCCCAACCCAGGTATTGAACCTGAGTCTCCTGTATTGAGGTCAGGTTACCATCACCTCTGGAAGCCATAACTACAAGAACATTCTGTTCTGTTCAGTCGCTCAGTCATGTCCGACTCTTTGCGACCCCATGGACTGTAGCCTACCAGGCTTCTCCATCCATGGGATTCTCCAGGCAAGAATACTGGAGTGGGTTACCATTTCCTTCTCCAGGGGATCTTCCCGACCCAGGCATCGAACCCGGGTCTCCCGCATTGGAGGCAGACGCGTTAACCTCTGAGCCACCAGGGAAGCCCATTAGAATGCACAAATCTAAAGAAGCATAATGTCCATCTATCTGTGCAGCATGAATTTTAATATAAAAAGGTCATTGCTCTTCAAACTTAAATTTACTAATTTTTGCTTCCAAGTTTTCTTATTTATTTCTAAAATTGAATATCATGTTGTTAATGTTGACTCTCTCAGCAAAAAATAAATAAAAATTCTCAGCTATTTAATGGTTCTACTTAATGTTTTACATACATCATTATTTATGTGTATCACATGTTAATTTAAGGAGCTCTTAGAAATTTATTTCATAAAAAGTAAAATATTTGTCATGACTGTAAATGATATTGCAAACACAGGTAAAAACCTAAGCATAACATTATTTCTTTCTGTGTTAATAATACAAAAGCATATTTTGGTATAGCACTCATGGTAATAGAACTATTTTTACTAAGTTCCTAAATTAAGACACCATAATTGGTTGTGATGTACACATAATTCAAAATTGCATCCTCAAACAGCTAGAGTTGTAAAAATACACAAATATTTTATTCTATATATTATTCTGTATATTTTACTCATAGTAAACACAATAAAACAAAATAATTTTTATGACAAGTCTGATGCTTCTCTTCTCAGGAAAAAAAATTAGTTTGAAATGACAGTATATGCCTTTTCTCTTTTCTGCTCATTAACAGTTGGATTTTTTTTTAACAAATTTTTGAAGAACCAACTTTCAATATACTTAAGTGTAGTTTACTGATACTGAATTTATAATAAAGGCTTCTAATTTTTATCCACTTCTCAAAATTAATTGAATGTCTTCAATCAAACCATATGAATGAATTTTCAGAAAATTTAGCTTTGGAAGTTTATAAATTTATCAAATGAAAAATATTGAAAACATAGTTTACAGATAGGAAGACATTAAAATCCCTATAAAAGTAAATGAAAAATCAAACAAATGAAATGAGTATAAATGGAGAACAAAATTTATGCCTGAAATTTTGTAAAGTTTGCTTTGGACTATCTCCATCTATGGGAAGAATCCACTGACATTGCATCAGAGTCAGATAACACTACTAGAATTGATTTAAAGTATTAAATTATGTACTAAATTAACTTGCTCCTCATGCTTCTATTAATCTCTGAATAACAAACATAAAGAAGATTTTGTTGTTAATATTCACATATATATGTGATACTTTTATTTTTAGAAGGAATTATAGTTTAGAAAATAATTTCTGAATAGGGTTAGTTTTAGATTCAACAATATGGCAAAATTGATTTTTGTCAATTAACAAATATTTCAAAAAATATACACTTCTAGTTATTTTAATACCCCTTATCATTCTTAAAGTATATATTTTTGAACCTTGAATTGTATGGTCACCAGAATTCTAAAGCAGAAAAAATAATCATGTAAGAATATATATATAAATATAAGAAAATCTATCAAGTGATGATAAGTCCTTTCAAGGGAAAGGAAGAGAAAATTGACAAGAGCCTTGTCAGCTCTTGAATAAGTTTTTGTCTGTTTGTTTCATTCTAATTGTGACAGAAAGTATGGAAAGATTTTGAGGGGCAGAGTAACAGGATCAAGTTTACGTGAGAAATTTTCTTCTAGTTGCTATATGGAAAAGAAAGTGCAAAGATTAAAGAAGTGTGGAGAACAATTACACAGAAAGTGGTGAACATAAAACTGTTAAAAATTAAGTCAGGAAAACAACTTAGCAAGTTAGAATATTCTCTACATACTAAACATTGTGCTGGATATTTAAATAAATTAAATACATTTAAAGTTTCAAATGCATATAAATTAGTCAAGCATACATGAAGTTAGCCCACAAATACACAGTTGAAAATAAGCACTACCTAAAATTTTCAAAAATACTCTTACAAGTATGAAGACTCAGTTCAAAAATTATTGAAATGATATTATCTCAATATGCATATGCAGATATGAATAAAAGTGGTTATATTCAACAATAGCATAAGCAAAAGACTATTATAATAAGTTCTATTATCTGAATTCATGACTTGCCTCACTTGATAAGGTCACATTGAGTCTCAATGTAGCTCAATCCAACTGTATCATAGAGCTCTATGAATTAGTTCATTAATAATTAATTCTGTATATTTTAACAATAAATGAAAATTGCAAATAACTCAAGGTATGTTTTCTGTGGGAGTCAGAAATCTAGAGGGAAAACACCTGCAGATTTAGTATATTCCTAAATTTCATTTTAAAATATATTTTCCAGTGATTCATCATATATGTATTTAAGAGTGGATAAGATATTTAAATGTTTCAGTGATATAAATCCACACATTTTATTCTCCAGTTAATGTTCCTCAAATTTCTTGTTTCATAGAGACAGTGATTAATAAAATTACATATGAAATGACCACATGTATAAGATCTATGAGGTCCTAACTTGCTGAGTATATACATTTGCTTAATGTATTATTCTTTACCTATATGAGATGAATATAGTTTCTTAAAAGGAAAATAGCTTGCCTTGAAAATAAATTTAGGTGCAATTTCTTCAAATCATTCTTGGAGATAGAACCTGGAAGTAAAACATATTACAATGCCAAATGTGTTTCTCAAGAGGCCAAATAAATTAAACCTTCAGCAGGGAAGCTACATAAAGGATAGACTGCAAAAGCCATGTTCTACAGCTAGATTTGAAGCACTGCTTATAGTTACACAAAATTGTGTTGACCTATCAATTTATTTTATTATTCTCTGCTAATTACTTGAAAACTACTAAACTTTTAGAAGTATTTTTATTTTTCTACTAAACATAAGTAGTTAAAAGCAACCATCATTGAAATTATCATTACCAAATTCTTAGCTATTATGTACATAACAAATCTTTTATTCACCCCAACTAGAGGAAAGTGCAGACACAGGTTATGGCATAGGGCAAAGAAGGAGCTGCCTAATGGAAAAAAAAATGCTCTCGAGGGTCCAAATAAATAGTTCTAAAAGAATTCTCATACAATATATGGCTTTTAAAACTGTAATTCCCAAACTGAATGCCAAAGTACACTGGGGCATCACAATGAACTAATGAGGGCACTGTGGAATAAACTTTGAAGAAAACAGAGTGACACCTATTGGACATCATGCAAATTACATCCGTTAACTTTGAATACAGGTAGCTCAGATGGTAAAGAATCTGCCTGCAATGCAGGAAACCAGGGTTCAATTCCTTGGTCAGGAAGATCCCTTGGAGAAGGCAATGGCCACCCACTCCAGTATTTTAGCCTGGAGAATTCCTTGGACAGAGGAGTCTGGAAGGCTACAGTCTATAAGGTCACAAAGAGTCAGACACAATTTAGCAGCTAACACGCATACTTAATAAATAGAATTACTGGCCTTTGGTTTTGTTTGTATTTTATTTTTGTCAATGGAAAAGAAATATTAAGATACTAAAGGTGCCAAGAAATGAGAGATTTTGGGAATCACAGTTTTATACTGATTTCAGGAAAGTGTACGATGGAGCCTCCAAAGAGGCCAGTAGCATGCCATGATCGATTACAAAAAAGAGCTACAGTACATTTTAAAGCACATAGCCATTCTATTAGATGTACGAGCGTCTCTTACTGAACTGTTAATATGGGCAATACCAAAATGAAATAACAGACTAGGATTACTAGCAAGTATCAAGAAAGGAAAAAGCAGACACAAACTAGGTAGCTAAATATGGATAATTAAGTTCTTTCTGTTTCTTGGAATCCTAAATTTATTGTGCAGTAGCTGGTATTGTCTAAATTTTCCATTCACATATTTAAACACTCAGGTTCGAAAATAAGGAAAAGACCACAGAATAAAATGGAGATTAATGAATATTCATTTGATTATGCATATATCGTATAAGGAGGAAAATCACTGCTGATGCTGATTGCAGCCATGAAATTAAAAGACACTTACTCCTTGGAAGGAAAGTTATGACCAACCTAGATAGCATATTAAAAAGCAGAAACATTACTTTGCCAACCAAGGTCTGTCTAGTCAAGGCTGTGGTTTTTCCAGTGGTCATGTATGGATGTGAGAGTTGAACTGTGAAGAAAGCTGATCGCCAAAGAATTGATGCTTTTGAACTGTGGTGTTGGAGAAGACTCTTGAGAGTCCCTTGGACTGCAAGGAGATCCAAGCAGTCCATCCTAAAGGAGATCAGTTCTGAATATTCATTGGAAGGACTGATACTGAAGCTGAAACTCCAATACTTTGGCCACCTCATGTGAAGAGTTGACTCATTGGAAAAGACCCTGATGCTGGGAGGGATTGGGGGCAGGAGGCGAAGGGGACGACAGAGAATGAGGTGGCTAGATGGCATCACCAACTTGATGGACATGCATTTGAGTGAACTCCGGGAGCTGATGATGGACAGGGAGGCCTGGTGTGCTGTGACTCATGGGATCGCAAAGAGTCGGACATGACTGAATGACTGGACTGAACTGAACTGAACTGAGGACAGTCTCTGCATTGCCAAATTTTAAGGCAGGATCTTTCTTAATCTGCGATAATTTAAACTATATTTATTTCAAACATTAGCCTATATATATACAAAATGTCTAATAGAATTTAAAGTAGAAAAATAGATTCTTACTCCAAAAAGTGATGTAAAGTTTACTGTCGATCAAACATTATTTCATAACCAAATAAACATTTCACTACTACTAAGAAATAATAATTACACAATGACCCAATACACGTTTTTCAAGTGCCCATGAGACAATCTCCAGGATAAGCCACATGCTAGGCCACAAAATAAGTCTAAATAAATTTAATAAAACCGAAATCATATGAGGAATCTCTTCTGACCACGTTACAAGATTAGAAATCAACTAAAAAGGAAAAAAAGTTCCCAAAACACAAACAGATATAGGCTAAACTATATGCAACCAAGAGATCACTGAAGAAATTTAAAAATAAATTTTAAAATCTCTTTGGACAAATAAAAATGAAAATAAAATTATCTAAAATCCATGAGATACAATAAAAGCAGTTGTAAGAGGGAAGTTTATAGCCTGCTTCAGGAAATAAGAAAAATCTCACCTAGCCTTACACCTAAAGGAACAGAAATAATAATAAACAAAACCCAAAGTAAGCAGAAGGAAAGAAATCATAACGATCAATGCAGAAATAGATGAAATAAAGACTAAATAAAATGACAGAAGAGATAAACTTCTGATTCTTTGAAAGGATTTTTAAAAAGAATTGCTGCTCTTTACACAAACTCATGAATAAAAAAGAGAGAAGGTCCATGTTAATATAATCAGAAATAAAAGAGAAGTTACAATTGTCACTGCATAAATATGAAAAATCATAAAGGATGACTATTAATAAAAATTATATACCAAAAAAATGACAAGCTAGAAGAAATGGGTAAATTCCTAGAAATATACAATGTCTCAAGAGTGAAACAGAAAGAAATAGAAAATATTAACAGATCTATTACCATTAATAAAATTGAATCAGCCATAAAACAAACTCCTAAGGCTATACTTTCAGGGATCATTTCTATATTTCCTTACTAGAGAAGTTTTTCTGAATAACATATAGATGTGTAGGTCACCAGAAACCACAAGGAGGAAGTTCAGCATGAAAACAAAAACAAAAACCAAACAAAACTAAACTGCAAAAACAAACAAAAAAGCCTCCTGACAAACAAAACTCTAGGACCACATGGCTTCATGAGTGAATTTTAGCAAACATTTAAAGTAAGTTTAACATTTATCCATCTAAAAATATTCTAAAATTTTCTAGAGGGACTACCTACAAACTCATTCTATGAGGCCAGAATCACCCAGATGAAAAAAATCAGACAAAATATCACACAAAAATAGAAAATAACAGGTCAAAATCACTGGTCAACAGAGATTCAAAACCTCTCAATGAAGTATTCGTAAACCAAATTTGACAAGATACTAAAAGGATCATACACTGTAATAAATTTGGATTTATCCAGGATACAAGGATAGTTCAATAAACAAAAATCAACTGATACATCACATTAACAAACTGAAGATTTAAATTCATATGATCATCTCAATAGATGCACAAAGAAACCTTGGACAAAATTCAACAATAATTTAAAATAAAAACTCACTCAACAAAATGGGTAAGAGGAAATATAACCTAATAAAGGCCATATATGACATACCATAGCTAACAGCAGACACACTAGCAAAAACATGAAAGCACTTCCGCTATAATCAGTAACAAGAAAAGTATGCCCACACTTGCTACTTTTTTTCAATACAGTATGGGAAGTCCTAGCTTCCAATACTAGCAATCAAACAAGAAAAAGATATTTTAAGAAATCCAAATTGGAAAGGAAAATTTAAAACTATCACTGTATACAGATGACATAATATTATACTTAGAAAATCCCAAAGACCTCGCCAAAAAACTACTATCTCATCAATGAATTTGTTAAAGTCTCAGGATGAAAGATTAATATAGAGAAATCTGTTGCATTTCTATACACTAACAACAGAAAAAGAAAAAAAGAACACAACTAATACTCTTTCAGAAAAAGAAAATTTTTAAAATCACATTTCAGTTCAGTTCAGTTCAGTCGTTCAGTCGTGTCCGACTCTTTGTGACCCCATGAATCACAGCATGCCAGGCCTCCCCATCCATCACCAACTCCCAGAGTTCACTCAAATTCATGTCCATCAAGTCGGTGATGCCATCCAGCCTCCTCATTCTCTGTCGTCCCCTTCTCCTCCTGTCCCCAATCCCTTCCAGCATCAGTTACTATCACATAAAAAATAATAAAATAACTAGAAATAAATATAACTAAGGAAGTAAGCTACTTATATTCAGAAAACCATAAGACTGATGAAAGAAACTGAATACCATACAAATAGATATAAATATATGCTGCATTTATGGATAGAAAGAAATACTATTGTTAAAATGATCATACCCCCAAGGGAAACTACAGACTTAGTGCAATCCCTATGAAAATACCAATGGCATTCTTTACAGGACTGGAACAATAATTCTAAAATTAAATGGAAACACAAAGACCCTGAACAGCCAAAATAATATTGAGAAAAAGCAAATCTAGAAGTGACATGCTGCCTGAGCTCAAACTATACCACAAAGCTCTAGGCATCAAAATAGTATGCTACTGGCAAAAATAGACACAATGATCAATGCAACAGAATAGAGAGCCCAGAAGTGAACCTACACTTAGATGGACAATTAGTCTACGACAATTGTCTATGACAATTAGTCTATGTCTTTTACAATGGGTAAAAGACAGTCTCTTCAATAAATGGTGTTGGAAAACCTGGACAGCTCCTGTAAAATAATCAAACTGGATGACTCTCTCACAATATGCACAAAAGTAAAGTCAAAATTGATTAAAGACTTAAATGTTATATCTAGAACCACAAAACTTCTTGAAGAAAACACAGACTATAAGTTCTTTGACATTAGTATTATAGTTTTGGATATAAATTTTTGCAGAGAATTCCACTTCTGCATATAAACCCAAAATTATTGAAAGCAAGGACTCAAACAGATATATTTATGCCCAAGTTCATAACAACACTATTTCTAATAGTCAAAGGCTTGAAGCAAGCGTAATGTCCATTGATGGATGCATGGATTAAAAAGATGTATCATACTTATACAATACAATATCATTTAGCCTTAATTTGAAGAAAATTTTAACACACACTACATATGGATAAATCCTTGAAGATAGTACACAGGGTGAAGCGAGAAAATCACAAAAGTACAAATACAACATAATTTCACTTATAAGAGGTACCGACGTGGAGAGTTGGACACAACTGAGCGACTGAACTGAACTGAACTAACAGTAGACAAATGCTCAAAGGAAAAAAAAAAAATAACAAAAAAGAATGGTAGAATGGATGACAACCTGCTTGCCAATGCAGGTGAGAGGGATTTGATCCATGATCCAGGAAGATTCCACATGCCGTGGAAGTGCTAAGCCTGTGAACCACAACTTCTGAGCCCGTGTGTTGCAACTAATTAAGCCGTGAGCCTAGAGCCTGTGCTCAGCAATATGAGAAGCTGCAATGAGAAGTCCATGCACCCCAATGAGGAGGAGCCCCATATCACCACAACCTGAGAAAGCCCATGCAGTACTGAAGCCTCAATATAATCAAAAATAAACAAACAAATTTTAAAAAGTTAAAATAGAAAACGCAATGGTGATTTTCAAAGCTGAGAAAGAGTGAGAATGTAGAACAAATGTTTATTGGGTCCAGCAGTCAATTTGGAAGCATAGGATAAATCTTGGAGATGGATGGTGGTGATGGTGGCATAACAAATCTGAATGTCAATGCCATAGAATTATATACTTAAAGTTATTAAAATAGAAAATTTTGTGTTATGTGTATTGTATTATAAAAAAGAGTAAGTAGAAAAGGGGGGATAACAGATGGATATCTGTTATTTAAGAAAAGAAAAAAGCCTGAAAAAAATAGAAAAACATGAAATTAGAGAGTCTTTTCTTATTATAAGAGCTCTATAATCTGTTCATTTCCAAGGCAAACCATTCAATATCACAGTATTCCAAGTCTATGCCCAGACGGGAAATGCTGAAAACGCTGAAACTGAACGGTTTCATGAAGAATTACAAGATGTCTTTTCATTAGAGGTGACTGGAATGCACAAGTAGGAAGTCAAGATATACCTGGAGTAAGAGGACAATTTGGCCTTGGAGTACAGAATGAAGCAAGGAAAATGCTAACAGAGTTTTGCCAAGTGAACGCACTGGTCATAGTAAACACCCTCTTCCAACAACACAAGAGAAGACTCTACACATGGACAACACCAGATGGTCAATACTGAAATCAGACTGAATATATTATTTGCAGCCAAAGATGGAGAAGCTGTATACAGTCAGCAAAAACAAGACCAGGAGCTCACTGGCTCAGATCATAAACTCCTTATGGCCAAATTCAGACTTAAATTGAAGAAAGCAGGGAAAGCCACTAGAACATTCAGGTATGACCTAAACCAAATCCCTTATGATTATACATTGGAAGTGACAAATAGATTCAAGGGATTAGATCTGACAGAGTGCCTGAAGAACTATGACAGAGGTTCGTGGCATTGTACAAGAGGCAGGGATCAAGAACATTCCCAAGAAAAAGAAATGCAAAAAGGCAAAATGCTTGTCTGAGGAGGCCTTACAAATAGCTGTGAATGGAAGAGAAGTGAAAGGCAAAGGAGAAAAGAAAAGATATACCCATCTGAATGCAGAGTTCCAAAGAATAGCAAGGAGAGATAAGAACGCCTTTCTCAGTGATCAATGCAAAGAAATAGAGGAAAACAATAGAATGGGAAAGACTAGAGATCTCTTCGAGAAAATTAGAGATATCAAGGGAATATTTCATACAAAGATGGGCTCAATAAGAACAGAAATGTTATGTACCCAACAGAAACAGAAGATATTAAGAAGAGGCGGCAAGAATACACAGAAGAACTGTACCAAAAAGATCTTCATGACCAGATAATCATGATGATGTGATCACTCACCTAGCCAGACATCCTCCAGACATCAAGTGGGCTTTAGGAAGCATCCTATGAACAAAGCTAGTGGAAGTGATGGAATTCCAGTTGAACTATTTCAAATCTTGAAAGATGATGCTGTGAAAGTGCTGCACTCAATATGTCAGCAAACTTGGAAAACTCAGCAGTGGTCACATGAATAGAAATCACCAATTTTTATTACAATCCCAAAGAAAGACAATGAGAAAAAATTCTCAAACTACTGCACAATTGCACTCATCTTACACACTAGTAAAGTAATACTCAAAAATCTCCAAGCCAGGCTTCAACATATATGAACCGTGAACTTCCAGATGTTCAAGTTGGATTTAGAAGTGGCAGAGGAACCAGTGATCAAATTGCCAACATCAGTTGGATCATCGAAACAGCAAGAGAGTTCCAGAAAATCATCTATTTCTGCTTTATTGACTATGCCAAAGCTTTGACTGTGCAGACCACAACAAACTCTGGAAAATTCTTCAAGTGATGGAAATACCAAACCACCAGACCTGCCTGTTGAGAAATCTGTGTGCAGATTCTAACTGAAGCACCAGTTAGAACTGGACATGGAACAACAATTTGGTTGCAAATTAGGAAAGGAGTACCTCAAGGCCATATATTGTCACCCTGCTTATTTAACTTATATGCACAGTACACTATGAGAAACGCTGGGCTGGAGGAAGCACAAGCTGGAATCAAGATTCCTGGGTGAAATATCAATAACCTCAGATATGCAGATGACACCACCCTTATGGCAGAAAGTGAAGAAGATCTAAAAAGCCTCTTGATGAAAGTCAAAGAGGAGAGTGAAAACGTTGGCTTAAAACTCAACATTCAGAAAACTAAGATTATGGCATCTGGTCCCATCACTTCATGGCAAATAGATGGGAAACAGTGGAAACAGTGACACTTTAATTTTAAAAGTGGCTCCAAAATCACTGGCAATGGTGATTGCAGTGAAATTAAAAGACACTACACTCTTAGTAGAAATATACAGTCTTACAGTTACTTTGGAAATCAGGTCATTACTCACTTAAAGCATTAAAAATTCACCTGAATATATCCCAGAAATTCCATTCCTAGGTATTTATCTAAATTAAACATGAAACCACATGTCCATAAAAGATTTGTATATAAATGTCTATAGCAGCTTTATTTACATTGTCCACAATCTGGAAAAAGTTCAAATGACACTTGTCAAATTGTGATAAGCATACACAATGAAATGTTGCTCAGCAAGAAAACATAACAAACATTATACTCAAAAATATGATGGTATCTCAAAATAAATTTTTTAACTAAAATCCTGTTTGAAAGTTGCTCAGTAGTGTCCAACTCTTTGCAATCCCATGACTATACAGTCTATGCAATTCTCTAGGCCAGAATACTAGAATGGGTAGCCTTTCTCTTCTTCAGAGGATCTTCCCAACCCAGGGATCAAATTCAGGTCTCCCACATTGCAGGAGGATTCTTTACCAGCTGAGCTACAGGGAAACCCAAGAATACTGGAGTGGCTAACCTATCCCTTCTTCAGTAAATCATCCTGACCCAGGAATCAAACCGAGATCTTCTGCATTGCAGGCAGATTCTTTACCAACTGAACTATAAGGGAAGCCCATACTTTGGCCACCTCATGCGACGAGTTGACTCACTGGAAAAGACTCTGATGCTGGGAAGGATTGGGGGTGGGAGGAGACGGGGACGACAGAGAATGAGATGGATGGCTGGCATCACCGACTCGATGGACATGAATTTGATTGAACTCCAGGAGTTGGTGATGGACAGGGAGGCCTGGCGTGCTGTGATTCATGGGGTCGTAAAGAGTCGGACACGACTGAGTGATTGAACTGAACTGAACTGATTAACTAAAATAGGTCAGACCAAAAAAGTACACATGGTTGGTTATACTGTATTATTCCATTACTGTAAAATTCTAAGAAACGCTAACTTTTCACTTTGACAGAAAACGGATCAGTGATTATCTAGAGGCAGGGGTGGGGTATGAAGATCAAGGGGGCTTTAAGTGTGATTTTTTAAAAATTCTTCACCATGATGGAGATTTCATGGTTGTCTATTATGTTAAAACATCAAATTTTACTCTTTCAAAATTTTCAGTTGAGTACCAGTTATACATGAATAAAGTCAAAACTTCTATTTGCACAAAGAACACACCAAAGTCTAGCTCAGACATCAAATTTAAACATTAAACAATTCAGTGTTATTCAATTTTTACTAGAAAAATAGAAGAGAAGAACATTTTCCAAGTAATTCAGTAACTCTGGATTGACATGGGCACTTAAGCCCAAGAAGAACTGTGCATGAAATAAGACTACTGGGCAATATAACCCATGAACATAGAGGAAATATTCTATAACGATATACTGATCAAATGAATTAAGATGAGTATTCAAACAATTAGAAGAAAATTAGGGAAATGCCTTTACAATATCTGTGTAAAGAAGAGTTTCATTAAAAGATCACGAGATACAAACTAAAATATAATGATAAATGCACACAGTAAAACTATAAAATTCTACTTCACCCTAAGACATAAAGCAGGAAGATAAAGTATAGAAATATAAAGGTAAAGACATAAAGTGGAAAGCCACAAACTGCAGAAGACCTATCCAATAATATGAAAATTAATAACAAAAACATAAAAAATTCTTATTAATTAGAAGAAAAAGAAAAAAAAACAACCCAAAAGGAAATACTGGGCAAAATAATAAGCATTTCAACAAAAGCAGAGATATGAAAGGTTAAATGTAAGAAATAATTCTCAACCACAATAAATGCAAATCAAAAACAGTGAGATTACACTTTATACCCATTATCTTGGCAAAA
Organism: Moschus berezovskii; assembly: GCF_049115385.1. Classification (NCBI taxonomy): domain Eukaryota; kingdom Metazoa; phylum Chordata; class Mammalia; order Artiodactyla; family Moschidae; genus Moschus; species Moschus berezovskii. The sequence continues at coordinate 55,218,683 of NC_142461.1, forward strand.
ATTATTGTCTGAATATACCAAATTTAGATAGTATGAGGAGCTATATGGGCTAAAACACTGATTGTGATAGTCTAAATAAAGACAATTACTTTGGAAAATGCATTATCTTATAAATTTGATGATGATTCTATGACCTAAAAATTTTCCTTAGTTTAATCCTTAGAAAAAGTCTTGTACATGTGTTTCAAATGACATGTAAAATAAAATTTATAGAAGCTTTATTCTATAATAGCAAAATCTAAAAATAGTAAAATGCCTACAGACAAGAGAATCAATGAATAACTTAAAAAGTATAAAATAGAATGACATAAAAAAAGAAAATAAGCAAATTAGAGATGCTTAAATATTAAAAACATAATTGATAAAAAAGAGCACAGAACAGTAAAATTAAAATGTATTATTTTATTTTAAAAGATTAAAAAAATAAATCTCTTGCAAACTACAAATCAGCACTTTGGCATCTATCCCTGCAGGGACTAAATAATGAGCCACTGAAAAGCTGACCTTCAACATCCCCTGAAAGGAGATCAGGGTGGAGATTAGGAATGAAGCACTCTATCCTTAGGAAAAAACTAGTCTTTACATAGTTAGATTCAAGGGATTACATATGATAGACAGAGTGCCTGAAGAACTATGGAAAGAGGTTCCTGACATTGTATAGGAAGCAGTGATCAAGAGCATCCCTGAGAAAGAAATTCAAAAAGATAAAATGGTTGTCTATGACACCACACTTATGGCAGAAAGTGAAGAGAAACTAAAAATCCTCTTGATAAAAGTAAAAGAGGAGAGTGAAAAGGTTGGCTTGAAGCTCAACATTCAGAAAACAAAGATCATGGCATCTGGTCCCATCACTTCATGGGAAATAGATGGGGAAACAGTGGAAACAGTGTCAGACTTTATTGTTTTGGGCTCCAAAATCAACGCAGATGCTGATTGCAGCCAGGAAATTAAAAGACGCTTACTCCTTGGAAGGAAACTTATGACCAACCTAGATAGCATATGAAAAAGCAGAGACATTCCTTTGCCAACCAAGGTCCATGTAGTCAAGGCTATGGTTTTTCCCGTGGTCATGTATGGATGTGAGAGTTGGACTGTGAAGAAAGCTGATGGCTGAAGAAGTGATGCTTTTGAACTGTGGTGCTGGAGAAGACTCTTGAGAGTCCCTTGGATGCAAGGAGATCCAACCAATCCATTCTAAAGGAGATCAATCCTGGGTGTTCATTGGAAGGACTGATGCGAAAGCTGAAACTCCAATACTTTGGCCATCTCATGCAAGGAGTTGATTCACTGGAAAAGACTCTGATTCTGGGAGGGATTGGGGATGGGAGGAGACAGGGACGACAGAGAATGAGATGGATGGATGGCATCACCAACTCGATGGACATGAGTTTGAGTGAACTCCGGGAGCTGATGATGGACAGGGAGGCCTGGTGTGCTGTGATTCATGGGGTCACCGAGAGTCGGACACGACTGAGCGACTGAACTGAACTGAACTGAACTGAGGGGCCTTAGAAATAGCTGAGAAAAGAAGAGAAGTGAAAGGTAAAGGAGAAAAGGAAAGATATGTCCATCTGAATGCAGAGTTCCAAATAACCGCAGTAAAGATAAGAATGTCTTCCTCAGTGATCAGTGAAAAGAAACAGAGGAAAACAATAGAATGGGAAAGACTAGAGATCTCTTCAAGAAAATTAGAGATACCAAGGGAACATTTCATGCAAAGATGGGCTCAATAAAGGACAGAAATTGTATGGACCTAACAGAAGCAGGCTTCCCTGGTGGCTCAGAGGTTAAAGTGTCTGCCTCCAATGCGGGAGACCCAGGTTCGATCCCTGGGTTGGGAAGATTCCTGGAGAAGGAAATGGCAACCCACTCCAGGACTCTTGCCTGGAGAATCCCACGGACAGAGGAGCCTGGTAGGCAACAGTCCACGGGGTGGCAAAGAGTCGGACACGACTGAGTGACTTCACTCACTTTAACAGAAGCAGGAGATTTTAAGAAGAAGTGGCAAGAATACAGAGAAGACTGTACAAAAAAGTTCTTCACGACCAAGACAAACAAGATGGCGTGATCAGTCACCTAGAGCCAGACATTCTGGAATGTGAAGGCAAATGGGCTTTAGGAAGCAACAGTATGAACAAAGCTAGTGGAGGCGATGGAATTCCAGTTGAGCTATTTCAAATCCTAAAAGATTTAATGTGAAAGTGCTGTACTTAATATGCCAGCAAATTTGGAAAACTCAGCAGTTGCCACAGAACTGGAAAAGGACAGTTTTCATTCCAGTCCCAAAGAAAGACAATGCCAAAGAATGCTCAAACTACCGCACAACTGCACTCATCTCACACACTAGTAAAGTAATGCTTAAAATTTTCCAAGCCAGGCTTCAACAATATGGGAAATGTGAACTTCCAGATGTTCAAGATGGATTTAGAAAAGGCAGAGGAACCGGAGATCAAATGGCCAACATCCATTGGATTATGGAAAAAGCAAAAGAGTTCCAGAAAAACATCTATTTCTGCTTTATTGACTATGCCAAAGCCTTTGACTGTGTGGATCACAATAAAGTGTGGAACATTCTGAAAGAGATGGGAATACCAGACCACCTGATCTGCCTCTTGAGAAACCTGTATGCAGGTCAAGAAGCAGCAGTTAGAACTGGACATTGAACAACAGACTGGTTCCAAATAGGAAAAGGAGTACGTCAAGACTGTATATTGTCATCCTGCTTATTTAACTTATATGCAGAGTACATCATGAGGAACGCTGGGCTGGAAGAAGCAGAAGCTGGAATCAAGATTGCTGGGAGAAATATCAATAATCTCAGATATGCAGATGACACAACCCTTATACCCTTATGGCAGAAAGTGAAGAAGAACTAGAGAGCCTCTTGATGAAAGTGAAAGAGGAGAGTGAAAAAGTTGGCTTAAAACTTAACATTCAGAAAACTAAGATCAGGGGATCTGGTCCCATCACTTCATCGGAAATAGATGGGGAAACAGTGGACGGTTTCTCAAGGGGCAGGTCAGGTGGTCTGGTATTCCCATCTCTTTCAGAATTTTCCACAGTTTGTCGTGATCCACACAGTCTAAGGTTTTGGCATAGTCAATAAAGCAGAAATAGATGTTTTTCTGGAACTCTCTTGCTTTTTCCATGATCCAGCGGCTGTTAGCAATTCAATCTCGTGTTCATCTGCCTTTTCTAAAACCACCTTGAACATCTGGAAATTCACGGTTAACATATTGCTGAAGCCTGGCTTGGAGAATTTTGAGCATTACTTTACTAGCATGTGAGATGAGTGCAACTGTGCAGTAGTTTGAGCATTCTTTGGCATTGCCTTTCTTTGGGATTGGAATGAAAACTGACCTTTTCCCATCCTGTGGCCACTGTTGAGTTTTCCAAATTGCTGGCAGCAATTGGAGTGCAGCACTTTCACAGCACCATTATTTGGATTTGAAATAGCTCAACCGGAATTCCATCACCTTCACTAGCTTTGTTCGTACCGATGCTTTCTAAGGCCCACTTGACTTCACATTCCAAGATGTCTGGCTCTAGGTGAGTGATCACACCATTGTGATTATGTTGGTCATGAAGACTTTTTTGTACAGTTCTGTGTATTCTTGCCACCTCTTCTTAGTATCCTCTGCTTCTGTTGCTGCTGCTGCTGCTAAGTCGCTTCAGTTCAGTTCAGTTCAGTTCAGTCGCTCAGTCGTGTCTGACTCTTTGCGACCCCATGAATCACAGCACGCCAGGCCTCCCTGTCCATCACCAACTCCCGGAGTTCACTCAAAAGTCGCTTCAGTCGTGTCCAACTCTTGTGCGACCCTGTAGACGGCAGCCCACCAGGCTCCCCCATCCCTGTGATTCTCCAGGCAAGAACACTGGAGTGGGTTACCATTTCCTTCTCCAATGCATGAAAGCAAAAAGTGAAAGTGAAGTCACTCAGTCGTGTCTGACTCTTAGTGACCCCATGGACTGCAGCCCACCAGGCTCCTCCATCCATGGGATTTTCCAGGCAAGAGTACTGGAGTGGGGTGCCATTGCCTTCTCTGCTGCTTCTGTTAGGTCCATACAATTTCTATCCTTTATCGAGCCCATCTTTGCATGAAATGTTCCCTTGGTATCTCTAATTTTCTTGAAGAAATCTCTAGTCTTTCCTATTCTGTTGTTTTCCTCTATTTCTTTGCATTGATCGCTGAGGAAGGCTTTCTTATCTCTTCTGGCTATTCTTTGGAACTCTGCATTCAGATGCTTATAGCTTTCCTTTTCTCCTTTACTTTTCACTTCTCTTCTTTTCAGCTATTTGTAAGGCCTCCCCAGACAGCCATTTTGCTTTTTTGCATTTCTTTTCCATGGGGATGGTCTTGATATCTGTCTCCTGTACAATGTCAGGAACCTCTGTCCATAGTTCTTCAGGCACTCTATCTATCAGATCTAGTCCCTTAAATCTACCCACCTGGGGAATATCTCATTCAGTATCCTATCATTTTGCCTTTCATACTGTTCATGACCAGACCTACTCACATAATTTACATTTTAAGATAACAGGATTAGCCAGAAGGTTTAATCCAGAGACTGTTCTCAGGCAGGATACCTTATTGTTATATAATCCTAAGGAATGTAGAGGGGGTAAAAATGTTTTTCCTTTCTTCCTCCTTGAGAATCCAGACCCCTCTCTCCTTGGGGACCCCTAGACTTCTTGTCAAATTGCCTAGGAAATGACTGTCTCATTATGTGTGTCGTGAAGATCTTTTTTGTTCAATTTTTTTGTGTATTCTTGCCACCTCTTCTTAATATCTTCTACTTCTGTTAGGTCCATACCATTTCTGTCCTTTACTGAGCCCATCTTTGCATGAAATATTCCCTTGGTATCTCTAATTTTCTTGAAGACATGTCTAGTCTTTCCCATTCTATTGTTTTCCTCTATTTATTTGCTCTGATCACTAAGAAAGGCTTTCTTATCTCTCCTTGCTCTTCTTTGGAATTCTGCATTCAGATGGGTATATCTTTCCTTTTCTCCTTTGCTTTTCACTTCTCTTCTTTTCACAGCTATTTGTAAGGCCTCCTCTGACAGCCAGTTTTTCTTTTTTGCATTTCTTTTTCTTGGGGATGGTCTTGATCCCTGTCTCCTGTACAATGTCACAAAGCTCTGTCCATAGTTCTTCAGGCACTCTGTCTATCAGATCTAGTCCCTTAAATCTATTCCTCGTTTCCCCTGTATAATCGTAAGGGATTTGATTTAGGTTATACCTGAATTGTATAATGGTTTTCCATATATATTTATATATATATATATATATAAAGCACTATCACAATTTTGAAAAATATTATAACCAAAGGAGCAAAGCTATGATTCTATCTAAACTTAATCACATTGCTCCTAGATATCTTATTTTTAAAGTGTATTTCCAACATTATATTGTAAACTATGTATATAAATTTAAATTACTATTATTTAAGATTCTTTATGATTCATTTATTCATCTCTATCAGCTTTATCTAGAAAAAATTGCTGGCAAGCTATACTTTGCAAACCATGTTTTTCTACTGTATAAATTAGCTTGGGTGGCATTATTTTGTAATCAAAAACATAAAAATAAAAACTGACATTCTAAGAGTCTGTATAGGAACATGTATAGGTACAGTTGTAAATGTGATATTAAATAAAATTGAGATGGACATATAAAGGATATTGTTTGTTTTCCTACTGATAAATGAGTACAGAACTCAGGATTTCTCCTGCCTAACTTTACTATACTGAAATACTTTTTATATTTATTGCAAGATACTGGGAACTATAATTTACAGAATCTTGTTTATGGACAAGTTAAACAAACTCCCAGGTGAATATCTTTTATGTTGCTGGTTAATTCTTTCAGAGTAAAACAGGTATATAAAAATACTCATACAACTTATTTGTAGCATATATTCACTCACTTTGTAAATCAAGTCCACTGGTTTTCCTAATGACAGAGCAGAATTTTTAAAACTAAATGTAAATATATTGGCAAATATGCTGACCTCTATTTAGGAGAATTTTATTAGTTTCCTATTACTGTTATAAAATTCTCACCTATTGATGACTCATATCAGCAAATATTTATTAAGTTTTAATTATGCAAGTCATAATCTGAAATGGGTCTGTAGAGATGTGTACTTTCAAAAGACTTTTGTGGGATATCCATTTTCTTGCCTTTTTTAGCTTCTAGAAACTACCTACATGCCTTGGCTCTTGCTGCTTCCTCAATCTTCAAATCCAGCAGGGTAGCATATTTTCTCCTCTCTGACCTCCTGTTTCCCTTTTAAAAGAAGCTTTATAAATTATCTGGCCTACCTGATATAATCTCCCTATCTCAAGATCCTTAACTAAATCATACTGCAAAGTTCCTTTTGCAATATATTTATGTTAAATTTGTTTTCTCCCATTCAGAAGGCTGTCTTTCCACCTTGCTCATAGTTTCCTTCGTTGTGCAAAGCTTTTAGTTTAATTAGGGCCCATTTGTTTATTTTTTATTTTATTTCCATTTCTCTGGGAGGTGGGTCATAGAGGATCCTGCTGTGATTTACATCAGAGAGTGTTATGCTATGTTTTCTTCCAGGAGTTTTATAGTTTCTGGTCTTATCCATATTTAGATCTTTAATCCATTTTGAGTTTATTTTTGTGCATGGCATTAGAAAGTATTCTAGTTCATTTTTTTAACAGGTGACTGACCAGTTTTCCCAGCAGGGCTTATTAAAGAGATTGTCTTTTCTCCATTGTATATTCTTACTACCTTGGTCAAAGATAAGGTGTCCATAGGTGCATGGATTTATCTCTGAGCTTTCTATTTTGTTCCATTGATCTACATTTCTGTTTATGTGCAAGTGCCATATTGTCTTGATGACTGTAGCATTAGTCTGAAATGTAGTCTGTAGTATAGTCTGAAGTCAGGCAGGTTTATTCCTCTAGTTCCATTCTTCTTTCTCAAGATTATTTTGGCTATTTGAGGTTTTTTGTAAATCCATACACATTGTGAAATTATTTGTTTTAGCTCTTTGAAAAATACCATTGGCAGCTTGATAGGGATGGCATTGAATCTGTAGATTGTTTTGGATAGTATACTCATTTTCACTATCTTGATACTTCCAATCCTTGAATGCGGTGTATTTCTTCGTCTATTTGTGTCATCTTTGATTTCTTTCATTAGTGTTTTATAGTTTTCTATATATAGGTCTTTTGTTTCTTTAAATAGGTTTATTCCTAATTATTTTATTCTTTTCATCCCAAATGGTGAATGGGATTGTTTCCTTAATGCTCATTCTGTTTTCTCACTGTTACTGTATAGGAATGCAAGGGATTTCTCTGTATTAATTTTATATTCTGCAAATTTACTATATTTATTGATTAGTGCTAGTAATTATCTGGGGTGTCTTTAGGGTTTTCTATGTAGAGGATCATTTCAACTGCAAACACTGAGAGTTTTACTTCTTGTTTTCCAATATAGATTCTTTTATTTCTTTTTCTTCTCTGATTGCTGTGACTAAAACTTCCAAAACTACGTTGAATAGCAGTGGTGAGAGTGGGCAACCTTGTTTTGTTCTTGACTTTAGGGGAAATGCTATAACTCTTTTGCCATTGAGGACAATGATTGCTGTGGATTTATCATACACAACTTTTATTATGTTAAAGTATGTTCTTTCTATGTCTGCTTTCTTAAGGGTTTTTTTTTTTATCATAAATGGATGTTGAATTTTGTTAAAGGCTTTCTCTGCATCTATTGAGATAATCATAAGGCTTTTATCTTTCAGTTTGTTAATGTGGTGTGTCACATTGATTAATTTGCAAATATTGAAAAATCCTTGCATCCCTGGAATAAAACCCACTTGGTCATTGTGTATATTCTTTTTAATATGTTGTTGGATTCTATTTGCTAGAATTTTGTTGAGGATTTTTGCATCTATGTTAATCACTGATAGGGCTTCCCTGGTGGCTCAGAGGTTAAAGTGTCTGCCTGAACCCACTCCAGTGTTCTTGCCTGGAGAATCCCATAGAGGGAGGAGCCTGGTAGGCTACAGTCCATGGGGTTGCAAAGTGTCGGACACGACTGAGCTACTTCAATTTCAATTTCATCACTGATATTGGCTTGTAGTTTTCTTCTTTTGAGGCATCTTTGCCAGGTTTGGTATTAGGGTGATGGTGGCCTCATTGAATTCCTATGCAGTTTTCTGGAAGAGTTTGAGTAGGATCAGTGTTAGCTATTTTCTAAATTTTTGTTAGAACTCACCTGTGAAGCCATCTGGCCCTGGGCTTTTGTTTGTTGAAAGATGTTTGATTACAATTTCAATTTCTGTGCTTGTGATGGATCTGTTAAGATTTTCTATTTCTTCCTGGTTCAGTTTTGAAAGTTTATACTTTTCTAAGAATTCATCCATTTCTTCCAAGTTGTCCATTTATTTGGCATATAGTTGATGATAGTAATCTCTTATGAGCCTTTGTATTTGTGTTGTCTGTTGTGATTTCTCCATCTTCATTTCTCATTTTGTTGATTTGTTTCTTCCCCCTTTTTTGTTGATGCTAGCCAATGGTTTGTCTATTTTATTTATTTTCTCAAAGAACCAGCTTTTGGTGTTGTTGATTTTTGCTATAGTCTCCCTTGTTTCTTTTTTTATTTATATATGCACTAATTTTTATGATTTCTTCCCTTCTACTAAATCTGGGGTCTTCATTTCTTCTCTTTCTAGTTGTTTTAGGTGTAAAGTTAAGTTATTTATTTGATTTAACTCTTGTTTCTTGAGGTAAGCTTGTATTGCTATGAACCGTCCTCTTAGCACTGCTTTTAAATGAATCCCACAGGTTTGGGGTTCTGGTGTTTTCATTATCATTTGTTTCTATGAATATTTTATTTCCTTTTTGATCTCTTCCATTTGCTGGTTATTCTGAAGTGTTTCATTTAGTCTCTATGTCTATATTCTTAACGGATTTCTTCCAGTAGTTGACATCTAATCTTACCACATTGTGATCAGAAAAGATGGCTTGAAAAGATTTCAATTTTTTTTTTTTTTTTTTAATTTACGAGGGTTAGAGTTATGGCTCAGGATATGGTCTATCCTGGAGAATGTTTCATATACACTTGAGAAAAGGGTGAAATTCATTGTTTTAACTGAAATGTTCTATAGATATCAATAGGTCTAGCTGTCCATTGTATAATTTAAAGTTTGTGTTTCCTTGCTAATTTTTTGTTTGGTTGATCTATCTATAGGTGTGAGTGGGATATCAAAGACTCCCAGTATTATTGTGTTACTATTAATTTCCACTTTCACATTTGTTAGCATATGGCTTATATATTGAGGTGCTCCTATGTTAGAGGAGATCAATCCTGGGGGTTCATTGGAAGGACTTATACTAAAGCTGAAACTCCAATACTTTGGCCACCTCATGCGACGAGTTGACTCACTGGAAAAGACTCTGATGCTGGGAGCAATTGGGGGTAGGAGGAGACGGGGACGACAGAGAATGAGGTGGCTAGATGGCATCACCGACTCGATGGACATGAGTTTGAGTGAACTCAGGGAGTTGGTGATGGACAGGGAGGCCTGGCGTGCTGTGGTTCATGGGGTCCCTAAGAGTTGGACACGACTGAGCGACTGAACTGAACTGAACAATGTTAGGTGCATATATATTTATCATTGTTATATTTTCTTCTTGAGAAAAGAAGAGAAGCGAAAAGCAAAGGAGAAAAGGAAAGATATAAGCATCTGAATGCAGAGTTCCAAACAATAGCAAGGAGAGATAAGAAAGACTTCCTCAGTGATCAATGCAAAGAAATAGAGGAAAACAACAGAATAGGAAAAACAAGAGATCACTTCAAGAAAATTACAGATTCCAAGGGAACATTTCATGCAAAGATGGGCTCGATAAAGGACAGAAATGGGAGGGACCTAACAGAAGCAGAAGATATTAAGAAGAAGTGGCAAGAATACACAGAAGAACTGAACAAAAAAGACCTTCACGACCAAGATAGTCATGATAACATGATCACTGACCTAGAGTCAGACATCTTGGAATGTGAAGTCAAGTGGGCCTTAGAAAGCATCACTACGAACAAAGCTAGTGGTGGTGATGGAATTCCAGTTGAACTATTTCAAATTTTGAAAGATGATGCTGTGAAAGTGCTGCACTCAATATGCCAGCAAATTTGGAAAACTCAGCAATGGCCACAGGACTGGAAAAGGTGTTTTCATTCCAATCCCAAAGAAAGGCAATGCCAAAGAATGCTCAAACTACCGCACAATTGCACTCATCTCCCAAGCTAGTAAAGTCATGCTCAAAATTCTCCAAGCCAGGCTTCAGCAATAAGTGAAACGTGAACTCCTTGATGTTCAAGCAGGTTTTAGAAAAGGCAGAGGAACCAGAGATCAAATTGCCAACATCCACTGGATCATGGAGAGAGCAAGAGAGTTCCAGAAAAACATCTATTTCTGCTTCATTGACTATGCCAAAGCCTTTGACTGTGTGGATCACAATAAACTGTGGAAAATTCTTAAAGAGATGGGAATCCCAGACCACCTGACCTGCCTCTTGAGAAACCTGTATGCAGGTCAGGAAGCAACAGTCAGAACTGTACATGGAACAACAGACTGGTTCCAAATAGGAAAAGGAGTGCGTCAAGGCTGTATATTGTCACCTTGCTTATTTAACTTATATGCAGAGTACATCAGGAGGAATGCTGGGCTGGAAGAAGCACAAGCTGGAATCAAGATTGCTGGGAGAAATATCAATAATCTCAGATATGCATATGACACTACTCTTATGGCAGAAAGTGAAGAGGAACTCAAAAGCCTCTTGATGAAAGTGAAAGAGGAGAGCGAAAAGGTTGGCTTGAAGCTCAACATTCAGAAAACAAAGATCATGGCATCTGGTCCCATCATTTAATGGGAAATAGATGGAAAATCAGTGGAAACAGTATCAGACTTAATTTTTGGGGGCTCCAAAATCACCACAGATGCTGATTGCAGCCATGAAATTAAAAGACGCTTACTCCTTGGAAGGAAAGTTATGACCAACCTAGACAGCATATTAAAAAGCAGAGACATTACTTTGCCAACAATGGTCCGTCTAGTCAAGGCTATGGTTTTTCCCGTGGTCATGTATGGATGTGAGAGTTGGACTGTGAAGAAAGCTGATCACCGAAGAATTGATGCTTTTGAACTGTGGTGTTGGAGAAGACTCTTGAGAGTCCCTTCTACCGCAAGGAGATCCAACCAGTCCATTTTAAATGAGATCGATCCTGGGTGTTCATTGGAAGGACTGATGCTATAGGTGAAACTGCAATACTTTGGCCACCTCATGCGATGAGTTGACTCACTGGAAAAGACTCTGATGCTGGGAAAGGTTGGGGACGGGAGGAGAAGGGGACGACCGAGAATGAGATGGCTGGATGGCATCACCGACTCTGTGGACATGAGTTTGAGTGAACTCCGGGGGGTTGGTGATGGACAAGGAGGCCTGCGTGCTGTGATTTTTGGGGTCGCGGAGAGTCGGACACGACTGAGCGACTGAACTGAACTGAACTGAACTGAACTGATATTTTCTTCTTGGATTGATCCTTTGATCATTATGTAGTGTCCTTCTTTGTCTCTTTTCACGGTTTTATTTCAAAGTCTATTTTATCTGGTGTGAGTATTGCTACTCATATTTTCTTTTGGTCTCCATTTGCATGAGATATCTTTTCCAACCTTTCACTTTCACTCTGTATGTGTCCCTTGGTTTGAGGTGGATCTCTTGTAGACAGTCTATATTGGGGTCTTGCTTTTGTATCCATTCAGCAAATCTTTTTCTTTCGGTTGGGGCATTCAAACCATTTACATTTAAGGTAATTATTGGTAAGTATCCAACCAGTCCATTCTAAGGGAGATCGATCCTGGGTGTTCATTCAAAGGACTGATGCTAAAGCTGAAACTGCAATACTTTGGCCACCTCATGCGATGAGTTGACTCACTGGAAAAGACTCTGATGCTGGGAAAGATTGGGGGCGGGAGGAGAAGGGGAAGACTGAAAATGAGATGGCTGGATGGCATCACTGACTCTGTGGACTTGAGTTTGAGTGAACTCCGGGAGTTGGTGATGGATAGGGTGGCCTGGCGTGCTGTGATTCATGGGGTCACGGAGAGTCGGACACGACTGAGCGACTGAACTAAACTGAAATGATGATCCCATTGCCATTGACTTTGCTGTTTTAGGTTTGAGTTTATAAACTTTTTCTGTGTTTTCTGTCTAAAGAAGATCCTTTAGCATTTGTGAAGAGCTGGTTTGGTGGTGCTAAATTCTCTCAGCTTCTGCTTGTCTGTAAAGCTTTTGATTTCTCCTTCATATTTGAATGAGATCCTTGCTGGGTATAGTAATCTGCACTGTCAGTTTCTCTCTTTCATGACTTTAAGTATGTCCTGCCATTCCCTTCTGGGCTGAAGAGTTTCTCTTGAAATATCAGCTGTTATTTTTCTGGGGATCCCCTTATGTGTTAATTGTTGCCTTTCCCTTGCTGCTTTTAATATTTGTTCTTTGTGTTTGATCTTCTTTAGTTTGATTAATATGTGTCTTGGGGTGTTTGCCTTGGGTTTATTCTGTTTGGGACTCTCTGGGTTTCTAGGACTTGGGTGGCTATTTCCTTCCCCATTTTAGAAAACTTTTCAGCTATTGTCTCCTCAAGTATTTTCTCATGGCCTTCATTTTTGTCTTCTTCTGGGACACCTATGATTCGAATTTTGGAGCATTTAGCATTATCCCCAAAGTCTCTAAAGTTGTCCTCATTCCTTTTAATTATTTTGTTTCTTTTTTTCTCTCTGCTTCATTTATTTCCATCATTCTACCTTCCACCTCATTCATCCTATTTTCTGCCTCAATTATTCTACTGTTGGTTCCCTCCAGAGTGCTTTTGATCTCAGTTGTTGCATTGTTCTTTATTGATTGACTCGTCTTTATTTCTTCCAGGTCCTTGGTAAACATTTCTTGCATCTTCTCAATCCTTGTCTCTAGTCTATTTATCTGTAATTCTATTTTGGTTTCAAGATTTTGTATCATCTTTATTATTATTATTATTATGGAATTCTCTAGAGATTTTCAAGAGACTCCCTAGTTCCTCCTCTTTTGTTTAGTTTTATGGGCATTTATCATGTTCCTTTACCTACTGAATATTTCTCTGCCTTTTCATTGTGTTTATATTGCTGTGATTGGGGTGCTCTTTTTGTATGCTGGAAGTTCATGGTTCCTCTTTATTGTGGAGTCTGCTCCCTTTGGGTGGGGTTGGACTAGGGGCTTGTTAAGGTTTTCTGGTTATTGCAGCTTGTGTCTGTGTTCTGGTGGGTAGAGCTGGATCTCTTCTCTCTGGAGTGTGGTGAAGTTTCCAATAGTGAGTTTTGGGGTGTCTATGGGTTTGGCATGGCTTTGTGCAGCTTGTCTTTTAATGCTCAGGGCTGTGTTCCTGCTCTGCTGGAGAATTAGCATGATGTCTTGCTCTGGAACTTGTTGGCTCTTGGGTGGAGTTTGGTTTCAGTGTAGGTATGGAGGCTTTTGGGTGAGCTTTTGTCTATTAACATTCCCCGGAATCAGGAGTCATCCAATTTTCTCAAGTTTTGGAGTTAAGCCTCCTGCCTTTCAGTCTTACTCTTACAGTAGCCTCAAGACTTCTCTATCCATATAGCACAGATGATAAAACATCTAGGTTAATGGTGAAACACTTCTCCACAGAGAGGAATACCCAAAGAGGTTCAGAGAGTTACATGAAAAAGAGAAGAGGGTGGAGGGAGATAGAGGTGACCAGGAAGAGAAGACGGGGGAGTCAAGACGGGAGAGAGAAATCTAGCCAGTCATCAGTTCCCTAAGTGCTCTCCACAGTCTGGAACACCCAGAGAGATTCACAGAATTATACAGAGAAGAGAAGAGGGATTAGGGAGACAGAGGTTACCAGGAGGAAAACAGGAGGAGTAAAAGGGGGAGAGACCAATCTAGCCACTAATCAGTTCCCCAAGCGTTCTCCACAGCCTGGAACCTTGAGAGAAATCCACAGTTAAGTAGAGAAGAGAAGGTGAGGAAGGAGATAGAAAACACCTGGGGGACAAAAGGGAGAGTAAAATGGGGAGAGAGCAATCAAGTCAGTAATCACATACCTAAGTGAAAATGGATAATGAAGATTATATTCTTAAAGGTACAAAATTGATAACAAATACCAAAAAACAAAGATTAAAAATCTAGTATAAAGTTTAGACTCTCAAAAAAATATATAAAACATACAAAACAAAATCAGTCATAAAAATTAATATAGATACATATATGAAATTTGCTTTAAAATAAGGTCTTTTCTTGCATGGTAATCAGTTCAGTTCAGTTCAGTCACGCAGTCGTGTCTGACTCTCCGCGACCCCATGAATCACAGCACGCCAGGCCTCCCTGTCCATCACCAACTCCCGGAGTTCACTCAAACTCATGTCCACAGAGTCGGTGATGCCATCCAGCCATCTCATTCTCGGTCGTCCCCTTCTCCTCCCGCCCCCAACCTTTCCCAGCATCAGAGTCTTTTCCAGTGAGTCAACTCGTCGCATGAGGTGGCCAAAGTATTGCAGTTTCAGCTTTAGCATCAGTCCCTCCAATGAACATCCAGGATTGATCTCCTTTAGAATGGACTGGTTGGATCTCCTTGCAGTATAAGGGACTCTCAAGAGTCTTCTCCAACACCACAGTTCAAAAGCATCGATTCTTCGGTGATCAGCTTTCTTCACAGTCCAACTCTCACATCCATACATGACCACGGGAAAAACCATTGCCTTGACTAGACGAACCTTGGTTGGCAAAGTAATGTCTCTGCTTTTTAATATACTATCAAGGTTGGCCATAACTTTCCTTCCAAGGAGCAAGCGTCTTTTAATTTCATGGCTGCAATCAGCATCTGCAGTGATTTTGGAGCCCAAAAAAACAAAGTCTGACACTGTTTCCACTGTTTTTCCATCTATTTCCCATGAAGTGATGGGACCAGATGCCATGATCTTTGTTTTCTGAATGTTGAGCTTTAAGCCAACCTTTTCACTCTCCTCTTTCACTTTCATCAAGAGGCTTTTGAGTTCCTCTTCACTTTCTGCCATAAGGGTAGTGTCATCTGCATATCTGAGGTTATTGATATTTCTCCCAGCAATCTTGATTCCAGCTTGTGCTTCTTCCAGCCCAGAGTTCCTCATGATGTACTCTGCATATAAGTTAAATAAGCAAGGTGACAATATACAACCTTGACGTACACCTTTTCCTATTTGGAACCAGTCTGTTGTTCCATGTCCAGTTCTGACTGTTGCTTCCTGACCTGCATACAGGTTTCTCAAGAGGCAGGTCAGGTGGTAATAGTTAGGTTAAAATTGACACTTAAAGGAGTAATAAAGAATTTAAATTAAGAAATTAAAAAGTGATAATAGTAAAATTATAACTAGAAATTTCTCTGCAGTTGTTCTAGGCAGAGTGGGGTCAGTTCAGTTTCAGATAATTCCTTGTTTCAGCTTGTACTTGTTCTCAAGGGCTAAAGGCCCACTCCAGTGCTTAGTCAATGTTAAGCACACAGTTTTAATCTTTTGTACCAGTCACTTCCAGAGTGGTTCCCTCTTCTTTGTTTATTTTGGCTTTCTCTGTTTCCAAATCTCTTTAGTGTTTAATTTCTGCCCTGACACAAGGTGGGGGAATGTGGTCACTTATTTCAGTTCAGTTCAGTTCATTTCAGTTGCTCAGTCATGTCTGACTCTCTGCGACCCCACGAACCACAGCACGCCAGGCCTCCCTATCCATCACCAACTCTTGGAGTCCACCTAAATCCATGTCCATTGAGTCAGTGATGCCATCCAGCCATCTCATTCTCTGTCATCCCCTTCTCCTCCTACCCTCAATCTTTCCCAGCATCAGGGTCTTTTCAAATGAGTCAGCTCTTCACATCAGGTGGCCAAAGTATTGGAGTTTCAGCTTCAACATCAGTCCTTCCAATGAACACCCAGGACTGATCTCCTTTAGGATGGACTGGTTGGATCTCCTTGTTGTCCAAGGGACTCTCAAAGGTCTTCTCCAATACCACAGTTCAAAAACATCAATTCTTTGGCATGCAGCTTTCTTTATAGTCCAACTCTCACATCCATACATGACCACAGGAAAAACCATAGCCTTAACTAGACGGACATTGGTTGGCAAAGTAATGTCTCTGCTTTTTGATATGCTATCTAGGTTGGTCATAACTTTCCTTCCAAGGAGTAAGTGTCTTTTCATTTAATGGCTGCAATCACCATCTGCATTGATTTTGGAGCCCAGAAAAATAAAGTCTGACACTGTTTCCACTGTCTCCCCATCTATTTCCCATTAAGTGATGGGACCGGATGCCATGATCTTAGTTTTCTGAATGCTGAGCTTTAAGCCAACTTTTTCACTCTCCTCTTTCACTTTCATCAAGAGGCTCTTTAGTTTTTTTTCTACCATAGGGTGGTGTCCTTTGCCATATCTGTGGTTATTGATATTTCTCCCGGCAATCTTGATTCCAGCTTGTGCTTCGTCTGGCCAGTGGTTATTTATTTAGGTTAACTTGTTCAGTTGTGGGGAAGGAGAGACAATGAAAACAAATATCGCTGGCTGTGTGGGGAGGGGGAGTACTCACAGCATATAGATCTCACTGGCTTTGCACAGCTCAAGGCAGTGTGTGCTTCCCGGTCTACACTGCTCAGGCTCCAGGGTGCTCTGCAAGGGCAGTCCAAAGCAGGCACTGTGTTTTGTTCCCTTCCCAGGTCTAAGCCACTCTGGTTCT
Organism: Moschus berezovskii; assembly: GCF_049115385.1. Lineage (NCBI taxonomy): Eukaryota > Metazoa > Chordata > Mammalia > Artiodactyla > Moschidae > Moschus > Moschus berezovskii. The sequence continues at coordinate 55,235,470 of NC_142461.1, forward strand.
CAGGTACTCAGCAAGGGCACAGACTCAGTTGAGCATGTGTTTTGTGCCCTTCCCAGGTCTGAGCAGCTCAGGTGACCAAGTGCTTGGTGAACACACTGTCCCAGGTAGGCCATGTGTTTTAATCACTTTCCTGGTCCCAACTGCTCGGTTTCCCGGATACGCTGTTAAAACACCATCTCAGGTGTGCTTTATGTCTGTTCTGGAGAGCTCATATCAGGATCCAACCGTACTGGCAAATGTCAACCGTCCAGGATCCTAGGAAAATGTTGTTAGCAACTGGGAGCCTGCTCCCATTTGGTGGAGGATGCCAGTTTCTGGGGCTGAGATTGGAGCAGGCCCTTGCCTTCTGGCTCTGGCTGTCGGCCTGCCTTTCCGCCTCAGGGCAAGAGGGGCCTGTTTCCAGTCGGCTAATTCATCTTTGGTATTCACTCAATCCTTCGTCCTGTGAGTGGGCCAGGTTGTGAATTAGAGCCTTTCAGAGGAAAGTTCTCTTTTTTTTCTCTCTCTGGAGATTCCACAGTTTGGGTTGCTAGTTTCCTGAGATTGTCCTCAGGGCATTTGGGCCAGGTCCTTACCCTAAGCATTGATTAAACAGCCCATGCCTCCCTGTCCAGCCCCCCCACTCGCTGGTGGCAGACATGCCTGGGCTACTTCTCCACTGGCAGTTGCACTTAGGCACGTATTCTGTGTGTGTTTGTGTGTGTTCTTTTCTCCCACCTATGTTGCCCTGTGAGTTTCCAAACTTCCACACAGTCCCACCTGTGAGAGGGTGTCCTACTGTGTGGAAGCTTCTCCCCCTTCACGGCTTCCTCCCCAGGATGGGTCTCCATCCCGAACTCTTTTACTTCTCTTTCTGTCTTTTATATTTTGTCCTATCTTCTTTCGAAGAGAATGAGCTGCCTTTCTGGGTGCCTGTGGTCATCCCCCAGGGTTCAGAAACTGTTTTGTGGAAGTTGCTCAGCATTCAAATGATCTTTTGATAAATTTGTGGGGGAGAAAGTGGTCTCCCTGTCCTATTCCTCCTCCAACTTGGGACCACATCCAGTTTTGCTCTTAAATTTGGGTGTATACTCCATTTTGAAAGAAAGTTTATAGATGGCATAAAGAAGTGTTCCAGTTTCATTCTTTTTCACATGGATATTCAGATGCCCTAACACCATTTGTTGAAAAATCTGTTTCATCAAATTGTCTCAGCAATCTTACAAAATCTTTTAAAACTTCATTTCACATAGATATATGTGTATTTTTAGAATTTAAACTCTACTCCATTGATCGATATGTCTATTCTTATGCCACACCACACTACCTTTATCAGTGTAGCTGTGTAGTAAGTTTTGAAATTGGAGATATTCAGTGCTCCAAACTTGTTTTTTTAAGCCTATTTTAAATATTCTGGCCCTTTTCATTTTAGGATGTGTTCATCAATTTCTGCAAAATAATAAGTTGGACTTTTGATAGAAATTAATCATTGAATGTATAAATCAATGAATACACAAATTCTTTCTTTTAAAAATCCCATAATTTTGAGCAAAACAATCCTATCCCTTTTAATATAGCAGTAATGGCAATAGTAATTTTTATTGTTTTATTCTATTTTATTTATGTCTCAAATATAGCAATTGTATGAGTGTTCTACCAAAGGAATATATTTTAGTTTATACATATTGAATATATTTAAAATGAGAACAATTTATAAAGGTCAAAAACTGAAAATCATTGAGGATTTGTCTTTTTAAAAATGCATCATTCAAGTTTGAAAAATATTTTGGGAGGTAAAAGATCACGTCTAATTGAAGGAATGAGGGGAAAGAATCAATGAGAAAGAATATGTTATGTTTGAGAAGAAATGGCCTAATTTTTATGTGAAACTATGGAGTTTATAGATTGGATAAGTTGAGGTAAATTACAATGATGAAAAAAATATGAAGCCTACAGTAAGAGGGCAGTCTAGAAGTGCCAAGCTCTTGTTAGCCCACAGGAAGAAACATCAAATAAAATAGAGCCTATCTGAACCAACTTTGTTGGACTTCTAACAAGCAATCAAAAGTTTATAGAAAGTAAGAGAATCTCCAAGTAAGAAAAAGCCACCCCTTCTCCAAATAAGACATATAGATGGCCACTAGGAACATGAAAAGATGTTCAACATCACTAATTATTCAGTTCAGTCACTCAGTCGTGTCCGACTCTCCGCGACCCCATGAATCAAAGCACACCAGGCCTCCCTGTCCATCACCAATGCCCGGAGTTCACTAAAACTCATGTCAATAGAGACAGTGATGCCATCCAGCCATCTCATTCTCTGTCGTCCCCTTCTCCTCCCGCCCCCAACCTTTCCAGCATCAGAGTCTTTTCCAATGAGTCAACTCGTCGCATGAGGTGGCCAAAGTATTGGAGTTTCAGCTTTAGCATCAGTCCTTCCAATGAACACCCAGGATTGATCTCGTTTATAATGGACTGGTTGGATCTCCTTGCAATCCAAGGGACTCTCAAGAGTCCTCTCCAGCACCACAATTCAAAAGCATCAAGTCTTCGGTGATCAGCTTTCTTCACAGTCCAACTCTCACATCCATACATGACTACAGGAAAACCATAGCCTTGACTAGACGGACCTTTGTTGGCAAAGTAATGTCTCTGGTTTTTAATATACTATCAAGGTTGGCCATAACTTTCCTTTCAAGGAGTAAGTGTCTTTTAATTTCATGGCTGCAATCAGCATCCACATTGATTTTGGAGCCCCCAAAAATAAAGTCTGACACTGTTTCCACAGTTTCCCCATCTATTTCCCATGAAGTGATGAGACCAGATGCCATGATCTTTGTTTTCTGAATGTTGAGCTTTAAGCCAACCTTTTCACTCTCCTCTTTCACTTTCATCAAGAGGCTTTTGAGTTCCTCTTCACTTTCTGCCATAAGGGTAGTGTCATCTGCATATCTGAGGTTATTGATATTTCTCCCGGCAATCTTGATTCCAGCTTGTGCTTCTTCCAGCCCAGAGTTCATCATGATGTACTCTGCATAGAAGTTAAATAAGCAAGGTGACAATATACAGCCTTGATGTACTCCTTTTCCTATTTGGAACCAGTCTGTTGTTCCATGTACAGTTTTGACTGTTGCTTCCTGACCTGCATACAAGTTTCTCAAGAGGCAGGTCAGGTGGTCTGGTATTCCCATCTCTTTCAGAATGTTCCACAGTTTATTGTGATCCACACAGTCAAAGGCTTTGGCATAGTCAATGAAGCAGAAATAGATGTTTTTCTGGAACTCTCTTGCTTTCTCCATGATCCAGCGGATGTTGGCAATTTGATCTCTGGTTCCTCTGCCTTTTCTAAAACCTGCTTGAACATCTGGGAGTTCACGGTTCACATATTGCTGAAGCCTGGCTCGGAGAATTTTGAGCATGACTTTACTAGCGTGTGAGATGAGTGCAATTGTGCAGTAGTTTGAGCATTCTTTGGCATTGCCTTTCTTTGGAATTGGAATGAAGACTGACCTTTTCCAGTCCTGTGGCCACTGCTGAGTTTTCCAAATTTGCTGGCATATTGAGTGCGACACTTTCACAGCATCATCTTTCAAGATTTGAAATAGCTCAACTGGAATTCCATCACCTCCGCTAGCTTTGTTCCTAGTGATGCTTTCTAAGGCCCACTTGACTTCACATTCCAAGATGTCTGGCTCTAGGTTAGTGATCACGTTATCATGACTATTGGTCGTGAAGATCTTTTTTATACAGTTCTTCTGTGTATTCTTGCCACCTCTTCTTAATATCTGCTGCTTCTGTTAGGTCCATACCATTTCTGTCCTTTATCGAGCCCATCTTTGCATGAAATGTTCCTTTGGAATCTCTAATTTTCTTGAAGAGATCTCTTGTTTTTCCTATTCTGTTGTTTTCCTCTATTTCTTTGCATTGATCACTGAGGAAGGCTTTCTTATCTCTCCTTGCTATTCTTTGAAACTCTGCATTCAGATGCTTATATCTTTCCTTTTCTCCCTTGCCTTTCGCCTCTCTTCTTTTCACAGCTATTTGTAAGGCCTCCTCAGACAGCCATTTTGCTTTTTTTGCATTTCTTTTCCATGGGGATGGTCTTGGTTCCTGTCTCCTGTACAATGTCACGAACCGCCGTCCAGAGTTCATCAGGCACTCTATCTATCAGATCTAGTCCCTTAAATCTATTTCTCACTTCCACTGTATAATCATAAGGGATTTGATTTAGGTCATATCTGAATGGTCTAGTGGTTTTCCCTACTTTCTTCAATTTAAGTCTGAATTTGGCAATAAGGAGTTTATGATCTGAGCCACAGTCAGCTCCTGGTCTTGTTTTTGCTAACTGTATACAGCTTCTCCATCTTTGGCTGCAAAGAATATAATCAATCTGATTTCGGTGTTGACCATCTGGTCATATCCATGTGTAGAGTCTTCTCTTGTGTTGTTGGAAGAGGGTGTTTGCTATGACCAGTGCATTCTCTTGACAAAACTCTATTAGCCTTTGCCCTGCTTCATTCCGTGCTCCAAGGCCAAATTTGCCTGTTATTCCAGGTGTTTCTTAAAGTCCTACTTTTGCATTCCAGTCCCTTATAATGAAAAGGACATCTTTTTTGGGTGTTAGTTTTAAAAGGTCTTGTAGGTCTTCATAGAACCGTTCAACTTCGGCTTCTTCAGCATTACTGGTTAGGGCATAGCCTGGATTACTGGAAAATTGAATGGTTTGCCTTGGAAATGAACTGAAATCATTCTGCCATTTTTAAGATTGCATCCAAGTACTGCATTTTGGACTCTTTTGTTGACCATGATGGCTACTCCATTTCTTCTAAGGGATTCCTGCCCATAGTAGTAGATGTAATGGTCATCTGAGTTAAATTCACCCATTCCAGTCCATTTTAATTCACTGATTCCTAGAATATCTATGTTCACTCTTGCCATTTCCTGTTTGACCACTTCCAAATTGCCTTGATTCATGGACCTAACATTCTAGGTTCCTAAGTAATACTACTCTTTAGAGCACCAGACCTTGCTTCTATCACCGGTCATATCCACAACTGGGTATTGGTTTTGCTTTTGCTCCATACCTTTATTCCTTCTAGAGTTATTTCTCCATTGATCTCCAGCTGCATACTGAGCACCTACCGACCTGGGGAATTCCTCATTCAGTATCCTATCATTTTGCCCTTTGATACTGTTCATGGGGTTCTCAAGGCAAGTATACTGAAGTGGTTTGCCATTCCCTTCTCCAGTGGACCACATTCGGCTGTGGTCCATGTGATCAGATCGACTAGTTTCCTGTGATTATGATTTCAGTGTGTCTGACCTCTGATGCCCCCTCGCAATACCTACCATCTTATTTGGGTTTCTCTTACCTTGGGCATGGGATATCTCTTCACAGCTGCTCCAAGAAAGCGCAGCCGCTGCACCTTACCTTGGATGAGGGGTATCTCCTCAAGGCCACCGCTCCTGACCTTGAACGTGGAGTAGCTCCTCTCGGCCCTCCTGGGCCCAATGCAGCCACTGCCTTTTGGATGTGGGGTAGCTCCTCAGGCCGCGCCTCTTTGCGTGGTCCGTTGCGCCGGGGTCTGCGCCACCAGGGCCAGCATCTCTCGCATCAAGAAACACAAATCAAAACTACAATAAATCACCTCACACCACCCAGAATGGCTATCATAAAATAAAATAAAAAATTCACAAACAATAAATGTTGTAGAAGGTGTGGAGAGAAACAAACCCTCTGTAATCCCATTCCTGGGCATATATCCAGAAAAAAACAAGATCCAAAAGGATACATGCACCCCAATTTTCATTCCAGCACTGTTTACAATAACCAAGACATGGAAGCAACCTAAATGTCCATCAGCTGAGGAACAGATCAAGAAGATGTAGTGTATAATATATATATATACACACACAGTGGAATATCATTAAAAATAACAAACTAATGCCATTTTCAGTGACATGGATGGACCTAGACAGTGTTATACTGACTGAAGTAAGTCAGACAGAGAAGAACTATCCAATGCCATCTGTTATATGTGGAATCTAAAAAGAAATGATACAAATCAACTTAGTTAGAAAACAGACTCACAGACTTAGAGAAGGAGCTTATGATTGCTGGGGTACAGATGGGGTAAAGGGATAGTTACGGAGTTTGGGATGGACATGTCCACACTGCTATGTTTAAAATGAATTACCAACAAAGTCCTATTGTATAGCACATGGAACTCTGTTCACTGTTATGAGGCTTCCAGGATGGGAGGGGAGTTTTGGGGATAATGGATATATGGATGTGTATGATTGAGTCCCTCCCTTGTTCACCTGAAATTATCACAACATTAACATTTGTTAATTGGCTATACCCCAATATAAAATTCAGAATGGTAGAAAAGTTTTCAAAAATTGTATTCATCTGCCCACAACTCCTGACCAACCTCAGTGGCAGTCTTGGTCTTGATCCCAAATGGTGACAGCCCAAGGTCCCATTTTCTCCCTCCAAAAGGAGGGAACAAAGCAGAGTTTATTTGTAAATTATTGTGTATATCTAACTTGTCTGGAGGATACCTGGAGGATGGACTCATCTCTAACTCACAAAACTTAAATGCAGGTAGGAAAACTGATAAACTGATGGGGATTGCTTGTAAATGCTATAAGGGAGCTTGCCCTTCTGGGCAAGAGATTCCAAGTAGAGACATACAATAGACCATATGAGGCCTGGAAAAGCAAGTTTTGCTGAAACTCTGGGAAAGGTGGGAACAACCCAAATGTTTGCCAACAGAGACAGAGGGAGGAAGGGAGGGAGGAAGGGAGGAGAGGGAAGGAAGAAAGGAAGGACAACCAATGATACAAAATTATCACCAGAAAAGCAGCTGAATCTATTTTGACTCTGCAGTCTAAAATATATAAAAGTGCTATAAAGAAACATTTTTTTTAAGTGAAAGGAAAGTTTCCATCTTCTCCTACAACATCAGTTCCTATAGCTTTCATGATTGATTTCAACTCTAGCAAAAGTATTGCTGTTTGTCTTTCACATTTGCCTGAAGTGTCCCCTTAGGTGACCATGAATTTACAAAATGTGGTAAAAACTCTATTGCTCGCTATATATTTCCTTTACAAAACAAAGTATCATTAAATGTAAACCATTACAAATTGCAAACTTTTAACACTACCGAAGATATTTCTCAGGTATTTACTGGTTCTGCGGCAGTAAGTAAAGACCAGAATATCACAATTACTTCCACAAAATATTATTATTGCATCTTATAGGAAGTAAAAGATGCGAAGCGATGATTTTGAGAGGCTATTTTAGTTTCTAAGAGTCTTACTATTTTCATAATTACACCAAACTAGTAAAAGCAATTGATAAATTAGCAAGCTGCTGCTGCTGCTAAGTCGTTTTAGTCGTGGCCGACGCTGTGTGACCGCATAGACGGCACCCCACCAGGCTTCCCTATCCCTGGGATTCTCCAGGCAAGAACACTGGAGTCGGTTGCCATTTCCTTCTCCAAAATTAGCAAGGGTTGGTCATAATTTTCACAATAAAGTAGCAGTCTTATACAGTCAAATTTAATGAAAGGACTTAAGGAGACAGCAACAGGATGCATAATAGTTCCTAAATTAGAGAAATATTCATCTAGAAAAAAGAACATCTCCATGTTAGAGCAGTTTGGTGCCAAAACACAAATATATATCACTTCCTTTTCCTTCAGTATATAGAAATATGAGGGTGTTTACTCTTTTTTCCCATTAGAAAATAAAAAATGTAGAGGTAAAATTATAAAACTAAGCTAGTGGTTACTTCTAGGGTAAAGGGAGGGGTGCAATAATAGGAAAGGACACCAGTGTGTGCTTCTGAGTCTCTGACATTATTCTATTGCTTGGATCACATTATAGATTACACAAGTGTCTTCTTTATAGATGTTTGTTGTACTGTATAATTATGCTTATGCATTTTTCAGTTTATATATTATTATGTTATGAAGAAAAGTTTTAAAGATAAAGTTAGAATTCTACTATTTTCTGGTGACTCATAGGTTGGTGGTCTTTATATTTCAGAAGTTTAATAAACTAGTTTCATCCTGTGACATGTAAATTTATATATTGATGTTTACTTGCAGATGTAAGCTTTTATATATAATTTATAATGGTATAAATAAGATTTTGGTTATTTACTCAGTATAAAGACTTGAAGTCTAGAAAATACTATGATGGATATAAAATAAAAACTCAATATATTATATTATTGTATTGACTAATAGACTTAGTGGAAAAGCAATCCAATAAAATATTATTCAATGTCCAGATATGTAAAGATGATGACAGGTAGGTAGGTAGGTTGATAGATAGATAGATGATAGATAAAAAATAAGCTTTTCTGGTGGTTCTTCTCTAATGTAGTTGAATTCAACAGGGTCTCCTGTTGAACTCAATAGGAGATTAAGTCCCAGTGCAGAGTACATCATGAGGAACGCTGGGCTGGAAGAAGCACAAGCTGGAATCAAGATTGCCGGGAGAAATATCAATAACCTCAGATATGCAGATGACACTACCCTTATGGCAGAAAGTGAAGAGGAACTCAAAAGCCTCTTGATGAAAGTGAAAGAGGAGAGTGAAAAGGTTGGCTTGAAGCTCAACATTCAGAAAACTAAGATCATGGCATCTGGTCCCATCACTTCATGGGAAATAGATGGAAAAACAGTGGAAACAGTGTCAGATTTTGTTTTTTTGGGCTCCAAAATCACTGCAAATGCTGATTGCAGCCATGAAATTAAAAGACGCTTGCTCCTTGGAAGGAAAGTTATGACCAACCTTGATAGTATATTGAAAAGCAGAGACATTACTTTGCCAACCAAGGTCCGTCTAGTCAAGGCAATGGTTTTTCCCGTGGTCATGTATGGATGTGAGAGTTGGACTGTGAAGAAGGCTGACCGCCGAAGAATGGATGCTTTTGAACTGTGGTGTTAGAGAAGACTCTTGAGAGTCCCTTATACTGCAAGGAGATCCAACCAGTCCATTCTAGAGGAGATCAATCCTGGATGTTCATTGGAGGGACTGATGCTAAAGCTGAAACTGCAATACTTTGGCCACCTCATGCGACGAGTTGACTCACTGGAAAAGACTCTGATGCTGGGAAAGGTTGGGGGCGGGAGGAGAAGGGGACGACAGAGAATGAGATGGCTGGATGGCATCACCGACTCTGTGGACATGAGTTTGAGTGAACTCCGGGAGTTGGTGATGGACAGGGAGGCCTGGCGTGCTGTGATTCATGGGGTCGCGGAGAGTCGGACATGACTGAGCGACTGAACTGAACTGATGTTTCTTCTTTAGACGCTTGCTCCTTGGAAGGAAAGTTATGACCAACCTTGATAGTATATTAAAAAGCAGAGACATAACTTTGCCAACCAAGGTCCGTCTAGTCAAGGCAATGGTTTTTCCCGTGGTCATGTATGGATGTGAGAGTTGGACTGTGAAGAAGGCTGATCGCCGAAGAATCGATGCTTTTGAACTGTGGTGCTGGAGAAGACTCTTGAGAGTCCCTTATACTGCAAGGAGATCCAACCAGTCCATTCTAGAGGAGATCAATCCTGGATGTTCATTGGAGGGACTGATGCTAAAGCTGAAACTGCAATACTTTGGCCACCTCATGCGACGAGTTGACTCACTGGAAAAGACTCTGATGCTGGGAAAGGTTGGGGGCGGGAGGAGAAGGGGACGACAGAGAATGAGATGGCTGGATGGCATCACCGACTCTGTGGACATGAGTTTGAGTGTACTCCGGGAGTTGGTGATGGACAGGGAGGCCTGGTGCTGTGATTTATGGGGTCGCGGAGAGTCGGACACGACTGAGCGACCGAACTGAACTGAACTGAACTGAAGGAACTCTGAAGAGTCAATCCCAAAGTCAGTGATCTTAAAAGCAAATAATCGAGGAGAGGCTAATTACTAACAGATTATTCTTATTGATATGAAGAAAATCTATGACAGAGTTTCTGAGTTCACAGTAAAGAATAAAAGTGTGTGATTTAAGTCATGGCAGAAAGAAATGGTAGAGTATGCAAGAACAGAGAGGGTACTATTCTGTCATGTATTTCACCATTAAATAAAACAGCATTATAACAGTCATTGAAGGGGCTGCTCTTGGGAAGATGATTTGATATTAAGATGGTTCTCTCAGTTTGAGGGATTTAGCACTAAGCCATCTACAGCCAAACTTCCCAGCAACTGAGGGACTATGCCTTTGATCTGAGAGGAGACTTTCAGCATCCACTATGATCAATGAAATCTGATTTCAGATTCAAAAATTAGCACTTAAATAAACAAAGAAGACCAATGCATGACATTTTAAATATATTTTTAAGGTCAACAAGGTGACATTCATTTTCTGTATCTCAGGAGTTGCTCTGCTAGTGTCCTAAATTCTACAGGTTTTTTTAGAGTATTACATTTTCTGTGGTTTCAGGTATTATCAGTTTGTTACTATTTTCCAATTACATTTGTAAGGACCAAGCTCGCTCTTTTTCTTATTTAAGTGGCATAAATACCATTAAATTGATGAAACAGCTAAGTGAAAAAATGAGGGTGAGTCTTTTGTCCTCTGTAATAACCTCCCTTGTGCTAGATTTCTGATTTGTTGGGCCTTTATTGACAGAAGAAAACACATTTTGTGAGTATGTCAGCCAAAGATAGCATTTATAGCTTCCAAATAATTAGGTATTGATTAATTTCACCAGGAATATATGGGCTATTTTTTTCAAGCTTGCCCATTGTTAAAGATCATATAATTTCAACTCAAGAAATCACAAAACAGAGCCTCAATCCTTAATAGCTAGCTCCTATTGCCTACCTTCCATAATTATATGTGTGAACTGCAATTGCCCTAAGGAGAACATGGATGATAGTTTCAATTCTGTTAAACTTCTTAGATCTTCGTTCTTATATAGGCAAAATTAGAAGAAAGGGGTTGCCAGTTTCCTCCTTCAAACTTTAAGTTTGTATAGTTAGAGATGACTATATGCATTGAAAAACATCTAATATCCAAGTAAGATATGATAGGCTACACACCACTAGGAAAATATAACAGCAGACCCCAAATACTAGTAGACTCAAATGAAAGGCACAAATACTTTTTAGAAGACATTCATAAGGTCAGTGCCATAGTGGGATTTTATATACCCCTACATGAATAATACCCTTTTCATCACTATAGTGAGTATTAGAGAGGAAATTACACTTTATGTTCTGGCTATTTTCTACCTTTAGACATATTAAGAATCATCAACAATAACATTTTGGTGATATATAGACATAAACATATACAGAATAATAGATGTAAATCTATGAAAGTGTTAGTCATTCAGTCGTGTCTGACTTTGCAACCTCATGACAGTAGCCCACCAGGCTTCTCTGTCCATGGAATTCTCCAGGCAAGAATACTGGAGTGGGTTGCCATTTCATTCCCTGGAGGATCTTCCTGACCCAGGGATTGAACCCGGGTCTCCTGCATTGCAGGCAGACTCTACTGCCTGAGCCACCATCAACAATAACATTTTGGTGATATATAGAAACAAACATATACAGGGTAATAGATGTAAAGCTATAGATATACAAATAATGACCAGTACAAGATATAGACGTAATGGCCTCCTGCTAAAAATCAACACCAAGTTTCTATACATCAGATAAGTTTTGGCATGTTAGTGATCAAAATGTTGGCTGACTCTTCAAATGTTTCTGTACTATGAGAAGATTAATATAGAGCTGCTTTCTCTCCACTGCAAAACAAAAACAAAAATACTCCTTTAAATTTATCTAAGTAACACTCAGTTAAAAAATTCTAGTCTCCCAACTCAAAATATTGTTTTTGTTGTTTTTTAACACATTTAATCTTGTTAGTAATAAGTCAAGCAATTTTGAGTTATATAAAATTATTAATCATGCCTTCTCCTCTTCTAATTATTAAAGGGGCCAATGGGATGTATCTTTCCATCTGTTTCTCTATGTTAATATAAAAAATTACAGATATCTATCTCTATAGATATAGGTATAGTATAAAAGTTTACATAGAGATGGTTATACGCACATATGCACGCATTGCTCTTTCTTAAGTATAATCATATTATATATGTATGTATACACACAACTGGAGTAAGGAGGCTTGGAAGTTATTGTTTCGATGTGCCTGAGTCAGGTTTGATTCCCATGGCACAAAATTGTGCCAGCAAGTGTACTGTCTTATTTTATATTATCCCAGGTGATATACCTTATGGTATATGGCTTCTGGAGATGTAAGGATGATGCAAAAGAGTCCTGGTGAAACTCAACTCCATTCTATCAATACATAGCAAGAGTAATTTCTAACATAAGAGATAGATATTTGGTGTACTTGAACCCATCAGTGTACCAATGTTTTCTCCTTATTTATGCACAGTAGAACTTCCACATGTATGTTACTCATTTGCATGTATGTCCACCCTTGACTGATTAATTAACCTAAGAGAAGTTACTGCACTGGACAGATATCGATTCTTTCCTTTATAATGATCCAATGGCCAGTATCAAAGCTGCTGGTCAGACAGACTGTGATAATGTATATTAGCATGGGCCCAATTGTGACTGTGATTCTAGAAAGGCAATCTTTCCAGACTGACACAGCCCTGTGCCAAAGTCTATGACTTGGTGATTGAAACATGGGCTCAATTTCAATCCCTTGGCTAGGAGCCTTTGTATACAGCATAGCCTGCCCCAATGCATGCATCAACACTGATCAGACTGATTCCCTAGAAAGGAAAATCATGACAATATCTAGAGTGTTATTTGTCTTTCACATCTCCAAATGGGTAAATTACTAAGAGGAGCTTATTTGTTCTCTTAAACTAAAGTTAATTCAGTCATAAACTGCTTAAAGTTGTTTGCTTCCTTCCTCAGTTTTCCTTTCTGGAAAAGGGGTTCTGCTTCTTCCATTTGCTTTGATCTCTGATTAAATGTTTGATACATTTCATGTATGAATGTTTCATATATAGGAAAATGATTTGCTTTATCTGTATTATCAAATTTCAATTTATTACTTAATGTTTTAAAAATTCTATGTACAGGTGTGAGTGTTTGAATTCAGTATTATTTGCTTTGTAGAAAAATAATGAAATAAATGGTAAGCTTAAGTTTAGAATTAAATATACTTTGATAAATACAGCATGTACTACATGATGTGTGGTACAATAAAGTTAAGGTATTATTTGTGAATTATTTTAGATTTTAGCTTACCGAAAAATTTTCAAAGACAAACTTGGAGTATTCTTCATATGTTCCCTACATTGAGTTTGCCAAGCCTTTGAGAATTCACCTTATATTTCATAGTTAATAATTAAATAAGAATTTCTTTTGAAAAATTTATTATGAGTTTGGAAATGTCTCCAATATTTTGTTACATTCTTTGAGGTGATAGAAACATAATAAGGTACAAATGTGGAACATAAATGAAAAAAAAAAGTTACAGATATACTATAAGCTATTTATTCATACACATTGAAGGTGACATTGAACAAAGTCATACAATCCCTGACATTAGATCATATTCTTTTCAATTTTCAAAGCACCATGTATTCAGTCAAATAATGTGAAATGATACTTTCATGATGTATTTCTATGTATATTTTATCCTAGTTAAATTGGTATAAATTAAGAGGCTCCACGTGCACATGTAACAATTGTCAACAAGTGAGTAATTTCTATCACTAAATTCATTAAAACATATAGAATAAATTTCAATTAAAAGTGAATTTATTAAATTTACTTGTATCATTTTATTGCTTTCATGAGATTAATTTCAGTACAGAGATAATTAGGTCAAACTTTCCACTAATTGTTAAATTTCTTTTGTTCTTTGTGATTAACTGCTTTAATTGAAATTTCACAAATAATTACCAACATGTGAATATTCTCTATTGTACTGTCTAACATACACTATATTTGTATGTTTAAAGATTATATTTTCTTGATGAATCACTTGTCTTTCCACCCTATTGTGATACCATGCAATCATTTAAAACTTAACAAGAAGGGACTGTAAACAAAGAATCAGAACATGACAATCTCAAGAGATAAACCCAGGGAAAAGGCAGAAACGCAGATGGGCTAGGTAGCAAGCCATCTCAAAATTGTACATCACTGCAACCACTGGACCCCTTCAGAGACATCAGACAGACCAACACACTAGAAGGTCACCACCACTACCATGCCATTACCCTCTATTGTCTCTATTTTTGTATCACTTGATCAAGAGAAAAAGTCTCACCTGTGAACACGTGAATGCCCGATTATAGGCAGAGTGATTTTGTTAGATATCTTAATTCAGTTCCGTTCAGTTCAGTCACTCAGTTATGTCTGACTATTTGCGACCCCATGGACTGTAGCATGTGAGGCCTCCTTGTACATCACCAATTCCCAGAGAACACTTAAACTCACATCCATTGAATCAGTGATGCCATCCAACCATCTCATCCTCTATGGTCCCCTTCTCCTTCCACCTGCAATTTTTCCTAACATCAGGGTCTTTTCCAATGAGTAAGCTATTCGCATCAGGTGGCCAAAATATTGGAATTTCAGCTTCAACATCACTCCTTCCAATGAACACCCAGGACTGATTTCCTTTAGGAATGACTGGTTGGATCTCCTTGCAGTACAAGGGACTCTCAAGAGTCTTCTCCAGCACCACAGTTCAAAAGTATCAATACTTTGGACTCAGCTTTCTGTATAGTCCAACTCTCACATCCATACATGACCACTGGAAAAACCATAGCCTTAACTAGACGGACCTTTGTCGGCAAAGAAATGTCTCTGCTTCTTAATAAACGATCTAGGCTGGTCACAACTTTCTTTCCAAGGAGTAAGCGTCTTTTAATTTCATGGCTGCAGTCACCATCTGCAGTGATTTTGGAGCCCAGAAAATAGTCTGACACTGTTTCCCTATCTATTTGCCATGAAGTGATAGGACCAGATGCCATGATCTTAGCTTTCTGAATGTTGAGTTTTAAGCCAACATTTTCACTCTCCTCTTTCACTTTCATCAAGAGGCTCTTTAGTTCTTCTTACTTTCTGCCATAAGGGTGCTGTCATCTGCATATCTGATATTATTGATATTTCTCCCACTACTCTTGATTCCAGCTTGGGCTTCATCCAACCCAGCATGTCTCATGAGGTACTCTGCATAAAAGTTAAATAAGCAGGGTGATAATATACAGCCTTAACATAATCCTTTTCCTATTGGGAACCAGTCTGTTGTTCCATGTCCAGTTCTAACTGTGGCTTCTTGACTTGCATACAGATTACTCAAGAGGCAGGTCAGGTGGTCTGGTATTCCCATCTCTCATAATTTTCCACAGTTTGTCGTGATCCATACAATCAAAGTTTTTGGCATAGTCAGTAAAGCAGAAATAGATGTTTTTCTGGAACTCTCTTGCTTTTTTGATGATCCAGCAAATATTGGCAATTTGATCTCCTGTTCCTCTGCCTTTTATAAAACCAGCTTAGACATCTGGAAGTTCATGGTTCACATATTGTTGAAGCCTGGCTTGGAGAATTTTGAGCATTACTTTACTAGCATGTGAGATGAACAAATTGCAGTAGTTAGCATTCTTTGTATTGCCTTTCTTTGGGATTGGAATGAAAACTGATGTTTTCCAGTCCTGTGGCCACCGCTGAGTTTTCCAAATTTGCTGGCATATTGAGTGCAGCACTTTCATAGCACCATCTTTTAGGCTTTGAAATAGCTCAAATGGAATTCCATCACCTCCACTAGCTTTGTTCATAGTGATGCTTCCTAAGGCCAACCTGACTTCACATTCCAGGATGTCTGGCTCTAGGTGAGTGATCACACCATCGTGATTATCTGGGCGGTGAAGCTGTTTTTGTATAGTATTTTGTGTATTCTTTGGGCTTCCCTTGTGGCTCAGCTGGTAAAAAGCTGCCCACAATGCAGGAGACCTGGGTTTGATTCCTGGGTTGGGAAGATCCCCTGGAGAAGGTAATGGCTACCCACTCCAGTATCCTAGCCTGGAGAATTCCACGGACTGTATAGTCCCTGGGGTCACAAAGAGTCGGACACGACTGAGTGACTTTCACTTCATTTCTATCTCTTCTTAATATCTTCTGTTTCTGTTAGGTCCCTACCATTTCTGTCCTTTATTGAGCCCATCTTTGCATGAAATGTTCCCTTGGTATCTATAACTTTCTTTAAGAGATCTCTATAGTCTTTCCCATTCTATTGTTTTCCTCTATTTCTTTGCACTGATCACTGAGGAAGACTTTCTTATCTCTCCTTGCTATTCTTTGGAACTCTGCATTCAAATGGGCATATCTTTCCTTTTCTCCTTTGCTTTTCACTTCTTTTCACAGCTATTTATAAGGCCTCCTCAGACAACCATTTTGTTCTTTTGCATTTCTTTTCCATGGGGATGGTCTTGGTTCCTGTCTCCTGTACAATGTCACGAACCTCCATCCATAGTTCATCAGGCACTCTATCTATCAGATCTAGTCCCTTAAATCTATTTCTCACTTCCACTGTATAATCCCAGGGGATTTGATTTAGGTAATACCTGAATGGTCTAGTGGCTTTCCCTAGTTTCTTCAATGTAAGTCTGAATTTGGCAATAAGGTGTTCATGATCTGAGCCACAGTCAGTTCCCAGTCTCATTTTTGCTTACAGTATAGAGCTTCTCCATCTTTGGCTGCAAAGAATATAATCAATCTGATTTCAATATTGACCATTTGGTGATGTGCATGTGTAGAGTCTTCTCTTGTGTTGTGGGAAGAGGGTGTTTGCTATGACCAGTGCATTCTCTTGGCAAAACTCTATTAGCCTCTGTCCTGCTCCATTCTGTAATTCAAGGCCAAATTTGCCTATTATCCCAGGTCTTTCTTGACTTTACACTTTTACATTCCAGTTCCCTGTAATGAAAAAGACACCATTTTGACTGTGTGGATCACAATAAACTGTGGAACATTCTGAAAGAGATGGGAATCCCAGACCACCTGACCTGCCTCTTGAGAAACCTGTATGCAGGTCAGGAAGCAACAGTCAGAACTGTACATGGAACAACAGACTGGTTCCAAATAGGAAAAGGAGTATGTCAAGGCTGTATATTGTCACCTTGCTTATTTAACTTATATGCAGAGTACATCATGAGGAACGCTGGGCTGGAAGAAGCACAAGCTGGAATCAAGATTGCTGGGAGAAATATCAATAACCTCAGATATGCAGATGACACCACCCTTATGGCAGAAAGTGAAGAGGAACTCAAAAACCTCTTGTTGAAAGTGAAAGAGGAGAGTGAAAAGGTTGGCTTGAAGCTCAACATTCAGAAAACAAAGATCATGGCATCTGGTCCCATCACTTCATGGGAAATAGATGGAAAAACAGTGGAAACAGTGTCAGACTTTTTATTTTGGGGGGCTCCAAAATCACTGCAGATTCTGATTGCAGCCATGAAATTAAAAGACGCTTACTCCTTGGAAGGAAACTTATGACCAACCTAGATAGCATATTGAAAAGCAGAGACATTACTTTGCCAACAAAGGTCCATCTAGTCAAGGCTATGGTTTTTCCTGTGGTCAGGTATGGATGTGAGAGTTGGACTGTGAAGAAAGCTGATCGCCGAAGAATTGATGCTTTTGAACTGTGGTGTTGGAGAAGACTCTTGAGAGTCCCTTGTACTGCCAGGAGATCCAACCAGTCCATTCTAGAGGAGATCAGTCCTGGGTGTTCATTGGAAGGACTGATGCTAAAGCTGAAGCTGCAATACTTTGGCCACCTCATGCGACGAGTTGACTCACTGGAAGAGACTCTGATGCTGGAAAAGGTTGGGGGCGGGAGGAGAAGGGGACGACCGAGAGTGAGATGGCTGAATGGCATCACGGACTCTGTGGACATGAGTTTGAGTGAACTCCAGGATTTGGTGATGGACAGGGAGGCCTGGTTTGCTGTGATTCATGGGGTCGCGGAGAGTCGGACACGACTGAGCTTCTGAACTGAGGGCATTAATTCTAGAAGGTCTTTTAGGTCTTCATAGAACCGTTTAACTTCAGCTCTTTCAGAATTACTGGTCACGCCATAGACTTGGATTACCATGATATTGAATGGTTTGCCTTGGAAATAAAGAGAGATCATTCTGTCGTTTTTGAGATTGCATCCAGGTACTGCATTTTGGACTCTTTTGTTGACTATGAGGGCTACTCCATTTCGTCTAAGGGATTCTTGCCACAGTAGTAGATATAATGGTTATCTTAGTTAAAATCACCCATGCCAGTCCATTTTAGTTCGCTGATTCCTAAAATGTCAGCATTCACTCTTGCCATCTCCTATTTGACCACTTCCAATTTGCCTTGATTTTGGACCTAATATTCCATGTTCCTGTGCAATATTGCTCTTTACAGCATCAGGCCTTGCTTCCAACACCAGTCTCATCCACAATTAGGTGCTGTTTCTTGGTTTGACTCCGCCTCTTCATTCTTTCTGGATTTATTTCTCCACTGATCTTCAGTAGCATATTGGGCACCTACTGATCTGTAGAGTTCATCTTTCAGTGTCCTTTTTTGCCTTTTCATATTGTTCATGGGGTTTCCAAGGCAAGAACACTGAAGTGGTTTGCCATTCCCTTCTCCAGTGGACCACATTTTGTCAGAACTCTCCACCCTGACCTGTCCTTCTTGGGTGGCCATACACGGCATGGCTCATAGTTTCATTGAGTTAGACAAGGTTGTGGTCCATGTGATTAGATTGGTTAGTTTTCTGTGATTGTTGTTTTCACTCTGTCTGCCCTCTGAAGGAGAAGGACAAGAGGTTTGTGGAAGCTTTCTGATGGGAGAGACTGACTGAGGGGGAAACTGGGTCTTATTCTGATGTGCAGGGCCATGCTCAGTAAATCTTTAATCCAATTTTCTGTTGATGGGTGGAGCTGTGTTCCCTCCCTGCTGTTCCCTCCCTGGATCCAAACTATGGTGGAGGTAATGAAGATAAGGGGGACCTCCTTCAAAAGGTCCTGTGCACACACTGCTGCACTCACTGCCGCCAACCCTGCAGCAGGCCATCACCTACTCACACCTTCACTGGAGACTCCTGGACACTCACAGGCAAGTCTGGGTCAGTCTCTTGTGGGTCACTGTTCCTTTCTCCTAGGTCCTGGTGCACAAGGTTCTGTTTGTGCCCCCCAAGAGTCTATTTCCCAGTCTTGTGTAAGTTCTGGCAGCTCTATGGTGGAATTAATGGCGACCACCTCCAAGAGAGCTTATGCCATACCCAAGTCTGCTGCACCCAGATCCCCAGTCCCTGTGGCAGTCCACTGTTGACTTGTATCTCCACAGGAAACACTCAAACACAGTTCTGTCGCAGGCTCTGTGGGGTCCCTGGGTCCTGGTGTGCACAAGGTTTGTTTGAGCCCTCTTAGTGTCTCTGTTGGGAATGGGGTTTGATTCTATAAGAGAATTCGCCCCTCCTACCATCTTGCTAGGGCTTCTCCTTTGCCCTTGGATGTGGGGTATCTCCTCACAGTTGCTCCAGTGCCTACCACCTTACTGGGGTTTCTCTGGCCTTGGAAATGGGGTATCTCCTCATGGCCAGTCCAGCAAAGTGCAGTCGATGCTCCTGACCTTAGATGTAGGGAATCTTTTCAGGGCTGCTCACCAGCCACTCCAGCACCGCACAGATGCCACTTGCTGTTCTGTTTTAATATCTAGCTTTGTAGTAAAAGGGGAGACATTTTCTCTTTTTGTTTTCATATGTTGGGACTAAAGAGCACTTTCTTTCTCAGCTTGATTTCAGAACCAATATGAATAAAGACAAAGGTTTCAAACAGATGGAGATTAAATGTTAATAATCATGATTTCATTGTGTGGCACCAACAGGCTTTTAAATGCTTCACTCTAGAAATAGACATATTTGCCCACCTATGAAAGATCAGAGTGAGCTGTTATCACATGTCAGAGAGTGGAAAAAAAAAGTGTGTCCTTTGCAAGTAAAAAATTCTTGACGGGAGATAGAGAAAGGGGCTAAATTTTGTATTATGCTTAGTATAACACCAACCATTTATTTTATTAAACATCCAATATTCCTTTCTTAGTAGAATCTACCTAGTGATTTAGCCATTTTTCATAACTCCTTTTGAACTTTTCCACTTGTATTTGGCATTATATTACTATGAAAGAATGTCTCCAGTTAACACACATGGTTCTGCTAATTTCAGGACTAAACATGGTTTCTTCAAATTGTTCAGCTCAATTTTTCACTTTTCTTATAAGTGTTCTTCATGTATTTATTTAACAAAGCTTATAGAGTGCATTACTATATGTCAGACATAAAATGTAAACACGCTCCAATGTTAACTCATTTCTCCCTCAAAACAACCCTATTAAGTAGAACTATTATTATTTTCATTTTTAGATGAGTAACTTGAAGAACAAAAGGTTAATTGGTAAGGAACGAGGGCAGAATTCAAAAGGGTTATCTAGGCCTGGAGTGCAAATTCCTAAAGACTCTGCTATGCTACCTAAACTTAAACGAATTTTAATATAGAAGATAAATGTATTATTTGAATTTACCACTTTACTCTTCATATACAAAGTGATGCTCTGTTTCAGAAAGAACTTTAAGTTGCTTAGTTAAATGCACCTAGAGTCTCAAACCATAATTATTTCCTTTTATTTAGTGTAGTGAGTAAGCTATAAATTTGGACTTAAATTCATTTGGCTGCCAGACTAACAAGGGCTCTTATCTGAGCATTTCTCACGCTTATTCTTATCTCTTGGCCATGGCTAATTGATTTATGTAGAGAAAACTGATCAAACCTTGATCAATGGTGTTATATTTTGGAATTTTAAAAGTGAATAGGAGATGCACAGAGAGAGAAGCATTTGTTGGAGGTGAATTATTTCACAAGAGAGACCTAGAATGTTCATCAGCTCCCTTGAGTTTGCCTGAGTACTCTTTCCTTAAACCTATTTCATTCCACATTTAAGGAATTAGGACTATTACAATAAGTAAGAAAAAGCTCTAAATCTCAATTTCAAAGTAGAAAATAAAATGCATTACTTTCTTAGAGAAACTACAGAGATTAAGGCTAGCAGCAAACACTTAACACATGCAAGTATGATATCTTTCATTATGTTCAATTTTCCTTCTTAACAAATAACAAATACCTTTAGATATGAGACATGCTTACTTTAATCAAGTGAAGAATATGATAGTGCTTTTCTGTTCCAGTTGTAGTTTTCTTGCTGGAGTCTTAATATCTGTAATGTACTTTACCTTCCAAAGGCATTTTTCGCCTATCTGATACATACCAAAAGCAGTTTCTTTTGCCTGGTGAAAACACCAGTACCCTCACCATTCTATTTTAGGGATATCTCACTCTCTGTCTCTAGGCCACATGATCCTTGATGCCTCACTGTTAATAAAAGACATCATAGTAGTCTACCAAATTCATTACCTTTATTTATCTCAGAACACCTTAAACGAAGACAGTAGTAATTACTTCTATATGTCTATATGTCTGTTATAGAATGAAACAAAATAAAATTCACTGAGGTATGTAGGAAATGGCAATCCACTCCAGTATTCTTGCCTGGAAAATTCCATGGACAGAGGAGCCTGGTGGGCTACAGTCATGGATCACAAACAGTTGGACACAGCTGGGGATTGCACATAGCAAGTGAACATGTAATATTCTAGGATCCCAAATATGACCTAAAAATAATAGACTTTTTGCTGCACAGTGTATATACTGGTATTAAGAAGGAAAACCATCAGATGAGTAACTTTGAATTGGGAAAGACCTCTTTCTATATGTGAATTTTTCTTCTACTTACCAGGTAAAGGCAAAGCTGCAATACTTTAGTGAGGCATGAAATAATAGATGAGCCCCCAGCTAGTTTACAGAACAAATCCCTCTGACAGTGACCATTGTGAGCAGGAGAAGCCAGTGAAACTTGAAATTTTTGCAGATTATATGAGTACTCTATGGAAGCAAATTTCAGTAGGATAAGAGCTCTCTGAGTTTTTGACATAGAGTTTTGACATCTCAACCCAGTAAGCAACTATTCTCCCAGTGGGCTACCAGGCTCTAGTGAGGATAAAATAACAAAGAGTGAGCTACTAAGTACCCCTGCAACCTGTTTCAGCTTCATAATCAGTCTATCTCATCCATTTAAGTCATACCAATGTATGTTCTCAATGGTTCAACATCTAGTGTTATTACTGAATTTTGTTCTTAGCCTAAGTCCTAAAGGCACAGATGAGTTGTATTAACAATTTGATCCACTTGCAATGTCCCTGCCCTTGCCAAATTGCTGATCTTACTTAAACACATAGCTATGGGCTCAAAGAGAATTTCCCTATGATCACTTGGCAGAAGATAATCTATTTAGTAAGTGCTGTGTCTTTACCATCTAAAAGTATCTGACATATAGTGGGCTCTCAATATACATTTGTTGAATGAATCAACATTCTAACAAATTTCAGGCATCCCTGGTGGCTCAGTGGTAAAGAATCCACCTGCCAATGCAGGAGGTACAGGTTCGATCCCTGATCTGGAAAGATCCCACGTGCTATGGAGCAACTAAGACTGGGAGCCACAACTACTGAAGCCCCTTCATCCTAGAGTCTGTGATCCACAAGAGAAGCTGCCACAGTGGGAAGGCCAGCCTCTGCAACTGAAGAGTAGTCCCCACTTGCCACAAATAGAGAAAAGTCCATGCAGTAACGAAGACCCAGCAGATCCAAGTATAAACAAGTAATTTTTAAAATATGCTAACAAATTTCAATTTCATAACTTAAATAGTCCCTTAAAGTAACACTGTATCCTATGGTAGATTCTTCAGAGTTTTTGTTCCCTCTCCTTGATACTCTTTATTAAGAATTCTAGCACAGTCTTTTCTATCCCTACCTTACTCTCCTTCCCATAATCCCCAAGCTCAGAAAGAGTAGGTTTGGGGATTTTTACTTTTTCTATATGTATTTTAATTCTTTCAGACTAAATCATGCTGATGTACAGGGGTATAAGAAGAGGAAAAATAAAAACAACTTATGGGTAAGAAATTATCCATAATATCTTTCTAATCTCTGAATATTAGAAACTACATATAGTGGTTGAATCTGCTTTCATTCTTAGATAATTATGAGATGGTAAGAACAAATAAAGAAGTTCTGTAGGCTATAGGCAGGTAGTGTATTACTGAGTCATTTACAGTATGAGATGAACTTCAATGGCCTTTTTCACTCAGAATTAAGAGTGATGCCACAGTGGATAATGTTGAGGGCATAAGGTATTATTAGGGTAAGTTCTACTGCTATTTTATCAGTCATCCAATCATGAAATCTCTACTCACTATCTTTAAACTATCTACAAATGTCAATCTCACTGTCTAGGGAATGGCTTGTTATGAAGTATTCACTGTAACTGTCACATTTAACTGCCAATGACAGTAAAATGAAAGCCTGCCTTAATTACTGTCTTGTCTCATTTCTCATTTGCCATGCCTCTTTCTAGGAAAGTAAATTATACAGAGCCTCCAACCTCAATAGAGTATAGTAAATGTAAGGTGATTATTAAGAATTCAGAGAAATACCCGAATACTTTGACATCAATAATGTGGATTAGAGTTAGAAAACTGGGGTGTATGGATTTAGTAAGGCTCCACTGGTAAGTACCAATTCTTAATTTGATACAAATAACATTGGATAATGTCTATTAATGTTCAAAGTAAAACACTTTAAAGAAAAATTAAATCATAAAAGAAATTCAAATTCCTGAGAAAAAAACATTTATCAAATAATTAATTTAAATAGAAGGGTTCATTGGAAGGACTGATGCTAAAGCTGAAACTCCAATACTTTGGCCAACTAATGCGACGAGTTGACTCACTGGAAAAGAGTCTGATGCTGGGAGGGATTGGGGGTGGGAGGAGAAGGGGACAACAGAGAATGAGATGGCTGGATGGCATCACCGACTCAATGGGGGTGAGTGTGAGTGAACTCCGGGAGTTGGTGATGGACAGGGAGGCCTGGCGTGCTGTGATTCATGGGGTCGCAAAGAGTCAGACACGACTGAGCGACTGAACTGAACTGAACTGAAAAGAGCTCAAATTTTATTTCTGGTTGGCTGCAAATAATAAAGCTTCATAAAAACAGTATGAAAAACAGCAACAGCAATATTAATAAACCATGTAAAAATAGTTTCCATATAATCACAAGAATAGATATATGCTACTACTACTACTACTACTAAGTCACTTCAGTCATGTCCGACTCTGTGTGACCCCATAAACGGCAGCCCACCAGGCTCCCCCCGTCCCTGGGATTCTCCAGGCAAGAACACTGGAGTGGGTTGCCATTTCCTTCTCCAATGTGTGAAAGTGAAAAGTGAAAGTGAAGTTGCTCAGTCATGTCTGACTCGTAGCGACCCCATGGACTGCAGCCCACCAAGCTCCTCCGTCCATGGGATTTTCTAGGCAAAAGTACTGGAGTGGCTTGCCATTGCCTTCTCCGACAGATATATGAGAGAGAGGTAAATAACATTCAGTTATCCAGAAGTATTTCTTCAACAATTATGACATCAGCAATGTATTAGTTACTTGGTCTAACCTCTGTGTGGAGCTCAAGATTAATTTGTTTCATTCAAATTCATGTTGTTACAGGACTCACAAGCTTCAGGAATGTGGATAAATGTCAATGTTAAGTACATAAGTGGGTTTCCATGCTAGAAGAGGTAGCTTTCAGTTGCAAGTTTAAGGGAATTCTAAATAGAGCAGCTCAATTATCTTGGCTCACTTTGAACTTTCTTGTCATGGTACACACTGATCTTTTTGCTATTTCATGCAAATTTATCTATAAGATGGGCCTGGAGGCTCTCCCTTAGGCCCAACTCACCCCTTACAGACTTGCATAATTTATTAGGATTAGACAATGATCTAAATAAAAAATAGTGCTCACTCTTCCTTAATGAAACGTTGCCCCATGCCTTTGTCGGGTATGAATATATTTTGATCTTTGGGCTTCCCTCGTGACTCAGACAGTAAAGAATCTGCTGCAATGCCGGAGACCTGAGTTCAATCACTGGGTTTGGATGATCCCCTGGAGAAGGGAAAGGCTACCCACTCCAGTATTCTGGCCTAGAGAATTTCATGGACAGAGAAGCCTGCCAGGCTACAGTCCATGGGGTTGCAAAGAGTCAGACACAACTGAGTGACTTTCACACTTCACATCCTTTAGACAAGTAGAATAGCAAGATTTTAATAACTAAAATAAACATATGAACCTATAATAAAGATTCCAAAATAGTAACTTGACCTTGCTTTTTCATTTATATAGAAAGGGTCATGAAATTTATCTTGAGATGGAAAGATGAATTGGTCCAGTCCTCTTTACAGGGAGAAAATAACAGTTCAGTTGAGAACTAGAGATTACCTAGTACTGAAGAATCTATCCCCTGTGATCCTCATGTCAATCTGTCAACACAACAAAACTTGATGATTCAGAATCTTTACATAAGAAAGATTAACTAACTTACCATCTTTAGTTTGTAAAAAGCAGCTTTTTCAACAAATAATAAATGAGTTACAACAACTTAAATAAAACTGGTAATAAAACTTATGAGAAGTTCAAGTGATTTAGCTAAAAGAAAATATGGTAACATTGAATACATGGTTGCCTGCATGGAATTTTATACTTTGGAATATCTAATTTTAGTTATAATGTGGATAGGGGATGGACAGGAATGCTCTATTAAGTAATAGATCATCAAGGTGCTATATAAAACAAGCTTAAGCTATATGTAACAACTATCAGAATTCTAATTTTATATTTGAATTTGTGGAAACATGGTGCTGGATTTGTTGGGCACAGTTTCCTGTAGTCAACTGCTTGATGATATGTAATATTTAAAAATAAAAATGGTGAGGATTTATAACTTAAGAAAGCCTAGGTTTGAATTTCAGGCCCAGTGCTTATATTACAAGTAATTTTTGGTTTTTCTTTTGCCTCAGCAAAACATGATCAATAATATCTATTTTTAGATATGGGGCTTCCCTGGTGGCTAATTTGGTAAAGAATCTGCCTGCAGTGCAGGAGACCTGGGTTGGGAAGATCCCCTGGCAAACTGAATGGCTACCCACTCCAGTAGACTTCCCATGGACAGAAGAGCCTGATGGGCTACAGTCCATGGGGTCACAGAGTAGGACATGACTAAGCAACTAACACAGATCAGAAATATTGTATGTACAGTTCCTGACTCAAAAGTTACTCAATAAATAAGAACTATAATAATTATTATAATGCTTGCTCTAAATTTGTTTAGCTCTTTTTTAATAACTGCTTTTTTGCTCTGATTTATAACATTCAACTTCAGCTTTGTGATAAAATTCCCCAATAATTGGGTCTTAGTCTTAATTTATTAGTAGGGTTTATGTCATATATCCTTCCACTTACTTCTCCCAGGGCTTTCAACAATGACCAGATTAGATTCCTTTCATAAGAGAGACCAGGTTTTTGTTCATGCATTTTAATCTCCAAATGGTTTTGTCCCCTGCACCTGATGAAATTTCAATTCCATTTTTAGTCTTTTTAGATCTTTGGCAATTGTCTAATAAATGAACATCAATCCTGACAATCCTATCTCTTGAACCTATACTTCAGATAGCTTAGGTTCGATTTGGAAATTTCCATGATAGTTCTTATTCTCTTCCATGTTCTTTCTCCCAGGAATTTGTATCTATATTATGAATCTCTATTTCCACACTCAGAATAACCATGGTTAATTCCTACCCCTGTAGCTAAAACTTTCAGTCTGTGCATTAACTGCTTGGCCTACAGCATTTAGTCTTGCTTTTTCTATTTTCCCCATCTACTGACTGAAGCTTACTCAGTTCTGATGTAAATGAAGGCCAATGAATGGGAAGTAGCAAATGACTAGAAGTAAGAAATAAAACTGTAGCAAAGAAAAAAGAAAAAAAAAGGAAAAATAGAAATCCTGAAGTTAAAAAAATAAACTGCTATTTTTAAAAAGCAAATTTCTCAAATATTTCTACAGAAATTGGAAATTACTATGAAATGTAATGTATAGATGGGTAAGTAGTTTGACTCGCATGTTATCTCAGTAATGGTCAATGTTACACAAAAAGAATATGAGATTCATTTTGAACATATGCAGTAAGGCCTTCTAATAAGATGTAGCTTTCTCACTAGACTGAAGATAAAGACTTAGAGCTTGCTGTTGAGATCTAGCAGCAGAAAACTAATAGGTGAAATAAGTTAATACAAAGTCATAAAAAGAAATTAGTTTAGAGAGTCTGGGACCTAGTGTACTTTTAAGGGCTGACAGAAGGATGAATATTATGCAGTAGCAAAGTCTTAGGAAAATGTATGTATTGACCAGAAGCCAATGTGGAATGATAGTTCCCTTGCATTGAGACTCCATAGTACACATACACAGTTTTTACAGATGAAAGCTAGTGATTAAACATATAAGAAAAGGAGTCATGGGTGAAAGAATGCAAAGAATCAAAATTTACTATTTTTGTGTTACTCTTTATAGAAGATTTGTTTGTACTCTAACAAGGAATAGTCAACCTTGTTATCTGGTTGTATAAATGAAATATAGCTTTAATCTGTTTCTTTAATATTGATTTGTAGACAATATATTTTCCCTGCCTATTATAATTTTTAAAGAATAGGATTTGGGGTATAAAAACCAATAATGTTGCTACTTGTTATAACAATTGTATGAGAAAATTAATTCAAGATTAATAGTGGTATTCAAAGGAGGATGAGGTTGTAAAAAAATAATTGTTTATTGATTTATTTTGATTTAACTACATAAAATAACCACCTTAAATCTTTAGTTCAAATGAATTTTTTTTTTTTCTGGAGTATGTGGAATTCGTAATATACTTTGAGATTAAAAAGAAAGAAACTAAAAAAGACATAAAGAACAACATTTTCTTCTTTTTAAATATGTCAAAGTTTGATTGATTTTCAATGCCATTTGTTATTTTATTTTCTGATATAAAGAGAAAACTTTTTATTAATTCCCAAATTAATGCTATACTTAAAGTGCTACATATGTAAAGTAGTCTTAATCTCTAGTTTGAGAGTTGACATTCATATATCTTCACTTTAATTGTCTTATGTTCGTTTGTTTTGCCATAGACAAAAACAAATCTGCTGATTGCAATTCGTCTTTAGTGTGTATATTGGTCTTTCAGTTATGTCTGATTCTTTGAGACTTTATGAACTGTAGCCCTCGAGGTTCCTCTGTCCATGGAATTCTCCAGGCAAGAATACTGCAGTGGGTAGACATTCCTTCTCCCAACCCAGGGATCAAACCTAGGTATCTTGCATTGCATGAAGATTCTTTACCATCTTAGCCACCAGGGAAACCCAAATGAAATGTCACAAATATCACATTTTCTACCTTTCCATTTATGAACCAACCTCAAAATCGGGACATAATATCTTATTTAATGTTTCTTGCAAAAGCGGCACAAATAGTATTAATACCTTGAGAATTCATCAATATAAGCATTATTACTTACAAAGTCTTACCCTGAAAAGCTGTTTCATGAACACATCAGAATTCTTAGTTTTAAAGGCTCTATGAAAATATGTTGATTGAATGATTAAAAATACTGAGTTATAGAAAAATGAATTATTATTCACTTTCTTTGTATTAGTTCACTAATACAGTGATTGACATGATTCCTCAAAAGCAAATTAACCAGAAAATTTCTGATTTTTTATTTTCTAGTCTACTGGCTTTTTTAAAAAGCACCATATTACTAACAACTGTGTAAATATGTTCTTTGTATTTCCACTAGCCAGTAATGAAAGCTTCTGATTATCTATACCATGCAAATTATATATAAGTACATTTGAAGCAAGCTGATCACCGAAGAATTGATGCTTTTGAACTGTGGTGCTGGAGAAGACTCTTGAGAGTCTCTTGGACTGCAAGGAGATCCAACCAGTCCATTCTAAAGGAGATCAATCCTGGGTGTTCATTGGAAGGACTGATGCTAAAGCTGAAACTTCAATACTTTGGCCACCTCATGCGATGAGTTGACTCACTGGAAAAGACTCTGATGCTGGGAAGGATTGAGGGCAGGAGGAGAAGGGGACGGCAGAGAATGAGATGGCTGGATGGCATCACTGACTCTATGGACATGAGTTTGAGTGAACTCCAGGGGTTGGTGATGCACATGGAGGCCTGGCGTGCTGTGATTCATGGGGTCACAAAGGGTTGGACACAACTGAGCAACTGAACTGAACTGAACTGAACTGATTCAATATTTTTTTTCTCACCAGGCTTGACTCTTGTTAAGAAAATCATGTTTAATTAGTAAAGTTACTTACAAGACAACTAACTTTAAACAACACCCAAAAAAGATGTCCTTTTCATTATAGGGGACTGGAATGCAAAAGGAGGACTTCAAGAAATACCTGGAGTAACAGGCAAATTTGGGCTTAGAGTACAGAATGAAGCAGGGCAAAGGCTAATAGAGTTCTGCCAAGAGAACGCACTGGTCATAGCAAAGACCCTCTTCCAACAACACAAGAGAAGACTCTACACATGGATGACCAGATGGTCAACACTGAAATCAGATTGATTATTTTCTTTTTACAGCCAAAGATGGAGAAGCTCTATAAGTGAGTAAAACAAGGCTGGGAGCTGACTGTACTCAGATCATGAACTTCTTATTGCCAAATTAAGATTGAAATTGAAGAAAGTTGAGAAAGCCACTACACCATTCAGGTATGACCTAAATCAAATCCCTTATGACTATACAGTGGAAGTGAGAAATAGATTTAAGGGACTAGATCTGATAGACAAAGTTCCTGATGAACTATGGACAGAGGTTCATGACATTGTACAGAGACAGAAATCAAGACCACCCCCAAGAAAAAGAAAGGCAAAGAAGAAAAATGGCTGTCTGAGCAGGCCTTACAAATAGCTGTGAAAAGAAGGGAAGTGAAAAGCAAAGGAGAAAAGGAAAGATATACCCATTTGAATGCAGAGTTCCAAAGAATAGCAAGGAGAGATAAGAAAACATTCCTCAGTGATCAATGCAAAGAAATAGAGGAAAACAACAGAATAGGGAAAACAAGAGATCTCTTCAAGAAAATTAGAGACATCAAGGGAACATTTCATGCAAAGATAGGCTCGATAAAGGACAGAAATGGGAGGGACCTAACAGAAGCAGAAGATATTAAGAAGAGGTGACAAGAATACACAGAAGAACTGTACAAAAAAGATCTTCATGACCAACATGATCATGATGGCTTGATCACTCACCTGGAGCCAGACATCTTGGAATGTGAAGTCAAGTGGGCCTTAGAGAGCATCACTATGAACAAAGCTAGTGGAGGTGATGGAATGCCAATTGAGCTATTTCAAATCCTGAAAGATGATGCTGTGAAAGTGCTGCACTCAATATACCAGCAAATTTGGAAAACTCAGCAATGGCCACAGGACTGGAAAAGGTAAGTCTTCATTCCAATCCCAAAGAAAGGCAATACCAAAGAATGCTCAAACTACCGCACAATTGCCCTCATCTCACACGCTAGTAAATTCATGCTCAAAATTCTCCAAGCCAGGCTTCAGCAATACGTGAACCATGAACTCCCAGATGTTCAAGCAGGTTTTAGAAAAGGCAGAGGCACCAGAGATCAAATTGCCAACATCCACTGGATCATGGAGAAAGCAAGAGAGTTCCAGAAAAACATCTATTTCTGCTTCATTGACTATGCCAAAGCCTTTGACTGTGTGAATCACAAAAACTGTGGAAAATTCGGAAAGAGATGGGAATACCAGATCACCTGATTGGCCTCTTGAGAAACCTGTATGCAGGTCAGGAAGCAACAGTTAGAACTGGACATGGAACAACAGACTGGTTCCAAATAGGAAATGGAGTGCGTCAAGGTTGTATATTGTCACCTTGCTTATTTAACTTATATGCAGAGTACATCATGAGGAACGCTGGGCTGGAAAAAGCACAAGCTGGAATCAAGATTGCTGGGAGAAATATCAATAACCTCAGATATGCAGATGACACCACCCTTATGGCAGAAAGTGAAGAGGAACTCAAAAGCTTCTTGATGAAAGTGAAAGAGGAGAGTGAAAAGGTTGGCTTGAAGCTCAACATTTAGAAAACAAAGATCATGGCATCTGGTCCTATCACTTCATGGGAAATAGATGGAAAAACAGTGGAAACAGTGTCAGACTTTATTTTTCTGGGCTCCAAAATCACTGCAGATGCTGATTGCAGCCATGAAATTAAAAGACGCTCACTCCTTGGAAGGAAAGTTATGACCAACCTTGATAATATATTGAAAAGCAGAGACATTACTTTGCCAACCAAGGTCAGTCTAGTCAAGGCTATGGTTTTTACCGTGGTCATGAATGGATGTGAGAGTTGGACTGTGAAGAAAGCTGATCACCGAAGAATTTATGCTTTTGAATTGTGGTGCTGCAGAAGACTCCTGAGAGTCCCGTGGACTGCAAGGAGATCCAACTAGTCCATTCTAGAGGAGATCAATCCTGGGTGTTCATTGGAAGGACTGATGCTAAAGCTGAAACTCCAATTCTTTGGCCACCTCATGCGATGAGTTGACTCACTGGAAAAGACTCTGATGTTGGGAGGGATTGGCGGCGGGAGGAATAGGGGACAACAGAGGATGAGATGGCTGGATGGCATCACTGACTCGACATGAGTTTGAGTGAACTCCAGGAGTTGGTGATGGACAGGGAGGCCTGGCGTGCTGTGATTCATGGGGTCACGGAGAATCGGACACGACTGAGTGACTGAACTGAACTGAACTGAAATAAACATATTGCTTGCCCAAAACAAGATAACAGAACAAATGACAGTTATTTTGAAGTTCGATAATTTCAATTTGATAGCAAAAATCTATAGTGTAATGTATACATATTTTCTATTCTAATATTCTATTCAATAAAGTATAAGTCCAAAATAACTGTATTCTTTTAAACTTTAACAGTGTCAGATAAAATCAACATGTTCATCTTTCAAGAATGAATACTTTATGTGGGTATAAGACAGGTGGATAAGAGCAACATGCATACTTGACTATTCACTGAGGACTAAGTCCATTTGAAGCACTCTATGTTTAAGTGACCTTCACTGACTTGTATGCATAGATTATCAAATATCATAGTAGAAGTAACTGACCATGAACAGTGCCTTATTCTTTTCAAGCTACATATTGCATATTGTCATAATTATTTCTGAATCCAGGGTCAAAAGAACTGTTCATCACTTTTCGGGTTAATTGAGGAATCTTTTAAAATAATAAATAATACATCATTCTTGACAGTAGATTATAAAGAAATGAAGCAAATTCTTAGAGCAATTTTTCACAGTATATTATCGAGAGTGTCTTGCCTTTCACTCTTGTCATTTAGTCTTTTAATGTAGATCTCACATTTCAGGATTTCAGGTCACTCATTCAAAGTCTTTTAGAATGTACTATAATAATATATACTACTGATAATGGCTGCACAACTTAGTGAATAACATAACTCTGAATTTTAAATTTTTATAAAATAAACTAAAACCAATATAAAATAATATATTTCACTGGACTTTTCTCCATTTAATTTACTAAGCCATTACTGTTT
The DNA here is from genome assembly GCF_049115385.1 of Moschus berezovskii. NCBI lineage: Eukaryota > Metazoa > Chordata > Mammalia > Artiodactyla > Moschidae > Moschus > Moschus berezovskii. The sequence goes on from NC_142461.1 coordinate 55,268,124, forward strand.
TGTACAAAGTGTTAATGAAGGCATTAAAACTACTATAGAAGATTAAATACAGTTTTTCCTTCTGTCAAATAAATAAATTACTTTTACCATGATACACAGTCATGAAAAGCAAAAATTAACAGATGAATGAAAAAACTTTCTCTTTCTTCAAGAAGCTAAAAATCAAAATCAAATGTCACAAATACAGAGGAAAGATATACAATTTTCAAATGGCCCAATCTCAACTTTTGAAAGCACAATTATTTACATTTATGAAAAAATATATTTGTTTTTATAAAACACAGATAGGGAACAAAAGTTGAAAAGTTTAAATATACATGTTAAATATAAAACACTTTCATCTACTAAGACTTAAAGTGCATACATATACTTGCAAATAGAAAGTGCTGACAAGGGACAATTGCTATCCATGCTAGTATAAACTGGTATAATTTCACTTAAAAGTAATTTGGCAATTTATATTAAGAGTGTTAGACATGTTTACAATTCCATTATATATAATACCACTATGAATAATTTTGATTGATAAAAAAATTAACATATGATAATAATAAAAGCAAAGGAGAAAAGGGAACGATATACCGATTTGAATGCAGATTTCCAAAATATAGCAATGAGAGATAAGAAAGCCTTCCTCAGCAATCAGTGCAAAGAAATAGAGGAAAACAATAGAATGGGAAAGATTAGAGATCACTTCAAGAAAATTAGAGATACCAAGGGAATATTTTATGCAAAGATGGGCTCAATAAAGGACAGAAATGGTATGGACCTAACAGAAGCAGAAGATATTAAGAAGAGGTGGCAAGAATACACAGAAGAACTGTACAAAAAAGTTCTTCATGATCCAGATAAACACAATGGTGTGATCACTCGCTTAGAACGAGACATCCTGGAGTGTGAAGTCAAGTGGGCCTTAGGAAGCATCACTATGAACAAAACTAGTGGAGGTGATGGAATTCCAGTTGAGCTATTTCAAATCCTAAAAGTTGATGCTGTGAAAGTGGTATACTCAATATGCCAGCAAATTTGGAAAACTCAGCAGTGGCCAAAGGCCTAGAAAAGGTCGGTTTTCATTCCAATCCCAAAGAAAGGCAATGCCAAAGAATGTTCAAACTACTGCACAATTGCATTCATCTCACACCATAGTAAAGTAATGTTCAAAATTCTCCAAGCCAGGCTTCAACAATACGGAACCATGAACTTCCAGATGTTCAAGCTGGTTTTAGGAAAGGCAGAGGAAATAGAGATCAAATTGCCAACATTTGCTGGATCATCAAAAAAGCAAGAGAGTTCCAGAAGAAAAATTATTTCTGATTTATTGACTATGCCAAAGCCTTTGACTATGTGGATCACAATAAACTGTGGAAAATTCTGAAAGAGATGGGAATACCAGACCACCTGACCTGCCTCTTGAGAAACCTGTATGCAAGTCAGGAAGCAGTAGTTAGAACTGGACATGGAAAAACAGACTGGTTCCAAATCAGGAAAGGAGGATGCCAAGGCTGTATATTGCCACCCTGCTTTTTTAATTTATATGCAGAGTACATCATGAGAAATGCTGAGCTGGATGAAGCACAAGCTGGAATCAAGATTGCTAGGAGAAATATCAATAACCTCAGATATGCAGATGACACCACCCTTATGGCAGAAAGAGAAGAGGAACTAAAGAGCTTCTTGATGAAAGTGAAAGAGGAGAGTGAAAAAGTTGGCTTAAAGCTCAACGTTCAGAAAACAAAGATCGTGGCATCCGGTCCCATCACTGCATGGCAAATAGATGGGGAAACAGTGGAAACAGTGGCTGACTTTATTTTTCTGGGCTCCAAAATCACTGCAGATGATGATTGCAGACTTGAAATTAAAAGACGCTTACTCCTTGAAAGGAAACTTATGACCAACCTAGACAGCATATTAAAAAGTAGAGACATTGCTTTGCCAACGAAGGTCCGCTTAGTCAAGGCTATGGTTTTTCCTGTGGTCATGTATGGATGTGAGAGGTGGACTGTATAGAAAGTTGAGCGCAGAAGAATTGATGCTTTTGAACTGTGGTGTTGGGGAAGACTCTTGAGAGTCCTTTGGACTGCAAGGAGATCCAACCACTCCATCCTAAAGGAAATCAGTCCTGGGTGTTCATTGGAAGGAGTAATGTTAAAGCTGAAACTGCAATATTTTGGCCATCTGATATTAAGAGTTGACTCACTTGCAAAGACCCTGATGCTGGGAAAGACTGAAGGCAGAAGGAGAAGGGTCGACAGAAGATGAGTTGGTTAGATGGCATCTCTAACTCAATGGACATGAGTTTGGGTAAACTCTGGGAGTTGGTGATGGACCGGGAGGCCTGCCATGCTGAGGTTCTTGGGGTCACGTAGAGTCGGACATGACTGAAGGACTGAATTGAATTGAACTGAATAATAAAACAATGAAAAATTTCTAAATCTCCAGTATTACTAAGGGGAATGTTTAAGTTAAACTATGGCCAATGAATGCAATTGAATATTATAAGAGGCATGGATTAAAAGGTAATTAGAGTCAAAAATACCTTGAATATATCGTTAGTTGAAAACATGAATGTAATAAAAGTGTATATACAACAATGTCAACTGAAAAAACTAAAGAAGAAAATATTAATAGTGGTTTCCGTTCAATTGGTGAAGTTAAGAATAGAGCTTTTTTTAAATTTTTACATTTTCTACGCATTCCCAAAATTTCACACTGATCACATATTGTTGTTGTTCAGTCACTAAGTCATCTCCAACACTTGCAGTCCCACAGAATGCAGCATGCCAGCTCTGTCCTTCATTATCACTCAGAGTTTGCTCAAACACGTGTCTGTTGAGTCAGTGATGCTATCCAAATACATATGCTCTGTCACCCCCTTCTCCTCCTGCCTTCAGTCTTTCCCAGCATCAGGTCTTTTCCAATGAGTCAGCTACTCAGCTATTTGCATTAGGTGGCCAAAGTACTAGAGCTTTGGCTTCAGCATCAGTCCTTCCAATGAATAATCAGGGCTGATTTCCTTTAGGATTGACTGGTTTGATCTCCTTGCAGTCCAAGGGACTCTCAAGAGTCTTCTCCAGCACCACAGTTTGAAAGCATCAATTCTTCATAAAGAAGGTACTCAGCCTTCTTTACAGTCCAATTCTCACATCCTATGACAACTGGAAAAATTATAGCTTTGACTATAGGGACCTTTATTGGCAAAGTGCTATCTGTTTTTTAATATACTGTCTAGGTTTGTCATAGTTTTCTTTCCAACGAGGAAGAGTCTTTTAATTCCATGGCTGTAGTCACAGTCTGCAGGGATTTTGGAGCCCAAGAAAATAAAATTTTCACTGTTTCAACATTTTCCCCTTCTATTTACCATGGAGCAATGGGACTGGATGGGTTTCCCTGGTGACTTAGACAGTAAAGAATCTGCCTGCAATGCAGGAAAATCCAGGTTTCACCCTGGGTCAGGAAGATCCCCTGGAGAAGGAATTGGCTACCCACTCCAGTACAGCCTGCAGAATTCTATGGACAGAGGAGCCTGACTGGCTATAGTTCATTATGTTGCAAAGAGTCAGACACAACTGAGTGACTAACACTTTCATCTTAATGGGACAAGATGCCATGATCTTAGTTTTTTGAAGGTTGAGGTATAACACAGCTTTTTCACTCCTTACCTGAGGTAGTCGATAATTCTCCCAGCAATCTTGATTCCAGCTTGTGATTGATCTATTCGGGCATTTCACATGATGTACTGTACATAGAAGTTCAATAGGCAGGGTGACAATATACAGCCTTGACATACTCCTTTCCCAATTTCCCAGTCTGTTATCCTATGTCCAGTTCTAACAGTTGTTTCTTGTCTGAATACAGGTTTCCCAGGAGACAGGTAAGGTGGTCTGCTACTTCCACCTCTTTAAGAATTTTCCAGTTTGTTGTGATCCACAAAGTCAAAAGCTTTAGCATAGTCAATGAAGCAGATGTTTTCCTAGAATTTCATTTATTTTTCTATGATCCAATGGATGTTGACAACGGGGCCTCTAGTTCCTCTGTCTTTTCTCAACACAGCTGGTACATCTGCAAGTTCTCAGTTCATGTACTGTTGAAGCTTAGCTTAGCTTGAAGGGTTTTGAACATCAACTTGTTAAATGTGAAATGAGTGCCAAAATATGGTACTTTGAACATTCTTTGGCATTTTTGGGGATTGTAATGAAAACTGACTCATGTTATTGCAAGAAATTGTTTGTAATGACAAGTGTGTTTTCTTGGTAAATGCTGTTAACCATTTCCCTTCTTCATTTTGTACTCCAAAGCTAAACTTACCTGTTACTCCAGGTATCTCTTGATCAGTTTTGCATTCCAATCCTCTATGAAGAAACGAATATCTTTTTTAGTGTTAGTTCTAGGATATTTTATAGGTCTTCATAGAACCATTCAACTTTAGTTTCTTTAACATTAGTGGCTGGGGCATAGACTTGGATTACTGTGATACTGAATGGTTTGCCTTGGAAACAAACTGAGATTATTCTGTCATTTTTGAGATTGCACCCAAGTACCACACTTTGGACTCTTATTGACTAAGAGGGCTGCTCCATTTCTTCTAAAGGATTCTTGCCCATAATAGTTGATATGATGGGCATCTGAATTAAATTCACCCAAACCTGTACATTTTAGTTCACCAATTCCTAAGATGTTGATGTTCACTCTTGCCATCTCCAGTATGACCATGTCTAATTTACCTTGATTCATGGACCCGCAGACATTCCAGGTCCTATGCAATATTGCTATTTACAGCATTGGATTTTACTTTCCCCACCAGATACAGCCACAACTGAGCATCATTTCTGCTTTGGCCCAGCCTCTTCATTCTTTCTGGAGCTATTTCTCCCCTCTTCCCCAGTAGCATAATGGATACCTACCAACCTAGTCATCTTTCAGTGTCCTATCTTTTGGCCTTTTCATGGGATTCTCAAAGCAAGAATACTGGAGTGGTTTGCCATTCCCTTCTCCAGTGAACCATGTTTGGTCAGAACTCTCCTCTATGATTTGTATGCCTTGGTGCCCCTGCATGGTATGAGTCATAGCTTCATTAAGTTACACAAGCTTCTTCTCCATGACAAGGCTGTGATCTATGAAGGGGAAACTTAGGAGATGAGGAAAGAACATCTTTATAACATCATAATCTGATTACTATAAACTAGAATTATAAACTATTTTTCAGTCATATTTTAGAGAGGTAAATGCCAAGAATGTTCAAACTACCGCAAACTGCACTATGACCAACCTAGACAGCATATTAAAGAGCAGAGACATTACTTTACCAACAAAGGTCCATCTACTCAAAGCTACGGTTTTACCAGTAGTTATGGATGAATGTGAGAGTTGAATTATAAAGAAAGCTGAGTGCTGAAGAATTGATGCTTGAAATGTGGTGTTGGAAAAGACTCTTGAGAGTCCCTTGGACTGCAAGGAGATCCAACCAGTCAATCCTAAAGGAAATCAGTCTGAATATTCATTGAAAGGACTGATGCTGAAGCTGAAACTCTAATACTTTGGCCTCCTGATACGAAGAACTGACTCATTTGAAAAGACCCTGATGCTGGGAAAGTTGGATGGCATCAGCAACACGACAGACATGAGTTTGAGTAGGCTCTGGGAGTTGTTGATGGATAGGGAAGACTGGCATGCTACAGTCCATGGGGTCACAAGAGTGGGACATGACTGAGCGACTGAACTGAATTGAAATCTTTTAAACAGGTGTGTGTATGTGCTCAATCATGTACAACTCATGGACTGTAGTCCACCAGGCTCCTCTATCCATGGAATTTTCCAGGCAAGAATACAAGAGGCAGTTGCTATTTTCTCCTCCAGGGCATATTCCTGAAAAGGATCAAATCCGAGTCTGTTGTGTCTCCTGCATTGGCAGGAGGATTCTTTATCATTAGCACCACCATTATTTTTACATTAAATAGTAAACAATTGCACTGAAACACAAGTGAGTGATAAGAGAAAAAATAGTTAAGCTGAACATCATCAAAAATAACAATTGCTGAGAACCCACAGATTTGGAGAACATTTTTGAAAATCATTTATCTAATAAGGGACTTCCATCTATAGTATATGAAGAACAGTTACAACTACAAATAGTTATAAACCCAATAATATGAATAGACATTTATCCAGAGAATATGTATGATTAAGCATCAGAAAAAAATACTCAGAATCATTAGACATCAGGGAAATGTGATAAACAACAAAATGAAATGCCACTTCACATTCTAGGGCAATAATTGAAAAAGAGAGTTATTAAGTGTTGGTAAAGATGTAGAGAAATTGGAATCCTCATACAAACTTGGTAGAGGAAAATTGTATAGCTGCTTTGGAAAACCATCTGGCAGTTCCTTAAAGAGTTACCCACAGTTATCATTGATAACACATAGTTAGTATACAAAAGACTGAAAATGTGCCTTCACACACACACAAAAAAATACCTGCAAACACAGGTTTATAGAAGCATTATTCTTAATAGCATTCTTAAAAAGTAGAAACAAGGTTCAACTTAGCAACTGATAAATGGATAAATAAAATATGGTATCAGTTCAGTTCAGTCGCTCAGTCGTGTCCGACTCTTTGCGACCCCATGAACCACAGCATGCCAGGCCTCCCTGTCCATCACCAACTCCCGGAGGTCACTCAAACTCATGTCCATCGAGTCGGTGATGCCATCCAGCCATCTCATTCCCTGTCGTCCCCGTCTCCTCCTACCCCAATCCCTCCTAGCATCAGACTCTTTTCCAGTGAGCCAACACGTCTCATGAGGTGGCCAAAATATTGGAGTTTCAGCTTTAGCATCAGTCCTTCCAATGAACACCCAGGATTGATCTCCTCTAGAATGGACTGGTTGGATCTCCTTGCAGTCCAAGGGACTCTCAAGAGTCTTCTCCAGCACCACAGTTCAAAAGCATCAATTCTTCAGCGATCAGCTTTCTTCCCAGTCCAATTCTCACATCCATACATGACCACGGGAAAAACCATAGCTTTAACTAGACAGACCATAGCCATAGGCATGTGTGCTAGTTCACTTCAGTTATGTCTGACTCTTTGTGACCCTATGGACTATAGCCCACCAGGCTCCTCTTTCCATGGAGTTCTCCAGGCAAGAATACTGGAGTGGTTCCCATGTCTTCCTCAGTATAGCCATATACTGCAATGTTATTCAGCAATAAAATGAAGAAATGATGTATACTATAAGATAGTAAACCATGAAATCACCCTGTCAAGGGAAAGAATCTACTCTCAGAGGAACATATATTGAATGGTTTTATTTATATATAAAATGTGGACAAAACTGAAAGGGTGCTCATAGTTTTCCCTGTGCCGTTCAAAAATGTAATTTGAATTTAAAATTCTTCACTGTATTTAATTTATTAAGTATTCATGGTTACAATTTGGAATAAAGTGCGCCTAATTCTCCAGATTGCCGGGAGAAATATCAATAACCTCAGATATGCAGATGACACCATCCTTATGGCAGAAAGTAAAGAGGAACTCAAAGGCCTCTTGATGAAAGTGAAAGAGGAGAGTGAAAAGGTTGGCTTGAAGCTCAACATTCAGAAAACGAAGATCATGGCATCTGGTCCCATCACTTCATGGGAAATAGATGGGGAAACAGTGGAAACAGTGTCAGACTTTATTGTTTTGGGCTCCAAAATCACTGCGGATGCTCATTGCAGCCATGAAATTAAAAGACACTTACTCCTTGGAAGGAAAGTTACGACCAACCTAGATAGCATATTAAAAAGCAGAGACATTACTTTGCCAACCAATGTCCGTCTAGTCAAGGCTATGGTTTTTCCCGTGGTCATGTATGGATGTGAGAGTTGGACTGTGAAGAAAGTTGATCACCGAAGAATTGATGCTTTTGAACTGTGGTGCTGGAGAAGACTCTTGAGAGTCCCTTGGACTGCAAGGAGATCCAACCAGTCCATTCTAAAGGAGATCAATCCTGGGTGTTCATTGGAAGGACTGATGCTAAAGCTGAAACTCCAATACTTTGGCCACCTCATGCGACGAGTTGACTCACTGGGAAAGAGTCTAATGCTAGAAGGGATTGGGGATGGAAGGAGACGCGGACAACAGGGAATGAGATGGCTGGATGGCATCACCGACTCGATGGACGTGAGTTTGAGTGACCTCCGGGAGTTGGTGATGGACAGGGAGGCCTGGTATGCTGTGGTTCATGGGGTCACAAAGAGTTGGACACGACTGAGCGACTGAACTGAATTGAATTCTCCATTACATTCTCTTCTTAGGTCTGAATGTCTTCTTGTTTAATTCTTAAGAAATGTCACACATGTGTCTTCATTGACCTTGAAGAATCTTACAGTATACAGATTTGCCTTATAAATCAAAGAACACCTCAAAGTTTTGCCTTTTTTTTTAAATAGGGAAGAGTTTTTGTCAGATATTTTTTTCTGAAGATCCAAATAATTTAAAGACATGCCTCTTCCACTTAAATATTATTTTTAACAACCCTCAGATTGTTGTTAATTGCTAATAGTAGGCTAATCTATAAAGTTGGAAAGTATATGAGTGGTTTCCTAGAGCTAGGGGGAATGGGAGAATTGGGGGATGATGGTTAAGTAGTAAATGGTTTCTTTGGGGGATAATGAAAATATTCCAAAACGGATTCTGATGATGGAAGCACATTTCTCTGAATATTTTAAAACACATCTAATTGAACACTTGAAATAAGTTCATTTTACATATATCTAAATAAAATTTTTAACAACAATAAAAAGTATAAGGAAGAAATTTCCTCAGACTTAATAGGATAAACTGAAATGTACTATCATATGGGAAGTTTTAAAAACTATTGTCAACTAGGAATTAGCTGACAATTGGGCTTCCCTGGTGGTTCAGATTGTAAAGAATCTGCCTGCACTACAGGAGACCTGGGTTTGATCCCTGGCTCAGAAGATCCCCTGAAGTAGGAAATGGAAACCCATTCCAGTATTTTTGCCTGGAGAATTCCATGGACAGTGGAGCCTTGCAGGCTACAGAATTGCACATAACTGAGTGACTATTCTTTTCACTTTTTTTCTCCTTTTTTTCAGATACTGATAGCTTTTTTATGTTTGTCCCCAGAAATAAGGAACCACGGGGATAAGGCAGTCAGAGGTTTGTAGTCACTAGACAGACAATACAGGAAGTTACAGGAAAAAGGGAAGATGGTATCATGGAGGCTGTCACCAGTTACTGATTGCTAAGTTTTAAGTTTATATCTTTATCTTATAATATCAATTACTTAATGCAATATATTGCCAAATTCACCTATCTTTTCCACTTTTACATAGAAAAGTATTCTATTTATTCTCCTATATAAACTGGCATATATCAGACATCCAATAATAAACTGTCAAAGAATGGCAGACATGAACATGAATAAATTATCAGAGAACTAATCAAGTGCTAAATTCAGGATAATGTCACCAGAGAAGGACTGATGTTAGAATTCCAAACCATCTTTGACTAGGATGGTTTTAGAAATTAGGAATCAATCTGGGAAAGTTGTAGTAACCATAGACCCTTTACTCTATTAAATGCTTATGGAAGAACACATTTTGCTAAGCATTAGCATATTTTTCTAATTTTTCTCATAGTCAATGACTTAGAGATTCTTTCCAGTTTATTAACTAGCACCCATGAAACTTAGACACTCAGCAAGTTTTCTTAGTTAGTAAAGACAGAGCTATTTTTCAAGTCCAAATCTGTCCCATGGAAAAATTTCTTGTGTTCCGTGTATTAAACTTTCATGAGAGGGGGTAAAAAAAATAGGCTCAACAGAGGACAGAAAAGTAAATAACTATTTATATTAGATATTGTGAAAACTATATACAAACTGAGTCAGAAAGTGCCAAGAGATAACTCTCCATTGTTCAGTTTCATTAGGAATCCAGTAGTATCTTTTACAGCCTATCAAAGTTAAGTGTAAGCCCCTGGTCTAGAGTAGTATTGTGTAAAGTCACTTTCATGGAATATTTGTACTTTCCATATAATCTATAGAAAACAATTTATTTATAATCCATCTCTGCTGGTGTCTTTTAAGATGAGAGCTGAAATAATGACATGTGTTTTTTAAATGTAATAAAAAATCATTTAGCTAAAATTCAATTAATTTTCACTTTTTCATAATCACTATTTCCAGTTTTGATTTGATCATTATAGGAAAAGATAAAATTACACAAGAATTTTTACCCAGTAATTGATATTACTTCAAACACCAACATTTTTGAGCTCTTCCCTTTGAGAATGGGGCATAAGAAGGTAATTACTTCAACTTGTACATTTCTGTATTCTAGAGGAAGTGTTACTGAGAAAAAAGTTTTGAGGCAACACCTACATTCCAGATCTTTATGACCTTTTGAGAAATCAGCTTTGCCCTTAGACAAATTTGAAGAATGAGATAATTATACCAGCTTGAAGGCTCACAATGTAAATTAATCTACAGAGTGATTAGTCAGGTTACTTCAGCTAGAATGAACAGTGAAATGAACATATATTTTATGAACTGATAATATTTTAAACCTGATTTTGTAGTGCTAACAAAAAACAAAGAATTTCAAAATTTAACTGTACCTTGAATGTGCATTTTATTAGTCAACTATGTATTGTTAGAATAAAATAATAGGTGCTACCCTGAGTAAAAAGTTGCCCTCTCCACATTCAGATGAATGCAAAAAAAAAAAAAACAAAGGGGTCTTGAAATGAATATATATATATATATATATATATATGTATGTATATTTTAAAAATTGTCTGACAATCTGGATTTTTGCAACAATAAATCTTGTTGCTTTTCATTCTCTTGTGTTTGGTCCAATTTTCTTTAAAATACAAATCAAAAAGCATTGACCACACAGTCGCTCTTTATCTTCAATACACTTGAATTTTCTTCTCATCGTAAAATAAAGATTTTCTATCAGTAAAACTGGAAACTTCTTCTTAAATATTAAAAAATTTATTCACTATGAATCAGAAATATTATTCAACTTCTTTCACTACACATATCTAAATATACAAGCTTATTCAATATTTGTACTTTGAGTGAAGTAGTTACACTGAAATTAACAGAGAAACATCTTTTCAACAACATATTCTAACAACTCATAAGTATCACCAACATTATGACATGAACTTTGGTTTGCTACGCTGATGAAGTTAGGAAATCAGATATGCTTTAAACAGATTTTCAGTTCAGTTCTGTTCAGTCCCTCAGTCGTGTCTGACTCTTTGCGACCCCATGAATCGCAGCACGCCAGGCCTCCCTGTCCAACACGGACTCCTGGAGTTCACCCAAACTCATGTCCATCGAGTCAGTGATGCCATCCAGCCATCTCATCCTCTGTCGTCCCCTTCTCCTCCTGCATCCAATCCCTCCCAGCATCAGGGTCTTTTCCAATGAGTCACTGTTTCCTAAATAAGGTTTAAAAACTTTTCAATTCATGTTGTCTTAAAAATAATAGACACACACCATAAAAAATAATCATGCATCTGTTTTCATTTACACAATTAACATAAATTGAGATTCTTCCAAGTTGAATATATTGTATTAGGTTTTATGAAGTATATGGCTTTATCCTCAAAAAATGTATAAACTACTTAAAAAGAGATAACCATTAAAAATTGCAGAGCAATATTCCTCCTTAAAGGAAAATAAATAGCTCTTCATATCACATGAAAGCATTAATCAATTTCACATGACTGGACAAAGCCCATTGTATTAGCTATCTACTGCTGTCATAACAACTTTCCACAAACTTAGTGGTTTAAAAATAAGATAGGTTTATCATTGTACTTTAATCTTATTTTACTTTTCTAATGTTGAATTGTTACATTCTTCCCAGAACAGTACTATTTCTGAGAGATATTAGGAACCCATAGGTATATACATTTGGTATCAGTGATTTGAACTATTCATTGTGTGAAATGTTTAATTTAATAGGACCATGAAGGAGTGATACAAGAGGTCTAAATAAAATTTGAGAAAATCCATGAGAAAAAGAAGAGCAGTCTCTGACAGTCAGAAGCTGACAAACAGCTACAACTCCATTTCTGCTGTGAGCTGGGCTGGCACTCTCAACTAAATTAAGATGTTCAGCTGTTAGGTAGAAACAACTTCACAAAACACCATCTGACAACATTATTCTTTGACCACTAAGAAGCAAAAGAAAAATAAGACCATTCTGTAACCAAGTCTGAACGAAGATACAAACAACATTATATGAATCATGGGAATATCCAAACAACTGCTTATCTTGGCTAAAATGAGTATCTGTTGCTTCTTGACAAATTTCCACTTCAGTCATGCTCAGTTCCCACCACTTTCTAGACAATTAAGATTCCAAATAAAGAAGTATCCTTGCTTCTTAACTCTACCTAAAGCAAAGCCAAACCTGCTTCCTTGAGTTTTGTTCCAAATCAGATAACACAATTACAAACCCTATAATATTCTCTTACTGAAACACATCATGTTGGGCATCTTTGTTGGAAGGTGTCAAGACCCCAATACTATTCTACTACAGGTATTTGCCTGTGATTGCAGCTGCTAGAAATCAAATTCTACCAATGTACCATTTAATGCTTAAAGAATTGTAAGGTAATGTATAAAAAATTTATGATATGGAGTTTTCCTTTATATAAAACTTACAATTCTTCTATCATTTTCAGCTTATTTGGAGTTCAATATAGAGATTATGGGGTTTCCTTGGTAGTTCAGACAGTAAGTAATCTGTCTGCAATGCAGGAGACCAGTGTTTGATACTTGGGTTGGGAAGATCCCCTGGAGAAGGGCATAGCTACCCACGTCAGTATTCTAGCCTGGAGAATTCCATGGACAGAGGAGCCTGGTGGGCTTCAGTACATGGGGTCACAAAGAGTTGGACATGACTGAGCAATTAACATTTTCACTTCCATATAATTATAGGTAGATAGATGGATACATAGATGGTAAATAATAGGCAGATGGATATAAAAATGGATAGATAGTCTGTGTTAGAAAATATATTACCATGAAAATTATTTGTTCAGTTCAGTTCAGTTCAGTCGCTCAGTCGTGTCCGACTCTTTGCGACCCCATGAACCATAGCACGCCAGGCCTCCCTGTCCATCACCAACTCCCGGAGTACACTCAAACTCATGTCCACAGAGTCGGTGATGCCATCCAGCCATCTCATTCTCTGTCATCCCCGTCTCCTCCTACCCCCAATCCCTCCTAGCATCAGACCCTTTTCCAGTTAGCCAACTCATCGCATGAGGTGGCCAAAGTATTGGAGTTTCAGCTTTTGCATCAGTCCTTCCAATGAACACCCAGGATTGATCTCCTTTAGAATGGACTGGTTGGATCTCCTTGCAGTCCAAGGGACTCTCAAGAGTCTTCTCCAGCACCACAGTTCAAAAGCATCAATTCTTCGGTGATCAGCTTTCTTCACAGTCCAACTCTCACATCCATACATGACCACGGGAAAAACCATAGCCTTGACTAGACGGACCTTGATTGGCAAAGTAATATCTCTGCTTTTCAATACGCTATCTAGGTTGGTCATAACTTTCCTTCCAAGGAGTAAGTGTCTTTTAATTTCATGGCTGCAATCAGCATCCACAGTGATTTTGGAGCCCCCAAAAATAAAGTCTGACACTGTTTCCACTGTTTCCCCATCTATTTCCCATGAAGTGATGGGACCAGATGCCATGATTTTCGTTTTCTGAATGTTGAGCTTCAAGCCAACCTTTTCACTCTCCTCTTTCACTTTCATTAAGAGGTCTGTGAGTTCCTCTTTACTTTCTGCCATAAGGGTGGTGTCATCTGCATATCTGAGGTTATTGATATTTCTCCCAGCAAGCTTGATTCCAGCTTGTTAGCAATTGTTATTATTTTAATGAACAATATTCAGCATTAGGCCCTGAACATCCCTATAGCCAGTTTTATAATATTCACCACAATTTTTCATCAACATTTTTCTATGTATCTTGTGTTTTTGTTTTATGCATTGATTGACTTCAATTAAGCTTACATAGGCATATATATTTGCTAGCCTTTGATAATGTAATGAATTTACTTGCCTAGAAATTTATTCTAACTTCACATTGCACTAATAAAAATGACATTGATTTTCTTATATTAATGTCTGACATTCAAAATGCTCGTGTATATCAATGAAAGATGTTGAATTTTATGAAGGTGCTTTGATAGGACCCAACTTTGTTTTACCTGTGAATTTTCAAGAACTAAGCCTTTTGCACCAAACCACTAAGTTTTATAAGTCAAGGACCAATAATGTTGTTTGATATTTTTAAGGGATTTCATTTTTGTATAATCCAGGATAATAAATGTAATAAGTCTTCTGTGTCTGTGTATGTGTGTGTGCTCAGTCATGTCAGATTCCTGTGACTCCATGGACTGTTGTCCACCAGGCTCTTCTGTCCATGGGCAAGAATAATGGAGTGAGTTGCCATTTCCTCCTCCAGGGAATCTTCCCTACCAAGGGATCAAACCTGTGCCTCGTGTATCTTCTGCATTGGCAGATGGAATCTTTACCACTGCACCACCTGGAAGCCATTCTATTAACAGTCTTTAATATAGTTCTCCTATATTAACAAGTAATAAAAAAGAGTGAACAATTTAGGTTCCTTGTTTATTTTAAAGGAAAACAAAAATATTAGAGATGAGAAAAAGGAGAAATGCATGAATGTTCAAGGCAGTGAGATAGTAGAAAGGATAGTAAAAAGGATATCATTGACCCTTGAACTACATGGTAGCTAACTTTAGTATCAGTTCAGTTCAGTCACTCAGTCGTGTCCGACTCTTTGCGACCCCATGAATCACAGCACGCCAGGCCTCCCTGTCCATCACCAACTCCCAGAGTTCACTCAAACTCATGTCCATCGAGTCGGTGATGCCATCCAGCCATCTCATTCTCTGTCGTCCCCTTCTCCTCCCACCCCCAATCCCTCCCAGCATCAGACTCTTTTCCAGTGAATCAACTCGTCCCATGAGGTGGCCAAAGTATTGCAGTTTCAGCTTTAGCATCAGTCCTTCCAATGAATACCCAGGATTGATCTCCTTTAGAATGGACTGGTTGGATCTCCTTGCAGTCCAAGGGACTCTCAAGAGTCTTCTCCAGCACCACAGTTCAAAAACATCAATTCTTTGGTGCTCAGCTTTCTTCACAGTCCAACTCTCACATCCATACATGACCACGGGAAAAACCATAGCCTTGACTAGACGGACCTTGGTTGGCAAAGTAATGTCTCTGCTTTTTTAATATACTATCTAGGCTGGTCATAACTTTCCTTCCAAGGAGTAAGCATCTTTTATTTGTCCTTTATATGCATGGTTACTCTGCATTTGATGATTCAACCAACCACAAACCTTGCAGTAATATAGTATTTACTATTGAAAAGTATCCCCATATAAGTAGGTTGTTCAACTGTATTTGAGGAAATATTTGGGCTATTTCTCTTTCCTTCCATCAAGAACTATAAGCTTTTAGATGTCAAGAACAAATTTTTCTAAACTTCAAATAGCATGATGAATTTACTTCAGATAGGAAATTCAGGAAACAGATTGAACTGCAAAATATGATGAAAAGTGAAATACATTGTCTATTCATGTTAAAATTCACTGTCATTAAATAACTATTCTCTTTGTAGGCTTTTCTCTAAAATTAAAGCATTCATTGAGTTCATATTAATAGTTATAATATTTGCATATTTCTGTCTACTTTTCCATTTTCTTCCATCTACCTATAGATACAGGTTTTATCATTGACAAGTTAATGATTCATACAATGGCAAGAAGAAGAGAATATACTTTTTCTACAAGGGATTGAATTTTAGGATGGCAAAATGATCTTTTTGGCACTATATTGGATCTTTTTCTAGTTGTGTGAATTTTTACAATTCACTGAGAATCAATGGCCTTTAGAATCCTTCCTTACAAAATGAAAATATTTTCAGTGTTCATTTTTTAAGACAATGGGAAATAAACTACCATATTACATGATATATTGCATGATACAGAAACACCGGCAACATTTTTAACAATTTTTCTCCATCTGTACATTTTCTACTAAAAATTATACACATTTCAAATACTTTCTAATAATATGTAACAACCAATTTGTCTCGTATTTTTTCAATGAATCCCTGATTGGATCCTTTAGAATGAAAGAGAAATCCATACATAAGAAATTTCAAGAAACTTCATAACCTATTATCTTTATTAACACATAGAGGAACCAGAGATCAAACTGTCAACATCTGCTGGATCATCAAAAAAGCAAGAGAGTTCCAGAAAATCATCTATTTCTGCTTCATTGACTATGCCAAAGCCTTTGACTATGTGGATCACAATAAACTGTGGAAAATTCTGAAAGAGATGGGAATACTGGATCACCTGATGTGCCTCTTGAGAAACCTGTATGCAGGTCAGGAAGCAATAGTTAGAATTGGACATTGAACAACAGACTGTTTCCAAATAAGGAAAGGAGGACGTCAAGGCTATATATTGTCACCCTGCTTATTTAACTTATATACAGAGTATATCATGAGAAACGCTGGGCTGGAAGAAGCACAAGCTGGAATCAAGATTGCTGGGAGAAATACCAATAACCTCATATAAGCAGATGACACCACCCTTATGGCAGAAAGTGAAGAAGAACTAAAGAGCCTCTTGATGAAAGTGAAAGAGGAGACTGAAAAAGTGACTTAAAGTTCAACATCAGAAAACTAAAATCATGCCATCTGGTCCCATCACTTCATGGCAAATAGATGGGGAAACAGTGGAAACAGTGAGACTTTAATTTTTTGGGCTCCAAAATCACTGCAGATGCTGATTACAGCCATGAAATTAAAAGACGCTTACTCCTTGGAAGGAAAGTTATGACCAACCTAGACAGCATATTAAAAAGCAGAGACATTACTTTGCCAACCAAGGTCCATCTAGTCAAGGCTATGGTTTTTCCCGTGGTCATTATGGATGTGAGAGTTGGACTGTGAAGAAAGCTGATCACCGAAGAATCGATGCTTTTGAACTGTGGTGTTGGAGAAGACTCTTGAGAGTCCCTTGGACTGCAAGGAGATCCAACCAGTCCATTCTAAAGGAGATCAATCCTGTGTGTTCATTGGAGGGACTGATGCTAAAGCTGAAACTGCAATACTTTGGCCACCTCATGCGACGAGTTGACTCACTGGAAAAGACTCTGATGCTGGGAAAGGTTGGGGGTGGGAGGAGAAGGGGAGGACAGAGAATGGGATGGCTGGATGGCATCACCGACTCGATGGACGTGAGTTTGAGTGACCTCCGGGAGTTGGTGATGGACAGGGAGGCCTGGTGTTCTGTGATTCAAGGGGTCGCAGAGAGTCGGATACGACTGAGCGACTGAACTTAACTGAACTGAACTGAATGCATATATATGGAATTTAGAAAGATGGTAACCTTAACACTGTATACGAGACAGCAAAAGAGACATAGGTGTATAGAACAGTCTTGGGGACTCTGTGGGAGAGGGTGAAGGTAGGATGATTTGGGAGAATGGCATTGTAGCATGTATATTATCATATGTTAAATGAATCACCAGTCTAGGTTTGATGCATGATACAGGATGCTTGGGGCTGGTGCACGGGGATGACCTGGAGGGAGGATATGGGGAAGAGGGAGGTGGGAGGGGGGTTCAAGAAGGGGAACACATGTACACCCGGGGCAGATTCTTGTCAATGTAGGGCAAAACCAACCAATATATTAATGTAAAGAAATTAGCCTCCAATAAAAAGTAAATAAATAAAGATGAAAAAAAAAAAAGAAATTTGAGCGCTGAAGAATTGAAGTTTTTTAACTGTGGTGTTGGAGAAGACTCTTGAGAGTCCCTTGGACTGCAAGGAGATCCAACCAGTCCATCCTAAAGGAAATCAGTCTTCTGTTTTCATCGCAAGGTCTCATGTTGAAACTGAAACTCCAATACTTTGGCCACCTGATGTGAAGATTTGACTCATTTGGAAAGACCCTGATGCTGGGAAAGATTGAGGGCAGGAGGAGAAGGGGATGACTGAGGATGAGATGGTTGGATGGCATCACCGACTCAATGGACATGAGTTTGGGTAGGCTTCAGGTGTTGGTGTTGGATAGGGAGGCCTGACATGCTTCAGCTTATGGGGTCATAAAGAGTCAGGCACGACTGAGTGACTGAACTGAACTGAAGATGTCTGTAAGACATTTGGTACATACCTAAAAGCTCTTGAAATCTGACCCCATCCAAAACATCCACAAGCATATGTGATCCATGCCACGTGGTTTGCGACAGAACCAAATATAAATAAAGGACTTTTTTTGTGAACTCAATGTTATGGACATATTAGGCAGAACCAAATAAGTTACAAATGTGTTTTACAATGATGAGATTTTCTTTGCAGAAATGGAAGAATAAAGAAGAATGTTACATCTTCACACATTTAAAAACATAGCAATTTTAATTTAATTTCCCCCACAGGGCCTCTCTACTCAAAGATCTCTTTTAATATGGAGACATATTCTTCAAGTTTAGAAAACTATCTTGATTTGTCATTAATGTTTTCTTCTTTTCCATTTTCTTTGTTCCTTCTGCATCTGATATTATTTTAAACTAACATAGAGCTAATTATTTTATCTTTTATTTCCTATCTTCCATATTCTCCTTGGGAGATTTCCTCAGTTTATTCTATAAAATTTTTTGGTTTTAATTTATACATTTTAATTCTAATTTTGAAGAGCACATTTGTATTTTTCAGGTATCCCTTTTCAATAAACTTATTCAGGAATACAGTAAATTTTCTTATCTCTCAAAGATAGCAAAGATTTCATTTACCTATGTAAATGATCTGGCTGAGATTTGTCACTGGAGACACACCATTTTGCATTTACATTTACCATTTTACAACAGTTTTCCCAGAGAAATCTCTTCTATTTTCCTGCTGAAGGGTATAAATTAAGCTGCCAATATTCTGTAAGCTGAAAGGACAGCAACATCAACACTTAGAAAGAAAACTCTCATTTAATTCCTCTGATTTTAGTATAGTATCCTTGTATTCAATGGTACTTGGCTTGTCCTAGGTTACAGATCGTGTCTTTTTTCTTTTTACTAAAGTAGTTCTTCCACCTTCCACAAATGCAAATGAGAGGAAAGCCACCTGTGGTAAGCAATTATATCTACACTTAAAAGGTTAATAAGCAATGTCACCTACAAAAGATTCCTACACATTCAGTTCTTAAAAGTTTGAAATATAAACACAACAGACATGATTTTTTCAGTGGCATGTAGATTTTATTAGTGGTACTGGGACACACTGGGGATTCTCCCCTCGGGCAGGGGCTGGGGTGAGGCTTAAGACAAAATCTAGCGATCACTTGTGGTAGAATCAAGGATTCTGGCTGTCCTGCATGAAGGGGAACAAGGACCAGGCTGGAGATTGCCAAGCCCAACTTTTCTGCTGGTTGCATCTGCACTGGGAGCTGGGCTGAAGCCCGGAGTCCAGGGTTGGGAGGCAGAGTATGGGGATATATAGGACAAAGGGAAGGTGAGTCAGAAAAGCCAGTCTGCTGGTTACTGTGTTCCTGTGGACAGTGACTGCAGCCGTGAAATTAAAAGATGTCTGCTCCTTGGAAGGAAAGCTATGACAAGCCTAGACAATGTATGAAAAAGCCAAGATATCCCTTTGCCGAGAAAGGTCAATATAGTCAGTTCAGTTCAGTCATTCAGTCATGTCCAACTCTTTGTGACTCATAGACTGCAGAACGACAGGCTTCCCTGCCCATCACAAACTCCTGGAGCATGCTCAAACTCATGTACATCAAGTTAGTGATGCCATCCAATCAACTTATCTTCTGTCGTTCCTTTCTCCTCCTGCCTTCAACTTCTACCAGCATCAGGGTCTTTCCCAGTGAGTTGGCTCCATCAGGTGGTCAAAGTATTGGAGCTTCAGCTTCAGCATCAGTCCTTCCAATGAATATTCAGGACTGATTTCCTTTAAGATTGACTGCTTTGATCTCCTTGCAGTCCAAGGGACTCTCAAGAGTCTTCTCCAACACCACTGTTCAAAAGCATGAATTCTGTGGTGCTCAGCTTCTTTATGGTCCAAATCTCACATCCATATTACTACTGGAAAAACCATAGCTTTGACTAGACAGACCTTTGCTGGCAAAGTAATGTCTCTTCTTTTTAATATGCTGTCTAGGTTTATCATAGCTTTTCTTCCAAGGAGCATGCATCTTTTAATTTCATGGCTGCAGTCACCATCTGCAGTGATTTTGGAGCCCCCCAAAAATAAAGTCTCTCACTGTTTCCACTGTTTCCCCATCTATTTGCCATGAAGTGATGGCACCAGACGCCATGATCTTAGTGTTTTGAATGTTGAGTTTTAAGCCAACTTTTTCACTCTCCTCTTTCAGTTTTACCAAGAGGCTCTTTAGTTTCTCTTCATTTTCTGCCATAAGAGTGGTATCATCTGTGTTCTGAGGTTATTGATATTTCTCCAGGCAATCTTGCTTTCAGTTTTTTGCTTCATCCAGCCTGGCATTTCACATGATGTACTCTGCATATAAGTCAAATAGCAGGGTGACAATACACAGACTTGACATACTCTTTTCCCAGTTTTGAACCAATCCATTTCTCCATGTCTGAACATTGCCTCTTAACCTGCATACAGATAGCTGTATAGTCAAAGCTATGGTTCTTCCACTTGTCATGTATGGATGTGAGATTTGGACCATAAAGGATGGGCACCGAAGAACTGATGGTTTTGAACAACTCTCATGACATGCAAGAGCAAAGTAAGAATGCTTGGATTAAAAAAAAAATACTATAAAGACAGAAATATAGATCAATGGAACAAAATAGAAGGCCCAGAGATAAACCCACGCTCCTATGGACACCTTATCTTCGACAAAGGAGGCAAGAATATAAAATGGAGAAAAGACAGTCTCTTTAACAAGTGGTGCTGGGAAAACTGGTCAGCCACTTGTAAAAGAATGAAACTAGAACAATTCCTAACACCATACACCAAAATAAACTAAAAATGGATTAAAGATCTAAATGTAAGACCAGAAACTATAAAACTCCTAGAGGAGAATGTAGGCAAAACACTCTCCGACATAAATCACAGCAGTATCCTCCAAGACCCACCTCCCAGAATATTGGAAATAAAAGCAAAAATAAACAAATGGGACCTAATTAAAATCAAAAGCTTCTGCACAGCAAAGGAAACTCTAAGCAAGGTGAAAAGACAGCCTTCAGAATGGGAGAAAATAATAGCAAATGAAGCAACTGATAAAGGATTAATCTCCAAATTATACAAGCAGCTCCTGCAGCTTAATTCCAGAAAACTAAGTGACCCAATCAAAAAATGGGCCAAAGAACTAAACAGACATTTCTCCAAAGACATAAACATGGCTAACAAACACATGAAAAAATGCTCAACATCCCTCATCATCAGAGAAATGCAAATCAAAACCACAATGAGATACCATTTCACACCAGTCAGAATGGCTGCTATCCAAAAGTCTACATGCAATAAATGCTGGAGAGGGTGTGGAGAGAAGGGAACCCTCTTACGCTGTTGGTGGGAATGCAAACTAGTACAGCCACTATGGAGAACAGTGTGGAGATTCCTCAGAAAACTGGAAATAGAACTGCCATATGATCCAGCGATCGCACTCCTGGGCATACACACCGAGGAAACCAGAATTGGAAGAGACACATGTACTCCAATGTTCATTGCAGCACTGTTTATAATAGCCAGGACATGGAAGCAACCTAGATGTCCATCTGCAGATGAATGGATAAGAAAGCTTTGGTACATATACACAATGGAGTATTTCTCAGCCATCAAAAAGAATGCATTTGAATCAGTTTTAATGAGGTGGATGAAACTGGAGCCAATTATACAGAGTGAAGTAAGCCAGAAAGAAGAACATCAATACTGTATATTAACGCATATATATGGAATTTAGAAAAATGGTAACCTGAACCCTGTGTAAGAGACTGCAAAAGAGACATAGGCATTTAGAACAGTTTTTGGGACTCTGTGGGAGAGGGTGAAGGTGGAATGATTGGGGAGAATGGAATTGTAGCATGTATATTATCATAAGTGACCACTCCAGGTTCGACGCATAAATTTTCCTCTGTTCATTTCTTTGCATTTGTGCTTTTTTAATAAAAATTTAAAAAAAAAAAACAAAGTTATATGTAAGCAAAGTTATTAAATATCTTTAGTTAATGCAACTTTGACATACAGAATTTCCCGTATTGTAGATAGAATTTAATTTTCCAACTTAATTGACATCAGTGAGATATCAGTGAGGTTACTTTGTGGTACTTCCCAGTAGAAGAAACAGAGTTTATTTCCCCCTCCATTGATGTCTGGTGATGCTAGTGGTAAAGAACCCACCTGCCAGTGCAGGAGTCATAAGAGATATGGTTTGATCCCTGGGTTGGAAAGATCCCCTGGAGGAAGGCATGGCAACCCACTCCAGTATTCATGCCTGGGGAATCTCATGGACAGAGGAGCCTAGCGGGCTATGGTCCATAGGGTCGCAAAGAGTCAGACATGACTGATATAACTTAGCACGTACGCATCATTGATGTCAGGCCATTTGTCTTCCTTTGAACAGTGAAATAGCAGCTGATACATAAGCAGAAGATTTCAGTTTGCTCAGATAGTTTGGTTTCGGCTCTTGTAATTCTGCTATCCACCATAAGAAAATCATTTCACAAGGATTTTCCAGCCCCCAAAAGGTGAAGACTTGTGTTAGACACATGAACTTGATATGAAGCCTGGAGTCTAAATTGCTTAGCCAAGCCAAGTCAAGAAATGCAGCCTACTCATAAACCCATGGTCAAGAAAAATAAATTTTGTTATTGTAAACTAAAAAAAAAAAAAAAAAAATACTCTAATTCTTTATGGTATCTCAGATTCCATCATTTCAACACTCATTTTGCTACATATTTGAAATTCAGTTTTAAAACCAAACTACTTTCTTTGGAACCTTTCTTTTATCTATTTTTATCTATCTGCTTATTCTCATTATCTGCTCTTATTGTTCATTATCTCAGTTTTATCTTCATCTCATAATGGAGACTTGATGCCCTACTTAAAACTATGAAATTGGCTCTTCTTGATATTTCTGGTTCCTTTCCTTAATAATGCTTTTCTACTCACTTTGACTAGAATAGGATTCCCACTGTCCTACTGCCACCATTTCAAGAAAAGCTCATGTTTCCTGAACATATGGAAATGTTCAAATTGAGGGATTTGAAAAAAAAGACATCAATTTCCAGGAGCCAAGTTAGTACAGAGATCATTTTAAAAAGGGCCTATCTATTGAGTATTCAAATATGAATTATGAAACATTCAATATAATTCTTAACATTTCTGAGGAGGTATGGAACAAAAGTCAATCATAAAAAATAATTATGTCATAAAAAAGAAAGCATTTATTCACTCAGGGAAAAATATCTGAAAATGAGGATATATAATTATATTGCAGAACATAACACCCTAAAATAAATTGACTTTAGTGAAAAAAATGAAGGTTTAGATCTTTTTAAAAATGATTCTAAGGCAATAAATCACAAATCTGGACTACAGATGAGAGATTCCAGATGGCTCATGCAAATGATTGCATAGAATGTCTGTGGTACCTGGAATCTAGGTTTCTGAGCTTTCCAAATAAGTGTAGTTGTAAACCACTCTTTATCACCTAAGTGTTTAGTTTTTAAAAGAGCAGCTATTACTTCTCCCTTAGAAACAATATGTTAAAAATAAAGGCATATGTTTTCAATAGATGCATATATATTCCTATTACATATAACTGTTCAGTCGCTAATGCATGTCTGACTCATGTGACCCCATGGACTTCAGCACATTAGGTTTTCCTGTCTTTCACTATCTCCCTAAATTTGTTCAAACTCATGTCCATTGAGTCATGCCATCCAACCATCTCATCCTTTGTTGTCTCCTTCTCTTCTTGCTCTCAATCTTTCCCAGCATCAGGGTCTTTTCCAATGAGTCAGCTCTTCGCATCAGATGACCAAAGTATTGCAGATTCAGCATCAGTCCTTCCAATGCATATTCAGGGTTGATTTTCTTTAGGATTGACTAGTTTGATCCCCTTGCTGTCCAAGGGACTCTCAAGAGTCTCCAAAAATCTTCATTCTTTCTGGAGCTATATTTTTGCTCTTCCAAAGCAACATATGGACACCTACCAACCTGGGGGCTCATCTCTCAGTATCATATCTTTCTGCCTTTTCACATTGTTCATGGGGTTCTTGAGGCAAGAATATTGAAGTGGTTTGCCATTCCCTTCTCCAATTATACACAATATGTCAAACTAATAAGCTCATCTTAATTTATTCTATAGATTTGTATAATTATATGGTCTTTCCGCTAGAATCTAATGATAAGAATAATAGTTTGCACTTTTATAGCCCTTGCTATGTGACAAAAGCTCTTTTAAATGCTTCATATGCATTGACTAATTCAATCCTCATAACTTATTTTAAAAAGTAGGTGACACTGTTACTCTTTTCCAAAGGAAGAAACTGAGAAACAGATTAATCAACTCTAAAATCAAAATGGAAATAAAATCTCCCCAATATTTGTCATTCTTTGTTTCTTTCCAGAAATCTTTGATCTAATTCAAATATAATTTAAATTATTTCAACAGGAAATTAGAGGCAGGGTGGAATGAGGTTACAAACAAAAAGTACTCTCAAACTCTCATCTTATATCAGAATTCAATAGCATATCTCACTTATATCAAGGTAACAGTATGCGTACAGTTCTCTATGTATTTCAGAACTGCCCCCCTTTTCAACACTTTCATAGACTGTTTGGAAGACAATTAGATTTTGAGATGTTGATTTGAAACCTGAGTTGTCATTCCTAGAAGTTGTGCAATAACTTTAATAACCTGGATAAAAGGCCAGTCACATGTTTCTAATCCATTATACGAAATAAAGGATGAATGATGTGTTTATTATGTATATACTATAACAATTATTTTCAAAGATTAAAGAAGTAAAGGAATATAAAGATGTAACAGTGGCTTGAAGCCATTCAATTCACTTTTAAACTTAGAGGTCATTTGCACTATCTGAGTCTATGATCTATGCATTCAATAAAGAAAAACATTTAGTTTTACAAATTAAAGGAAATAAAATAATAGATGTTAATGGCAAGTAATTTGCATACATATAACAATTATAAACCAAATACATAGAGAAGAATTAATTTTAAAACAGGTTTTCTTGCCTGAAGTCTCAAATAAAAAGAAAAAGAAATAATAATAATTAAGATCCTAGGAATATCATGTTTTTTTTTGTTTTTGGCTGAAGATTAATTCTCACCCTACTCACAGAACAAATCCTATCAATCTTATTGGTAGTTTAAAATACCAGTGTTGGGGGTGGGAGAAAATAGATTGTCCAATATTGCCAAAAATTCAGTTCAGTTAAGTTCAGTTCAGTCCCTCAGTCGTGTCTGACTCTGCGACCCCATGGACTGCAGCATGCCAGGCCTCCCTGTCCATCACCAGTTCTAGAGTTTACTCAAACTCATGTCCATTGAATCAGGGATGCCATCCAACTATCTCATCCTCTGTCGTCCCCTTCTCTTCCCATCATCAATATTTCTCAGCATCAGGGTCTTTCCAAATGAGTCAGTTCTTTCCATCAGGTGGCCAAAGTTTTGGAGTGTCATCTTCAGCATCAGTCTTTCCAATGAATATTCAAGACTGATTTCCTTTAGGATGGACTGGTTGGATCTCCTTGCAGTCCAAGGGACTCTCAAGAGTCTTTACCAACACAACAGTTCAAAAGCATCAATTCTTCAGTGCTCAGCAGATGGTGACTGCAGCCATGAAATTAAAAAAAAGATATATGCATTGGAATGCATAGTTCCAAAGACTAGCAAGGAGAGATAAGAAGGCCTTCCTCAGTGATCAATGAAAAGAAATAGAGGAAAACAATAGAATGGGAAAGATTAGAGATCTCTTCAAGAGAATTAGAGATACCAAGGGAATAGTTCATGCAAAGATGGCCTCAATAAAGAACAGAAATGGTATGGACCTAACAGAAGCAGAAGACATTAAGAAGTGGTGGCAAGAATACACAGAAGATAAAAAATATCTTCACAACCCAGATAACCACTATGGTGTGATCACTCACCTAGAGCCAGACATCCTGGAATGCTAAGTCAAGAGGGCCTTAGGAAGCATCACTACAAATAAAGCCAGTGGAGGTGATGGAATTTCAGTTGAGTTATTTCAAATCCTAAAAGATGATGCTGTGAAAGTGCTACACCCAATAGGCCAGCAAATTTAGAAAGCTCAGCAATGGCCATAAGACTGGAAAAGGCCTGTTTTCATTCCAATCCCAAAGAAAGGCAATGCCAAAGAATGCTGAGCACTCTCTAATCCCTGAGCACAAATCTAATCCCTTGAATTTATTTGTCACTTACACTGTATAATCGTAAAGGATTTAATTTAGGACATACCTGAATGGTCTAGTGCTTTTCCCTATTTTCTTCAATTTAAGTCTGAATTTGGCAATAAGGAGTTCATGATCTGAGCCACAGTCAGCTCCTGGTCTTGTTTTTGCTGACTGTATCGAGCTTCTCCATCTTTGGCTGCAAAGAATATAATCAATCTGATTTCAATATTGACCATCTGGTGATGTCCATGTGTAGAGTCTTCTCTTATGTTGTTGGAAGCGGGTATTTGCTATGATCAGTGTGTTCTCTTGATAAAACTCTATTAGCCTTTGCCCTGCTTCATTCTTTACTCCAAAGGCCATATTTCGCTGTTACTCCAGGTATATCTTGACTTCCTACTTTTGCATTCCAGTCTGCTATATGAAAAGGACATCTTCTTTGAGTGTTAGTTCTAGAAGGTTTTGTAGGTCTTCATAGAACTGTTCAACTTCAGCTTGTTCAGCATTACTGGTCAGGGCATAGATTGGATTACTGTGATATTGAATGGTTTGCTTAGAAAGGAACAGAGATCATTCTGTTGTTTTTGAGATTGCAACCAAGTACTGCAGTTTGGACTCTTTTGTTGACTGTGTTAATTACTCCATTTCTTCTAAGGGATTCTTGCCCACAGTAGTAGATATAATGGTCATCTGAGTTAAAAGCACCCATTCCAGTCCATTTTAGTTCACTGATTCCTAAAATGTTGATGTTCACTCTTGCCATCTTCTGTTTGACCATTTCCAATCTGCCTTAATTCATTTACCTAACCTTCCAGATTCATATGCAATATTGCTGTTAATAGCATAGGACCTTGCTTCCATCACCAGTCACATCCACAACTGGGTTTTGGTTTTGGTTTGGCTCCATCTCTTAATTCTTTCTAGAGTTATTTCTCCACTGATCTCCAGTAGCGTATTGGGCACCTACTGATCTGGAGAGTTGACCTTTCAGTGTCCTATCTTTTTGCCTTTTCATACTGTTCATGGAGTTCCCAAGGCAGGAATACTGCAGTGGTTTGCCATTCCCTTCTCCCGTCGACCATGTTTTATCAGAACTCTCCACCATGACCCATCTTTCTCGGGTGGCCCTACACAGCATGGCTCATAGTTTCACTGAGTTAGATAAGGCTGTGGTCCATGTGATCAGATTGGTTAGTTTTTTGCGATTGTGGTTTTCTGTCTGCCTGCTGATGGAGAAGGATAAGAGGCTTATGGAAGCTTTCTGATGGGAGAGACTGACTGAGGGGAAAACTTGGTCTTGTTCTAATGTCCAGGGCCATGCTCAGTAAATCTTTAAATCAATTATATTTTACAAAAATACTCATGAAAACTAAGTAGTTTTCAAAGTGCAATGTATATCCAGACTTGATAGCAAGGAATAGATTTTTGGATTAAAATAATACTCAGAACTCAAGAATAAATGTCCTCTTTACATATGTGACATATTAAGAGTATCTGAAAAAATATTGATCCCTTTAACCTAAAATAAAAGTATGTTTTTTTTCCAAACTTTCTGAACAGTCTCCATATTTAATAATTTCCAAAGTCAAAGACAGCATAATATTTTATTTGTTAAAATAAGTTACACTCATAAATTGAATGGAGTACTCACAGGCACCATAACAGGTTCTTTAAATATATCTTTTATTATTCACTCATGGATACCAATAATGCAACTGAAGGGAAAACACATCTATGGAAGGAGAGGAAAAATACAAACTTTGCCATCTATTTCTTTAATTCTAGGACTCTCAATGTGCAATTCTTAAGGAAGTTCTAAACAATGTTTTCATTCAAACTGGATTCTTCTTTTATTATTTAATGCAACCATAGATCTACAAATGCTTGTTAAAACAAATCCTCAATACCAGTTTGTTATCCATACTTGACCTGACATTTTATTCCGTTTAATACTGTGAATACAAAAATTTTATATCTTTATCCTCTTTTTTCTATTTATTTTGTTCAATATCATATTCTGCACATAACTGCTTCCTACATTAACTTAACAAACACGTGTGGAGCACCATATACCAAGTTCTGAACCTGAATAAAGTGCAGTGCTTTAACTAAAGAGTTTTACCATTGTTTCATTCCTCCAATTCAAAAGGTGGTAGAATGTCCCCATGAATATTACTTGTGTTCTATTAACTTCAAGTGATGAGAACAATCATAATACCTACTAAATCAGTGGTACATTGCCTATTCCTTAAATAGAAGGTTAAATATCATGAAAACCCAGGCAAATAGTGTCTGTGGAAGCTGGAATATAATTGGGAAAGTGGAATCTCAGCTCTAACACCTGAATTATTTCACTGACCCTGGTAGCAATCTAAATGTGGATCCCTATTCTAGTAATCTTACTTTTAGCACAACTCAGATGCTCATAACATTTCCCTCTTTCTCTGCCTCATATTCCATTTCTAACCAGCTAACCAGTTCTATGTTAATCTAGTCTAAACTCCTGAGAGGGAGAATCTAGTAAATGAATAACATTCTTCTTGTGCATACATTTGTGATTTAAGGATTTATTTTCAGGAAATTCCTTTGAATCATATTAACTTGTGAAGAATTCATTGCCTCAGCTTATCCAGGGCACTGTAGGAGATTTCATGCTTACACAATCACGGCCAGTCCTATATTTTCCAAGAGCCAAATATATCACTGTAATACTCTTTGACTAATTACTATTGAGATTTTTATCTATTCTCCTCCAATATAAGCATAAATTTCTTTACTTGTTTAGCATGACCCCCTAAAATCTATCACCATGCTCTTGGAAAGTGTCCATTGCAACACTCAAGTTTTAATCAATAAATTATAAAGGTTTCCTGGTCATTTTCATTTATTAGATCCAGTCAGTCTTAATTTGTGGACTATTATATATGAGGAAAACAGGAAAATACACTTGTACTATACACTACTCACACTATACAATCAACTTTGGATCAGATCAGATCAGATCAGTCACTCAGTCGTGTCCGACTCTCCACGACCCCGTGAATCACAGCACGCCAGGCCTCCCTGTCCATCACCAACTCCCGGAGTACACTCAAACCCATGTCCACAGAGTCGGTGATGCCATCCAGCCATCTCATTCTCCTTCGTCCCCTTCTGCTCCCGCCCCCAACCTTTCCCAGCATCAGAGTCTTTTCCAGTGAGTCAACTCGTCGCATGAGGTGGCCAAAGTATTGCAGTTTCAGCTTTAGCATCAGTCCCTCCAATGAACATCCAGGATTGATCTCTTTTAGAATGGACTGGTTGGATCTCCTTGCAGTATAAGGGAATCTCAAGAGTCTTCTCCAGCACCACAGTTCAAAAGCATCGATTCTTCGGCGATCAGCCTTCTTCACAGTCCAACTCTTACATCCATACATGACCACGGGAAAGACCATAGCCTTGACTAGACGGACCTTGGTTGGCAAAGTAATGTCTCTGCTTTTTAATATACTATCAAGGTTGGTCATAACTTTCCTTCCAAGGAGTAAGCGTCTTTTAATTTCATGGCTGCAATCAGCATCTGCAGTGATTTTGGAGCCCAAAAAAATAAAGTCTGACACTGTTTCCACTGTTTTTCCATCTATTTCCCATGAAGTGATAGGACCAGATGCCATGATCTTTGTTTTCTGAATGTTGAGCTTCAAGCCAACCTTTTCACTCTCCACTTTCACTTTCATCAAGAGGCTTTTGAGTTCCTCTTCACTTTCTGCCAAAAGGGTAGTGTCATCTGCATATCTGAGGTTATTGATATTTCTCCCAGCAATCTTGATTCCAGCTTGTGCTTCTTCCAGCCCAACGTTCCTCATGATGTACTCTGCATATAAGTTAAATAAGCAAGGTGACAATATACAACCTTGACATACACCTTTTCCTATTTGGAACCAGTCTGTTGTTCCATGTCCAGTACTAACTGTTGCTTCCTGACCTGCATACAGGTTTCTCAAGATGCAGGTCAGGTGGTCTGGGATTCCCATCTCTTTCAGAATGTTCCACAGTTTATTGTGATCCACACAGTCAAAGGCTTTGGCATAGTCAATGAAGCAGAAATAAATGTTTTTCTGAAACTCTCTTGCTTTCTCCATGATCCAGCGGATGTTGGCAATTTGATCTCTGGTGCCTCTGGATAGCTGCCTCTTATTGCCTCTTTGATTGCATTAAAAATACCAGGTAACAGGTACAGCTATATCTTCTAAAAAAAGTTTACTATGAAAAACTATATTTTAACAAAAGCAATTGCTTAATGATTTGTTATTTGGGTTTCAGCAGAATTCGTGAGACAATTTGTTCTGAACTGAATTACAAACTCTTCAGTTGCATTTCTCCAATATTATTTAGAAGACCAAATTATTTGGTCAAAAATCCTTTGTACTGTGGTGAAAATAGATACTGTGAATAGAAGTGAAGAAAAAAACCCTAATGTGAGCATTCCAACAGCTGTATGCATTATACAAAACCATAAAGTTAATCAGGAATAAAGTAGGAATTTTATTCCTTAAGCAGGAATAAAATTCTATCCAAATAAGTCCCATGAAAATAAAATTTTAGAATAACTGGCATATTTGTAATATGGAAACTGTTAGGACATAAATTATTTAGGTAGAAAATAAGAGTTACAAAAAATATAAAAACTATATTTTATACTTTTACAAAATAGTTTTAAAGCAAGCTTCAATTTTTCCTCAAAAATTACCATATATCAAACTTCTGCATTTGATATCTAATTTGCTCTATTTCCTCCAGTTCTCTAAATGCAACTTGAACATCTGAAAGTTCTAGGTTCACGAACTATTGAAGCCTCACTTGGAGAATTTTGAGCATTACTTTGCTAGCATGTAAAATGAGTGCAATAGTTTGGTAGTTGGAACATTCTTTGAAATTGCCTTTCTTTGGGACTGAAATGAACACTGACTTTTTCAGTCCTGTGGCCACTGCTGAGTTTTCCAAATTTTGCTGGAATATCGAGTACAGCACTTTCACAGCACTGTTTTAGGATTTGAAATAGCTCAGCAGGAATCCCATCACCTCCACTAACTTTTTTTGCAGTGATGCTTCCTAAGGCTCACTTGACTACTTTGCATTCCAGGATGTCTGGCTCTAGGGGAGTGATCACACCATCATGGTGTAATGAGATCACAGATGAGATGATAGGAACCAGAGATCAAATTGCCAACATCTGTTGAATCATGGAAATAGCAAGA
Source organism: Moschus berezovskii (assembly GCF_049115385.1). NCBI lineage: Eukaryota > Metazoa > Chordata > Mammalia > Artiodactyla > Moschidae > Moschus > Moschus berezovskii. The sequence continues at coordinate 55,299,862 of NC_142461.1, forward strand.
GAATTCCAGTAAAACATATGTTTTATTGACTATGCAAAGCCTTTGACCGTGTGGATCACAACAAACTGTGGAAAATTCTTCAAGAGATGGGAATATCAGACCACTTTACCTGCCTCCTGAGAAATCTGTATGCAGGTCAAGAAACAACAGTTAGAAGTGGACATGGAACAACCGACTGGCTCCAAGTTAGGAAAGGAGTGCATCAAGGTTGTATATTGTCACCCTGCTATTTAAAATATGCAGAGTACATCAGGCGAAATGCCAGGCTGGGTGAAGCACAAGCTGGAATCAAGATTGGTGGAAGAAATATCAATATCCTCAGATATGCAGATGACATCACCCTTATGGAAGAAAGTGAAGAGGAACTAAAGAGCCTCTTGTTGAAAGTGAAAGAGGACAGTGAAAAAGTTGGCTTAAAACTTAACATTCAAAAAACTAAGATCACAGCATTCAATGCCATCACTTCATGAAGCAAATGGAAACAGTGATGGACTTTATTTTCTTGGACTCCAAAATCACTGCAGATGGTGATTTCAGCCATGAAATTTAAAGACGCTTGCTCCTTGGAAGAAAAGCTATGACCAACCTAGACAGCATATTAAAAAGAAGAGACATTACTTCACTTACAAATGTCCCTCTAATCAAAGCTATGGTTTTTCCACTAGTCATATATGGATGTGAAAGTTAGACCATAAAGAAAAGCTGAGCATGGAAGAATTGAAGCTTTGAACTGTGGTGTTGGAGAAGACTCTTGAGAGTCCCTTGGACTGCAAGGAGGTCAAACCAGTCAATTCTAAAGGAAACCAGTCCTGAAGACTGATGCTGAAGCTGAAGCTCCAAAACTGTGCCCACCTGATGTGAAGAGCCAACTCATTGAAGAAGACCCTGATGCTGGGAAAGATTGAAGGCAGGAGGAGAAAGGGACAACAGAGGATGAGATGGTTGGATGGCATCACCAACTTGATGGACATGAGTTTGAGCAAGCTCCGGGAGTTTGTGTTGGACACAGAAGCCTGCCATGCTGCAGTCCATGGGGTCACAAAGATTTCAACACACCTGAGGCTACTGAACTGTACTGAACTTATTTCAAAAAGTTTTTATGTCTCTGTCAAAAGTTGGTTGTAAATATGTCACTACAATGGCAGTGCTATCTTAAATTAAGGGGATAATTGATTTAGTAATGATCTGAAATGAATAAAGTCTGAATGTCTTATATCTCAAAACAAAGATAACTTATTTTGAATTCAGGTTAAAATGGGGGGAAAGTGAAAGTCGCTCAGTCGTGTCTGATTCTTTGCGACCCAACGGTCTATAAAGTCCATGGAATTCTCCAGGTCAGAATACTGGAGTGGGTAGGCTTTCCCTTCTCCAGAGGATCTTCCCAACCCAGGGATCGAACCCAGGTCTCCCACATTGCAGGTGGATTCTTTACCAACTGAGTCACAAGGGAGGCCAAAGAATATCGGATTGGATAGCCTATCCCTTTTCCAGCTGATCTTCCTGCCCCCAGAAATCGAACTGGGGTCTCCTGTATTGCAGGTAGATTCTTTACCAACTGAGCTATCAGGAAGTCCTAAAATTGGTGGGGAGCGGGGGTAGGGTGGTATTTAATATACCTTCTACCATTCAAATTTTTAATTTTTGAAAATTGCTCTGAAACAATCCTGTAGCTATAGATACGATGCAAACACTCATCTATTCTAAATTTATGCTTTCTGCATTTAGTTTTCTTTTCAAAGTTACAGGTCATAGCCTTCTTTGAGACTGGGATAAAATCGTTTTTCCCTCACCACAGAAAAAATGCAAATAAGTATGCCTTCTCAAAATTTTGTCTGTAATTGATTAGGGTCATGTTGGAGAACATTATGCAGATCAATGTACACTAGATTAAATATTCTCATCCTCTAGAACTTTGTATTTAAGGATATAGCTATCCTGTTTCCATTGTAAATTTTTCTTTATATGCATTCAGTAAAAACATACAGACTGTTTTCATATCAGTTAGGACTCTCATGTCAGAAAATCCAACTCAGCCTCTGAAAATTTCAAGGGCAGACTTTAGCCATAATCAGATGTAAGACCTCTACGGTTACAGGAGTTTTTCTCTATATATACTAACTCCTTTTCTCTCTGTGTTAGTCGCTCAGTCGTGCCTGACTCTGCAACTTCATGGACTGTAGCCCAACAGGCTTCTGTGTCCATGAGATTTTCCAGGCAAGGATACTGGACTGGGTTGGCAGTTTCTTCTCCAGGGGATCTTCCCAACCCAGGGATCGAACTCAGATCTCCTGCACTGCAGGCAGATTCTTTACCGACAGAACTACAAGGGAAGCTCTTTTACACAACTCTCTTCAAGGTAAAGAGCTCTCATCAACAGCTTAATGCTTTCTACTCTCATTCTATTTTAATTTTAGAGAGAAAAAAGTGAAATGATTTTTCTCAGAAGCCACAGCAACATTCTAATGCATCCCATTGGCTCTGATTATAAACCATTTATTGTAGTTATATCCTGATTTCCCAAACCTGTGTACCCATCCTTTCTCCTATGTATCCTCAAGATTAGGGAAAGAGCCAAATCCATCAAAAACACTTGAGAGAAATACATTAACACCTGCAGGTAATCTGGACTATGATTTTCAGAAGAAAGAGTGAATGGCTATGTAAAGTAAAAAATAAATAAATATATTAATATTTACTCTCTGGCACATATGCCCTTAGGTGATAAAAATAAATAAAATCCTAGGCCTCAAAGAGATCTCTGGTTTATAGACTAAACATCCCATACACTATAAATAGTACAAAACAAACACACACCTAGATAACAGGCCAGTGAATTCTCTTATCACTGAATAATTTCTGATACCTCCTAACTGGTGACCTTGCTCTCCAGTTCAAACTTTCTCCAAATGTAATTTCTAGTGAAAAGTCTTCTTTATAAAGCTAATCCAAATGATGTTAAAATATAAAACACTTCCAATAAATATTAATTATTTAAGTAAGACTTACCTTTTAAAGTAAGAATAATCCTCCCAATAAATGCCACTTTTAAATGTCTTTACCTTTTTTCTGACAGATTCCTCAAAGTTATTAATGAGAATCTCAAATAATTATGGTGCAATAATTATGCGTCATGTTCTGAAACCTCCAATTCCACCTACTCTGAAAAAAACTTTTGATTTTCTGGACACCTTAGCTACTGAGCCACTTCATTTGCTCATTTACACCTTTTTTGCCACTTTAATTTCCAGTACATGTTTATTGTTACTGAGACCTGTGCTTAAATCACAATTTCTCTTTCAGTAGCTATGTGGTATGCATAACTTTTCTATTTCTTTATTTCCACAGTAAAAAATTACATTTCTTAATCTATAGAATCATCGTGATATTTATAAAAAATACTGTATATGAAAGCAACATGTAAGTAATAGTTGCTTAGCCAATATTAGGGCTTCTTTGGTGCCTCAGTGATAAAAAAAAATCTACCTGCCAATGCAAAAGACTCGGGTTCAAACCCTGGGTCAGGAAGATCCCCAGAGAAGGAAATGGTAACCCACTCCAGTATTCTTGCCTGGAAAATGCATGGACAGAGGAGCCTGGCAGGCTATAATCCATGGGGTCACTAAAGTGTCAGACACGACTTAGCAACTAAACAGAAGTCAATATTTCTCCTCATTCCTATTTGCATCAATGTCACTCTCTATTTTCATCAATTTATTGGCAACCACCTTACCTGCTTTGCTCAAGCAATCTTTTTAATGTATTCATGGCCATTCAGTCACCTTCTACTAATAATGCAAATCTTGACTTTTCAGTTCAAGCTGAAACTTGTAGAGCTCAAGCTGAAACTCCAAACCTTGGCCACCTCATGTGATGAGTTGACTCACTGGAAAAGAGTCTGATGCTGGGAAGGATTGGGGGTGGGAGGAGAAGGGGACGACAGAGAATGAGATGGCTGGATGGCATCACCGACTCGATGGACATGAGTTTGAGTGAACTCCGGGAGTTGGTGATGGACAAGGAGGCCTGGCATGCTGTGATTCATGGGGTCGCAAAGAGTCGGACATGACTGAGCGACTGAACTGAAGTTTTAATTTATTTATATTTTCTTTTTGAAACAACTGTAATTCACTTTTCCATACAGACCCTGCACTCCATAATTTTTAAAAATGTTGATGAGAAAAGCTTAAAAAAATAGGACTAAGCTTGGCGCAGATCCAATAGCCAACCTATTAGTGACACCATATATATATATATATATTTATATATATTTTTTAATTACACAGCCCAAACTTTGAGCAATGTGTTGCCAATCTACTGCATGTTTTTTTTTATTGCATATGTAGCACACAGTATAAAAACAATCAACCAAATCTGAGTCCATGGGTCAGCTGTCTTAGAACATAAGGCATGTATATACTCAGGAAAACTGGTCCACTTAGAGGTCATAAATCCAAGATGGCCAGTGCCACTATAAGAAGAAGGAAATCTGAATACAGAAATACATGCACACAGGAGAATGCCACATGAAAACAGAGGCATAAACTGACGTTGTGGTTGTGTGTGCTTAGTCATGTGCAACTCTTTTCAACCTCATGGACTATAGCTCACCAGGCTCCTCTGTCCATGGGGAGTCTCCAGACAAGAATACTGGATGGGTTACCATGCCTTCCTCCAGGGGATCTTCCCAACCCAGGGATAAACTCAGGTCTCCCACATTGCCGGCAGCTTCTTTACTGTCTGTGCTACCAGGGAAGCCCTACCACAGATTAAGAAATAGCAAAATTGGTAGCAATTAACACAAGCTAGAAGAAAGGTGTTTGTTAGGAAACTAGTACATTCACTATCAGAATCTTAACCAAAGAAGTTGAGGTGGGAAATTAAGTTTTGAGTATTAAATGATTTGTTCTGTTGTATAAGTTTGTATGGAGTGAGGCTGTAACTTTAACTGAATCATTGTTTTGGGAACAGAACTCATGTTATTAACATCACCTTAACTAGCTGAAATTTTTCAAATATCTAAGTTTATGATGTAGAGGGAGGTAAATTAATTCCAAAATTTCCCTGAATATGGAATTCACTCATAGGTGTGCTGTGTGCATGCACACATACACATGAACACACTTTCAAACATGTCACTTCATACCTAATAACATGAGTAGTTAAATTAGCCTTATTAAAGGACCAGGCTTTATAATCACAAGACAAATCATTAGGATAAAGAAAATAGCATCAGACCATAAGAGTAAAATAGCTGAATAACTGATATACATGACAGATTATGGGATAAAGTGGTTAGATATACTTTGGCCACCTCATGCGACGAGTTGACTCACTGGAAAAGACTCTGATGCTGGGAAAGGTTGGGGGCGGGAGGAGAAGGGGACGACCGAGAATGAGATGGCTGGATGGCATCACCGACTCTGTGGACATGAGTTTGAGTGAACTCCGGGAGTTGGTGATGGACAGGGAGGCCTGGCGTGCTGTGATTCATGGGGTGGCGGAGAGTCGGACACGACTGAGCGACTGAACTGAACTGAACATTATAATTTAAATAATATGTATATTATATACATTATATTTAATATATATTTTATTTACATATTATAACCTATTATGGATTAAATATAATATATAAATTAAATCTAATATATAATAAATTATATAATAAGTGGTTAGATATAATTATAGATATGGTTAGATATAACATAAGATCAATGCCAAAACTAAGTCATAAAACATAGGAGCAACGCTGGTGTATCTGATTCATGTCCATTATAATTAATCTCAAGTTACGGTGGATCAGATGACACTCCTGCCCTAGAAAGAAGGGAAAAAAAAAAATCCTACCTCTATCCAATATTCTTTTGGTTTAAACCACAGTCTCCTCTAAAATGAGATTATTAACATATTGCAACTAGCACTTCTCAGCTTTATGCATGAAAGTCTTTATCAAGATTTTCTTTAAGAGTTTTTGTAAAGCTAGAGAAAAAGGGAAGTAGAAGAGGAAATGGAATGGAGACACCCAATCCTAAGCTGCTTCCTGATTTTGTACACAGCTGCTATTGGGGAGAGCATTTAAAGTACTGTTTCGCCAGTTCTTTTAAGTTTTATTATAGCTGCCATCAGAAGCTTTACAGAATTGCCCTAATATTTGTGTATATCTCTTCAGACTCTAATTTATTCCAAATCTGCAGTACTTATCATATGTACATTAAATAATACAAAATTTAAAAAATTTTCTCTTTCCAAAGGATAAAATGACAACCTACACACTGGAAAAGAATATTGGCAAAGCACTAATGGAAAAAGATTCATATTAATACATACTCCATGTATCTTTGGGACCTGTCGGCTGTGGCAGTCTCCCTTCCTAGCCATGGAAGAGCATATTCTTGTTTATTGGCAAAGCTGTCACCATTTAATTGGTATGGATTCTGACTTGCACAAGTAACATTCTTCACTTTAAAAAGCTGCAGTGTACTGGGTTATTGGGCAAACATTAAACTACTGTTCAAATGTGTTTTTTTTTTTTAAAAAAAAAAAAGAATACATAAAGAACTCTGAAATCTCAACCATAAAGAGAAAAAAATCCAATGGACAAAAGACACCAATAAATATTTCACAAAAGAAGACATACAGATAGCAAATAAGTTCTTGAAAAGATGGTCCACATCATTAGCTATTAGGGAAATGCAGATTAAAATCATGGTATCATTTCACTCCTTTCAAAACGGGTAATATAAAAAAAATAGTAACAGCTCCAAATGTTACAATGATATGGAATCATTAAATCACTCACATACTGCTGGTAGAAATATAAAATGGCAAGGCCACTCTGGAAACAGTTTAGTTTATAAACTGTTTTAAATGTAAACAGTTTATATTTAGTTCTTGTAAACTAAATATACTACTACTGAATAATCCAGCAAAACACACTCTCACATATTTTCCAGAGACATAAAAATATGTTTTCATGCGAAAATCTGCACATGAATGCAGGTAGGAATGATAAGAAACTTTATTCATAATGGTCCAAAACAAGAAACAATACATTCACCCTTCAAAAGGTGAATGATTAAACAAACTGGTAAGATATGGTACGCATCCATATCATGGAATGCTCAGTGCTCAGTTGCTCAGTCGTGTCTGACTCTTTGCAATCCCATGGACTATGGCTCACAAGGCTTCTCTGTCCATGTAATTTTAGAGGCAAGAATACTGTAGCAGTTTGCCATTTCCTACTCCAAGGCATTTTCCCAATCCAGGAGTCGAACCCATGTCTCTTGAGCCTCCTGCATTGGCAGGTGCATTCTTTACCATGGAATACTTCTCTGCAATAAAAATGTGTTATTAAAAAACACAATAAACTGAATAAATTTTTAGGGAATAATATAGAGTGAAAAAAGTCAATCCTTGGTGTTCACACACTATATGATTCCATTTACATAACGTCCTAAAATTATACAGTTATAGAAATAGAGAACTGATTAATGGTTGCCAGAGGTCAGAGTCAGAGAAAATGAGGAGTAATGGGTATGGCTTTAAGAGGGCAACAGGAAGTATACTTATGATGATACATTGTCCAGGAAGTGGATAAAATCAGTGTCAACATCTTGGTTGTAACTTTATAGTTTCATAAGATGTTATCACTGAGAGAAACTGGGTAAGAAATACAAGGAATCCCTCTGTATGATTTATTAAAACTGAATCTGTATCCATATATATGCCAAAATAGCTTAATTAAAATTTTGATTTTTAAAAAAACCTTGAATAAGAAATCACCCTATTTTAGTATATCAAAATAAGGCATTTAACTAGATTAATTTACTTAAATTAGTTTTTCCTTTCAAAGTTAAACCACCTGCTTTTCAAAGAGAAATTAGCACATCTTTTGTAATTCATTTAAAATCAACGCTATCTGAAAAAAAGAATTTATATCTTAACATATAGCATTTTATAAAAAAAAATTTTAACTTGTCCATCTCCTTTGACAGGCTGCTTTCAGAACACTATTTTCTTTATCTTAAATACCTAGAACAGGGGCTAGCATTTAGTAGAATAAAATGAAATTAAATCAAATGAATGAATAAATTATAGGTTGTCAATTCAATATTACAACCAGACGTAAATTATTAAATTGACTTTGTTAGGAGTACAATGAAAGACAATCATTTAACTGAACAGCATGTCCTCTTCCCCCCATTATGGCCCTTGCTTGCTTAATATTGGGTTTGGCCAAAAAGTTTGTTTGGGTTTTTCTGTTAACATCATACAGAAAAATCTGAACGAACCTTTTGGCCAGCCCAATATAGTCCTTAGTTGATTAATTCCTCCTCTTCTCTACACAGTTGGCACACATTTAGAAGATGCCCCTCATCTCATGTTAATTTAGAGGGCAAATCCGTATGGACAATTCAGGATGCAATACGACTGTAGACACTATAGTGCCTATGTTTTATATATATATATAAAACATATATATGATGTATATATATAAAACTTCCAACTTAAAATTGATCAAGTCAGTGTATAACAGTTCAGCTACTTGAAGTTAGTGACACACTGCATAACTTTCCATGGGTAAGGATAAAGGATGACATCCCAAGGATTTACTTTTACTTTTCAAAATATGTAAAATTATAGTCAATATATATTACTAAAATGTCAAAACAGTAGTCCTAACTCTTAAGGGAATATGTGTTTCTGAGGGTATAACATATAATTTTCTTTGTAAGCATCTTTCTTAGTTCTAGGAAAATGTCAGAAAAAATAAGGTCTATGTACTATCTGATTTGGTGCCTAACTTAAAGAATCAGTATGACCTCATGAGAAAGGACAGTCTTTATTATACTAGTCTTTTAACTTCTTGAAATGTGTATTAATTAACTTAAAGGGAAGTGAATGAAGAAGTCAATATAAAGGGAATGGCCTCAAACACTGAGTGTAATTAAAATTAGAATAAGGATAAATAAATGACTGATATTAAATTAGAATTCTTAAAAAGAAACATTATCATGTAAGAAATTATTTGATACAAATACACTAGGACACAAACACCAGAACACTTTTTAAAACAGAAATATTTTGAACATTTTAGATGTGGATCAATAATACAACTGATGACTCATTCCAGTTTAAGAAAGAATGCATTGGTAGAAGTGAGAAGATAGCTTCAAAACCAAAAATCATACTTCCATTGCCCCAAGCCAGAGAATCAGTTTCTTACACCTACTCCCCAGATCCAATGACACTGTCATTGTAACAGGGTAGGATATGATATATCATTGAGTGTACTGTTGAGAAAAATATTGAGAACCACTTAAATAGAGTATAGAACTCTATATGGAATATGATTCATTTTTCTGACAAAAGAAAAACTATGTTGAATAGGATTATCTTGTATTTAATATAAATCTCTAAAATATGAAGAAAATTATTTTAAAGCTTTTCATTTCAACTAATCCTTAAAATAAAAATATTAAAAAATTAGATTTAAACATAATGTAATAAGTATATACTTGTTTCAGAAAGTTATTTTATTACTGAAAAATATATTTATTACTAATTTTAAAAATAACAATGCAAATACAACTTAAAGTTGTTCTGTGGCTGTGTGCTAAAAATAATGTCTAAATCATACCGCTGCTGCTGCTGCTGCTCTCACGTCAGTCATGTCCGACTCTATGCAACCCCATAGATGGCAGCCCAACAGGCTCCCGTCCCTGGGATTCTCCAGGCAAGAACACCGGAGTGGGTTGCCATTTTCTTCTCCAAAATCATACCACTAGGAAGTGTTAAAACAATAGTATAGTATCATAATTCTATTAATGCCATTTACTAATGAATAAGAATACATTGTTTTTCTTTATCATAGACTGATCCTGAAGAGCTGTGATGTTTATTCAGTTAAGTTCAGTAGGACACAGGATGCTTTCCACTGTTACTGATCTAAATACAACAGGAACCATATGCTCAAACTGTGACAAATTGACTGGCAATTACAATAGCATTCTTCACATTAATATGTTGAAGCCCTGCCTGTTAGTCTTTCCATTATGAATTATAAATTTAGAGACCTATATGTCAATGAAATTATTATTACTCACTTTGATATTATCTTATAAATTGTAAACCCACAAATATAGAATCATGATGTCTATGTCTAATTGTACAAAAACATAAATATATACATATACATACATGTTAAAATATAGATTTAAAAAGACTGAAGGATAACATAAAATTCAGTAAATAGATTCACAGATCTTGTTTTATTCACTGATTTCAAGGTCCAACATTACTAAATTATAAAAGGATACAAAGTTATAAATTTCATATCAAAATACAGATAGCTATCACTGAAGTCATTTAGCTATTTGAAATTAGTTATAATCAGGTTGATTCCTCTTCTCTATTTCTATGGGAAAGCAAATCTTTCTTCAACATACAGAAAGAAAGAGTGAGAGTGAGATAGAAAGGGAAGGAGGGAGGGAAGGAAAAAGGAATGAACAAAAAAACAAAGAACGGAAGTAAGGAAGGCTGAAAGAAGATATATAACAAGCATCTGTTTGCTGTTTCCAGGGTTGCCAGTTTCTAATAGTCACATTTTAAACTTTTTTTCTTGTTTCTAACTTAACTGTTTTTCCTGTTTTCCATTCTACTCAGTGAAGCTTTGTTTTGTTCTGTTATTTTAGTTTCCCTCTATATTTATTTATACATTTAACTATACACAGTTCTTGCTTGTGCACTAAAATAATCTGGTCAAATGTGGGATTTTGCAGTTCAGCCTCTATGACTTTAACCTTCTTTCAGATTCCTGATCTTTAGAAGCTACTGCACTCCTGGGCATACACATCGAGGAAACCAGAATTGAAAGAGACACATGTACTCCAATGTTCATTGCAGCACTGTTTGTAATAGCCAGAACATGGAAGCAACCTAGATGTCCATCTGCAGACAAATGGATAAGAAATATTTGGTACATATACACAATGGAGTATTACTCAGTCATTAAAAATAATGCATTTGAATCAGTTCTAATGAGGTGGATAAAACTGGAGCCTATTATACATAGTGAAGTAAGCCAGAAAGAAAAACACCAATACAGTATACTAATGCATATATATGGAATTTAGAAAGATGCAAATGATAACCCTGCATACAAGACAGCAAAAGAGACACAGATGTATAGAACAGTCTTTGGGACTCTGTGGGAGAGGGTGACGGTGGGATGATTTGGGAGAATGGCACTGAAACATGTATGTTGTCATATGTGAAATGAATCACCAGTTCAGGGTCGATGCATGTTACAGGATGCTCAGGGCTGGTGTGCAGGGATGACCCAGAGGGAGGATAAAGGGAGGAGGGAAGTGGGAGGAGAGTTCAGGAGGGGGAACTCATGTATGCCCGGGGTGGATTCATGTCAATGTATGGAAAAACCAACTAATATAATATTGTAAAATAATTAGCCTCCAATAAAAAATAAAGAAAGAAAAAAAAATACTAAAAAAAAAAAAGCTGCTCACTGAACCACTTGCTCTCAGCTCCAGCACATTCTCTACTGCTCCCTCATCATTCCTGCCCACAATAATCCATTGAAATCCTAGATAATTATTGTGTACAACACTTTCATATCACTGTCTTCTGATGAATCCTTCTCTTCTTTCAGAAAATGGCACAAAAATTTATTTTCCAAACAAAGAAAATGTCCCACAAGAGGAATTCTAGTGCTAGCTGTTAATTACTTCGTTCTTTGGGACTTCCCAGGTTGCGCTTGCCAATGCAAGAGACACAAGAGACACTGGTTCAATCTCAGATGTGGGTTGGGAAAATCCCTGGAGGAGGGCATGGAAAACCACTTCAGTATTCTTGCCTGGAGAATCCCATGGACAGAGGAGCCTGGCTAACATCCATTGGGTCACAAAGAGCACATGCTAAGTTGCTTCAGTTGTGTCTGACTCTTTGCAACCCCATGGACTACAGACCACCAGGCTCCTCTGTCCATGAGATTCTCTAGGCAAGAATACTCGAGAGGGTTGTCATTTCCTTCTCCAGGGATCTTCCCAACTCAGAGATCCAATCCCTGTCTCTAACTTCTCCTGCGTCAGCAGGCAGGTTCTTTACCACTAGCACCACCTGGGCATACTACACACTATTACCTTACTGCTTCCAAACTCAGAGCGAAACTGGTTACATTTCTTCTCTCTTATCTTTTAGTTTATAGGTAAAGATGAAGACAGGGAGTAAAACGATCAAAGGCCATTTCAAATCAACAGTGCTCAACTTCAACATTTGAAAGCCTGGCTTCAAATAAATGCACAATAAATTCTTGACCACTCCTTTCTTCACTAACAGCTTTTAAATACACAAAAAGGAATTCATATTCTAATAAGTCACATTTATATACAAGGGATGTACTTTTGTCCTAAGAATTTGTGTGCTTAGTATTTCTTTTGTAGTTCTGAAGGGAAAACATGAAATTCTTCTGCATCAAATTGCTGAATTTTCAGAAATTACCTAATTCATATGTTCTCATCAAATGTGGTACCATGCCCTAGACCTGATGCACTGTAAATCTCTGGAAGTAATTGGGAGGATTGAAGCTGACATTTTATGAATAGAGTCAAAGATGCTAGATTACCTAAAATCTACAGATCTCTACTACCCAAGAAAGATTTATACTATATTCTTCCTTAATCTTTGAATATTCAACTGGCATTCATGAAATAAAAAACATGTATACAAATATCCAAGCATAGACCCTAACCTAACCATTTAACATAAACACAAAGGCTTTTTTTGCACAGAATGCATAGTAAATTTGAGAAGCACTGTTCTAGAGTACTTACTGAAGTGGGTAGCCATTCCCTTCTCCAGGGGATCTTCCCCATCCAAGGATTGAAACAGATCAGATGGTGACTGCAACTGTGAAATTAAAAAACACCTGCTCCTTTGAAGAAAAGCTATGACAATCAAGCCACTGTATCAAAAAGCAAAGACATCACTTTTCCGACAAAGGTCCATACAGTCACAGCTATGGTTTTTTCAGTAGTCATGTATGGATGTGAGAGTTGAACCATAAAGAAGGTCGAGCACCAAAGAATTGATGCTTCTGCACTATGGTGCTGGAGAAGACTCTTGAGAGTCCCTTGGACTGCAAGGGGATAAAACCAGTCAATCCTAAAGGAAATCAACCCTGAATATTCATTTAAGGACTGATGCTGAAGCTGAAGCTCCAAAACTTTGACCACCTGATGGAAAAGACCCTGATGCTGGGAAGGACTGAGGGCAAAAGGAGGAGGCAATAGAAAATAAGATAGTTGGATAGCATCACTGACTCAATGGACGTGAGTTTGAGCAAACTCAGGGAGATAGTGAAGGACATAATGTTTCAAGATAGTGAAAGTAGTATGGCAAAATCTATGCTATACAGAGTGGCAATATGATATGAAAAGACTAATCCAGACCCTTGTCAATCTTTCAGAAATTATATACTTATAGACTTCAACTGAATTAATTGTTTTTTTTTTCCAATTTTGTTTCTTCTTCACCATGGGCAAGTTACTTAGACACTTTATGACTCAGTTTCCCTATCTACAAAATACCACCCATTTCATGGATTTATTGTAAATATATATGTGCTAATATGCATAAAGCACTTAGAACTGATAAGCACCAAATAAATATTTCAATCATCATTACTATTAAAACTGACAAAACAGGAATAAAAAGTGTAAATTGCAATGACAGCTTTTTTCAGGAAGGACCGAAGAGGACTTACTTTGGCAAGCATTATAGTTAACTCATAAGGAAATGATGGGGATATTATGTAGCTTTCGCATCAGTCCTTCCAATGAACACCCAGGACTGATCTCCTTTAGAATGGACTGGTTGGATCTCCTTGCAGACCAACGGACTCTCAAGAGTATTCTCCAGCACCACAGTTCAAAAGCATCAATTCTTCGGCGATCAGCTTTCTTCACAGTCCAACTCTTACATCCATACATGACCACGGGAAAAACCATAGCCTTGACTAGACGGACCTTTGTTGGCAAAGTAATGTCTCTGCTTTTTAATATGCTATCTAGGTTGGTCATAATTTTCCTTCCAAGGAGCAAGCGTCTTTTAATTTCATGGCTGCAATCAGCATCTGCAGTGATTTTGGAGCGCAAAATATCAACTCTGACACGGTTTCCACTGTTTTTCCATCTATTTCCCATGAAGTGATGGGACCAGATGCCATGATCTTTGTTTTCTGAATGTTGAGCTTCAAGCCAACCTTTTCACTCTCCTCTTTCACTTTCATCAAGAGACTTTTTAGTTCCTCTTCACTTTCTGCCATAAGGGTGGTGTCATCTGCATATCTGAGGTTATTGATATTTCTCCCAGCAATCTTGATTCCAGTTTGTGCTTCTTCCAGGCCAGCGTTCCTCATGATGTACTCTACACATAAATTAAATAAGCAGGGTGACAATATACAACCTTGACGCACTCCTTTTCCTATTTGGAACCAGTGGCAAAATAATGTCTCTGCTTTTTAATATGCTGTCTAGGTTGGTCATAACTTTCCTTCCAAGGAGTAAGCATCTTTTAATTTCATGGCTCCTATCACCATCTTCAGTGATTTTGGAGCCAAAAAACTGTCTAGTCTCATGTAATAACAGTTATCATTCAGTAATAGCCAGAGTAACAATATTAATGACAATGATAATACTATTATTAATAATATAGCCAATGTCTAACAGTACTTATTATTTATCTTTGACACCAAAGAAAAATTAAAGTATCAATTATATATAAGAAGACAAATGTACAAAGCCATTAAAAAACAGCTGTATTCTAAACTCAGTGCATTTGACATACAAAACAATGACTCCAAAAGTCAGTTTATTGAAACAAACTTACTTTTAAGTTGGCTTATAACTCTTTTCACTCAGCTTTGTTTATAAATGTTACTGGATTTTTCAGTTTCTTCCCATCCATATCAGAACTGTGTCTTTTTGACAAGTTTACCTCTTAAAAGACTCTGATGCTGGGAGGGATTGGGGACGGGAGGAGAAGGGGACGACAGAGGATGAGATGGCTGGATGGCATCACCGACTCAATGGACATGAGTTTGAGTGAACTCCGGGAGTTGGTGAAGGACAGGAAGGCCTGGCGTGCTGTGACTGATGGGGTCGCAAAGAGTCGGACACAACTGAGCAACTGAACTGAACTGACCTCTTAAAAAATTAGTACATAGTTATTTCTTGCAATTAATGTCAGAAAATACAGGAAGATTCTCTAAGTCACAAGAATTCAGTATGTTGCTTCTTTGGAAATACCTGTCATTGGCGTTATCTACACTGAGACTTATGTATCAGAGGAAAAATATTAATGTCCAGAATATTAGATTTGAGAGCAGAGTGACAAAAAGGTCTTAATAAGAAGGATTACTCCTTGGAAGGAAAGTTATGACCAACCTTGATAATATATTAAAAAGCAGAGACATTACTTTGCCAACAAAGGTCCATCTAGTCAAGGCAATGGTTTTTCCCGTGGTCATGTATGATGTGAGAGTTGGACTGTGAAGAAAGCTGATCGCTGAAGAATCGATGCTTTTGAACTGTGGTGTTGGAGAAGACTCTTGAGAGTCCCTTATACTGCAAGGAGATCCAACCAGTCCATTCTAAAGGAGATCAATCCTGGGTATTCGTTGGAAGGACTGATGCTAAAGCTGAAACTGCAATACTTTGGCCACCTCATGCGACGAGTTGACTCACTGGAAAAGACTCTGATGCTGGGAAAGGTTGGGGGCAGGAGGAGAAGGGGACGACAGAGAATGAGATGGCTGGATGGCATCACCGACTCTGTGGACATGAGTTTGAGTGAACTCCGGGAGTTGGTGATGGACAGGGAGGCCTGGCATGCTGTGATTCATGGGGTCGCACAGAGTCAGACACGACTGAGCGACTGAACTGAACTGAACTGAATAAAAGATTAATTAATAAAGAAGTATTTTTTGAACTTTTCTTGAATTATCTAATCTTTACAATTACCCAGTGAGAAAATATTCATATCACCATTTCGATGAAGAATATAAGACACAGAGAACCGATAATCTGAGGATGACTCTGAGAATAAAATCTTAATGAAATGAGTTAATGTACCCCTATAAGAATCTAATTATTTTTTCATGTAATAACACATTTTATATCTCTCAATTTGTTCACTCTATCTTTATTTCATTGTCCCATACTCCTAATAAACTATGGTAGAGAAAAGTGGGAGGGTGGAGCAGCCAGAAAAGGAGATAAATATACATGAAAGCAAAATCTATAGATTTAGAAAAGTTCACTAACTAGATTTTCAAACTATCCTTTTTCTGAAAAATAATAATTTTTCAAAATGATATTAAAGAAATGGACTGTCACATTACTAGTTATAAAATAAATATTATTTTAGGCATAATTTTAACTCTAATCACTTTTTGAGTCTTCTTTCTTTATCATGGTATTACCAATATGTAAGTTGATAAACTGAATTAATAATTAAACGGTATAATGTCCGAAATAAAAATATAACCAGTGGGTGCCAAATAAATATTTTTTTTTTTACTTATACATCCTTTCAAGATAATGTGTTAGTATTTATAAGTTACTGACTATAAATAAATAAAAGATAATTTTCTAGAGAGATATAAGAGGCATTCAAACAGTTCAAAAGATGAGTAACTCACATATGCTTAAACCCTAGGCCACAGATTGAATCCTTTGTAAGTACAAGGAAAAGAATTTGAATCCCAATTTCTGACACCTATTTTATACCATGTGAAGATATCCAGTTAATAGTCCAATAGCAATAATCTACAAGAATCTTCCACCCTATTTGATTTAAAAATAATGATTAAATTGAAACTACTTTCATTATTGCTAAGGCTGAGTGATCTTTGGTAATGTGAGTATAGACTAGCAGTTTTCTGTTTTTCATAAAGAGACAGTAGTCAAAAGAACCTAAGAGAAGCAGAAGATATTAAGAAGAGGTGGCAAGAATACACAGAAGAACTGCACAAAAGACATCTTCATGACCCAGATAATCACAATGGTGTAATCACTCACTTAGGGCCAGACATCCTGGAATGGGAAGTCAAATGGGCCTTAGGAAGCATAACTAAGAACAAAGCTATTGGAGGTGATGGAATTCCAGTTGATCTATTTCAAATCCTGAAAGATGATGCTGTGAAAGTGCTACATTCAATATGCCAGCAAATCTGGAAAACTCAGGA
Organism: Moschus berezovskii; assembly: GCF_049115385.1. NCBI lineage: Eukaryota > Metazoa > Chordata > Mammalia > Artiodactyla > Moschidae > Moschus > Moschus berezovskii. The sequence goes on from NC_142461.1 coordinate 55,317,125, forward strand.
GTGGCCACAGCAATGGAAAAGGTCAGTTTTCATTCCAGTCCCAAAGAAAGGCAATGCCAAAGAATGCTCAAACTACCACACAATTGCACTCATCTTACACCCTAGTAAAGTAAAGCTCAAAACTTTCGAAGCCAGGCTTCAACGATATGTGAACCATGAACTTCCAGATGTTCAAGCTGGGTTTAGAAAAGGCGGAGAAACCAGATATCAAATTATCAACATCTGCTGGATCATAAAAAAGCAAGAGAGTTGCAGAAAAACATCTATTTCTGCTTTATTGACTATGCCAAAGCCTTTGACTGTGTGGATCACAATAAATTGTGGAAAATTCTGAAAGAGATGGAGTACCAGACCACCTGACCTGCCTCTTGAGAAATCTGTATGCAGGTCAGGAAGCAACAGAACTGGACATGGAACAACAGACTGGTTTCAAAGTGGGAAAGGAGTACAAGGCAAAATATTGTCACTCTGCTTATTTAACTTATACGCAGAGTACATAAGGAGAAATGCTGAGCTGGATGAAGCACAAGCTGGTATCAAGATTGCTGGGAGAAATATCAATAATTTCACATATGCAGATGACACCACCCTTATGGCAGAAAGTGAAGAAGAACTAAAGAGTCTCTTGATGAAAGTGAAAGAGGAGAGTGAAAAAGTTGGCTTAAAGCTCAACATTCAGAATACTAAGATCTGGTCCCATCACTTCATGGCAAATAGATAGGAAAACAGTGGAAACAGTGGATGACTTTATTTTGGGGGCTCCAAAATCACTGCAGATGGTGACTGCAGCCAAGAAATTAAAAGACACTTTCTCCATGGAAAAAAAGTTGTGACCAACCTAGACAGCATATTAAAAAGCAGAGACATTACTTTGCCAACAAAGGTCCGTCTAGCTAGGGCTATGGTTTTCCCTGTAGTCATGTATGGATGTGAGAGTTGGACTATAAAGAAAGCTGAGTGCCGAGGAATTGATATTTTTGAACTGTGGTGTTGGTGAAGATTCTTGAGAGTCCCTTCAACTGCAAGGAGATACAACCAGTCCATCCTAAAGGAAATCAGTCCTGAATATTCATTGGAAGGACTGATGTTGAAGTTGAAATTCCAATACTTTGGCCACCTGATGTGAAGAACTGACTCCTTTGAAAAGACCTGGATGCTGGGAAAGATTGAGGGCAGGAGGAGAAGGGCACAACAGAGGATGAGATTGTTGGGTGGCATAACTGGCTCGATGGACATGAGTTTGAGTAAACTCAGAAAGTTGGTGATAGGGAGGCCTGGCGTGCTGCAGTCCATGGTTTGCAAAGAGTTGGACATGACTGAGTGAATGAACTGAACTGAAACACATAGCTGCAATGGCAATTCAGAACACAGATCAATTTATAATTGGTTTCAACTGCCAAATTATTATTATGATGTCTATCTACCTTTTTATCTATCTATAAAACAGAATTCTTTTTTAGTTTTAATAACTCTTGCAAATTTATTCATGAAGGATTTTAACATATAAATATGTTAAGATTAATACGAATTCAGCCTCTCCTTCTAGTGCAGAATTTCTAAAGCAAATATATATATTAAAGTGCTTATTAGGAAAACAAAGAATTTATTTTTACTCTTACCCTAGAGTCTAAATGTAATGTGTCAGGAAAACAAATAATTAAATGAATTAATTCAACCTTACTCTTAACAAAGAGCAGGTATTCTTATGTCATATATCCTTTGAGATGGTATTTTTACTTTGGAGAAAACATGAAAGAAGAGATTGACAGAATAGCAGTAAGTACTTTTTTCTCTCAAATAATATTTTTATTTGATTTAATCTAGTTTTATTGCACAATGATATTTACATTAAATCAGGTTGCTATGGAAATAAGACTGAGATCAGGCATCTACATGACATGACATTACCTGATTTATTCCCCCTTAATTTAATAGGACATAAATTGAATTCACATGCAAGATGCTTAAGGAAATCTATCACTGGTTTTTGTGGTTGGATTTCTGTATATGGCCCTTTTACTTGACAACAATAATAAATTCACGTCATAGTAAGACTAGTCTAAGAATAATTCCTACTATCCATTGTCCTTGATTAAGAAGAAGTGAAGTGAAGTCTTGTCTCTCAGTCGTGTCCGAATGTTTGTGACCCCATGGACTGTAGCTTACAAGGCTCCTCTGTCCATGGAATTTTCCTGGCAAGAGTACTGGAGTGGGTTGCCATTTCCTTCTCCAGGGGATCTTCCCGACCCAGGGATCAAACCTGGTCTCCTGCTTTGCAGGCAGACACTGTACCGTCTGAGCCACCAGGGAAGCCTTTGATTAAGAAAGCATCTGTCAATGTATTTATTTATAGATGACTGCTTTGAACATTGTGCAAAATATTAAAATTTGTAACCGAGATATATATTTTATCTTCATATAGTTTACAATCAAATAAAGAAGACAAAATAGCTGCATAGAAAAAAACACAACTATAGATTTTAAAATGTTCAAACTAATAAAATAGATCATAAAATATGGAGGCAGGAAATCTATCAGCTTGTGAGTAGGTGATTTTGGAGAAGTTTAAAATAGTTACACTTTTAATAGTTCACTCTGAATATACAACTTCGAATGTCAAGGTATAAATGATGTTTAACATTATGTTTGGGTTTCTTAAATTATTTGAAACAGATACTGTTCACAACAATGGAATTTTACATACCATTTAATAACAATGAATATTTTTAAATATTATACAACTGAGATGATTAGGCTATAGAACACTTTATAAATTAATTCTATCACTTTATACTCCACAAAAAGTGAAGCTCAAAAAGCTTTCACTTGTCCAAGGTGACCAAGTTAGTTAGCAACAAATATAAGAATACAAATTCAGTTCCTGATTTTAAGACCAGGAACTTACTATTCATAACTCTCTAGAATAGATTATGATGTTTACCATAAAATCTCAAATTCAGAAGGTACCCAGGATACTGTAGGGCTTTGAGAAACAAGAATGTAAGCACTATTTCTATCAGCCCACTTCTTACAGAGTACCAAAAAAAAAAGTGAATTATTTGTTTTCAAAACCAGATGGAGATCTTATATTTGAAAGAAAAAATAGAAGAAAAAGGATGTCAGGCACATAGATGTGGACTATCTGTGCAAACAAACTCAATTGCTAAGTCATATCCAACTTTGTGACCCAATGGACTGTAGCCTGCCAGATTCCTCCATCCATGGAATTTCCCAAGGAAGAATACTGGAGCGGGTTGCCATTTCCTTCCCAGTCCAGAGACTGAATTCACGCCTCCTGTGTCTTCTGCATTGGCAGGTGGATTCTTTACCAGGTAGCTATCTGTTTATTATCTCAGTTCAGTTCAGTCGCTCAGTAGTGTCCGACTCTCCACGACCCCATGAATCACAGCACGCCAGGCCTCCCTGTCCATCACCAACTCCCGGAGTTCACTCAAACTCATGTCCACAGAGTCCGTGATGCCATCCAGCCATCTCATTCTCTGTCGTCCCCTTCTCCTCCCACCCCCAACCTTTCCCAGCATCAGAGTCTTTTCCAGTGAGTCAACTCGTCGCATGAGGTGGCCAAAGTATTGCAGTTTCAGCTTTAGCATCAGTCCCTCCAATGAACATCCAGGATTGATCTCCTTTAGAATGGACTGGTTGGATCTCCTTGCAGTCCAACGGACTCTCAAGAGTCTTCTCGAGCACCACAGTTCAAAAGCATCAATTCTTCGGCGATCAACTTTCTTCACAGTCCAACTCTCACATCCATACATGACCACGGGAAAAACCATAGCCTTGACTAGACGGACATTGGTTGGCAAAGTAATGTCTCTGCTTTTTAATATACTATCTAGGTTGATCATAACTTTCCTTCCAAGGAGTAAGCATCTTTTAATTTCATGGCTGCAATCAGCATCAGCAGTGATTTTGGAGCCCAGAAAAATAAAGTCTGACACTGTTTCCACTGTTTTTCCATCTATTTCCCATGAAGTGATGGGACCAGATGCCATGATCTTTGTTTTCTGAATGTTGAGCTTCAAGCCAACCTTTTCACGCTCCTCTTTCACTTTCATCAAGAGGCTTTTTAGTTCTTCTTCACTTTCTGCCATAAGAGTGGTGTCATCTGCATATCTGAGGTTACTGATAATTCTCCCGGCAAACTTGATTCCAGCTTGTGCTTCATCCAGCCCAGCATACCTCATGATGTACTCTGCATAAAACTTAAATAAGCAGGGTGACAATATACAGCCTTGACATACTCCTTTTCCTATCTGGAACCAGTCTCTTGTTCCATGTCCAGTTCTAACTGTTGCTTCCTGACCTGCATACAGGTTTCTCAAGAGGCAAGTCAGGTGGTCTAGTATGCCCATCTCTTTCAGAATTTTCCAGTTTCATCTTGTAGGTCATTACATAACCACTGAGACATGCTGTGCCATGCTCAGTCATTTCAGTCGTGCCCAATTCTTTAAAACTCTATAGATTGCAGACTGCCAGGCTCCTCTGTTCATGGAATTTTCCAGGCAAGAATATTAGAGTGGGTTTCTACTTTCTACTCCAGGGGATTTTCCCGACAGGTATCAAAACTGTGTCTCCTCCATTGGCATGTGGATTCTTTACCATTGAGCCACATGGGAAGCCACCACCACTTAAAAGAAAAACAAAACACATTAAAAAAAAAAAGAAAAGAAAACACACACACAAAAGCTAAACATATCAGATATCATTTTGGAAGATTATGTATGAAAAACTGGAAGAAATTCAAAGCAGATCTCAATATCACTTCTGAGATTTTTAGTAGTTCATTATTTAAATCCTTAAGAATAATAAACCATTGAATTTAAATATGCTGTGTGAGATGTATATGGAGATTTTCATCCTGTGCTTCAGCCCCTTATATTGAAAATTTCTATGTGTTTACATTTTTAACACTTTTCTAATCTCAATATCATATATACTTTGCTTCTTAATTAACATTTTTAAGAATTGTTGGGGGAAATAATGTATTATCTAGTGGAATTTCTGTGAGGATTAACACTCCAAGGCTTTTCCCACCTCTGGGCTATTTTTAAATGCTTTTCCTTTGTTTGGGAATGAACTCCAATAATCCTACTGCTTGCTTCATTCAGGTCTCTGCTTGAACTTTCACAAATCTGAGTTTCATTCTTTAACATTCTGTTTAAACTAATACCTGCCTCTCAATTTACATCTTCTTCTCTTTTAAACTACATAATCCTTCTTCATCAAATTTCTTAGCACCTGAAATATTAATATTTGTCACTTTATCACCTGACTGTTGGCTTATATTTACTGGAATAGAAACTCTACAAGAAATGGGAATTTATTTTATTCACTCTTTTATCCATAGTGCCTAGAAAAGAACATGACATGGAGTAGAAACTGTACAGATATTTGATAAATCAAAAAAATACATAATTTTTACTAAGTTCCTCAAAATTATTAATGAATTCAAAAACACTAAGTGAATGTGATCATTTATTAAACACTAATCTCTTGAACCACATGTTTAGAAATAGGCCAGGCTATGTGCTATGCACTAATTATTTAATTCCCACAGCATTCTGTGAACTTTTTACAAATGAAAAAAATGAGATTCAGAGATATTAGGCCACCAAATGAGTTAAAATAACCAGTAAACGGCAGAACCTGGATTGAATTTGGCTTATCTAATTTGGAATTCCAGGCTCTTTTGGTAGATATATCATGTAATAATTAAGAGCATCATCTGGCTTTTATTTTTCCATTTCTGGATGTAAGTGAAATGACTAATTCTGCATATGCATAGTGGTCATATAGTAATGATTAAAGATATAATATGAAACTATTACACTGTAAAGACTTTTTTTCTGTCTCAGGGAAGCACTAAATTCTAGGCTTTTCCCTCTAAGGAATAATGAAAGGATCTAAAAACAGTTGCAGAAACATAAGATGCTAGGGTTAATTATTGCTCTGGACACTCCAAAATCTAATGTGGAGACAGTTTTATGAGGATAATCTGCTTCAAAATATATCAGCCCCAAAATTCTAACTCTTTCCTGAGGCTTTCTGAATTACAAATTTTCTGAAGCTGAAATACAAGAAAGTGATTGTGAATCAGACACTCTACAAAATGCCCTTTTCCACATGCCATATTTTAGAAGCCTCTCCATATTCAAACAATTGCACTCTGGCCCTTTAATTATAACACGGATCAGGAAGAAAAAATTAAATGAGCAAAATAACAAACTGATGTTAAAATCCATTTCTGAATTCACTCATAATGAGATTTGTGTCCCTGCCCTAAAACACTTGGCCAAGCCTGACAATATCACTCATTTTATTAAGTAGGTAAAATGTTTTTACTGTCAAAACATAGCAGGTGTGGTAAGAGAAGTAACAATTTTGTTATATAGGGCTTACAGCAATGAAGGGCTTCCCTGATAGCTCAGTTGGTAAAGAATCCACCTGCAATGCAGGAGACCCCAGTTCAATTCCTGGGTCTAGAAGATCCCCTGGAGAAGGGATAGGCTAACCACTCTGGTGTTCTTGGGCTTCCCTTGTGGCTCAGCTGGTAAAAAATCCACCATGCAGGAGACCTGTGTTCAATCCCTGGGTTGGGAAGATCTCCCGGAGAAGGGAAAGGATACCCACTCCAGTATTCTGGCCTGGAGAATTCCACGGACAGTTCATGGAGTCGCAAAGAGTTGGACACGACTGAGGGACTTTCACTTTCACTTTACAGCAGTGAAACCAATGTGTTTGGATACTTTGAGTATATCTTACAATGCAAACAAAGGTGACTGACATGAGTTTGTTTAGTGTCCACTCTAGCTGAGCATGTAATGGGACATGCGGAGTACAAATACTTCCATTTGTTTTCCTAAGTCATCTGAAACTTCGATGTTATCTTTCACATACTTTTGTCAAATAACTAAAGGATTAGGCAGAGTTACTGAGTTAATTTTAGACGATGTAAACTTTATTGTTTAATTAATCTCTTGTTTTAAAACAATTCTACATAATGAGAAAAATACATATCTAACCAAAGGAATTTGCACTTTATTCGTGATAGTCTCCTTCAGCTTAAATTAGAAGTATAATACAGTTCTTCAATGTTTTACCCTTCTTTTGATTCCATTTAGAATCAAATTCACAACTTTGTTTACTTACATTTTTATTCAAAAGTCTCAGACCTGGTTTCTCCACCTCTAGATTGTTTTGGCCTTTCAACTCAAAACAGTTCATGTAGACAGATTAATAACCATAACACATTGCTTTAATTGTTAGTCTTCTATTACTAATTCTTCAGTGATAGTTATACCCTAAAATAAAATTCAAGTTCCACAACTTGGCATTCATAAGCCTCTGTTTGGCCTCAAACTGCTCTATCAGTAATAACTTCTACTTCCCCCCATCTCTGTGCCTAATTCCCCTGTCTGAGTGGACCTCTCAACCTTCAAGACTATTTTAATATTATTTCTCCCACAAGGCCTTAATTTACAATTAGATTTAAATATTAAAGACACCTTATATATAGTTAAAAGTGACCTCCTATTTCTTTTCCCAAAACTCAAAGTCAGTCTGATGATAATAAAAAAGGGAAATATTTGAAACAAACAGTTAGGAAGTAAAATTGTCAGGAACTAGCAACTGATTAGAACAGGTAAGAATTTGGGATAAAGTTTAAGTTTCTAAGTAATTTAGTTTTGTAATACTAGTAACTGGCAAAATATAGAATACAGAGAAAACCACAAGATGGAAGAGGGTAGAGTTGGGTAACAGAGACGCTGAGCTCAGTATGAGGGAGAACAGATTTGAAGAATCCACAGGCCATAGGAGGAGTGAACATTTGGATGCATCATTTTTAGCTCCAGAATAGGCCAGACTTAGAAATTACAGTTGGATCATTTAGCATAAATGTAGGGTTAACACTAACAGGAAATGAGATCAATCAAAGGAAGTACATATAGAGAGGAAAGACTATGGAAGACCATAAAAGTTATAAAAGCAAAATGAGAAACCAAAGAAAGAGACTAATAGTAGTAAGAAAAGAATGCCAAGGAAAATAAAGAAGTGAAACACCAAAAAAGCTAAAGAATAATAAGTCATTCATTAGGCAATATAGCTTATGTTTATATTTATACCAAGGTAGAAAACCAAACAGTATTTATTATATTTGTCCCTAAACAGACCACAGTGTCTTTTTCAAGAGAAGCTTCTGTGGAGTGATATTATCAAGGCATGTGGCCACTAGAAGAGAAGTGATTGGTATCCAGGAAGTAAAGAACAGGAGTTTGCACTGTTCTTTAAAGGAGTTCAGTTAAGAAGGACAGGATATAGAATATTAAAAATAGGGAAAGGGAGATTGCTATATATTGCTATATTGTGTTACAGTGGAATTAGACATATATATAGTCTTTGGGAAAGAAAAAAAGAAGAGATAAAGATATGAAGATACTGGAGAGAAAGAGAAACAACATATATATCTAATATAATCCTGTATTTGTTTTAAAAAGTGTATGTATGCGTGTATACATATATACATACATATATATATACATATATGTGCATATTTTGTTGCTGTTCAGTTGCTAAGTCATGTCCAACTCTTTGCGTTCCCATGGAATGCATCACACCCAGCTCTCTTGTTCTCCAGTATATTCCAGAGTTTTCTCAGATCCATGTCTATAGAGTCAGTGATGCTATCTAGCCATTTCATCCTCTGCCATCCCCTTCTTTTACCTTCAGTCTTTTTCAGCATCAGTGTCTTTTCCAATTAGGAGGCTCAGCATCATGTGGCCAAAGTATTGGATCTTCAGCTTCAGCAAGTCCTTCCAACAAATATTCAGTATTGTCTTACTTTAGGATTCACTGGTTTGATCTCCTTGATGTCCAAGGGACTCTCAAGAGCCTTCTTGTTGTTGTTCAGCCACTCAGTCATGTCCAACTCTTTGCAACCACATGGACTGCAGCATGCCAGTCTTCTCTGTCCTTCACCATCTCCTAGAGCTTGCTAAAACTCATGTCTTTTGAGTCAGTGATGCCATCCAACCATCTTGCCCTCTGTTGTCCCCTTCTCCTCTCACCTTCAATCTTTCCTAGCATCAGGGTCTTTTCTAATGAATCAGCTCTTTGAATCAGGTGGCCAAAATATTGGAGCTTCTGCTTCAGCCTCAGTCCTTCCAATGAATATTCAGGACTGATTTCCTTTAGGATTGACTAGTTTGATCTTGCAGTCCAACAGACTCTCAAGAGTCTTCTCCATCGCCACAGTTCAAAAGTGTCAATTCTTTAGCACTCAGCCTTCTTTATGGTCCAACTCTTGCATCCATACATGACTACTGGAAAAACCATAGCTTTGACTATATGGACCCTTGTCAGCAGAGTAATGTCTCTGCTTTTTAATATTCTGTCTAGGCTTGTCATAATTTTTATTCCAAGGAGCAAGTGTCTTTTAATTTCAAGGCTGCAGTCACCATCTGAAGTGATTTTAGAGCCCAAGAACATAAAGTCTCTCACTGTTTCCATTGTTTTCCCATCTATCTGCCATGAAGTGATAGGACCAGATGTCATGATCTTAATTTTTTAAATGTTGAGTTTTAACTACCTTATTCATTCTCATCTTTCACCCTCATCAAGAGGCTCTTTAGTTCCTTTTCACTTTCTGCCATTAGAGTAGTATCATCTGCATGTCTGAGATTGTTGATATTTCTCCCAGCAATCTTACTTCCAACTTGTGATTCATCCAATTCAGCATTTTGTGTGATGTACTCTGCATATAAATTAAATAAGCGGGGTGATGATATGCAGCCTTGTCCCAATTTTGAACCACCCAGCTGTTCCACGTATGGTTCTAACTTCTGCTTATTCACCAACATACAGGTTTTTCAAGAGACAGGTAAACTTATCTGATACTTCCATCCCTTTAAGAATTTTCCATAGTTGGTTGGACACACAGAGTCAAAGGCTTTAGCGTAGACAATGAAGCCGAACTAGATGTTTTTCTGAAACTCTCTTGCTGTCTCCGTGATCCAATGAATGTTGGCAATTTGATCTCTGGTTCCTTGGCCTTTTCTATACCAAGCTTGTACATATGAATATTCTCAGTTCATGTACTACTGAAGCCTAGTTTGAAGGATTTTGAGCATAACCATGCTAGCAGGTGAACTGAGTACAACTGCATGGTAGTTTGAACATTCTTTGGCATTGCCCTTCTTTGGGATTAAAATGAAAACTCACTCAAGTTTGGCCACTGCTGAGTTTTCCAAATTTGCTGACATACTGAGTATGGCACTTTAACAGCATCATCTTTTTTAGGATTTGAAGTAGCTCAGCTGGAATTCCATCACCTCAACTAGCTCTGTTTTTAGTAATGCTTTCTAAGGCCCATTTGACTTCTATTCCAGGATGTCTGGCTCTAGATGAGGTTATCCAGGTCATTAAAACTTTTTGTTTAATGGTTCTGTGTATTTTGCCACCTCTTCTTAATCTCTTCTACTGCTATTAGACTCTTATCATTTCTTTCCTTTACCCTGCCCATCCTTGAATGAAATGTTCCCTTGGTACCTCCAGTTTTCTTGAAGAAATCTCTAGTCTTGAAGAAATTCTATTGTTTTCCTCTATTTCTTCGCACTGTTCATTTAAGAAGGCTTTCTTTATCTCTCCTTGCTCTTCTCTGGAACTCTATATTCAGTTGGGTATATCTTTCCCTTTCTCCCTTGCCTTTTACTTCTCTTCTTTTCTCAGCTATTTGTAAAGCCTCCTCAGATAATCACTTTACCTTCTTGCATTTCTCTTTCTTTGTGATAGTTTTGGTCACTGCCTTCTGTACAGTGTTATGAATCTCCATCCAGGTATTCTGTCTACTAGATCTAATCCCTTGAATCCACTTGTCACCTCCACAGTTTAATCATAATGGATTTGGTTTAGGTCATATCTGAATTGCCTAGTGATTTTCTCTACTTTCTTCAATTTAAACCTGAATTTTGCAATAAGGAGATCATGAGCTGAGCCACAGTCATCTCTAAGTCTTGTTTTTGCTGACTGGATAGAGTTTCTCCATTTTCAACTGCGAAGAACATGATCAATCCAGTTTCGGGATTGACCATCTGGTGATTTCCCTGTGTAGAGTCATCTCTTCATTTTCATCGTCGTCGTGAAGTTGCTCAGTCGTGTCTGACTCTTTGAGACCCCATGGACTGTTGCCTACCAGGCTCCTCCCTCCATGGGATTCTCCAGGCAAGAGTACTGGAGTGGGTTGCCATTTCCTTCTCCAGGGGATCGTCCCAACCCAGGGATTGAACCTGGGTCTCCTGCATTCCAGGCAGACACTTTAACCTCTGAACATCTCTTAGGCTGTTGGAAAAGGTATTTGCTATGACCAGTGTTTTCTGTTGACAAAACTTTTAGCTTTTGTCCTGCTTCATTTTGTACTCCAAGGCCAAACTTACCTGTTATTCTGGGTATTTACTGACTTCCTAGTTTTGCATTCCAATCCCCTATGATGAAAAGGACATATTTTTTGCTGTTAGTTCTACAGGTATTATAGGTCTTCATAGAACTAGTTAACTTGAGCTTCTTCAGCATCAGTGGTTGGGGCATGGACTTGGATTACTGTATTGTTAAATGTTTTTTTTCTTTTGGAAATAAACTAAGATTATTCTGTCATTTTTGAGGCTGCAACCAAGTACTGCATTTCAAACTCTTTTACTGACTATGAGGGCTACTTCTCAGGGATTCTTGCCCACAGTAGTAGATTTAATGGTCATCTGAATTAGATTTGCCCATTCCTGTCCATTTTAGTTCACTGATTCCTAAGATATTGATGTTCAATCTTGCCATCTCCTGCATGACCATTTCCAATCTACCTTGATTCATGGACCTAACATTCCAGATTCTCTATGCAAAATTGTTCTTTAGGGCATCGGACTTTACTTTCACAACCAGACACATCCACAACTGAGCATCATTTCCACTTTAGCCCAGCCATATCATTCTTTCTGAAGCTATCAGTAATTGTCCTCCACTCTTCTGCAGTAGCATACTAGACACCTTCCAACCTGAGGGCCTCATCTTCTAGTGTTGATCGTTTTGCTTTTCCACACTGTTCCGATTTTATGGGTGTACATTTATACAGCTGTATGTTCGGATAAAGTTGTTCAGTCTCCTAGTTGTGTTCGACTCTTTGCGACCCCATGGACTGCAGCACACTAGGTCTCCCTGTCCTTCACCAACTCCCAAACTATGCTCAAGTTCATGTCCATTGCATTGGTGATGACATCCAGCCATCTCATCCTCAGATGCCCACTTCTCCTCTGCCCTCAATCCTTCCCAGCATTAAGGACTTTTCCAATAATTCAGTTGTTTGCATCAGGTGACCAAAATACTGGAGCTTCAGCTTCAGCATCAGTCCTTCCAATAAGTATTCAGGGCTGATTTCCCCTAAGATTGACTGGTTTGATCTCAAACATAGTTCCAAGTTTTATTTTGTTATTGCAAAGAAATAGTCCAGAAGGAGGCATAACAAACTGAAGATTTGTAATCCATGAAGCTAGAGGAAATTCTGGTGGGATGATTATAAATTCTTCCTTTTTTCCTTGTTTCCTATCATTGTCATAAAAACAAACTAAAAGCTTAGCAAGAATAAGATAAATATTTTAGGATTAATAAGAGGACAAACACCTTTGGAATTTTGAAAACATAAAGAAATCTAGACCTTAGTCCAGGGAGCTCCTCATTTGGTGAAGTGAGTTCCTAACACCTGTTAAAGAAAAAATATAATGCTCCATGGAGATGTATGGCCAGGGAAAGACAAAGAACTCCTGCTCATCTAGACAAAAGGACATTAATCCAGAAAGAAGGAATCATGTCAATGCAATAACTATGTAGCACATTGGAATTTATGGAGTTAAATAAGTTTTTTTATGACTATAATTTTCTTAATGACATATGGTGAAATGAATCATGAAGCTGTTCATCACTTATTGAATGAATGAATGAATACACAAATGAAATGAAGATGGTACAAGTACTTTCTTAATACTTATTATCACCATGCTTTTAGGCATCACATTTTATTTGGTGTTGGTTATTGTTGTTCAGTCACTAAGTCATGTCCGACTCTTTGCAACCTCATAGACTGCAGCACGTAAGGCTTCCTTGTCCTCCACTATCTCCCAAGATTTGCTCAGGTTCATATCTATTGACTGGGTGATGCCATCTAAAAATTTCATCCTCTGCTGACCTCTTCCCTTTTGCCTTCAATCTTTCCCAGTATCAGGGTCTTTTCCAATGAGTTGGCTCTTCACATCAGGTGGCCAAAGTATTAGAGCTTCAGCTTTAGCGTCAGCCCTTCAATGAATATTCAGGTTTGATTTCCTTTAGGACTGACTGGTTTGATCTCCTTGCATTCCAAGGGACTCTCAAGTGTCTTCTCCAGCACCACAGTTCAAAGGCATGGTGCTAGTAGCAAGGAAGTGGCATGGCTAAATAGCAAGGAAGAAGGATCTATTAGAGTAACTCTAAAGCAGGACATGCCTGAAATTTTAGAGCACAAAGTATTAATGTCAATGTTATAATTCAGGACCCCACGAGAATCTATCCATTTAATGATTTTAGGTCCTTTTAAGAAAAGGATTTAACTAGCCTTCTATTTTTAAAAGAAAATGTAACAGACTACTTGAGATTTTAATTTCCTTTTTAAGAGTTTAATGTCACTAACCTAGTTCTTCATCTTTTTTTCCACTGCTATATCTAGACAGACTTAATTTTGATCTTCACTCTACTTTTTACACATAAACTAGCCTCCCTTTAAACATGACTAGACTTGTTTTTTCTGGTTTTTCCAGTAATCATATATGGATGTGAGAGTTGGATTATAAAGAAAGCTGAGCGCCAAAGAATTGATGCTTTTGAACTGTGGTGCTGGTGAAGATTCTTGAGAGTCCCTTGGACTGCAAAGAGATCAAATCAGTCAATCCTAAAGGAAATCAGTCCTGAATATTCATTGGAAGGACTGATGCTGAAACTGAAACTCCCATACTTTGGCTACCTGATGCGAAGAACTGATACTTATTGGAAAAGACCCTGATGCTAGGAAGGCGGGAGGAGAAGGGCACTACAGAGGATGAGATGGTTGGATGGCATCACCGACTCGATGGATATGAGTTTGTGGAATATCTGGGAGTTGGTGTGGACAAGGAAGCCTGGCATGCTGCAGTCCATGGGGTCGCAAAGAGTCAGACACAACTGAGTGAATGAACTGAACTGAGGTTACCTTTTATTTGAGATAATGACAATCAATATAATGGTCATGTTCTTAGAAAGGATTTGTTATTTTAAGCATTATTCTCTTATAAGAAGTTATTCAGAAATAGATTTAATATTTAAGAGTAAAAAAGAACTTTCAAAATGTAAAAATTCCTCACAGTTCAGCTTGCAGTTTTGGTTTTAGATTTCAGTTCTCAACAAATAATATGTTATAGCCCTTTGAGCTATAAGAAAAAACAATATATCAAAGACACAAATATGAATAGTATATAATATAAACTAGTGAAAATTGTAAGTAAAATCACATTTGGAGTTAATAAAGACCAAAACCAGTTCTTATTCAATGTTAACAAAAAATAGCAAAGAAAATGTCAGCCCCACTGATTCCTGGATAAATGCCATATATCCAACATATTGCTGACTCTCTTACACACTAATATTCTGTTATCCTAACTTACTAATTTGCAGTAATTACCTAATTGTAGTTCATAAAATTCTTAAAAATGATAATATTAATTGCTGGGATGTCATTAGCCCCTTTTCAACATATTTACTGCACCTTTTATAGCTAGACATGAGAAGAGTAAGGAAATGTTTTTTATTTTTAATTTTTCAAAGATTTCCATATACTAATATTATCTTTAAACAAAATTCTTCCTATTACATTCTGTCAAAATATTGGATTTTTCCCAAGCCTCATTAAAAATGGTAGTTGATTTTCAATGGGATATATATTACATTATCAATTCATATCTATATTTATTATAAACAATATATATAATTAAATAACAGCTTTACTTTTCACTAATTCAAATTATTAGTTCTTTTTATTAAAAAGAATGCAGAAATTATATCTCCACACTGACTTAACATGCAAATAATTTTCTTAGTTTTTACACATCAAAATTACAAGCTGGAATTATTATTATTCCTTGGATCTGTCTTACTTGAATTTATCTTTCTAAGAGACACCTAACCTCACCTCTGATTTTAGAATCTTGGCTGAAGAAAGAAAAGATGCCTTTGAAATATAAAAGCCATTTTAGAGGCAGCAGGATATTGGACATTATTGAAGGTCATAACGTCACTGAAATGAGCTTACATGTGTGTGTCTATGTGTGTGTGCGTGCTGGTTAATTCTCAGTCATGTCCAATTCTTTGTGACCCTATAGATTGTAGTCCATCAGGCTCCTCTCTCCATGGGATTTTCCAGGCACGAATATTGGAGTGGGTTGCCATGCTCTCCTTCAGGGGGAACCACTGACCCGGGGATCAAACCGTCATCTTCTGCAACTCTTGAATTGCAGGCAGGTTCTTTACTGCTGAGTCACCAGGGAAGCCTGAAATGAGGTTATACTTCTTATACTTCCTTTTAAAACAACAGTGTCTAGCATATAGCTAATTTTTTTTACTAGAAAATAAGAAAGCACCTACATTTCCAAGTTCTGACTCCTGTTCTAATTTAAATGATAGAAGGGAAATTGTTTTTTTTTTTTCATATGCAATTTAGCCTCAATCACTTTCCATATTCATAAGTCTAGACTAGGAAATATATGTGTGTTTGTATGTATGTGCGTGTGTGTTGGTATTCA
Source organism: Moschus berezovskii (assembly GCF_049115385.1). Lineage (NCBI taxonomy): Eukaryota > Metazoa > Chordata > Mammalia > Artiodactyla > Moschidae > Moschus > Moschus berezovskii. Next base: position 55,332,985 of record NC_142461.1, read on the forward strand.
TTTATTTTAGTCTCATAGAATGGTCAAACTCACAGAAGCACTTGCTGTCATGATTTTGATGACTATATTCAAATAATGGATGACAGGACTTAATGAAAACATTCTCCATAACAGCAACCCCAGCTGTCACTGCTTTAGGGCAAGAGTCCTGTTGGGGTAGAAACTGAGTGATTCGTTAATACGACAAGTAAGATTAGATTTAGAAGAGATCAATAGAACAATCCTGTTCCACAAACTTTATTGTTATTTTTCCACCAGCTGAGCTGAAATGTAAGATCTGATTGATTCATTGTGTCCTCAAACATAGGTCACTAGACAGAGTGTGTAATGCATATAAGAGAGCCTTAACTTTTAATCACTGTAACCACCTAAGTAAATCCCATATATCTTATTGTTTTCTTTAGCTTTAAGGTTTAGTCTATGTAAAACTGTCATTTGTCTTATGATTCCTTCATGGTTTAACTGATATCAGATGGAAACAGTATCAGTTCAGTTCAGTCGCTCAGTCATGTCCGACTCTCCTCGACCCCATGAATCACAGCACGCCAGGCCTCCCTGTCCATCACCAACTCCCGGAGCTCACTCAAACTCATGTCCATCGAGTCGGTGATGCCATCCAGCCATCTCATTCTCTGTCGTCCACTTCTCCTCCCGCCCCCAACCTTTCCCAGCATCAGAGTCTTTTCCAGTGAGTCAACTCGTCGCATGAGGTGGCCAAAGTATTGCAGTTTCAGCTTTAGCATCAGTCTTTCCACTGAACACCCAGGATTGATCTCCTTTAGAATGGACTGGTTGGATCTCCTTGCAGTCCGAGGGACTCTCAAGAGTCTTCTCCAAAACCACAGTTCAAAAGCATCAGTTCTTCGGCGATCAGCTTTCTTCACAGTCCAACTCTCACATCCATACATGACCACGGGAAAAACCATTGCCTTGACTAGACGGACCTTGGTTGGCAAAGTAATGTCTCTGCTTTTTAATATACTATCAAGGTTGGTCATAACTTTCCTTTCAAGGAGCAAGCGTCTTTTAATTTCATGGCTGCAATCAGCATCTGCAGTGATTTTGGAGCCCCAAAAAATAGTCTGACACTGTTTCCACTGGGTTTCCATCTATTTCCCATGAAGTGATGGGACCAGATGCCATGATCTTTGTTTTCTGAATGTTGAGCTTCAAGCCAACCTTTTCACTCTCCTCTTTCACTTTCATCAAGAGGCTTTTGAGTTCCTCTTCACTTTCTGCCATAAGGGTAGTGTCATCTGCATATCTGAGGTTATTGATATTTCTCCCAGCAATCTTGATTCCAGCTTGTGCTTCTTCAAGCCCAGCGTTCCTCATGATGTACTCTGCATATAAGTTAAATAAGCAAGGTGACAATATACAACCTTGACGTACTCCTTTTCCTATTTGGAACCAGTCTGTTGTTCCATGTACAGTTCTGACTGTTGCTTCCTGACCTGCATACAGGTTTCTCAAGAGGCAGGTCAGGTGGTCTGGTATTCCCATCTCTTTAAGAATTTTCCACAGTTTATTGTGATCGACACAGTCAAAGGCTTTGGCATAGTCAATGAAGCAGATACAGTAGCCTTTTAGCATTTTAATTTTACCAGTGAAGTTGTACTTCTGAAAATGTCTAGTGTTGAATATTAGGAAAGCTAGAGTGCCTATGAGTCTTTTTCATGTTAAAAGATTTTCCTTTATTTCTACTTTCAGTTCAGTTCAGTTCAGTAGCTCAGTCGTGTCCGACTCTCCGCGACCCCATGAATCACAGCACGCCAGGCCTCCCTGTCCATCACCAACTCCCAGAGCTCACTCAAACTCATGTCCATCGAGTCGGTGATGCCATCCAGCCATCTCATTCTCTGTCGTCCACTTCTCCTCCCGCCCCCAACCTTTCCCAGCATCAGAGTCTTTTCCAGTGAGTCAACTCGTCGCATGAGGTGGCCAAAATATTGCAGTTTCAGTTTTAGCATCAGTCTTTCCACTGAACACCCAGGATTGATCTCCTTTAGAATGGACTGGTTGGATCTCCTTGCAGTCCAAGGGACTCTCAAGAGTCTTCTCCAACACCACAGTTCAAAAGCATCGATTCTTTGGCAATCAGCTTTCTTCACAGTCCAGCTCTCACATCCATACATGACCACTGGAAAAACCACAGCCTTAGAACACAGTCCTCTATCGGATGTGTCTTTTGTAATCTGTGCTTTTCCAATCTGTGCCTGTCTCCTCATTTTCTTTACAATGTCCTTTGTGGAAAAGTTTTTAATTTTAAGAAAATCCAGCTCATCAATTATTTTTTCAAGGACCACGTGTTTAGTATTGTATTTAAAAACTCATTGACACATCCAATGTCATCTAACTTCTTTGTCTATTATTTTCCAGGAATATTACAGTTTTGTCTGTGATCCATTTTAGTTGTTAAAAGAGCTTAGTTACTGATTCACTGTTACTAATTCAATGCTATACCTATCATTATTTTAGTCTTTTCCATATACTTATAAATGACACTAACATAAAATGATACAACATAATTGTTCCTCTCTTGCAATGATTTTATCTTCACACATGTCTTACATGTCCATTCTCTATTGTTATGCATGGTATTTTGTTATTGTTAATAACTGTGACATCACTAAAATTTCAGTTTCAAGCATCTCAAATCACCACTTCTTTTCTACTGCTTATCATCCAGTACCTCCATATTAGGAATATTTCAACCCTACTGGGACCCATAATCTATTGACCACTTTTTCAGTTTCTCTTAAAGACTTAAGTTCACTTCTTTTTCATATATCCTAAAATATTTTTCATCTTTCTTGCTTCATGTTAAGTACTTGACTAAAAATCACTATTAATTCTAAGTTTATTTTCCCAGTTGATTCACCATTGCAGCTTAATATAGACAACCGAAACCATGCTGACTGGTCCATTACTTCCCCACTAAAAAAAACAACTACAAATTACCACCTCTTACGCTAGTATCCTATCTATCTACATCTCATTATACAACAAATTCTTAGAAGAGTCATTAATCATCACTGTCTTAATTTTTTCACATTCTTTCTTGACTCGCCAATCAGGATTTTGCAATCCCCTCCCCTCTCCCACAGAACAACCCCCTACCACCACCACTATAAATATCTCTAATGTGTCAGTGACCTCAGTCTTAGTCTAAGGTGCCTCAGTCATATCTTATTCTTTGCCATCCCATGGATTGTAGCCCACCAGACTCATCTGTCCATGGAATTTTAAAAGCAACAATGTTGGAATGGGTTGCCATTTCCTTCTCCAGGGGATCTTCCCAACCCAAGGATCAGACCCATGTCTCTTATGTCTCCTGCACTGCCAGGCAGGTTCTTTACCACTATTGCCACCTGGTTGTTAAATCCAATAGTAAAGTCTCAGTTCTCCTTTTGTCAAATAAAATTTTCACAAAATAGCCTAAAATTTGGCTACCATGATCTGGTTCATAAATTTTCGAATCTCATTTTCTACTACACTTCTAACCCTGCTTGAGCCATCCTGTTTTTTGTTCTTCAAATTATGAAGCATGTTCCCATACAAGAATATTGCACTTGATGTCCTTCTGCCCTCAGAATTTTTCCTCTTATCCTCTTCCCCTGAGAAGTTGTGCCAATTTACTTTTCAATAAGTATGTCATTTGATGACCAGAATTACTTACTTTTCATGTAGGCATATTTGCAAAACAATTATGATTTTTGTTTCCTGCATATAAAATCTTTCTCTGCCACAAGATTATAAACATTCCCTCATATTTTATCTTCTAAAATCTTTATTATTTCACATTTAGTTTTACAAGCCATCTTGATTTAACTGGCTTAAGGTATGACTCAGGGTCAAGTTTTTAGCTATTTGGATTTCTAACTGTCCCAGTGACGCTGGCTCCGGCCGTGCCGACGCCAGACAGCTGCAAAACCGACCACGCGCTGATGCGAGACAGCTGCAAAACCAACCACACGTCGACGCCAGACGGCTGCAAAACCGACCACACGCAGAAGTGTGGCCGAGAAGAGCTACCACACACCCGAGGCCAGGGCCGGCGGCTGAGTGGAGCTACCCCACGTACAAGAGGCGGAGGCTGCGTGGGCGCAGGAGGGCCGCCTTGAGGAGATACCCCTTGTCCAAGGTAAGGTGTAGTGGCTGCGCTTTGCTGGAGCAGATGTGAAGAGATATCACACGACCAAGGTAAGAGAAACCCAAATAAGAGGGTAGGTATTGCGAGGGGGAATCAGAGGGCAGATACACTGAAATCATAATCACAGAAAACTAGTTGATCTGATCACATGGACCACAGCCTGTCTAACTCAATGAAACTAAACCATGCTGTGTGGGGACACCCAAGACGGGAGGGTCATGGTGGAGAGGTCTGACAGAATGTGGTCCACTGGAGAAGAGAATGGCAAACCACTTCAGTATACTTGCCTTGAGAACCCCATAAACAGTATCAAAAGGGAAAATGATAGGATACTGAATGAGGAATTCCGCAGGTCGGTAGGTGCCCAGTATGCTACTGGAGATCAGTGGAGAAATAACTCCAGAAAGAATGAAGGGATGGAACCAAAGCTAAAACAATACCCAGTTGTGGATGTGACTGGTGATAGAAGCAAGGTCCGGTGCTGTAAAGAGCAATATTGCATAGGAACCAGGAACGTTAGGTCCATGAATCAAGGCAAATTGGAAGTGGTCAAACAGGAGATGGCAAGAGTGAACGTAGACATTCTAGGAATCAGTGAATTAAAATGGACTGGAATGGGTGAATTTAACTCAGATGACCATTATATCTACTACTGTGGGCAGGAATCCCTTAGAAGAAATGGAGTAGCCATCATGGTCAACAAAAGAGTCCGAAATGCAGTACTTGGATGCAGTCTCAAAAAAAACAGAATGATCTCTGTTCATTTCCAAGGCAAACCATTCAATATTACAGTAATCCAAGCCTATGCTCCAAACAATAATGCTTAAGAAACTGAAGTTGAACGGTTCTATGAAGACCTACAAGACCTTTTAGAACTAACACCCAAAAAAGATGTCCTTTTCATTCTAGGGGACTGGAATGCAAAAGTAAGAAGTCAAGAAACACCTGGAGTAACAGGCAAATTTGGCCTTGGAGCACGGAATGAAGCAGGGCAGAGGCTAATAGAATTTTGCCAAGAGAACACACTGGTCATAGCAAACACCCTCTTCCAACAACACAAGAGAAGACTCTACACATGGACATCACCAGATGGTCAACACCGAAATCAGATTGATTATATTCTATGGAGCCAAAGATGGAGAAGCTCTGTACAGTTAGCAAAAACAAGACAAGGAGATGTCTGTGGCTCAGATCATGAACTCCTTATTGCCAAATTCAGGCTTAAATTGAAGAAATAGGGAAAACCACTAGACCATTCAGATACGACCTAAATCAAATCCCTTATGATTATACAGTGGAAGTGAGAAATAGATTTAAGGGACTAGATCTGATAGAGTGTCTGATGAACTCTGGACGGAGGTTGGTGACAATATACAGGAGACAGGGACCAAGACTATCCCCATGGAAAAGAAATGCAAAAAAGCAAAATAGCTGTCTGAGGAGGCTTTACAAATAGCTATGAAAAGAAGAGAAGTGAAAAGCAAAGGAGAAAAGGGAAGATATAAGCATCTGAATGCAGATTTCCAAAGAATAGCAGCGAGAGATAAGAAAGACTTCCTCAGCGATCAATGCAAAGAAATAGAAGAAAACAACAGAATAGCAAAGACAAGAGATCTCTTCAAGTAAATTAGAGATACTAAGGGAACATTTCATGCAAAGATGGGCTCAATAAAGGACAGAAATTGTATGAACCTAACAGAAGCAGAGGATATTAAGAAGAGGTGACAAGAATACACAGAAGAACTGTACAAAAAAGATCTTCACGACCAAGATAGTCACGATGGGGTGATCACTCACCTAGAGCCAGACATCTTGGAATGTGAAGTCAAGTGGGCCTTAGAAAGCATCAATAGGAACAAAGCTAGTGGAGGTGATGGAATTCCAGTTGAGTTATTTCAAATCCTGAAAGATGATTCTGTGAAAGTGCTGCACTCAATAAGCCAGCAAATTTGGAAAACTCAGCAGTGGCCACAGGACTGGAAAAGGTCAGTCTTCATTCCAATCCCAAAGAAAGGCAATGCCAAAGAATGCTCAAACTACCGCACAATTGCACTCATCTCTGCTGCTAAGTTGCTGTTAAGTCGCTTCAGTTGTGTCCGACTCTGTGCGACCCCATAGTCGACAGCCAACCAGGCTCTGCCGTCCCTGGGATTCTCCAGGCAAGAACACTGGAGTGGGTTGCCATTTCCTTCTCCAATATGTGAAAGTGAAAGTGAAGTCGCTCAGTCGTGTCTGACTAGTAGCGACCCCATGGACTGCAGCCCACCAGGATCCTCCGTCCATGCGATTTTCTAGGCAAGAGTACTGGAGTGGCTTGCCATTGCCTTCTCCGTGCACTCATCTCACTTGCTGGTAAAGTCATGCTCAAAATTCTCCAAGCCAGGCTTCAGCTATATGTGAACTGTGAACTTCCAGATGTTCAAGCAGGTTTTAGAAAAGGCAGAGGAACCAGAGATCAAATTACCAACATCCACTGGATCATGGAGAAAGCAAGAAAGTTCCAGAAAAACATCTATTTCTGCTTCATTGACTATGCCAAAGCCTTTGACTGTGTGGATCACAATAAACTGTGGAACATTCTGAAGAGATGGGAATACCAGACCACCTGACCTGCCTCTTGAGAAACCTGTATGCAGGTCAGGAAGCAACAGTTAGAATTGGACATGGAACACATAGGAAAAGGAGTACATCAAGGTTGTATATTGTCACCTTGCTAGTGAAAGAGGAGAGTGAAAAGGTTGTCTTGAAGCTCAACATTCAGAAAACAAAGATCATGGTGTCCCATCACTTCATGGGAAATAGATGGGGAAACAGTGGAAACAGTGTCAGAGTTTATTTTTTGGGGCTCCAAAATCACTGCAGATGCTGATTGCAGCCATGAAATTAGAAAACGCTTACTCCTTGGAAGGAAGGTTATGACCAAGCTGGATAGTGTATTAAAAAGCAGAGACATTACTTTGCCAACAAAGGTCTGTCTAGTTAAGGCTATGGTTTTTCCAGTGGTCATGTATGGATGTGAAAGTTGGACTGTGAAGAAAGCTGATCGCCGAAGAACTGATGCTTTTGAACTCTGGTGTTGGAGAAGACGCTTGAGAGTCCCTTGGACTGCAAGGAGATCCAACCAGTCCATCCTAAAGGAGATCAATCCTGCGTGTTCATTGGAAGGACTGATGCGAAAGCTGAAACTGCAATACTTTGGCCACCTCATGTGATGAGTTGACTCACTGGAAAAGACTCTGATGCTGGGAGGGGTTGGGGGTGGGAGAAGAAGGGGACGACAGAGGATGAGATGGCTGAATGGCATCACCGACTCGATGGACATGCGTTTGAGTGAACTCCGGGAGTTGGTGATGGACAGGGAGGCCTGGCATGCTGTGATTCATGGGGTCGCATAGAGTCGGACACGACTGAGCGACTGAACTGAACTGAACTGTCCCAGTATCATTTACTAGAAATAACAATTTTCTTATATTCTTCATTTCAACCTTTGACATTAGTTAATATTCCTAACACGCGTGGTCGTCTTTCTGAATACTACACAATTCTCAAAAGGTGCACTATTGCCATTTTAGAGTGGTCTGTTTGTATCCACAAGGAATTGTGTGTGAATTTTAGGATTTTTAGTAGCATCTCTGGCCTTTACCCACTAGATCCCAGCCAATCTACCCACTTTTCATCTTCCCCACCTCCAACAGAAACATTCAAAATGTCCTCACACATTGCAAAGTGTCTCCTAGAGGGTCAAAATTGCACCTAGTTGAGAACTACCACTTCCTAATGTTTATGTTTTTGCCTTATGGCACCCAGTCCCATCACTTCATGTCAAACAGAAGGAGAAACAATGGAAATAATGACAGATTTTATTTTCTCATCTACAAAATCACTGCGGGTGGTGACTGCAGTCATGAAATTAAAAGATGTTTGCTCCTTGGAAAAACTATAAAAACTATAAAAGCTATAAAAACCTAGACACCATATTAAAAAGCAGAGACATTACTTTGTAGACAAAAGTCCATATAGTCAAAGCTACGATTTTTCCAGTAGTCATGTATGGATGTGAGAGCTGGACCATAAAGAGGGCTGAGTGATAAAGAACTGATGCTTTTGAACTGTGGTGTTGGTGAATACTCTTGAGAGTCTCTTGGGCTCCTAGAGGATCAAATCAATCAATCCTAAAGGAAGTCAACCCTGAATATTCATTGGAAGGAAGGACACTGAAGCTGAAGCTCCAATACATTGATCACCTGATGTGAACAGCTAACTCACTAGAAAAGACCTGATACTGAAGAGACTGAAGGCAGGAGGAGAAGGGGATGACAGATGATGATATGGTTGGATGGGATGGCATCATTGACTCAATGGACACACATTTGAACAAACCCCAGGAGATGGTGAAGAACAGGGAAGCCTGACGTGCTGCAGTCACAAAGAATTGGACATGACTGAACGACTGAACAGCAACACACTTTTGACAGTGGCACTAAGAATGTACAATGGGAAAAGGACAGATTTTTCAATAATTGGAACTGGGAAAACAGCACATCCACATGTAAAGTGAAAGAAAGTGAAGTCGCTAAGTCGTGTCTAACTCTGTCATCCCATGGACTGTGTCTACCAGGCTCCTCAAACCATGGAATTTTCCAGGTGCAGTATTGGAGTGGGTTGCCATTTCCTTCTCCAGGGGATCTTTCTGACCCAGGGATTGAACCCAGGTCTCCCACATTGCAGGCAGACACTTTACCGTCTGAGCCACCAGGGAAGGCCAATGTAAAAGCCCACGTGTAAAAGATGAAGGTATCTCCTTCTATCTATAAAACCACTAAATAAATCCCTTCAGGATGACATCAGCTCCTCGTGACTAATAGAAAACCTTTTGTAAAATAAGCTCCTGATTGCACTGAATTCCGCCTTCATAACTGCTTTGTGCTCAGTTCGTAAAGAAATCTGCCTGCAATGCAGGACACCCAGGTTCGATTCCTGGGTTGAGAAGATCCCCGGAGGAGGCAACAGCAACTCACTTCAGCATTCTTGCCTGGAGACTCCCCTGGGCAGAGGAGCCTGACAAGGTACAGTCCATGGGGTCGGAAGAGTCAGACATGACTTAGTGAATAAACTACCACCACCATACTGCTTTGATGACTATAGCCATATCTTTGTACTGTAGCTTAAAGTCAGGCAGTGTGATGCTTCTATCTCTGTTCTTTCTCAAGACTTCTTTGGCTACTGTGGTCTTTGTAGTTCCATATAAATTTAAGATTTTTTTTTTCTATTTCTATCAAAAATGTCATGGGGATTACACTGAATCTGTAGATCTCTCTGTGCAGAATGACATTTCACAATATTATCTCAATCCAAGAACACAAAAGATATTTCCGTTTATTTGTGTCAATTCCATCAATTTGTTTTATCAGTGTCTTACAGCTTTCAGTATACCTTGATTCACCTACTTAAATTTATTTGTAAGTATTTTATTGTTTTGGATATTATTTCCTTCTTAATTTCCCTTTCAGATTGTTAGTCTTTGACTCATATACTATTTAGGAAGATTTCTTAATTTAAAATCATATACATTTTTAATATTTTTTAATTTGTAGGCAATATGCATTTCCAATGGTGAAAAACCTATATGATTTTGATTCACTGAATTCTGTTGAGACTTCCTTCATGTCCCACACATGGTCAATCTTTGTAAATATTTTATGTAAACTTGGAAAATTTATATTCTTTTCTTAATCTATTTTTATTGAAGCAACACTGGTTTATAACATTATATAAATTTCACATGTACAACATTCCATTTCTACTTCTGTATCTAGAGCATGCTCACCTGCCCATTTTGCCCTCTTTCTGCCCCTTGGCTTCAAGTAATACCATTACTTAATTCTCTGCATCTACCCATGTATTTGATTTGGTTTGTTTTTAGTTTAGTTTTTTGTGTTTTTTTTGCAGTTTATATTCCATACCTGAATGAAATCGTGCCCCATTTGCTTTTGCCTTTCTTCATCTGATTTATTTCACTTAGCATAATACCTGCAAGGTCCATCCAGCTGTAGCAACTTGCAAGATTTCAACTTTTCTTTTTCATGGGTGAGCAGTTATCCATTGCATATATATATATATGTATGTATGTATGTATGTATATACACACACATATAAATGACATCTTCTTTATCCATTCACCTGGACATAGGGGATGCATATATCGTTTTAGTGTTTTCATATTCTTTGCATAAGTACTCAGACGTGACATACTTGTATCTTATGGTAGTTATATTCTTAATTTTTAAAGAAATCTCCATACCGTTTTCCATAGTGACTGCACCAATATAAATTCCCACCAACACTGTATATACATTCCCTTCTTTTCACATCCTCACCAACACTGCTCTTTCTTGCACTGAAATTATATTCCTTTTATTTGAATACTCTGTGCATATCCATTATAGTTAGCTTTGTAAGAAGATTATCAACACTTTTACTCCCTTATTTATTTCAAATATTATTTTAAATGTTCTGAAATCATTGCGGATTTATGAGCTTTTTTTCAATCTTTGCTTTATGCATTTGACTCTATGCTATTCATTGCATAAAAATATACACTTACTTTACATTTCTGATTAATCAAAGTTTCAATTATTTAGAATATACTACCGTATTTTTAATAATATTAGCAATATTTGTTTTTACAAATACCTAACATGAGTTTGAGTGAACTCCGGAAGTTGGTGATGGACAGGGAGGCCTGGCGTGCTGTGATTCATGGGGTTGCAAAGAGTCGGACACGACTGAGCAACTGAACTGAACTGAACTGATATTTGTTTTTACACTTGCTTTGTTGAATATTAATGCATTACTCCATATTTCTTTTATATTTATTACATAATTTACTTCTATTTCTTTGAACTTGTATTAATATATGTATGTTCAGACACATATATATAGCTTTGCTCTCAATGTGTCCCTTTGTACAGCTTACAGTATTAGCAGTTATTCAGTATTTTTCCCTTACATTTTAATTTTAATACTCAGTTCACTTATTTTATGAATTTCTGAAATACTTGTTTCTAAATGTACATTTATAATGATTCTATATTTGTCTTTCTTGTTCAATGTTACCTTAAAATTCTCATTTTTCTTACTTTATTTGGACTGTGAATTGGATCTTTTCAATTATATTCCTTACTTGTTGTCACCTGGTTTGATATTCTTTTAGTGATTATCCTTCAGATTATAACATGAATCCTTGATTTAACAAACTTGATTATTAGCAGGTACCTTTCACCTTTCCTTGTGTAACTGGAAGATACAAGGACCTTAATTTCTTTAATTTTCTTTAGTACCCTATCATTTATCACCCTATTATATACTATATTTATCATGAGATAGATAAATAGAGATATCAAATGAGAAAGATATATATTACATATATTTATCATTTTCATAACTCATTAGTGCTTCCTGCATTTCTGACCTTCCACTGGGGTCCATTTTCCCCATGTAATGAGATGCTTAAATGTATTTTTTTTCATTTTTTAAAAATTTATTTATTTTAATTGGAGGCTAATTACTTTACATTATTGTATTGGTTTTGGCATACATTGACATGAATCTATATGAGTTTTGTTAAGAAATTCTCTAAGAATTTTTTTTCACTTTTGTCTGAACATTTCTTTATTCCAATTCTGTAAGTGCAAAAGTACAATAACGTGTGAGTGGGGTCTCATCTTACTGTTTGTATACAATCTCAGGTACAGAACCAGCAGATATGAATGTATATTAATTCATGGAGACAATGGCTTCTATAATCCAAAAATCCATCATCTATAATCCAGTGTGAAACAAATTTTCCAACTAGAGTAAAATGTGGACAGTTATTTCTGCCCCTTAGCCTTACCATATCAATTCAAAGTATTGTTTTCCAAACATCTTCACTCAACTTCTGTCATTTGCTTTCCCTTAAGTCAAGTAATATATTTCATTTACAGTACAATTGGATTCTTTTTCTCACATGTACTTTTGAGTTTCTCACCTTCCTCATATTCTTTTATTTATATACATGCAGGGAAATTTTACATACAGGAAAACATTCCCAGTGGTGTGTAGTTGTATGGATTTTGACAAATGCATTAAGTCATGTATTCACAGTCACATTTCCATACTGAATAATCCAGTTACTGGTAATTTTTACCTTTACTTTTTTTTTTCTGACTCAGTCTTATTAGAAGTTTGTCATTTTTACTGATATTTCCTAAGAATTACTGCTTTTAATTATTTTCTTTCTTTATGTTTTATCAGATTATGCTCTTATCCTTAATATTTTCTTTTTTCTGTTTGCTCTAGATATACATATTTTTTAATTTCCTAAAGGGAAATGGCAACCCACTCCAGTGTTCTTGCCTAGAGAATCCCAGGGACAGCGGAGCCTGGTGGGCTGCCGTCTTGTGGGGTTGCAGAGTCGGACACGATTGAAGTGACTTAGCAGCAGCAAAGTGGATGGAGAAGCAGTGGAAACAGTGTCAGACTTTATTTTTTGGGGGTCCAAAATCACTGTGGATACTGATTGCAGCCATGAAATTAAAAGACGCTTACTCCTTGGAAGGAAAGTTATGACCAACCTAGATATCATATTAAAAAGCAGAGACATTACTTTGCCAACAAAGGTCCATCTAGTCAAGGCTATGGTTTTTCCAATGGTCATGTATGGATGTAAGAGTTGGACTGTGAAGAAACCTGAGAGCCAAAGAATTGATGATTTTGAATTGTGGTTGTGGAGAAGACTCTTGAGAGTCTCTTGGACTGCAAGGAGATCCAACCAGTCCATTCTAAAGGAGATCAGTCCTGGGTGTTCATTGGAAGGACTGATGCTAAAGCTGAAACTGCAATACTTTGGCCACCTCATGCGACGAGTTGACTCACTGGAAAAGACCCTAATGCTGGGAGGCATTGGGGGCAGGAGGAGAAGGGGACGACAGAGAATGAGATAGCTGGATGGCATCACCAACTCGATGGACATGAGTTTGAGTGAACTCCAGGAGTTGGTGATGGACAGGGAGGCGTGGCGTGCTGTGATTCATGGGGTCACAAAGAGTCGGACACGACTGAGTGAGTGAACTGAAAGTGGAAGCTTAGATTACGAATTTAAGTAATTTCTTCTATTTTAATGTAAGCCCTTAATGCTATAAAGTTCCCTCCATTTGACAGGACTCTAGTAGTAATTGATAGTGTCTTGCTTTCTAGTATAACACTCACCTTTTACACTTCCTGACCCAGCCCTGGAATCAACCATTTCTCCAATACACACTGCATTCATTTAGGAGGAAATAATATGGTATTAGAGACTACATTGGATTATTAATGTTTGCTGCTACTGTGTTGCTCTTTGCTTCTAACCATTTTCAATTGGAAAAACAAAATATTTTATGTAAACACAGGGCTGTTAATTTGACTCTCATTAGCTACCTGGATAGAGAAGAAAAGACATGCAGGCAGACACAGATGACCATTTTATCCTGATATAATTTTCATTTCTTTCAATGACTACTATGTTTATTTATTGATTTATTCCAAATTACCACCACAGTGGTCTCAAGATCCTAAATTATCACTTATCACTACTGGAAAGGGTTTTTAAAGTTGTTTTTTTTTTTTAATAATTCTTTATGTTCCTAATGTTCCTACCAGGTATTTGAAGTCCAATTATTGTGTTTTAAAGCTATATTGAATAGTCCCTTACGATGTGTGAATGCCACTAACTAAGCACAGAGGCTCATTTGACTTACTTCACTTGTGAGTTTTGGATATTTTATTAGATCTTACTGTATAATTATAAAAACTATTTTCCAGTTTGAAAGTCCAATTCAGCAAGCATGATCGATTGATGGAAATCTTGCCTCCATTTCTGAGTCCTTTATTTTCTCTTCTCCAAATGGTAGCAATTTATTTTAATAACCTTATATTTTTTTGGTCCATATTTGTCCACAGTTTGTTAGCTGTACAGATATTTTATGACATAATAATATATATTCATTTTCTCTCTTTGTCTTATACTTTCTATTATTTAGAAGGCTAATATTTTGCTTTGATGTTGATATTTATGTTATTATTATGTATCTTATTTCCTCTTCACTTGAACTTATATTTGGATTTTCTTCTACAAACAGTATCAGATTTGCTAGTGATCACTTTTTCCTTCCTGTCTCTTTTTGCTAGCTTCTAAATTGAAATAATACTTGTGTTATTAATACACATAAGAAAAGAGCAAGATGATTATACTTTATATTTTTCAAATTCTTTTCTCACTTTTTAATTTAATTTAAACTTATAGATATTTTCACAGTTTTGGCAATTGAAGTGCATCTAATTGGGGCATACAGCCATTATACACTGTATTTCTTACTTATAACTGTTGTCTAGCCTTCCGTTCCGTTCCGTTCAGTCGCTCAGTCGTGTCCGACTCTTTGCGATCCCGTGGACTGTAGCCTACCAGGCTTCTCCATCCATGGGATTCTCCAGGCAAGAATACTGGAGTGGGTTACCGTTTCCTTCTCCAGGGGATCTTCCCAACCCAGGGATTGAACCCGGGTCTCCCGCATTGGAGGCAGACGCTTTAACCTCTGAGCCACCAGGGAAGCCCTTGTCTAGCCTTAGTTATCTTTATAAATCTACATTCAATGCTCACCATTAGTCCTTATGTTATTGTCATTCTAGCCATTTTGGTCATAACGGATGTATCCTTGTGAAGTGCAATGAATCAATATTTTAAAGACCTTGCATGTTCCTAAGAGTCTGATTGAAACATTTACACTTGAAGGTCATCTTAATGGATAAAATCCTTGGCTCACATTTTCTCTCTTTGTATATCTTAATTATGTTACTCCCTTGACTTCTTGTATAAAGAACTGCTGTCACAAGTTCTGCTAATGATCTAATTTTATTTTCTATTACAAGAAAATAAAAACTTATAACTTGATCTCCTCCTCCCTTTCATGATACTAAAAGGACCTAACTTTTTTTTAAAGTACAAAATGTGAGCCATTTTAGATTAATGTTCTAGGACTTGAGAATTACCTTTTAATTTGTGGTTAAAGTTTCTGTCTCTATTTTTCCAATTATTTTAAAAATGTGATGGCAGAAGACTTTTCTTGAATGATATTGTTTAGCAGTTATTTTGTTCTATTGTTGTAATTTCATTATCCATGGTCTACTATTACATGTATGCATATATATACCAGAAGATTACTCTTAAAACTTTAAATCTCTTAATTTTTGATTTTCAAATTCTTCTTCCTTTTAAACCTTTCAGTAAATTTTTTTTCATGTGAACATATAAGCACTTGTTTCCTTCTAGTTTATTTCTTATTACTGAATGTATGTGTGCTTGTGTGTGCGTGTGTACATAATGTTTTTGAAAAGACAGATATAGAGAATTATTCTGAATACACTGAATACATAATATACCATATTCAGGATTCCAAATGTATGACATATATTTTCAGAAATCAAACAGATACACATATCAATATAAAAAGAGAGTGTGTTCATGGGCTTCCCTGGTAGCTCAGATGGTGAAGAATCTGCCTGCAATGCAAGAGACGCAAGTTCAATCCCTGGGTTGGAAAGATTTCCTAGAGAAGGAAATGGCAACCCATTCCAGTATTCTTGCCTGGAAAATTTCAGTGGACAGAGGAGCCTGGTGGGCTACAGTCCATGAGATGGCAAAGAGTTGGACACCAGTGAGTGACTAACACTTTCACACACATATATTTATAAATAAAAAGTAAACTTTTCCTTTCTCTCTCTCTTCTATGTTCTTTTCTCTCATTTTAAAAAACTATCCAGTTCTACCATTCATGACATCATCCTAATTGATATCCTCTCTGGCTTTCTTGCCCTCATGACTTCATCACTTCTCTTTTTATCTAAATCCCCTCTTTCCTTTATGCTAACTTTCTCCTTTATGCTCCATTTGGAAGGGATTTTTTTTTCTGTTTTCTTTTATATATATTTGAGTGTGTTTGTAAATATCTATGTATATATATAATTCATATAAATATATAGTTTATATATATGTGTGTGTATATATATATATGCAAATCTGTATATATATATATATACACATCTGTGTGTGTGTGAGTACTGTTGTTCAGTCGCTAGGTTGTGTCAGACTCTTTGCAACCCCATGAAGTGAAGCATGCCAGGCTTTCCTGTCCTTCATTATATACTGGAGTTTGTTCAACTCATGTCCACTGAGTTGGTGATGCCATCCAACCTTTTGAGCCTCTGTCGTCCCTTTCTTCTCCTGCCTTCAATCTTTTCCATCATCATGGTCTTTTCCAATGAGACGGCTCTTTGCATTAGGTGGCCAAAGTACTGGAGCTTCAGCTTCAGCATCAGTCCTCCCACTGAATATTCGTGGTTGATTTCCTTTAAGAATAACTGGTTTGATCTCCTTGCAGTCCAAGGGACTCTCAATATTCTTCTCCAACACCACAATTCAAAAGCATCAATTCTTTGCAGTCAGCCTTCTGTATGGTCCAACTCTCATATCCATACATGACTACTGGAAAAATCATAGCTTTGACTATACAGACTTTTGTCAGCAAAGTGATGTCTCTGCTTTTTAATATGCAGTCTATGTTTGTTATAGCTTTTTCTCCAAGGAGCAATTGTCTTAATTTTGTGGCTGGAGTCACCGTCTGCAATGATTTTGAAGCCAAAGAAAAGAAAAGCTATCTCTGTTTCCACTCTTTTCCCATCTATTTGACATGAAGAGATGGGACCAGATGCCAGGATCTTAGTTTTTTGAATGTTGAAGTTAAAGCCAGCTTTCTCTCTCTCCCCTTTCACCTTCTTCAAGAGGCTCTTTATTCCTCTTTGCTTTCTGCAATTAAAATTGTATCTTCATATGTGAGGTTTTTGATATTTCCCCCAGCAATCTTGATTCCAGCTTGTAGGTCATCCAACCCAGCATTTCCTATGATGTACTCTGTGTGCTAAGACACTACAGTCATATCCGAATCTGCAATCCCATGGAGTATAGCCCACCAGGTTCCTCTGCCCACAGACTTTTCCAGGCAAGAATACTGGATTGGGATGCCATGCCCTCCTCCAAGGGATCTTCTTGACCCAGGATCAAACCCGTGTCTTTTCTGTCTCCTGCAATGGCATTCTTCAACACTAATGCCACCTGGAAAGCCCCAGGATGTACTCCGCACAGAAGTTCAATAAGTTGGATGACAATATGCAGCCTTGACATACTCCTTTCCCAATTTTGCACCATTCCATTGTTCTGTGTCTAGTTCTAACTGTTGCTTTTTATCCTGCATACAGGTTTTTCAAGGAGAGAGGTAAGGTGGCCTGGTATTCCATCTCTTTATAAATTATCCACAATTTTTAAGTGAACCACACAGTCGAATGAAGCAGTAGAATTTTTTTTTTTTAATTCCCTTCCTTTTTCTGTGATCCACAGTTGTTGGCAATCTGATCTCTGATCCCTCTGCCTTTTCTAAATCCACGTTGTACTGCTGTAAGTTCTTGGTTCACACACTGTTCAAGCCTAGCTTGAAGATTTTGAGCATTAGCCTCTCTAGCACGTGAAATGAGCACTATTGTATGGTAGTTTGAACATTCTTTAGCATTGCCTTTCTTTAAGATTTGAATGAAAACTGACCTTTTCCAGTCCTTTGGCCACTTCTGAGTTTTTCAAATTTGCTGGCATATTGAGTGCAGCAGTTTAACAGCATCATCTTTTAGGATCTAAAATAGCTTGGCTGGAATTCATCACCTCCACTAGCTTTGCTCACAGTAATGCTTATTAAGACCCACTTGACTTCACACTCCAGGATGTCTGTCCCAAGGTAATAACCATCAAGGTTACCCTGGTCATTAAGACCTTTTCTGTATAACTCTGTGTATTCTGGCCACCTCTTCTTATTCTCTTCTGCTTCTGTTAGATCTTTGCCATTTTTGTCCTTTATTGTGCCCATCTTTGCATGAAATATTTTCTTAATATCTCTAATTTCTTTGAAGAAATGTCTAGTCTTTCCCATTCTATTGTTTTCCTTTATTTCTCTGCACTGTTCACTTTACTAGGCTTTCTTATCTCTCCTTTCTATTCTCTGGAAATCTGCATTCACTTGGCTGTATCTTTCCCCTTTCTCCTTTGCCTTTTGCTTCTCTTTTCTCAGCTATCTGTACGGCCTCCTCAGACAACCACTCTGTCTTCTTGTATCTCTTTTTCTTGGAGATGATTTTGATCACTAACTCTATACAGTGTTATGAACCTCCATCTGTAGCTCTTCAGGCACTCTGTCTACCAGATCTAATCCCTTGAATCTATTAATTACCTCTACTATATAATCATAAGTGATATAATTTAGGTCATACCCGAATGCCCTAGTGGTTTTCCCTACTTTCTTCAATTTAAGACTGAATTTTGCAATAAGAAGCTCATGATATGAGCCACATGAATGTGCGGGTATATAGCATTTAAAATATCAGGTCCAATACACTCTGGTCACGCTACTTCATTCAGAATTTTCAGTTATCACCATACTCACCCTCAAATTCAAGAAAGCAAATACTCTCCCAGTTTTTGCTGATACCCTCAATAGCCCATCAGAAATTTCCGAACATACTTATTCAGAAATTGATGAATTATAACGCTTTTCAATAAAAAATATATGTAAAACATAGCTGTTGATGTTTTATCTCCATAAATTCATATATTTAGATTCATAGATATATCTTGTCAATTTTGATATATTTTTTAACATGGTTTATTCTGTTTTACAGAAAATGCAAGGAACCTATGACACCACTACCACCATCTCACCAAAATACCCACTGTCATTCTTGAACATATTTTTTCAAATATTAAAGTTCTAGCTTAATCAATTTGTAGTGTATATAAAGCCTCTAGCAATATATTCTGGAGAAGGCAATCGCAACCCACTTCAGTACTCTTGCCTGGAAAATCCCATGGGCAGAGGAGCCTGGTAGGCTACAGTCCATGGGGTTGCGAAGAGTCGGACACGACTGAGCGACTTCACTTTCACTTTTCACTTTCATGCATTGGAGAAGGAAATGGCAACCCACTCCAGTGTTCTTGCCTGGAGAATCCCAGGGTCGGCAGAGCCTGGTGGGCTGCCATCTATGGGGTCACACAGAGTCAGACAGGATGCAGCGACTTAGCAGCAGCAGCAATATATTCTTTATTTAATATAATCTGATGTTTTCATCCAACTACTTTATTTTTTTATTTTTTATTGGAGGCTAATTATTTTACAATATTATATTGGTTGGTTTTGCCATACATTGACATGAATCTGCCCCAGGTGTACATGAGTTCCCCTTCCTGAACCCCCCTCCCCTCTCCCTCCTCCCCTTATCCTCCCTCTGGGTCATCTCCACATACCAGCCCCGAGCATCCTGTATCAAGCATCAACCCTGAACTGGTGATTCATTTCGCATATGATAATATACATGTTTCAATGCCATTCTCCCAAATCATCCCACCCTCACCCTCTCCCACACAGTCCCAAAGACTGTTCTATACATCTGTGTCTCTTTTGCTGTCTTGTATACAAGGTTATCATATCCATCTTTCTAAATTCCATATATATGCGTTAGTATACTGTATTGGTGTTTTTCTTTCTGGCTTACTTCACTCTGTATAATAGGCTCTAGTTTCATCCACCTCATTACAACTGATTCAAATGTATTCTTTTTAATGGCTGAGTAATACTCCATTGTGCATATGTAGCAAAGCTTTCTTATCCATTCGTCTGTAGATGGACATCTAGGTTGTTTCCATGTCCTCGCTATTATAAACAGTGCTGTAATGAACCTTGGAGTGCATGTGTCTCTTTCAATTCTACTTTTAAAAATATCTACTTGTCTTCAATTTTAGCAACTTTATTAAAATATTTCTAGTTCTGGATATAGTCTTTTATTTATTGTGTGATATATATACATTCTGAATATAGCATATATAAGAATATATACTATATTGTAAATTACTTTGTACAGCTGCATTAATTTCAAAATGAAAGATATAGTTAATATAAATGAAATGAGAATAATGAGTAAAATATTTGCAGTGTAATAACAGAATCATTTTTATGTGTATTTAATAACTTCGCAATCACTTTCAAAACCAGGCAACATTATATATTTATTTGGTGGTACTCAGTGGCAAAATTTATTCAGGAAAGTACATTGCCTGGCATATAATAGGCTTCAATAAACTGTGTTGAATACTTTAA
Organism: Moschus berezovskii; assembly: GCF_049115385.1. NCBI lineage: Eukaryota > Metazoa > Chordata > Mammalia > Artiodactyla > Moschidae > Moschus > Moschus berezovskii. The sequence continues at coordinate 55,353,403 of NC_142461.1, forward strand.
AGAAACAGACAATGTGAAGATATAAAACTAAGAAAGGAGCAAAAGTATTTGAAAATCTGTGAACACTTTTTCTATTGTAGTTGTATACAGTGGTGGATTGTTTCTACTTATCTACTTAATTCAATGAATGTATATGTAATGTAAACAGGCCCAGGCAACTAAGTTTCATGAAAATTTTTTACTTTATTTGATTGCTTACAAAAGTTGAAAAAAATTCATTTATACACAATTTTATCTCAGACAGTAACATATAGGATTCTTGCTCTTCTCTGTTTCCTATTTTCTATCCAAATTTTCTTTATATTTTTTTATATTTTTAATCAGAAAGCTACATTAGTAACAAAATAAAATAACTGATTAAGGTGTCAACATCTGTTTTTTTTTATGTTTTTCAACTATTAAGGCAGAGTCAGGAACAGTCTTCTACAAGAAAGCCAAACATATCTTATAATAAAAAACATTGGTTTAAATATTTTTAAGTTATAAAAATTATCTATAGTGTTGTCCTAATATTTTAGAGTTATCAAACTTCACACATTTACATTAGGGATTCAAAGAATTTTTGAAGGAAAGATAATTTTAAAGATCATCTAATTTAGTCCTTATTTCACATAAGATGTACTGGAAGCCCAGAAACAATAAATTATTTACTAATTTCTAACAATTTACTTAACATTTAGAGATTATCTCACTTCAATATAGAATTATTTCCTCCTAAAAAGGCAGCCATTCTCCATATTATGTGAAATTACTTTAAACATATTTTCACATTGAAATATGTGCTATACCTTTATCATATCTAAATTTCAAATTTTTAAAATAAATTAAAATATGAATCTGTGTTATTATATATTCTGAGAGTTAATAAACTCAAATGTGGATGATGCATTTTGAGCACAATTCTCCTATATGAGATAATCATCCTAAACCAATTGATTTAGAATAATGGTGATTTGTATAATAAAAGATTTATTTAACAAGCACACATAGAAAACCTTTAAAGCTGCTCTTCTAAGCATCTTATAAATAATAATTTATGTAATTTTATAATATCTTCTGAGCATTTATAGAGTTAGAATTTTATAGATAGGGTATATAAAGACAGAAAAGATAAATAACTTGCCAAAGTTACTAAAGCTGGTAATTAGAGGAATAAAAGAACTGTGTCTAAGCCACGACTTTAAGCTGCACTTCTAAGTATTTAACTTTTAAACTTCTCTAATCCTTAATCTGCCCCACTCCTTGTTGCCAGGATTTTACAAAAAGCCAAAAGGTGAGAAGATTCTTCAGAAAAACACTATTTTCTAAAACAAAAGCAGCTATGTTGCCAATGGTCATTGAAAATTTTGGCTGATGCCCAGAAAACGTGAACTTAACATGCAAATATTAACACACTACAGAAGGCTCTTTAGGGGAGAAATGATAACAAATAAGATGTGTATTTTAAAACATTATGTGGGAATGCTACCTCTCCAGGATATGGTACTCATTTTGGACTTATCTTCCCCAGAATTCTCTCTTATTTCATGCCCTCCATAAGTGAATGTTCTGATGGCCATGTAGGAAATTTAAGAGACAAATATAAATACATAGAAATTTATGTTTCAGAGACTATAATTATAATCCCAAAACAAAATGACTGTCACTTAAAGCTGTCAAAGTGATTTTGTTCTTTGCTTCTTCTGCTTATAATAGTATAACGACAAATGATTAAATCTAAAATGTTGGCTTTTAGTGTGTTGAACTAATATTAATAATTCAGGGAAAGTGGCTGATGCATACCTGAAAAATAGAGGAGACAAAGTGCAGAAAAGTGTTGCTTGATGAGCAGCTCTCCTATCATATCCTGTTCAGATTTAGAGGTACCAAGGTTACGCCTTCTGTGTTACATTTTTCCTGGTTTAGGAGGAGAAAGATCTCTTGGTTTAGTTAACAGTTCAGTTCAGTTCAGTTCAGTCACTCAGTCGTGTCTGACTCTTTGCAACCCTATGAATCACAACATGCCAGGCCGCCCTGTCCATAACCAACTCCTGGAGTTCACTCAAACTCATGTCCATCGAGTCGGTGATGCCATCCAGCCATCTCATTCTCTGTCGTCCCTGTCTCCACCTGCCACCAATCCCTCCTAGCATCAGAGTCTTTTCCAGTGAGTCAACTCGTCGCATGAGGTGGCCAAAGTATTGCAGTTTCAGCTTTAGCATCAGTCCTTCCAATGAACACCCAGGATTGATCTCCTTTAGAATGGACTGGTTGGATCTCCTTGCAGTCCAAGGGACTCTCAAGAGTCTTCTCCAGCACCACAGTTCAAAAGCATCAATTCTTCGGCGATCAGCTTTCTTCACAGTTCAACTCTCACATCCATCCATGACCACGGGAAAACCATAGCCTTGACTAGATAGACCTTGGTTGGAAAAGTGATGTCTCTGCTTTTTAATATGCTATCTAGGTTGGTCATAACTTTCCTTCCAAAGAGTAAGCGTTTTTTAATTTCCTGGTAGCAATCAGCATCTGCAGTGATTTTGGAGCCCAAAAAATTAACTCTGACACTGTTTCCACTGTTTTTCCATCTATTTCCCATGAAGTGATGGGACCAGATGCCATGATCTTCATTTCTGAATGTTGAGCTTCAAGCCAACCTTTTCACTCTCCTCTTTCACTTTCATCAAGAGGCTTTTGAGTTCCTCTTCACTTTCTGCCATAAGGGTGGTGTCATCTGCATATCTGAGACTATTGCTATTTCTCCCGGCAATCTTGATTCCAGCTTGTGCTTCTTCCAGCCCAGCGTTCCTCATGATGTACTCTGCATAGAAGTTAAATAAGCAGGGTGACAATATACAACCTTGATGTACTCCTTTTCCTATTTGGAACCAGTCTGTTGTTCCATGACCAGTTCTAACTGTTGCTTCCTGACCTGCATACAGGTTTCTCAAGAGGCAGGTCAGGTGGTCTGGTATTCCCATCTCTTTCAGAATGTTCCACAGTTTATTGTGATCCACACAGTCAAAGGCTTTGGCATAGTCAATGAAGCAGAAATAGACGTTTTTCTGCAACTCTCTTGCTTTCTCCATGATCCAGTGGATGTTGGCAATTTGATCTCGGGTGCCTCTGCCTTTTCTAAAACCTGCTTGTACATCTGGAAGTTCACAGTTCAAATATTGCTGAAGCCTGGCTTGGAGAATTTTGAGCATGACTTTACTAGCGTGGGAGATGAGTGTAATTGTGCGGTAGTTTGAGCATTCTTTGGCATTCCCTTTCTTTGTGATTGGAATGAAGACTGACCTTTTCCAGTCCTGTGGCCATTGCTGAGTTTTCCAAATGTGCTGGAATATTGAGTGTAGCAGTTTCACAGCATCATCTTTCAAGATTTGAAATAGCTCAATTGGAATTCCATCACCTCCACTAGCTTTGTTCGTAGTGATGCTTTCTAAGGCCCACTTGACTTCACATTCCAAGATGTCTGGCTCCAGGTGAGTTATCACACCATGGAGATTATCTTCGTCGTGAAGATCTTTTTTGTACAGTTCTTCTGTGTATTCTTGCCACCTCTTCTTAATATCTTCAGCTTCTGTTAGGTCCATACCATTTCTGTCCTTTATTGAGCCCATCTTTGCATGAAATGTTTCCTTGGAATCTCTAATTTTCTTGAAGAGATCTCTTGTTTTTCCTATTCCATTGTTTTCCTCTATTTCTTTGCATTGATCGCTGAGGAATGTTTTCTTATCTCTCCTTGCTATTCTTTGGAACTCTTCATTCAGATGCTTATATCTTTCCTTTTCTCCTTTGCTTTTCGCTTCTCTTCTTTTCACAGCTATTTGTAAGGCCTCCTCAGACAGTCATTTTGCTTTTTTGCATTTCTTTTCCATGGGGATGGTCTTGGTATCTTTCTCCTGTACTATGTCACGAACCTTTGTCCAGAGTTCATCAGGTATTCTATCTATCAGAAATAGTCCCTTAAATCTATTTCTCACTTCCACTGTATAATCATAAGGGATTTGATTGAGGTCATATCTGAATGCTCTAGTGGTTTTCCCTACTTTCTTCAATTTAAGCCTGAATTTGGCAATAAGGAGTTCATGATCTGAGCCACAGTCAGCTCCTGGTCTTGTTTTTGCTCACTGTGTAGAGCTTCTCCATCTTTGGCTGCAAAGAATATAATCAATCTGATTTCGGTGTTGACCATCTGGTGATGTCCATGTGTAGAGTCTTCTCTTGTGTTGTTGGAAGAGGGTGTTTGCTATGACCAGTGCGTTCTCTTGACAAAACTCTATTAGCCTTTGCCCTACTTTCTGTAAGTCTGAATTTGGCAATAAGGAGTTCATGATCTGAGCCACAGTCATCTCCTGGTCTTGATTTTGCTATCTGTAAAAAGCTTCTCCATCTTTGGCTCCATAGAATATAATCAATCTGATTTCGGTGTTGACCATCTGGTGATGTCCATGTGTAGTCGTCTCTTGTGCTGTTGGAAGAGGGTGTTTGCTATGACCAGTGCGTTCTCTTGGCATAACTCTATTAGCCTTTGCCCTGCTTCATTCTGTGCTCCAAGGCCAAATTTGCCTGTTACTCCAGGTGTTTCTTGACTTTCTACTTTTGTATTCCGGTCCCTTATAATGAAAAGGACATCTTTTTTGGGTGTTAGTTCTAAAAGGTCTTGTAGGTCTTCATAGAACTCTTCAACTTCGGCTTCTTCAGCATTACTGGTTGGGACATAAGCTTGGATTACTGTAATATTGAATGGTTTGCCTTGGAAACGAACAGAGATCATTCTGTCATTTTTGAGATTACATCCAAGGACTGTATTTCGGACTCTTAATGTAGATTTTATTCTGATGAGCTACTCAGCATAAGTAGGAACAAGGTTTTGTTTTTCTTGTAGATGCTCCATTCTGAAGAATTTGAGTGTTAAACATACTTTTTTTTTAAAAAGTGCAGAGTCACCAACCTACTTTATAGAGAACCAGGTAAGATGGTCTCTGAGGGCTTGGCCTCCATCAAATGAGGACTCTGAGAATGGAAAGGAGGAAAGCAATGTGGGAGATAAAAAACAGGAAAGTCAAATATCTACCTGAGGCTGTATATGCTAAAAGATACTCAGTAGGAAGAGTACAGAAATATTTGGTAACTATTTCTGAAAGGTTTCTGAAAAGATGCTTTTCCTTTTCAAGTACAGTATTGTCAACCCTCTAGATATGCTGTACAAAACAGAAAACCTATACCTAACCTTGTTCTTGTCCCACTTTCACAAATGAAATAACATAATCATATAAAGAGTATTTGAAGATGATTTGATTATTTAATACTCTGGAATGTTAATTAACAACATTTATCTGTGTATTACTCATAATGTTTACATACTTTCATATTAATTATCTTCTTTTAATGTAAGAGAAATAAGCAGTAAAACACAATTTACAAAACCAGGAGGGAAAACAGAATCCTCATTTTATAGATAAATTCTGAAGATGAGGTGTTCAGGGATGTTAGCTTAACTATCCATGACATTTAATGAAAACAAAGCAAGGGACAGGCCCGAAAATAGTATGGGTCTCACACTTTTCAGGTCAAGTGGATGTTTAGCCTGTCACTGAAAAATATGTTCCCAGGGAATGCCATTTTTTTTTTTTTTTAAGAAGAGAGATGTCAATAGGAAAAAAATACAGCTTTGATGGTGATACTAACTCAGATAATTTTGCAGTGCATAGCACTACTCCAGCAACAACTTGATCATCTTTGAGCCTGTTCTTGCTATCAAAAGTCCTGGAAGCACTTCTTTAAGAAAAGAATATATAAAAAGGATATTCAGTAAATGCTGATCATGAGTAATACATGAAAATTCAATTTGTTTTCTTTCATGTTTTAATAATTTATTATATATAAAATGTTATATTACTTTGGCATTCAGAATTTTATATAAACAGAATCAGAAGATGTAAATTACACTCTCTAAAAGTATCCAATGAAAGAAAATATAACTGTATGTTATGCTGATAGAAAAAACTGGAGTATTTTCATACAGATTGAAGCTGGTACTATCGTAAAGTATGTGTATGTGTGTGTGTGTGTACATGTATGTTTATGTGTATGACTGTGTATGTCAGTGTGGTGGTTTGGATAAGAGTATAATTATATGTTGTGCATAAATTCATTAATAATTTATGGTCAGAATTTCTCAATAACACTGTATTAAAAAATAACAAAAACCAACATTTTGCAGAAATTAACTAGATTAATTGAATGTCATTGATATGGTTAATATTTATTCCATTTGGGAGAAAATAAAAATGTACTTCTTATGCTTGTACAGGGAAAATAATAAAATGTCCTTTTTCAGAGAGAAAAACAGTAAAATAAAATTTTGCGCATATAGACAAAAAAGTGTTGAGAATTTATGGTCAAGTATTGTGAGCATTTTTCACAAGAGACTTAGAACAGAATTGTCAATCACAAAGCTGAAATTCACATTACACTGGAAAATGTAATAAAGTGGGCTAATGCAGTGCAAATAGAACTGCTAATAAACACCTAAAATATATGCAGAATGATCAGATGCTAACTGATTAGTTGCTTAAAGTCTGATTATTTCTCCCCACCAAATTCTGGCCTGTTAAAAGTTAACAGCCGTCTTTTTTAATCTAGCAAACTAAATATGACACTGTGTAAATTTTAATGATACTGACTCTTCCACAGAAATGATATGAAGCATGACATTTGATTTTTTATGTAAAATATGAAGGTACCCAAAGACATGAATGATGCATAACATGGAAAGACGACAAAAAATAAAAATACTGTTGGGGAAATAAAACGTTAGAGAAATGTCACTAGCTTTATTTTAATAGAGTCTCTCAATACACTTAGGACAGGAGTAAATTTTAAATTTCTGCAGGATGACAAAATTTTTAAGACAGGTAAAAAGGTCAAGAAGTACCTATTGGGTGTCTTCTACATTACAAAGATCTATGAGGAATCAACTAATTACTTTACAATATTGTATGGCCAAAACCACTGCAATATTGTAAAGTAATTAGCTTCCAATTAAAATAAATAAATAATTTTTTAAAAGGTCTCTCAATTCCTGTGCTAGCATATTCTCTTACCTCACTTTTTTATCTCATACTTTCCTACCACTCTCATCTACAGATATACCCAAGAATCCAGCTTCATTACAGCAATCACACTCATGCAACCAACAATTATATGAAAAAACAATTTTTTCAGCCCACCAAATTCCTATATATGCCCTCTCAAAGCAACCACCCTAGAAAATGTGCTTGCTACTCTGATTTCTATTACTATTAAGCAATTTTCCTATTTCAAACTTCATATAAATAGTACCATACTGAATGCACTATTTTGGATCTGGATATTTTGGAGACACTACGAGATTAATTCTTGTTCTTAGAGATAAATACTTTTGTTCACTTTTGTTACTCTATGTTATTCCATTTTATAAATGTGCCATAATTTATTGATGTACTTTAATGAATATGGATCCTCAGGTTTTGTCCATTTGGGGGGTATTAAGGATGTTGCCACTATGAACATGTTTATACGTGTCTTTTGTATACATACATACATCCGGGGGGGTTAAATCTAAGAGTGAGATTATTGGTTCAAGTTCACTAATCTTTTTGTCTGCTGTTTCTAATGTGCTATTATCACATTCAGTGTATTTTCATTTCAGTCACTATAATCTACTAGTTTTATTTTGCTCTCTCTCTCCCCCTATACACATATATATCCCTTTCACATCTTATCTTTTTGAAGAGAAAGCACATTATAATGCATTTAATATCCTTGTTTACTAGCTTTAATATCCATATCAACTCTAGACTGTTTTTGAAATACCTCTAGGTTATTTTGAAAATACTTCCTTTTCTTTTGCTTAAGAGTCATATTTCCTCCTTCTCTACATTCTTAGCAATGTTTTGACTGAATGTCAGACACTGTTTCTTATATCTTTTTGGTGGATTTTTTTTTTAATCCTTGACCTTTATCCTAAAAATAGTAACTTGGAAAACTTGATAACTTTGAATCTTGATTTTAAAATCTGTTGGGTAGAACCAGAGCAGTTCCCAGTCTAGCATTTCTTATTCTACACAATTATTTCCAAGTGAAGCAATCAAGAAGGGATTAATCTCTAAAATATAAAAACATCTCATGTAATTCAATTATCAAAAACCAAACAACTCAATCAAAAAAATGGGCAGAAGACTTAAACAGACATTTTTTGAAGAGACTTACAGATGGCTAAAAAGCACATAAAATCATGCAAGAGCATCAGTTACTAGAGAAATGGAAATCAAAACTACAAAGAGGTATCACCTCATACTGGTCAGAAAGGCCATCAACAAAAAATCTACAATCAATGCTGGTGAGGGTGTGGAACAAAAGGGAACCTTCCTAAACAGATGGTGGGAATGTAAACTGGTACAGTCACTATGGAGAACAGTACAAAGGCTTCTTAAAAAACTAAAATATAGAGCAACCATATGATCCATCATTCTCACTCCTAGGTATATATCTGAAGAAAACCATAACTTGAAAACACAAATGCAGTCCCAATGTTCACTGAAGAACTATTTACAATAGCCAGGACATGGGAGCACTTTGCTGTCTAACAACAGAGAAATAAACAAAGAACACATGTTACATATAAACAATGGGATACTACTCAGCTATATAAAGAACAAATTAATGGCACTTGCAGCAACATGAATGGACCTAGAGATAGTCACATTGAGTGAAGTAAGTCAGACAAAGACAAATATCATATGATGTTGCTTATATGTGGAATCTAAAAAAAAGGCATAAATAAACTAACTTACAAAACAGAAATAGAGTTACAGATGTAGGAAACAAACTTGTGGTTAACAGGAGGTAAAGGTGGGAGGGATAAACTGGAAGACTGGGACTGATACACACACACAGACACACACACATATATACACACACACACACACATACATATAAAATAACTAATAAGAACCTACTAACAGGGAACTTGTTAGTTACAAAGTTCCAAAATGCTTTGGTTCATGGAGGAAGTCATCAACAACAAAAACAAAAATGGCACTCCACTGAATGGGAGAAGATATTTGAAAACAATATATTAGATAAAGGGCTAATATACAAAATATATAACAAATCCATACAATTCAGTATCAAAACAAAAAATCCAATTAAAAAATGAGCAAAGAATCTGAATAGACATGTTTCCAAAGAAGACATCAGTTCAGTTCAGTTCAGTTCAGTCGATCAGTCATGTCTGACTCTCTGTGACCCCATGAATCACAGCAGCCCAGGCCTCCCTGTCCATCATCAACTCCAGGAGTTCACTCAAACTCATGTCCATAGAGTTGCCGATGCCATCCAGCCATCTCATTCTCTACCGTCTCCTTCTCCTCCTGCCCCCAACCTTTCCCATCATCAGAGTCTTTTCCAGTGAGTCAACTCGTCGCATGAGGTGGCCAAAGTATTGCAGTTTCAGCTTTAACATCAGTCCCTCCAATGAACACCCAGGAATGATTTCCCCCAGAATGGACTGGTTGGATCTCCTTGCAGTCCAAGGGACTCTCAAGAGTCTTCTCCAGCACCACAGTTCAAAAGCATCAATTCTTCGGCGATCAGCTTTCTTCACAGTCCAACTCTCACATCCATACATGACCACAGGAAAAACCATAGCCTTGACTAGACGGACCTTTGTTGGCAAAGTGATGTCTCTGCTTTCTAATATACTATCTAGGTTGATCATAACTTTCCTTCCAAGGAGTAAGCGTCTTCTAATTTCATGCTGCAATCAGCATCCGTAGTGATTTTGGAGCCCAAAAAAATAAAGTCTGACACTGTCTCCATTGTTTTTCCATCTATTTCCCATGAAGTGATGGGACCAGATGCCATGATCTTCGTCTTCTGAATGTTGAGCTTCAAGCCAACCTTTTCACTCTCTTCTTTCACTTTCATCAAGAGGCTTTTGAGTTCCTCTTCACTTTCTGCCATAAGGGTAGTGTCATCTGCATATCTGAGGTTATTATATTTCTCCTGGCAATCTTGATTGCAGCTTGTGCTTCTTCCAGCCCAGTGTTCCTCATGATGTACTCTGCATATAAGTTAAATAAGAAAGGTGATAATATACAGCCTTGACGTACTCCTTTTCCTAATTGGAACCAGTCTGTTGTTCCATGTCCAGTTCTGACTGTTGCTTCCTGATCTGCATACAGGTTTCTCAAGGGGCAGGTCAAGTGGTCTGGTATTCCCATCTCTTTCAGAATTTTCCACAGTTTACTGTGATCCACACAGTCAAAGGCTTTGGCATAGTCAATGAAGAAGAAATAGATGTTTTTCTGGAACTCTCTTGCTTTCTCCATGATCCAGCGGATGTTGGCAATTTGATCTCTGGTGCCTCTGCCTTTTCTAAAACCTGCTTGAACATCTGGGAGTTCACGGTTCACATATTGCTCAAGCCTGGCTTGGAGAATTTTGAGCATGACTTTACTAGCGTGTGAGATGAGTGCAATTGTGCGGTAGTTTGAACATTCTTTGGAATTGCCTTTCTTAAGATGGAGAAGCTGTATACAGTTAGCAAAAACAAGACCAGGAGCTGACTGTGGCTCAGATCATGAACTCCTTATTGCCAAATTCAGACTTAAATTGAAGAAAGTAGGGAAAACCACTAGACCATTCAGATATGACCTAAGTCAAATCCCTTATGATTATACAGTGGAAGTGAGAAATATATTTAAGGGACTAAATCTGATAGATAGAGTGCCTGATGAACTCTGGACAGAGGTTCATGACATTGTACAGGAGACAGGGACCAAGACCATCCCCATGGAAAAGAAATGCCAAAAAGCAAATGGCTGTCTGAGGAGGCCTTACAAATAACTGTGAAAAGAAGAGAAGGGAAAACCAAAGGATAAAAGGAAAGATATAAGCATCTGAATACAGAGTTCCAAGAATAGCAAGGAGAGATAAGAAAGCCTTCCTCAGTGATCAATGCAAAGAAATAGAGGAAAACAACAGAATAGGAAAAACAAGAGATCTTTTCAAGAAGATTAGAGATTCCAAGGGAACATTTCATGCAAAGATGGGTTCGATAAAGGACAGAAATGGTATGGACCTAACAGAAGCAGAAGATATTAAGAAGAGGTGGCTAGAATACACAGAAGAACTATACAAAAAAGATCTTCACGACCAAGATAGTCACGATAACATGATCACTGACCTAGAGCCAGACATCTTGGAAAGGGAAGTCAAGTGGGCCTTAGAAAGCATCACTATGAACAAAGCTAGTGGAGATGATGGAATTCCAGTTGAGCTATTTCAAGTCTTGGAAGATGATGCTGTGAAAGTGCTGCACTCAATATGCCAGCAAATTTGGAAAACTCAGCAGTGGCCACAGGACTGGAAAAGGTCAGTCTTCATTCCAATCCCAAAGAAGACATACAGAGGGCCAAAAGACACATGAAAAAGAAAAAAGTTCAATAACACTAATCATCAGGAAAATGCAAATTAAAGCCACAAAAACAGCTTAAATCTGTCAGAATGTCTACTGTCAAAAAGACAACAAACAAATATGTCAGGGGAGATATGGAGATAAAGGAACTCTTGCATATTATTGGTGGGATTATAAATTGCTTCATCCACTATGGAAAACAATACAGTGGTTTAAAAAAAAAATAGAATCACCATATAATCCAGCAATTTCATTTAAGAGTATTTACATGAAGGAAACAAAAATACTAATTAGAAAAGATATATGCACCCCGTGTTCACTGCAGAATTAACATCTAAGAAGGTCAATGAAATCTCTACCAAGACACTTCATGATCAAACCACTGAAAGACAATGACAAGAAAATTTCAAAGGCAGCAAAAGAGAAACTATTATCATAGTACAAAAGATCCTCAATAAGATTAATAGCTGACTTCTCATAATAATGGAGGCCAGAAACTAGCATGATGATATACTACTAGAAAGAAAAATACCATTAACTATGAATTCTATTAGAAAAAAAAATTCTTCAAACATGGAGAATTTAAAATAGTCCCAAATAAACAAAAATGGAGATGATTTGTCACTAGCAGATCAACCACACAAAGAAATTAAGAAGAAGTTCTTTGAGATAAAATGGAAGGACACTAGATAGTACCTCAAGTTTTCTGAGGAAATAAAAACACTAGTAAAGGTAAATACATAGGTAAATATAAAAACATACATGTATTTTCTCATTTGTTCTTCTATTTGATTTAAATGACAACTAAAAAAAATTATAAACTATGTTGATGAATTTTTGTAGAAAGATATAATTTGTATTAAAATAATAGCACAAAAAAGTAGCCCAAAATAGAGGGTAGGGAATGGCTATTGGAAAAAAGTTTTAATAAACAATTTAAATTAAATTAGCATTAGGTGCTGTTTTAATTAGCACTAGGTTGCTTTAAGTTAAGAAACACAAGGGAAACCATTAAGAAAATAAATTTAAATGTATAATAAAAGAAGCAATCAGGGAATTAAAATGAGAAGACAGAAAATAACTATCAAACCCAACATTATTCACCATGTTAGCCCCTTTTCACAGCATGAGCAATCATCTAGCAGGGTAGCATAAGTCATATTTCCCATCTTGAAAACAAACTCAATATCTTAAAGTAATTCTTCTTAGTACACTGCTTCCCTCTGCTTGTCATGGGTACAAGTCAATTCCTTCCTGCCATCCTTCCACTTTGATCAGGAAGACTGGGGAAGCATCTAATAAGATACATTATTCTTATAAAACCAAGAAATTTTAAAAAATGTCTTTCTTGTTTTAAATTAATAAACTTTATTTTTAGAGCAGTTTTAGGTTCAAGCAAAACTGTGTAAGAAGTATACAGAGTTTTTATACACCTTCTGTCCCCATACATGTACAATCACCCCCACTATGGACATTCTACACCAGAGTAGTACATTTGTTACAACTGGTGAACCCATATTGATAACTCTATTTTCATTCAAAGTCAATTGGTTTCATTAGAGATCACCTTTGGTACTGTTCATTCTATGAGTTTTGACAAATGTATAATGGCATGTATCTAACACTGTATACAGAATAGCTTCAAGGCAGCAAAAATTGCCTATGCTCTACCTTCATCCCTACTCATCATTTCATCTCTATTCATCCCTGCCTCCTCCTCAACCCCAGGAAAACTCTAATATTTTTACTGTCTTCATAGGCTTGCCTCTCTTCCTATTTATTTATCAATACTCTCTCATTCACAATATGGTAAAAATTTTGGTTGATTATACTTTGAGCTCTTAACTGGCACTGAGAGAAAACTCCTACTTGTTAAATGATTCATCTTAGAAAATAAGGCACTCAATATCTTATGTTTTCAGTTTCAGGGTCTACTCAAAACTTGAGAACAAAGAGACAACTTATAGTCTACTACCTGTTATGAAAATATATTATTTTTGTTGTATAAGATACTATATGCTTTGAATAACATTTACAGAAGTCAGGTAATTAAGCAAAACAAAATTAATCAAGGACTTGCTACTAAGAGATAACTATTCATACATATTTAAATCTTAGTGGCCAGTCACCGTACTGAACATTAATTATAAAAAACATCCATACGATTTCTCTAATTTGGGGGCCCATTCTTAGATTATAATCATTTTATTCCACTGACCTCATTGCTTTGTTTTGCTTTATTCTTGGAGGAGGGCATAGTTTCACACTATTAATGTGGCCTAAAACGTTGTTTAATATTTACTACAGAAAACATCTTTAAATATAACCAGAAATTGATAATAGTTTTATGTTCTATTTGGGTCAATATTTACACCCATCCCTCCCTGGTCCAATAAGTGGGGTCCATGACTCGTTCAGAAGGGTTTCCCTTGTGGCTCAAATGGTAAAGAATCTGCCTGCGATACAGGAGACCCTGGTTTGACCCCTAGTCAGGAAGATGCCCTGGAAAAGGAAAAAGCAACCCACTCCAGTATTTCTGCCTAGAAAATTCCCTGGACAGAGAAGCCTAGTGGGCCACAGTCCATGAGGTCACAAAGAGTCGGACACAACTGAGCAACTAAGCTTTACTTATCTTGCTTTGCTCATTTGTTTTTTTAGATTTTTAAAATATAAAAGAATGCTATCTATACAATAGTTAAAAATTATAAAACTGATGAATGCTTCATTTTGTACAAATATATGCTAACCACTTTATAAAACATATTTCACAAAAAAATAAATATATGAAGTCTGGGTTAGGTATTAATTATTGTTGTTATAATTATTGAAAACAAATTTAACTAACACTGGGGAAAGGATTAGTGAGTTTAAATAGTTTGTTGAAGGACACACAGTACTAAGGGAAAGGGCCAGTACTCAGGTCTACAAGAAATCATCTGTAGGATTTTCAAAGTTTGTGTTAAGAAACTACCATTCTAGTATTTCTTGAATAATTTTCAGTTCAGTTCACTCAGTCATGTCCAACTCTTTGCAACCCCATGGACTGCAGCAATGCCATGCCTCCCTGTTCATCACCAACTCCCGAATAATTTTGGGGAAACACAATTCAATTAATACATTGCTAGACTGTGCTGACTGCTGAATATTTATATGTGAGTTACATATATTTAATGATTTGCTTCACCTTGCTTTTATCTTGTGTTTTAATTCTTAAAGGTTACATTCTTCACAAGTGAGATTTAAATTAAACTTAAATTCCACTGAACATTTTAATCAACCTAACAACAGGCTTGAAAAACCTCTTTGGGGGAGTGGTGGGTATAAGGTTTCCTCTTTTGTGGTCTGTTCCCTTTGCCCTTCAAACTGCAAATTTTCTTATTAAGTGGGGAATTGTCCCTACATGCTTAAAGATTGAGTGGAATTTAAAAAAAAAAAAAGAGAGAAAGAAGAAATGATAAACCTGAAGGGATATAATCAAACAATAAAACTATGCAAAAATAACATATCTGCAGATAAATGTGTGAAAATATAAAGAATTAGGGAGAATCTCAAACACAAGTTTAAGCCAAAACTATATTTGTAAAAGAATATAAACAAGATGAAAATACTTATTTCAAATTTTAAAATGTGAAAGAGTTTAGGAATAATATGTAAATATAGAAGAAAAATACATGAAATACTAAAGGAAGAAGAGATGGAAACTGAGTTAAAGGACTTTGGTTATATTATATTTCAGTTTCATCTATTAAAATGCACCTGAAATATTGATAAATAACACCTTTTTAAAATTCACTAACAAAAAGAGAATACTGTATGCCAGAGAGCCACTCTATTCAATAATGAAAACATTCAAACTAAAAAAAAAAAAAAAAAATGTAGAAAAGTGAATTAATAAAAATTGCTACTTCTTCCTTATATACATGTATATATAATTTCAGTGAAGATTGCGAATATAATATATTAGGAAATGGGAGCAAGAGATCAACAAAGGTTACTTAAAATTATTCTAAACTGAATTTTGAATCCTCCTAATCGCTTTAATATAAAAATAAATATTTCCATGGTAACAAGCTTCTAGAACTTTTTAAAAAGTTTTAATTAAATTCTCCATGTGTGATTTTATCTACTGAAACACACTGTCTTGAATCCCTCAAAATTGTGCCTGAGATTTTTCAATTTGAAATTGCAATGACAAACTTTAGGTTTCTAATTCTGCATTTATGGAGCTTGGAAGTTGCCACTGCATACAGTTGTTGCTGTTGTTCAGTTGCTAAGTTGTGTCTGACCCTCTGCGACCTCATGGAATGTAGCATGCCAGACTCCTCTGTCCTAAACTATCTCCCAGAGTTTGCTCAAATTCATGTCCACTGGGTCAGTGATGCTATCTAACCATCTCATTTTCTGCCATCCTCTTCTCCTGTTGCCTTTAATCTTTCCCAGCATCAGGGTCTTTTCCAATGAGTCTCATTCTCTGCCACCCTCTTCTTTTATCTTCAAACTTACCCAGCATCAGGGTTTTTTCCAATGAGTTGGCTTTTTGTATCAGGTGGCCAAAGTACTGGCACTTCAGCTTCAGCATCAGTCCTTCCAATAGCACTTCATCCAACAACAGAATGCATACTTTTCTCAAGCTCACATGTAACAATCACCAAAACAGACCACAGTCTGAGCTATAAGCCACACTCACAAATTCAAAAGCATGGAAATCATACAGTGTCTGCATTCAGAAAACAATGGAATTAAATTAGAAATCAATAACAGAAAATCCCCTAGTACTTAAGAGATTTTTTTAAATGGTATTAAATTATACATGGATAAAAGAAACCACAAATGAAATTAAAAGATATTTTGAACAAACAAAATTAAAACACACCTTAACCTGATAAACCACCTACAACAAAGTCCTATCACAGACATCATACGTAATGCTGGGCAACTCAAAGCTTTCCCTCTAATATAATGTACAAAGTATGGATACCCCTCTCATTATTACTATTCAACTAGAAACTGTAGTTAATGCAGAGTCAAGAAAAATAAACAAAAGTACTCAGATTGGAATGGAAGATATAAATCTGTCCTTTGTATATGGCATGATCATCTATGTAGAAAATCTAAAAAAATCAACAATAATATAAAATCCTGAAACTAAAAACCACTTACGTCAACACTGCAGGATACAAGGTGTAATATAATAGTCAATTGCTTTACTATATACAGAAACAGAACAAATGGAATTTGTAATTAAAAAAAAAAAACACTATTTACATTCAGTTCAGTTCAGTTCAGACACTCAGTCATATGCAACAATTTGCGACCCCATGAACTGCAGCACGCCAGGCCTTCCTGTCCATCACCAACTCCCGGAGTTTACATAAACCCATTTCCACTGAGTCGGTGATGCCATCCAATCATCTCATCCTCTGTCATCCCCTTCTCTTCCCACCCTCAATCTTTCCTAGCATCAAGGTCTTTTCAAATGAGTCAGCTCTTCGCATCAGGTGGCCAAAGTAATGGAGCTTCAGCTTCAACATCAGTCCTTGCAATGAACACCCAGGACTGATCTCCTTTAGGATGGACTGGTTGGAACTCCTTGCAGTCCAAGGGACTCTCAAGAGTCTTCTCCAGCACCACAGTTCAAAAGCATCAATTCTTTGGTGATCCAACTCTCACATCAATATATGACCACTGGAAAAACCACAGCCTTGACTAGATGGACTTTGTTGGCAAAGTAATGTCTCTGCTTTTTAATACGCTATCTAGGTTGGTCATAAATTTCCTTCCAAGGAGTAAGCGTCTTTTAATTGCATAGCTGCAATAACCATCTGCAGTGATTTTGGAGACCAGAGAAATAAATTCAGCCACTGTTTCCCCATCTATTTGGCAAATAGACCAAATAGATGGGGACCAGATGCCATGATCTTTGTTTCCTGAATGTTGAGCCTTAAACCAACGTTTGCACTCTCCGGTTTCACTTTCATCAAGAGGCTTTTCAGTTCTTCTTCGCTTTCTGCCATAAGGGTGGGGTCATCTTCCTATCTGAGGTTATTGATATTTCTCCCAGCAATCTTGATTCCTGCTTGTGCTTCTTCAAGCCCAATGTTTCCCGTGATGTACTCTGCATATAAGTTAAATAAGCAGGGTAACAATATACAGCCTTGACGTACTCCTTTTCCTATTTGGAACCAGTATGTTTTTCCATGTTCAGTTCTAACTATTGCTTCCTGACCTGCATACAGGTTTCTCAAGAGGCAGGTCAGGTGGTTTGGTATTCCCATCTCTTTCAGAATTTTCCACAAGTTTATTGTGATCTACATAGTCAAAGGCTTTGGCATAGTCAATAAAGCAGACATAGATGTTTTTCTGGAACTCTCTTGCTTTTTCGATAATCCAGAGGATGTTGGCAATTTGATGTCTGGTTCCTCTGCCTTTTCTAAAACCTGCTTGAACATCTGGAAGTTTACGGTTCACATATTGCTGAAGCCTGCCTTGGAGAATTTTGAACATGACTTTATTAGTGAGATGAGTGCAGTTGTGCAGTAGTTTGAGCATTCTTTGGCATTGCCTTTCTTTCGGATTGGAATGAAAACTGACCTTTTCCAGTCCTGTGGCCACTGCTGAATTTGCCAAATTTGTTGACATATGCTTATATCATTCTTTTTCTCCTTTGCTTTTCTCTTCGCTTCTTTTCACAGCTACTTGTAATGCCTTCCCAGATAGCCATTTTGCTTTTTTGCATTTCTTTTCCATGGGGATGGTCTTGATCCCTGTCTCTGTACAATGTCACAGACCTCCATCCATAGTTCATCAGGCACTCTGTATATCAGATCTAGTCCCTTAAATCTATTTCTCATTTCCACTGTATAGTCATAAGGGATTTGATTTAGGTCATACCTGAATGGTCTAATGGTTTTCCAACTTTCTTCAAATTAATCTGAATTTGGCAATAAGGAGTTCACAATCTGAGCCATAGTCTGCTCCCAGTCTTGTTTTTGCTGACAGTAAAGAGCTTCTCCATCTTTGGCTGTACAAAAGAGCATAATCAATCTGATTTCAGTGTTGACCATCTGGTAATGTCCATGTGTAGAGTCTTCTTTTGTGTTGTGGGAAAAGGGTGTTTTTGATGACCAGTCAGTTCTCTTGGCAAAATACTATTAGCCTTTGCCTTGCTTCATCTGTACTCCAAGGCCAAATTTTCCTGTTACTCCAGGTTTCTTGACTTCCTTCTTTGCATTCCAGTCCCCTATAATGAAAAGTACATCTTTTTTGAGGTGTTCGTTCTAGAAGGTCTTGTAGGTCTTCATAGAACCATTCAACTTCAGTTTCTTCAGCTTTCCTGGTTGGGGCATAGAATTGTATTACCATGATCTTGAATGCTTTGCCTTGGAAATGAACAGAGATCATTCTATTGTTATGGAGATTGCATCCAAGTACTGCATTTCGGACTCTTTTTTTGACCATGATGGCTACTCCATTTCTTCTAAGGGATTCCTGCTCACAGTAGTAGACATAATGGTCATCTGAGTTAAATTCACCCATTCCAGTACATCTTAGTTCGCCGATTCCTAGAATGTCTATGTTCACTCTTGTCATCTCCTGTTTGACCACTTCCAATTTGTCTTGATTCATGGACCTAACATTCCAGGTTCCTATGCAATATTGCTATTTACAGCATCAGACTTTGTTTCTATCACCAGTCCCATCCACAACGGGGTGTTATTTTAGCTTTGACTCCATCCCTTCATTCTTTCTGGATTTATTTCTTCACTGATCTCCAGTAGCATATTGGGCACCTACTGACCTGGGGAGTTCATCTTTCAGTGTCCTATCTTTTTGCCTTTTCATATGGTTCACGGGGTTCTCGAGGCAAGAATACTGAAGTGGTTTGCCATTCCCTTCTTCAGACCTTGAAAAAAAAAAAGACCCTATTTTTAAAGCAAATTTCACACATATATTTTTTATAACTTTTGTGACTGATTTTGTTTTATATTTTTAATATTGCATTTTTGAGAGTCTAACCTGTACTCGATTTTCGATCTTTGCTTTTTGGTATTTGTTATCAGTTTTGTACCTTTAAAAATCTAATCTTCAGTACCCATTTTTACTTAGGGGTGTGATTATTGGCTTGATTGCTCTCTCCCCTTTTTACTCTCTCTTTTCTCCCCCAGGTCACCTCTACATCCTCCCTCCCCCTTCCCTTCTCTACTTAACTCTGTGAATCTCTCTGGGTGTTCCAGAGTGGAGAACACTTAGGGATCTGATTACTGGCTAGATGCACTCTCCCCATTTTATTTCCCCTCTTCTCCTCCTTGTCACTTCTATCTCTTTCCTCCTTATCTCCATGTAACTCTTTGAACCTCTCTGGCTGTACCTCACTGTGGAGAATCTTTTCACCATTAACCTAGACGTTTTATCATTGGTGCCATATGGATGGAGAAGTTTTGAGGCTACTGTAAGAATAAGACTGCAAGCCAGAGGCAGGAGGCTTAAATCCAAACCTTGACACCACCAGAGAACTCCTGATACCAGGGAACATTAACTGACAAGAGATCATCCAAAAGCCTCCATCAGTTCAGTTTAGTCGCTCAGTCATGACTGACTCTTTGTGACCCCATGAATCACAGGACGCCAGGCCTCCCTGTCCATCACCAACTCCCAGAGTTCACTCAAACTCATGTCCATCGAGTCGGTGATGCCATCCAGCCATCTCATTTTCTGTCTTCCCCTTCTCCTCCCGCCCCCAATCTTTCCCAGCCCTCCATACCTACACTGAAACCAAGCTCCACCCAAGAGCCAACAAGTTCCAGAGTAAGATATACCTTGCTAATTCTCCAGCAATGCAGGAACATTCAGTTCAGTTTAGTTCAGTTCAGTCGCTCAGTCCTGTCCGACGGCCCTGAGCATTAAAATACAGGTTTCCAAAAGTTACACCAAACCCATAGACACCTCAAAACTCACTACTGGACACTTCATTGCACTCCAGAGAGAAGAGATCCAGCTCCAACAACCAGAATACTGACACAAGCTTCCCTAACGAGGAAACGTTGACAAGACACTAGTCCAATCCCACCCACAGGGAGAAACCTCCAAAATAAAGAGGAACCACAAACTTCCATCATACAGAAAGGCCACCCCAAACAGAGCAATCTCTGTTTGAAAAAGCAGAGAAATATTATGCAGGTAAAAGAAATGAAAAAGCAGAGAAATATTAAGCAGGTAAAAGAACACGAAAAATGCTCACCAAACCAAACAAAAGAGGGAGTCTACCTGAAAAAGAAACCAGAATAATGATAGTAAAGATGATCCAAATTTTTGAAAACAAAATGGAGTTACAGATAAATAGACCAGAGACAAGGATTGAGAAGATGCAAGAAATGTTTAACAAGAACATGGAAGAAATAAAAAAAGAGTCAATCAATAATGAATAATGCAATAAAGGAGATCAAAAGCACTCTGGAGGAAACCAACAGTTGACTAACTGAGGCAGAAGACAGGATAAGTTAGGTGGAAGATAGAATGGTGGAAATAAATGAAGCAGAGAGGAAAAAAAAATTTAAAGAAATGAAGACAACCTCAGAGACCTCTGGAACAATGATAAATACCCCAACATTTGAATCATAGCAGTCCCAGAAGTAGAAGACTGAAAGAAATGCCAAGAGTAAATACTTCAGGAGCTAATAGTTGAAAATTCTCTAAAATGAGGAAGAAAATAGCCACCCAAGTCCAAGAAACCCAGAAGGTCTCAAACAGGAGAAAACCAAGGTGAAACACCCCAAGATACACATTAATCAAATTCACAAATCAAACACAAGTAGTAAATATTAGAAGCAGTAAGGGAAAAGCAACAAATAACACACAAGGGGATCCCCAGAAAAATAACATCTGATCTTTCAAGAGAAACTCTTCAGACCAGAAGGGAATGGTAGGACATACTTAAAGTGATGAAAGAGAAAAACCTACAACCCAGATTACTATACCCAGCAAGGATTTCATTCAGATACGAAGGAGAAATCAAAAGCTTTTCAGACAAGGAAAAGCTGAGAGAATTCAGAACCACAAAACCAGCTCTTCAACATAAAGGAGCTTCTCTAGACAGGAAATACAGAAAAGGTTTATAAACTTGAACTCCGAAACAACAAAGTAAATGGC